>NC_073267.2:30266785-31495357 GCF_029289425.2 Pan paniscus | reverse complement strand
GAAACACTAGAGTTCCAGCAGCATCCAATGTGGGATTGTCCTGGTGGAAATCTAAGGCTTCTCCCACACTAGGAATCTAAAGACCAGGAGCAGCGACCTGGGCGAGTGAGAACAGATGAACTTACACCAATGGGCTGTGCAGGGATTCTTCCCCCAGGCCCCTGGGTCCAGGCTCCGACGCTGTGTGCACAAAAGCTCCAGCCCTGCTGAGACCAGTGTGCACGTGTTTTATTAAAAGGAAGTGTTTACCCGGCCTACTCCTGGCAGGGCTGCGGCAGCAGTTTATTAGGACTTCATTTGGAGTGTAAATTGATGCCGGTTTATAAAAAGGCTCTGCAGAGCAGCTCCTTCGGGATGGCCCCAATCCGCAGCACAGGGCAGGCGAGGCTTTAACTAAATCATTGATTTCCCTCCGGAAGGAGCAGCCCAGAGATGAGCCACTCATTTTGCTGCTTAGCTGCTGTCTCCTCGGCACCTGGAGGGCAAAGGTGGCAAGACTCCCCCTTACCTCCTGTCTCCATCTCTGTACACACACACACACACACACACACACACACCACTAATTTCTCTGAGTGCCTATACCATTCTGGTGCATTGACTCTAGAAGGCCAGTAAGGTCTGAAGATTACCCGGCTCCAAGGGGCATTTGAAAGCATGCTGCCTGTTGGTTGTGTGGGTGTTTTAGGTACAGTGTGTGGTGGGGATGGCAAGCCTCATCTCCAGCGTGAAACAGCTTTGGGTCCAAAGGTGACCTTGGGCATGGGTTGCCAGATTCAGCAACTAAAAATACAGAATACCCAGTTAAATTTGAATTTCTGATAAACAATGAATAATTTTTCGGTATAAGTATGGGACAAGTTTAATTGAAATTTGAATTTCATCTGGCAGCACTACCGTGGGCAGGGGATGGTTCTTTAAGCCTTAGTTTCCTCATCTGTAGAATCTCATGCAAGATAATGTCTGTAAAGTACTTAACACAATGTCTAGCATGTTGTCAGTGCTCGACAAATGTTATCTGCTATGTTATTATTACTGTTATATTTTTATATAATCCAATCTGCAGCCTGCTGTGGTCATTTGTTTACATCTTTATTATTAGACTGTGAACTTCTAGACTCACTAGAATACCAAGTCTATCCTAATTTTTATATCCCTAAAGTGTAGAGAGCTCCTGGAACAGATTAGGTTTATATGCTAAATAATTTAATTGATTATGACTTTAACTGTTGCAAAAAAGCAAGAGCCAGTGAGTGAAAAATCAGTGATCCTAGGAATATTTACTCCAAAAGTCAAAATATCCAACTTTTTAGAAGAAACAGAAAGATTTGCTTTCTGTTGACACGCATTTATAGTATCACAGTTAAGATATTATGGACTCCTGAGATTGTCTGCCATGGTTCAAGTTCTGATTCCGCCTCTTCTCTGTGATTCTCAGTTTCCTCATCTGTACAATGGAGATAATAACGGTAGCTATCTCATAAAAGTTTGTGCACATTCAAACATATAGAATGCTTATCACAGTGCCAGGCACATAGAACTTGATGCTCAATGAATGGTGGCTATTAATTCATGCCAGCTCTTGCCCTGTGTTGCCAGGAAGAAATTGGCAGGACCACAGGGAGCACAGGAAGGAGAGGGCACAGTGGAAAGGGGGGGGGGAACTACAGGATCGGTTTGTCCACAACCTGGAGGCCATAGCAGGGATAGCCCAACTATGTCCTCAGACAGAAACCAGAGACTGCCTTAAGGAGGCCTGAATAATGAACACGTTGTGTTGACAGCAGAGGCCCATGACACCTATCGCCATCTGACATATTTGCTTAGTGTCTATCTCCCCCTACAAGAAAGTAAACTCAGTGGTAGAAGAAAGTTTTTTTATTTATTTTTGTTTGTTTACTGGAATATTCTAAAAGAACATTGGGCACAGAGTGGGTGTTTCAGTCAGTTACTGCCACAGTCACCATGTTGCACAACAAACTACCCCAAAGCTCAATGATTTATTCAAGGAACATTTATTCTCAAGCTCATGAATCTGCAGGCCAACAGGAGTTCAGGTTACCCGGAAAGCTCTGCTTCAGCCTGCAGCTCAGCCTTGCTTGGCTCCAGGCTGTGCATGAGTTTAGGTCTGACCAAGTGTACTTGTACTGGGGCCCAGGAAAAAGGGGCAGCAGCCATGTGGGAGAAAGCTCTTGTCATGGTAAATCACTGGACACAGTCAAATGCAGTCACATCAATGGTGCAACCAAGTACGGAGCCTCAGCTTACATCAAATCTGCTACTTCCTCACTGGCAAGTCACATGGTCAAGTTCAACATCAATGAGGTGGAAAAGTAAACTCCCCTGCAACAGAGGGAGGCAGATGAGAGTAAATGATACTCCCTAATATACTCCCTAAGAAGTATTTGTCGGATGAATGAGCTAACTTCAGAGGTAAGAGAAAATTCCATTCCCTCCTTCCTTACCTACAGGACTTCTCTCTTCATTATTTGCTAACTCTATTTCTTCCTCCACCCTTACCCTACATCCTCTGTAGACATTCTCATCTCAAACTCAAAGGGAGGGAACAAGGAAAGCGGAGATGAGAGAGGAAAGAAAGGAAAATTAAAATACAAAATCTCTCACAACCTTACTTTATTGTCCTTCCCTTAAAGATGATTGTTTATAAAGATATGCAATCTAAAACATTGACAAGCTGTACATTTCACCCACCAGACTGACAAAAACAAAGACTTTGATAGAACAAGATATCCCAAGGGTGTGAAGTCATAGGCATACACATTCCTGGTAATGAGGCAGCCTCTTTGGAGAGAAGTCTGAAAATACCTCTCAGAATTTAAAATACACTTACCAACAGACTCAGCAATTCTCCTTCTAGGAATTTGTCCAACAAAAACCCATACATGAGTATTTTTTAACATTGTAGAATAATGGTCATTACAACAATATTTGCAAAAATAAAAAGTTATCCATAGTATGATATGGCCATATAGTAATATACTACTTAGGCAATAGAAGAATAAAGTTGATCTATATGTTGTGATTTAGAAAGTTCTCCAAGGTACATTAAGTTGGGGGGTGTTGAACAGTGTAAAGACTGTGCTATTGTGTGTGTATATGTTACATATGCCGTTTCCACAAGGATGGATGAGAAACTCCTTATAGCGGTTGCCTCTTGGGGAAAGAACTGGAGAAGAAGGAGGTTTCTGGAATGAGAGACAACTTTTCATTGTATGGCATTTTGTTTTATTGACTGTTGTGCCATGTGCATTAATTACTGGTTTAACTTTTAAGTAGTGTTAAAAATATTTGGGGACCAACCAAAAATATTTTAAATGCTTTTTTCTAATTACAAAATAATACATTCTGAGTGAGTGTTATTAAAAAGTCAAAAAATACAACAGATGTCAGCGAGGATGCAGATAAAAGGAAATGCTTATACGCTATTGGTGGGAATGTAAATTAATGCAACCTCTATGGAAAATGGTATGTAGATTTCTCAAAGAGTTAAAAATAGAACTACCAAGCAATCCAGCAATCACTACCGGATATTTACCCAAAGGAAAAGAAATCATTACATAAAAAAGATATCTGCACTCATATGTTTATTACAGCACTATTAACAATAGCAAAGATAGAGAATCAACCTGAGTGTCCATCAGTGGATGACTGGATAAAGAAAGTGTGATACATATCTGGCTAAAAAAGGAATGAAATCATGTCTTTTGCAGCAACAAAGATGGAATTGAAAGCCATTATACTTGGTGAAATAACTCAGAAACAGAAAGTCAAATACCACATGCTCTCACTCATAAGTGGGGGCTAAACAATGGGTCCACATGGACATACAGAGTGAAATCATAGACATTGGAGACGCAAAAAGGAGGCATGGGAAGGCAGGTGAGGAATAAGAAATTACCTACTGGGTACAATATACATTATTCAGGTGATGGTTACACCAAAAGCCCACACTTCACCACTACACAGTGTATCCATGTAACAAAACTGCATTTTGTACCACCTAAATCTATAAACTCTAATAATAAGAACACATTCCGACAAAGAAAAAGAATGCAAAACAATTTTTAAAAACAAGAAAAGAAAAGGCACTAGCCAGAACCATTGGGGTCAGGCTCAGTGGCTTATGCCTGTAATCCCAGCACTTTGGGAGGCTGATTCAGACAGATCACTTGAGGCCAGGAATTCGAGACCCGATATAACCATTGGTAACATTTTGGTTGATATTCTACTGTTTCTGTATATATATTTTTTGAGACCGGGTCTCACTATGTTGCCCAGGCTGGCCTTGAACTCCTGGACTCAAGTGACCCTTCCTCAACCTCCAGAGTAGCTGGGACTATAGGCACATGCCACCTGTGCCTGGCTTCTACTATTTCTTTTTCAATGCACATAAGCTTTTTTCTACAAAATGCTAATGTTTGTATATTTTTTAAAAATTAACCATATATTGGTCACAGTTTCTCACATCATTAAAATAAACTTCTAAATCAGTGGTTCCCAACCTTTTTGGCACCAAGGACCAGTTTCATGGAAGACAATTTTTCCATGGACTGGGGCAGGGTTGGGGGAGGATTCTTGGGTGAAACTGCACCTCAGATTATCAGGCATTGGATCCTCATAAGGAGTGTGCAACCTAGATCCCTCGCATCCACAGTTTACAACAGGGTTTGCCCTCCTATGAGAATCTAATGCTGCCGATGATCGACAGGGACGGAGCTCAGTTGGTAGTGTTCATTCACCCGCCACTCACCTCCTGCTATGCAGCCCGGTACCGGTCCCAGGGGTTGGGGACCCCTGTTCTAAACTTTGATGGTCACAGTAGGGATATCCTATAATGTAATTTAATTAGACCCTTAACTGTTGGACATTTGGTTGTTCCAGATTTTTTAAGTGTTATAAATAATACGGCAGTAAACATCTTGTATGTGCATCTCAGATTATTTCCCCAGTGCAAATTCTTTGCTGTGAAATTCTGGGTCAAGAACTAGATGTATCTGTTTTAATCTACATTAACACAGAAAAAAAGTTTATGTTAAGAAAAAACAAGATGAAATAACATGATTCATTTTTGCATATGTATAAAGAAAATACACAATACACAATTGATATATGTACATATATCTCTATGTATATACCTATATATGTATCTGTATATAGATATAGGTATCTATGCCTTTACCTATATATTTATGATATAAAAGATTTAGAAGATACACACCAAAAAGTTAACAATCCTCTTCTCAACATGGTGGAATCTGGAGTCATTTTTATTTTCTTCCTTTTGCTTCTATTTTCTAAGATGTTTATTGTAGTGGATGCTGTGGTGTGCCACCCAGATCCCCACTGCTGGCCTGATGAACTCCTTCCTCAGCTGCTGGGAACATTAGCCACTAACAACTCTCAGCTGAAACACTTTCCAAGAATTGTCCTCAGCTGAGAGCAGCCTCACTCAGGGTCACACACCTTTCTTGGGGATATCTACATCCAATAACTGGTCCCTTTCCCTAATCCCAGTTCCCGAGTTTTCCCGCGATCAGCTTAAGCCTCTGTTGCAACTGCATCACAGCCCAATTTCTTCCTCTGCCAGGCCTGCTTTCCTCCCTCCCTGAGTTGTGTGATTCCAAGGGTACTCCCTAGTAAACTGCATGCGAATTCCTCTCTTAGAGTCCACCTTCCAGGTTAGCCAAACTACAACATGTAAAAGGAACACTTACTAATTTGGCAATGAGTAAAACTTTTAATTAAAAAATTATTTTTCTTTAAAAATACCCTCCTGGTTTGGGTCTAGATGACCTTCCACTATGAAAAATTGTCCACTCTCCAAAGTGACCAGTGATGTAGTATGATATCTTCCCCAGGTCACCCTGGGAAAAGTACTGAAGGCAATTAATCAATTAGTCTCTTCATCTTCCAATAAATCCCCTCCCAGTGGTGCCTGACCCTGACCAGCTGACATTTCCATAACCCACTTGCCATCTTACGTGTGTTAAATGACTTCTTGTTGTCCCAAACTTGGAGATTTTAATCTCGTATATTAAGCCAGCAGGGCCCAGTAATTCCCTGAATGCATTTTTATTGACTTTGTAAATCAGACTTCCCCACATCAGGGACTGTGACCAGGAAAGAGGTGTTTGTCTGTGAAATTGGCTGGACACAGACCATTGACTGTGATGATAACCAGTGATTTGTGAAGCCAGATAGACAAGCCACATGCACTAAGCAGATTAAAATATAACAAAACAAAAAGGTTCCATTACCAGGAACACTGTCAAAGGGCAGCAGGATGTTTGTGATAAAAGACGAAAACAAACTAATTCCAAGTCTGGAAGGAAGCCCAAAATAACACTTTGCTGTCTCTTCAGTCCGCCAAAGAGGAAGTGTGGGAAAGCTAAACACAGCTAAGTAAACCAATTTCTGAAAGCTCTTTAGCAAAAGTCAGAGAAAGCTTGGCTCTCTCCCTACCTGGGCTCTTATTCACAAGGTTGTTCACACCTCCTTGCCTTCTGTGACAGGAATTGTTTACAAAAAGGTGCAGTAACAATTTTAAACAGGTTCAAAGAAGGACACTCTTCTGCGGGTCTCCCTCTCACTGAAGATAAAAATCAAACACAATCTTAGTCTGTCACCAGTTCTGACTTCATCTTCTGGTATTCTTACTCTTAACCCACTCCTTGCCAGCCACTTGGGCTTCTTGGCTGTTACTCCACTAACGCTAACACATTCTGGCCTCAGGGTCTTTGAACTTGCTGTTCCTCTTACCTGTCATGCTCTTCCCACAGACATCTCCAATTCTACCTTACTCACTTCACTCTGATGAATGCAATGTCAGGTGATTTTGTCATTGTGCAAACATCATCGAGTGTACTTACGCAAACCTAGACGGTAGAGCCTCCTACATATCTAGGCTACATGGTATATAGCCGATTGCTCCTAGGCTAAAAACCTGCACAGCATGTTGTGGTACTGAATACTGTAGGCAACTGTAACACAGTGGTAAGTATTTGTGTATCTAACCAAAGAAAACATGCGGTAAAAATACGATATTATAATCTTATGGGACTATCATCATACACATGCAGTCTGTCATTGACCGAGACATTGTCATGCAGCACATGACTGTACTTATTGTGAACTGATATCATATTACAATATTTGTATGCTTGCTTGTTTATTTTAAGCCTTGTTCCTCCAGAGAAGAGAATTGTCTCTTTTGTTCACTGCTATATCCCCAGTGCCTAGCACAGTAAATGCTCAAATATTTGTTGAATAAATGAATTATGTATTTTTTACTTCCTTTTCTTTTATCTCCATCTAAATGGCCTAATTCATTCATATATTTGTTCAACTAATGTTTGTTGAGCACCTACAACAAGCCAGGCATTGTGCTGAGTGCTGGCTCTTATAAGGATTATATGATGATATGTATAAAATTGTAATGCTCACTTAAAATTTAAGGTGCAACTTGGTAATAGTGTCCAAGACAGTTGTTGAAAATAATTGTATTTGTGTCTTTTTGGTAGACTAAATAGGAAGATAAGTATCTTGCATTTAATGACAAAATGATTATCCACAATTGCTTAACCTCCTCCTCTGGATTAACTATTTACACTCTATTACATCCTGGACCTTGTCATGCCTGTACCATCTCTGATCATAACTTCTGGTCTTTCCAAAGCAGAGGCTGCTGACTGTCCATCACTGCTAATTCTCTGCAGATACTTGGCTGCTTAGCTGAGATGACATCTACACTTCCCAGCATCCCTTGCAGGTTGGTGCCTACACGTGACTAATTCCTGCTCAATGGATGTGAGCTCAAGTGACGTGTACATTTTTTAGTTGTCTAGACCAGCACTGTCCGACAGAAATATAACGTGAGCCACATATGTAATTCTGAATTTTCTAGTAGCTGTATTTTTTAAAAGTAAAAAGAAACAAGGGAAATTAACTTCAATAATATATTTTATGTAACCCAAAATGTCCAAAATATTATCATTTCAACATGTAAGCAATATAAGAAAGTATTAATCAGATAACTTATATTGTTTTCTTCCACGCTCAGTCTTCAAAATCCAGTGGGTATTTTACACTCACAGCGCATTTCAATGAAGATGCTACATTTTCATTAGAAATAGTTGATCTGGGCTGGGCACAGTGGCTCACGTCTGTAATCCCAGCACTTTGGGAGGCAAAGGCAGGTGGATCACCTGAACCCAGGAGTTCGAGACCAGCCTGGGCAACATGAGGAAACCCCGTTTCTATAAAAAATACAAAAATTAGCTGGGCATGGTGGAGCACACCTGTGGTCCCAGCTCCTAGAGAGGCTGAGGTGGGAGGATTGCCTGAGCCCAGGAGGTCAAAGCTGCAGTCCTCTACAATTGTGTCACTGCACTCCAGCCTGGGTGACAGAGCAAGTCCCTGTCTCAAAAAGAAAGAGAAAGAAAAAGATGAAAGAAAGAAAGAAAGAAAGAGAAAGAAAAAGGAAGCGGGGGAGGAAGAAAGGAAGGAAGGGAGAGTTGATCTGTATTTCAGTTTTATACAATTTGTAGTTGAAAAAGCACATTCAATATATCCAAGTTATTCAAACATCCTTAAAAGCTTTACAATAACTGAATGGAGTATGATTTTTCAAAATGTAAATTTAAACTAATTAGAATGAAATTAAATACAAAATTCACGTCCTCATTCTCACTTGCCATATTTCAAGTGCGCAATAGCCACAGATGGTCGCCATGGCAGACAGCTCAGGTGCAGATCCTAGAAAAGGTAGCCATGCACTGCTCTGTGCAATCCTTCTTCCCATTGGCTGGGAGGTGCTAACAACTGGAAAAGCTGGGCTAGAGATGGTAACTATGTATCGGGGTTGGCAAACCCTTCTCACCCACCTCTGAACTGTTATGTGGGAAGAAATAAACTTCCATTCTGTTTAAACCTCTGTATTTTCTGGTCCTTCTGTTGCAGCAGCTTCTCCTATACCTTCCATAATACACCTTTCAGCACTTTTGTTTCAACTGTTTCCTAAGCTCCCTGGAGACTTCCAATACCTCCCACTCCCAAACCTTTATCTTGGCTTGATCTCTAAAAGCAATAATTATTAGTAGTAATATCATCAGTACTAATATTTCCCAGCTTACACTTCCGTTAGAGCATTACTTCAATCACTCCACAATATTTCAGCCACTATCTCAAAATTGCTCAGCCTCAGACTCCAATGGGTAGAGATTGCCTGGGTTTGAATTGAGGCTCCACCACCGTGATGGTTAATTTCATGCATCTACTTGACTGGTCTATGGGATGCTCAGACATTTGTCAAGCATTATTCTACAAGTGTCTACGAGGGTGTTTCTGATGAGACTGACATTTGAATAGGTAAACTGAGTAAAGCAGATTTTCCTCCCTAATGTGGGCAGGCCTTGTCCAATCAGTTAAAGGCAGAAATAGAATAGAAAGGCTGGCATTTCCGTAAGTGAGAGGGAATTCCTTCTGCTTGACAGTTCTTTCAACTGGGACATTTGTTCTTTCCTATCTTCAGACTGAAAGTGCAGCATGGGCTCTTTCTGGCTATAAAGGTTACCAGCGTTCAGACTGTAACTACACCATCAGCTCTCCTGGATCTCCAGCTTGCTGATAGCAGATCTTGGGACTTGTCAGCCTCCATAATCACATGAGCCAATTCTGAATGAGTGAATGAATGAATGAATATCCTACTGGTTCTGTTGTTTCTCTGGAGAACCCTGAGTAACACTGACTACTCACTGACTATGTAACCTCTCTGTGCCTCAGTTTCCTCATTTTTTAAATAGGGAAAATAATAATCCTCTATTAAATGTTAGTTATCATTATTGTGGTTGTTATTATTACAACATACTGCCAAGCACTGCTAGGGGAAAAGCATACATCATACAAGCACAAATGTGGAGACTTCAAATTCAACTCCAGTTTTGCTGGGTCGCTCAGCATTCAGGGAAATCCTTTTTTTTAAAATTTGAAATAGAGATAATTTAATTTATGAAGTCGTTTATACAGATGTTAGAAGAGCTCATAAGCCTCAGGTAACAGGAGATGTTTTTGCCATCCTTTCACTGCAGGGGGGAAAGCAGAAGGCAGGGTTACTGGACGGGAATAAATGAGGACAACCCGGAACTGTGTGGAGGAACCTGGAGTCATGGAAGAGAAGTAGCTGCTGATGGAAACCACACTTAAAGCACAGAAAAAAAAAGGGAGAAATACTCGCCTTTTTGCCTTATTCTGCCTTCCAAGCTCCAGCCAGTTCTTAATAGGTGCCATATGCTGCCAAAATTTAGCTGACAAGGTAGACTGGGAAACACTACCTGCAGGGGTGAAGACCTGCCGTACACATAGAGCAAGGGAATCACGAAGAATGGATCAGGAAGCACAAGGCCATGCACTATGTAGGCATACAATAGTTGTCTCACACTGAGCAAATGCAAAACCTACCTGCTGATGTTTATCCATGATCCTACTTCGCTCACAATTAGTGCGTCTCAGTGGAAACATCATCTTTTTTTTTTTCACTTTTTTTTTTTGTTAACTGTACTATAAGTTCTGGGATACATGTGTGGAATGTGCAGGTTTGTTACATACGAATACATGCGCCATGGTGGTTTGCCACACCCATCAACCCGTCATCTACATTAGGTATTTCTCCTAATGCTATCCCTCCCTGGGAAATCCATTTATACTCCCCTTGTCATCTCCCTCTCCTGTACCCCTCAGCAGCTGATGAGCTTGAAACCCACGTGATCACTTCTCTGTCCCCTAAGTTGGCCCCAGCCCCCTTGGATTGGACCCTGCCTTCCATTTCGTAGAGAAAAGTATGGCTCTCAGGCATGAACTTGTTAATTAATTTTGTTTCATACCCTTATCCTTTTCATCTTGCGCCCTCTCCCTCCTTAGGGACATTCTTCCCCCATTAACTTTTTGGTTTTTTTTTTTTTCCTTTTTGACACGGAGTCTTGCTCTGTCATCCAGGCTAGAGTGTAGTGCAATCTTGACTCATTGCAACCTCCTCCTCCCAGGTTCAAGTTCTTCTCGTGCCTCGGCCTCTGGAGTAGCTGGGATTACAGGTGTGTGCCACTACACCCGGTTAATTTTTGTATTTTTAGTAAAGATGGGGTTTCACCATGTTGGCCAGGCTGGTCTCGAACTCCTGACCTCAAGTGATCTACCCGCCTTGGCCTCCCAAAGTGCTGGTGAGAGGTGACAGCGTGTTGGCAGCCCTGGCAGCCCTCGCATCCCTCGTTTGCTCTCAGAGCCTCCTCGGCCTTGGTGTCCGCTCTGGCCATGCTTGAGGAGCCCTTCAGCCCACCACTGCGCTGTGGAGGCCCCTCTCTGGGCTGGCCGAGGCCAGAGCCGGCTCCCTGAGCTTGCGGGGAGGTGTGGAGGGAGAGGCACGGGCAGCAACCGAGGCTGCGTGCGGCGCTTGCTGGCCAGCGCGAGTTCCACGTAGGCGTGGGCTCAGCGGGCCGGCACTCGGAGCCGCTGGCCAGCGCCACCGGCCCCGAGTGGTAAGGGGTGTAGCACCCAGGCCAGCAGCTGTGGAGGGTGCGCCGGGTGCCCCAGGAGTGCCCGCCGGCCGACATTGCGCTCAAATTCTCACCAAGCCTCAGCTGCCTCCCCACAGGGCAGGGCTGGGGACCTCCACCCCACCATGCCGGAGCCTACCCCCACCTCTCTGCCGTGGGCTCCTGCGCGGCCGAGCCTCCCCGACAAGCTCCGCTCCCTGCTCCACGGCACCCGGTCCCATCCACCGCCCAAGGGCTGAGGAGTGCGGGCACAGGCTAGGCACGGGACTAGTGGGCAGCTCCACTGGTGGCCCTGGTGCGGGATCCACTGGGTGAAGCCAGCTGGGCTCCTGAGTCTAGTGGGGACTTCGAGAACCTTTATGTCTAGCTAAGGGATTGTAAATGCACCAATCAGCACCCTGTGTCTAGCTCAGGGTTTGTGAATGCACCAATCAGTGCTCTGTGCCTAGCTAATCTAGCGGGACTTGGAGAACTTTTGTGTCTAGCTCAGGGATTGTAAATGCACCAATCAGCACCCTGTCAAAACAGACCAACCAGCTCTCTGTAAAACAGACCAATGAGTTCTCTGTAAAATGGACCAATCAGCAGGATGTGGGTGGGGCTAGATAAGGGAATAAAAGCAGCCAGCAGCAGCTGCCCGAGCCAGTAGTGGCTATGTGCTCAGGTCGTATTCCACGCTGTAGAAGCTTTGTTCTTTTGCTCTTTGCAAAAAATCTTGTTGCTGTTCAGTCTTTGGGTCTGCACTACCTTTACGAGCTGTAACACTCACCGCCAAGGTCTGCAGCTTCACTCTTGAAGCCAGCGAGACCATGAACCCACCATGAGAAATGAACAACTATGTATGTGCTGCCTTTAGAGCTGTAACACTCATTGTGAAGGTCTGCGATTTCACTCCTGAAACCAGCGAGATCACAGACACACTAGAAGGAAGAAACTCCGAACATATCCAAACATCAGAAGGAACGAATTCTGGACACGTCACCTTTAAGAACTGTAACACCACGAGGGTCCGCGGCTTCATTCTTGAAGTCAGTGAGACCAAGCACCCACCAATTCCGGACACACGGGGATTACAGGCATGAGCCACCGTGCCCGGTCCACTTTTCCTTCTTTTTCAGGTTCTAGCGTCTCCCTTTCCCATTGCTCCTTCTACTTTAACCAAAAATCAGGCCTGAGGCCATCATGTTAGAGGCATGGCTGGGTCCTCCTCCTCCTCGGTGCCCGATTCTCCTTCTACCCCACCTCTCAAGCTCCCTCAAATGCTGATCTGCACCTGCCATTTCCTGGCTTTAGTGCCACTCCCTCCAGAGCAGCTGGTGAAAGGAAATGAGCCATGCAGATTGCTGGGGTCGGAATATTCTAGACAGAGGGATCAAAATGCACAGGTTCGGAGGTGGGAGTGTGCTTGGTTTGGTTGAGGAACAAACATCCAGGCCAGTGTGGAACAGAGTGAGAAAGGAGGAGGGTCTTGGCGGTGAAACCCAGGCAGCAGCTGTGGTCCAGATGTGGCAGCAGGGAGTTGGCTTTGACTCTGAATGAAGTGGAGAGCTGTGGGGGCGGTGGGGGAGGTGTGTGGTTAGAATACAAGTGGTGTGCTCTGACTTACATTTTAAATGTCTCCTTTGGCAGAGAGGCAATAGCAGAAACAGGGAGACCCATCAGAAGGCAATTACAATAACGCAGGCAAGAGAAGACGGCTCAGATCGGAATGGAAGCATCGCAGGCATCGAGAGATGCAGTCTAATTGGATATATTTTGAAGGCAGAGCCAAGAGAATCATCTGGTTCTATGGACATGGACTGTCCGAGAAAGAGAAATATGAAGGATGCCCCCAAGGCTTTGTCCTTCCTCACCTGCCATCCACCCATATTGCGCCACCTGCGGCCACCTGGCCTCCTTCCCCAGGGCTGTCATAAGCGTTGCTTTTATAACAGCCTAAAATGTAGAACTCTAGCCTAAATTTGTCCCTAAAATTGCAAAGGTAAATATATATAATAAGATAATCATAGCAGGAAGACAGGGAAGAGAAAAAAAATGTGGCCGGGCACAGTGACTCACGCCTGTAATCCCAGCACTTTGGGAGGCCAAGGCAGGTAGATCACCTGAGGTCAGGAGCTTGAAATCACCCTGGCCAACATGGTGAAACCCTGTCTCTACTAAAAATACAAAATTAGCCAAACGTGGTGGTACATGCCTATAATTCAGCTACTGGAGAGGCTGAGGCAGGAGAATCACTTGAAACCGGGAGGCAGAGATTGCAGTGAGCTGAGATCCTGCCATTGCACTCTAGCCTGGAAAACAAGAGTGAAACTCTGTCTCAAAAAAAAAGAAAAAGGAATGTAGTGAAAAATTAGTTAAATCCTCATCCATCATGGCTGGCAGTCAATACATAATGTCCACAATTGATAAATCAAGAAACAACAGTTTTTGCATATTATGTAGAGATATGGAGGTAACTACTAGAAGAAATATTTTGGCCGGGTGCAGTGGCTCACACCAGCACTTTGGGAGGCCAAGGCGGGCAGAGCACATGAGGTCAGGAGTTCAAGACTAGCCTGCTCAACACAGTAAAATCCTGTCTTTACTAAAAATACAAAAATCAGCCTGGCATGGTGGCATGTCCCTGTAATGCCAGCTACTCAGGAGGCTAAGGTGGGAGGATCACTTGAACCTGGGGGCAGAGGTTGCAATGAGCCAAAATCACGCCTCTGCACTCCAACCTGAGTGACAGAGCAAGGCTCCATCTCAGAAACAAAAACAAAAAAAAAACTATTTGTATTGTTTTGTTTCTTCCCCTCCACCCTCTTTTTTTTTTTTTTTTTTAACAATGAACGTATATTATTTTCGTTTAAAAATTTTTAAAAGCTCTTCTAGTCTAACAATTCTTCAGCTCAAGTCTCGTCATATCCTCCTGTGTTTAACCAGTGGTTACATTTCTTTATTTATTCAGCCTTTTAAAAATTCCCTTTATTGGCATTATAATGTTGATCTTGCCATAAATTTTTTAAAGAGCTTCAGCAAAACAGAAATGCTTTAGCTCCCAAATGACACTGCCTGTAAACACTGTTTATAAGCTTGTTTCCTGTAACATTTTTTGAGTAAAAGAGCTTAGAGTTTCAGATCAAATGAGCTGTTTGTATGTTTTGGGTTTTCTTTGACATAGCTCATGGCATATCTGTGTGTGCTGAATTTGCAAACGTGACATGGAAACGATGACAGAGAACTAATTGGCATTGTTTCCAATTATTAAGCTGCTTGTTAAATATTCATACAAAACAAAACCAATCTTGGATGGCTCTGTGTTTCCTAAAGCCCAAAGTGACTGGCTAAATGGCTTTTGCAATCTGGACCTACAATCTTGTCCTATGTCACTTTACTAGTCATACCCTTCTTCTCCATTTCTGCTCACCCTAAGCCCTTTGTCACTCTGGACAGTAAGCACTTTCCACCCTATAGGCTTTACCTGTGCAAGTTCCCCAGGCAGTCTCTTCATTCAAGGTCTAACTGAAACATCACCTTTTCGGGGATCAGCCTTTTAGTGTGAAGCTTAGTGCCACTGTTCCCAGCCCAGGCTGGTTCCCTGGGCTTTTATTCTATCAGGCTTTAGACCCTTGGGTCCCTTTATAACTGTCACCACCTATTCCATCCCCAAAGGCTGACGAATGAATGAGACCCTTGAGCTCTCCCTTTCTGTGCAGCCCCTGAATGTATTCATTCATTCATTCATTCATTCATTCTATAAATCTTTATGGAGCACCTGTGGTTTTGCAGGCACTGTGCTAAGCATTAAGACTACCATAGTGAGCAAGTTGCTGAAAACACAATCTAATGAGCAAGGTGGATGCTAAAGGAGAAATAACAACAGTGTCATGGGAACTTAAGCAGAAGATGTACCATGTGCTGAGAGAATATATAAATCAGAATAACTAAACAGAGAAGCAGAGAGAGTTGAAAGGAAGTGACATTTTAGCTGGTATCTCAACTTTGTGTAAGAATTTGGGAGGCCAGTGGGGGAGGGAGAAAGAAGACTGGCCCAGAACAGTAGAGCATGTGCAGAAGTCCAGCATGGCTGGAGAGAGAGCGGATGCATGATCAGAGTGGTGCAGGGGTGAGAAAGCAGGGTCAGGAGATGGCAGAGAGACAGGCAAATCCAGGTCATCAAAAGGCTTGTATTAAGTTGGTGCAAAAGTAATCACAGTTTTTGCCATTACTTTTAAAAGCAATGACATTGGTTCTGTTTATGTGATGAATTACATTTATTGATTTGCATATGTTGAACCAGCCTTGCATCCCAGGGATGAAACCGACTTGATCGTGGTGGATAAGCTTTTTGATGTGCTGCTGGATTCTGGCCCATCAGTGATAGACTGGATAAGAAATGTGGCACATATACAGCATGGAATACTATGCAGCCATGAAAAAGAATGAGTTCATGTACTTTGCAGTGACATGGATGAAGCTGGAAGCCATCATCCTCAGCAAACTAACACAGAAATAGAAAACCAAACACCACATGTTCTCACTCGTAAGTGAGAGTTGAATGGTGAGAACACATGGACACAGGGAGGGGAACATCACAAACTGGGGCCTCTTGAGGGGTGAGGGCCAAGGGGAGGGAGAGCACTAGGACAAATACCTAATGCATGCAGGGCTTAAAACCTAGATGACACTAGATGCAACCTAGATGATGGGTGCAGCAAAACACCATGGCACATGTATACCTATGTAACAGACCTGTACGTTCTGCACATGTATCCCAGAACTTGAGGTAAAATTAAAAAAGAAAGAAAGAAATCTATAGCAGGACAGAGCACTCCTTATTTAGTGAATACATTGTAATATATATATAATTAGAAAATAAAATATAAATAAGTTTTTTAAAAAGCAATGGCAAAAACCACAATTACTTTTGCACCAACCTAATAAATCTGCCTAAGGATTTTGGACTTTATTCCAAAGCAATGGAAAGCTATGGAGGGATTTAAAGCAGGGGAGTGACATGATCAAAGTAGTCCTTTCTCATTACTATACTTGTTCATGTTTTATGGCAATTACCACATAAAAATAGTCAGGAATAAGCCAGGGATGGGAGCTCATGCCTGTAATCCCAGCATTTAGGGAGGCCAAAGCAGGAGGATCACTTGAAGCCAGGAGTTCAAGACTAACTCGGGCAACAAAGTGAGACCCTGCTTCTACAAAAAAATAAAACAAAATAAAAAAATTAGCTGGAAATGGTGGCACGAGCCTATAGTCCCTCCTATTCAGAAGGTTGAGATAGAAGGATTATTTGAGCCCAAGGAGTTCAAGACCAGCCTGCACAACACAGACCAGATTGTCTCTACAAAAAATTTATTTAAAATAGTCGGGCATGATGGCGTGCACCTGTAGTCTCAGCTACTCCAGAGGTTGAAGTGAGAGAATTGTTGAACCCAGAAGTTTGAGGCTGCAATGAGCTGTAATCACTCTACTACACTCTGGCCTGAGTGACAGAGCAAGATCCTGTCTCTACAAAAAAAAATAAAAACAAATAGTCAGAAAACACAAAAAGCTAACAAATATGAATTTTTAGAGTTGTAACATCTTACAGGATATTTACAGATATACTTTCTGATCTCTGCCTTTCCTGACATCCTAGTGGGTATTTATGTTTATAAGTCATTTTAATTTCAAAGTAACACATCAATGTTATAACATAAAATTTTATTAATTTAGCTAATTTTTATTACAGAAATAATTATACCTGTTATAACAAAAAAATGCCGAAAAGAAGAATATAAAAATCACCGCTAGGCTCACCAACTAGAGATAATCACTATCTTTTCTTGTGCACAGAGGCGCAGACCCATAAATTGCTATAACCATGGCATCATTTCACATGTAACAAATTTTGCAACCTACATTTTTCACTTAACAAATATGATCATCGTTTTCCATGTTATTAAGCATGTTATTCAAAGACTTCATTGAATACATTATGGGTTTCTTCCACAAGTAATAATTCTTAACACAGAGCCCCCAGCAAAAAAAAGAACAAAGCACCAAAAGTCAACCGTAACCAGGTAAACATTTTAGTGAATGCCCTTGCAATCTTTTATTTTCTACACATCTGTTTATTTCTAAGAAATACTCATGTTTTCAGAAAGGAAAAGAAAAATGCATTTTAAAAAAGGTACATATTATTTTGTAGCCTGCTGTTTATTTAGCAATACATTTTGAACACTTTTCCATGTTTGATAAATATTTGTATGCTGGCCGGAAGCCCTGTTGGATTCTAACCTCCAGTTTTATTTTATTGAAGGTCAGACTTACAAAACCTCCTTGATTGCTCTTACCTCAGAAACTCTTACTGCTGAGAAAGTTATTCTTCTCATTTCTTAGGTCTGAAAAAGGTAGAAAAACATGGCCCTGTGTTTTAAGTGGCATTTTAAGAAGCCCAAAATGGATACTTTGTTCTCTCAGCTGTTTCTGCTGTGAAAGATCTCTGTGAATCGCCTTGTGGAAACTTAGTAACGTCCCTACCAGGAATAATCAACTTTTCCTTCCACTCTACATCCATTTAGGTTTGTGTGTTTCTCAAGCCTACATGTATTATATGGTATGCCAGTTACTTTTCTCTGTCTTCTTAGTTATTGCTATTCAAAAAATATCTATGAACACCTTAACTATACACCATTACTTAAACCATGAGGGTTGATGTAAAAGGAATCAGGTTAGAGTCTCAGTGCTCACATAGCTTACAGATTCATGAAGGCTACAGAGAAGTGCCAACAAATGTAATACTGAGTAATAATTATTTCATTAGGTGTTGAATACAGAGTGTTATAGCAGGGCATATATGAACATAAACTCAATCAGGAGGTCACGGGGCAACTAAGGCAGTCATACACAGCTCTCTGGAAGAAGAGACAGCTAAGCTCATTCTTTTAACCCACTCAAGTCAAAGGTCTGCCCCTGTCACTCTAGTGAGACCGCTACTGCTCTTCTCAAAGTCACTAAATGACTATTTATAGTGACTATAGAGTCACTATAAACGACTCTCTTTAACCCAATGACCTTGCATCAATCTGCATTCTACATGATTTCTCTACAGGACTTGGCAATGCCCACTGTTCGCTATTTTGTTCATTTATTTATTTGCCAGATATTTATTGAGAATATTATGTGCTGACCATGAGGATGCAGTAATGGGGGGGTTGTTTGTTGTTTTTTATTTTTTGCTTTTTGTGACCACATATCTCCTGATTGCACACCTCACACCCTTCCTCCTCAACCTCCTTAATGAATACATTCTCTCTTCCTCCATCACCCCAGGTCCCTGTCTCCCATGTTCTCCCGCCAATGCCAGTTACTCCAATATCTTGAAGAAGTCACTGATGACTCACAAATCTCCACCTCCAAATCTAACTTTTTCCCAGTCTCCAAAAGCATACTTTCAATTGCTTGCTGGACATTTTATGCAGAAAAAAATTGTTTTGTCTAGAGTTTGCCAAACACTGTGTGGATTCCTAGTAATAGAAGGATGAATGAGGCAAATTGCCTCCTCTCAAGAAGCTCACAATAAAGTGAAAAAGTTAAATCTAAATATCATCAGTTATACTAAGCATACATCCAAACGTATACATCACTGTCCATTCTTAAATACGAGAATTCTGGTGTCTGACAAGGTTTGTGTGATTTCATTGCACAACCCCACAGTTTGTCATTTACATAGTCTGCAGTATAAATTAGACTCTCTACAGTTAAACAGTACACAACCTATACAACCTTACATGACAGCTTCCACTGGACCCCATGTACAGCTAAGAAAATGATAGGCTGGAGCTGTCACCCATGATGGCTCACATGGTGGTTTCCCCAGTGGTCACTCCCTGTTAGGTTGATGGGTTAAACACGGATTATGTTTCCACACTTTACTTATCGAGTCCTTCAGGAGCAGAGCTCTGAAAATACCAGTCTTCTCCCGATATGGAAAGAAAAACAAAGCCCTGAGGTTGAGGGGCCCAATATTTAATCTTCCCTCCTTTTGTGAGGGTCCCAAGTAGATGTAAATCACTGAGATAAAATAATTTCTTTGCCGGACGCGGTGGCTCACACCTGTAATCCCAGCACTTTGGGAGGCCAAGGCAGGCGGAACACCTGAGGTCAGGAGTTTGAGACCAGCCTGGCCAACGTGGTGAAATCCTGTCTCTACTAAAAATACAAAAATTAGCCGAGCGTGGTGGCGGCTGCCTATAGTCCCAGCTACTCGGGAGACTGAGGCAGGAGAATTGCTTGAACCCGGGAGGCAGAGTTTGCAGTGAGCTGACAGAGTGAGACCCTGTCTCCAAAAATAAAAATAAAAATAAAAATAAAATAATAATAATAATAATAATTTCTTCACTCTGCAATCTAGACTCTATGCTGCAAACTGGTCGGCTATAATGTGTGTGCTTTGATTGGCCTTCATACATATTTTGAATTTAGCTGCCAACTAATTTCACATAAATATCCAGAATTTCAGCTTCATTGGAAAAAGTCTGAAAGACAACACTAGGCCCACATTCCAACATGGCTAGAGTCAGCTGCAGCTGACAGGAAATATGCTTTCTGTTTTAAAACACTCTTATTTTAGGTTCAGGGTGACGTGCATGGGTTTTGTTTTGTTTTGTTTTGTTTGTTTTTTGCTTTTTTAGACAGAGTTGCACTCTTGTCACCCAGTCTGGAGTGCAATGGTGCAATCTCAGCTCACTGCAACCTCCGCCTCCTGGGTTCACAAGCAATTCTCCCACCTCAGCCTCCCGAGTAGCTGGGATTACAGGCGCCCGCCACCACGCCCAGCTAATTTTCATATTTTTAGTAGAGACAGGATTTCACCATGTGGGCTAGGCTGGTCTCGAACTCCTGACCTCATGATCCGCCCACCTAGGCCTCCCAAAGTGCTGGGATTACAGGTGTGAGCCATCGTGCCCAGCCCACGGGTTTGTTATATTGGTAAATCGCATGTCACGGTTATTTGGTGTACAGATTATTTCATCATCTAGGTAATAAGCACAATACCACATAAATAGTTTTTCCATTCTAATCCTCCTCCTACCCTCCACCCACAAGTAGGCCCTGGTGTCTGTTGTTCTCTTCTTTGTGTCCAGGTGTTCTCAACATTTAGCTCCCACTTATAAGTAAGAACATGTGGTATTTGGTTTTCTGTTCCTGCATTAATTTGCTTAGGATAATGGCCTCCAGCTCCAACCATGTTGCTGCAAAGGACATGATCTCATTCTTTTCGATGACTGCATAATATTCCATGGTATATATGTACCACATTCTCTTTATCCAGTCTACCACTGATGAGCATTTAGGTTGATTCCTTGTCTTTGCTACTGTGACTAGTGCTGCAACGAATATACGCATGCATCTGTCTTTCTGGTAGAATGATTGATTTTCCTACGCATATGAAAAACTGTTTAACATCACTAATTATTAGAGAAATGCAAATCAAAACCACAGTGAGATACCATCTCGCATCAGTCAGAATGGTTATGAAAAAGTCAAAAAATAACAGATGCTGGCAAGGTTGTGGACAAAAGGGAATGCTTCTACACTGCTGATGGGAATGTAAATTAGTTCAGCCATTGTGAAAAGCAATGTGACAATATCTCAAAGAACTTAAAAGAGAGCTACGACTCAACCCAGCAATCCCATTATCAGGAAATCCACTTTCGGATTCTCCTCAGTGACACCCTGACTATTCCCTTCCGCGACCCGGCTGGCCTCACTCTGTCACCTGCTTAACCCCTGTCATCAGTCATATTAACTTCCAATTTTAAAAAATTCTTTTCACCCAGAAATGTCCTGTTAATTATTTTATTGATTTTCAGAGTCCATTAATTTATCGAATTTTCTAGTGATAACAAGTCTCTCGGCTATAGAATAAAAAATAAAAACCTACAACAGAACAGATTCCAAGAACTACTTTTCACATTGCACATGGCCAACCAATTAGTCCTGAAGAAGAACAGGTCCCTCCCTCATTTCTCCTGCAAAAGCCACCCAGCAATGAATACATTTTCAAAAGTCGTCTCTGATCTACCTTGGAATGAGCTCAGAGATCTCCCAGAGCCAGTGTAATTAGTTGTATCTCCCCTGCAGGGAGACCTGCCATTTTAAATTAACCCACTGCAGCCTGAGCAGACATTGATGAAAGAGAAAACAGGATTCACAAGCAAGCTCACAGAAGGAAGCGCAAATCCAAGGAATAAGATACAATATTTTCATCCCAAAAAGTAGCAGACGTCCCAAAAATACCCAGCAAAGGAACAGAGCAGGCATTCTTGCTTATTGTTTTGAGCAATATAAACTGGTTTACTTTTTTGGAAAGGTTTTTTGTTGTTGGTGGTGGTGGTGCTTTTTGGTGGTTGTTGTTGTTTGAGTTTTGCTCTGTTGCCCAGGCTGAAGTGCAGTGGCATAAGCATGGCTCCCTGCAGCCTTGAACTCCTAGGCTCAAGCGATCCTCCTGCCTCAGCCTCCTGAGTAGCTGGGACTACAGCCACAGGAAAACATGCCTGGATAATGTTTAAAAATTTTTTGTAGAGAGAGTTTCTTGCTATGTTGCCCAGACTGGTCTGGGAAAGGCTATTTAGAGGTTCATTTCAAAAGATCTATTTTGTGTGTGTGAGCACAGCTTCCTAGCTCCTCCACTCACCGGTGGTTAATAGAAGACACAGATGGGATGCAAGTGACATAGCAGGAGTTTCAAGGAATTTCTGCACAGTGCAGTGTGGACAAAACCAGACTAAAAGAGTTCTTTGAAGTCTGATATGCCATTACCCTTCTGGAAAAGGTGGTGTACTGGGGACATAATGGGGAGAACCTGCTAGAAACATCCATCCACCCCCCAGTCCCTGAAGTATCTTCTAAGTTGGAGGGGTTTGGGCTGCAGGCAAGGGCAGGGTGAGAGGCTTGGTTCCTGTGAAACCACCTTTGCAAAAACTTTAACAGTCAGAAAATTATGACAGTGAAAAAGATCTGACCTGACTCCATTTTGCTTCTAACCTCCAAGCTGTCCTTGTTCACTCCTGGGCATAGGCCAAATTACTTTGGGTTGAACTTATTGTAGTTTAACTTTGAAACAAAGAGTATAGCAGCCCTTTCCCAAAACAAACACCCTTCTTGCTTGGGGACCAAACTGCCTTTGTAAGGTAACAAATTAGCCACAAGATTAGAAATTATGGTTTAGGAGTCACACAGCTGGAGGCCACAAGATTTTGAAATTCCCCAATTGCTCCTAGGGATAACATCACTATTGTAAAACCTAAGATTGGTGCTCAAGATATTTTTCAGACGCTCCACTCAATGAATTAGCTGGTGCCACCCAGATCAAAGAAATGGCTCATCTGGTCTTGTGGCCCCCATCCAGGAACCAACTCAGTGCAAGAAGACAGCTTCAACTCAGCTGATTTCATCTGACCGTACGAATCGGCATCAGCACACCCCAGTCCCTGGACCCCTACCCACCAAATCACCCTTTAAAAACTCTGGTCAGTCTCCAAATTTTCAGGGAGACTGATTTGAGTAATAATAAAACTCCAGTCTCCTATTCAGCCGACTCTGCATGAATTAAACTCTTTCTCTATTGCAATTCACCTGTCTTGAGAAATTGGCCCTATCTGGGCAGTGG
Organism: Pan paniscus; assembly: GCF_029289425.2. Lineage (NCBI taxonomy): Eukaryota > Metazoa > Chordata > Mammalia > Primates > Hominidae > Pan > Pan paniscus. Next base: position 31,472,143 of record NC_073267.2, on the reverse strand, counting down.
GCAAAATGAACCCTTTGGGTGGTTACACATGTAGCACAGGCTTCCTTGGGCTGTGACCAGCCCCATGGACTCAATTCCATGGATTCAGCAGGGGAGGTTGTCCTCCCCCACCCTACGAAGAAGGGGTGGACAAGAAGCCCAAATAAGTAACCAATTTCCCCAACCCATCCTGACCGATGCTTGGACAAACCACCTGGTTTTCACAAAGGAAGTTAAAAAAACAAAACAAAACAAAACAAAAAACACCACTCCCTTCTACAAGGGCACAGCTGATGCTCATGTGCTGGTAGGTGTTTCTTAATCTATTCCTCCTCCCCCTCATTACCTGCTCCCCCAGCCAGGAGAGTCTGTGATTCTAGAATTAACTTTACCAAAAGGCAGAATCTGAATGAGTCATTCCTCCCTTCCAGCTCCACCCTTCAAGGAAGCCCTTCCAGGGCCCCCCAACCTTGCTCTCAAGAGGAAACCTAGGCCCATAATTATGACACAGCATCTGGACCTCTGCCTCCCCCCACCTACCCTGCAGCCTTCCTCCTGCACCTGCACTCCAACCACAGGAGCTGTTTATTCAGATTCCTCAAATAGTCCCCGCTTCCTCCTACTGGGAATACTTAGCTTGCAAACATCCTCTGCCTTGTGTGCCCTTCCCTCCCCATCCCCACCCACTTAGTTCACTTAATTCCTACTCACCCTTCAGATCACAGCTCAAATATCACTTCCTCTAGGAAGCATCCCAGATCTCCCTGCCCGCTCCCAGTTACACACTCCCAATTTGTAATTAGCCTTTATTTGTGTTTATTAGTATCATTCTTAGATTAACATCCAATTACTACCCCATAAATTGTAATCTCCTTGAGAGCAAAGACTCACCACTGTAGCCCTGGCACCTACAGCAGTGTCACTGAACATATTTTTGGGTATACTTAAAAGGGCTGAAGACTAAGCTTAGAATCCAGCTTCCCTAGATGAGCAGGGATGGGAGAGTGGGTTTCAAAACGCAAACTCAGGACTTCCTGGCTGAACCAACTCTCAACTGGTGATTGATGGAGTAAAACCTTTTCTTTGCAGATCCATGTTTGGTGAGATCCTGTTATATTGTTGGGGAAAACCTCTGTCATCTTTTATACCTTGTGTTATACACATGACACCTCTGGGTCCAAGATGTAGCATAGAGAGACTTGGGTTTCGTTTGTAGCATCTATGACAAAGCCCCATACAGGGGTCTCCCAAAGACTCTATTCCTTCCATTATTCTTAAGTCTTCTCTCCCCACCAGGCTCAATACCTCCTAAGCTTCTGAATTCCTCTGGGTTTTGTTTTGCCTTTTCTCCTTAAGTGTGGACTGGAAGGTTCCTCTTATAACCATCTGGGCAAATAAGAGAAGTATGAGGCATAGAAAAACATTTTGCAGTTCAAAGGAAGGAAACCTCTCTATAGAGTCAAGGAAAACTAACTTACTGCCCAAAAACAAATGAGAAGAAAAAGAAAGAGGAAGAAGAAGAGGAAGATAAAGGTGAGCGAGCGGAAGGGAAAGAGAAAAGCACCTTTTTAATATTTGATGTGTGATCTCAACAAGATCCAATAAGTCTTTTTAATCTATGGAACTGGAGCGTGTAGTCATAATGAGAAATTAATTGTAGGTCAGGAAGGATTATCTAAAGATGAAAAGCACAATAATCTAATTAGAAGCCACTTTGGAGGTTGCACATAGGAGAGAAGGCCACACAGAAGACAGAATCAGTGAAGATACGCTTGAGAAAACTCACTCCCCTCTCGCACTAAACTCAGAGGAAATAGCAAAGTGACAAAAAGTATGAGCAAACCCAAAAACAAATAACAAATCTCAAAAGGAGCAAACACACTACCAAATAAAAGAAGAACAACTCTGGATCTAAATGAAGACAATAGCTTGAAAATGAAGACTGGACTTTTGCTCAGGCAAATAAGATCCACACGTAGAAATAATTGGGAAAAAGTTAACGCCAACAAGTATTCAGGGAGCAATATCATGTTGGCTTCAGACTTGCATTCTGCAATACTAAATGGCAGAACAAAAAAAAATGAAGCATTATTTACAAAGCACTAAAGAGTTATGACCAAAGATTTCTATGTCCAGCCAAGTTGTCATTTGGGGAGAAGTCATCAAAGAGTTTTCTGAAACATTGACATGCAAAGATCCATCCTGAATAAAGTTCTTGAAGACCCACACCAGAAAAATGAAATAGCAATCAAAGATAAATACTCAAGAATAAGGAAACAGTGGCCAAAAAGAACATGTTGTGAGTACTGAAGCCAAGTTTAATAGAATAGACACAATAACTCCAAAATACTGTTTCAGTGTGGATACAGTGGAATAGACACAATAACTCTAAAATATTGTTTTAGTATGGATACAAGGTTGATTTCCCTCCAAATGGTTTTTTAAATAATTTTAAAAGGTGATGGAATTAAAATCACAGAGACTGGGGAAGGGAAAAGTCTCAAAACTAATTTCTTATCTTCTATAGAAAGAAGACCCCCTAAATTGTAGTTCTGAAATTGATTTTGATCATTTTATAGGTTTAATTTTTTATTTTTAAATCTTAAAGGTATTTACTGATGGGATTACAATCAAAGTGCATGCCTCCCAAGGTTTTTCAAAAGGCAACAGAAATCAAAACAGTTAATTGAGGAAAACAATAAAATGAAAAAGAAAAAGAAAGAAAACATTGGCCAGGTGCAGTGGTTCATGCCTGTAATCCCAGCATTTTAGGAGGCTGAGGCCAGAGGACCGCTTGAGGCCAGGAGTTCAAGACCAGCCTGGGCAACATAGTAAGATGCACCATCTCTACAATATTAAGAAAAAAAATCAGCCAGGTGTGGCGGCATGCACCTGTAGTCCCAGCTATTCTGGAGGCTGTGACAGGAGGATTGCTTGAGCTCAGAAATTGGAGGCTGCAGTGAGTTGTGATCATGCCACTGCACTTCAGTCTGAGTGACAGAGTGAGACCCTGACTCAAAAAAAAAAAAAAAGAAGCATTAAAAACAAGATGACAAAACACAAGTAGGGTCACCAGTTAGAAAATGGCTGTTGCAATTGTCATGAGTCTGAGAGGGCCAGAACTGGGGTGGAGGCAGTAGGGATGGAACTAAAGCCCTGTCTGAGGGCCATTTAAGAACTAGCACCCAATGACTTGATGCCCAACTGGACATACGTGTGGAAATTGAAAGAGAGAGGAGACATCAAGGATCCCAGGCTCATATCCTGAGTGACCAGAAGGACAGTGGTGCCACCGATGGAAAAAAAAAAAAAGCTTCAGAACATATTTCAGTCCAGCCTTGGACATATTAATCTGATGTGCCTGAGACATCTTAATGGATCTGTGAAGTAGGCTGTTCAGATATGTTGCTTGGGCAACAGAATTTTCACTACAATAGCAGAATAAATAGGGTCCACCCTGCCAAGATTTCCACCGATTACTATACCTGGAGGGATTTTTCAGTGCAAGACTTTACGAAGACCACAAAAAGATTTATTTAGAATTATATAGTCTCCACCAAGGAATGAGAACTATATACATTTTACTCCAAATGGGGAAATAACCAAAAACAACCAAAGTATGAATGATTTACACCTGCAGTTCTGATTTTTGTTTCTATAAAAGAAATAGTAAAGGATAAGACGGTGGCATACTCAGCCCCCAGGCTTTTTTTCCAATTCTGACGCTACCACATAGCAGCTATTGTGCCTTGGTTCCCTCGCTGGTATGCTGGAGATAATTCCTATGTCATTGGGATGCTGTGAGGGTTGATACATGTAGAAGTCTCATCCCATGCACAAGACTCAACAAACATTACCTAGTGCTGGTTTTATCAAGGTCCAATTTGGATTCTGTTTGTTTTGCCATCCAAGTTCTCTTCATCTTCCACTTCACTGTTTTCAATTTAGGCCTTATTGCTTTGTTTTGTTTTGTTTTTTTGAGACAGAGCTTTGCTCTGTCGCCCAGGCTGGAGTGCAATGGCATGATCTCCGTTCACTGCAACCTCTGCCTCCCAGGTTCAAGCAATTCTCCTGCCTCAGCCTCCCGAGTAGCTGGCATTACAGGCACGCAGCACTATACCCAGCTAATTTTTGTATTTTTAGTAGAGGCAGGGTTTCACCATGTTGGCCAGGCTGGTCTCAAACTCCTGACCTCAGGTGATCCACCTGCCTCGGCCTCCCAAAGTGCTGGGATTATAGACGTGAGCCACTGCACCCAGCCAGGCCTTATTGCTATTTGCACAAATTATTGTTTATTGCCCATGTACTTGCTTAAAAGTCTGATTAAGTCCCAACACTTTATTAATGGTTTTACTTCTCTCCCACAGGATTCTAAAAGCTTCAACAAAATACTAAATATACTTGACTAAAAAGTATGTTGATCAGCCAGGCACAGTGCCTCATGACTGTAATCCCAACACTTAGGGAGGCCGAGGCTGGTGGATCACTTAAGCCTAGGAGTTTGAGAACAGCCTAGCCAACATAATGAGACCCTGTCTCTACTAAAAATTAAAGAAAAAAAAAACTTAGCCAGGTGTGGTGGCATAAACCTGTAGTCCTAGCTACTCAAGAGGCTGAGGTGGGAGGCTAGCTTGGGCCCAGGAGGTCGAGGCTGCAGTGAGCTATGATTGCACCACTGCACTCCAGCCTGGGCAACAGAGTGAGACCCTGTCTCAGAAAAAACAACAACAACAAAAAGTGTGTTGATCAAAATATCTAATTACATATCTTTGTGTGTGTGTGTGTGTGTGTGCGCGCATGTGTGTCTGTACATGTATGGGTTCTTCTATTAATTTTCCCCAAATTACTATACTATTGGGTTCAAAATATGATGTCAGTTAAACATACCCTCCAAGATGCTCTACAGAATGCTGCCGCCCATTCCATATCCACTATGCATGGCGCTAGCCTTCTGCTTGTGATCTCACTGTTCTCTATGAGCCCCTCCCAAATTTCCCTGCAGACCCTCTCTCACAGTGGATCAGGCAAGTCCACATTTTGTCCTGCCTGTGGTTAACATTTTCTTCATTAGCTTGTGACACGTGTCGGTATAATTTCATTAACGGGAAGCCAGTCTTTGTAATCTGGGAGTGGTATCCACACAACTTGACAAGACCTGGGCCTTCTGTTCCATATGGATGAACTTCAGCTGTGTCCTTGTCTTACCTCATTGTTATGATTATAGAAAGAAATTCCCCAGAGCTTCCTCTTCATCTCATGGTAGTCTTCAACTCTCTTTCCAATCAAGACTTGTCCTTTCAAACCCACTAATATTCCTATACTTCCATAGTAGAAACCCAGATAACATGCAGAACATTCCTCAAGTGGCACCGCCAAATCATCAAACCTTGTATAAATTACTTTTTACAAACATATTATTTTCCCTACTGCATTTCCCTCTTCCAGTATTACATATTTTCTTTCTGGTCAATAGTACCCATTGGGGCTGTCATGATACTTCATATAAGACAAGGTTATCAATTCCCCCAGGCTAATGGCTATGGAAGCTCATGGGACTTCCTATTCCATATCATCTAGCTACCTCCGCTTGTACCAATTCTCTCCATCTTCCTGGGTTGAAAATAAGATCCTACATTCTGTTTATTGGTTTTCTTTTTTTAACTAAAGTTCTCTGAGAACTAACACAGTGGCAGACACTTGCACTTCTGACTGATCTAATCTTTATGACAACCCAAAAGTTAGATACCATTATTCATCTCAATATTTTAGAGCTGGTGGGGAAATAGAAGGACAGAGAGGTTAGGTAGTAACTTGTCCAAGGTCACACAGCTGGTAGTTAATGGAGCTAGATTCAAAGCCAATTGGTCTTCTCATACATTTGCCCTCCAGCCCTACCTGCCATCATATCTGTAAACCCACCTCTACCTCCCAAAGGCCCTTGTCCACCTTGTTCAACAAAACACACATTGCACCTCTTACACAGTAATACTTAAGAAACCCAAATATACCATCTGAGCTATACTGGCTTCCGCTGACATCCTGATTCGATGCAGTCAGGCATTCTTCAGTTTGTGTGGGTTTGTTTTATGTACCTTTGGAACAGTGGGGACTTTCCATTTAGAGCTCCTCTGATTCTAAACCCCATGCTCTTAATAATTTCCATAACATTGGAGGTGAGTTCTAGACAAGGCTTGGTGTGAAGTTTGGGTTAGAGATAGTCTGGCAGGAGGCTGAGAGTGGGTGGGGCTGTGGGTACAGATGTACAAGCATTGGGAACACATGTGGGCACTGGGCTATGTGGCATGCCAAGGATTATAGGATTATTTCAAACAGAGTAGATACAGGGGCATTGCAGACAGTACAGTATATATCTCCTAGCCCTTGTCATGAGCTCTACTGGGAACATCACTGTTTACTAACCACAGCAACTCAGCTGCACCCTTCAGCTGCAAGCAGCTACTGGAAGTTGGGTATTTGCCAAGCAGCAGTGTCCATCCCACAGTCCCCTCACCTGGGACAGGGCACCTTAGCCATCAGAATTGAATCAAAGTTTTTTTTAAATGCATTCCTGCCTCTAACTGGGCATTGACAGGGGCCCAGAGTGGCAATGTTAACAGATGACTCAAGTGCTCTATTTCAATCTGTTCCAAGTGCTGCAGTGACAGTCGATTTTTTAAGCCTTGTCATCTTTCAGAGCCATTAAGTCAGCAGGCACAGTTGTCTGGCACTGAGACATAGCTCCAACTTCACAAGGCTTAACAGACAATCCATAAAAGGCATTTTTTTCTCCACTTAGTACCCACCCACCTCCCACCTCCAGCACTTCACATTTAAAAAAAAAAAAGAAAAAAATGATATCGCTGCCCAAAACATAAGTAAATAAACAATAAAGAGTATGCCTTCAGTGCCCTGAATATGGTACTGCAAGAAGAATCTGCAAAGACATCCAAATTATTCTTAGGGTTTTAAGTCTAAGGATGCAATAGATGGTAATGTTTCAGCATGTGCACTCTGGCGTCAAATTGCCTGGGTCCAAGCCCCAACCCTGACTCTTACAAACAATGTGATTTCAGGATGTTGCTTGGCTCCTGTGAGCCTCAGTTTCCGCATCTGTGACATTGGTGGTATCAACAAAATTTACCTCCGTAAATTTTCAATTAAATGAGATGATGCATGCAGCGTGTGTGGCTTAGGGTAAGAGCACCATCAGCTTTAGCTGTTATTAGGAAAAGGCAGGGAGAGAGATTTAACTGGATGAAAATCGGCAAAAATCCAAATTCTCAAAAGAAATGAAATGGAGTCACATGTACCCTAAAACTTAAAGTTATAATAATAATAAAATAAAATAAAGAAATGAAATGGAGTCAGGGACAAGGATCTGGGATACAGTGAAGGGTGGAGCTTCCGAGAGCTGGATTTCCCTAGGTTGCCAGAAACCCTTTTGTGTAATTTTTCTGCCTGTTTTAAAAGTAAAAATTAAAAGGTAGTAAGTTTCCTGCCTTCTTCACAGCAAGGTGAGAAGATCAAACTCCTTGTGTGAGCTCTCTAGAGAAAGGGATTACCTAAATAAAAATTATTTTGTATATCTTTATAGGCAGTAAAGGTAAAAGACTTTCTTTGAAATTAATTACAGAGTCAGAACTGGCCCTGTTTTCAAGTCCCTTTTTGGCCTCGTAAAAATGGAAGTGAGATTTCCCTGCAGGGCAGGAGAAAGAAATGTTTTCTTTAGCAGGGAACGGTGTGCCATTTCTCATTCAGTCTCCTAAGGGTGAGAATCCCAGGTATTCAGACCTCCATTTAGAAAATCTCAATGGGGAAATAATCATAATGTATCTCTGTTCCTCCAAGATTATCAAGTGTTGTGCAGATATTAGCTAATTAATTCTCCTAAGTCAGTAGAGAAAACAGCTTCCGAAGATTTCTGAGCACTCTTAAAACGTAAATGAAGTCTCAACCTAGACTGCCCCTTCCATGCTAAAAGCATTCCAATGGCGATCAGTACACCTGGAATAAAAGCAAAACGAGTTAGTGGGTGCAGCGCACCAGCATGGCACATGTATACATATGTAACTAACCTGCACAATGTGCACATGTACCCTAAAACTTAAAGTATAATTAAAAAAAAAAAAAAAGCAAAACTCTACTTAGGAGACGTCAAGAATCTGGCTCCTACTCACTCCCGTTTCATCACAGGCTTGCAGCTTATTCTGCCTTGGGGTTTTAGCTCTTGCTGTTCCCTCTGCCTGGAATTCTCTTCCCCTCACTGTTCAGGTCTCAGCTCAGACGTTACCTTCTCAGAAAGGCCTCCCTGACCGCTCCTTCCCGACCACAATTCCTTGCCTCTGTTTCATTTTCTGCATAACACTTCTTGTCAAGCTAAATTGTCTTATGTGTTGATTTGTTCATTGCTTCTCCTACTAGACTATAAGATCCAGGAGGACTCCTGTTTGCTGCTGTAGCTGCAGCCCCTTTTGCTCTGCATGGCACGTAATAGGTCCTCAATCATTTTTCCATGAGCAAATAAAGGAAGGCAAAAGGAATTTGATCTATTGGCCCATGCCCAAATTAACAGAGTATTAATATGGCATTTTATAAACAGAACACTCTTCTCAAAAATGCTTAAAACTCCTACAGATGTGGCTGGGCACAGTGGCTCACAGCTGTAATCCCAGCACTTTGGGAGGCCGAGGTGGGCGGATCACCTGAGGTCAGGAGTTTGAGACCAGCCTGGCCAACATGGTGAAACCCCATCTCTACTAAAAATACAAAAATTAGCTGGAAGTGGTAGTGTGCACCTGTAACCCCAGGTACCTGGGAGGCTGAGGCAGGAGAATTGCTTGAAGCTGGGAGGTGGAGGTTGCACTAAGCTGAGATCGTGCCACTGCACTCCAGCCTGGGCAACAGAGTGAGACTCCATGTAAAAAAAAAAAAACAAAAACCTCCTACAGATGTTATCCCCTCGCTGATCCTGCCCCAAGCCTTCTTCCTTCGCCTTGAGTAGATTCAGAATGCTCTCATGATGTCAAATCCATGCCCTCAGAGGACAAAACACTATCCCCAAAGACCATGTGTCCTCTACCTGGCCCCCAGCACTCAGTCTGCTTTGGAGGTTGACGTTATAGTTCCACTTCACAGCATGGAATCTTGGGGACATGAAATCACAGGTTACTTACTGGGCTTCCAGAGCTGGAGCCTTGGAGATCCGTCCAACTCTTTTGATGTTGAGGAACCAAGATCAAGTGTAGGAGGGACTCACCAAAGACAAGTCCCTAGTGAGGCTGGATTAGACCCCATATTCCCTTGCTCCACTAAACCAGGAGATTCCCCAGGAAAGGAGACCTTTACGTTGCTGCCCACCTACTATGTACCATGCACCAAGCTAGGCGCTGCACATACTTAACCTTGCTAAACCCTCCCAACAACCAAGTGAGGTGTTATTGTGCCATCTTTAACCAATAAATAAACTAAGGCTCAAAGAGTTCAAGTCAGCTTGTCCAGATCACCAAGATGTCAAGAAAGGTAACCATATTTCAATTCAAGTCTATGAAACTTTTAATACTGTCATTTCCATCCTCACATCCTCTTCCTCTCTCAGGGTGATGTTAACACGATCTTAAATGTCAAGTTGTATGAGCCAAAAATTCTCGCAAACACTAACATATTCCAATAATAATATTAAAACAAAAACAAGTGGCAGGGTGTGGTGGCTCACACCTGTAATCCTAGCATTTTGGGAGGCCAAGACAGTAAGATTGTTTGAGGCCAGGAGTTCAAGACCAGCCTGGGCAACATAGCGAGGCCCCATATCTACACAAAAAAACCTTGAAATTTAGCTGGGCACAGTGGCGTGTGCCTGTAGTCCAAGCTACTTGGGAGGCTGAGGTGGAAGAATCGCTTGAGCTCAGGAATTCGAGACTGCAGTGAGCTATGATCACAGCCACTGCACTACTCCAGCCTTAGCGACAGAGTGAGACCCTGTCTCAAAACAAAAAAACAAGTGATCTACATTATCTCAATTAATTCTCACAACAGCACTCGGAGGCTGAATCCAGGTTGCCTGGGTTTAAATCATCACCCTTACAAGCTAGGTAAGTGTAGTCAGGCATCACCATCCCTTTGTGTCTCAGTTGCCCCATGAGTAAAATGGTGGAAGCAATATTATCAACCTCATAAGGGTATTGTAAAGATTAAATTAGTTACTACACACAAAGTGCTTAGAGCCATGTCTGGCACATAATAAACATTAATTAATGTTATCTACTATTACTCATGATCATTAAGCAGAGGTCTGAAGAGAAGCACAAGGGCTTCCCCTTCATGTGGGTGACCTGTAGGAACCTCAAACTTAGAACATTGAAATGGAGTTCTTTACTCATCATTCCTCCCACTCTGCACCTGGATTCTGTGCAGCTGCCCAAACATGAAACATCCAACACCTGCTCTCTTTCCTCCCTCTCCCTCTCTACATTCAGGTGGTCACCTAGACTTAGGCAGGTCTTTTCAATCCACCCCTCCTCTCCATCTCCACTGCCTTTGCCCAAGTTCATGGTAGAGCTTATGCCCTATTCTCGTTATGGATCCTTCAAAATCAGTTTGACTCCTTGAGGCCAGCCAGCCCTTCCCACACAGTCAGTACTGGGATCTCCCTAGAAAACAGACCTGGTCCTATGGGCCAGCCATGTCCTGCTGCTTACAGACCTATGCTTGTCCTTCTCCTGCGAGCTGGGTTTCTCCAGCTTCCTGATCTCTGACTTATGGCCGGGTTTGGCCAGTGGGAGGCATGGGTGGGAGAGTCACGGTGGGAAAGGAAGAAGTCAGGGCATTTATCTCCCAGCCTCAGTGCACCAGGCAGTGACTCTGGAAGCTGCTGCATCTTTCCCAAGGTTTAAGCTCAACTGGACAGTCCCCACTGCAGTTCTAGTTCCTACTAATGCCTACTGGACAGCCCTCATCATATATCTAGTTTCTAATGGTTCCTTCCAGACAGCCCCCAAGTGAATCTAATCCCACTGACCAGCCCCAGCTCCTAGATTCTACTAACACCACCTCCTCCCTCAGCATTCCCCCAGCCCAAACGGTGGTACTGGCTTCCTACTGGTGATAATAATCTATGAGTTGCTTCACATGTCCTGGTTGGTTTCTCCGCTCTTCCTTCACCTGTGTAGCTAATTCCCTCCCTTAAATGGCCTCTGTTAGAAGTATCTAGGGAGGTTTATGTTTTTCTGCTTGGATCTTGAGCAACTGGTACTCCTTATAGATCCCCTGCTTAAATACTTTGCCAGAATCTCTATCTTTTTCTCCACGATTGCATTCAAACACCTTGGAATGTCCTTCAGGCCTATTGCAATGCAGGACTGGGTCACATTTGTAGACACATCTTCCTCTAGGCACACTAAGCTCCTGCCCCCCTGAAATTTCTCAGTCCCCCAAAACAAGCTATGTTGATTCCCAACTCAGGGGCTTTGACTATGCCATTTTCTCCCCCTGAAATGCCATTCTCTGGCTGGCACATTCTGTTCACGTTTCCAAGTCTGTCCCCGCAGTGCAGTCTTCATAGAGTGATCAGAGTGACCCTTTTAAAATTGGATTGTGTTATACCGCTTCTTAAAACTCCAATGTAAGATCCCAACTCTTTGCCATGACCTAAAGGATCTTGAATGACCTGACCTGACCTCCTCTCCTGCCACTCTCCCCTTCGCTTGCGCTGCTCCAGCCACCCTGGCCTCCTTGCCACGCCTTGAGCAAACCCAACATGGTTCCTCATAAAGTCCACGGCACCTCCTGTCCTCTCTTCCTGGGAGGCTCATCCCCAAGCCCTACCCATGGCTCCTTCCTTCTTGCCACTCAGGTCTCAGCCCAAAAGTCCTCTCCTCAAAGCTGCCTTCCCCTGACCACCCAGTCCAATGTTTCAGGTTGAATATCCAACCGAAATGCTTAGGACCAGAACTGTTTCCAATTCTAGATAATTCAGATTTTGAAACATTTGCATATGCCTACTAAGATACCTTGGAAATGGGACCCAAGTCTCAACATGAAATTCATCTGTTTTATATACACACCTGATACAATTGTATATCAGATAAAATATACAATATTTAAATTTTATACAATATTTTATTGTAATTTTATGCAATATTTTTAGTAATTTTGTGCTCCCATCCGCTGAGGTCAGGTGTGGAATTTTCCACTCGTGGCGTCATGTTGGTGCTCCAAAAGTTTTGGATTTTGGAGCATTTCTAATTTCAGATTTGGGGATTAGGATTAGATTTTTGGATGTGTATTTGTTAGTGAATCCTCCGAAACCCAACCCAAAGTTGACTCAGATCGCTTCCTCCTCACAGATGTACAGAACTCTGTGTATTTGCCATCATCATCATAATTACTAAGATTGGTTGAACACTGCACTTCCTATGCATGACACACTTTCTAAGAACCTCACGTGCATTATTTCATTGAATTCTCACCACAACTCTATGACCAGTACTGTTAGCATCCCTTTCACAGAAGGGGAAACTGAGGCACAGAGAAGGAGGTAAAGTATCTACAGTCACTCAGGTGGTGACAAGCAAACCCACGGGATTGGGGACATCCCAAGGGTAGGGAAACTGTCCACATTCCTTCCCTGTCAAGCATTTATTGAGCACCAATGGTCTGCCCTGTGCTAAGCACTGGAGATACGGTAGCAAAAAAGACATAATGGCCTCTGCTTGCATGAAACCTGGGTTCAGGAGGGAACACACAATAAACCAAAGTTATTTACATTGTTAATTACATTTGAGCTACATGCCTGGAAGGAGAAGTACAGGGTGCCCAGTGAGTAAGGTGTACGGGTACTGGAGGCTCAGGGAAGGCTTTCCTAAGAAAGAGGCCTGGATGGCAGGAGAAAGGAAAAGGCTTTTCAAGAAAATAGAACTTCTCCATGCAAAGGCCTTGGGCAAAAGGGATCTAGATGCTTTGAGGAACTCAGAGGAGACCAATGTATAATAGCTCCAAAGGAAGGCAGTGGGAGAGAGAAAGGTGGAGGGGGAAGTCATGCATGATTATAGGCATTTCAAGGCCTTCAGGCTTCATCATTTCTGTAACCTCAGCACATGGAACACAGTGGGCACTCCATCATGGTTTGCAGTGGTTGTTAGTGTTTTAAATGAACAAAGCAACCGTTGAAAGAATGAAGAAGTGATTTTGAGCATTTGGGCTGCCAGCAGCTATTCTACCTACCAATTTTCCAAGTCAGAAATATTTAAAAGAGAAGAAGACTTTAGATTTTGTTTAAAAAAAAAAAAATCCCACCAGGTAGAAATTGGCTTTTGAAACAAAAAAGACTGGTCTTTTTGCATTGGGAAGGGTTTATACTTACATTATTGGTATTTTGGACAGTGGTTATCAAAAACCATAGAAAAAAGGCTAACAGAAATCTATAGCTATGGATCTTTTTTCATTTTTACTTTTTACCGAATCTGAGCTCAACTGATGCTCATTGCCAACAAGAATCTATGGTTTGGGGGGAATCTTTTATTTGTAATTATTTGGTCTCTGAAATAGGTCATGTGATTTATGGGATAAGTTGATTAAGGAAATAACTGCATGAGCCCTGAAGAGAAGACCAAGTTTGTATCATTTGCCCTAGAAAGTAATGGAGATTAAGAGATAGGCTGGGCACGGTGGCTCATGCCTGTAATCCGAGCACTTTGGGAGGCCAAAGCGGGCCGATCACTTGAGGTCAAGAGTTCGAGACCAGCCTGACAAACATGGTGAAAACCTGTCCCTACTAAAAATACAAAAATTAGCCAGGAGTGGGGGTGGGCACCTGTAATCCCAGATACTTAGGAGGCTGAGGTAGGAGGATTCGCTTGAACCTGGGAGGTGGAGGAGGTTGCAGTGAGCTGAGATCGCACCATTGTGCTCCAGGCTGGGTGACAGAGCAAGACTCTGTCTCAAAAAAAAAAAAAAAAAAAAAAGAGAGAGAGACAGAGAGTGTGACTCCCTGTCTATAAAGCCCTATTTCTGGGCTGGAGATGCATCACCTCTACAACTGACCAAGACAAATAAATGTATTCTCCTTAAAGCCCCCAGAAGGAATGCAGTCCTACCCACCTGTCGGTTTCAGCCCGGTGAGACCCACTTCAGACTTCTACACATCTATTCATTTGTGTTGTTTCAAGTCACTAAATTTGTAGTAATTTGCTACAGCATCCACATGAAACCAATATAAGAAGCCAGACGCAGTGGCTCATGCCTGTAATCCCAGCACTTTGGGAGGCCGAGGTGGGTGGATCACTTGAGGCCAGGAGTTCAAGACCAACCTGGCCAACATGGAAAAATCCCATCTCTACCAAAATACAAAAATTAGGCCAGGCACAGTGGCTCACACCTGCAATCTCAGCACTTTGGGAGGCAAGGCAGGAGGATCACTTGAGGTCAGGAGTTCGAGACCAGCTGGCCAACATGGTGAAAATCCATCTCTACTAAAAATACAAAAATTACCTGGGCATCATGGTGGGTGCCTGTAATCCCAGCTACTCAGTAGGCTGAGGCAGGAGAATCACTTGAACCTGGGAGGCAGAGGTTGCAGTGAGCCGAGATCACACCACTGCACTCCATCCTGGGCAACAGAGCTAGACTCCATTAAAAAAAAAAATACAAAATACAAAAATTACCCAAGCATGGTGGCACACACCTGTAATCCCAGCTACTAGGGAGGCTGAGGTAGGAGAATTGCTTGAACCTGGGAGGTGGAGGTTGCAGTGAGCCAAGATCACGCCACTGCACTCCAGCCTGGGCAACACAGAGAAACTCTACTAAAAAGAGAGAGAGAGAAAAAAAAGAATTAGAAAGAAAAAGAAAGAAATCAATATAGAAAGTATAGGGGAGACAATAATCTGATTGGCATCACATTTTTAATTAACAACAAATATTAACTGGAAAACAATGGAGCAATATCTTCAAATCTGTGCAAGGCCATGGCAACAGATTTAAATATCAAAGGGAAATTGAAGAAAGTCTAACAAAATTAAAACTTAAGTAATTGACCAAAGAAGAAGAAAACCTAAACAGATCAATAACATGAATGATTGGAAAGGTCAAGATCTACCATTTAAAAAATTACCACACTTGCATAGATTTACATCCAAGTTTACCAAGCCTTAAAAAAAAGATAATTCTTCCTATATTATTAAAGTATCTTAGACTACAGAAAAAAATGAAACTCCCCAAGTTGACTATGACTTTGAAGAAGTTAGCAAAGCACTTTGCACAAAGCTCTTAGAACCATTCTGCCTTGTTCAAGTCATGGCTATAATACTTACTGGCTGTGTGACCTTGGGCAAGTTATTTATTCTCTTCCTTTCTCCACTCCCTTCTCTGTTAAATGACGAGGAGATTGTTGTGAAGATTAAGTGAGTTTATAACTATCAACTGCTTAGAACAGTGTCTGGTGCCTATTAAGACCCACATGCATACATATTTGATATTACTACTTTTATGAAATTAGAATCACCTTATTAGTTAAGCCTGATGAAGAAAGCACAAAAACAGAAAGCCACAGACAAATTCATTTATGAATACAGATACACATTTGTAAATAAATATTAGAAAATTAAGCTCATCAGTTCATCAAAAGAATAATACACTTATATTAGGAGCACAAGAATGGCTTAACATCATAGCTGGGCATCATGGTGGGCACCTGTAATTCCAGCTACTTGGGAGGCTGATGCAGGAGAATCTATCACTGTGATCCATTATATCTACCACTTAAAGTAGAAATTTCAGATGCTGTATGGTTGTAAGATAAACCTATAAAAATGAAGAGCTTTTCTATCAGTAATTATCACATAGTACTTTTTATTTTATTTATTTATTTTTTTGATACAGGATCTCGCTCTGTTGCCCAGGCTGTAGTGCAGTGGTGCAGTCACAGCCCACTGCATCCTCCATATCCTGGGCTCAAGCGATCCTCCCACCTCAGCCTCCTAAGTAGCTGGGACTACAGGCGTGCCACTGCATCCAGCTAATTTTTGCATTTTTCTTCATAGAGACAAGGTTTCTCCATATTGCCCAGGCTGGTCTCAAACTCCTGGCTCCAGTAATCCTCCAGCGTCAGCCTCCCAAAGTGCTGGTATTATAGGAGTAAGCCACTGCGCCCAGCCCCACATAGTACTTTTAATAATTAAATAAACTTAGCAAAGTCAGTGTGGGCAATATGAGAAGGTCATGGAATGCTAGTCCAAGAAATCTGGTATTTATGAAATATATAGCAGGAAAAATTCAAGATGCCAAATAACATAAATAGGTCTATGTCTTTGGAGATGGATAGCAGTGAGGATTCTGAAGACAGAGAGACCCTTAGGAAATTATTGCAATAGTCCAGTCAAATGGTAGAGGAAAACTGAGCTGAGACCGAGGTCTTTCCAGAGGAATAATCGCTGGTACTGCTTTGGAGAAATAAACAGAATTTGTTAACTAAAGTCCAGACTGGGTAGACTGTTTTTACTACTAGGCTAAGGAACACGGGTGAAGAGAGTATTTCGGGAAAGATGACATTGAGTTGAGTCAAGCTGATTTTGAAGCACTCCCAGAACACCCACTGGTTAGAAAGGCAGATCAGAAGCTTCAAATAAAAGCAGGGACTAAAAAATTAACAGAGAGATTATTTAAGAAGCAACGATTCTGGAGCTACGAGAGGACATGAGGTCACCCAGGGAGAATGTGTAGCCTGCAAGGAAGGCTGAGACAGAACCTCAGAACATGCTGACATTTAAGGGATGGAATGAAAACGGCCAGTCAGTAAGAAGTTCTAGTGGTTGTTGGAGAGCCAAGAGCATGCAGAGCCCCATAAACTAGTGAAGAGATCCAAAAAGGATCACAAACCCAGCAGTTTGGAATGCCAAAGCAGGATCAAGGCGGAGGAGGAGCATTCAGCAAAGCAGCCTGCAGGTCCTTAGGAGAAACAAGTTCAGTGAAATGGGCATCTTGCAGCCCATTAAGCAGAGATAGAAAGTAGGTGGACTAAAGAATCCAAACGGCTTTTCAGTAAAAGTGGATAAGAGCTTCAATTTGGGGATCAGGTTAACATGGATTCACATCTCAGCTCTACTGTTGGACATTTGTCAATCATTCCATATCTCTGAGCCTAACTTTCCTTATATGTAAAATAGGATAGTCCCAGTACTATCTTCGTAGGAGTTATTGTGACAATGGAGATAATCCATTAAAGGGGCTTAGATTGGCATCTAACATAGTTAAGAGGTCAGTAAACTTGGGGGTATTTGCGGGGCACAGTGGCTCATGCCTGCAATTCCAGCACTTTGGGAGGCCAAGGCTGGTGGATCACTTAAGGTCAGGAGTTCAAGACCAGCCTGGGCAACATGGTGAAACCCCATCTCTACTAAAAATACAAAAATTAGCCAGGCATGGTGGCGCAAATCTGTAATCCCAGCTACTCAGGAGGCTGAGCCAGGAGAATCGTTTGAACCCAGGAGGCGGAGGTTGCAGTGAGCCAAGATCGTGCCACTGCACTTCAGCCTGGGAGACAGAGTAAGAGTCCGTCTCATAAAAACAAAATGAAACAAAACAAAACTTGGGGGTATTATTGTTATTTCAATAAAATAGATGATGATCCCATCTGCTGAGAAAGGGATGAAAGCAGGTGGAAAGGGAGGAACAGCTGCTTATGTGTGTTTAAATAGACTACTTCCCAAAGCTTTTTTTTTTTAAATAAAAAATGACCAGACAGCTGAGATGAACTTGAAATACACCTGGCCATCCAACCCAGCCAGACCACTCTTCCCAGAATCACTCACAGACTGAGCACTGGAGTGGTGGGAGCGGAAGAAATAAATTGTTGGGAGAATTGTTGGCTTGAAGAATGGCAAGGGTTAAAATGATCTGGTGTGGGAAAAGGACAGGATTTGAGCACAATAGGGAGAGCTCACTTAGACTTGGAGGCCGGGGCAGAGTTGTAGGAGTCATACCCGGGAAAGATCAAGCTAATTTGTAGGAAGGAAAAAATCTAGAAATGAGGAATTTGAGTCGGAGGGGGTGATTCAGAGAACTGGGCATATAACCAGTCATCCTTCTTCCATTTTTCCGTATGGTCACTCTCTTACCTAGATACCTATGATACATTCAATAATCATTTCTTTGGCCAGACACGGTGGCTCACACCTGTAATCCCAACTCTTAGGGAGCCCAAGGCAGGAGGATTCCTTGAGCCCAGGAGTTCAAGATCAGCCTGGGCAACATGGTGAGACCCTCTCTTTACAAAAATTTTTAAAATTACCCAAGCATGGTGGCATTCACGTGTGGTCCCAGCTACTCAGGAGGCCACTTAAGTCCAGAAGGTCCAGGCTGCAGTGAGTCATGTTCATGGCACTGCACTCCAGCCTGGGTGACAGAGAGAGAACCTATCTCAAAAAAAAAAAAAAAATCATCATCATCATTTCTTAAAACAACATTAATCATAGGTCACCTTTTTAGAGGCAAGCAGGCATTCTGTTAAACACAGTCCCCATATCAATTCTATGGGTCAAGAAGCCCTTGATGCCCATTACAGGTAAGTAAACTTTCACAGAGTGACAGGACTAAGATTTGAACCTGGGCAATCTGAATCCCAAGGCTGAGTAACCACAGCACATAACTACAAGCAGGGCATTTCGGTACGCAGCTTCTTGGATGACCTCAATACTCCCTGCCTCCTGGTAGCCCCACTCTTGTGTAATTCCCTCCCCGCTTGTGTGTGGGCTTTATTTAGTGGCTGACTTCTAGCAAGTAGAATGCAGAAGAGGAGAGATGTCACTTCTGGAATTAGATTACAAAGAGATGGCGTCTTCCATCTGGAGCACTCTCTCACTCTCACTCCAAGGGAAGCCAGCTGCCATGTTGTGAGCTGTCCAAGGATCCCAGTGACAAAGAACTGAGGAAGTCCTCTGGCCAGCAGTCAGCAAGAAACCGAGACCCTAGACCGTTAGCTCCAACAGCCTACAAATAACTGAAACCTTCCCAAAACCGTGGGAGGGAGCCTAGAAGCAGATTCCCCCCAGCTGAGACTTCACATGAGACCACAGCTCCAGCACGTACTCTGACTGCAACCTGGTGAGAGACTTTGAGGTCTGACTGCAACCTGGTAAGCAACCTCAAGCCAGAGATACACAGGAAAGCCACGCCCAAATTCCTAACCCACAGAAACTGAGATAATAAATGTTTGCTGTTTCAAGCTGCTAAGTTGTGGAGTGATTGGTTATGCTGCAATAGTTAGTGAGTGCATCTACTCTGTGCCTAACACTTCCTAGATGTTGGGAATAAGACTTGGTCCCTGACGTCTGAGCATTTATAGGGGAAACAATGATATAAACAAATGATTCCAGCACAACATGGCCCAGGGTGGAGAATTGCACTAGTGGGCAACTGTGATGGAGGGAAACCAGAAAATATTCACAGAGGAGGTGAAATTTGGTTTGCATCTTGAAGGATGAATCAAAGCTAGCTAGACGGATGAAGGGGAATGGATAGTCAAAGCAAAGAGAACAGATACATGCCAAAGTACAGAAGATGAAACAGCAATTAAATATTTGTGGTTGAGTGTAGCTGACAGTAGAGACAACCAAGTAATGGAAAATCTTGCATGCTTTGCAAAAACCTCTGAACTTTCAAAAGACTGTCATGTACAATACATACTTGATTTATTTGAGAAGCTGCACTCTTTAGATGTCATTTTTAGGTCAGAGGTCACAAGCTGGCATCCCTTGGAGAATATGGCCAGTACACATGCTTCTTTGGCCCTCAAAATTATTTTACTAGTTTGAATTAGTTATTAACATTTAACAAATAAGAGATTTCAGATGAAGATCCACATTTCCAGCTTTGATTAAAATATCAGAAGATCCCAACAGGTGTGGGGATCACACCTCATTCAAGCTCAGGAGTTCAAGAATAGCCTGGGCAACATAGCAAGATCTTGTCTCTACTAAAAAAAAAAAATTAATAAGCCAGGCATGGTGGTGCATGCCTGTAGTCCCAACTACTCCGAAGGCTGACTCAGGAGAATCACTTGAGCCTGGGAAGTTGAGGCTGCAGTGAGCTGTGATCATGCCACTGCACTCTAACCTAAGCAACAGAGTGAGGCCCATCTTAAAAGAAAATATCAGAAGATCTAAACACTGGGATAGCGTTTCCATGTAGCAGTTGGCTGGAGTGAAATGGTAGCTGTCCCTTTTAGACAGAACATGCACACTCTACCAGAGTTCCCATCTGGCCAACTGAAGGGATTTGACTTTGCATCTCCCGCACAGGGAAGATAAATGTGTACTCAATATAAACATCGCATCTGTGAAGGGATGCATTGGTGAACTCCCATCACCTCAGCAAATGAGTGACCGCTTGGAAGGATCAAGCAGAAAAAGTATTGATTTTGGGCAGTGATTCCTAGACTTTAATGTGCACACAAATCACCTGGGGTCTTGTTCAAATACAAATTCTGGTGCAGTAGGTCATAGTGAAGCCTGAGATCACGCATTTCTAACAAGCTCCCAGATGATACTAATGCTGCTGGTCCCAGGACCACACTTTGAGTAGCAAAGGGCCAGGGGCCCTTGGCATTGCACTCTACCCTGAGAGTCAGGGTTCTTCTGGGACTAGAGCTTATCCTCTCTGCTGAAACAGAGCCTCTTCTAATTGGAGTCAGCCCTGGATTGGGGCTGGCATGGGGATGGAAGTTGAGAGAAGACAAAATAATCAGTGTGCTATTCCTTCCAGAGTTTTGTAGAACTTGTGGAAAGTAAAGTGACACTTATTGACATCTTTCATGTGTTCCAGGTTATCTCAATCAACATGCACACACACCACCACCACCACCAATGACAACAACATCTATAAGGTAAGAAGAGAGAAGGGGTAAAAAAGTGCACTCTAGAGCCAAACTGCCTGGGTTCATATCCCAGTTCTGCCATTTATTAGCTGTGTGAATTTAAATGTTACTAACAGCTCTCTGCCTCAGTTTCCCATCACCAAAACTGGGGATCATAATAGTACCTACCTCATAAGCTGTTGTGAAGATTAAGTGATGACACATGGATAGTGCTCAGGACAGTGTCTGGCATCTAGAAAGTGCCCAACAAATATTTGCTATTAATAATATCCCTTCCTTGTGAATGAAGAAAACAAGGCTAGCAGAAGTTAATTAATGTGGGCAGAGATTAAGTAGGGGGGCCAGTTTTTGTCTTTCCAATGACCTTAAGGAGTAAGGGACATGAAGGCCCAAGTGAGACCATATCTGGAGAGAAAAACAGTCCATACCCTTCCTTGAGGCCCTTTTCTATCCCATTCTCCAGTTTAGTCTTGTCTCGGAGACACTGGCTCATGGTAATAATTATAACAAGTAAAAGTTATTGAATGTATACATCATCTCATTTAATTCTCACAACAATTTTGTGATGTAGGCACTACTGCATTGTTATTCCTCAATTTTGCAGATGCATGTTCCCCAAGCTCACATACTTGGCAAGCTCCAATTCTGTATAAAGTCGTCCAGAAAATAGGACAGGGAAGAATACTCCCCAACTGACTCTATAAGACCACTATCACCCTACCATTAAAATCAGACAAAGATATTACAGGAAAAGAAGGCTGCAGATGGATATTCTTCATGACTATACATGTAAAACTGCAAAACAAAATATTAGCACATTGAATCCCACAATACATAAAAAGGATAATACATTATGATGAGTAGTGCTTCATCCCAGAAATGCAAGGTTGGTTTAACATTCAAAAACAAATCAAGTAGTTTACCAAATTCACAAACTAAAAAAGAAAAAAAAATTATCTCAATAGATGCAAAAAAACTCATTTGCAAATATTTAACAACATTCATTTCTAATAAAAATTTTCAGCAATGTAGAACCTGAAGAGAACATTTTCAACTATGTAGCATCTTCAAATAACCTATACCAAACATCATAATGAAAGAATAAGTGCTTTCCTCTGAGGATAAGAACAAGACAAGTATGTTCACTATCACTGCTTCTATTCAACATTGTACTAAAGGTTCTAACCAGTGCAGTAGTGCAAAGAAAAAAGTGGCATTCAGATAGGAAAGAAGTAAAACTCTCTTTATTCACAGATGACGTGGTCATCTATGCAGAATATCTGATAGAAGCAACAAATAAGCTACTAGAACCAATAATTGAGTTTAGTGAAATTGCAGGATACAATCTTAAGATACAAAAACCTATTATATATCTATATGATGCCAATAAACAACCAGAAATTGAAATTAATAAACAATACCATTCACAATAACATCAAAAATATTAAATACTTAGAGATAAATCTGACAAAAGATGTGAAAAACTTACACTATGAAAATTACTAACTACTGCCAAGAGAAGTTAAAGACCAAAATAGGCCAGGCATGGTGGCCCATGCCTGTAAACCCAGCACTTTGGGAGACCGAGGCAGGTGGATTACTTGAAGTCAGGAGTTCAAGACCAGCCTGGCCAACATAGTGAAACCCCATCTGTACTAAAAATACTAAAATTAGCTGAGTGTGGTGGTGAATGCCTGTAATCCCAGCTACTCAGGAGGCTGAGGCGGGAGAATCGCTTTAACCTGGAAGGCAGAGGTTGAAGTGAGCCCAGATGGAGTGCACCACTGTACTCCAGCCTGGGCAACAGAGACTCCATCTCAATAAATAAATAAATAAATAAATAAATAAATAAATAAATAAAATGTTGGTCTTGAACCTATACTTATAGGTTCAAGAAAACTCAATATTGTTAAGATGATGTAAATTTTCCCAACTTGATGTATAGATTCAATGAAATCCAAACAGAAATCTCCAGGAAGCATTTTTTGTAGAAATTGATGCATTCTAAAATGTATATGGTACTGCAAAGGACCTAAAATAGCTAAGATACCTCTGGAAAAAAAAAAAAAAGGAACAAAGTTGTAATGCTAACACCATCCAAGACTTATTACAAAGCTATAATACTGGCATAAAAGATGATAAATAGATCAATGAAATAGAATACAAAAATCCATAAATAGCCCCATATATATGGACAGCTGATTTTTAACAAAAATGCAAAGGGAATTCAGTGGAGAAATTAAAGTCCCTTCAAAAATGTACCGAGAAAATTAGATACCAATATGCAAAAAGAAAAACGAACTCCTATCCATACCTCACATCATATATAAAACTTAATTCAAAATGGATTGTAGATCTAAATATAAATCCTAAAATTATAAAACATTTAGGGCATTGAAAAATTTAATCTTGATCTAGGCAAAGATTTTTTAGATTCATCATCAAAAGTATGACCCAAAAAGGAACAAACCGATAAACTGGACTTCATCAAATTAAAAAATGTTTGCTCTTTAAAAGACACTGTGAAGAGAATATAAGACAAGCTACAGAGTTAGAGAATCATATGTCTGATCAATCATATAGTTTATAAAAAATTTATATCTCAAATATATAAAGAACTCCAAAAACTTAAGAAAACAAGCCAATTTTTTAAATGGCCAAAATATTTGAACAGACACTTCACCAAAGGAGACATACAGACAGAATACATGTACATGAAAAGAGACTCAATCATTAATCTTTAGAGAAATGTAAATTAAAATCACATATCACTACTATGCCAATTAGAATGGTTACAATAGAACTTTTGGCCGGGTTCGGTGGCTCATGCCTGTAATCCCAGCACTTTGGGAGGCCAAGGTGGGAGAATTGCTTGAGCTTAGGAGTTCAAGACCAGCCTGAGCAACATAGTGAAACCCCGTCTCTACCCAAAATATTTAATACAAAAAATTGGCCGGGCATGGTGGCATGCACCTGTGGCCCCAGCTATTGGGAGGCTGAAGTGTGAGGATCACTTGACCCCAAGAAGGTAAAGGCTGCAGTGAGCCAAGATTGTGCCACTGCACTCCAGCCTCCTGGGTGAGACCCCAGGAGTGAGATCCCATCTCAAAAAAAAAGAAAGAAAAAGAAAATAGAACTCTTATATACTGCTGGTGGCAATGTAAAATGGTACAATCACTTTAGAAAATGGTCTCTCAGTTTCTTAAAAAGTTACACATGTACTTACAATATGAACCAGCCATTCTACTCCTAGGTGTTTACCCATGAACAAATGAAAGCATATGTCTTGCAGGAAAACAGTCTGTTGCATGGCAGGAGTGTGACACCATCTTGAAGGGAAACCACCGCGATGACCAATGTGTGATTCCTGCCTACCAAGATGTTCTTATAGCTTAGATAATCCTTCATAAAGACATTTATCTAACCTATCCAGTGGTCAAGAGTTTTGCAAGAAAGTCTGAGACATGACTAGCTGCACATGTTTTATCAAAAAAGCTTACTATAGGAAGAATATGTTTTTTAGGGTGAATGCAGTGAGCCAACATCTTGTGGCTTCCCAAGACATTGCTCCAGTTCATAAGTCCCTGTTAAATGTTTCTTCCTGAGAAACTGGATTTGTCAGGCTTGTTCTTTGACCTCTCATTGTGTAACATGTTTGTACAAAAAGCAAGTTTATTTTTAGTATCCAAGAACTGTAAATGACCCAAATGCTCAACAACAGGTGAATTTAACTGTGGTATATCCATACAATGGAATACTACTCAGCAAGAGAAATAATGAAATATTGATATATGCTACCATGTGGATAGATCTGAAAATAATTATGCTGAGTGAAGTAAACTCAACAAAAACTAGTGAATACTGTATTATTCCATTTTTATAAAGTTGTAGGAAATCCAAACTAATATATACCAACAGAAGCAGATCAGTGGTTGTCTGGGAAGGTAGGTGGAAAGAATTAGAAAGGGCCACAAGGAAACTTTTAAGGGTGATGCATAAGTTCATTATCTTGATGGTGTCAATGGTTTCACTGGTGTAGACTTACGTCAAAACTTATCAAATTGTACACTTTAAATATTGCAGTTCATTATATGTCAATTATACCTCAAAAGGCTGTTTTTTAAGGGTAAAAAACATTTTTTTTTGAGACAGTGTCTCGCTCTGTCACCCAGGCTGGAGTGCAGTGGCATGATCTCGGCTCACTGCAACCTCTGCCTCCCAAAGTAGCTGGGACTTTGAGAATCAAGTGATTCTCCTGCCTCAGCCTCCCGAGTAGCTGGGACTACAGGTGTGCACCACCACACCCAGCTAATTTTTGTATTTTTATTAGAGATGGGGTTTCACCATGTTGGCCAGGATGGTCTCGATCTCTTGACCTTGTGACCCACCCGCCTCTGCCTCCCAAAGTGCTGGGATTACAGGCGTGAGCCACTGCGCCCTGCTAGAGTAATAAAAATTTTTAACTGCATGCAATTTTTAACTAGATGCATCACTGGCTCAATTTCTACAAACCAGGTGGGTGGCTGAGTGGATGGATGGATATGGTTGCCTTCCCTTCACTTGTGGCCTAAGAAACAGGATGTTTCCCCACTGGGTTTTTTCAACAAGCCTTTCCTTCACCTTGGGGCTCATTTTTCATCCAGTTCATAGCACATTTGTTGTCTGCCTCAACTCCTGCCACTTCTAAGGACCAATCGCTTGATCACTAATTCCATCGCCATTGGATTGATCTCCCTCTGGGACTGGATGACATTTATTAGTTCAGAGCTTTTCATTTTCTTACCTCATCCTGGAATCTGCCTTAGCACACAAAAGGCACTCAATAAAGATTTTCTGGTTAATTGATTTACTGATTAATTCATTGGAAAAGCTATCAATTCTATAAGGCGTGTATAGGTGTATAGTTTTCAAACTCCAATGGGATTTAGGTAAATTGGGTTTTTACTAACCTGCTTGCCTTCCAAAAAAAAAAAAAAAGATGGGATTTTTGACTTCCTTATTTTTTTATAATTGCCACGTAATGCATTTATAATCAGAAAACCAGCTCTAAAAATAACTAAACAAGGAAATATGCCACTTAAAATTTAAAAACAATTGCCCCGACAGATTCAGTGGTGACTCTGGCTAAATTAAACTGGGTCTTTCCAGTGCCCATGTTTTTCCAGAGGTTGGCATCCTACCCTCCTCTCCTCCCTAAGTCTTAAGTGGTTCTGGAAGATTCAACTAGAAACCACAGAGTGCACTAAAACAACAGATTCATGGAACAGGGCAATCAGGAAAAAGGGCCAAAGCCAGCCAAAGTTGTCTGCTTAGGCAAAAGCCCTGACCCAGCACATTTCTCAGAAGGCTCCATCTATATTTATAGCTTTGAAAAGCTTTTGGGAACATGGAACTTTCAGGCTGGTGGAATCCTGGCTCTGAGCGGTACTGGGAACACCATGTTCCCTTCTGGCTTGGATCACAAGAGAGCCACATGTTGGGTTCATGAGTCCTTTACTGACCTCAGGGGAGACATCCGGCTCTCTGTGCCTTCATTTCTTCCTTTGTTTAATGGAATTTATTTTGTCCCACTTGACTCATAGAGCATACAAAAATAAAGGCACCATTTACCTAGTACTTATTACACCAGAGTCACTGGGTTAAAAGTCATTTCATTTTCACAGACAGCACTATTTTTTAATCCCCATTCTACAGATGGTATAACTGAGGTTCATGAAGATTAAGGAATTTACCCAAGGTTCACACAGCCAAGTAAGTGGTGGATCAAGGATTTGAACTCTCAAGCCCTAGGTTTCAACCCTTAAACTGCTATAGGGTTCAGATTTGTGATTAAATGTAATAAAGAATAAACAGAAGAGTGAAGAGAACGACCATTTATTGAGCCTCTATTATGAAGCCAGCATATTACATGAGTCACAAATAAGAATTGCTCTCAAGTTGAAAGGTGAACGTAAAAGCATGTTTCTCTGTCTGCACCAAACATAATCCAGTTCAAACACAACCTCATACCCCAAGAGAACAAGGTTATCAAGAAGTTGAGTTACCAGTTATTTATTAGGCCCCTCCCAAGCCAGTTGTGGTGGCTTATACCTGTAATCCCAGCACTTTGAGAGGCCAAAGCGGGAGGACTATTTAAGGCCAGAAGTTTGAGACCAGCCTGGATAACAAAGTGAGACTCTTGTCTCCAAAAAAAAAAAAAAAATTAGCCAGGTGTGGTGGTGTGATCCTGTAGTCCCAGCTACTCAGGGTGCTGAGGCAGGATTGCTTGAGCCCAGGAGTTAGAGACTGCAGTGAGCTATGTGATTGAGCCACTGCACTCTAGTCTGGACAATAGAGCAAGACCCCATCTCAAATAAATAAACAAATAAGTAGATTCTCCCCATTATCTCGAAGCCCACCTTCCTCTTTCTGTGATCCTGGAAAGCCCCAAATCACATTCAGTGCCTAGCCTCCCACTGAGTATTCAAAGGTGCCATAAGTTCTGTTTCCCACTTGGGAGAGGGTAGTGGCCAGCAAACCCAGGGGTCACCCACCGTTCAGAGCCTGGCCTCAGGATATCCTCATATGATTCACAAGCCCCTGCCCATAGCATCTGGCTTTTCAGAGAAAACCACCCAGACACTGCTTTTGAGCAAACCTCACTAAGGAGCTAAAATCCTTTCTTCCTTCCTAGACTCCTGAGATCCCACAGCCTAAGAAAAATTCTGTTAACCCTTCCCACAGAGGAGACAGTACAAACTCAAACCTTAAGGACACAAAGACCCATTCATCCCCCTGGGCAAGAGAAGAGAAAGAACATCTCATCCTTCTCTGATGAACATCCAGCTGAGAAAATAAGACACAATTCGTTCCTCAGCAGGCCATTCTGCCATGTTAAATTCCTAATGAGTGGTCCTGCTGCACCTACATTATCCCATTCAGTCCTCACCTACATTATCCCATTTAATCCTCACAACAGCTCTGAGCCATTTGCTTGCAGGTGTGAGCAAGGATGCACTGCTTGATCACACTCTACCCAAGAGGAAGAGCCTCAGTATGAGAAGGTCACAAGCCCTTCTGACCACACTCTATCCCAGAGGACACAGCCTCAGTATGAGAGGTCACAAGCCCTTCAGCTCAGTGAGGCACAGTTTTGGGAGGAAGAGTTCTGCAAGAGAGAGGAAAGAAAGGGAGCCTTCCCCAGCCAACCAGCCAGATCAGCCAAAACCACCCAGGTTATCAGGGATGGTAAGAGGTATCATTGCCAAGTAGCAGCTAAGGTCACTGTTAATATTTATTAAGCATCTCCTATATCCAGGTAAAATGCTACCTTCTTAACTGTATTACCCCATTTCATCTCCCAGCCACCAGGAAACAGAAGTATTATTGCTCCAATTTTATAGATGAGGAAACTAAGGTTTATAGAAATCAGGGAGCTTTCCTAAGGTCTTGGGGGCAGCAAGAGCTAGAGGTAGAATTGGACCTCAGGCAACCATATCACCTTTACCACCCAAACCCATGAGGCAGCTGTTATTACCCCCTTTTTACAACTGAGGAGGCCAAAGCAGGATTGCTTGAGACCAGGAGTTCGAGACCAACCTGGACAACAATGTGAAAACCCCATCTCTTAAAACAAAAAAAAATTAATTAGCCAGTTGTGGTGGTGTGCACCTGTAGTCCTAACTTGAAGAGGTAAAATAATCTGCTCAGATCAGTGATAAAGCCAGAATCCCACTCCTCACTAAAGTCAGTCCACTATCACACCAGCTCACACTAAAGGAAAGTACTTTGAAAAGCTCAGGAGAACCCAAACCAATTTTCCCCCCAGATTTCAGTGTGTCCTTGCCTTTAAGAGAAAGTATATAAGTCTTTTCTCAGGCTGTTGGACCACAGGGGTTAGGAAGAAAGAAAAAGATTGCAGTTCCTTGGAGGGCTTCGTTCACACAGTGACCACTTGATCTATGCTAGAAAAAAATTGTAAAAATCTCTGAAAATAATAACAGCGAATTTTTATATGGCGCTTACTTTGTGCCAGGCTCTGTTCTAAGCAATTTATAAACATATTAACTATTCAATCCTCCGAACAACTTTATTAGGTCAGTACCACTGGTGTGCTCTTAAAAGTTTAACAACCAGCTCTCAATGGGAAAGCTTTGATTTGTAGCACTTGCCAATGTCCCTGGTGTAACTACTCCCACCGTGGCCAATTCCAAGCTGTCAGTGTAATGTCACGATCTTGGCGTTGGGAAGAAATGCCTATCATACATCACTGGGAAGATGCACATCATATATCATTGGAAAGGGACGTACATTGCGTATCATTGCCACCATGCAGACACAGTAGACATAAGTAGCCCCAAGAGCGTAGATAGTAGTAAAATGGAGTAAAATAATTAGGAATTAATGAGTTTGGAGCATTTATTACCTTTGGTTTTAATTGCAAGCTTATAAAATTTAATTTTTAATAAAGGCTGTATTTAACAACCAGCTTGCAAAATCTCTGATAATTAAACAGTTGGCTTTCACGTGTCTGCTCTGGCTTCAGCATATAACTGGTTAGTGCTATTATTGCCTTTTTATAGAGGAGGAAACTGAGGCACAGAAAGGCTACATAATTTGCAAAAGGCTACATGGCTAGAAAATGGCAAAGCCAGAATTCAGACCTGGGCAATCTGGCTCCAGAATCTGTGCTCTTAACCACCCTATCTACGGCTTCTCTTGCAAGACTGCTGTGTCTTTGTCCAGACTGTAGCCCATGGGTTTTCCTTTGTGCTCCTCTCAGTATGTGCATTAACTGCATTTGACAGTGAGTCACAGCAAGGCTGTAGCGCAGTTTCTTTCCAGGACTTTGGGAAAGAGTTTAAGGCATCCACTTGCACCCTCAGCAAAACGTCTGGGGCCTTGTGACTGGGCTGGGGAGGATGACACCTAGCTGTGTTCCTGATCTGGCCGCCTAGGCCTTGCCCTCGAGGCCTGGCTGCGCCTGCGTTCAACCACACATCCATTATGGAAAGGAGGGTCCCTTAATGTAGCGCAAATTATAGCTGGAACACAAGCAAATTGCCGGCTTTTACTAGCACATAAACTGAGCGGAACCTTTGAGATAGATCCGCATTACCCTAAACGGCATCCATAATTCATACCTGCAGCAGAAATGCTTCCCTCTCCCCGGGCTGGAGCCGATCTATTATTGATGGGCCCCTTAGAAGGCCACAACAGAGTGTTTCTCATTCTCCAGCCATCTGCCGGCGTGGTCAATTCCTCAGGCGGCGGCAGCACATTTATTCATCAGAATCAACTCCCAATTAGTTTCCTAGCAGGACCCAGGGGGGATTTATCTGAGGAATCAAAGTGAGTGTTTCTAGAACAGTACCCCCAGTCCCACCGCTGGGACGCTAATCAATACATACAGAACCAGCCAGCAGCAGGCGAGCATTCGTTTTCACTCAGAAATGCTGCTGCCTTTGTAAATCATGGAGAGTAAAACTAAAAAGCAATGCCCCTTCCTCTCCACCAAGAGTCGGGTGGCCGGGAGTTTCTTGCTGTCTATGAAGAAGTAAGTCACTGGATCGTCAGAGCACAGGATTTTTTTTTTTTTTTTTTTGAAACAGAGTCTTCCTCTGTCGCCCAGGCTAGAGTGCAGTGGCACGGTCTCAGCTTGCTGCAGCCTCCGACACCCGGGTTCAAGCAATTCTCCTGCCTCAGCCTCCCGAGTAGCTGGGATTACAGGCATGCACCACCACCCCCTGCAATTTTGTATTTTTAGTAGAAATGGGGTTTCACCATGTTGGCCAGGCTGGTCTCGAACTCCTGACCTCAAGAGATCCACCCGCCTCAGCCTCCCAAAGTGCTGGGATTACAGGCATGAGCCACCTGGCCAGAGCACAGGATTTAAATGACTGCCGAGAGCAGAAGTTTCCCACCCCACCTGGGTGGTAGAAAGGAAAGTAGCAATTCTATTCACAGCTTTTTATGAAAGATCTAATAACAACCCTGTGAGATAGGTATTTATTATTCTCTCCATTTTTCAGATGGAGAAACTGAGGTTAAGTAACTCACCCAAGGTCACACAGCTAGTAGATCGCAGTGACAAGACTTGAGCGCAGAAAACCTGATTCCAAAGTCCACGGGCTTAACCACTACTCCATGCTGCCATCTGCAGGAAGAGGAAAGGGAACCGACGAGCTATTTCCAGGGCGTCACAAACACCTAATGAAATGTGGACATTTCACTACAAAAGACAGCTGGCTCACAAAGACCCAACCAACTAGTTAAATAAAGGGAAAGCACTGTTTTTTGTGTTATTTCTATTTTATTTTGTGATGTATTGCTTTATTGAATGATTAATGTTTAAATGACCACATGCATTAATGGCTATTAATAAATATAGCTGGTTTTAAAAAGCTGCATCTTTTTTGAGTGAGTATTTGGTGGGGAGGGAGGCAGAGGATGGATCATGAAAGGGGTACAGGAGTACTCAGCATTTGAAAGGCCATCAGGGTTTAGAGCTGAAAGGAAACATTCATCAAACACTCACATCTGAGAAACACCTTCCCAGGTGTCAGGCTTTGTGTCTGACCCTGGGGATACAAGAATTGATAAGATGAGAGACATGTGAAAAATTAACTATGAGTTATGGCAGAATAGCACAGGGAATATACACCAAGGCTTCCCTCAACCATGCCTTCTTTTTCCCCATCCCAGAGGAGACTGAGCCGTAGTAAAGCAAATCACACCACACTGTGAACTGGTGCAGCTCTACATACAAACTCTTCAACCTCTGCAGAGCTCTCATGCTGCTATGCCATCCTTTCAAGTGCCCCTGGTCAGCTCCCCCTTCCATATCTTCAAGGTGAGTTCTTAAGACCCCACATCTTCTTTCTCCTATAAAGTTGTGGCCAACAGTAGGAAGAGCTTAAAGCTTCCACCACTCCACCAGCAAACTTCTCTGCCTCTACGTCTTCCATTCTTTGTGTCTTATCTTCATCCTTCCTCACTGTAGGGAAAACCTCAGAGATGATCCAGTTGGTCTGAGCTCCATGAAGGGCCCAAGGCCATGGAGCTACCAATGAGTAGAAACCAAGATGGCATGGAGAGCTGAGAGTGGAATAGGAAAGGAGAGGATGTGGAGCTAAGGAGGAGGTTTGAATAACAAAGGAACATCAACTAGGAGGTCCAAATGGTTGCCCCAGTGATGAGGCAGCCCAGTTTATGGAATCAGGAATGGAAAAGACAGGTGAGCAGTACAGTGGGTCAGGTAGGCAAGTGGATGGCCTGAGATGGGGCTGAAGTATAATAGAGTGGTTATAAGAAGGGTGCTCAGTATCCACAAGGTACCAGTTCAAACCCAGGCTCTGCCATTTATTTGTTGAGGGACTTTGGGAACGTCTTTTAACCCCACCACCCCCAGCCTCAGTGGATGCATGTAAAGTGGAGATGATAGCACCTGACTCATAGACCTCAGAGGGTGGAGGGGAAATTAGGTAAGGAATGAATTAAACAGCTGCCACATAGTGCAGAAATCAATGGTGGTTGCTGCCCTTTGAGGACAAATACCTAAGGCAAAGATGTTACCTCAAGTTGGCATTTAGACAAAACCTCAATCAAAATGTTTGTGCTGAGAGCCAGCCAGAGAGTGGACATATACATTCTGCAGGGATGGAGTCGGACTTTATCAGGTTTATAATGAGAACGACCTTGACCCAGTCTTGTTTCTAATACAGGAGGCAGATTCCTCCAGTAGGGTGATTTTACATTCCAATTCTCCTGGACAGTCCCATGCCTGAACTAAATCCATTCATACCTATTCAGTATTTTTAGTGCTTTCTTTTGCTCCCCCAAAGTGTCCCACTTACGATGATAAATTACATGGTTACCCTCCCAAAACATTTATCTAACCTAGAGTGATGGTTACCAGAGGCTGGGAAGGGAAGGATGATGGGGAATAGGGGGAGGGGAGGATGGTTAATGTCTACAAAAAATAGAAAGAATGAGTAACATCTAGTATTTGATAGCACAATAGATTGACTACAGCCAATAATAATCTAACTATACATTTTAAAATACTAAAAGAGTATAACTGGATTGTTTGTAACACAAAGGATAGATACTTGAGGTGATACATACCCCATTTACCCTGATGTGATTATTACACATTGTATGTCTGTGTCAAAATATCTTATGTACCCCATAAATATATACATCTCCTATGTACCCACAAAAGTGAAAGTTGTAAAATAAAACAATCTAAAAAATTATCTAGCCTAGATCCTTAGCAGCATTCCACTGGCAGAGACCATTAGCTGCCGCTAATTTCTTCTCCTCTGCCTACCTTAGAAATAAACACTCATTTTTAGTTGATGAGCAGATTCCCTTGCTACTGGGTATTATGTGACTAAGTTCTGGCTAACAACATGTAACTAGGGTTATGTGTGACTTCGGAGAAAGACAGCACCTTCTTCGATCCTTCCTCCCTACTGCTGGCTGGAATGCAGATGTGATGGCTTCATGTGAGCTGCCATCTTGGATCATGAGGTAGCAGTCGTCTGCTGAGAATCACAGAGCATCAAGGTAAAAGGGGCATAACACCAGCTCTAAACTGCATACCTCTGGACTTCTTTTTCAGAGGAGACAAAATTCCACCTTGCATAAACTACTTTTATTTGGGGTTTCTGTCACAAACAAACATGATCCTAATGGATATACTCAGGAGCTAAACAAGGACTCGCAAATTCTCTGTCTCAAGTTACTGGAGATGGAGGCTGGGCTGACGTGGGAAAGGTTATAGTGGCTGTGCGGTGGTTAGGAGCTTATGCTCAAGTCAGGCAGACCTGAGTTCCTAATTCTACCTTTTAATAGCTACATGAACTCGAGCAAGTTTCTTAACCTCTGTGAGCCTCCCTTTTCTTATCAGTAACATGTGGGTAATGTTCTAGCAATTATGTTCTAGTTTAGTGTGAAGATTTAATGATATAATATATACGATGTTCTCAGCATAATGCCTGGTACACTGTAAGCCCCCTGTAAATGGCAGTTCTTACCATTGCTGTTATCACTACTGTTCTTGATTATTGTTATTACTGTTGCCTAGGTTCCCCTGGAAACAGCCCCTCTTTATTTTGATATATGACTGCATCAGGGCCAGGAAGCTGAGCTTGGAATCACCTACGAATTTCTCTTGTATGGGAGCAGCAGACATGTCCATGGCCAACTTCCATCCTCAAGGCATCCCCTGACCTGCAGGAGCTGTCAGCAAGAGGCAGATATGCAATTTCACAACCAGGACCTCATGCACTGCTCCCAGATATGTGACAGGAGGGACGCCCAGGAACCAAGTGTTCCGAGTATGATCCCTGAGCAGCCTGGAAAAGACCACGTCTGGGGGAAGGACATTCATCCCAGATTCCGCGGGTCAGGTAGGACATTCATCCCAGATTCCATGAGTCAGGTGAGGCATTTATCCCAGATTCCACAGGTAGGTCAGATGTTTATCCCAGATTCCATGGGTCAGGTGGGACATTTATCCCAGATTCCGTGCGTAGGTTAGATATTTATCTCAGATTCTGTGGGTCAAGTGGGACATTCAACCCAGATTCCGAGAGTCAAATGGGACATTTATCCCAGATTCTGCAGGTCAGGTAGCACATTCATCCCAGATTCCATGGGTCAGGTGGGACATTTATCCCAGATTCTGTGCATCAGGTGGGACATTCATCCCAGATTCTGCAGGTCAGGTGGGACTGAGACCCACAGAATGTATCTTGCCTGTAGCTATGGATACCCTAAGTCAATGGTTTCCAAATGCTGGTGGGAATCAGAATCACCCGAGGAAGCCAGGAGGAATGCCAAGGCCTGGGCCCTTTCCTCCTTCAAGGAGCCTGAGCCACTGCACTTGTTATTAGCACTCTTGGTGACTGCCCACAAAGTTTGAGAACCACTGTCTCCAACTCAGGGAACATCCTGAAACAGAGTAGGGGGAGAGAGAAGCTGAGATTTGTAAACCGAAGAAAACATCTCACTGGGCCACCAGAACTCTATTGCCCCCGATCCGTGTCCCCATTCTCTCTCACCAGGGTCACAGCAGCAGCCTCAAAAGTGGTCTTCCTGCCTTTGATCTCACTTCTATCTCTGGGTCATTGCAGCCAAGGTGATCTTTCTAAGTCATGGATTTGTTCGTGGAACCCCTCCCCCACCCCATGATTAAAACCCTCAAGGGCTGCCCATTGCCTCCCAGATAAAGCCCTAACTCTTTATCATGATTTGTAGGACCCTTTTGGATAGGATCCCTGCCTGATTTTTCTAATTCAGTGGTTCTCAGTCGGGGGTGATTTTGCTCCCCCACCTCCAACTGGGGACATTTGGCAATAATGCCTGGAGACATTTTTGGTGGTCACAAGCAGGGAATGAGTACTACTGGTATCTAGCAGGAAGAGGCCAGGGATGCTAAGCATCCTAGAGTGTGCACGACAGACCTCTGTAACAAAGAGTTACCCCAGCACCAAATGTGAATTGTCCCAAGGCTAAGAAACTCTCCCCTAGCCTCACTTCTTGCCACTTCCCTCCTCTCAATCCACAATCTAGCCTCTTAGGCCTTATTCCATTCATCCAATGTGCCACTCCTTCTCTACCCATTGAGCCTTTTCACTGGACTGCTCTTCTCCCAAAATACCATTCCTACCACCTCTTGGCTTGGCTAAACTGCACTTGCCCTTTTAGTCTCAGATGTCTCTTCTTCCAGGTAGCATCTTGCTCCAAGACTGAGTCTGGTGCCTGCGATTTACCCATAGAAAAGCCCCTACCACATGATGCTGTAATCTCCTGTTTGCTTGTCGGCCTCTCTCACAAAACTCTAAGCTCCTTGGGGACAGGAATTGGATTGTGTTCAGCTTTGTACTCATCTGTGCCTAGTACAGTATCTAGAACAGAGTAGGTGCTCAATGAATACTTGTTGAATGGATAAGTGAATGGATGGGGTGTTAGAATACACTGCCAGGAAATAAGAGCTAGACTGACAGCTCATGTAGGCAAGCCAGACTGTAATCTAGAAAAACACTGAGCCCAATTCCTGGTCTGGCCTGGCAACTGTGATCTAGAAAAAGACTGAGCCCAACAGAATCCCAGCGTATGTTGTATCAGGGAACGAGCTCCATTAAAGAGCTAGGGATGGGTGGACACTTATCCCCTTTCCTGCTGCTCAGTGGAAGACAGGTGGCTCCTGTACAAAGTTAGGTTCCCCATTTTTTTCTAGATCCCACCCTTTCATTTATTTCCTGCCCTCTTTGTTTTATTGTTTGTTTGTTTGTTTGAGACAAAGTCTTGCTTTGTCACTCAGGCTGGAGTGCAGTGGCACGATCTCAGCTCATCGTCACCACCTCTGCCTTCCGGATTCAAGCGATTCTCCTGCCTCAGCCTCCCAAGTAGCTGGGATTACAGGTGCGTGCCACTGCACCGGGCTAATTTTCTCTATTTTTAGTAGAGACGGGGTTTCACCATGTTGGTCAGGCTGGTCTTGAACTCCTGACCTCAGGCGATCTGTCCACTTTGGCCTCCCAAAGTGCTAGGATTACAGGTGTGGGCCACCGCACCTGGCCCCTCTTTGTTTTTAATAGTAATGGATGCCTCTTCACCACCACCATCCCCTCAGAGCTAGATACTCCCCACTAGCTACTGCCTCCTCCCTTCTCTTCTCAGCCAAGAGACTCAAGAGTAGTGTAGTCTATGCTCAGGGACTCCACTTCCATCCAGAACCTCCAGGAGTGCCATTCACATCATGCTCTGTGAGGGTGACATATCTAGAAACATAGCTCTGTGGAACACAGCAAGAGAGAAGCCCCAGGAGTTGAGTTCTACCCACCCCTCCATCCACTGCTCTCTGGCTCTCATCACCGCACTGAGCCAGTTCTGAGTAGGGTCATAGAAAACACTATATTTGCCCAGCGAAATAGACATTTTGAGTAGTGATCTTACACAACCTCTGAGGACAGTGGCTCGGTCAATCCTTCTGTCCTTCTCCACCCTTGGCTCCCCTGACTCCACTCCCTTCCGCTTTTCCCTCTCTCTCTCTGACTGTGCCTCTATTTGTGCCTTAGTTCTTGACATTCATCTGAATTCCCTTCTTGGCTCTTCTTATCTTCTTTTTCCTCCCACTCTTTCTAAGTGATGAGGAGGTAGTGAAAGCTCAACACATGAACGGATTCCTAATCCAAATTGTTAGCACTCCTATCCATTTGAATTCTTAACTCTTTCTTGAATCCACCCTCCTCTTACTATCCCTACTGCAATTGCCCACACACATCCCACCCAGCTGCCAGTGTGGCTTTTCAGTGGAATGGGACTCTCTGTACCTTTCATCACTTGAATACTTCCTCAGCCTCACACCCAGACAGGACATCTTTCAACTGTATTAAATCAGAAATCATATCATATTTCATCAAATCTAAAACACTGTGCTGCAGCACTCTGTTGACCTTACAAGAAGGTACCAAAGGGATATTTCCATGCAGCGTGGCTGCCAGCACTTATAAATGCATGAAAGTTATGCTGAGAGGGAATCAATAGTCATAAGACAGAGATCTGTTTGTCTTCTAAATGGTCTACTCCAAGAATGTGAGAATCCACCATGCAGTTCCCAGGACAAAATCAGGAATGGCTGTCATCTGGCATTGATTACAGAGGACTGGAGAAAGATGGATCTGGGATCATGGACAGGGAAGAAAGAAAGAAAGAGAGAGAGAGAGAAGGAGAGGCAAGAAAGAGAGAAAGGAAGGAAGGAAGGAAGGGAAAGAGAGAGAGAAGGAAAGAAAGAGAGAAGGAAAGAAAGAGAGAAAGAGAGAAAGAAAGAAAGAAAGAAAGAAAGAAAGAAAGAAAGAGAAAGAAAGGAGAGAAAGAGAGAGAGAGAGAAAGAGAGAGAGACAAGAAAATGTACTTCCTAGATCCCATCCAATGTGATTCTCTATGGACAATTGAGACCCACAAGGAAATATTTGATGCTACCCTTTTGATCCTGACGATACCAGGGATTGGCTTCGAATAATCCTGGTTCTTTCTGACAATGAACTGGGTCCTTTCAGATCTCATAGGTCATAAAGGCAATTTTACAAAAGTGAATTCAATCTCATTGTTAAACTATCAGAATAATTAAATACCCCCATTCCTCGTGACCTACAGGAGAAAGTCCAAAATGTGAAAGAGCATTATGTGGGTGGGGACTTAGAGAATATTGGAAATCTCCCAAAACCCTCTAAATATTTCCCTACTGCTTTGTTATTGCCAGGCAGCTTATAAACAGCAGTGACTGCAGAGGGAGGAGAGGTGGTGAGACTGAAAGGCTGCCATGTGCATGGTGTCTGGCCCAGCCTACCCAAGAGGCCAGCACCCCATCATTCCCCAATAAATCAGGAGGTCATTTTTCACTGAACTGAAGCTAAATACTCCCATCGTTTTCTCCCCTAACCAGTCCCAAGATTGCTCTGTGCTCTTTATTACCTTTCAATGACTTAAGCCCCTGAACTGAATAACTTCATCAAGGTGTCAACCTAAACAGATTTTCCCCATAATGGTCCAACTCTCACAGGTTCTTAATGAAAAATATTGATTTCTAAGGATTAGTTGCAGATTTATGTGTTGGGATGCTGATCTCTTTGTCACCTGACACCTTATCAGTGTATGAAAAAACCTAGTTTCTCCTTCGTGGTTTTTTAAAAAAAAGCAATCACCGGCTGTGTCAAGGGGCAGCTTGGGTCCAGAAAAACAAATAAAATTCTCTGTCTGGATCCCATGGAATACTTAACAGCTAGTGGGGGTGTGGATGGGGAAGGCGCTGAGACACCTGTCTGCCTTCCTCACTAGCATCTTCACTGGTTGGGTTGTGGGGAGACCAGGTGCAGAGAAGCTGGAAAAGCAAATGGAACAAGCATCCATCCCTCTTGGTATGACAGATCTCCAAGACACAGTCTGGAGAAAAGCTTGTCGTGTACACCCTGTCTGGGGCTGGAGACACCAACTGGAAGAAATACAGCAGCTGCCATCTCAAAGTGGCATTCAATCAACACCAGGCTAGGTTGGCTCTGCCAACTCACTGTTAAACATGGTTCTCAAGGGATGAAGTTAAGACTTTGGCACCTAAAACCTCAGCAAGTTGCAGAGCAGAGCAGAATCTCTCTCATACCCGGAAATGGCTGGAATGGAGTAAGATTCATTATTTATCTATTTGATAAATATTTATGGAGGGTCTATGTGCCAAGCACTATACTAGGCAATGGGGATGCCATAGTCAGCAAGGCCAGATGTGGGTTCCTGCCTTCATGGAGAAGGTGACCAACACACACACACACACACACACACACACACACACTCACACATACATGTAGAACTGCAACTTCAACACGATTCAGGAGAATGGGGACACAGGGCTGCAGCAGCCTGTAATGAGGGCATTTACCCAGTAAAAGATGTCAAGAGAGATTTATCAGAGGACGTGATGGTCAAGGTAACACCTGAAGGATGAGAAGGAGCTCACTGGAAAAGCAGGAAGAGTGGGGAGCATGTGGGCACAGGAAATAGTCTGTGGGAAAGCCCTGTTCCGGAGGAGCCCAGCACCACCAGTGTGGCCAGAGTGCAGAGAGAGCTGGTGGTAGGCATGACACAAGAGGGCTCCGGAGAAGTGGGCAGAGGCCAGACTGTGCTTTGGGTCACTATCCCAAATGCAACAGGAAGCCATTGAAGGATTTTCAGATCCACACCTTGCAAGGATGATTTCGGTTGCTCGGTGGAGAATGGATTGCAACAGCCTCACTGTGAAAGCAGGAGGAAAGGGGCTGAGGAGGTGACTGCAGTGGTCCAGGCAAGAGATGAAGCAGTGATGCTGCTGGAGATGGAGAGAAGAGGACAGAATCCAGAAATATTTTGGAGAAGAAAAATCAATAGTCATTGGTATGGAATCGAATGTGGGGTGGGGATAGGATGAAGGAAAGGAGGTGACAGGGATGACTCCCAGACTTTTGACTGAGCTGCTCCTTCTCTGCAGTGATGGCCTCCTCGTTTTGGGCCACTAAGGGCTTCTCCAACCACTGGGAAGCACTTCCAGGACAAGGTCCTCATTTCCTTTTCAGCTCTCACAGCAGGGACTGGCAAACTTCCATAAAGAACAACATAAAAAATATTTTAGATTTCAAAAGCTGTACCATCTTTGTCTCAATGACTCAACTCTGCTGCTATAAAGCAAAAGCAGCCACAAGTAATATGTAAACAAATTATTGTGGCTGTGTTCCAATAAAACTTTATTTAAAAAAAAACAAGTGATGAACAGGATTTGGCCCTCCAACTGCAGTTTGCAGACCCCTGCCCTAGAGGACTGGGAGGAATCTGGAAACTAAGCTGAACTCCTACATTCCCCAGGCCTGAAGAACTGGAGTATTCCATTGAAATAAGAGTACTTATTCCCAGGCCCGGAAGCCTGAGACCTTCCCCCAGAAATACAGCAGGGGGCTGAGGACTCTAGTGTACCCAAGACCCCACAAAAGACCTAGGGTCAATGGGAGAATCCCAGAGGTGTTACTAGGCTGATGAAATAGACCTCCAACTTCCCCTGGGCTTCCTCAGGTCCCCAACACCATCCAGAAAGGAAATTCAGGACAAATCTTTCATATACTCATACATACTCATCTGAACTTATAGCAGAATAAAAAATAAATAATAATAAAAAAAACACCAGAAGGGTATATAAGAAACAAGTAAGTGCTTACATATAAGCCTGAGGGTGAGAATGGGACGTGAATGAGACTGTCACGTGTATATATTTTTGCATCATGTTGAGTTGTGAACTACATGAATATATTACTCAAGTATTCTCTACTCAAAAAAATAGTGAATTTCTTCATAAAACGCACAGAAATGTATCTAGTTCTTGCCATTAGATTTTTTTTAACTATTGAAAAAGCTCTATATTTATCCTTGAAATTACACAGGGGGCCGATTTTAAGCACAGCTGCATTGCACATGAAACGGCAGTGTGTCCTGGTGACAAATTAACAGAAGTCCCTTTTTCTGGTTTGCTTCTCAGGTCTGCTCTCTCGTTACTAGTAGTCTACTTGCAGCTTCTCCTCTTGTTTTAAACAACTCCCCTTCCTCAGGCAACAGCACCCACCCTCACGCTGGGGAACCTCCCTCCCTCATTCAAAACTGTCGGGTGGGACTGTCAATCAAGAGGCTCTCTGCCTGCCCAGGCACGGTCATGTGACCCAGGCTAAACCAATCAGATTAGCTCTCCCTAGAATAGGCCTGGAGGTGCCCCACAGGCCCCATTCCGGAGAAACGGGGCAGGGTGCCTTAATGGGTTTTCAGTTAGTTCCTGTTGCCTAGATCTTTGAGGCAGCCTTTTCAAAAGAGCTTTCTTTCTATTTTAGCTTTTGTTTTTTTGGCTTAAGTTGGCCAGAATCCATTTTTGTGGCTTGATACTGATGCAGTCAGTGATCCTGCATAAAACTCTCCAGTGCATCCTTGTGGCCTACAACACAAAGGGCAGACAGGACAGACAAGTCCCAATGTGCACAACTGTGGCTCAGCTTCCCCACTTTCCAAGCCCCTGCCTCCCCACTGCCCTATCCCCCCAGCCACCTGCCGCTTCAGTCACATGGAATTCCTGCTCTTTCTCCCAACGCATGGCATAGATTTCTCTGCTGTATTCCCGCTTCCTCACCTGAAAAATTCCCTAACGATCACTCGAGGCAGTGGATCGCAGTGGATCAGAGTGCGAGTTCTGCTTGGGCAGAATGGCCGTTGGTGATTGCTTTTTCTTAAGTCCTGCTCTCCAAATGTAAGATTGGTCAGTCTCGCCTTCCCTGGAGACGCACGCTAGAATCTACCAGGACTCTGGGGCCAGTTCCTGAGCCCATTACAAAGATCCAGGATGACAGTGATTTTTTTTTTTTTTTTTTTTTTGAGACGGAGTCTTGCTCTGTTGCCTAGGCTGGAGGGCAGTAGCACGACCTCGTCTCACTGCAACCTCCAACTCCCAAGTTCAAGAGATTCTCTTGCCTCAGCATCCCATGTAGCTGGGATTACAGGTATCCGCCACCACACCTGGCTAATTTTTGTATTTTTAGTAGAGACGGGATTTCACCATGTCAGCCAGGTTGGTCTCGAACTCCTGGCCTCAGGTGATCTGCCCACCTCAGCTTCCCAAAGTGCTGGGATTACAGGTGTAAGCCACCGCACCTTGCCCACAGCACTGAATTTAAACATGTTTCTGCCAGTTGACCTTGGACAAAGTGCTTGCTTCGTATCCTCAGAGGAGCTTGGTTTGCTTATCTTTGGATGTGAATTCTACCAACTTCACAGCGCGGGTTTATTTATTTAACAAACTCTCTGCACCAGACACTGTTGTAGGTGCTTTACACATATTCGTTGATTTAATACTCATAATACTCGTAACAACACTATAAGGCAGGTACTATTTGTGTCCCTATTTTGCAGATGAGGAAACTCAGCACAGAGAGGTTGTTAGTTGTCTAAGGTTGCAAAGCTAGTATGGGATGAAATGAAAGACTGCATGGGAATTACTTAGCACAGACAGGAGATAATAAATGTTCCATCAAATTGTAGCTATTTGTTATAGACTAAATTATTGCCCCTCATTCATATGCTGAAATCCTAACCCCCAATGTGAGATATGGCCTGCAAAGGGGTAATTAAGGTTAAATGAAGTCATAAGGGTGGGGCCTAACCCAATAGGATTGGTGTCCTAATAAGAAGAGGAAGAGACACCAGGGATGGGTGTGCACAGAGAAAAGGGCATGTAAGGATGTAGCAAGAAGGTGCCGCCTGCAACCCAGGGAGAGAGGCCTCAAGAGAAAGCAAACTTGCCAACATCTTGATCTTGGACTTCTAGCCTCCAGAACTGTGAGATGTAAATTTCTGTTCTTTACACTACACAGCCTGTGGAATTTCATTACCGCAACCCTAGCAAACTTACACACTATTGAAGAAAATATCACTTTGTGGTGGAAATCACAGTTGTTTTTTAAACGTACATCTGACAATGTTACCCCAGGAGGTAAACCCCTTCAGCAACTCCTGTACCATTTCCTGGGAGGAAATTGGGACCAGATCCTCTAAGATGGGCTTATACCATGGCCACGACTGGAAGAAGACAGGAACTAAGGCATCCCCAGAGGGTAGAAAAGAGGAATCATAACCAACACAGGATAGCCTGATGTTTAAAAGCATAGGCTTACACTGGGTATAGTGGCTCACCCATAATCCCAGCTATTTAAGAAGCTGAGGCAGGAGGATCGCTTGAGCCCAGGAGTTCAAGATCAACCTGGGCAACATACTGAGACCCCTGTCTCTAAAAAAATAAGGCATGGGCTCTGGAGCCAGACTTCCTGGGTTCAAATCCTGGCCCTGCTACTTACTAATTTTGAGGTTGGCAAGTTACCTAGGCTCTGCATGCCTTGGTTTTCCCCTCTGAGAAATGGGGACAATGACAGTATGTGTCTGACAGTTGTATTATAAATGTTAAATGAATTAATATAATTAAAGTGTTTTGCATGAGTGCTGGGCACTTAGAGCCATATGGGTGCTAGCTGTTACCATTGATAGTTTTGTGGCTAGGAAACCACTATTATAACCAAAGTCTTTCTCTCTGCTAGAGATTCAAATCCTAGGTTGAAAGCCTCAGAGAATCCCAGATCAATTCTCCTATTACTGTCCTATGAATCTGCATCAAATAGAAAAGGGCTTATTCCTCAAAACAAAACTAAAAGAGCCTTGAAATAAATCCACACACAAATGATCAAATGACTTTCAACAAGTGGACAATGTAATTCAAGAAGAAAAGGACAATCTTCAACACATGGTATTAGAACAGTTGGATACATATATGCTGCTGAGGCGGGAGGATCGCTTGAGGCCAAGAGTTCAAGACCAGCCTGAGCAACATAGCAAGACCTAAAAAGATCTCTAAAAAACATTTTTTTTAATTAGCTGAGCGTGGTGGTGTTGCACATCGTAGTACCAGCTACTCAGGAGAGGCTGAGGCAGGAGGATTGCTTAAGCCCAGGAGTCTGAGGCTGCAGTGAGCTATGATTGCACCACTGCACTCCAGCCTGGGCAACAGAGCAAGACCCTGTCAAAAAAAAAAAAAAAAGAACTTAGGCCCTTACCTCACACACAAAAATTAACTCAAAATACTCAAAATGGATCAGAAACCTAAATATAAGAGCTAAAACTATAAAACATATAGAAGAAAACATAGAAGGAAAACTTGTGTGACCTTGGGCTCGGAGGAAAACTCCTGTGACTTTGAGCTAGGCAAACATTTCTTAGAAATAACCCTAAAAAGTACAATTCATGAAAGAAAAAAATTGACAAGTTAGATTTCATCAGAATTTAACATTTTTGCGCTTTAAAAGATGCCAC
This sequence comes from Pan paniscus, assembly GCF_029289425.2. Lineage (NCBI taxonomy): Eukaryota > Metazoa > Chordata > Mammalia > Primates > Hominidae > Pan > Pan paniscus. Next base: position 31,427,904 of record NC_073267.2, on the reverse strand, counting down.
CAAGAAAAATGAAAAGACAAGCCATAGACTGGAAGAAAATATTTGCAAAACACATAAAGGACCTGTATTGAACACAGTGAATGCTTACACTCGATAATATGAAGATAGATAACCTAATTTTTTAAATAAATGAAAGAATAGACCGTTCACCAAAGAAGATATACCAATGAATAATAAGCATATAAAAAGTTGCTCCATACCATTAGCTGTTGCAGAAATGCAAGTTTAAGCCACAATGAGATGCCATGACACACTTAATAGAATGGTTAGATAGAAAAGGCCAACAATACCTAATGTTAGTAAGGACATGGAGTAACTGTAATCCTCATATATTGATGGTAGGAATGTAAAATTGTGCAGCCAGTTTTGAAAACAATTGGGCAGTTTTTTAAGTTATGCACCAAATATCCAGCAATTCCACTCATAAGTATTTAATCAAGATTCAAATGCAGGATATATCAGGGCAAAGACATATATCCAATTGCTCAAAGCAGCATTATTCATAACAGCCAAAAAAAGTGGACAATCCAAATTCAAATTCATCTAAATCTATCAATTAGTGAATGGGTAAACAAAATGTGGTGTATACATAAAGCAATAAAAAGGAACAAACTATACATATTTAAAACAACACAGATCAGCCAGGCATGGTGGCTCATGCCTGTAATCCCAGCACTTTGGGAGGCCGAGGCAGACGGATCATGAGCTCAGGAAATCAAGACCATACTGGCCAACATGGTGAAATCTCATGTCTACTAAAAATACAAAAATTAGCTGAGTGTGATGGCAGGCGCCTGTAGTCCCAGCTACTTGGGAGGCTGAGGCAGGAGAATTGCTTCAACCTGGGAGGCAGAGATTGCAGTGAGCCGAGATCGTGCCACTGCACTCCAGCCTGGTGACAGTGAGACTCCGTCTCAAAAAATAAATAAATAAATGAACAACATAGATTAATCTCAAAAACATTATGTTAAGTGAAAGAAGACAGACATATAAGACTATATATTGTATGATTCCATTTACATGAAATTTCTAGAAAAAGGGAAAGAGTAGAGATGGTAACCACATTGGTGGTTGCCTGGAGCTGGAGGTTGGAGTTGGGATTGACTATAAATGGAAATGAGAAAACTTTTGGGAGTGATGGAAGTTTTCTAAAACTGGATTGTAGAGATAACTGTGGCATTATATGAATTTGCTAAAACTCATCGAACTGTACATTTTAAACGGGTGAATTTTAATGTGTGTAAATTATACCTCAATAAAGCTGTTAAAAAATAAATAATAAACCATGAAAAAATAAGCAAGAGAAAAGAGGAAACCATGATGCTGTTAGATTGGGGATTATATGGTTTGGATATTTGTCCCCTCCAAGTCTCATGTTGAAATGTGATCCCCAGTGTTGGAGTGGGACCTGGCGGGATGTGTTTGGGTCATGGGGGTGGATCCCTGATGAATGGCTTGGTGCCTGCCTCGCAGTAATAAGTGAGTTCTTGCTCTTAGTTCACATGAGATCTGGTTGTTTAAAAGAGTCTGGCACCTCCCCCTCTCTCTCTTGCTCCCTCTCTTGCCATGTGACACATGGGCTCCCCCTTCGCCTTTCGCCATGATTGGAAGCTTCCTGAGCTCCAAGCCAGCACCATGCTTCCTGTACAGCCTGCAAAACTGTGAGCCAAAATAAACCCCTTTTCCTTATAAATTACCCAGACCCCAGACTTAGGCATTTCTTTACAGCAATGCAAAGCAGACTAACACAGGGGGAAAGGATGCTGGACTGGGAGAGAAAAACACTCACATATATTACCCATTTTTACACATTAGGAAAATAAGAAACAATGACTTGCCCTATGTCACCCAGCTAGTAAGTGGGGGAGCCCAGATGCAAACTCCCAACTCTTTGGCCCCAAACGCATGCTCTTAACCCCTCCGCCATGTGATCTTTCTTCCCATTTGCACAGCCTCTCACCAGTCAGCCCCACTGTATATAGGGAGACCATGAGGGACTCTTCTCACATTGCTACGTGAGCAGAATCCTCATCTGTCTGACATCTGCTGAAAACACAAGCAAAAGACACTCTGAGGCCTGATGTCTTCCGACGGTTCATTGAAGTTGCAGTTGTTACTTTCCCTTGAACTGTGCAAACGCTTGGTGTGCTCGGGTTGATTTGGTGCTTTTTGTATATTGCTCATCTGGCAAAGAATTACTACTCTGCTCTACAAGTTCCCACAGATGGCTTTATTTTCCATTGCTATTAAATTGGTTTTGAACAAGACATAATTCTTCAAGTGCCTGGTGTGCTCTCTGGGTTTGCTCAGGCAAGATTCCATAAAAATATAAATAATTGGAACACTTCTGGGATTATTTATCACAACTGACTTGTGGCTGTAAATTTATGTATTAATTTCAGCTATAAGCTTCAGTGGGGAAAAGATGAACCATTGAAAATAGTCTCTTCCACCCTAACATCCTCGCTATGTCCCCATTTCCCCTCTGCTTCCAGGGAACGTACCAGAGAATGGCTCACACATCTGGGTCTGAACGACATTGAACAGGCTCGAAAAGGAACCAGGTGGTAAGTGGGGAATAATCACTCCTCAGCAACCCACAGGCTCATCACTTACTGCTCTCCCCTTGGTCTTCGGACCCCAGTCACACCAGCCTTTCACTTGCTCCTGTGGATTCCTGCCCCAGGACCCTTGCACATGCACCCCAGGCTTGTAATGCTCCTTCTTCCCTTTTATGCCTGGTTCACTCTTACTCATCCTTCAGTTCTTGGCTCAGCGTCACTTCTTTGGAGAAGCTTCATCCCCGCCCACCTGCTAGACGAGGTCTCCTCCCAGGTGTTCTTCTTATCCACAGCGCTACTCACAATCACAGTTCCTCATTTTGGGAGGCTTTTTAAAACTTAATGTCTGTCTCCCCTACTTGGCTGTAAAAATTTCATGAGGGTTAGGGCTGTGTCTTTGTCGCCTGCATGCCCAGAGCCTGGCACAGAGTTGAAGATGGATGAATGTGTGCAGAACGAACTAATGGATCCACTTGGAATAAGAGCACATAGCAGGGCTCTTGGGGCCTCTGCCCACACGCACTCAGACCACGCTCTGCACACAGCTCCTTGTGTGCTTTCTCTTAGCCAGCACCCGCATGTTGGCAGAGGGCTGCTCTCACTTTGCCTGTGTGTGCTGAGACTGGAGTGCCTGGGAATTTGCACTCCCCTTGGAGGCCAGCCCTTAACCAATTAGTGGTGAAGGCAGGCTTAGAAGCATGCCAGCTGGCCGGGTGGAATGGCTCATGCCTGTAATCTCAACACTTTGGGAGGCCAAGGCAGGAGGATCACTTGAGGCCAGGAGTTCAAATCCAGCCTGGGCAACACAGCAAGACCCTATCTCTACAAAAAAAAAAAATTAAAAATAGCCAGACATGGTGGTGAGTGCCTATAGTCCCAGCTATTTGGGAGGCTGAGGCAAGAGAATTGCTTGAGCTCAGCAGTTTGAGACTGCAGTGACCTATGATTGCACCATTGCAGTCCAACCTTGGTGACAGAGCAAGCCCCTGTCTCTGAAACATCACGCCAGCTCTCTTGTCTTGATGGGAAAACTGCAAGGAGCAGCCTGAACTCTCCCTGGAGCTGTCCTGGGGACTGAGCCACAGCAGTCCTCCTGTAGGACCTTGCTTGATCCAACACCCTTCTTGGCTTCTTCTCTTCTCCATTCTATTTTTCCACTCCCCTACTAGTGTTTCTGAGAACCCCTCATAATAACTCACTTTTACACAAATCCTCGTCTCAGGGTCTGCTTCTAGGGAGCCCAACCTAAAACAGAGAGTCTTCTGCCTGCAAATATTCTCACTGAGCTGTGATTAAGATCATAAATTTTAGAGCATGCAAGCACTCTAACCAGACAGGCCATTTGCTGATTCAGACAAGGATAAAGTCCTGCCAGTAACACTGTAACTGGCAGGGCATATTCATGTCAACAAGCTAAACCCCTCTACTCTTGAACCTTCTCCCCGACTAGCCCAGTGCCCCACTGAGACGGCATGAGAAGTCTGTGCCACTGAGATCCCAACCAAACTGGACATTGCAGCTCAGCGGCAAGACTGACTTGGGGGTAAGCCAAGATCATCTTTAAGATGCTCCTGCTCCTTCTCAAGATAGGTGAATAGCTAGAGCCCAGAAGCTCGAGACCAGCTTGGGCAACACAGTGAGATCCCATCTCTACAAAAAATAAAAAATTATCTGGGCATGGTGATGCACACCTGTTGTCCCAGCTACTTGGGAGGCTGAAGTAGGAGGATTGCTAGAACCTGGGAGGTGGAGGCTGCAGTGAGCCATGATTGTGCCACTGCACTCCAGCATGGGTAACACAGTAAGACCCTGTCAAAAAAAAAAAAGAAGAAGAAGAAGAAGAAGGAAAGTTTTTATGTGCGACCAGGGCAGGGCAGAACCAAGCTTTTGGGTGGAGAGAAGGAGGTTCCTCTGACTAGAGGATCTTAGGGGGCTGAGGTGCAGGCTGTTAAGGTTTTTGTAGCAAGGATGTCTTCAGCTTTAGGACACAGACTACCTAATTTTAAAAAGGCTTACATAATAGAGACATGTTTATTGAAGGAATTGCTATAAAGCAAAATAACAGGGTGTTGTGGAAGAGAAAATCAGAAGTCAATGCAGATGGTGTTGGCAAAAGCCTCTCTAAGGAAGGTGCATTTAAATCAAGACCAGGAGATGGAGAGGGATCAGCTGTTTCACAAGAGCACAGTGGCCCCTAGAGATGTTCACGTCCCGATCACCAGAACCTGTGAACATGTAACCTCACATGGCAGTAAAGACTTTCTGGATGTGATTAAACTAAGAATCATGAGGTGGGTGATCATCCTGGATGATTTAGGTTGTTCCACTGTAATCACAAGGGTCCTTAATAAGGGAAGGAGGGAGACAGGGCGGTGGTCAGAGAAGGAGACGTGATGATGGAGGCAGAGGTCAGAGTGATGTAGCCATGAGCCAAGGCATGCAGGCTGCCTGTACCTCTGGAAAAGGCAAGGATTATCCTGAGATTATCCTGAGAGCCTCCAGAAAGAATGCCCCTTGATTTTAGCCCAGGGAGATCCATCTTGGACTTCTGACCTACAGAACTGGAAGATAAGAAATGTGTGTTGTTTTAAGCCACTAAGTCTGTGGTCATGAAGTCACAGCACAAAGAGGAAATTAACACAAGTGTCACCTCAGAGGGATCAGCATGTACACAGTCCTGAGGCAGGAGGGCTTTTATTTGAGAAATGTGAAACGGACCCATGTGGCTGGTACCCAGTGGGCCAGGACCCCCAGGAGGTAGAAGTGGACAAGATGATGCAGGCCCTCATGTACCACCCTCCATAGGAAGTTGGGATTTTATTCTAAGATTGACGGGAAGCCATTAAAAAGTGTTTGTGGGGCAGGGTGTGGTGGCTCACACCTGTAATCACAGCACTTTGGGAGGCCAAGATGGGTGGATCAGTTGAAGTCGGGAGTTCGAGACCAGCCTGGCCAACATGGTGAAATCTCATCTCTATTAAAAATACAAAAATTAGCTGGGTGTGGTGGCACATGCCTGTAATCCCAGCTACTCGGGAGGCTGAGACAGGAGAATCACCTGAACCCAGGAGGTGGAGGTTGCAGTGAGCTGAGATTGTGCCACTGCACTCCAGCCTGGGCGACAGAGCGAGACTCCATCTCAAAAACAGAAAAAAGAAAGTGTTTTTGGTTTTTGTTTGTTTTTGTTTTTGTAGATGGGATCTAGCTCTGTTGTCTAGGCTGTAGTGCAGTGGAACAATCATAGTTCACTGCAGACTCTTGCCTCAGCCTCCCAAGTAGCTAGGACTACAGGCAAGCACCACCATGCCCAGCTAATCTTTCAATTTAAAAAAAATTTTTTTTGAAAGACGGGGTCTCACTATGTTGCCCAGGCTTGTTTCAAACTCCTGGCCTCAAGCGATCCTCCTTCCTTGGCTCCCCAAAGTGCTGGGATTACAGGCATGAGCCACCATGCCCATCCCCATTAAAAAGTTTTAATGTAATCTGATCTTCATGTTTCCAAGACCACTTTGGCTGCTGTATGATGATGGGGGCGGTGGGGAGGCTGTGGTGAGGACCCGTAAGAGCAGAAGCATAGAGTTCAGTCTGGAGGCTGTGAAAATAATCCAGGAAGGCAACACAATGGCCTCTATCAAGGCGGTAGGGATACAGGTAAGGAGATGGCTGCAAGATATATCTCAGACTCTGATTTATTGGCTCTGAAAAAATCAAATAAAATAATTTGGACATCTTAGTGCCAGAGGCCCTTTGATCAAATAAAAGCCAGCTTTTCAGAGACCACATGTTGGGTCCTGACAGTGACAAACAGAGTCACCACACAGGCAGTCCCCAGAGCAGGGACTTGGGGATGTTCGAGCAGCACACAGAGAGGTAAAAGGAAAATGTATGTTCCTTCCTAAGTGTCCAGCAACAAATGACTGCCCGGCAAGAAAGAAATTTAGCCCGAGTGCAGAAGGATGGTCTCGCCACACTGTGAAACTAGAAGTCAGATATGATTTACGGGGACAATGACTTACTCTCCTAAACCACCATCAAGTCCTGACCTGTCTCAGTTCCATAAAAATCTCTAGTTCAGTCTCCAATTTGAAGTTACAAAAATGAGTTTGGATCCTTCAGGAATTCAGATTTACTGTTAAGTCTATCCAAAGACCTGCCAACAGATGTTAGAGGGTTTTGGAAATGTTAGAGACTCATGCCTACTGACAGAAGTGTTAAGTAGAATCAGTGTTCCCATTTTATTTTTAAGCCAGGAGGGGAGATCGTGTTTGTCCTAGGGTGACTTCCCTGAGTACCTTCTGTTCCTCACAAGAAATAATAATCATAATGAAGAAGTTAACAACCAAGCAACAACAGATACCATTTCTGGAGCACTTCCTATGTACAACATTAGGAGACAGACCTATTATCACCCCCACTTTAGACTTGAGGAAACAGAATCTCAGAAATATTTGCCAGTGACTTACAAGGAAGCAGTGGAGATGGGTCTAACTATGAAAACAAGTTCTAAAACCAGAGATCTGCAAACGATGGCCTGTGGGCAAAATCCCACCTGCCCTTGTTTTTGTAAATAAAGTTTTATTGGAACATAAAACATGACCATTTGTTTACCTACTGCCTATGGCTGTTTTCCCACTCCAAGGGCAGGGCTGAGTCCTTGCCAAAAGAGACCAGATGGTCCACAGAGCCTAAAATATTTACTGTCTGTCCCTTTACAGAAGAAGTTTGCCAATTCCTGTTCTAGAACATACATTGCACAGGGAGCGTTTCCTCATAACTCCTCCTCCTACTCCTTCAGGACATTTCTATACCATCCACCCCACTCACAAGTTGGAGACCTATTCCAGATGGTTGAGTGGGACTCCCGGGATCCTCCCACTCCCACAGCCAGTTTGCAAAGACCCCTGGCATCCTTCCTTCTTTTTTTTTTTTTTTTTTTTTGAGACAGAGTCTCACTGCAAACTCACTGCAACCTCTGCCTCCTGGGTTGAACCAATTCTCCTGCCTCAGCCACCTGAGTAGCTGGGACTACAGGTGCACGCCACCACGCCTGGCTAATTTTTGTATTTTTAGTAGAGACAGGGTTTCACCATGTTGGCCATGCTGGTCTCCAACTCCTGACCTCAAGTGATCCCCCTACCTTGGCCTCCCAAAATGCTGGGATTACAGGTGTGAGCCACTGTGCCTGGCCCCAGCTGGCTTCCTTCCTCCTTGTCCTGCTCTGTTGTTGAGAGGAGGGGTAGGGTGAAGCCTAGGCCATCACAAGCAGGACTCCTGGAAAACTTGTGCCTCCTACACCAGTTCTGCTACCTCAGGGAATGAGCCAGTGGACTTACCTGTGGAGCACTCACCTGGGGAGCACACATCCCACCTGTGATTTCTTAAGAAGTACTCGTGCTATGTACAGGCAACCATAGGGCCCTGAGCTGCATGAGTTCTAGGAAACACTCATCTCAAGTCTGACTTTTATCGCACGAAGTCTTTCCATGAGGGGCCCTTATAGAAACTCTATGCAGCCAGCTGGAGGAGAAATAAGGATGGAATGCCTAGGGTGACCATCCCACAGCCCTGCCCCAAAGCCAGCAGGAATAGACGCAAAGGGAAGATGAGGGTCAGAGGCATGCACTGTAGATTCCTCTAACTTTCCAGCAACTGTATTCACAGCCTATTCTGGCCTTACTAGATCTATGTTGCTCCTTTGCTCCAAGTTCCACTTGCTCTTTGATTTTTTAAATATTTTCTTTGGGTGGGGCATGGTGGCTCATGCCTGTAACCCCAGCACTTGAGGAGGCTAAGGCAGGAGGATCACTTAAGGCCAGGAGTTGGAGACCAACCTGGGCAACATAACAAGACCTCGTCTCTACAGAAAAACAAAAAATAAGAATTAGGCAGGCATAGCTGCACAAGACTGTAGTCCCAGCTACTTGGGAGGCTGAACACAAGGAAATTGAGGCTGCGTTGAACCATGATCTGCACTGCACTCCAGCCTGGGTGACAGAGTGAGATCCTGTCTCAATAATAATAATAATAATAATAATAAAACATTATCTTTGCGTTATTTATTCCTCATTTACTACTTTTGCTAATAGGTAAAGTAACATCGTGGTGAGGCACGGTGGCTCATGCCTGTAATCCCAGCATTTTGGGAGGCTGAGGCGGGCAGATTACTTGAGGTCAGGAGTTCAAGACCAGACTGGCCAACATGGTTAAACCCCGTCTCTATCAAAAATACAAAAAGTAGCCGGGTGTGATGGTGCATGCCTGTAGTCCCAGCTACTCAGGAAGCTGAGGCAGGAGAATCACTTGAACCCAGGAGGTGGAGGTTGCAGTGAGCCGAGATCATACCACTGCACTCCAGTCTGGGCGACAGAGTGAGACTCTGTCTCAAAATAATAATAATAATAACAATAATAATAAAGTAACACGTGGTTAGGTATCTGTTCCATTTCCCTGGCTTTGAATTTTTAGCCATCCCACCTTGTTTTAACTGTTAGAGCTTTGAAATAAGTCATTATATCTCATGTTCCCACCTTTCTCAAATTGTTCTAATTGAACCACAGGATTATTTTATTAAGCTACTAAAAACTGTAAATTCCATATGTTGAGTCTGTCAGCTAATTTTGGAAGAATTTAAATCTCTAAACTCTTTAGGTTCCAATGCAAGCAACTGAAACCTCTCTTTATTTATTTAAACCGTCTGTATTGCTCTGTAAATTTTTATAGTTTTTCCTCATGTACATCTTATGTTACATGCAGACTGGTTATTTTATTTTTTCATTGCTATTGCACAAAATACTTTTAATAATAGTTTCCTTATTTGTTACTGATTTTCAGAGGTTTATCTCACATCTGACCACTTTCCTGAACTGTCTTATTGAGATTGTTATAATTCTTATCATATAATCATGTCACTTATAAATGATAAATTGGTTTCTTTCATTCTCATAGTTCTGTCTCTTATTTCTCTCTTACACCATTGGTCAAAAACTTCACAGCAGGCCAGGAATGGGGGCTCAGGCCTGTAATCCTGGCACTTTGGGAGACTGAGGCGGGAGGATCACTTGAGCCCAGGAATTCAAGACCAGCCTGAGCAATATAGTGAGGCCTCATCTCTTAAAAAATAAAAAATAGCTGGGTATAGTGGTGTGCACCTGTAATCTCAGCTTCTCAGGAGGCTGAGGTGGGAGGATCACTTGAACCTGGGAGGCTGAGGCTGCGGTGAGTGGAGATCATGCCACTGCACTCCAGCCTGGGTGACAGAGCAAGACCCTGTGTCAAAAGAAAAAATGAATCACAGCACACTTAGATCAGTAAATGAAAGGATATTAGTTGACTAGGGCTTCCTAATGAAGTACCACAACCAGGTGGCTTACACAACAGAAATTTATTTTCTCCTGGTTCTAGAAGCTAGAAGCTTAACATCAAGGTGTCAGCAGGGTCTGTTTCTTCTGAGGCCTCTCTCCTTGGCTTACAGATGGCCATCTTCTCCCTGTGTCTTCACATGGTCTTTCCTCTGTACATGTCAGTGTTCTTATTTTCTCTTTTTATAAGGACATCAGTTATATAGGATTAGTGCCCACCATAACGACCTCACTTCAACATAGTTACCTCCTTAAAGGTAATGTCTCTAGACATATTCAGAGGCATTTGAGGTTAGGACTTCAACATAAGAATTTTGGAGAAATGAGTCGGGTGTCGTGGCTCACACCTGTAATCCCAGCCCTTCGGGAGGCCGAGGCGGGTAGATCACCTGAGGTCAGGAGTTCAAGACCACCCTGGCCAACATGGCTAAACCTCGTCTCTACTAAAAATACAAAAATTAGCTGGGCCTGATGGCAAGCACCTGTAATCCCAGCTACTCGGGAGGCTGAGGCAGGAGAATCACCTGAACCCAGGAGGCGAAAGTTGCAGTGACCCTAGATTGCACCACTGCACTCCAGCTAAGGTGACAGAGTGAGACTCTGTCTCAAAAAAAAAAAAAAAAAAAAAAGGAATTTTGTGGAAATGCAATTCAATCCATAACAGTGAACATTTCTTGTCTCTAATAGGAAGATATCTGATGTTTCTTCAAGCCTGATGTGTACTTTGATTTAAAAGAGATATTTTTATCACATTTCTATCTCAAATTTTCAAAGAGCTTTTTTATCAGGAATGGATATCAGGCCTATTGAATGCCTTTTGGTACTTATTGACTAAATCATACAGAATTTTTATCTCTTCTTTTGATAGAATACATTAATAGATTTCCTGTTATTAAACAGTCCTGGGTCGGCATTGAGAATATAAAAAGAAATCCTACAAGTCAATAGGAAAGGGATTTTTTAAAAATCTAGTATAAATTAGACAATGGATACAGACAGACAATTCTGGATATAGGAAGTACTCCAGATCAATAAACACTGGAAAAATTTCCACCTCACTAGTAATCAGGGAAATGCAAATAAAAATGGGAATAAAATCGCATCCCACACAAGAGTTAGCAAGAATGTGGAAGACAGAACTCTCACACTCTGTTGATAGGACAGTAAACTGCCACAACCTTATTCACACATGGCAGTGTAAAAAATGTGCACCATGTTTGTTATAGCATTGTTTATAATAGCTACCGAAAAAAATAAAACAACCCAAATTTGTCTTAGTTCAGGCTGCTATAACAAAATATCATAAACTGGGTAGCTTATAAACAACAGAAATGTATTGCTCACAGTTCTGGGGGCTGGAAGTCTGAGATCAAGGTGCCAGCATGGTCGGGTTCTGGTAAGGGCTCTCTTCCGGATTGCGGGTGGCTACCTTCTTGCTGTATCCTTACATGCGGGAATGAGGGAAAGAAAGCTCCCAGGGGTTGTTTGTGTAATGGCACTAACTCCATTCATGAGGCTTCACCCTCGTGACCTAATCACTTCCCAAAGGATCTACCTTCTAATACTATCAAATCGGGAGTTAGGATTTCAACATTTCAATTTGGGGGACAAGGGACACAAACATTCAGTCTACATGTAAAAAATTATAAATAATGGCACTTTTTTTTTTTTTGAGATGGAATCTTGCTCTGTTGCCCAGGCTGGAGTGCAGAGGCATGATCTTGGCACACTGCAACCTCTGCCTCCCGGGTTCAAGTGATTCTCCTGTCTCAGCCTCCCGAGTAGCTGGGACTAAGGCACGCACCATCACTCCCGGCTAAATTTTGTATTTTTAGTAGAGTCAGGGCTTCACCATGTTGGTCAGGCTGGTCTCGAACTCCTGACCTCATGTGATCCACCCACCTCCGCCTCCCAAAGTGCTGGGATTACAGGCATGAGCCACCATGCCCCACCAGTACATTTATACAATGAATGAGCTAGATCTACTTGTATCAACATGGATAATCTCAAAAACAGAAGGCTAAATGAACAAAAGCCAGTTCCACAGGAACACACCTAGAATAAAACCAGTTATGGAATTTTAAAGAACATACAAGATAATATGTAGCTAAATATTGATGGATACTTATAAAAGTTGTAGGGATATGAAACATATATTGGAAAGATAAATACCAACTTCAAAATAGTCCTTATCTCTGGTTTTTGCAATTTATAGGGGATGGAAAAAGGAAGAGAAGAAAACCCAGGAGGGGTACAAAAAGTGTCACTGTAACCTATAAGATTTTATTATTTTTTTTTAATAAAATGATTTGAAAAACAAACGTCTTTGCGTTCCTAGGCTAAATCCTCCTTGGTCATGGTTAGTGACTCTATTAATGTATTATTGAATTCTGTTTGCTATTATTTTATTTATAGTTTTTCATCTAGTGCCTTGGTCTTCTGTTCTATTTTTTTTTTCCACTATATTCTTCAAGATTGAATTTCAGGGTTGTATCGTTCTCGTAAAATGAATTAGAAAGTTTTCCATGGTTTTCTATAATCTGGAACCATTCATTGAGTATAGGAATAAATTTGTCACCAGAAAATTTGAAGAGAACAAATACATTAGAAAAATCTGTTTAAGGAGGCTATTTTAAAATGACCATTTGATAATACTTTAACTTTTCTAATTTATTTTATTTTTTAAAGAGATGGGGTCTTATTCTGTCACCCAGGCTGGAGTGCAGTGGTGTGATCATAGCTCACTGCATCTTCAAACTCCTGGTCTCAAGGGATCCTACCACCTCAGCCTCCGAAGTAGCTGGAAATACAGGTGCACACCTCCAAGTCCAGATAGTTTTTTATTTTTTGTAATGATCAGGATCTCACAATATTGCCCAGGATGGTCTCAGACTCCTGGCCTCAAGCAATCCTCCCACCTCGGCCTCCCAAAAAGTTGCTGGGATTACAGGTGTGAGCCAGCATGCCTAAGCACTTTTTATTTTTGTATATATTTTTTATTCCAGACATTACTTTTTCATAATTCAATTTTTATAATTCATATTTTATTAAAAATATCTGCATCATTGAATCATTTGTATTTCCTTACATAGAGTCACACTGTAACATCTTGGTGCTTTTTTTTTTTTTTTTTTTTTTTTGAGACAGAGCCTCTCTTTGTTACCCAGGCTGGAGTGCAATGACACAATCTCGGCTCGCTGCAACTCCGCCTCCCGGGTTCAAGTGATTCTCTTGTCTCAGCCTCTGGAGTAGCTGGGATTACAAGCATATGCCACCATACCCGGCTAATTTTTGTGTTTTTAGTAGAGATGGGGTTTCACCGTGTTGGCCAGGCTGGTCTCGAACTCCTGACCTCAGGTGATCCACCTGCCTTGGCCTCCCAAAGTGCTGAGATTACAGGCGTGAGCCACTGCACCCAGCCCCTCCTGACATATTCTAAGTTGGGCCTAAGGTTTCTCCGCACTTAGTGAACTGTAACCTAACTGGATGTGTCAATAGTCTGTAACCTACTCTTGTGCCAATCACCAAGTTTCGGCCAATCACAGGCAACCAATTGTTCAAACTGTGTTCAAATATGGCAAATGCCAAGCTGTGACCAAGCCAGCTGTTTCTGCACCTCACCTCCCTTTTCTGTCCATAAATCCTCTCCAACCACACGGCTGTGCAGGAGTCTCTCTGAAAAGGAGGACTGCCCTATTCTCAAATTGTTCTTTGCTCAGTTAAACTCTGTTACATTTCATTTGTCTAAACTTCTTCTGGGCCAAGCATGGTGTTTCACACCTGTAATCCCAGCACTTTGAGAGGCTGAGGCAGGAGGATTGCTTGAGACCAGGAGTTCAAGACCAGCCTGGGCAACATAATGAGACCCCATCACTAAAAAATATTTTTAAGTCAGCTGGGGTGCGGTGGTGAGCACCTGTAGTCCTAGCTACTTGGGAGGATGAGGTGGGAGGATCACCTGAGCCCAGGGAGATTGAGGCTGCAATGAGCTGTGATTGTGCCACTGCACTCCAGCCTGGGTGACAGAATGATACCCTGTCTCAAAAAAATATACACCATGGAATACTATGCAGCCATAAAAAAGAATGAGTTCATGTCCTTTATAGGGACATGGATGAAGCTGGAAACCATCATTCTGAGCAAACTATCGCAAGGACAGAAAACCAAACACCACATGTTCTCACTCATAGGTGGGAATTGAACAATAAGAACACATGGACACAGGGTGGGGAACATCACACATTGGGGCCTGCCAGGGGGTGGGGGGAGCGGGGAGTGATAGCATTAGGAGATATACCTAATGTAAATGACGAGTTAATGGGTACAGCACACCAACATGGCACATGTATACATATGTAACAAACCTGCACGTTGTGCACATGTACCCTAGAACTTAAAGTAAAATAAATAAATAAATAGAAAAAAAAGAAAAAAAAAAGAAGGCAAAGAAAAAAATAAAAATAAATAAAGTTCTTTAAACACCATGAAACAGACCTTGACAAGACATGCATATCCCCTTATGCCTACCCCAAGATTTAGGATGTCACACTGTACCTGTCCTTTGAGGTAATTTGTCTTAAGGACACAGGTACAAGTTATCCTGTTTTATATGCACTTTAATGAATTTTCACTTCAAATTCAAGTTGCAGTATATGTCACATGCCGCCTTCCCTTCAAAGTAACTAATGTCAACAATTTACTATGTATTTTTCCATGTTTTTCCTGAGTTCATGCAAGCATTATACATGAAAACCAGATGAAAGGTTTTCTTTTTTTTTTTTTTTTCAGAAATAGGATGATATTACACAAATGTGCTTCTTTACTTAACAAGAAAGTATAGGCATCTCTCCATATACCTGGCTTTTTTCAACAGTTGCATAAAATTCTGAAACATAACACATTATAATTTATTCAATAAATCCCTGCTTTTGGATATTAATTTTGTTTCCAGATTTTTGCAAGAATCAGGTACTTAAAGTAATAAACATTTTTCTGTGGAATTGGTACTTCCATTTCTGCATGCCAAAAGTGAAATTTCTGAGCATAAGTATATTTTGAATTCCAGTAGCTACTTTCAGATTTTTCTTGAATGGTTAAAGCAATTCTTACTCATAACAGCAAAGTATGAGAGTCCTTTCTTCCTCCATACAATCATAAGTGATGGTAATAAATCATTTCTGTTTGGGTCAAATTGATTAATTTCTAAAGTAATCTATTGTCATTTTTATTTACATTTCCCCTTCCCCGATAAGAATGGGCATAATTTCATTTGTTTATTGGCTATTTGCATTTCCACTTCTAAAGATTGCCTACTTCTATTCTTTACCTATTTCTGTACTGGATTTTTAAGTCTTTTTCAATTTGCAGAAGTTATTTGTGGATTAGAAAAATGAGCACTGGTTAGATCAACCTAAATACCCTTCAATGAGAGATGGATAAAGAAAATGTGGTACATATACACCCTGGAATACTCTGCAGCCATAAAAAACAAGATTATGTCCCTTGCAGGCACACAGATGGAGCTGGGGGCCATTATCCTTAGCAAACTAACACATGAACAGAAAACTAAATACCACACATTCTCATAAGTGGGAGCTAAATGATAAGAACACATGGACACATAGAGGGGAACAACACACACTGGGACCTTTCAGAGAGTGGAGGGTGGGAGCGGGAGAGGATCCAGAAAAATAACTAATAGGTACAAGGCTTAATTCCTGGATGATTAAATAACCTACAGCAAACCCCCATGACACAAGTTTACCTATGTAGCAAACCTGCACTTGTACCCCTGAACTTAAAATAAAAGTTTAAAAAAGAAAAGAAACAGAAAAACTAGCCCTGGCGCCCTCCCAACTATTTTTCCTGAAACTATCAAAAAAAAAAAAAAAAAAAAAAAGAGGTAGTCTTTTTTCTGGGATCACTGCAATAAAAGCAATGGGAACCTACAGGTGCCAATGCCATATTTGCTGCCATGTAGATAGAGTTTGATAAAAAAGAAAGTAGATACAGAGAAAACGAGTTAGAGTGGGGGAAGAGAAAGAGCTAATGACATCATGTGGACACCTACATACAGCCATACTTGAAGCTGGAAGGGTTTATCCATTAAATTTCTGGGTTACAAGAGCCAATGATTTTCCTTTGGGGTTTGTGCTGGGTTTCTGTCACTTGCAACCAAAATCTTCCCAACTGTGGTGAGTTTGTGTATATTGGGACCACACCCTGATTCTAGAACAAGACCTTTGCATCCATAAGAACTGGACTTTCTAAATGCTGGGTCCAGGTAATATTTGAACTGGTCTCACCATTGTTCCTGGATAGCTCTCTGATTTCCTACTATGAGGCAACCTCTAGAGGATTCTTGGCTCAATAATGCACCAAGCTCATGGGACGAGTTCACAGTGTGTACCCGTTATATTGGTCACAACAAGAATTTGAGTATCTACAAACCTCATGGCTTACACCACTGTATATTGGCTGGACGCACTTAAATGAGGTCCAGGCCGGAACATGTACAGAAACCCAAGTTATAAATTACAAGTTACTCTGGATAATTTTGGAAAGGGGGTCCTTGAATTCACAGGTCTGCCAGAAAGCCTATGCAGGCCAGATCTCCAAAGGCTCATTTGAAAACACAGTACCTTCCTAAACAGACTTTTATCATAAGGCTTTTTGCCCTTTCTTAAACTATATACCACAGGACTATTCAATAGCGTTGTAAGGGAAAGAAGAAAGTAAATAGAACTGTGCATTAGAAGGCTTTGTAAACTCTTTAGCAGGGGGTAATAGAAGTGCTCGATATGAAGCTTCTGTTCTGATCAGGTGGAAAGGCAAGACATTGAAATACTAAGAGTTTAAATAAACTTTGAACATACCATCAGAATATTCCAAATAGGATCATTTAGCCATAATACATAGACATCCCCAACTACAACAATAATAATAGGAAGCACTAATATTTACCGAGTACTTGTGTGCCAGCACTAAATGAAACACTTTTTGTTAATTACTTCATTATTCTTCCTCATATAACAACCCAATGAAGTCAGTACCAAAGCTTAGAAGAAATTAAAGCTTATAGAGCTTCTATAAGGCAGGATAAGCTACATGATGCTGAAGTAACAAAAACCTCAACATCTCAATGGCTTAACACAACAAAAGTTTACTTCTTGCTCATGTTGCACAAACAATGCAGGCTGGCAGAGAAGACGCCAACCATCTTGGGCTAATGGGGCTTTTGTCTGAATTGTGTTCCCATGACCACTGCAGCAGGAGGAAGAAAACATGAAAAATTGCACTCTAGTCCATACGGGCGCTTCCAAATGAAACTGACAGATATTGCTTCTTCTTGCATTTCATTGACCAAACAAGTCCCATGCCCATATTTGACTTCAAGGTGAAGAGAGGGGAGGAGTATGATCCAATTCGTGCCCAGAAGTAACAGAATTGGAAATATTTAATTAACAGCATTGAACACAACCGCAGGGCACAAGCTGGTCTGTCCTCTTCTAGAAACAGAGATGTCACAATAACCGTGGAAAATTCAGTTTATCTTTCTGCCGTTGCTCCAAGTGAAAACTTTAAAGTTGAAAATCTCTTTGCTTCAATTGCCCACATCATAACAGAAATTCTCTCTCTTTTCTCTCCGGACCCCCATTTCTGTCTGTAACACCTTCCTATAGGAATTATCATCTTTTCACTTTATTATAATAGAATTTGTGGTCTCCTGGGCATAAAACTCTTTAAAGGGACACATTTGAGTCAGGGGGGTTGTGAGGTTTTTTATTTTTTCCTCCAAAGAAAGTTTAAAAACCTTCATTTTGTATTCAGGAATAAATGAGAAGTGGTGTTATTTATAATTGGCTCCCTCTAATTCAGACTAAATGTAGATTAATCCTAATTGATAAGACATAAAATTTAATTAAACCTTAATAAAGAACCTGGGAAAGAGTTCTCAATAGATGATATCAATGGTAATGTTGGATGCTGCATGCTGCAGTACTTGAGATAAAACACAATTCGTAGAAGTATTTTCAGGGCTTTGTGCAAGTCAAGATATGGGTCATTATCTCAAACAGAGCATTCATTAAAATTATGGATAAATCTGAGAGATGGTGTTCTCCATACAGCTCACCAATAAGAGCCTGGCCCACAAGAACTCCCAACAATCTCCCCAGCCTGTTGGTCAGGAGGACGCTCAGTTCCTTGACCTTGAAGCCATACTGAGTCACAGAAGTTGCTGTCACAGACTACGGTGTTATCAGATAAACCCCAACCCACCGAATATCCCATTGTAGAAATCCAATTAACAATGCTACATAAACATTACCCTTCTGATCGATGTTCCCAGCATGTAACATTTTTATTTCATGTACTCATGGTATGTTTATGTGTTCAGGAGTGATTGAGAACTGATCTTTCATGGTCAATCAAGCTGGTATCTAATTACTGGAAACATGAATAGAGAGCCCAGGCAGAGGGGAAGATCCAGCTCCCAGGAACGGAACTCCTTCCTTGCAAATGGGAGCGTAGACACTCCAGTTCCTAGCAAAGTGTATCAAAGGAAGCAAACCCAGATACCTCCAGGTGTTAGAATTCTAAGAGGAAAGTGAGCTCGGTTGGCACCACAGCAAACTGGAGAGGGTCTGCCTGATCTAAAGAGGGCAACTTTTCTCTACTCTGCCCACAGTTGCCATGAAGGAATGAGGGTCCAATGATGGCAAATCATTTCACTCTTCTTTAAAATTTGTGTATTTGGATTGTAATCTGAAACAAAACCACGTTTTTAAGTGGGAAGAAAAAACTTTTTTCAACAAAGTTTTTTTAAAAAACTTATTCCAACAAAGTTTTTTTAAAAAACTTATTCCTTCCCTTTGGTTATTCCTTCCCTTTGGTTCATTTTTCCCTTTAACAAATACTTAATGAATGCTTAATATGTCCCAGGCATTGTTGTAGGCACTGGAGATAGAACAATGAAGAAAACAAAGATCCCCGTCTTTAGGAAGCCTATATTCTAGAAGAGGGAGATTGACCATAAGCAATAAACATGATAAGTAAAGCATATGGTATGTTAAATGGGAGAGGTGCTAAGAAAAGACAGAAAAAGCACAGTGGGGCAGGGAACTGGAAATCATGCAGGGGTTGCCTACTGATATTTAGACACAGTGGTCATACAGAAGGTGACGTTGGAAAACAGATTTGTAGAAGAAGAGGAAATTAGCCATGCAAATATCTAGGAAAAGAGCACTGGAAGAAGGAATGGCCAGTGCAAAGTCCCCAAAGTAGAAATGTACCCAGTGTGTTCAAGAAACAGTAAATAAACTAGGTGGCTGAAATGAACTGAATGAGGGAGAGACTGGCAGGAGGTGAGAAGAGAGAGGCATCAGGGAGGGAGCAGAGCACGTGGGGCTTCCTAGGTCATTGGAATGACTTTGGTTTTTACTCTGGGGTAGTTGCAGAACCATTGGAGTGTTTTGAGTGCAGAAGAGACACAGACAGACTTGTATTTTTACCGGGATCCCTCTGGCTACTATGTTGAAAGAAGCCTGTAGGGATCAAGGATGGAGAGGCAGGGAGACCAGCTAGGAGGCTGTAGCAGCGTCCAGGAGAGAGACAACAGTGGCTCAGACAAGAGTGAGGCGTTAAGAAGGCAATGGAGGTGTTAAGATGTAGCTAGATTCTGGAATATCCAGAATCTATAAGGGACTTAAACAAATTAACAAGCAAAAAACAAACAACTCCATTAAAAAATAGCCAAAGGTCATGGACAGACACTTCTCAAAAGAAGACATGTATGTGGACAACAAGCATATGAAAATAATGCTTAATATCACTGATCAGAGAAATGCAAATCAGAACCACGATGAGATACCATCTCACACCTGTCAGAATGGCTACTATTAAAAAGTCAAAAACAACAGATGCTGGTGAGGTTGCAGAGAAAAGGTAATGTGTATACAATGCTGGTGTGAATGTAAATTAGTTCAACCACTGTGGAAAGTAGTTTGGAGATTTCTCAAAGAACTTGAAACAGAGCTACAATTAGACCCAGCAATCCCATTACTGGGTATATACCCAAAAGAATATAAATCATTGTACCATAAAGACACAGTGCATGCAGCCAGGTGTGGTGGCTCATGCCTGTAATCCTGACACTTTGGGAGACCAAGGCAGGTGGATTGCTTGAGCCTAGGAGTTTGAGACCAGCCTGGGCAAGATGGCAAAACCCTGTATCTACAAAAAAAAAAAAAAAAAAAAAAAAGCACAAAAATTGGCCAGGCATGGTAGCACACCCCTGTAGTCCCAGCTACTCGGAAGACTGAGGTGGGGGGATCACCTGAGCCCAGGAGGTCAAGGCTGCAGTGAGCCCTGATTGCACCACTGCACTCCAGCCTGGGCAACAGAGTGAGACCCTGTCTCAAAAAATATATAAAGATATATGCATGCATATGTTCATCACAGCACTATTCACAATAGCAAAGACATTGAATCAACCAAAATGCCTATCAATGGGGGACTGGATAAAGAAAATATGGTACATACACACCATGGAATAATATGCAGCCATACTAAAGAATGAAATCATGTCATTTGCAGCAATATGGATGGAACCGGAGGCCATTATCCTAAGCGAATTAATGCAGGAACAGAAAACCAAATACTGCCTGTTCTTACTTATAAGTGGAAGCTAAACACTAAATACACATGGACACAAAGAAACGAGCAACAGACACTGGGGCCTACTTGAGGATAGAGGGTGGGAGGAGGGTGAGGATCAAAAAACTACCTGTTGGGTACTATGCCCATTACCTGGGTGACAAAAGAATCTGTACACCAAACCCCAGTGACACGCAATTTACTCATGTAACATATCAGCACACATACCTTCTGAACCTAAAATAGAAGTTGAAAAGGGAAAAAAATCACTGATTGATATAGAAATGTTATTTGTAATGCATTTGATAACATGTATTTTACATTGTCTTCTGAATTTTGCCAAAAAAAAAAAATGAAGTAGCTTGACTCTACCTAGATTATAAGGTAGAATCAACAAGAATATCCGATGGACAGGTTGTGGGAAGTGAGAAAAATGGAAGATTTAACGACAACTCTAAGCTTTTTAGGTTGAACAATTGAAAGAACAAGAAGTCTCTATAAATACCAACCAGATCCCACATTTCTGACACAATTTAGGACAGTCAGGATATCCCAATTTATCACTTGTTGTTCAATAATAACGATGGTAATAACAATTACTATCTTTTTATTGAGCATTTACTATATGGCAAGGCATTTTATATGTATATTGCATTTAATCCTACACCCACTCCATGAGCTAGACAGATTTTTAGCCCTGTTTTTCCCCATGAGGACACTGAGGCTCAGAAAAGTTAAATAACTTGTCAAGTTCACTTACTAGTGGCAGGGCCCATAATGAAGCCCAGGACTCTATGGCTGCAAGGCCCATGACCATAATGGCATGGCATACTGTCTCTTCAATTCCATAATTTTCTAACTACTTATCATGAGTTGGGCATAGGCTGAGGCATTTTAAATATGCAATTTCATTTAATCTTTACAATAATCCTGTGAAGCAGGTATTCTCATTCCCATTTTCAAATGGAAGCTAATTGAAATATCCAAGCCCTACTTCCCTTGTTCCAAAACCACGGTTCTCCAGGAAAATATGATAGAGCATGCTATGGGCTGAATGTTTGTGTCACCCCAAAATTCATACGTTGAAACCCTAATGCCCTATGTGATTGTATTTGGAGATGAGCTTCTGGGAGGTAATTAGGTCATGAGGGTGGAGCCCTCTTGATGGGATTAGTACCTATTTATTTATTTATTTGTTTATTTATTTATTTATTTTGAGACAGAGTTTCACTCTTGCTGCTCAGGCTAGAGTGCAATGGCACGATCTTGGCTCACTGCAACCTCTGCCTCCCAGATTCAAGCGATTCTCCTGCCTCAGCCTCCTGAGTGGCTGGGATTACAGACGTGTGCCACCACGCCTGGCTAATTTTGTATTTTTAGTAGAGATAGGGTTTCTCCATGTTGATCAGGCTGGTCTTGAACTCCCAACCTCAGGTGATCACCCACCTCAGCCTCCCAAAGTTCTGGGATTACAGGCATGAGCCACCATGCCTGGCCAGCATTAGTACCTTTCTAAGATGAGATGGAGCACTCTTGAGTTCACTCTCCTTTCTCTCTCTTTCTCTCTCTCTCTCTCTCTCATCCCTCACTCCACCCCCATCTCTCTCTCTTTCTGTCATGTGAAGATACAGCAAGAAGGTGTCTGTGCAAACCAGGAAGAAAACTCTCTCCAAATCAAATCATCTAGAACCTTGATCTTGGACTTCCCAGACTCAGAACTGTAAGAAAGAAATTTCTGCTATTTAAGCCACACAATCTATGGTATTTGTGTTACAGCAACCTGAACTAAGATAGGGCGAGTAGTGTCACACCCACCTGCCCTGATATTAGCTGGAGGGGAACAAGAAACTGAGTAAAGTGGGAGAGGGAGTACAAAAAGGCACAAGGCACAGTCTCTGCATTTAGGGGGCGTGACTCTCCTGGGGAAGATGATCAATTACCCACAGCCGGCCAAATGCCAATATGTCTCAAGTATGTGCCTTCCTTCAGTGGGTAGCCCACCCACACTGAAGGTTCGCCCCATGCCACAGACACTACTGTACATTGAGGATACAAAGATGGACCAGAGGAAGCTCCCACAAAATCTATGAGCAATGAAGAATTTTGGAGGCATATGCATTCTGTAAATGATTTGCAAGGCTTATTTAAATGCATCATAACTGCTACTGAGCCGAACGTCTATTCCCAGTTCTTTTCCTTAAATGTTAAAGACTAAAGACAGCACTTACCATCTGCTATAGCTTGAGATCTGCTCCTTCCCCCAAGGTCTCCCGACATGGCAGGCCCTGGCTGGCAGTCCCATATGACACAGCACACAACCCACCGGGAACATCTAATAGTCAGAACATCTGCTGGCCTTTTCTCTGCACTTTGCAGCTGTTTTAAACTTGTAACCGTTCCCTCTCTGAGGTCACTTCAGGCTTGTGGACAAACGTGAAGTGTCTTAGGGTATTTATCTCAGTCTCCAACGAGTCTGGGTCCTTGGACTTCTGCTTATTTATTTAACAAATACTTGCTAAGCACCGGCTATGTGCCAAACATTGTTCTTGATGATACAATGGTGAACAAGAAAGATGCAGGTTCTGCCCTCATGAAACAAAGTCTAGAAGGGAAAACAAACTTTGAGTAAGTTAACTGGCTATTGGGAAGATGTACAGAGTATGGCTATTGGGAAGATGTACAGAGTATGGCTATTGGGAAGATGTACAGAGTATGGCTATTGGGAAGATGTACAGAGTACACCAGAAACATATCATGGTAGATCTAAACCAGCATGGGGTCTCCTGGAGGAAGTGATATCTGAGCTAAGAAATGAAGCAGTTGTTAGCTGGATGGTAGGGGGGACAGATGAATCATTCCAGGCAGAAGGAATAATGTGAGAAAAGGCCCTGAGTCAGGATAGAGCATGTCAGCTTTGAATAAGAGAAAGAACTATAGAACAACGAAGAGAGTGATGTAAGATAAAGCAAAGATACTGGATCATATTGGGCCTGACAGGTCATCTCAGGGAGTCCATATTTATCCTGAAGGCAGGGGAAAGCCATTAAATGATCTAAGCAAAGGAGTGACTGGATCTATTTGCATTCTTAAAGATAATTCTAATGGCTGTGTGGGAAGAAATAAGAGAACAAGGAGGAAGTAAATTGCAGTCCTTTGCAATTGTCCAGATGAAAGCTGGCCATTTCCAGTGGCTAAACCATTGGAAATGAAATGGATGGTATCTAGGCATGTTTTTGGTAAGTGCAACAAAACCTGGTGAGAGACTGCATGAGGCCAGAGACATACAGGCAGCCAACAAGCATATGAAGGTAGAGAAGTTAGCATGGAAGCTGATTTAACCTTTTAAGGACAATGGTGTCATTTTGAGATAGGGAAAACTGAAGGAGGGGTAGGTTTGATGAGTAAGGGTGATGAATTCATTTCTAGACATGCTGAATTTGAGATGACTGCAAGGCACTCAAGAGGATATGTCCAGAAAGAAAATTCAGCCAGCCTCCTATATTTGTTCTGACTCTCCTTATGTAAAGAAGAAACAGCCAGGAAAGAAAAGCTTCTATCTTGTGAGTCTTGTTTGATTCGTGCCCCTGCTGTTGCTGACAAAAACCATGCTGATACATTTCATATTCAGGGATGTGTCAGAACCCATTGTGTAGCACCTTGGACAGCTCTCCCAGTGGCCCTTTTGACAAATCTAGGTTTAAATCAGCCTCCTATGTATCTTGCCTTCTGTCCTATCCCTCACTGCCCCACTGACCTCCTCAAATGCTACACTACAAGAGAACTGGCTGAAAAATTATTCATGCTCAACAGATCCTTCCAAAGGCTGAAGTTCATTCAGGAAGTCAAGATTACAGTGAGCCCTGCAGAATATAGGGTGAGAGAAACTGGGAAAATGGCCTGGGGAGATAATGGAAAGAAGGGTAGCTTCAGGAGAGGACTCAGTTTTTTAAACTTTTATTTTAGGTTTGGGGTACATGTGCAGGCTTGTTAAATAGGTAAACTTGTGTCATAGGGGGTTGATGTACAGATGATTTCATCACGCAGGTACCAAGCCCAGTACCCAATAGTTATTTTTTTCTGATCCTGTCCCTCCCCTCACTGTCCACCTTCTGATAAGCCCTAGTGTGTGTTGTTCCCCTCTGTGTCCACGTGATCTCATCAACTTAGCTCCCACTTATAAGTGAGAATATGTGGTATTTGGTTTTTTGTTCCCACATTAGTTTGCTAAGAATGATGGCCTCTAGCTCCATCCATGTTCCTGTAAAGAATATGACTTCATTCTTTTTTATGGCTGTGTAGCATTCCATTGTGTATATGTACCACATTTTCTTCATCCGGTCTACCATTGGCGGGCATTTAGGTTAAATGTATGTCTTTCCTATTGTGAACAGTGCTGCAGTGAACATATGCATGCATGTGTCTTTGCAATGGAATGATTTATATTTCTTTGGGTATATACCCAGTAATGGGATTGCTGGGTTGAATGACAGTTTTGTTTTTAGCTCTTTGAGGAATAGCCATACTGCTTTCCACAATGGTTAAAGTAATTTACACTCCCACCAACAGTGTATAAGTGTTCCCTTTTCTCCACAACCTTGCCGGCACCTGTTATTTGTTTACTTTTTAATATAGCCATTAGCCATTCAGGGCTGGGCACAGTGGCTCATGCCTGTAATCCCAGCATGGGAGGCCAAGGCAGGCAGATTTGAGGTCAGGAGTTCGAGACCAACCTGGTCAACATGGTGAAACCCCATCTCTACTAAAAAAATTACAAAATTTAGCTGGACGTGGTGGCACACACCTGTAGTCCCAGCTACTCAGGAGGCTGAAGCAAGAGAATCGGTTGAACCTGGAAGGCGGAGTTTGCAGTGAGCTGAGATCGTGCCACTGCACTCCAGCCTAGGTGACAGAGTGAGACTCTGTCTCAAAAAATAATAATAATAATAGCCTTTCTGACAGATGTGAGATGATATTTCATTGTGGTTTTGATTTACATTTCTCTAATCATCAGTGATATTGAGCTTTTTTCATATGCTTGTTGGCTGCTTGTATGTCTTTTTGTGAAAATGTTCATGAGGAGAGGACTCAATGTAGTTTCAGAAACACCGAAGAACTGTGTACACTTAAAAATGCAGCCTGAGTGTAAGGATGTAGCTTGGTAGTGCACAAAAACACTGCAATAACAGTATTGGTTTAGGTCCAAAACTTCTAATTAGGTGATAAAAGAAAGAGCAAGAGAAAAAGATAATTCTTTATGTGCTCACATAGCATCATACTCACAATATACTCTGTTTTGAGAGGGAAGGGAAGGACAGCTTGTAGTATAGAATGTACAGTATAATCTTGTTTATGTTTGCATAGAAAACTTTTCAAAGTCTGGAAAAATATACCCTAAACTGTTAATGGTAGGCATCTCTGAGAGGAGGGATCATAGTGAGATTTTACTTTCTCACCAGTATTTTCATTTTTTATAATTATTCTGTCTTAGTCTGTTTGGCTGCTGTAACAAAAATATCACAAACTGGGTGGCTTATAAACAGCAAACATTCCATGTCTCACAGTTCTGGAGGCTGGGAAGTCCAATATCACTGCCAGATTCAGTGCCTAGTGAGGTCCCATTCCTCACTGAGAGCAACTTTTAGCTGAGGTTTTGGCCTTCATGACCTAATCACCTACTGAAGGCCCCACTATTAATACCATCACACTGGGGTTAGGTTCCAACTTAGGAATTTGGGGAGACACCAATAATCAGACCATAGCAGATCCTATATTGGGTTGACATGTGGCTAATATGCAGTATGTTTCACCAGCTGTGTGGGTATTTAAAATAATAAAATGCTTCTGTACTAGCTGGAGAAAGCCACTGTCCCAAGCTTCACAAGAACTCTCCCCAATCCACTCACGATCCAGCAGGTGAAGGGTTAACACCAAGTACATCCGGGAGCTTCCAGATTCCCTAATATAATTCTAAGGCCAGGGTCCATTCAGCTTGATCTGTTTACAGGCTGGGAAAATTGTTAATTTTTAAAATATCGTCTTTTTCCCCTCCCCAAAAAAGTGGTGTTTTTTTTTTTTTTTTTTAAACCTCATGTTGGCTCCAATCAGAATTGCATAATGACGCTCCTGCTGGAAGAGTTTTAGAACATCGGTTCGCAATTTTTATTGCGGTCATGACTCACATGTCAAATGACTTTTACGTAAAGGACTCACTCTCATAGGCTTACCCAAATTTTAAAAATGATTCTGGTTTGCATTTCGCCCAGATGCAAGCTGCTGAATTGGGATTGCTACCCAAGACTCTCCCTGATGTCATGTCATGCACCTGAGTGTGCTCATTGTTTTCTGCAGGCCTGTGTCAGCTCCCTTCCTCCCACTTATTTCATACTTAGCCTCTGTTGCTTAATATTTCTGGTTATTATGTTCTGTCACCCTGACTGCTTTGTAAGCACTGCGAAGACATACAGTTGGGCAACTTTTTTTTTTTTTTTTTGGCCTCACTGTACCTAACCTACTGACTGGTTTGTAGTAGACCTTCAAGGATATTTATTGGCTGGTTCCCATCTATAATCCCAGCACTTTGGGAGGCCGAGGTGGGAGAATTGCTTGAGCCCAGGAGTTTGAGACTAGCCTGGATGACATAGGGAGACCCTGTCTCTAAAAAAAAAAAAAAAAAAAAATACAAAAAGTTAGCTGTGCATTGTGGCATGCAGCTGTGATCCCAGTTACTTGAGAGGCTGAGGTGGGAGGATCATCTGAGCCTGGAGGTCGAGGCTGCAGTGAGCTATGATTGCGCCACTGCATTCTGGCCCTATTTACTGCTATTGATACATGTTATTTGCAAAGGGATCCTCTTCCCTGGTTACTACCACAATTGTCACTGCATGGTTAGTGCTTGGACAATACAGAGCCTATTACTGGAGGCTTGAACAGGACTGGGGTGAGAAATACTCTCCCATCTTAAGGGGCAGAAATTATTTGTCTGCCTGTTTGTCACAATGGGCATGGCTTTTACAGACCTCTCTCATCCTTAATATTTTTATCTACTCTTTTCTGATAACAAATATTATTCCCTTTTCACCTAGAATGTTTGTCACAGGACAAAAACTCTTTACCCATCCCATATGCTTCGTGCCAGACATTAGAAACCATCTTTGCTCTTAGCAGCTTCCCTGTGTCAGGAAGCCAAAGTGCCTCCAGCCAGATGAAAGTCTTCAGTATCCTGATGATTGGTCAGTGTATGGTTAATGAGGGTGATCCAAACCAACGTCATAAGAAAATCCCTCCAATTCCAGTGGTTTTGCTTATTTCTCATGCACATAAAGCACAGTGGGGGTGTATCTGATCAACAGGCAACTTTCTTCCACACAGTGATTCAGGGACCCAGGCTCTTTCCATCTTACAGTTCCACTTTTCCCTAAAGCTTTGGGATTATCTGCACTCCGCTGGCAGAGAAGGAAAGAGAAATAAAGAAGGAAAGAGGGTACCCACTTCTTAAAAAAAAAATCCTGACCTAACACATGGACGTAAAGATGGGAACAACAGACATTGGGGAATACAAAATGGAGGAGGGGCGAAGTGGGGCAAGATTTGAAAAACTACCTATTGGGTACTATCCTCACTACCTGGGTGACAGACTCATTTGTACTCCAAACTTCAGCATCACACAATACACTTTTACAATAAACCTGCACATGTACCTCTAAAATAAAAGTTGGGGGGAAAAAAAAGAAGAGAAACTCTCACAAAACATAAATAAATAAGTAAAGCTAACCCAGAGGTAACACACATCACTTCTGCTCGTGTTCCTGTGATGAGAACTAATCACATGACTCCCTGCTGATGTGAGGGAAACTGGGAAATGGCATTGCTGGCCTAGAAGTTGCCTCGCAACCACTTCATGCTGTAGAAAGGGGATCAGGAATTTTTCGTGGATAGCTAGTCATCTGCCACAGCCAATGAATTGCAAAGGACTCAGATGATCTTCTAATTAGAATTAGAAGATCATCTAATGAGACTCTTAAGAAATCTCCAGGCCAGGCGCCATGACTCACACCTGTAATCCAAGCACTGTGGGAGGCCGAGGCAGGTGGATCACTTGAAGTTAGGAGTTCAAGGCCAGCCTGGCCAACATGGTGAATCCTGCCTCAACTAAAAATATGAAAATTAGCCGGGCGTGGTGGTGCATGCCTGTAGTCCCAGCTACTCAGGAGGTTGAGGTAGGAGAATTGCTTGAACCTGGGAGGTGGAGGTTGCAGTGAGCTGAGATCGTGCCACTGCACTCCTGCCTGGGTGACAGAGTGAGACTCTGTCTCAAAAAAGAAAAAAAAACACAACATTTTCAGATGTATTTATTTTAATAGACAGGATCTCACTCTGTCACCCAGGCTGGAGTGCAATGGTGGGATCAGAGCTCACTGCAGCCTTGAACTCCTGGGCTCAATCAATCCACCTCCTTTAGTCTCCCAACTAGCTGGGACCTCAGACGAGTGCCACTATGCCTAGCTATTTTTTTTCTTTTAGAGAGATCAGGTCTTGCTATGTTGCCCAGGCTAGTCTCAAGCTCCTGGCCTCAAGCATTCCTCCTGCCTTGGCCTCCCAAAGTGCTGGGATTACAGGTGTGAGCCACCACATCCAGCCTATTCTTTCCAAGTCTCTTAACACTCCTGTTCCCTGTCACAGGATATAGGTTTTTATGCCAATGGGTAAAGACTTCGAACTGGGAGGGCATTATGCAGTGTGACAAGGTTATAACCTACATAAACCTTTAAATTAGGCTTTAAGCATGGTCTGCTGCCATAAAGCTTGTGGGCATCGGGAAGCCAAGAAAGCATCCTACTATTCTTTGACTGAAATTAATCTCCATTCTCTATGTGACTGCTCTTCACCGGGGCATCGTGGTGCTATGATCAGCCACACTTCCTGTCCTTGAAGTCCGAATCAAGCCTGTGAAGGAGGCCTGGAGTAAACTCCCAGGACACATGTCTAATACAGCTATTTTCTTTTTTAAAATATAAGCAACTGCTATGGTTCCATAATGAACATTTTTATTTTTAAAGTACTTTATTTCATAGGGAAGAAATGTAATGCATTCTTTTCCCCCAAAATAATAAAGAAAATTGCTACTGGGAAAGGTTTGGCATTTGAAACCTAGTGGGAGATTTCTCCAGCAGATGGTTTAGTGGCAAAAAGCTTTTAAGAATTTCTGACTGCTAGAGAAAAAGGGAGAGGGAAGGTGGGGGTTGGGGGGAGATTGATTTGATGTGATAAAGAAAAGATGTATCCAAAGAAAGCAATTCTTATTCAAGTTCTGATGACTCAAATGATCCATAGACTAGATCACAGATTCCAAAGCCTGACTGTGCATCAGAATAGCACGGGAAGCTCGTTTAAAATACCGATGGAATCAGAATATCTGTGGGTGGTGACCAGACATGCATATGTTTTCAAGCTCCATAGGTGATTCTGTTGAAATGCAGTGGCCTATCTCTTTGTTTAATTCTGATGGTAGCTACGGAGCTAGGCAGTACTATTAGCTTAGCAAATATTTTGTACTCTTAACCACTTGGCTAGCATTTGCTGTATACCCAAGCCCACCAGCAGCAGGCTCTTTACTGGGTCTCTCATCTTTTTACAAAAAGCATTTGGATGATATACTTGAGAACCCCATGGATGAGGATGCCAATGCATTTGATTATTTCATTTGGAAGCAAGGGAGGCAAAATTCACAGCCAATCCACCCAGCACTCTCTGCAGAGAATCACAGCTATGTTACAGCAAATAGCTCTGTTGAATACCTTTGGCTGCATCCCCTGGGAAGGCAGGATGGTGTCCTGGGAGGAGCAGAGACTGTAGCAGATTGGCTTTAACTCCCAGCACTGCTGCCTGCTAGCTGGGGGCCCAGGATATGGTCTTGCAACCCTGTTTGTTGTTTGTAAAACTGGAAAGAATTCTACTGACCCCACAGTAATATAAGTTTCAAATGGGGCTGGGCACAGTGGCTCATGCCTGCAATCCCAACACTTTGGGAGGTCAAGGTGGGTGGATCACCTGAGGTCAGGAGTTCAAGACCAGCCTAGCCAACATGGTGAAACCCCATTGCTACTAAAAATACAAAAAAAAAAAAAAAAAAAACAGCTGGGCATGGTGGCCGGGACCTGTAATCTCAGCTACTCAGGAGGCTGAGGCAGGAGAATCACTTGAACCTGGGAGGCATGGGTTGCAGTGAGCCAAGATCACGTCATTGCACTCCAGCCTGGGCAACAAGAGCAAGACTCCATCCAAAAAAAAAAAGAGTTTCAAATGGGGAAAATGTAAGAAAAGCATCTGGGGAAGAACTGCCATGGAGTAGGAACTTTATAAATGGTACTCAACTCACTACATTTCTTTTAACCTCCTTACCCCTGGAAAGAGGAGAACCAATTAGCAACAGCTAAGAAAAGACATTCACGTTTTCCCAATACTCCTGAATTTTCTACAGAAGTGTTATCCAGGATTGAATTTGGAGACAGGCGTCCTTCTCTATTTTCCTTTATGGAAGTTGGCTACCACTGTGTAGACACTTACCTCCAGTCCCAGGTGTGACCCCAACCAGAAAGCCTCTCCTAAAACATGGGACCAATCCTGGGAAATGCCAGATATGGCTTTTGTAACTTAGGTAATAGAAATGATCTCTGTGAGTCCCACATGATCAAATACAAAATTATACAGGATTCAAATTAATCACATGGACAGGCATAAAACACCAGACTCTAAATATTATTTACCCAGCATCAAGCAGATGTTTGTTTCCAAAGCTACAATCTCCTCTAATTGGCTGACGCTGTGCTGCATAGACTCCAATGCAAGCTTATGTTCTATAATGAATGACAAATGCCTAGAAGAATCCTCTGTGAATTGGCAGCCTCCTCCTCTAGCATGCAAATTATGCCGAAATCCCATCAGCAGACGCAGATAAGCTCATCTGCATGATTGGCAAACTAGTGGATAAACACACCCCAGGATTCATTGTCCAAATTCAATTTGGTGGTTTCATCTCCATTTTCAGTGATCATTTATTTGTTAATTTATTCATTAGCCAACATGATGAAGCAGCTATTCGGAAACAGGCACTGTCTTAGGCTTTAGGAATACAAAGGTAAATAAAGATATGGTCTCTTCCTTCAAGAAGTCCACAATGAAGGAAGTGAGACGAGGCCGGGAAAGAAAACGAACTAGGAACAAGTACAAAACTAGAGATGTGGGCAAATGTCAGTGGTGATACAGAGGAGGGGTGATCAACTCTACCTACAGGGGTTGGAGATGGTGCCACAGATTTTCATGGTGTAGCTTAGAGGAAGATGTTAGCTAGACAGACAAACTGTAGAAAGGGGGGTTTCCATCAAGAGTGTTCTCTTGCTGTTGCAAGAACACTTGACGACGTGCGTCCTGTTCTGGGAACCACAGGAGTTTTATCTGGCTAAAGCAGAAGGTGCCAGTGTCTGTTCTATTTTGGCTCCTTTAAAAATCCACCCAAGGCCAGCTGTTGTGGCTCATGCCTGTAATCCCAACACTTTGGGAGGCCGAGGTGAGAGGATCGCTTGAGGCCAGGAGTTTAGGACCAGCCTGGGCAACATAGCAAGACATCCCCATCTCTACAAAACATAAAAAATTAGCTAAGCACGGTGAGGTGTGCCTGTAGGCCCAGCTACAGGGAGGCTGAGGCAAGAGAATCCCTTAAGCCCAGGAATTCAAGGCTACAATGAGCTATGATCTCACGTCACTGCACTCCAGCATGAGTGACAAAGTGAGATCCTGTCTCTAAATAAATAAGAAATGTTTTAAATTAAATAAGTATAAATAAAAAGCTTTTAAAAATAAAATCCACCCAGGTGGACATGTAAACTGCACAACCCCTTTGAAAGGCAGCATGGCTATGTCTATTGAAATTTAAAATGTGCCTGTCTCTGTAATAATTACGGAGGCAATGGATTCGGGTCCTCATGGCCCAGTTAGTTTTTCTCTGTCTCACAAGCATAATTATACATTTCCTCCACAAAATGTGTGATCACGAGGGGAAAAAAAAAATCTTGGGTGGGTTAACAGAGGTTCATATTCATTATGGAAATACATTACGGTTGTGTTTTCTTTCCAAGGTCTGTTGTCCTAACAAGATCTTAAGCATTGTGAGAAGAAAGGCTGTGCCTGTTCTGTGAATCCTGTTATCAGCAGTGCCTAAGATAATGCCACCACACAAGACCTCAGCAAATATTTAGTACAGACATACATACTTGGATAACTGAATGAATGAATAAAACATCTCAAAGCCTAAATCTACAAAAATTTTAAAAAATAATAAAATGCTTATGTCTTGTTTGTAGTAGCAAAAGATCAGGGAAAAGTGATCTATAAGAGACTAGTTAAAAAAATTATAGCACATCTATGTAAAGAAATACTATGTAAATTAAATACTACGTAAAAAGGCATGAGTTAGCCGGGTGCTGTGGCTCACACCTGTAATCCCAGCACTTTGGAAGGCCGAGGCAGGTGGATCACTTGAGGTCAGGAGTTCAAGACCAGCCTGGTCAACATGGTGAAACCCCATCTCTACTAAAAGTACAAAAATTAGCCAGGCTTGGTGGCACGTGCCTGTAATCCCAGCTACTCAGGAGGCTGAGGCAATAGAATCACTTGAACCCAGGAGGCAGAGGTTGCAGTGAGCTGAGATTGTGCCACTGCACTCCAGCCTGGGCCACAGAGCAAGACTCTCTCTCCAAAAAAAAAAAAAAAAAAAATAGCATGAGTATACACTCTCTATAGTTATAGAAGATTTATGGTTATGGGAAGAGCTCCAAGATATATTATCAAGTGAAAAAAAGTGAAATAAAGAAGAATATATATATATATATATAGAGAGAGAGAGAGAGAGAGAGAGAGAGTATGGTATCTTTTGTGTAAGAAAGAAGAGAAAATAGGAATACATGTTCTTCTTTGCTTTGTTTTCATAAAGGAACTGTGGAGGTATACACAAGAAATTAATACCTACAGGGGTGAGAGAAGGGAAAATAGATTAGGAAAAAGATAGGGGAAAGACTTTGTGACATATATCTTGCATATCATTTTTTATTTTTGAATTAACTAAATGTGTGACCTATTCAAAAAGGAGAACTTAATTTTAACATGGGCCTGCCTCATGGCCCAGAAATTTCAGTCTTGGTATCAACCATAGAGAATCACTCACACATGTGCATAAGGAGGTATATAGAAGGATATTTGTTGTAGTACTGCTTATTATAGAGGAAAACACAGTAGAAATAACCAAAATGTCCATTAATGGAGTTACAGAATAAACTGTGGCATGTTCATACTTTGAATATTATGCAGGAGTTAAAACCACGAGGTAGATGTATGTCTACTAACATGGACAAATCTCCAAGATTTACTATTGCGTAAGAAAAATCGAGAACGGTGATTGTCAGGGGCAAGGGGAGGGGAAAGCGATGGGCAGATGTAGGTCAAAGGGTACAAAGCTTCAGTTAGGAATAAATTCAGGAGATCCATTGCATAGCATGGCGACTATAGTTAATAATAACGTATTGTAAGCAAGGTGTAGTGACTCACGGCTGTAATCCTAGCCCTTTAGGAGGCCGAGGTGGGCAGATAGCTTGAGCTCAGGAGTTCGAGAGCAGCCTGGCCAACATGGTGAAACCTCATCTCTAAAAAAATACAAAACTTAGCCTGGTATAGTGGCGTGCGCCTGTAATCCCAGCTACTTGGGAGGCTGAGACATGAGAATCACTTGAACTGGGGAGGGGGAGGTTGCAGTGAGCTGAGATGGTACCACTGCACTCCAGCCTGGGCAACAGAGCAAGACTCTGTCCAAAGTAATAATAATAATAATTAATAATAATAATAATAATGTATTGTATACTTGAAAATTGCTAAGAGTAGATTTTTTTTTTTGAGACAGAGTCTCACTCTGTTGCCCAGGCTGGAGTGCAGTGGTGTGATCTCGGCTCACTGCAACCTCAGCCTCCTTGGTTCAAGTGATTCTTCTGCCTCAGCCTCCTGAGTAGCTGGGACTACAGGTGCACCACGACACCCTGCTAATTTTTTGTATTTTTAGTAGAAATGGGGTTTCACCATGTTAGCCAGGATGGTCTCTATCTCCTGACCTCAGGTGATCTGCCTGCCTTGGCCTCCCAAAGTGCTGGGATTACAGGTGTAAGCCACCATGCCCAGGCTAAGAATAGATTTTAAATGTTCTCACAACAAAAAAATAATAAGTCTGTGAGGCGGTAAATATGTTAATTAGGTTGATTTTGCCATCCCACAATGTATACATATATCAAAACATCACACTGTACACCATAAACATACAATTTTTTTTCTGTGACAGGGTCTCTCTCTGTCACCCAGGCTAGAGTGCAGTGGCACAATCATCACTCACTGCAGCTTTGAACTCCTGGGCTTAAGCGATTCTCCAGACTCAGCCTCCTGAGTAGCTGGCACCACAGGCACATGCCACCATGGCCAGCTACTTTTTGTATTTTTTGTAGAGACAAGGTCTCGCCATGTTGCCCAGGCTGGTCTGAAACTCCTGAACTCAAGCTGTCCTCCTACCTTGGCCTCGTAAAGTGCTGGGACTACAGGCGTGAGCCACCACACATGGTCAACATTTACAATTTTTATTTGTCAACTAGACAACAAGTAAAAGAAAAATGTGCAAAAATATATAATACATTAATGTCACACACATACATCAATACAGAGCTTTATAAGCTGAAACAATTCACATCAAACTGGCAACAGTGCTTGTTTCTCGAGATTATCTAGGAGAGTGGTTGGTAAACCTCTTTTGTAAAAAGCCAGATAGTAAATATTTTAGGCTCTGCAGGCCTTAGGGGCTCTGTCATGACTAATCAGCAATTCCTTTGGAGTGTGAATGCAGCCACAGATAATATACAAATGAATGAGCTGTGTTTTAATAAAACTTTATTTCAATAAAGACAGTGAGCCAGATTGGGCCTGCAGTAGTTTTCCAACTCCTGGTCTGGAGAACCAAGAGGAGAGGTGTGAAGCCTCTCATGTTTAATTTTTTTTTTTTTTTTTTTTTTTTTTTACAGGGAGAATGAAAGCATCTCTTACATATGTAATTAAAATGAATTTGAAACAAAGATATGGGTGTATCAGTCTGCTTAGGCTGCTAAAAGAAAATAGTACAGACTGCGTGGCTTTAAAAACAGACATTTGTTAGCCAGGTGCAGTGGCTCACACCTGTAATCTCAGCACTTTGGGAGGCTAAGCCGGGTGGATCATTTGAGGTCAGGAGTTCAAGACCAGCCTAGCCAACATGGTGAAACCCCATCTCTACTAAAAATACAAAAAAAAATTAGCCAGGCGTGGTGGCGCATACCTGTAGTCCCAGCTACTCAGGAGGCTGAGGTAGGAGAATCACTTAAACTCGGGAGGTGGAGGTTGCAGTTAGCCAAGATCGCACCACTGTACCCCAGCCTGGGTGACAGAGCGAGACTCTGTCTCAGAAAAACAAACAAACAAACAAACAAAAAAACAGACATTTATTTTCTCACCTTCTGGAGGTTAAAAGTCCATGATCAAGGTGCCAGGGTTGGTTTCTATAATTTTATAAATACATACATACAAGATTGACTTATTTATTTATTAAGAGACAGGATCTCGCTATGTTGCCCAGGCTGGTCTCGAACTCCTGAGCCCAAGTGGTCCTCCCACCTTGGCCTCCCAAAGTGCTGGGATTACAGGCATGAACCACCATGCCCAGCTCAGGGTTGGCTTCTAGTGAGCTCTTTCTTCCTGGTTTGCAGACAGCTGACTTCCCACTGTATCCTCACATTGTCTTTTCTCCATGCTTACACAAAGAGGGAGGGGAAGAGGTGCTCTCTAGTATCTATGCTTCTTCTTCTAAGGACATCAGTCCTATTAGATTAGGGCCCCACCCTTATGACCTCGTTTAACCTTAATTACCTCCCTAAATGCCCTATATCCAAACACAGTCAAACTGGGGGTTAAGGCTTCAACATATAAATTTAGGAAGGACACAGTTCTGTCCATAACAATGGGCCATGACTTGT
Source organism: Pan paniscus (assembly GCF_029289425.2). Taxonomy (NCBI): domain Eukaryota; kingdom Metazoa; phylum Chordata; class Mammalia; order Primates; family Hominidae; genus Pan; species Pan paniscus. The sequence continues at coordinate 31,391,244 of NC_073267.2, read as the reverse complement.
ATCCTGTAACAACAACACACAGGCTCCTTTTCTCAGAATCCTGGACAAATCAGTCAAGATCATGATGATTCCCAAAATGAGGAGGCCCAGCCAGAGATTATACCTTCCTCCTCTAATTTTCTTCTCCTTCTCCCTAAGGGTGTACTGTTGTCCTGCTCTAAGAAGTCTTTGCCCCACCACTCGCTTTCCCTTGGATATCTCCTTACCTGTTAGACATCCTAGAAAAGGGAGCATTGAGAAATAACTATGGCAATAGACCCAGACCCCCTTTGGTTGAGCTGTAGCAGCACAAAGCAGGCCTCTAATTCCCCAACTTTGAAGAAAGAAAGAGACACAGGACCAGAGCCTGATGAGGGGTAATAAGGTGAAGACCTTCAAACTTCTAAGGTCTAAATATTTTTTTCAACATGTATTTAGGAAGACACTGGGCCTATCAGGGGAAAGGGAGAGACGATGGGTGTGTGTTGACAATGCACAGTCTCTCCTACGCATCCTCAGCAATTCCTCTCTGATCCGACTGCATGCCCCAGTCAGCAAAACCAAAGCCCCAAAATCAATAAGGCCCCTTACAAGGCCAATTAGCAGCCACCTGTGATTCTACTAAGATCATACCCCCTTCTGCAAAGAAAGGAGAGGTTCCCGTTCCCTGTCCCAAAGATGTGAGAGTTGGATTCTTTCCAGCTGCATTTGGTAGTCTCCCAGAGTGTTCCCATAGGTAAAATGTTCTCCTCTCATCACATTTCCAGAACTTTTTAGCATCATAGACATACTTTAATGTCCTTTATAAGCGAGCATTGCATGCAGCGGCCTGGCTGGCCCATTCCATAATCCAGCATTGAAGGAACATACGGACTTAAAGGTGAGAAAGACACAATCATTCTTTCTTTCTTTTTTTTTTTTTTTTTTTTGAGACAGCGTCTCACTGTCACCCAGGCCAGCGTGCAATGGTAGTGGCATGATCATAGCTCATTGCAGCCCCAACCTCCTGGGCTCAAGCAATCCTCCCAACTCAGCCTCTGGGGTGGCTGGGACTACAGGAGCACAGCATCATGCTCAGGTAATTTTTTATCTTTTTGTAGAGATGGGGGTCTCACTTTGTGGTCCAGGCTGGTCTTGAACTCCTGGACTCAAGTGATTCAAGTGATCCGCCCACCTTGGCCTCCTGGGATTGCAGGTGTGAGCCACCACACTCAGACACAATCTTTCTTAAAGTCTCTCTGTCTCTCTCTCTCTCTCCCCGCAACCCCCTCCCCACCCCACCACCCCCCCACCGGCTCGCTCTCTCTCTCTCTCCTCTCTCTCTCACCCCCCTCTGAATTTGGCTAACCTTCTATACTGGGACTAGCTCTACCTGTCTGGAGCTCATCTTGTTGGTGTAAGATGGAGAGTATTCTTCACAAGTCCATGCATCCACCCTCTTTAGGTGAGCCAGCCTCTTTGGAGTAGTAATGCCCAAGTTTCATGGGCTTCTTGTTCTTTGTAAGTATACAGTGATTGATCCTTGTGAGATTACTTAACGGTGTGTGTCTGCTGGTGGAACCCTAAAGGCTGGGCAGTGGGCCAAGGTCATAGCACCCAGCCAACGAGCAGGTGTCCCTGACAACCCAAACATCCCACAGCATATCTGGGATTATACCAAGAGAAAGTCTCATTGTATGCAATAGGTAAAGAGCCAAAACAGGTAGCTTAATAGCAGCTTACAGACAGGAGGCGGGTGGGTCTCTGGAGCTGTCTTGCCACCACCCAGGAGTACCCTGTATGTAAGTCCCAATAAACTCATCTACTCATCAAGCTGGACTGGTCCGAGTCATTCTTTGGTCTCTTGGCTCCTTCCCAGTTTGGGGGGACATTTTTCCATACAGTCCCAGGTTTTTCTCATAACATCCTGTGGCTCAGAGGCAGGGGGACTTTCTTCTTCACTGTTGCCTCTCATCTATAGCTGCAAAATAAACTTACATCCAGATTACCTCTCCCTGTCAAGGAACCAGATCAGGTATTTTTATAGTGCTGCTTGACCAAATGAAAAAGAGAAGAATCTAGAATAGCTTGGAAATTTCTAGGCTGGGTCTCATTACCCAAGCTAGGAAAATACAAGAAGGTCCTGGGCTAAGGCAAGGAAAGAGGCGATGATTTGTTCTCTTTGGGGCTATGGTAAATTTGAGGCACATCTAGGATATCCGAGTAGAGTGTCAGATGTTCAAATCTAGAGCTTGGCCCTAGAGAAAAACCCAAATCAAAAAAGGGACAAAGAATATGATCACTCAGTTCACAGAAAAGGACAAAAACAGCTCTTAAATATAGAAAAAGATGTTCAACCTCACTCATAATATAAGAAATGCAAATTGACTACCTGGATAACATTTCTCACCTATCAAATTGGAAAAAACCCAAACATTTGGTAACACATTTTGTTGATAAGGGCTGTGGGGAAACAGGAATGCTTCTACATTGCTGGTGAGGATTTAATTTCATATAATCACTCTGAAGAGCAATTTGGCACTCCAGTGAAATTATGAATGTACATATCCTTTATTCCAAAAATTCCACTTTGGAGAATTTATCCTAAGGATATACATGCACAGCTGTGAATTGTATTTGCATGAAATTACTCATTACAACATCATTTGTAATGCAAGTGTATTAGTCAGGGTCCTAGAGAGAAACAAACCAACAGGACACACACACACACACACACACACACACACCCTGTTGGTTCTGTTTCTCTAGAGAACCCTGACTAATACAAATGTGTATGTATAAATACATGCATATATATGTGAATGTGTGTTTGAAGAGGAGAGAGAGAAAGGGACAGAGAAAAAGAAAATATAAGGAAATGGCTCACACAATTATGGAAGCTGAGAAGTCCAGACCCAAGAGAACCGATGCAGTAAGTTCTATCCAAGTCCATGTCTGAAGGCAAAATAAGACTGATGTCTCAGCTCAAAGACAGGCAGAGAAAGAGGCTTACTTAGCCTTTTATTTTATTCAGGCCTTCAATAGATTTGATGAGGGGCACCCACAGTAGAAGACAGTTTGCTTGATTGATTCAGTCGATCAATTCAAATGTTAATCTCATCCAGAAACACCCTCATGTCAAACACACCCAGAAATAATGTTTAACCAAACATCTGGGCAGCCTGTGGCCCAGTCAAGGTGACACATAAAATTATCCAACATGACAAGCAACTGGAAACAGCTCACATGCCTATCAATAGGAAACTGGTTAAGTAAATGATGGGACATCCAGACAATAGAACATTGTGCAATTACAAATTTTAAGAAGAAAAAGAAGAACGAAGATATTCTCTATATGCCATCATAGAAAGATCTCAAGTGAAAAAAGCAAAGTGTAGAATTTGTGTGTAATATGATACATTTGAAGGAAAATGAGGAAAAATTACAATTTATATATCAATCTTTTTGCATACGTGTAAAGAACTTCTGGAATGAGTCATAAGAAACCAAGAGTGCCAGGCGTGGTGGCTCTCACCCATAATGCTAGCACTTTGGCAAGCTGAGGCAGGACGATCACTTGAGCCCGGGATTTGGAGGCTGCAGTGAGCTATGACTGCACCACTGCATTCTAGCCTGGGTGACAGAGCAAGACTTTGTTAAGAAAGGAAATGAAAGGGGCTGGGGGAAAGGAAAGGAAAGAAACGCAAAATTAAGTGCAATAATCTCTCATGAGGACAGAAACTAGGCATACACAAGACAAAGAAGAGAGAGAATTTTTACTAACTGTTTATACTATCTGGATTTTTAACTATGAAAATGCAGTGCCCATTCAAAAAGATTTTAAATAACTGAGAAAGGAAAAAAAGAGCTGTGTGCCTAGGAAGGTACAACTTGGAAGCCATCAGCACACAGCCAGCATTTAAAGCCATGAAGAAGGTGAAGTTGTCTAGACAGATGTGAAGAGAGAAGGAAGTTTAAGGAGTGGGGTAGAAGAAAAGGTGGTGGGGAAGCAGTCCGAAAAATAGAAGACAGAAGAGGCAGGTGGTCTCAGAGGGTATATAATGGTCTCACAGCAAGAAATATAAAATGCAAACTCAAGCATTTGGCAGCTGGGTCGTTTTGGGTTGATATATTTAACCAGATAGTCTGTATTGTGTTTGCACTTTCTATAGGAAATGTATCATGTAGTTACATTTCATCCTTGGAATTCCTCTCTCCTGTCAGTGCAACCTGATTTGAGATGTAAATAAACTGCGGAGATAATGCCGGAGTCTCGTCAGACGCCCAGTTCTCCTGCCAGCCGAGGATGGGAGTGATGATGAATGGTGCCAGGCCCGCTGCATAATCTTTTCTGTTTTAATACTCGATTATCATGTCCCTCATCTTCCCTGGACCCAAGACTCAACACATTAAAATCTCTTTGTTTCTTCCACAATGCTTCTATCTCCGTTGCATCTCCAGCCTCCTTTAATATTGTTCATTATTGAAGGGAACACAGAAAACCAATTACCCAGGTGGCAGCCAGAGTTGGTCATGTGCCCACCCAGCTGCACGGAGAGACCGGTTCCCTGTTCAGATGAATGAGAATCCTCACGCTCTGCCAAGTCCCTCACCTGTCCTCAGGCTCCTGGGAGCCGCCACTGACATGGCCACACATGCGTTAGACATTCACGTTCAGCTAATTCAATTGGTGTTTGTCAATGCCAGGTGCTTTGGGAGGGCCAGGCAGTTCTACAGGCAAAGCAGTTGTTCACACAGTGGTTAAGAGCAGAGACTTCCAGAATACCTGAGTTTAAATCCTGAGTCTGCTGATAAAGCTGTGTGACCTTGGACAAATTCCTAACCTCTCAGTCCCTTTGAGTTCCCATTTGTAAAATGGAAATAATAATAGTACCCACATGTTGTGGGTTAAATTGTACCCCCCCCCCAAAAAAAACATATGTTAAAGTCTCAACCCGTGGTACCTGTGAATGTGAACTTATTTGGAAATAGAGTCTTTGCAGATGTAATCAAGTGAAGAATAGGTCATGCGGAATTAGGGAGACCCCTAAATCTAACGACTGGTGTCCCTATGAGGAAGGAGAGATTTGGAGACGCAGAGACAGATACATCAGGAAGGCCACATGAGGCCACAGCAGAGAATGGAGAGATTCATCTGCAAGCCAGGGAATGCCAGTAACCACGAGAATCTGGAATATGCAAGGAAAGATTCTTCCCTTAAGGCTTTGGAGGGAAATATGGTCCTGCCAACACCTTGACCTTAGACTTCTAGCTTCCAGAATTACGAAAGAATAGATTTCTGTGGTCTTAAGCCACACAGTTTGTGGTCATTTGTTACAGTAGCCCTGGGACATTAATACCCCAGCTCAGAGGGTGTCAATTGACATCAGAGGGTGTCAAATGAGGATTGATTATACATGCAACACATGCGAAGTGCTTAGGAGAGTGTCTGACATCTGGTGAATCATACAAGTGTGGCGTAATTGTTATTATTTGTTGATATTATTGTGGTTGCTTTGTCCCATAAGCAGACATCCCTTATCATTACAGCAATAGCAGACAATGGACAAATAAGTTGCCTGCCCATCTGCACAGACACCTGGAGTTGACTATTGGCAAGCAGGCTCTCAGTCCATTCCCTGATACAAGGGAAGAGGCCAAGCTCTTCCATGTACGGGGCTTGCATTGCTCACCTTTGCAGGGAAATTGTAAGAGGGAGGATGCCAAGCACATGTCCATAGGTTGACAGCTTTCTAAAGACTGAACTGGTTTCTGTTATACTGAGACCTCCTAAGGGGAAGAGTCAATTCTTTAGTCAACATAATTGGGGCAAGGGAAGCACATTGGTGAAGCACATGGGTCTTGGGGTCAGAGTATCTGGCTCAAATCTCACTTCTTCCACCTACTAGTTCTGTGACCTTCAGCAATACTTTAGCCCTTTTTTTTTTTTTTTTTGAGACTGTGTCTCACTCTGTCGCCCAGTCTAGAGTGCAGTGGCATGATCTCTGCTCACTGCAACCTCCAGGCTCAAGCGATTCTTGTGCCTCAGCCTCCAAAGTAGCAGGATTACAGGCATGCACCACCACGTCCAGCTAATTTTTGTTTCTTGGTAGAGATGGGGTTTCGCCATGTTGGCCAGTCTGGTCTCAAATTCCTGACCTCAAGTGATCTGCTCACCTTGGCCTCCGAAATAGCTGGGATTACAGATACAAGCCACCCTGCCCAGCCCTTTAGCCTGTTTCCTCATCTGTAAAATGGCAAAGGCTAACATAAAGTGTATCATAATGTATTGGTGGATAATCTAGAGTGGATAGAAAAGGGCAGTTTTTTCAGGGCCAACACAGCTCCCTTGGTCCTGCACACACACACACACACACATATCTGTTGGCACTCTGAGGTCACTCTCACACCCACTGTCATTATCTGTTCCCTGTAATTATCTGTTGAATTTTTTGCCAAAATTATTTACCATTCAGTCCTCTACAGAAAAACTTTGTTGATCCCTGCTTTAAATCAACTCACTTTTTAATTTAAATGCATTTCTAAATAGGACACATGATATAGCCAATGTAATTGAAAACCAGCATTTCTTGCCATAGATGGAAGGTAACAATAAAATAAATGTGTAACTACAATTATTAGTGTGAGTCAAAGAAAGAACACTCAGAGTAGAAGGAGAAAAAGGAGGATTTATAATAGCAGGGAATCAGAGGAACTCGGGGGAAATAGGCCATTGAGAAAGGTAGTGAAGGCTGTAATAGAAATACTGCTCATCACGAGGGAGCAGAGTAAATAAAAGCGTCAGGGAAAAAGGACACTGGGAACCAAAAAAAAACAAAAAAAGATTTCTTTTCAACATCTGAAAGTAATAAGCATAATTTATAAACTAGATTAGAAAAGAACATCTCAGCACATTTATAATGAAAACTGCTGATGCTAATGAGAGCAATAACATTTAAATAGAAATCTGTTTACCTTTGGGAAATTCATGCATAACTTCAATGCTGTACTGATTGACTTAAGGACCAGGGACTGGACTGATTAACCTTCCTGGGTTTTTGTTTTCAAAAGGGGAGTTGGCTGAGGTGTAACAGCCTGACGAGAACTCAACAGCCTAAACCTATGATTGGGAGTAATTGGAACCAGTAGAACCGAAGTCAGAGTAGCCAACCTGGCCATATGCTACAGTTCTTTCCGGTATGAGCATCCCAGGTTTCTTTGAAAACCTGAAGAAAGCTATGCTCCTCCTTCTCAGAAAAGCACACAAAAATACACACACCAAAACTTTTGCATTTAATTTGTTTTACATTTGAAATGTATGTCTTGTATATCAATAGAAGTTAAAAGCTGTCTTAAAAAAGAAAAACAACTCCTGATCTAATTATTTTATAACTTATTCTAAGAGTTAAGGCCTATTTAAATGGTAAAGGGGGCCAATCCAAAATTGCAAATAAAACAAACGTTTAAAATTTTCTTCTTCTCAAAATCACATTTTAATGAAAATACTATAATTTCTTGGCTTGAATCAAAAGTTAGCTTTGTGAAGTAGTCTTTGATATCAATCCCAAATCAATTTTAAATTTTCCGTTAAATGGCACTAAGGGTCAAAAACCCTGAACCCGCAAAATGCACAGGAAAAGACAAAATTAACATTCCCATTGCTTGCTTTGCCAAGTTAGAGTGGGGCTATGTCAATAAACACCAAATCCTCCAAGACTTGGTAAATTAAATTCATGTCGCCTGTTTTCTTTTGTCCTTAAGTTAATGAGGCTGGGTCAACGAGGGAAGAGTTTATGAATCTATCATTAAATTTGAAGATGATCTGAGTGTAAGTAACCTTCAAGTGACTTCATCAGTGCTTCAAGGTGTTTTCAGATTTGGTGCGCCATGAAATTTATAAGGCTGTCATTTTTGGCTCCAATCTGCAGAATCGCTTTCATTCAGCCTTGAGAAGTTTGCAGAGTTATCCCCCTGCAGGGTAAGATTTTGGTTCACACAGCAGTTCAGAGCAGAGACTTAACCACTGCAGGTTAACATTTTTGCCAAAAAAAGCTCACGATTTTTCTGCACTGACCATAATAGTAACTGAAGGACCTTGCATGGAAATATTGGCTTCATTCTGGTGAACAATAATTTCTTCCAAGTAAGTCCAGTGGTAAAAGAATTTCCTGCCAAATTGTTCTGCAAAGGAGCTTTCCTTCTCCTCCTCCGTCGTCGTCGTCTTCTTCTTCTTCTTCTTCTTCTTCTTCTTCTTCTTCTTCTTCTTCTTCTTCTTCTTCTTCTTCTTCAAGTTCTAGGGTACATGTGCACAACATGCAGGTTTGTTACATATGTATACATGTGCCATGTTGGTGTGCTGCATCCATTAACTAGTAATTTACATTAGGTATTCCTCCTAATGCTATCCCTGCCCCTTCCCTATGCAGCCATAAAAAAAAAAAAAAGAGTTCATGTCCTTTGTAGGGACATGGATGAAGCTGGAAACCATCATTCTGAGCAAACTATCGCAAGGACAGAAAACCAAACACTGCATGTTCTCATTCATAGGTGGGAACTGAACAATGAGAACACTTGGACACAGGGTGGGGAACTGCAAAGGAGCTTTTCGTACTCTCATAAAGGTGAAAATTCTGCCCCAGGTTCAATCAAGAGCTTGGGGGAATTGTTTCCTGGAAAGGCAGCATACTTGTACGTAAACAGGAAGAACACGATATTCTGCATCCATTCGGTAGCAAAAACTCCTCAAAAGGCCAGCTTTTAGGGCACGAGACAAGACTCCCTTCAGGATTTTGGCCGAGTCCCCATGCCAGTGTAGAAAGTAATGAAGCACGCAGCGTCTCCATTAAAACAAGGAAGCCATATGTGTTGTAAGGCATGCCAGATGCTGTCATCCATACCCAGACATTTTTCCCAGTTAAAGTTGTGTCTGAAGAAAATAAACTTTTCAGGCATGATGTTTCCAACGGGACTCACCAAAAGAAAATGTTTCTTCTGAAGGTGTCAGAATGCACATAGTGGATGAAGAGTACACAAAGAGTACTACCTCCGCACTGAAAGGCGTCGACAGTTGCACGCAGTTGCAAGCTGAAGGAAGGAGAAATCGCTACAATTCTAGCTTTAAAATATCCCAAAGAAATAAGTGTTCATCGGCCGGGCGCGGTGGCTCACGCCTGTAATCCCAGCACTTTGGGAGGCCGAGACGGGCGGATCACGAGGTCAGAAGATCGAGACCATCCCGGCTAACACAGTGAAACCCCGTCTCTACTAAAAATGCAAAAAAAAAAAAAAAAAAAAAAAATTAGCAGGGCGTGGTGGTGGGCGCCTGTAGTCCCAGCTACTCGGGAGGCTGGGGCAGGAGAATGGCGTGAACCCGGGAGGCGGAGCTTGCAGTGAGCCGAGATCGCGCCACTGCACTCCAGCCTGGGCAACAGAGTGAGACTCCGTCTCAAAAAAAAAAAAAAAAAAAAAAAAGAAATAAGTGTTCATCTTTTGGAGTAGGTGAGGTTATTTGAGAGAGGCACTACTTTATTGATTTCTCTGCTCCAAGTCATAAACCAGCTTGATCACTGCTAAGGTACTGGTCTTCTTCAAGATATCCCCAGTTGTACAGATACTCTGTATTTTTGGCAATGTGAGTGACAATGTTGTAGAATGTTTCTAGATATGGCACTGGGGCTGGGGCAAACGTAAGATCAGGTGGAGTTCCAGCCTTTCCAAATTTAAGGTTTGTCTCAGGAAACACACCCACACTGCAAGATGCTGAGATGGAAGTTGCTTCTTTGGTTTTGTTTGTTTTATGCACCCATTGATGAGCGATTTGCATTCACAGAACCATTGTGGCTTTAGTGTCCCATAATGTTCAATGAGGAAAGCGAAACCAAGGGATACATCAGTTGCATCATGCTTTTATCTCTTCATACTTCCCAATTCAGCTAAACTTGATATGAACAAAGACAGATTCCCTTGAGTATTAAGGCAAGGCATATCTTCTTTAATTTTTATCAGTGAGAAATTAATATAGGCATTGACACAACCATAACCATAAACTTTGTATATTACCATTCCACAACTGTTTGAAATGGAACAATATCATAATCATATAATTTGACACCAAATTTTTTTCAAAGATGACTTTCAAAGTAACAGAAAGAAAACTGGAAGAAAAGCTATGTGCGCGTGTGTGTGTGTGTGCGCGTATCTGATTCACAGAACTCTTCTGAGATGGAGTGTCACCCTGTCGCCCAGGCTGGAGTGCAGTGGCACGATCTCAGCTCACTGCAACCTCCGCCACCCAGGTTCAAATGATTCTCCTCCCTCAGCATCTTAAGTAGCTGGGATTACAGGCATGCACCACCATGCCCAGCTAATTTTTGTATTTTTAATAGACACAGGGTTTCACCATGTTGGCCAGGCTGGTCTCGAACTCCTGACCTCGTGATCCATCCACCTCAGCCTCCCAAAGTTCTGGGATTACAGGCATAAACCACTGTGGCGGCCTGATGCACAGAACTCTTGATACTCATCTATATGCCCCTTCTCTGACCCCTTCTTTCTCCTCCCCTACTCTAGGTTAAGAAACTCTGCAATTAATATTGATACTAGACTCCAGCCCACCGATGCTTTTTTTTTTTTTTTTTTAGACAGGGTCTTGCTCTGTCACCCAGGCTGGAGTGCAGTGGTATAATCTCAGCTCACTGCAGCCTCCACCTCTCCAGGCTTGGTTGATCCTCCCACCTTAGCCTCCTGAGTAGCTGGGACCATAGGTGCACTCTGCCTCACCTGGCTAATTTTTTACTTTCTTGTAGAAACAGAGTTTTGCCATGTTTGTCCGGTTGGTCTCAAAACTCCTGGGCTCAAGCGATCTGCCTGCCTCAGCCTCCCAAAGAGCTGGGATTACAGTCATGAGCCACTGCATCCAGCAAATCCACCAATGCTTGTACGGACTACTGGGACAGCAACTTTAAGTGGGGATAATCAAATAGAGTTATAATGAATTGCTCTGACCAACCATACCAAGGGACAGAGATCTCTAGTCATCATACATTTCAAGCCCAAATTGGCCCACATTCCCTATTCTTCTCTGTTTTATACTCTAACATTGTCCAACTCCTTATTTTCACTGATAACTGATGTTTCCTTCATGATATCTGTAGAGCCTGGATTGTTAGAGCTTAGACCCTTTACTTTCTTCCTGAGGCAATGTAGCCTAGCGGTTGAGTGAATTGGTTTGAGCCAGGTGTAGTGGCTCTTTTTAATCCCAACACTTCCGGGGTCCAAGGCAGGTAGATCACTTGAAGCCCGGAGTTTGAGATCAGCCTGGGCAACAGGGCGAGACCTCATGTTTACCGAAAAAGGAAAAAAAAGTGAATAGGTTTGGAAGTCAGATGGGCCAGAGTTTGACTCTAGTTCCACTATTTGATTTTTTTAATAGCCATGTGGCCTATTTAAGCCTATTTTCCAATCTGTACTAGGTATTAAAGGAAATAATATATCTGCAATAATCTCGCTCCATTTTTGATATCTGACTGCTGATAGCTTTCAAGTCCCAACCTTTCCTCTTCCTCTTCTGCCTCACATCTGAACAGACCAATAACAGAGCCTGGGTGTTATCTCCTTTGGTGATGCCAAGAAGTTCAACACTATACAAGCCTGACTTGTGGGCAGAAACCCACAACCCAACCCTATCCCCCAGCTACCATCAAACCCAAGCCAACCTCCATTCTTTGCTTTCTCAAGCCATTTTGGACCTACTAGGGAAGCCTGCCTTGCTTATTACGTGAGTAATAAACCTTGTCATAGTGTGTGTGTGTGTGTGTGTGTGTGTGTGTGTGTGTGTGTCATATGAACAAATCTGGAGTGACAGAGTCCATCCCACTTTTGCAGGGTGACCACAACTCTGTGAGCAGTATGCCTAGGCAATGACCACCACCACCGGGGGTCATTCTTCTTTGGCTTTGACTTGTGAACAGGCCCTGCTGCCTACTGGCTTGCACGCGCTTTGAGTTGTGCCGCTGCCGGCAGGCTGACTTGCTCTTTGAGCTGAGCTGCTTTCTGCTGAATTTGCTGAGCTTTCAAGCCTCTGTTATATACTTAACCAACCTAAATCAGAAATTTCACTAATTGGCATTTAGAAACAGGAGCATGGGATTGGGGCCCTCCTTAAAGTGACCTTGGATCATGTGTCTGGACTCCTTTGTGTGTCTCAATTCCAGCATAAGCCATGACTGCCACTAGGCTCAGGGGAATGACTCTTACTCTGTTACCATTCGTTGTATGTCTCAACAGGACTTTAGTCCCCATTTTATAGAGTGCTTGGGAAAAGACGGATACCCTATGCAATATGCATGCCATTGAGTGGTCCTTGCATGGAAATATATGCTGAAGTCATACTCCTAAAAACAGGTGACTCACTAGGACCCTACAGAATGGTTTTGCTGCTGCCGCTGCTGCTTATGTGTTTCTCACAACAAAGTTCTCAATCCTGAGAGTTATATGGAAAAAAATACGCTTAGCACCCTGGTGACATAGCCAAAGGGTTAATTCAAACACAACTTAAACCCTGGGTCCTTAAACCCAATAAAGCAACCATTTCTAAAAGGCAGGCCCCTAATTCAGACTGTATTAATTTCAGGCTCTTTGAGGTGAAATTTCTAAATATAAGCAAGGTAGAGAACACCCACTCCCTGAAGTATATCCAGTAACCATCAAAAAACAATAACAATAATAACACCCGGATGCCAGAGCCAGAGGAAACAACAACAACAACAACAAAACAGAAACAGAAGTCCTCAATTTGACCCAACTGGAAATCCAAGATGCACCAAAAGAATGTATACAACAAAAAGATAAAAGATTTGCCTTTACAGCTCTGCAGCATAGATTGTGAATTAACTTCAAAATCTACTGAGATGTACCAGTTGGCAAATTTTAATGGCCTTCATCAACACGGGGGCTGAAATTATGGTCATACCTGGGATCCCACTAAATTTAAACAAGGTACCCCCTATAATCTTGGGAGAGTTACTGAACATAAATGGAAGACAAATAGGTATGCCTCTCCTTAACCACCAGAAATATTGCCTTACCTAAACTCCGCCTAGTTAAAATGCCCATGGCCCCAAAATATCTCATAGTGGGCAGGGATGCTCTAACCCAAAGTGTGATAACTTAAAGTTAAATTAGGTTTTTGACACTTACAATGGGCTTAACACAAAATGTGACCCCCTGGACCTCCCTGACCCTAGTTAGAATATTTAAGACGTCCCTGACCCTAGTTAGAATATTTAATAAGATCTAATATAAATCAAAACAAGGCATTTAAGATTGAAACTCATTATGCAAGGTCCGTTTTGAAAAGGGAGTGATTATTCCCACTACTTCTCCATTTAATAGCTCAATTTGACCTCTTTTACCTTGGAAGGAAAGAATAGTGCCTCACTATAGATACTGAAGTCTTCTTTTCTTTTTTTGAGACAAGGTCTGTCTGTCACTCAGAGTGACTATAGTGCAGTGGCACTATCACAGCTCACTGCAGCCTCGAACTTCTGGACTCAAGCAATCCTCCTGCCTCAGCCTACAGAGTAGCTGGGACTACAGCTGTGTACCACCACACCCAGCTAATTTTTTTTTATTTTTTATAGGGACAGGATCTCACCATATTGCCCAGGTGAGTCTCAAACTCTTGGTCTCAAGCAATCCTTTCACCTTGGCCTCCCAAAGTGCTGGGATTACAGGTGTGCACCATTGCACCTGGCTGATACTGTAATCTTAATGTCACAATGCCTTACCCATTGAGGTTCTCATACTCAATATTACGTAAACTATTGACTTCATCAAATCAGCAACTTGTAAATACCTTGCAGTCGTAGATTTAGCTAAATCTCTTATGTTCAATGCCTATTTTTACAGTCTCTTAGCTGCACTTTGTCTTCACCTTCAGAGGGATACAATATACCTTTGCTGGAGCACTCAACAGCCTTGCCATTGCACACAATCTTTGTGGGCGAGATCTTAACCACATTCAATGTGATGGGGCTTGCTAGAAAGCTGCTGCATTCCATCCCTAACCAGGACATTCTTGAAAAAGGAGAGGATCCAAAGGTTAACACAATTGGCGGAACTTCAGGAAGTAATCTTAGCCCAGGATGCCTTGGCTAATAATCAGCCCGTCCACACACCTTTACAGACTCATGGACCACTGCCAATCATCTGGCCTTCTAGTCTTGCCAATGGCAGGAACAACAATTTCTTACCCAGAGTTTCTGCCTTTGGAGTACAGAACTCCACGAATCTCTTGCCTCATAGATATCCAACATATAAATCAAGGTCACACATGTCTCTGTACCTACAAAAACCACAGTACAAAGCCTCCCTAAGACACTTCTTATATCATTTTGTGTTCTGAACAAAGCACGCATTATGTCTCAACAGACATAATGCTGGGCTCTGGAATGAGTCATTCAATGGGACTTTCAATTTCCTTACCAGCCTCAGGACACAAGCCTCATAGAGAACCATAATGGCTTAATTAAACCAGTTCAAACTCAATTAACTGAAACATGGCACGTTTTTAGTCATCAGTCAAATATCAAGGGCGAATTGCAATGAAAGGCCTGCCAACAATTTTGACTCTGGGTATATAACCCAAAAGAATTGAAAGCAGATTATTGAAAAGATATTTATATACCCCTCCATGTTCATAGCAGCATAATTCCCAATGGTTAAAATCCAATGCTTATCCATTGACAGACAAATGGATAAGCAACATGTGGTATACCCATACAAGGGAATATTATTCAGCCTTAAAAAGGAAGGAAGGCCAGGCACAGTGGCTCACGCCTGTAATCCCAGCACTTTGGAAGGCTGAGGCAGGCGGATCATGAGATCAGGAGTTCGAGGCCAGCCTGGCCAACATTGTGAAACCCTGTCTCTACTAAAAATACAAAAATTAGCTGGGAGTGGTCGTGGGCACCTGTAATCCCAGCTACTCAGGAGGCTGAGGCAGGAGAATCACTTGAACCCAGCAGGCAGAGGTTGCAGTGACCTGAGATCGTGCCATTGCACTCCAGCCTGGGTGACAAGAGCAAGACTCCATCAAAAAAAAAAAAAAAGGAATTTCTGCAATACGCTACAACATGAATGATTTTGTAGGACATTACGCTAAGTAAAATAAGCCAGTCACAGAAAAACAAATACTGTATGGTTCTACTTAAAGGAAGCCCATAGAGTTGTCAAAATTAGAGAGACAGAAAGTAGAATGGTGGTCCCCAGCGGCTGCAGAAAGACAGAGTGGGGAAATTATTGTTTAATGGGTACAGAGTTTTCATTTTACGGGATGAAGACTTGTGGATATGGATGGTGGTGATGGTTGCACAACAATATCAATTTATTTTATACCACTGAACCGTGCACTTCAAAATGGTTAAGATGGTAAATTTTATGTTGTGTATTTTACCATAATAAAAAAAATTGTAGAGGGAAAAACAGTCTGCCTCCACTTTTGATATGGGACTGCTAACATCTTCCACCCTCCCTCTCCCCCTCTGCCCCACATCTGGGCAAGCTAAGAAAGCCTGCTGCTCTCTCCTCTGGCACCAGCTGGAAATTCACACCCAACAAGCCCTAGCCCTCCCACCAGACCCACATTTCATTCCCATCCCCATTGCATCCCCATCCCCATCCCCATCCCTAACCACCATAAATGCTAAGGGAGTTTCCTTGCCTGGTTTTCTGAAGCCATTTTTGGACCTGCTTGGGAATCTGCCCTGCTCTGTCAGAAAGCTTCATTATATGAGCAATAAACCTTTTCCTACCCTCTTGGTGCATGTGGTGTATCATCAGTCTTGACATCTAAAACAAATTTTGGGTGGTGGGGTCCATGTCTTTGCAGGGTGACCACAATAGTACCTGGCACATTATGTGTTTAATAAACAGAGATTACTGTCATATTTATTTTATTTTATTTTTTGAGATGAAATTTCACTCTTTTTTCCTAGGCTGGGGTGTAGTGGTGCGATCTTGGCTCACTGCAACCTCCACCTCCCGGGTTCAAGTGATTCTCCTGCCTCAGCCTCCCAAGGAGCTGAGATTACAGGCATGTGCCACCACACCTGGCTAATTTTGTATTTTTAGTAGGGATGGGGTTTCACCATGTTAGCCAGACTGGTCTCGAACTCCTGACCTCAGATGATCCACCCACCTTGACCTCACTTACAGGCATGAGCCACCGCGCCTTGTCTCTATTTATTTCTCCATTTAAATTGATGGATATATGCAAACCTGATCATTATCATACTTATGCCTAGACACAAGAGAGGCAATAAACTAATCTAAGTGATGCTTGTGATGCCAAAGATGTCAGAACACTTTCTGGGCCAATGGCAGATACCTCATGTCACCAGATGCTAAGGGTCCACAAAAAAAAGCACTGAATGAAAATTTTGAGGATAAATATCTCCAGGTTGAGGAAGAAGGTTGCACATATCGGGTGCTCAATAAAAATATTTGTCGAATGAATGAATGAGTGAATGGCCCCAGTGTGTGGGGCTTGGGAAGTGATTGGATATAGGCAGAGAAAAGGAACAAGTCAAAAATAATTCAGAAATCAAGAACAAGCAAGTTGCCTTGATACACTTCATTCCTACACTTGGCAAACTTTAGTGATTAAGGAAACAATGTTTTAAAAAAAGTTTTGGTGATGAGACATTCAGGAAGATCTATCAATAAATAGCAAACCTGGTCCTTTTTAAGACACTGTGTATAAAAAAATTCCAAAAAGATTAAAATCAGTGCAGAAACCAAAGAACCATTTTTTTCTATATCATATTGATCATTTCAAGTGGAACTGTTAGCTATCTTAGAAAAATTGTGGTTCTCAATTGCTTTTGCCTCTATCTCTGAACCACCATTCCTAAAGGAAAACATTCAACCAGAAAATTTCAGCACATCACAATCTCTCTGAAGATTAAGAAGTCTCTGTGAAGGACTGAATGTATAAATTGAAAAATTTTTGCTGCCACATTTAGGTAAAAGTGAAATCGTTCTTCATATCCCCTTCCTTTCCATCTGTAGCTCACCTATGTCAACTTTCCTCTCAGAAGTGAAATAAAATTAAAGTTATGACACTGAGTGTCAGTCATGGAGGGACACGTTCCCCACTTAGCCTTTGCTGAAGTGTTTCCAGAGACAACTGTCTAATGCCAGGTCCCCACTTAGTGGGCTGCACTTTTCTACTCATTTGCACATAATCCAGAAGTCACATTTTGGGTTCACAGTTTCCACTGGGGTAACCTCATTAGGCCTGGCCACCTCTGTGCTTCTTGTGAAGTCTCTGATTTGAAGGATTAGTATCCTTTCCAGACTGTGTGGGTTGACTTTCACCCATCTGGAGTTGCTTGGAACAAAAATAACTACCTCAAAAAGAAGCAAAAAAAAAAGATAGCATTAGAGTTCTGAGAACAGGATGTCATTACGGGTTGTGCCTTGTCAGCTACAGGTAAGATATTTGAGTGGCTCCTCAAGCCTCCCCAACTCCCTCTCCGACCTCACTACACAGTCTTCCCAGGTCTGGTATTTGACCTCCAGACTGCCGCCCAGAAAGCAACTCAGAGCTCAGCAACACCATGATGATGAAACACAAATATCTGGGCCCCCAACTTTGGAGACTCCACTGGTTGCTTTTGTGCAGCTCTTTCTATATATGACTTTCAAAATAGCAGCCAACCCTCTCAACTGTTGGTTGATCTGAATATGTAAAGTTCAGCCTTCAAATCCAGCAAACAGTCAGCTATAGGATAGAGTTCAGGTGCTGGGGAATGACCACGGTTGGCTGCTACGTTGGGAACCCTGGTGACATCATATATGGACCTGGGAATGTAAAGAAACATAGGAAATCTGAATTTATGACTTTTCTAATCTATCGGGATCCTTTTTTGGAATCAAGATGATTTTCCTTCTAAAAGGTCATTTTATTACAGTAATGGGCAGGGTAGACATACCTCACTAGCGTACTCTCAAAATTTCTTGCATGCATATGCTTTCTCCGGCATGCATATGCTTTCTACTACAATGTGAACAAGCCTACGAAAGCTAGCCTAATGGAGGATGAGAGACCATGTGGAGGAGAGCTGAAGTGCCCCAGCCAGCAGCTAGCCTACACCCACAGCTATTTTGCCTGTGTTCCACTTGTCCTATTTGCATAATATTGTTCTTTAAGTTAACCCATTCTTAATTTATTGTTTTAATCTTAAGCAATAATATTCAAGAACTAATGAGTTTTGTGTATTCGTTATATTTTTCCATAATATATATTATACTAATAAATGCCCATTCAAATTTTTGTTTGAGTGCTCAAGTGGGTATCATTTAAAATAATCTTATATACTATATATAACAGCCAAGGTTTGGGCAACACAACAGAAACTGCATGAGTTTATTTTATCAGAATTTTTTAAACGGTATGGGAGAACTAAAAAAGTAAAAAAGGGAACCCTTGAGTTAACAAAGAGATAAGAACTACGTAAAGCAGTTACTGTCCTGAAGGAATAAAGGGAAGAGCATGGGGTTATTAGAACCTAGAAGTTTGGAACCACCAGGAGCTGGGACCCTATGAGGAGAGGGTTGGCCCCTGACAATGCTGGTGTCTCTAAGGGAGCTCCTGAGGCTGATTCTAGCAGTGTAGGGAAAGAAACTGGAAACTGGAACAATTTCCTCTGTAATCAATGGCCCTTGCCAGGGTAAAGAATCACTGCTGAAGAGATGCTACTGGAAAAGGAAGCAAACAAAAAGGAGGGTGTCCCTTCCCCTTCTTCCTTCCTTCCAGTCTCCCTCATGACAGAGCATCTGGCTGGTGACGGGAAAAGGTGTTCCACAGAGCACCACCCCAACATCACATGGGCATCTGCTGACCCACAGCTGACTGCAGATGAGGAAGCTCAGCCTAGGTCACACAAACGCCTCCCAGCTGAGTCTAGCCTAAATTGCCAACCTGCCAAATCATGAACTAATAAGTGACTATTGTTTTAAGCCACTACCTTTAAGGGAATTCAGTATGCAGCAATAGCTATCTGATCCATATAGGCCTACAAGGCTATAGAAAAACTATCACATGTAATCCCAGCACTTTGGGAGGCCAGGGCGGGCGGATCAACTGAGGTCAGGAGTTCGAGACCAGCCTGACCAACATGGAGAAACCTCATCCCTACTAAAAACACAAAATTAGCCAGGCGTGGTGGCGCATGCCTGTAATCCCAGCTACTTGGGAGGCTGAGGCAGGAGAATCACTTGAACCTGGGAGGCAGAGGTTTCAGTGAGCCAAGATCGCACCATTGCACTCCAGCCTGGGCAAAAAGAGCGAAACTCTGTCAAAAAAAAAAGAAAAAGAAAGAAAGAGAGAGAGAGAGAGAGAGAAAGGAGAGAGGCTACTGCAGAGAAAAGTCTAGAAGGATGGGTTCATGGGTTCATTGAGAGACAATAGCTTAACAACCAGCACACCATAGTTGGCAAAACACTATCATTGAAAAAAAAAAAACATGCTCAAAAGGGGAAATGCCAGTTTGGGTAAATATGCTTTTGTGTTGGAGAGAAAGAATTTGGAACAGGCTTTTCAGACCCCCTTAAGGCCCAACAAACAAATTATAATTTAGACGAGTCTGGGATTCTTCACAGCTCAGCTTGTGGTGATGGTATTAGCTTCACAACTCCAAACAAGTTAAGCTGTCTGTGTGAAATCTCCTCAACAACACCTCACTGGCAAACCTGGAGGTGCTGAAAACAGAGCTTTCAATTCTTGTTTGCAACCAAGGGAGTTGAGTTGGCAGATGGGCACTGTGTCCAGCCTTGGGAAAGGACATCGCAGACTTTGCATCCTAAGAACTCATAACCACAATGGCAAGGTAAGACACAAGCTCTTGAAAGTTTCCATCACAGTGCAGCACAAATGACCTTGGCTATGTGCCCTGTTATTGCTGGTCCCTGCTTAAAAATCTCCTGTGACTTCCAACCACACAAATTTCCTACCTGGTTGCAAAAATGCCCTTGATAATTCACCCCTCCCTCTATCTTGCCCCCTTTACAATGTGGCTTGGCAGCTCCTCCCATCAAGAGTTAAAATCTAATTCCTCACCCCTTGAATCTAGGCTGGCCATGGGACTTGCTTTGGCCAATAGATGTGGCAGAAATTATGGCGTGACAGTTCTAAGCATAAGTCTCAAGAGGCTTTGCAGGCAGCAACTTTCTCTTAGAACCCTGCCACCATGAGAACAATCCTGCCTGGGCTAGCCTAATGGAGGATGAGAGACCATGTGGAAGAGAGCTGAGATGCCCCAGCCAACAACCAGCCTACCCCGGAAGCAGAGGCATCTGCTGACCCACAGCTGACTCCAGATGCATAAGGGAGCTCAGCCTAGATCCAGAACGCCTCCCAGCTGAGTCTAGCCTAGACTGCCAGCCTGCCAAATCATGAAGTAATAAGGGACTATTGTTTTAAGTCACTACCTTTTGGGGGAATTTGATATGCAACAATAGCTCTCTGATACATATAGGCCTACAAGTCTATAGAAAAACTATGCTGCCTCTCTCTCCAGCCACACAATTTCTTTCTCTTCTCATTTACCATTCTAATTCCTCTGTGTTATAGTCTGTGTCCCAAAATTCATGTCAAAATCCTAATCTCCAAGGTAATGGTATTAGAAGGTAAATCTTTGGTAGGTGATCAGGTCATGAGGGTGGAGCCCTCATGAATGGGATTAGTAACCTTATAAAAGAGAACCCAGAGAGCTCATTTGCTGCTTCTGCCATGTGAAGATACAGTGAAAAAAGAAGCAGGCCCTTGCCAGATATGAGTTTGCCAATGCCTTGATCTTGGAATTCCCAGCCTCCAGAACTGTGAGCAGTAAGTTTCTATTGTTTATAAGCTACCCAGCCTATGGCATTTTGTTACGGCAGCCTGAATGGACTAAGACAGTCTACCTAGACCATTATTTCCCTTTCATCATCCACCAGCCAATTCCAGCACATCTTTTAGATCTCAGCTTAAATACTCCCTCCAAGACCTCCCTCTATCTCTAATATGAATGAAATCCATATCTCAAGTTCTTCACAGAATCCTCTACTCTTTCCTTCATGGCATTTGTCATAATTTGTAATTATATATCTAGCAAAGTTCTTTGTTGTTAAACATCTACCTCCTCCACTCTCCTAGAAACTCCACAAGGACCTCCCTGCACCCAGTGCCTAGGCAATGCCAGACACATAGCAGATGCTCCATTAATTATCTGTCGAATGACTGAATGGCTTCCAAGTTAGTTAACTGGGCACCCTTGATAACAGATTCTGGCCTATTTGAAGGATCAAAGAAGAAAGTGGTGCTACCTTCTCCCCTGCCACTATCTTGCCCACTTGTGGTGCCAGTTCAGGAGGTTTGGAATGGATGTGGCTAATGATAGACGTAGACTTATTGCCTTTCTTGGATCATAATTCTGCCAGGCTCTGAGTCCATGTGGCATCGATGGCTAATTGTCCTCCAAAATTTATCCTCTCTTCTTCCATTTATACCCTCCCATGGAGTTTTAACAGGGCATGTGGTCACCCTACTGGGATCTCACTTCTCAGCTTCCCTTGCAACTGGATGTGGCCTTGTGACTAAATTCTCATGAACAGAATGTGAGTGCAAGTGATGTGTCAGTATCTTCATCACTTTCCTAAAAAGGGAACTGCTGGTCCTCCACTTCCTCTCTTTCACCCTTCCAATGAGCCAGAACATGCATGTGATGCTGGTGAGTCAGCTTCAGTCACATGAATAAAAACAAACTCCAGGAGATGACTAAGCAATAAGACAGAAGGAACCCAAGTCCCTAGACGAGTTCACAGAACCAAGCTACCTATCCAACCCTGGGCCCACCTGGATTATAACATGAGAAAAACATAAGTCCTAATCATATTTTTGAAGCACTGAATTTTAGGGCTTCTTTGTGACAGCAGCCTACCCTCTAGTCTAATCAATATACCTCACCAAGTCTCCTGCTCCTAAGGGAGACAAAGAAGCAAAATGAGTCTCAAAACATCATCCAAATGGAATAGATACAGACCTGTAATCCCAACACTGTGGGTGCCCAAGGCGGGTGGATCACTTGAGATCAGGAGTTTGAGACCAACCTGGCCAACATGGCAAAACCCTGTCTCTACTAAAAATACAAAAATTAGCCGGACGTGGTGTTGTGCACCTGTAATCCCACCTACCCACGAGGCTAAGCCGGGAGAATTGCTTGAACCCAGGAGGGGGAGGTTGCAGTGAGCCAAGATCATGCCACTGCACTCCAGCCTGGGTAACAGAGTGAGACTCTGTCTCAAAAAAATAAATAAAAATAAAAATAAATAGACCATTAATTAATAGATATAGCCTTGGTCTGTGACCAAAGCTCAGAATGTTATGATATTCCTTTCCTATGTCACCTCAACTTGCCCCTGTCATCAGACAGGACAAATTCCCCACTGGTCCTTTGCACTCACAGCTGTTACATTTGAAATGGGAGCTTAGCCTTCCCTGCCCTGGTTCCTCCTTAGACTCATTTGGGAAAACAGGAAACGTAATTATTTCTGCCATTACCTTTATCTCATGGAGCCTGACAGAGTGTAACCAATGGTAGGAATTAAAACATTCTAATTGCCAACTCACAACAACTCCCGAAAAAAATCATTTTAACTCATTATACATATTAAATTATGACATGCTTAATGTCCAAACCTAATAGATTCAGTACTCAGGAAATCCCTTATACAGGTAGACACCTTTCCTCCTGTACTTTAAGAAAATCTTACATCAATATGCGGGACTTCTCAAATTTTTCTATCACAGTTTTCTTAATAGGAAGGAGAATTTGTGCCAAAAGATGTATGGAAATTTAGCACAAAGTAGCCCTCTACAAGCGGAGGATTTCTTTAAAGCATTGTGTTTTATCTCAAGATTCCATGGCAAATGTTTATCTTCTCTGCTTGTTTTAGTATGAAATAGTTTTCATTTGCTTGTCATCATTTCTAAGGAGTTGAAAATACAATCAACCTCACTCATCATAAAATAAAAGCAAATTAAAACTACTATGACATATTTTCACCTATAAAATTGAGAACATTTTAAAATGTGATAATAGTTCTATTAACAAGGGTGTGAGAAAACAATTCTCAGGCAGGGCATGGTGGCTCACACCTGTCATCCCAGAGCTTTGGGAGGCCAAAGTGGGAGGATCGCTTGAGCTCAGGAATTCAAGATCCACCTAGGCAACATAGTGAGACTCTGTCTCTACAAAAAGTAAAATATAAATTAGCTGGGTGTGGTGGCATGCGGCTATCATCCCAGCTACTGGGGAGGCTGAGGCGGGAGGATTGCTTGAACTGGGGAAGACCAGGTTGCCATGAGCCATGATCACGCCACTGTATTCTAGCCTGGGTGGCAGGACCGGACCCTGTCCCCAAAAAAAAAAAAAAATCCCTCTTCCCTGATTGGTGGGACTGTAAGCTGGTGCAACCTCTTGGGAGGAGCAGGTGGTTAGAAAACATGTATCAAATTTTTATGCAAAATTTAAATAGACCCACAATTAGACCCTAGGAATTTATTCTCCAGATATTCTCATGCATGCGTGCAAGGTATATTTGCAAAGATTTGTATCCAGCACTATCTGTAATTGCAAAAATCCAGAAGCAACCTCAGTGTCAATCCTTAGAAGACTGTATACATGAGATACTGTACATGTTGGTTGGGTTCTCCGAGAAGCGCATGCCCAGATAGAAGGCAAAAGATTCATTAGGGAGTAACACCTCTGCCAGAAAAGCAGAAGAGATAGGATTGGGCAGGAGGGGCCATTAGAGCACAATTTAGAGCTACCACCATTTCAGAAGGCAGCAAAGATTGCTTGTTAGAGAAATGGTCAGGCCCTTGTACCCTCAGTCACTGGATGGGAGCCACTCCAAGAAGAGCATGACCATGACTTAACAGCTAAGGGGACCCTGAAAGAGCTGCCAGGTTAAGGCTATCAGCTCCTCACTCCCCACAGCTGGACAGAGAGCCTTTGTTTAAGGAGGATCTAAGCAGCTCATCTCCAGGTCTGGCACAAGGGTTACCCATAGGACGAAGATGGAAGACATGAATCTATATGTATTAGTATGGAACAATCTCCATGATAGATTTTTAAGTGAAAGAGCAATAGTAAATTGCAAAAGAGAACATAACGTTTTGGGACTAGGCAGAAGTGATAACCGAACAACAGTGTGAATGGAGTAAAATGTCACCGAATTGTACACTTTAAAGTGGCTAATTTTGCTATGTGAATTTCACCTCAATTTTTTTTTTTTTTTTTGAGATGGTGTTTCACTCTTGTTGTCCAAGCTGGAGTGCAATGGCAAAGTCTCGGCTCACCACAACCTCCGCCTCCTGGGTTCAAGCAATTCTCCTGCCCCAGCCTCTTGAGTAGCTGGGATTACAGGTGCGTGCCACCACGCCCGGCTAATTTTGTATTTTTAGTAGAGACGGGGTTTCTCCATGTTAGTCAGGCTGGTCTTGAACTCCCGATCTCAGGTGATCTGCCTGCCTCGGCCTCCCAAAGTGTGGGATTACAGGCGTGAGCCACCGCGCCTGACCCCATCTCAATGTTTTAAAAGAGAGAGAATACAGCATGCTGTCATTTGTGTTAATTTTAAAAAGGAAATGAATTTATGTGCATGTATAAATGCTAGACATGGAATCTCTCTGAAAGGAGCCATGAAACACTCATACTATGGTCTCCAGTCAGGAAAGAGACTTAATTTTCACTGTACGCCCTTGGTGCTGCTTAAATTTTTATCATGTGCATGTAATTACACCCTGTCTTTAAAAATCATTAAAGATGTTTAATTGTTCTGATGAAGGAATACATTACTTGCCATCAAGAAAAATGAATGAAAAATTTTCTGCGAGACAATTTTTAGCAAGACACTGTTGTATTGATCATTCAAGTTCAGAAAATTCAGCCTCCATCAAGGGGCAAAAACATCATATATCAGGTTCAGTTTGTCCTCTCTCTCAGAGTCAAAGTGCTTTAGGAACATAGACACAATAAGTTCTGGAACCAAATGGCAAATATCAAAACTTGCTAGAACAGGAGAAAAGTGTATCTTATTGAAAATTCACCAGCTGCTATACCATTCAGCATTGGGAAAATCAGCATACCTTCTTAGACTTCATTATTTTAAAGATGGCAAAATAGCCAAGTCATGGATGTCTCCCCCTTTCATCAAAATGTAAAGAACTAGCTGCCTCTGGGACTCTCCACCAATTTTCAAGCACGTCTTTTGAACCCATTTGATGGTGTCACTCAATAAGGGCACCTTTTTCAACTTGGCTGCCTCTTTTTGACCCAAAATAATTTCAACCCTTTCTGCAGCTCCGGGTTTCACCAGGCTTTCTATTATTGCATGTACCTTTCACAGTGATTCTAAACCGACCTCGAATGAAGAGACAAACGATTTTTTATCTATTTGTTTGATTGCACTTCTCCTTGTACTGCTCCAAGACAAGGCTTGTCTTTTGAGTTGCAAAAAATACTAGCGCTCTATTTCCAAAGTCAAACAAGTGGCTTTTCAATGTCTCTGCAAGTGTTTTGTTTCATGCAGTCAGTGCTGACTTTTCTCGATGGAGAGACATATGGTTTGGGCCCATTTTAGCAACTCTATAATAAAACTGATTATAAAAATAAGCATCTAAGAATATCTTAGGCTTTTAAGATTGACACCACTGCTTGCTACTCAATTGCTAGTTGTGGTTGGCAGTGCACGCAGTGTCTTTGTGGTCAAGTTCATTGTGGCAAGCTCAGAGGTCATGTCAGATCACAACACAGGGACTTTGAATTGGGTGGACATCCATTCATTACGTGGCACACGTCACAAGCTTCAAGGTTTTGCTTCAAAAACTCTTCTGTCTTCTAGGTGAAAGTATAAGTTTAAACTTACTGCTCTTTAAGAAAGTAAGTGAAAAATGACACTAAAGTCCCAAAAGCCAGAATTGTCAGCAATCCTAGGTGCAGTTCATTCATTCATTCATTCACGTATTCATTCAATAAATATTTATGGAGGTCCTATTTACCTGGCAGCACTTCATGAGGCCCTGGAAATACAATAGTGAGCAATAAAAACACACTCCTTCACCAGGTGGAGCTATAATCTACTAGGGAGATATAGATGTTAAACAAATTATCACACAGGCCGGGCATGGTGGCTCACACCTGTAATCCCAGCACTTTGGGAGGCCGAGGCAGGTGGATCACCTGAGGTCAGGAGTAGGAGTTCAAGACCAGGCTGACTAACATGGTGAAACCCCATCTTTACTAAAAATACAAAATTAGCTAGGCATGGTGGTGCATGCCTGTGATCCAAGCTACTTGGGAGGCTGAGGCAGGAGAATTGCTTGAACCAGGGAGGCAGAGGTTGCAATGAGCTGAGATCGCACCATTGCACTCCAGCCTGGGCAACAAGAGCGAAACTCTAACTCAAAAAAAAAAAAAAAAAATTATCACACAAACAAGTACATAATTCTATATTGTAAAGTGTCCCAAAGAAAAATATGCCACTCTTAATAAGTACAGGAGGCTTACTTTAATTTGGAAGGTTAGAAAAGTGATGTTTAAAGTGAGAACTGTAAGACAAGTCACTTTGTCAGTGCAAAGTGGAAAGAAAGTATTTTAAGTAGCAAGGAGAGCATGAGTAAAGACCACGGAGAAGGAAAGCGAGGATGCAGTTAGAGAAATGAAAGGACCACATTGGTGGGGCACCGGGATGAAGGAGATGATGAAGAAGATGTAACCAGAAAGGCTGGCAGGGACAAGGTCATGCTGGGTCTTGAAGGCCAGCATGAGCACTTGAGATTCTTAAAGTAATTGCAAGGGAGCCTTTGAGGGTTTTAATGAGGGCAGTATCTTTATCAGATGTGCACTTGTTTGGGGTTTCTCTGGATTTTGTTGAAAGAACAATTTAAGCAGAAGGCAGATTAGGAAATAGGAGAATCGAGAGGCTGTATATGTTGAGACGCAGTGGTAGCCTAGGGTGACAATGCAGGAAACGGGAAGCAGTGGATGAACTGGGGATATGTTTTGAAGGTAGAATAGATGATGGCTGGGAAGACAGTGACTATTCAAGGGCAGGGGGGTTGGGGGAGGTATCAAGAATGTTTAGAATATAGCTAACCACATACCCTTTTAGAAACAGTCTTCTCTGAACATTTCTCCTGTCTCCAAGCCTCAGTTTCCTCATCTATGAAATAAGAACACTACTACTTCCTTTTTAAGGTTGTTAAACTGGTTAAATGAGATTATGCAGGGAAAGCATCACTAGTCAGTGCTCAAAAATGTGCTTTTTAAATTTCCTCCCTTTGCCTCGTATTCTCAACTTTGTCCTTTGTAATATTATCGTTCTTTAAGTGGGCTTGGTTTTGTCCTATCTTTGCCCATTCACTCACTGCTCCCCATCCACCCAAATCCCCTCTGTATTCTGTTTATGCAAGACTGAGTTTACCCCTTCTCAGTCCATTGACTTATCTCTCCTCACTCATTGACTTGTCCCAGGCAATTTATTCTGCAATCTTGGACAAAAATCTGGATTTTCAGCCAGGTGCAGTGGCTCACACCTGTAAACCCAGCACTTTGGGAGGCCAAGGCGGGTAGATCATTTGAGGTCAGGAGTTTGAGACCAGCCTGACCAACATGACGAAACCCTGTCTCTACTAGAAATACAAAAATTAGCTGGGTGTGGTGACGTGTGCCTGTAATTCCAGGCATGCCTGTAATCCCAGCTACTCGGGAGGCTGAGGCAGGAGAATCGCTTGAACCCAGGAGACGGAGGTTACAGTCAGGCGAGCTCACGCCACTGTATTCCAGCCTGGGCAACAAAGCGAGACTTCATCTCAAAAAATAATAATAATAATTCATTATGTAATCCAGCTTTGAAACACTCTTTGGCTACACTTTTGTATGCTTTAAGGAGGAACAAAACACAGATGGTCTCCAACTTACATTGGTTAAATCTACAATTTTTCAGCTTTACAATGGTGCAAAAACAATATGCATTCAGTAGAAACTGTACTTCAAGTACCTATACAACCATTCTGGTTTGCCCCTTCAGTACAATGTTCAATAAATTGTGTGAGATATTCAACACTTTATTATAAAACAGGCTTTATTTTAGATGATTTTGCCCAACCTTAGGCTAATGTAAGTGTTCTAAGCATGTTTAAGGTAGGCTAGGCTAAGCTATGATGTTCAGTAGGTTAGGTGTATTAAAGCAAGTTTTACTTAAGATATTTTCAAGTTACAGTGGGTTTATTGAGATGCAACCTCATTGTAAGTCAAGGAACATCTGTACTTCAGAAGTCATCAAAGCTGCATGAGCAGGACACAAGTCATATCAAAAGCCAGGTAGACATAATGCTATAAAAAATCCCTCCATTGGGCCGGGCACGGTGGCTCACGCCTGTAATCCCAGCACTTTGGGAGGCTGAGGAGGGTGGATCACGAGGTCAGGAGATTGAGACCATCCTGACTAACACAGTGAAACCCCGTCTCTACTAAAAATACAAAAAATTAGCCGGGCGTGGTGGCGGGCACCTGCAGTCCCAGCTACTCGGGAAGCTGAGGCAGGAGAATGGCAAGAACCCGGGAGGCGGAGCTTGCAGTGAGCCGAGATCGCACCACTGCACTCCAGCCTGGGTGACAGAGCAAGACTCCATCAAAAAAAAAAAAAAAAATCCCTCCATTGTCAGAGTGTGAGCTTCCAGCTCATTATCCCAGAAGCCCGAGATAGCAGCAGTTCTCAGATCTTGTGATAAAGGTCATCTCCTATCCTGGGGCTCTCAGGACCGTAATGCAAGAGTCTCCCTCTAAACCTGCCAGCCCCAGGGCCTTTCCCGCCTTCCTCATCCTAAGTCCTGAAAAGTTCACTGGGCCAAATGGTGAACCACGCACTTATTGCCCCATAACCCTTGGTACAAATGTCTCCAAATATATCCATCAAGCCTACATGTAGTACTGAGAATAACAACAGTAGCTAACATTGATTGGACACTTCTAAGCCCCTTAAATCCATTATCTTACTTAATTCTCACAACACTGATCAAGAGTTGGATAAAATAATCCACTCTCAAGCCAGCAAATCTAAACCAGCCACTCTTCCGTATGGATTCCTGCTCTTATGGTAACAAGGGCTTGCCTTCCCCACCTTTATTCTTAACCCTTCTGGAAAACCTCTGCTCCTCCTTTTCTGAGATGGAAAAATTTATAAGTGAAAAACCATTCCATCTTTCTGAGGTGTGGAGGGAGGAAAACAATCACTCCTGCCTTCAACTAAGAGTGTGAAAAATAAGCTTAACTAAACCTGAAATACATTTTCAAATGCCTTTGAAAAGACTTATACATCAAATCACATTTGTCCATCTCTCTGCTCTTCAAAATTATCATGCATGCACCTGAAGTTTAAGCAAAGAAATCCATTAAACAAACAAACCTAAAATCATAAAACCCAGATTTAGAGATTTATCCGCTCAGTCTAATGAATGCCCAATTCAGAATACAATTTTGTCTTCAAAGAGCCCTGAAGGTTCTTATCTTTCTTATCTTTCTATAGTGTTAGCAGAAATATTACATCTTTGAAAAGAAGAAAAACATTATTCCCAGAGCTAAAACAGAAAAGGCTTTGAACTATTTTAGGGATAAATCAACTCACAGTTACCAATAAACCAAAAAGAATAAAAAAGACTGTTTCAAACCAAGTTGACTGCTCTTACATATATTCAAGTGTCAACTTACAAATCAGTCTTTAAATATACACGTACACTTTCTAACTCTCCTGAAATGTCACCCAAGCCCCCATTCAATCAGCTAAAAACAATTTAATTCTTTCTCTAGGAAGGAAATCAGGTTATCAGATAAGTAAACCTTAAATACCATTTCTAGGCCTGATGTGGTGGCTCATGCCTGTAATCCCAGCACTTTGGGAGGCCAAGGCAGGTGGATCACTTGAGGTCAGGAGTTTGAGAACAGCTTGGCCACATGGTGAAACCCTGTCTCTACTAAAAATACAAAACTTAGCCAGGCATGGTGACAGGCACCTGTAATCCCAACTACTCAAGATAATCTGCATACCAATTGTGGGTAGACATAGGTTTTTGTCCAGAGCCCTCCACAGACCCATCCCTTACCTACCATTGTCTCTCGGGCTTCAACCTTATTTGAAAGTCTTAATTTCCAGTTCCACATACTGCAAACACAAGACCCAGTCTTTCTGGTTCTTATTTTACCTGGAGATTAAAATACAGGCTGGGCGTGGTGGCTCATGCCTGTAATCCTAGCACTTTGGGAGGCCAAGGTGGGTGGATTGCTTGAGGCCAGGAGTTTAAGACCAGCCTGGGCAACATGGTGAAACCCCTGTCTCTACTAAAAATACAAAAATCATCCGGGTGTGGTGGTGTGTGCCGACGGTCCCAGCTACTCAGGTAGCTGAGGCATAAGAATCGCTTGAACCCAGGAGGCAGAGGTTGCAGTGAGCTGAAATCTCACCACTGCACTCCAGCCTGGGCAACAAGGCAAGACTGTCTCCAAAAAAAAAATTAAGTTTCTGTCTTACAATATCATAAGAAAATGGCTGGACAGGTTTTCCCCAAAGTTGGAGGGTACTTTTGTGATGGGTTTGGTTTAAATTGGTTTAAAATATAAGACACATAGTCCATAGAGAATTCACCTATGGACTATGCTGCTGAGAGAATCTCAAAGAGATGCACTGTTATGCTCCAGAGTTTTGTGAGAGGCCACTAAGGTCAGAAGACACATGCCATATATATCAAGATGCTGTCAACAGAGAAAACCAGTGAGGTTTCAAACAGAAGCCCCGGTCCATTCAACCAGGCAGCCACTCCTCATTGCAGGTGCTGACCTGGGCTTCGGCTGCTTCTCACATGGGCAACTCTATATACTCTATTCCTGGGAGAAGGGCAGCAAAGACCCACTTATTAAATGATGTTTAACAATCCTCGGCCGGGCACGGTGGCTCACGCCTATAATCCCAGCACTTTGGGAGGCCGAGGTGGGCGGATCATGAGGTCAGGAGATCGAGACCATCCTGGCTAATAAGGTGAAACCCTCTCTCTACTAAAAATACAAAAAAATTAGCCGGGCGTGGTGTCGGGCACCTGTAGTCCCAGCTACCCAGGAGGCTGAGGCAGGAGAATGGTGTGAACCTGGGAGGTGGAGTTTGCAGTGAGCCGAGATCGCGCCACTGCACTCCAGCCTGGGTGACAGCCGTCTCAAAAAAAAAAAAAAAAATCCTCCAGGCAATTGTGTGACAGCTGGAATGAAAAATCAGGGGCAAATTGTATATATAAGGGAACAATTGTCCATATTTGTGTAAGTTACCCTCCGGAGTCTACAAGTTAAAAGGCACACTTTAATCAATTTGGCAACTTGCATGGTATTTTCCTCCACTATTTGTAGGATGCTGGTATCTCCTTAACAGGTACTGTTTTCCTATGCAACACACAATGACTTCTTGAACACATGGCAGCTTTTCATTTGTTCATTTAACAAATACTTATTGAGTTACTACTATGTGCCAAACACCATTATAAAGGTACTGAGGATACAGTGGTGAACAAGATGGACAAAAATCCCTGCCTTTGTACTACATTCTTGAGTGGGTGTGAGGAGACAATGAACCAAAGAATGAACAAACTGTGTATTGTGCAGGTGTGTCATGGGAAAAAAATGAAAGAGGGAAGAAAAGCGGAAAAGCAGAAAATGTCAGGAATGCACTTTCGTGGCGGGTGGCCAGACAGGTGGCCAAGAAGTGACATTTGAACTAAAGAAGGTATAAGTGAGCAAGCTATGAGGGAATTTGGCAAAACAATTTTGGAGGCAGAGGTCACAGCCAGCAGGTGCAAAGGCCTGGGGCAGGAGTGGGTCCAGGGCATGGGACGGATGGGGAGAAGGTCAGCATGGCTGAAGGAAGTAGGGGGTAAGCTCAAACAAGTCGCAGGTGGGAAACTGAGTGTATTGGACCTTGTAGGCAATTTTAAGAACTTTAGTTTCCACTCATTAACATGGAAAACCACTGGAAGGTTTTGAGCAAAGGAATAACATAATCTGCCTTTTTTTCTTCAAATGCTGTGAAACAAATACTTATTTGACCCTATCACCATTTCTACCTTTGGAAAGGCTATGGTGTGTTACTGGATGTTGAGGATAGCTTGCTCTTCAATGTGCAGTAACCAAACTGAATTCATTCTTTCTCAAGATGAGAGAAAGATAAGCCAGGTATGGTGGCTTTCTTAGATAAGCCAGGTATGGTGGCTCACGCCTGTGAGCTGAGGCGAGAGGATCACTTGAGGCCAGGAGTTGAAGACCAGCCTGGGCAACATAGTGAGACCCCTCATCTCTTAAAAATTTTTTTTTAGTTAGCCAGACATTGTGGCATCCGCCTGTAATCCCAGCTCTTTGGGAAGCTGAAGTGAGCTATGATCACACCACTGCACCCCAGCCTGGGTGACAGAGTGAGACCCCCATCTCTAAATTAAAAAAAAAGACTGGATAGGGCCTGGTTAATACAACTAACTCCCCAAAATTCAAGTTTTTCATATAGGTCTTTTTTAAAAAATAGCTTTAATTGACATAAAATTCACCCATTTAAAGTTTACAATTCAATGGATTTTTATATATTCACAATGTAGTACAACCATCATTATAATTTTTTTTTTTTTTTAGACAGAGTCTAGCTCTATTGTCCAGAGCTGGAGTGCAGTGGCGTGATCTCAGCTCACTGCATCCTCCATCTCCTGAGTTCAAGCGGTCCTCCCACTTTGGCCTCCCAAGTAACTAGGATTACAGGCATGTGCCATCACGCCTGGCTAATTTTTGTATTTTTAGTAGAGATGGGGTTTCACCATGTTGGCCATGCTTGTCTCAAACTCCTGGCTTCAAGTGATCCACCTGCCTCGGGTCCAAAGTGCTGGGATTACAGGCATGAGCCACGACACCTGCCCGTAATCTACTTTAGAACTTTTTATCATCCCATCACCCATTTAAGTCTTTACCCATTAGCAGTCACTCCCCATTTTCTCAACCCTTCCCGCAAAACCCCTACCCAGCCTTGGGCAACCACTAATCTACTTTCTATACATTTGCCTATTCTGAACATTTCATATCAATGGAATCATACAACATGTGACATTTTGCATCTGGCTTCTTAGAATAAGATTTTCAAGGTTCGTCTATGTTGTAGCATATATCAGCACTTCAGTCCTTTTGGGTTTTTTTTTAACAATCTTTACCATTTTCAAGTGTATCGTTTCATGGCAGTAAGTATATTCACACTGTTGTTTAACCATACCCACCATCCATCTCCAGAACTCTTGTCACCTCTCCAAACTGAAACTCTGTACCCATTAAACAACAATTCCCATTCCCCACCCCACCCCAGTCCCTGACATGGCAACCACCATTGTACTTTCTGTCTCTATAAATATGACTACTCATACTTCATTTTTTAAATTGCCAAGTAATGTTTCATTGTATGGATATACTGTACAACAATTTAACTATCCATTCAGCTAATGGACATTTGGGTTTTTTTTAACCTTTTGGCTATCATGAATAATGTTCTGATACTTCGTGTGTGTGTATAGATAGATAGATAAATTAAATAGAAGATAGATAGAAGAGAGAGAGAGAGATTGGAGACGGGGTCTCACTCTGTCACTCAGGCTGGAATGCAGTGGCAGGGACACATCTCCCTGCAGCCTCAACCTCCCAGGCTCAAGTGATCCTCCCACCTCAGCCTCCCAAGCAGCTGGGACTACAGGCATGTGCCACCACACCTGACTAATGTATGTATTTACTTATTTATTTATGTATTGTAAAGACAGAGTCTAGCTATGTTGCCCAGGCTGGTCTCAAACT
The DNA here is from genome assembly GCF_029289425.2 of Pan paniscus. Taxonomy (NCBI): domain Eukaryota; kingdom Metazoa; phylum Chordata; class Mammalia; order Primates; family Hominidae; genus Pan; species Pan paniscus. The sequence goes on along the minus strand of NC_073267.2, from coordinate 31,357,330 downwards.
CCTGACCTCAAGTGATCCTTCCTACCTCAGCCTCCCAAAGTACCAAGATTACAGGCATGAGCCCCCGCGCCCAGCCTGATACTTTTTTTTTAAGTATTATTCCAGTTGCCTTGTTGAAAATAGACCCCAAGAAAGCAAATCTCAAACAGAGAAAACTGCTAGGAAGTTCTTGCTGGAATCCAGGTGAGAACGGATAGAGGCTCACATTTAAATGAAGTAGTCAGAAATAGCCACATTTGGATGTATTTTTATACAATTCCTGCTCCTGAAGTCTTCCCCACTCCTTTTTTTTTTTTTTTTTTAACCATTACTACAATTGCTTTGCTGCCTTTTTGCTGATTTATTGGATCACGTGTTTAAAACCCTGATGTGAATACCTACATTTATCCTTCTTACTGGGTATGTGTTAGGTATTTAACAAAGTCTTAGTTCTCCTGGAGTCTGCCTGCATGAACCAACCAAATATAAATCTGCAAAATGGGAACTCTACAGTGTCTCTTCAGTTTTGCTGTCAAGATTTCACAGCCTCAGCTTCTAAAATTATTTCATCAAGTTCAATGGATACATATTCTTGAACTCTTTTCTAGCCTATATTTTCCAACAATGTTGCTAACTATATTTCCATACCAGTCTTCTTATCTAACATACCGGTTAAAATGTCAAAAAGCAGAGAGTTTAAAAAGCTTTTCTCGGTGGAATGTGCTTCTCCTTCATACATGATATAACTTGATTTGAACAATGTCACAAAGATATTTTCTCTGTTAGATTAAAATTTTGTTTGCATGAATTTTTCAATAGCTTTAAGCAGTTGAATAGCAATATATGCAGGAAGAAGCTGAGAGACTTATGTAATAGATATTTCATGAATCTATTACCCACACTGCTGCCCAGGAAAGGTGTGCTGCATTAATAGAGAGGATTTTTTCCTGCTGAATATCTTGAGGAGTTGGCCAACACGTTTGGGAGTAGAAGTCAGAAAGGGCCAGGTGTGATGGCTCATGCCTGTAATCCCAGCACTCTGGGAGGCCAAGTGGGGAGGATTGCTTAAGCCCAGGACTTTGAGGCCAGCCTGGGCAACAGAGTGAGACTCCATCTCTAAAGAAAAAAAATCACAAAAAACTAAAATTCTCTGCCAAAATGGACACAGAAAAAACTGACAATCCAGAGAAAGATAATATGCAATGAAGCTAGACATGGCCAAATTAGAAAATGATATTGAGAGAGAACAAGAGCAAGAAAGAGGAGCCCTCAGCATTGAGAGGGCTGAGGAAGCACAGAAATGACTGATGGGTTGGTTAGTTAGTTACTTTTTGTGAAGTGTGCAATGTAAATTTCACTTTGGTCTCCCCACTGGAATCATCAACTAAAGTCTACACTGCTATATTGGCTATCTATTGCTGTGTAACAAATTATTCCAAAACTCAGTGGCTTAAAACAACACATTTATTATCTCACAGTTTCTGTGGGTTAGGAATTCGAAGATGGGCCCCCTGCTTCAGGGTCTCCCATGGGTTGCTATCTAGGTGTAAGCTAGGTCTCATCTCAAGACTCGACTGAGGCAGGATCCACTTCCAAGTGCACCCACATGATTATTGGCAGGATTCGTTTCTCATGAACTGTTGTCAGAAGCCACTTTCAGATCCTTGCCACGTGGGCCTCTCCGAAGGGCAGCTCACAACACAACAGCTTGATTTATCAGAGCAAGCAGGCAATGAGGCAGAACAGGGACCTCTCTTAGGGACATGCAGCACTCCCACCCTCAAACATAGAAATAAAGAAAAATCTTAAGTTCCTTTAAGAAAAATTCCAGGCACTTAGCTAACCCTTAAAAAATAAATAAGGCTGGGCACGGGGGCTCATGCCTGTAATCCCAGCACTTTGGGAAGCCGAGGCAGGTGGATCACTTGAAGTCAGGAGTTCAAGACCAGCTTGGCCAACATGACAAAACCCCATCTCTACTGAAAATACAAAATTAGCCAGGAGTGGTGGCGCATGCCTGTAGTCCCAGCTACTCAGGAGGCTGAAGCAGGAGAATTACTTGAACCCAGGAGGTGGAGGTTGCAGTGAGCCGAGATCATGCCATTGCACTCCAGCCTGGGCAATGGAGAAAGACTCTGTCTCAAAAATAAATAAATACATCAATAAACAACTTAATAAGCAAGAAGATAATAGTAGCTTAGAATAATGGGCAAAAAAGTTAAAATCATGGGATGTTTGGCTTCCCTATAAAAACTAGTGTTCATAGATTGTTTTTCAAAAATGAGGACTCCCCACTAAATGGGTCCAGCAACACATAGGACTCAGATAAGGGGGACCTGAAGGCTAAACTCTTAACACTTTTCTCGGTTCTAAATTTCTTCCTAAGGGGAGTAGAGGAAGTCACACCCCAGGCCAGAACTAACATTCCACTGATCTCAAATTTTTAGACAAGGCTTCTCCTCCTAAGCCAATTACAAATCAAAACATCTTTAAATCTACCTTTGACCCATGGGTTCCCACTTTGAGACGTCCTGCCTTTTTAGGTCAAACCAATGTAGAGCCTCCCATATATTGATTTATAACTTTGCATGTAACCTCTGCCTTCCTGCAATTATAAATTCTTACCTATAAGCCATCCTGGAGCTTGGGACTTAAGCATTAACTAATTATCTTTGCTTGGTGCCCCTCCAATAAATACCCCACTTCCTCTTGCTACAATCCCAATATCAATGTTTGGTTTTGCTGTGCTGGGCAGGAGGACCCAAGTTAGGTTCAGTAACAGCAAGAAGGCAAGACAGAGTGTGTGCTAGCAAGACAGAAGTCCGTGTGTTTGGTAACCTAATCTCAAACTGAAATGCTATCACCTTTGCTGTGTTCTACTGATTAAAAGCTAGTCACTCATATGTTCATTGCAGCACTATTCACAAAAGCAAAGACATTGAATCAACCTAGGTGCCCATCAATGGAGGATTGGAAAAAGAAAATGTGGTACATATATACCATGGAATACTACACATCCATAAAAAGGAACAAAATCATACCCTTTGCAGCTACATAGATGCAGCTGGCAGCCATTTTCCTAGGTGAATTAACGTAGGAATGGAAAACCAAATACTGCATGTTCTCATTTATAAGCAAGAGCTAAACGTTGGGTACACATGGATATAAACATATGAACAATAAAAACTGGGGACTACAGCTGGGCATGGTGGCTCACACCTATAATCCCAGCACTTTGGGAGGCCAAGCTGGGCGGATCACTTGAGGTCAGGAGTTCAAGACCAGCCTGGCCAACATGGCAAAACCCTGTCTCTACTAAAAATACAAAAATTAGCAGGGCGTGGTGGCAAGCACCTGTAATCCCAGCTACTCAGGAGGCTGAGGCATGAGGATCACTTGAATTTGGAAGGTGGAGGTTGCAGTGAGCCAAGATCATGCCACTGCACTCCAGCCTGGGCAACAGAGCAAGACTCTGTCTCAAAAAACAAACAAACAAAAAAAAAAAAAACAAAAAAAAACGGGAACAGCTAGATGAGAGAGAAAGGGAGAGACAAAAGGGCTGACAAACTATGCTCACTATTTGGGTGACAGAACCAGTCATACCCCAAACATCAGCAACAGACAACATACCCATGTAACAAACCTGCACATGTATCCCCTATATCTAAAATAAAAGTTGAAATTATAGGCTGTTCGCAGTGGCTCATGCCAATAACCCCAGCACTTTGGGAGGCTGGGGCAGAAGGATCACTTGAGCCTAGGAAATCAAGACCAGCCTGGGCAACATAGGGAGACTTCCTCTCTACAATAAAATTAAAAATTAGCCAGGCATTGTGATGTGCACCTGTGGTCCCAACTACTTGGAAGGCTGAGGTGGGAGGATTGCTTGAGCCCAGGAGTTCAAGGCTGCAGTGAGCCATGATTGTGTCACTGTACTCATCCTGGGCCACAGAGCAAGACCCTGTCTCAAAAAAAGAGACAGCTCACTGTCAGCTCACTGCAACCCCCACCTCCTGGATTCAAGCTATTCTTCTGCCTCAGCCTCCCAAGTAGCTGGGACTACAAGAGCACACCACCATACCCAGCTAATTTTTGCATTTTTTTTTAAGTAGAGACAAGGTTTCACTATGTTGGCCAGGCTGGTCTTGAACTCCTGACCTCGTGATCCGCCTGCCTCAGCCTCCCATAGTGCTAGGATTACAGGCGTGAGCCACCGTACCTGGCCGAGAAATTATTTTTTAAGTGAAAATAAAAAAATAAAAGCTAGTCACTAGGTCCAGCCCACAGTCAGGGCAAGGGGTCACAAAAGGACATGAATATGAGGTGGCAGGGATCATTTGGGGTCATCTTAGAAGCTGTCTACCACAATGTTCCACTATGAATTATTTCAGAGGATTCACACCTGGGGCAAGGAGGTACATCGATAGCATGCAACTAGAAGGAGTCCTGAGACAGTCATTTGCAGAAACCCTGGTGGAGTTTTGGTTTTCCTTGGCCACGCAATCAGGGGCTACTCACTGGCTGATGGACTCAGCTGACACCCAGATTAATTTGAGAACTGTATCCACAGTCATTAACTACGGGGCAGTGCCCAACTGTCCCCAAGCCAGAAGTAAGAGGTATGCATCTTCACGACCTCAATGACAAACTTGATCATATAAAATAGGCAGCATTGATTGACCTGGTCCAGGCTACGCCGGAGGTGGACTACCACCTGGAAACAGACAGACATTGCGGAAGCTTTCCCTGAGGTTCCCCTTGCAGCCTTCAGGGGTGAATTCTTTGACACTGGGTGTTTGAAATGGAGCAATCAAGGCCCCAGCAAAAAACAGATGCACACTCCAATGGGGTAATTGAGGACAGTTTAGGAAAGAGATTATTTACAGAAGTGTGGACAGGATTAAGAGAAAACAAGGATGTGGAGCACGCTGGTATTATCAACAGTGGGGTCTAAAAGGGAAGGAGAGAGAGAGAGAATCCCGGAACCCAGAGAGAGCTGTCGCTGTAAGACAGAGCTGCCCAACAGGAACTGTGGCCTTTAGGGAGAACCTGAGCCACTGCAAACTCTCAGCCCGGAAGGAAAGAAGCCAAGGGAATAAATACCCTGACCTCCCCTTCCACCCTCCAATCTCCTACTGGGTCCCCATTGGCCAGTCTGGCTCCCTGGGCACACCAGAGTTGAGAAGAACGGACAGCGGATTTGGAGGCGCAAGCAGAAGGTATCCAAAACCTAGACAGAAAGCCAGGCAGCTTCACATGAGCTTTTTAAAAGTGTAGAAGTCATAAAAATTCTCCTGGGAATGAGCAAACACATGGACTTTCAGAAGCTGAACACAAAATAACTTTTAAAATGAAAGTCTGCTCTGGAAGGGAAAAGGTGGTTCCTGGCAATGTGCAGAGGAGGATTAAAGTCCCCACCCTCAACTCCAGCCTGCTGCGTCTTCCAAGAGAGAATTCCCCAGAGCCTGGACTAGGGAAGCATTGGCGCCACTGGGAAAAGCTGCTACAGCCCTTGTTGGGCGGCTCTTTCTCACAGCTACTGAAGCTGCCTTTGCAAAGATTATGACAGTGAGAGAATCTGGTGTTGCTGACTCCATCTTGTTTCTAGCCTCACAGGCTAACTGTCCTCACTCATTCCTGGGCATAGGCCAAGTTAATCATGGGATGAATTATTTTATTTTATTTATTTGCTTTTTGAGACAAGGCCTCACTCTGTCGCCCAGGCTGGAGTGCAGTGGCATGATCACGGCTCACCACAGCCTCGAATTCCCTGGTCTCAGGGTGGTCCTCCCACCTCAGCCTCCAGAGTAGCTAGGACTGCAGGCGCATGTTAACTTTTTTGTATTTTTTGTGGAGATGGGGCTTCGCCATGTTGCCCAGTCTGGTCTTGAACTCCTGGGCTCAAGCGATCTGCCTGCCTTGGCATCCCAAAGTGCTGGGATTGCAGGTGTGAGCTACTGCACCTGGACAGGAATTTAGTTTAGAGTTTAATTTGAAAGCAAGGATGATAATAGTGTTCCACTAAAACTGATTCCCTCATTGTTTCAGGGCTGAAACCACCTTTGTAAAACTAAGGAAAGGCCACAAGATTAGGGAGGGGCCTGAATTCTGCTAAAATGGAGGCATAGTCTTAGGCATAGTTTTAGAACCAGCCATTGTTCTATAAGTCACAAGATTTGTGACTTCCCCAATTGCTCCTATAGATAACATCACTATTATAGAACCTAGGATTGGTCTTGTGAGATGTTTTTCAGACTTTGCATTCTGGCAAATAACTGACCCCACCTGGACTTGTAACTCATGACTCAACTGGTCCTGTGGCCCCTACCCAGAGGTGGACTCAGAGCACCAGGACCATTTCCCACACCTCTATTGCATCCCCAACTAATCAGCAGCACCCATTGCCTAGTCCTCTGCCCACCAAACTATTTTTGAAAAACCACAGGCTGGGTGCGGTGGCTCATACCTGTAATCTCAGCACTTTGGGAGGCCAAGGCAAGGGGATCACCTGAGGTCAGGAGTTCGAGACCAGCCTGACCAACATGGAGAAAACCTGTCTCTACCGAAAATACATAATTAGCCGGGCATGGTGGCACATACCTGTAATCCCAGCTACTTGGGAGGCTGAAGCAGGAGAATCACTTGAACTCAGGGGGCGGAGGTTGCGGCGAGCCAAGAGCACACCATTGCACACCAGCCCAGGCAACAAGAGCAAAACTCCACCTCAAAAACAAAAGAAAAGAAAAGAAAAACCACCACAACCTCCAAGTTTTGGGGGAGACTGATTTGAGTGATAACTCCAGTTCTTCCACATGGCTAGCCTCAAGTTAATTAAACTCTTTCTTCACTGCAATACCACAGTCTCAGCAAACTGGTTTTGTCTATGCAGTGTAGGAAGGTTGAGTAATCACACTACAGTTCTTTCTGGATTCCAGGAGTCTCTCTCCCCTTCCCTTTTAGACCTGGTTGGTAAGGGCTCTGTGCTGTTGACAATTTCAGAGTACCTCACATCCTTTGTTTCATTTAACCCAGTCCATGCTTCTGTAAATACTCTCTTTGCTAAACTGTCCTCAAGTAATTGATTTTAATGTGCATCCATTGCCTGCCAGGACCTGATTAGTCCATTTCAAGCATCCAATATCAAAGAATGCACCCAAAACAAAGACACTGTTAGGAAACACAGAACTGGGCACTGCAAAGGTCTTTGAGCATGACACAAGGATGTTGCAAGAGTGGCAGGCCCAGAAGGCAAGTGGGGATTGAAGAACCTTAACAGCATATTCACGGGGCTCAGTCCTAGGATTCAGCATCATGACATATCACCTCCAAGCTTCCATGCTTTCATTTGTATAGCTAAGACTTGACAAGACTAGTGAGGGTGTCCGATGATGAGGACAGTCAAGGATGTTAAATTCCTGACTATACATTAACAAGCAGGAAAAAAACTAACAAACCTGCATCAGTGTGAAGACCAGAAAGGCCTGTCCACAGAGCCAGATGACAAGGTACAACAGGATGCCGTTGAAAAAAATCAGACTAGATAAGAGCAGGTTGCTGTGTGAGCAAACTCAGACCATACAAGAGAACTATAGGCCCCTCTCCTCCAGCCCAGAATTCCTGCCCTGAGTGATGCTAAATCAGGAGGAAGAAAAGCAGGAGATGATATTGGCTACCCTCAGGGGACAGGAAGCATCACCTGGTTGGACTACCAGACTGCCATTCAAACTTATATACATGGAGTCAGTCGGGTATGACTCAGTCCCCTGAGGCCAAATGTCAGCGAGGAGAGTGGGAGGAGCAAATCTCTCTCCTCCATTACAGTTGTCTCCGGAACAAACCCAGGTCTCAAGGCAAAGGCCTCACACACTATTTTGCTATTTTGTCACCCACGTAAAGTTTTCAAAAACAGGATCCCTGTAGCTCATCAGGCACTCAGGTGCATCAAAGCTGAATTCAGGGTAAAGATTGATGCTGTGGCCCAGTGAAGCTGAGATGCCCATACTCTCTCTGTTCAGGTTATAGAGAAAATGGGCAGTTTGTGATCACTTATACCCATAATAAAAAACAATTTGTGTGCATCTCATGAGCAAGAAAAATAAACAGGAAAAAAGAAAGCAACCCAACTACTTGTAAGTATAAGGAAATCCAACCCATATTTGTTCATATAACTGAAAGGTCCAGGGGCAAACCTGCAGGTATGGTTTGATGCAGGTGCCAAAATCTTTTGCCAGGACCCAGTGTTTCTCACGCCCTTTCTTTTTTCTTTTTTTCTTTCTTTCTTTCTTTTTCTTTTTGTCTTTCCTTCTTTCTCTCTCTCTTTTTTTTTTTTTAACAGGATCTCACTCTGTCACCCAAGCTGGAGTGCAATGGTGCAATCTCAGCTCACTATAGCCTCAACCTCCCAGGCTCAAGCAATCCTCCCACCTCAGCCTCCTGAGTGGCTAGGACCACAGGCATGCACCACAATGCCCAGCTAATTCTTTTCATTATTTATAGAAACAGGCAGTCTCACTATGTTGCCAGGGCTGGTCTCGAACTCCTGGGCTCATGTAATCCTCCCACCCACCTAAGCCTCCCAAAGTTCTGGGATTACAAGTGTCAGCCACCATGCCTGACCTCACACCATTTCTTAACTCCATTCTTCTCACTCCATTTCTTAATTTCATTCCTTTATAAAGCTTCTCTTCTTACTATTTCAAGATGGCTGCCCAATTCATGTGCAGAGGAAAGAGAAGTTCTTTCTCTTTACTCTGACAGTTGAATAAAAAATCCAAAGCCTGGCTCTCTTTGGTCCATCCCTGAATCAGTCATTATGGCCTGGGGAATGGAGTATGCTAATTGACTTAAGGGAATCAGGGCCCAGCACTGGAGTGAAGGTGGGGCTAATGCCACCTAATCCACTGGAGAGTACCAAAAGTGTGCTTCCCCAAAGGAAATTCACAATACTGTGGGAAAGGATGAATTGATGCTGAGTCCCTATAAATGATAAATGCAAAAGATAAACATACCAGGCCCCACTCCTTGCAGGAAGCAAAAGATCCTAGAGGGAGAGGCTGACATGGAACAGGATGTCTGACCAATAAAACTTCTTCCAATGAGGATTCACAGACATAGTCATACCTTCCAGGCTAAGTAAGGCTCAATTCCAGGCAGCTGTCTGTCTCAGCTCCTCATGCACATCCGTCGCTTCTGTCTACCTAGCATTTGTTTCTCCTTTATTCAGTTCTCATTGCTGTGTAACAAATTGACAGAAGTGCATCAACTAAAGCAACACAAATGTATTATCTCACAGCTCTATAGGTCAAAATCCAAGCATGGCTCAACCGGATTCTCTGCTCAGGGTCTCATGGGGCTGAAATCAAGGTGTCAGCTGGAGCTGTAGTCTTATCTAAAGCTCAGGGTCTTCTTCCAGGATGATTGGTTGTTTTCAGACTTCCGCTCCTTCTGATTATCTTGAGATAGGAGGCAGGACTTGACTCTGGAGGTGGGGCTTGGACACCGGACCAAGTTCAGGACTAACTAAAACAGAGCTGGGAGGGAAGCAGCTTTCCCTAAGACACACCCACCAGTGTGCCAGGTCAGTTTACCATTGACACGGCAATACCTGGGAGTTACCACCCCTTTCCATGGCAATGACCTGATGACCTAAAGTTACTACCCCTTCTCTAGAAAGTTCTGCAGAAACCACCCTTGAATCTGCATATAATTAAAAGCAGGTATAAATATGACTGCAAAACTGCCCAGAGATGCCACTCTCTGCTTACAGGGTAGCCCTGCTCTGCAGGAGCCGTCATGGAGCTGTAACACTGCAGGAGCTGTAACACCACCGCTTCAGTAAAGCTGTTTTCTTCTACCTCCAGCTTGCCCTTGAATTCTTTCCTGGGCAAGGCCAAGAACCCTCACAGGCTAAGCCCCAGTTTGGAGTTCATCTACCCTGCATCAATATGACTGAGGTCTTGTTTTCTTGCTGGCTATCGACCAGAGACCTCTCTTACCTCCTAAAGACAAACCTAGGTCCTTGCCCTGTGCCCTCTCCATAGGCTTTCTCACACTTTGAGCATCTCTGACTTCAGGAAGGGCCTAGTCCCTTTTAAAGGTGCACCTGATTAGGTCAGGCCCACCCAGATGCTCTCCCTTTTGATTAACTCAAAATCAACTAACTAGTAGCCCAGTCAGGGCAGGGCTATTCCATCACATCCTCTAATTGTGCAGCACTGGAGAGGAGGAGATTGCACAGATTGTGCACACCAGGGAGCAGGGATCTTGGGGGCCATCTCAGAATTCTGCCTACCACATTTTAGTAATTGATCTCTTCTGGAATCAGTCCTTTCCTGCTCAGTCAATGTTATTTGTGGTAGGATTTAGGGTAATCAGACCTAGCCTTGGCCAATTGGTGTAACCATTGTCTGGGCCACAGTGGTCAGATCAGAAATGGGCACCTGCCTCAAGCAAGCCCAATCAGACCTAACCTGGGGACTTTTGCTGAAGTAACTAGGAAAGATCATTCTCTCTCTCTCTCTCTCTCTCTCTCTCTCTGTCTCTCTCTCTCTTTCTTGTTATTGCGGGAGTGTTAGGCTGTAAACTTAGAGCTGATGGTGGACACCATGTGCTATGATTCAAATGACCCCCCAAAACTCATGTTGAAACTGAATCCCAAAAGTGGGAGCATGAGAGGTGGGACCTTTAAGAAGTGATTGTATCCCTCTTGAGGGCAGAGCCTTTACTGACCACCTAATGTTTTATTAAAGCTTGTTCTCCACCACCCCTATCCCTACCATCACCATCTGGAGCTGTCGATCCTTTCCTCCAGATTTCTTTGCTCCATAATATTTATCACTCTCTGATACAGGGGTGTGTGGATATGAACATGTATATGTGTGCATGTGTGTGTTTATGGTCTGCCTCTCCCAGCCCCCAGTAGACTGTAAGCTTCATGAAAGCAGGGCTTTGTGTACTGTTGTTTCTGTAGCATGGGGTCTGCCAAAAAAGTAGGTTCTCCATAAATGTTTGTTAAATGAATATATTCTGATTCTATCTCCCCCCTCCTCCAGAATGGATCTAAAGTTTCCCAATCTTTGCCTGAGTGAGTGTCCTACTGAGTTCAATTTTGTTTCAGAAAGGACGTGTGTATGTTCACCCATACACTGCACAAATATGTAATGGACACCAGCCATGACCAGCCTACTGGGGACTGCTTGGCAGTAGCAACACGGCAGTGAACAAGACAGATGAGCCTCCTGCCCACAGAAGCTTACATTTGGGTGGAATACAGGCTGGGGAGTTGTCATGCCGATTCCTCCAACCCCAAACCCTTTCCAGTATGGCAGGTCCTAGAGCTGGACTGGCCACCATTGAGAATCCACCCAACTGCCCATCAGCATCTCAAGTTCCCTGTTGCAAGATGCCAGGGAGCATGAGAGAGGACCATGGGGGAGAGTGAGCTCTCAATGAACCTGGTGTGGCAGGGAGAAGACGAAGATGGGGCAGATCCCCAGGGGGAAGACAACTTAAGGGCAGACTTGTTGAACTAAGTTACTTCAAAGGGGCTTCCATCTTCCAGCATGAGCAGAGAAGATGACCACACACCTGGGGGAGAGTCAGATGGCTTCTTCAATTGGAACGTTCTTCCCTAAGGATGACCTAATATAGCACATGACCTGAAAATCCTTCTGGGAGACTCCAGGTAAAAGGGCCTTGATTGCACCAGGGAGAGAAGCTAAGTTATAGATTTGGGGGAAATGAGTGTTAGAACAGTGAGTGCTCAAGGGAAGTAGTTAAGTGAGCCATGAGATACAAAGTCTGCCATGGCAAAGTAGGTGGAACAACCATGTTATGAGTATAAGTTCTGACCCCAGCTTTCCTGTGATTTCTAGGACCCTTGGTCTGGAAGATGGGAAATAAATGGGTGCATGACAGAAGTTAAAGACCATTATCGGGTATCAAGTACCATAGCACTTTTTGGAGGCAGAAGAGCTTGACAACTGGGTATAGTGTACATAGTAAATGATGGTAAGGGTAAAGGATAAAATGTATCATCTTCCTGTCATCAGAATGGGACCAGCACTGTGTAAGGTGGGCATGTTAATGACATGATATATAAGACAGCTTTTGCTACAATAACAAGGAACTCCCTAGGCCTGGCACGGTGGCTCATGCCTATAACCCCAGCACTTTGGGAGGCTAAGGCGGGTGGATTACCTGAGGTCAGGAGTTTGAGACCAGCCTGGCCATCATGGCGAAACCCTGTCTCTACCAAAAAATACAAAAATTAGCCAAGCAAGGTGGCACATGCCTGTAATCCCAGATACTCGGGAGGCTGAGGCACTAGTGGTGCTTGAACCCAGGAGGCAGAGGTTGCAGTGAGCCGAGATCACTCCACTGCACTCCAGCCTGGGTGACAAAGTGAGAGTCCATCTCAAAAAAAAATAATAACTTAAAAAAAGAGAAATAACTCTCAAATCCCAATAGATCCCTATAACAAATATTTGTTTCTTGCTTCTGAGTCTTCAGGTTGGCTGTGATTACACTGGGTTTGGCTTGGCTGAGCTCAGCTAGGTTCTGCTGAGCTCAGCTTGGCTCCAAGGTTTGGGTTGAGTTCAGGTCTGCTCCACATGTCCCTTCACATGAGAAGCAATTGCCAAGAGGTCAAGTCAAATCATGCAGCACATTTAAAACTTCTGCTGGGGGAAAAATGTTGTGTCTGCTCACATTCCAATGACCAAAGCCCAAAGTTAGAAGGGCAAGGAATTAGACTCTACCTATTGAGATGTACTACAAAGTCACATGGCAAAAAGCTTATAATTCTAATAAAGGAACTAAGCAGAATCACTAGGAGCAATCACCTAGTTTGCCACACATGGAGATGTGCCACAGGGACTCAGAGACTGGAAGGAATTCCCCAGGGCCAGAGTTCTCCTGGGAAACTACAGCCTCCACCATTGCCTCCCAGATTTCATCAGCATCTCTGTAGTCTGGCTCATCAGAGGCCACAACGGAGATAAAGGCAAATAAAGACTTCAGCTGCTGGCAAGCTGCAGATATCTGCATGGATCAGCCAAGCCCATGTCTCTTTCTGAAACAATCAGTAATCGGGGAAGCGACAACAGAAAAGCGTAATACAAACTACCTATGGTATTGGAAGAATCCCAGGAATAGTTGGAGGTCTTGAATGAATTTGAAGAGGGTACTCAGTTCAAGACTACTTTAAGACACACACTTTGTAGATGTCCCAACTAGATACTGTGTGGCCTGGGAATTCTGCAATGTTTACTTTTTTTCAATTATATTATGTTATAATATATTTATAAGAAATATATATCATATATAAGATTATATATAGCTTATATATCTAAATATAATCTAGATATATTATATATCTAAATATAATCTTTGATATATATCTCATATATTATCTTATATATGATATATTATCATATACATGAGTTATACGTATCTCATATATTATTTTCTTATATATATGAAATATATCTCATATATATAAGATATGAGAGCTATATGTCTCATATACAGATAGATATAGATATCTATCTACATCTATATTCCCAGGCCACACAGTGTCTAGTTGGGACATCTACAAAATGTGTGTCTTAAAGTAGTCTTGAACTGAGTACCCTCTTCAAATTCATTCAAGACCTCCAACGATTCCTGGGATTCTTCCAATACCATAGGTAGTTTGTATTACGCTTTTCTGTATATGAGATATATATCTCTCATATATGAGAGATATATATCTCATATACAGATAGATATAGATCATCCCATCACCCAGGCTGGAGTGCAGTGGCACAATCATAGTTCATTGCAGCCTCAAAATTCTGGGCTCAACCGATCCTCCCACTTCAGCCTCCTGAGTGGCTGGGACTACAGGTGTGTGCCACCAGGCGGGGGCTAATTTTTCTTTTTTTGGAGACAGAGTCTCACTCTGTTGCCCAGACTCAGATGTAGTGGTGCAATCTCAGCTCACTGCAACCTCCACCCCCCAGGTTCAAGCAATTCTCCTGCTTAGCCTCCCAAGTAGCTGGGACTACAGGCACGTGCAACCACTCCCAGCTAATTTTTTGTATTTTACTAGAGACGAGGTTTCACCATGTTGCCCAGGCTGGTCTTGAACTCCTGAGCTCAGATACCTGCCCGCCTCAGCCTCCTAAAATACTGGGATTACAGGAGTGACCCACCCACTGCCCCCAACCTTTTTTTTTTTTTTTTTTTTTTTTTTGGTAGGGACAGGATTTCCCTATGTTGCCCATGCTGGACATGAACTCCTGACCTCAAGTGATCCTCCTGCCTCAGCCTCCCAAAGTGCTAAGATTATAGGTATGAGCCACCACGCCTGGCCCAATATTTCTAAAGGCCCCTCAAGAGGCAAAAGTGGGCAAAGGACTTTTAAGGACAAAAAATGCCTAGTATTGAATATTAAGTTGTTTACTGTGTTGTAACTCTCTTCCATGACTTCAGTAAAGCAGAGTAAACACACACATGCCCCAAGACACAGTAACCTCTGTTTGGTAGTACAGCCCATCACAAGCAGCTGTGGCTGAACCCCTGGGTACCAGGACTAGAGAAGATAACTTCATTGTAAGTTCCACTGGATGTTAGGCTGAAGTTGCAGCCCCCATCAAGCCAGGCTTGGTGTCTGGAGTGGGCCTGAAGGTAGAGATTCTGCAAAAGGATCTAACTGGGGTGATATTCAAAAAATTTAGAAGCCAGAATGGCACAGGTCCTGACTGATAAGAACCAAAGCCAACATGCTGTGATCTGCATACAAGTGCCAGTGATCCCTGCCTTCAGCTGAGGAGGGCTGTGAAGGATGGAGGCTAGAAATCCATCAGGAGAGCTGACATTGAAAGGTGAATGGGAGCAGCACCTGCCAGCGTGACCTGCTGCTTTCCTGCATGCAAAGGACTGCACATTTCAACCTGAGACCCTGGGGTTCCTGCAGGGCATCAGCTAGATTTGTCTTCCTGCCTGGGGTGATCACCAATTATATGTGCTGTGAGGCAAACTGTCCTCCCGCCAGAGGAGGAGGTGAAGGGATTTACAGAATCTCTCTCTGATCTGACTTATTAGAAAAGTTAAAGGACACCCATCCAGGAGGCAGCACAGTGCAGAGATAAAGAAGTCAGGATTCAAATTTGTCCTATCTGGGAAGCTTAGACAAGAGCTCCTTAACCTCTCTCACACTCTGTCCCCTCATCTGGAAAATGGGAATCCTAACAGTGCCTACCCAGCAGGAGCATGGCCACAATGAAATGAGCTAATGACACAGTGAAAGCCCTTAGACAGCCTGACCCAGAGTCAGCCCTCTGTAATGGGAGTCATTATTCAAGATGGGAGGAAAGAAACAGGAATTAGATCAGAAAGAGATGAAATACAAAAGCTACATGAAGTTGGCAGTGTGAAGCCTGACTCGCAGGAGAGTGGATTTTGTTACTGTTTGCTTTTTCTTGTCCAGGATAATCCAAGACCGGCAGAAAGTGAGAATACCGATTGAGATCCAAGGACATCCTCATGGGAGTCTGTGCAGACACGTTCTCATCAAGAACCCCTCTCCAAGCAGCTGGTCCAGCCCAGCTAAACTGGGGGCTGCTGTTTGTAAGAAAATTAATGTTCTGGACCAAGCACAGTGGCTCATGCCTGTAATCTCAGCACTTTAGGAGGCCAAGGCAGGCGGATCACTTGAGGCCAGGAGTTCAAGACCAGCCTGGCCAACGTGGTGAAATCCCATCTCCACCAAAAATGCAAAACTTAGCTGGGCATGGTGACGCATGCCTGTAATCCCAGCTACTCAGGAGGCTGAGGCAGGAGAATCACTTGAACCCGGGAGGTGGATGTTGCAGCGAACCAAGATCATGCCACTCCACTCCAGCCTGGGTGACAGAGTGAGACTCCATCTCAAAAACAAAAACAAAAAAATTAATGTTCTGTACCTGAGGAGCACCCATTTGCTGCCACTTCCCTGCCAGGATGAAGGAAAACCAAGTCAGACATTAAATAACACGTGCAGGATCACACCTTTCACACTGCAGTCTTAGTTTTCTATAAAACCACGTGACCTCTGAAAATACACTCCAGCCTCTGCAACACCTACTCATGACGCTTTGTAAAATCCACCGCCTTTTAGGGACACCAAGATTTTCAGAAACATGCAGTTTTCTTACCTCCAGATGAGATGTCTACTGTGGTTAGGTGACTAGGAGGAGAACCCAAGGTGTGCTGATGGCAGAACAGAAGCACCTAGGATGCCACCAGGGAAACGCCCTGACACGCAGCTGTGATGCTGTCTTCGAGAAGGTGTTTGCAAACACCGCTGCTGCCCCCCTTCCCTGAGCCCTGACTTCCTAAACCTAAGGCTAAAAACATCCTGGCAATTCCCGGAAGTAACTTCATTCTAGCAGGATCGAGCCAGTGGGTGGAGTTTTCTCAGGCCGCCAGGATCACATCAGTGACTGACTTACCCAATGTACTTTTATTTTTTATTTCAACCAATTCCCCAAAGCCCAGAGCAACTTAAAACCAGAAGAGCCACCACCATCTCCACCAAAAACAGGGAATATTTTGAGAGTTTAATGATAACTTCACAGCCATCCATTCAGCTGAGTCCCAAGGAAATGGAAGACACCTGAAAAATGTATTTTTAAATTGATTTAACGTTGAGCCATGTTAAATGTTTTAATTTCCAACCAATGCAGTGCCCACCAAAACATCAATTAGTCCCAGCAATCAGGCAAGAATACTGGCTTCTGCTCAGGGATTCATTTATTTCAGCTCTGCTAAATATCGTAGAGGAGAAATCCAATGTAGCCTGTAGCTTCAAGAAAGTGAAATTAAGCCCAAGTAGAAACTAGATGAGGCCCTGGCTAAAATGGTGCCTTTTCTTGCACTGCCTCTCTCTGGTATCTCTCTAAAGTGAGGGCAGCAACTTGATTGTAAGGGTCTCGTGCTGTTAACAGAAAACACCCTTCCTTCCCCACAGGTTCTCTGTCTCCAAGCTGGAAAACAAAAGAGGCTGCAATGGGACAGAGAAGGGCTTCCTGCTGAGGAGATGAGTGGGCTTAAGAATTTGCAAGATCAAAAATCAAAACAATTAAACCCATGGAGATAGAGTAGAAGGACAGTGAACAGAGGCTGGGAAGGGTAATGGGAGAGTTGGTGGGGAGGAGGCAGATGGTTAATGGGTACAAAAAAAAAAACAGAAAGATGAGTAAGACCTACTCTTCCATAGCACAACAGGATGACTAGAGTCAACAGTAATTTCTTTTTTTTGAGATAAAGTCACTCTGTCACCCAGGCTAGAGGGCAGTGGCATGGTCTCTGCCCACTGCAACTTCTGCCTCCTCAGTTCAAGCGATTCTCCTGCCTCAGCCTCCCGAGTAGCTGGAATTACAGGCGCACACCACCATGTCCAGCTAATTTTTGTATTTTTATAGAGATGGGGTTTCACCATGTTGGCCAGGCTGGTCTTGAACTCCTGACCTCAGGTGATCCACCTGCTTCGACCTCCCACAGTGCTGGGATTACAGGCGTGAGCCACTGCACCCGACCCTATAGTCAATAGTAATTTAATCGCACATTTTAAAATAACTAAAAGAGTACAGTTGGATTGTTTGTAACACAAAGGATAAAGGTTTGAGGTAATGGATACCCCATTTTACATGATGCGATTATTACACATCGCATGCCTGTATCAAAACATCTCATGTACCCCATAAATATATATACCTACTATGTACTAACAAAAATTAAAATTTAAAAAAATTAAAAATAATTTGCAAGATCATTTTTAATAATTATTTTTCATTTGGGGTGCATTTTCACCATCAAGGCCCCAGGCTTTCCCTGCCCTAGATGAGGGTCTGGATCCAGGGAACGGTGTCCCACCATCTGGAGCATCCTGTCTCTACACACGTTGGCCAGCTGCTTGGGGCAACACAGGACGATGCGCTCAGGCCACTCACCACAGGAGCTTGGCCATTAGAACCAGCAGGGGACAACCAAGCCAAAGACCCCACGACTGGAGAGCTCCTAAAAGCAAATACAAAATAAGAGTACACATGAAGTTCTGGCAGCAAGCAGAAGGTAGACACATCATGTCCAACTCCCCGAGTCTCTCTCTGGGACCACTTGATGCAGAGCCTTGATTTGTTCATCTCTTAAATGGGAACAATGACCCCCAAAGAGGAGGAGGGGTGGGGGAGTGAGAATTAAATGAGATTGTGTCAGTCAACATGTACTAGGGAGCTTGTTAGAAACACCAATTCCAGGATCCCCTGGAGATTCTGATTTAGCAAGTCTGCCAGGAGACCCAGGAATTTGTATTTTAAGCATCTCTCCCAGGTGATTCCGATGATTAAGCAACTTTAGGAAAGAAAAGATTAGGGCTCTGGTCCATAGGAAGGGATCATCCAATGGCAGCCCTCACTTAGGCCCTTGGGGTGAATGAAGGAGGGGCATCCAGGATCTTGCCCAGCCAGGGACATGCAGGGAACATCTTTTTAAGGGGCCCTCATCACTTTCTGACACTGCTGTTTCAAGGGAAAACTGGTCACACCTTTCTGCAGGGGATTTGACAACATCCATTAAAAAAAAAAATTGAAGACAGAGTCTCGCTCTGTCACCCAGGATGGAGTGCAATGGCGCCATCTCGGCTCACTGTAGCCTCTGTCTCCCAGGTTCAAGCGATTCCTCTGCCTCAGCTTCCCTAGTAACTGGGACTAAGGCATGTGCCACCACACCTGGCTAATTTTTGCATTTTTAGTAGAGACGGGGTTTCACCATGTTGGCCAGGCTCATCTCAAACTTCTAACCCCAAGTGATCCACCTGCCTCAGCCTCCCAAAGTGCTGGGATTACAGGCATAAGCTGCCACATCCGACCAACATCCATCAAAATTATAAATGCAGACCCTGTGATCTAGCAATCTCACTTTGAAGAGTTTATCCTACAGACATACTGCACAGATGCAAATTATATCAGGTCAGGAGCTGCAGCATTGTTCATAACAGCAAAAAAAAAAAAAAAAAAAAAATAGAAACAACTGCAAGGTCCATCTACAGACCTCTGGTTGAATACAGTTATGGCATAGCCATAAAACCAACAATGGCACAGCTCCTGTGCACAGATACAGAACTCCCTCCAAAGTATATGGTTAGGTGAAAAATACAAGGTGCAGAATAAGGTGTATAATAAGCTTTTGTGAAAAGTGCAGAGATCATCTATATTTGATTTGCTGTGTATGCATAGAATATCTCTGGACAAATACACAAGAAGCTGCTAACATTGGTTGCCTCTGGGGAGGGAACAGGGTGGCTGGGGGACAGGGGCTGGAGGACAAGGTTTCACCACATGCCTTTCAGACTTTATATATTTGGAACCCTGTGCATTATCTATTGCACATATTATCTATTCATGCAAAACGCTATAACATTTACAAATAACTTTTAAATATATGCATATCATATTTCAATGCAAAGTTTTTTTTTGTTGCTGTTTGTTTGTTTGTGATGGAGTTTTGCTCTTTTGCCCAGGCTGGAGTGAACTGGCATGATCTCAGCTCACTGCAACCTCTGCCCCCAGTGTTCAAGCAACTCTCCTGCCTTAGCCTCCTGAATAGCTGGGATTACAGGTGCCCCCCACCACACCCGGCTAATTTTTGTATTTTTAGTAGAGACGGGGTTTTGCCATGTTGGCCAGGCTGGTCTCAAAACTCCTGACCTCAGGTGATCCGCCCACCTCGGCCTCCCAAAGTGCTAGGATTACAGGCATGAGCCAATGTGCCCAGCCTCAATGAAAAGTGTTTTAAAGTAATAATATAATACATCAAAAGGCATGATTTATGTTTTCAAGTGCCACCTCTGGCCACTTTTGGCTGCAGAAATGGGGAATACTCCAATTCACCATCCCTATGTGAAGGCAGGATAGGGAGACATTCAAGTCAGGAAAAGGTGGAGTGGAGGTTTTAGTCAAGCACCAAGTCCTCTGACTTCTCTGGGCACTTGCCCATGCCGGTACCTATTCCTGAGACACTGTCTACCTCGCTAAGCACATCTTCTTCTCACCTTGTGTCTCACCTGAGACATCACTGACTTTAGGAGGTTTTCTGACCCATGTGTGTTCCCCATCTCAGCACCCAGCACCTGCCTCATGTTCACCAGGGTACATGTCTTCCCTCCCCGCCAGGCTGCACCGAGAGCTCAATGAGGGCAGGGAACATCTCTGTTCCCCATCTTGTTAGAAGCTATCTCCCCAGAGCATGGTCCAAATGTGGTGTTAAGAACAGAAGGCACCATAAAGAAGTGAGAAAGTGAAGGGGAAATGGGGAGAGCTGTAAGAAAGGCATGGGGGAGAAAAAGGAAAGAAGGCCATGTTCCCAGGATCCAATGCCACTCCCTGGGGAGGCTTCTCTATCTTAGCTCAGCCCTCAGTCACTATCACCCTCCCTGGTCTTGTCAGATTTGAAATATCTTCTTCATTTACAAGAGGGCCTTATCTATCTTGCTCACCTCTGTATTCCCAGCCCCTACTGCAGACTTGGAACATAGCAGGTGCCCAGTAAACATGGGTTGAATTAATTAATATTGGACAGGCCAGGCTTGGTGGCTCGCGCCTGTAATCCCAACACTTTGGGAGGCTGAGGTGGGCAGATGACCTGAGGTCAGGAGTTCAAGACCAGCTTGGCCAACATGGTGAAGCCCCATCTCTACTAAAAATACAAAAATTAACCAGGTATGGTGGCACACACCTGTGATCCTAGCTACTGGGAGGCTGAGGTGGGAGGATCGCTTGAGCCTGGGAGGTGGAGGTTGCAGTGAGCCGAGATCGTGGCACTGCACTCCAGCCTGGGCGACAGGGCGAGACTCTGAGTCAAAATAATAATAATAATAATAATAATAATAATAGTTCATTATTATTGGATAGTGAGGAGGGAGTTTGCAAAGGAGCGGCTAAAATGAAATTAGTCCTGAGTTTCTGATGTTATGCGTCCTGGGTAGGGGCGGGAGAACTGGAAGATGTTTAATGCCCCCCACCCAAGGGCAGCCATAGTTGAGAATCACTAATTCTGAAGCTTGGTAGGGAAGCTTGATAGGGACTTTGGGTTTTTCACTGAGGGCAGAATCCCCAGTGACTGTCAGAGACCTCGCTCTGAATCTTAAGAACCTCCCCACCCCAGGCCTGACAGGGAGGACAAGGAAGGAGAGTGGGGCTGGGACGCGGGGCAGAGGGCGGCTCCGCTCACCTGCGGGAGAACGCGAGGATGAGGTTCTAGTGGGACCGGCGCTAGCGGGCGCGTCCTGCCAGGAGTGAGTCTTGGCGCCATCTAGCGCCTGCTGGAGGCTCTGCAGCTGCAGTGAACTGAGCCGCCGGCGCTGGGCGTGGGTCACCGCCGCGGCGTTCTCCGGACCCAGGGAGGCGATCTGCTCCGCGGACAGCTCCTGCAGGAGGCAAAGGGGCAGCACCCTCACACGGGGCCCCTCCCCGGATTTCCCACATCTCGGGCGTCCGCGCAGGATGCACACAACTTTGCCATCCCCTTGTGTGTATCATGTGTGGTCCTCTTTAAGATATTTCCTTAAAATTAGATCACTCTTGCACTACCAAAATAAATGCATTTAAAAATAGAAAATTTAAAATGGAAGTTTCCAAAAACGGAAAGCCGGCAGACTTGCCATAAGCAAGCATTAAATAGGAGCCGCAAAATAAAAATAAAACAATATTGTTGAATCCTAGCTAGATTTGTCCGCCAACAATATCTGAACCCCTGGCCTCTTGAAGAAAAAGAGAGAGAGAGAGAATATAAAATGTATTATACAGGGTTAAATTGACACTTCCTTCTTGAGGTATTTAGAAGTACTAATGGAGAGTTGAAAAGGGAAGCATGATTTCCTCCCTATGCGGCAATGTTGTTTAATGCAATGCAAGACAGCTTCCCAGTGCTTCAAGTCTTCCACCTCCTGAAACACTGATGTGGAGGGGGAAACACAGGCCTTAAAGATCAGAGGCCTGAATTTGAGCCCCTGCTCTGCCACATACTTGCTGTGTCACCTTGAAGAAATTACACAGCCTCCCTGGGCTTTGGGGATAAATGTGAGACAGCATAGAGAACTCATCTCCTCTGCTGACTGATTCTGATCCTTTGGTTTGACTGCCTGAGCACCATGTGATGAGCTCTGTGAGGGCTCCATGGAGGGAAAATGCAGTCATCTACTGGTGATATCTGCTATGGAAATTCTGCCGGCCAGACTATGTCTTCAAGGACTGTGAACAAGGTGTCTTCTGAAGTCACTTCCAGATCAAAGGACTTGGTGACTCGTTCCAATGGGACTGGAATACGAAGGGGACTCTATATCATCATGTTTATTTTCTAAAGGCCCTGAAGAATCTGGGAAAGATGCTTATGCTCCCTCATCCCTTCCTCTCCTGTCAGTCACCCTCTCCTCCTCTTTTGTCCAGGTAGATACTTCCCTGGAATCATATCCCTCTGTGTAAAGCCCTTCCAGGAACCCCACTCCAGAACACAGTTCAGGCTCCTGGAAAAAACTCTGCCCACCTCTCCAGCCTCACACATGGCATTCTTCACTCCAGGAGAGTGGGTGCCAATATTTACAGTTCCCTAGAGGCAGCATCTTTCTGTGCACCTCCTTCTGCCTGGAACACTGTTTCTTCTTCATCGCCAGCTGTTCTCCAAGATTCAGCATCTGGTCGGTCAAGTGCCATGGCGCATGCCTACAATCCCAGCACTTTAGGAGGCTGAGGCAGAATGATTAACGGAGCTCAGGAGTTCGAGACCAGCCTGGGCAACACAGTGAGACCCCCCTTCTCTACAAAAAGTTTTTTTAATTAGCCAAGTGTGTAGTCCTAGTTACTGAGGCTGATGTGAGAGGATTGCTTGAGCCCAGGGGATCAAGGGTGCAGGGAGCCATCATTGTGCCACTGCACTCCCTTGGGCAACAGAGTGAGACTTTGTCTCAAAAAAATTAAAATTCAGCATCACCTCCTCTCCTCTCACTACACACACACACACACACACACACACACACACACACACACGGTGGGGTGGTCACAGAGGTACTTTTTTGGCTTCCATATACCATTAACACAGAGTCTGTATTCTAAAAATTATCTCTTTTATCAATGTTGCTGACTTGCGACCCACAGGCCAGATTGAATCTCTAGGCCTACGGCACTGTGTTTTCAAAAATAAATTCAGATTGGCTGCCAACATTTAATTATCAAGCAATTCCATATGAAAATGAAGATTTCTGACTTCTTCTCGAAAAAAGTGAAAAGGAAAATTCAGCAATCCTGGGCCCACATGGCCACACTGCACGAATGTGCTAGGAATGAGAAGCAGCCTCCACATTTAGACAGGGCTCTCCAGTTCACTTCGGTCTCTACCCAGCCTACTGCACCTTATGTTACCTTTTAGGCCCCTGAAGGCACTATGTGATAACCCCTTCACCTGTGCATTCTTAGGTGCACCTACCCTGGAGCCTGCCACAATGTAGGTGATCAGTAGGGATTTCTGGAATAGATAAATACCTGTACAAGGAAGCAGCACAACAGCACTCCAAACAAGACCAAGAGAAAGTGCTTAGCAAAATGCCAGCATCCAAGACCAAGCTGCTTGTCCCATGCAGAGTGCCCCAGAGGGGAAGTAGGTATTTGCTCAATGGCTTTGAGGACTGCTATTTATTGCCCTCAAACAGCTATTATGCCTGCAATGTGCTCGGAACTGTCCAGGATGCTGAAGTGATTGAAGGTCGGCTTTCTTTTTTTTTTTTGAGACAGAGTCTCGCTCTGTCGCCCAGGCTAGCGTGTAGTGGAGCGATCTTGGCTCACTGCAAGCTCCGCCCCCCAGGTTCATGCCATTCTCCTGCCTCAGCCTTCCAAGTAGCTGGGACTACAGGCACACGTGACCACCCCAGCTAATTTTTTTGTATTTTTAGTAGAGACAGGGTTTCACCATGTTAGCCACGATGGTCTCAATCTCCTGACCTTGTGATCCACCCTCCTCAACCTCCCAAAGTGCTGGGATTACAAGTGTGAGCCACTGCCCCCGGCCTCGGCTATCTTTCTTGAAATGAACAAGTGATGTGGCACTGGGGGAGTTTGTCGAGCCTGGTTTGTGTGTTTTATCCAGAAGTGCTGGACAAAATGTGTTCCCACATTACGCAGCAAACAGGAACACCAGAATCACTGCCTCCTCATCAGAGCAGACTATTCCCACCAAACACTCCCCTAATCTTGTATACAGACAGAAAAAAGGGTTGCAAGGTCATTAGATACCCTGCTTCCCTTCCTTCAAATGATCCAATTTCACCCTCTCAATTTTTTCATAGCAGTTTTTCACCTGTCTTCTTGTGATTTTCCTAATACTTTTCTTTAAATCAACTAAAAATATATATGTATAGAAAATATATATAGAGAGAGAGAGATTGTTTCGCTCTTGTTGCCCAGGCTGGAGTGCAATGGTGTGGTCTTGGCTCATTGCAACCTCTGTCTCCCGGGTTCAAGTGATTCTCCTGCCTCAGCCTCCCAAGTAACTGGGATTACAGGCATCCACCACCACGCCCAGCTAATTTTGTATTTTTCATAGAGGCCGGGTTTCACCATGTTGGCCAGTCTGGTCTCAAACTCCTGACCTCAGGTGATTGGCCTGTCTCAGCCTCCCAAAATGTTGGGATTACAGGTGTGAGCCACCATGCCTGACCTAAATCAACTAAAATATTTTTATTTAATTATATCTTAAAAGGAAATGTTACAGAGGTCCACAATCCCTCATCTGCAATTCCAAAGTCCAAAAATAATCTGAAAACTGCAAGTTTTCCCCCAAAGTTTAAGTCAAACTTATTTATCGGCAAAACTTGACCTGAAGTAATGTGAGGCTATTTATTTATAGTCTCTATTTATTCCAATTAGTGTGGCTTGTCACAGATTTCTTCACAGAAATATTAGTGTGTTTGCTTACAAGGTGCTTCCCCAGACACTGCTGGGGGTATGAAGTTACATACAGTAAATGTACAGGGTGATCTTTTCAAAATCTGAGAAATTCTGATTTCTGAACTATATCTGTCCCCAGGGGTTTTTGTAAGGGTTTATGAACCTGTCATACCACCATAAGTAGAAAATCAGTACCACCTGCTAGAAGAAGAGAAGATGACCATAAAAATAAATATAATTAAACTACATATTGTAATTTTAAGAAAAAATGTTTTTTAAAAACACCTAAACTCACACAGATCTCCTCTGACCCCATCAGCAGAGCCTGGTCACAAGCCTCTAAATTCCAAGGCCCATCACCTGTTTCCCTGTGTGATTTGAAATGGGGTCAAGCTCCCATTTCTCCTTGAAGAACTGAGCACCTACTTTGAATATCTCATCAGGAAGGCATTTTATTGCTGATGGCTGGAAATATGGCATCAAATCCTTGTCAAGCATCCGGAGCTCTGCCTTAGTTAATCCAGCTGGGGAGAAAAAGGAATCACGGGGGTTTATTTCAAGCCATCAGAACTCTGCTTGTTTTGTTAATGGTGCTGCATAATGCTCAGATCTGAGTGTTCTAGGCAGGCATCATTCCTTACAAAAGGCCCTGGAAATCACACTGGGGAATCAAGTTCCTTCATCAACTCAGAAAAAAAAAATGTGGGTCACATTAGCCCTGATTGGCCTCCTACAGTGAAACGCATGCCCAGAAGGAACTTCAATTTACACACTTTCAAATTTTGTATAAACCTACTTAGGGGCCGATTAAATCACATTCTAAACTAGCGGTTTTCCAAACTTTAGTGAACACAAGAATCTCCAAAAGAGCTTGTTTTAAAAGCAGATTTGCAGACCCACCCTCTGCAACTTCAAATCATGAAATGTAGGTTCTACTGTAACGCCACTGATATTTGCTACACATGGCCAAGGATAATGTTTTATTTTGTGTCCCCACATTTGAGTTTGGAAAGGGAGAGAAAGGTATGCTCAGGGTGAGTCTTACCTGCAATGGTCCCAAGCTCCTGCAAGACAGAACTGGTCCACTCAGTGGGATCCCCAAACACAACTTCAGCCTTCCTCTTAAACTCGGCTAAGACATGTGTGCTGCAGAGCAGGGTCCCAATTCTGGCCACTACCACCCTGGTAGTGGTTAAAGAGGGAGGGATATAATATGAGCTTGGACTCTTCAGCCAAAAACAAACACACACACACACACACACACACACACACATACACACACACACTGCACAGTAGGCTCAGCAGGGACAGCAGATCCAGCTTATCCCATTAGCCCAGTGGGATTTTAGCCCAGAAAGGTGCCAAGTGTCAGGAGGTGGAATATCTGGATGGATGGATGGATGGATGGATGGATGGATGGATGGATGGATGGCTGAATTAACCCATTTGCCATTTTGCACATTCATATTTTAGTTACCTGAATTCTGAGATCTTTATAAGTGGGATTTCAGTGATGTTTATAGCACACAGGGTTGCACCAAGTCCTACCAAATGAAAGCTCTTCAGGTCCTGGATACTGTATCCTGAATCATTCAGGTACCCTTGCAAAATGGATTCAGCCTAAAAAATAGTAAGAATAAAAGATAAACCATCCAGGAATGATCAAGGTCCCCAGGCCTGAGGGGATAAATAAGCTGTTGCTGTAGTCTCCTGACTGATCTCCCATCCTACTTCTCTGGAATCCCCACTCCAAACCATCCTGGCCTCTGCATCCAAGTTCATGTCCTTAAGATACTACTTCAACTGAGTATGTCCCCTAATCTATGGAAGTGTCTTCAGGCAACGAATCTCTTACATCCTTCACCAATATTAAAGGCACTTGTGTCCTGTGTGTCTGCTGCTTATTTCCTTCAGTCACTCTTATGACCTTCAGACAGTTTGGACATACAACTTCTTCTGCATCAGGATCCAAACTTTTCCAGCATCTTTTTCCACAACGTTCCTTCTCCCTTTTTTTTTTTTTTTTTTTTTCGTTTTTTGGAGATGGAGTCTTGCTCTGTCACCCAGGCTGGAGTGCAGTGGCACAGCTCGCTGCAACCTCCACCTCCCCAGGTTCAAGCAATTCTCGTGTTTTAGCCACCCAAGTAGCTAGAATTACAGGTGCACATCACCACATCTGGCTTTTTGTATTTTTTGTAGAGACGGGGTTTCACCATGTTGCCCAGGCTGGTATCAAACTCCTGACCTCAAGTGATCCACCCACCTCGGCCTCCCAAAGTGCTGGGATTATAGGCATGAGCCACTGCACCCAGCCTTTCCACAACCTCCAAAAAAACCTTGTAATTTCCTGTCTCTTTGCCTTTGTTCAAACCAGTCCTTTCATCTGAAATGCCCTTCTGCACTTCCAAGGGCAGACATTCTTTTTTTTTTTTTTTTTTGGTTCAACTCAAATGTCACCTTCTTCATGAGGTTTCAGCCAGAATGATTTTTTTCTTCCTCTATGGTCCTACAGAAATATGTTTACCCCTTAATGATTTTTTCTTCCTCTATGGTCCTACAGAAATATGTTTACCCCTTCAATTCCAATGTTTACTCTTCAATTCCAAGAGTAGCACACAAAATGCTTTGGTGTTAAACTATTTTAAACTAAGCCTTGATTTAAGGCGGCTGACACATAAGTCTCCATAATTCTAGCACAGTGGCTATTCATCATTCATAACTTCCTCTGGAGAACCACCTCTCTTGTATTCCTGCTTCATGTGGTTCAGTCAAAGCTAACTGCACCAAGTTCCAGGAGTGATGAATTTCAATTCATACCTTAGCCTAGCTGCAGTCACTGGTTCTGGATTGGACATGTGATTTAACCAGAGTCAACCAGAACTTTGAGTGGAGCATTAGGGGAAGAGCTTTCTTTACTCTGGACTTGAACTTAGAAGGATATACACAAGGATCTGCTGGAACCTACCACATGCAGGCATAGAGCCTGTCTCTCAATGAAGCCAACACAAAGAAAAGCAAAGTTCAAAAACATGATAAGAGACAGATTCCCACCCAGAGTGTTGAAGATCCTGGATCCAGCTGTATCTGAACACTACCCCTGAACTTTCCAGTAATGGGAGTCAATAAATTCCTTTTTTTTTTTTTTTTTTTTTTTTTGAGACAAGGTCTCACTCTGTCACCCAGCCTGGAGTGCAGCGGCATGATCTCTGCTCACTGCAACCTCCCTCTCCCACGTTCAAGCGATTCTCATGCCTCAGCCTCCCCAGTAGCTGGGATTACAGGCAGGCGTGAACATGCCTGGCTAATTTTTGTATTTTTAGTAGAGAAGTAGTTTCACTGTTGGCCAGGCTGGTCTCAAACTCCTGACCTCAAGTGATCTGCCCATCTCAGCCTCCCAAAGTTCTAGGACTACAGGTATGAGCCACTGCACACTGCACCCAGCCCCTTTATTTGTTCAAGCCAGTTTGTGTTGGGTTTTCTGCCACTTGTAACTAAACATGTGCTGATTCATTTTATCTACCTATGTAGGACCTGAGGAGGCATCCAAGCCAATCCTATGAAGATCAGCTACAAAATAAAGTCTGGGCTGGGCACGGTGGCTCACACCTGTAATCCCAGCACTTTGGGAGGCCGAGGCAGGAGGATCACTTAAAGTCAGGAGTTTAAGACCAGCCTGGCCGACATGGTGAAAGCTTGTCTCTACCAAAAAAATACAAAAATTAGCCAGGTGTGGTGGCACGTGCCTGTGGTCCCAGCTACTTGGGAGGCTGAGGTGGGAGGATTGCTTGAGCCTGGGAGGTGGAAGTTGCAGTGATCCAAGATTGTGCCACTGCACTCCAGCCTGGGTGACAGAGTGAGACTCTGTCTCACAAAATAAAGTCTGGTTCCTTCAGTGCTCATGGGAGCAAGTAAAAGAGATTATAAGACCTCACAAGGCAAAGATGAGGAGACATCCAAGGACAGACCTCTAAGTGGAAGCGAAAATCACAGGCTATAGTCAATCTTCCCAACTCTCTTTGTTGTTTTTTTTTTTGTTTTTTTTTTTGAGACAGAGTCTCACTGTGTCACCCAGGCTGGAGTGCAGTGACATGATCTTGGCTTACTGCAACCTCCATCCCCCAGGGTTCAAGTAATTCTTATGCCTCTGACTCCCAAGTAGCTGGGATTACAGGCGCCCGCCACCACACCCAACTAATTTTTTGTGTTTTTAGTAGAGACAGGGTTTCACCATTTTGGCCAGGCTGGTCTCAAACTCCTGGCCTCAAGTGATCTACCCACCTCAGCCTCCCAAAGTGCTGGGATCACAGGCATGAGCCACCATGCCCAGCCCCCATCTCTGTTTAATGTTAGTCATCACCATCACACAATATAGATCATTAAGGTGTTGAGAGAAAGTGTTGAGGAAGATTGTGAAATGTTGCAATGAAATTCCATCTTCATGGGCTGGTGCTTCCCACCCCTCAGGTGTGTTTAAATGCTACCTACTCAGAGAAAACTGCCCTCTGGACTCTTTCATCTCAAACAGCCCTTCTTCCCACTATTCCCATGAGCACCTTGTCCATTTTCCACATCACTTATCGTGATTTTTCAAATTTTTCACTTTGATTACTCACTTTTTTGTCTGTATCACCAAGTAGGCTCCCAAAAGAAAAGGACCATATCCAGGTAGTTTACCAATGAGTCCCCAGCACCTAGCATAATGCCTGCCACAGAGTAGGAGTTCAATAAGTACTCCTTGAGTAAGTAAATGAATGAATGAATGAATGAATGAAACAACATCTGAGTGATGACTTACAAAAGTCGTGGGCAATATATATTATTTGACATGCTTCATTTTGCTGCCTTCATGTAATAGACTGGCTTCAGGAAGATTTCTCATGTTTCTGAAAATCGGACTGGTCAGTGTCCTCATCAAGTTGTCCTCCATGATTACAAAGCTCACAGCTACTATGGGGGCGGGGGATGCAGTGACACCATGCTTAGACTTATATGTCTTTGACTTAATGGGACTGTATATACAAAGTGGTAATAGCTAACATTTATTGTAGCTAACATTTCTTGAGTGCATACTGTGTGCTGGCACCACTTTGACCACTTTACACATACTATCTCATCTAATCCTCCTAAATAACACTATGAGGTAAATATTAATAGTATCCCTAGTTTGCAGATGAGCAAACTGAGGCAAGGAGAGGTTAAGTAACTAGGCCAAGATCACACAGCTAGAAAATGATCGTTCTGGCCAGGCGCCGTAGCTCCTGCCCGTAATCCCAGCACTTTGGGAGACAAAGGCGGGCAGATCACCTGAGGTCGGGAGTCGGAGACCAGCCTGACCAACATGGAGAAACCCCGTCTCTACTAAAAATACAAAATAAGCAGGGTGTGATGATGCATGCCTGTAATCCCAGCTACTCAGGAGGCTGAGGCAGGAGAATTGCTTGAACCCGGGAGGCAGAGGTTGCAGTGAGTGGAGATTACACTCCAGCCTGGGCAACAAGAGCAAAACTCATTCTAAAAAAAAAAAAAGAAGAAGAAGAAAGAGAAAAGAAAATGATGGTTCTAGGATCAAAACCCAGGCAGTCTGATTCCAGGGCCTATACTCTTAGCCAGTGAAGGTGTTTGGCTATGGAGAAAAAATGGAGATTCAAGTTAGTTTTCAAATTTTTCTTATTAAGTCTTCACAATCAGGTTTCACTAGTTGACTCAGAGCAATTTGGGCTCCTCAACTATCAGGCACGCTCACTTTAAAATGAAAGTGCAAAAATACAATTTAAATGAAATTACTTTGAAGATATGGTATTAAATTGTCCTTGCCACTGAAACCCGGAAAATGCAAGCTCAGCCTGCAAGGTGATAAGTTAAAATAAATTTCCTTGAGTGATGAGACCAGTGTATATGTAATGATTCCAAGACAATTAATACCAACACTTTTAGGCAATATTAACCGTTGAAAAATGAATAGCTTTAAGATTTCAATCTCTCTGTTCATCCCTCTGGCTTCTATAATAGTTTCTTCCCTTATATTGGTTTTTGAGCTGAACTATCTGTTAATGTAGTTCCGTCAGGTCTGACTATTAATCTAGAAACATGCATTTAAGGTTGATTGGGAGCTTAAGTTGAAGAACTGACTACAAATGATACATGCAAGTGTTAGGTTTTCATATCCTCTTCAAACATATTGATAAATCTCACTGCCATCCATGAGAATTAAAATCAGTGCAAAGGGAAGGAGATACCCTAGTTTCCGGATGTATTTTTGTGTTTCTCCAAGACTGCAAATAGAATGATTTTAATAGCACAGTGTGATGTGGCACTTCTCAAACTAGTCAAAACCAGTTTTAGAGTCAAAGAACCATGGGATTATAGAATATCAGACTGGAAGGAACCTCAGATTGTTGGGGCTAACCCTCTCATCTTGCAAAGGAGGAGACTAACCCAGAGAAAGGGGCTGTAATGATGATGATAATGTTGATGATGACAATGCAATGATGTCAATATCAACATAAAAACAGCTAATTTTTATTGACTACTATGTACCAGACATTGTTCAAAATGTTTTCAAGTATTAACTCATGTAATCTTCATGGCCAGGATCTGCATGTTGCCCAGCTCCAGGGGTGCACCATTCACACTGTATTCTGTTTGGATGGCGCCACTCAGAGTTATGAAACATGGCCACCGTGATTACAAAAAGCTCAAAAGAGTAGGGGGACATTCATTGATTTTGGCTGCTCAGCGTCCACACTTTTTCTTTGGAAAATTACCCTCTATTAGCTTCCTATTGCTACTCTACCAAATTACCCCAAACATAGTGGCTTTAAAAATACACATTTATTCTCTTATAGTTCTAGAGACTGTATGTCCTAAAATGGACTAGAAGGATGGGTTCCTTCTGGGAGTTCTAAGAAGAATTCATTCTCTTGCTTTTTCTAGCTTCAAGAGGCCACCTGCATTTCCTTGGCTCATAGCCCCCTCCTCCATCTCCAAAATCAGCAGCAGAGCACCTTCAGATCTCTTTCTAGGTCCCTCTGCTTCCATTATCATGTCACCTTCTCTATCTATGACCCTCCTTGCTCCTTCTTAAAAGGACCCTTGTGATTACATTGGGCCCACCCAAATAATCCAAGATAACCTCCCCATCTCAAGATCCTTAATCACATCTTCAAAGTCCCTTTTGCTCCATAAGTTAACATAGTCACAGCTTCCAGGGGTTCAGACATGGACATCTTTGGGGGACCTTAATCAGCCTACCACATATCCTTCCCCACTTGGCTCATGTGGTCATGAGATGGTGATAAGATGGACTCCGCTCCCTGATGCAGGCCTCGCCAACCAACATATTCAACCCCAGACCAGAGTGGTGGCTCAGGGGCGGGCAACTACATGAGTGGAGTCAATGCTGAGGCTTTTCCAAAAACTAATAAAGAAGAGGCACATTTTTATGGGCTTGTTAATTAGATTGTATATAAACCTAGTGCTGAAAATGACCACTGAGAGAGCTGCCTAAGAATGAAGATAACATGGAAGGGCTAACACTTCCCTTTCCAGCAGTACAGTGGATTAGACACCCTAAACTTCTCTCCCAATCAAAACAATTAAAATTCTGGGAAGAACTTCTTCTTTAGCCCATGAAGGATTAATTAACATAGGAATTGTCCACCCACCATAAACAACTAGAAAATTTAACAAAATATATAAGACAACTGCATCTGGATATGGAACAACAGAATCATAATCCCAGAAGAAGAAAAACAAACAAGATGAGCCTTAAAATTACCCTCACTTACTGCCAAAAAGCAGTTTCCAAGACATGGATCAGGAAGAGGAACCAAAACAAGCCCAGTGGCCCAGCTGAGTTGAGGATACAGAGATCCAAGTTCAGAGAGGCCACAGCACTTATCACTTGGGCAAAGTATTGGAGAGGAGGAAACTGCAGAGGGTTCCAGAAAGCTGCAGAGATGTCTAGTACTGACTGCTATTTTGCACATGCAAAGAGTGAAACTCCACATAGGCAGGAAAAGAGTCATCAGTAATCAGAAAGGATTAGGCTGAGCAACTTCCAGAGCTCATATGGAGCTGGAAATAGTTCACATTCTCACCAGCCAAAGTAGAGAGATCTTGAAATACATGGAGCATTAGGTAACATCCTCAAAGGAATCATGTCACAGTAATGATGATAAATTAACAACAGAATAAAGGTCACTCTGGTTTTACCCTAACAAAACTCAAAAGGAAGCATCAAAAGGATCAAGCTGATTTGAAAGTAACTTAAGTGTATGACAGAACAAAGCCCAATACTCTTCAAAGAAATACAACTAAATCAAATACTCAACAATGTAAAATCCACAATGCTCATCACCCAATCAAAATTGCTAGGCTTGCAAACAAAAAAAGAAAATATGACTCATAACTAAGAGAAAAATCAGTCAACAGAAACAGACTCAAAAATGACCATGATGAGGAAATTAACAGTAAGGATATGAAGGCAGCTCTTATAAATATGGAATAGTTAAAAGACCCAGAAACATCCACCCACCTGTCCCGGGGTCCATTCTGTTTGCCAGCTTAGGGAAGCCACAGTGTCTATGGAGCTGAGGTCCAGCTGCTCCAGCTCACTCTCATTAAGAGCCAGAGCAATGCACCCCAGGGAGACGATATGGTGTTCTCTCCAGTAAGATGGCATGTCCCAAACCTTTAGGCAAAAAAAGAAAATAGATTAGACTGAACACTGGTGATGGTATTTACAATGATTTGAATGTTTGTGCCCCTCTAAAATGCATATGTTAAAACCTAATCTCCAATGTGATAGTATTGGAAGGTTGGGCCTTGGGAGATGATTAGGTCATAAGGGTGGAGCCCTCATGAGTGGGATTAGTGCCCTTGTAAAAGAGACCCCAGAGAGCTAGCTACAAGCTAGTCCCTTTCCACCATGTGAGGACACAGTGAGAAAGCACCATCTATGAAAAACAAGTCCTTACCAGATACTGGATCTGCCAGTGCTTCAATTTTTGATTTCTCACCCCCCAGAACTGTGAGAAATAAATTTCTGTTTATAAGTTACCAGTCTATGATATTTTGTTATAACAGCCTGAATGGACAAAGGCAGTATCTAAAATAGACATAAGGAGGCTAGGTGCAGTGGCTCACACTTGGAATCTCAGCATTTTTGGAGGCCAAGGCATGCAGATCACATGAGGCCAGGAGTTCAAGACCAGCCTGGCCAACATAACGAAACCCTGCCTCTACTAAAAATACAAAAAAAAAAAAAAAATTAGCTGTGCATGGTGGCGCACACCTGTAATCCCAGCCACTTGGGTGGCTGAGGCACAAGAGTCACTTGCAGAAGTTGCAGTTAGCCAAGATGGTGCCACTGTACTCCAGCCTGGGTGACAGAGCGAGACCCTGTCTCAAAGAAATAAAAATAAAACAGACATAGGGAAACCTATTGTGCAGCATGGTGACCACAGTTGATAATAATGTGTTGAATGGTTGAAAATTGTGAAGAGAGTAGATGTTAAATATTCTCACAACAAAAACTGACAACGGACAAGTATGAAAGGTGATTGACATGTTAGCTTGCTTTAACCATTCCCCAATGTATACATACATCAAAACATCATATTGTATATATGTATACACCATAAATATATATAATTTGTATTTGTCAACTATCCCTTAATAAAAAATAAATAAAAATTAAAAAGACATAGGGTAAATCTTAATATAAAGCTCTCTTTTAAATCAATAATAAAAAGATGACTATATTTGTTTTAAAAAAAGATAGACAAAAGACATCAACAAGGAATTCACAAAAGAAAAATTAAATGTATGGGGAAAAGTTTATTCTCAGTCATAATTAAAGAAATATACATTAAAAACAATCAGACCACGTTGATTCATCACATGTCAAGAAGTATAAAGACTTATCACCATTTACGATACTGGAAAGATACAAGGTAAGGGATACCCTCATTTGTTGTAGTTGAGAATATAAGTTGGTACATACTCTTGAGAGGGCAATTTGGCTTATCTGTAGCAAAAGCTTTTAAAGTATTTATATTCTTTGACCCAGGAATTCCACCTGTGGGAATTTAGCCTGAGTAAATGAGACAAGTACCCAACAGTATATGTATAAAGGCATACATTGAGGCACTTTTTTAATGCAACCTGAAAGTCTAACAATTAGCTAAATAAATAAGAACTAACCATAAATAAAATGAAGTTGCCCCTGTGGATACCTCCACCAAAGATTGGTTCCAGGACTTCTTAAAGATACCAAAATCCATGGATATTCAAGTCCCTTATATAAAATAGTGTAGTATTTGCATATAATCTATGCACATCCTCCTGTATACTTTAAATCATCTCTAGATTACTTATAATACCTGATGCAATATAAGTGCTATGTAAATATGTACAAAATGTTATGTCAAAAATGCTACTGTATTTTTATGTGTATTGTTTTTTATTGTTATATTGTTATTTGGAGCATTTTTTCTAAATACATTCTACCTGAGGTTGGTTGAATCTGCAGATGTGGAACCCATTGATATGGAAGGCTAATTGTATTACAAAGCTATTTAAAATACTGATATAGGCTAGATGCTGTGGCTTACACCTGTAATCCCAACACTTTGGGAGGCCAGGCAGACAGATCACTTGAGGTCAGGAGTTCGAGACCAGCCTGGCCAACATTGTGAAACCCCATCTCTACTAAAAATACAAAAATTAGCCGGGCATGGTGGTGGATGCCTGTAATCTCAGCTACTTGGGAGGATGAGGCAGGAGAATTGCTTGAACCTGGGAGGCAGAAGTTGCAGTAAGCCAAGACCACACTATTGTACTCCAGCCTGGGCAACAAGAACAAAACTCCATCTCAAAAAATAAATAAATAAATAAAATACTGACATAGATGTACATTTTGGATATGAAAAAATATGCAGTCTGTACTGTTGGGTGTAGAAAGCAAGTTATTGAATAGTAGGTAAGTATA
Source organism: Pan paniscus (assembly GCF_029289425.2). NCBI lineage: Eukaryota > Metazoa > Chordata > Mammalia > Primates > Hominidae > Pan > Pan paniscus. The sequence continues at coordinate 31,321,402 of NC_073267.2, read as the reverse complement.
ATATCATTTTTGTAAAACATGAGATATATGTATGAAATATATAAAATAATATTTTTTATATACATAGTTTTGGAGTGTGGTAAGCTTCAAGTGAATATACCAAAATATCAACAGTGCTTATCTGCTGAACAGTGCTTATCAAAATATCAACAGTGAGTAAAAGATTATCACTGATTTTCTTCTTTATTATTTTCTGACTTTTCTACAATAAACTTGAAGTACTCATATAATACATAAATACAGTTATATTTATAATTTTAAGACATTGAATTGTTTAACCCTTGAGGGTAACTAGATATTCCACAACCATGTAAAGAGCTAAAACAGGGCTGGGTGCAGTGGCTCATGCCTGTAATCCCAGCACTGTGGGAGGCCAAGGTGAGCAGATCTATTGAGGCTAGGGGTTTGAGACAAGCCTGGCCAAACAAACCCCGTCTCTACTAAAATACAATTATTAGCCAGGCATGGTGGCTTGTGCCTGTAGTCCCAGCTACTCAGGTGGCTGAGACACAAGAATCACTTGAACCCGGGAGGCAGAGTTTGCAGTGAACCACAGATCGCGCTGCTGCACTCCAGCCTGTACGACAGAGCAAGACTCTGTCTTAAAAGAAAAAGAAAAAAAAAGAAAGAAAAGCTAAAACAGGCCACAAAGGGACCTTTTCCTTTTATTTATTTATTTGAGACAGAGTCTCGCTCTATCACCAGGCTGGAGTGTAGTGATGCAATCTCGGCTCACGGCAACCTCCGCCTCCCGGGTTCAAGCAATTCTCCTGCCTCAGCCTCCCGAGTAGCTGGAACTACAGGTGCATGCCACCACACCCGGCTAATTTTTGCATTTTGAGTAGAGATGGGGTTTCACCATGTTGGCCAGGCTGGTCTCGATCTCTTGACCTCGTGATCCGCCTCCCAAAGTGCTGGGATTATAGGCATGAGCCACTGCACCCAGCCTATTTTTATTTATTTTTGAGACAAGGTATCAGCTCTGACGCCTAGGCTAGAGTGCACTGGCGCAATCTTGGCTTACTGCAACCTCCACCTCCCGGGTTCAAGCCATTCTCCTGCCTCAGCCTCCTGAGTAGCTGGAACTACAGGCACATGACACCACGCCTGGCTAATTTTTGCATTTTGAGTAGAGACAGGGTTTCACCATGTTGGCCAGCCTGGTCTCGAACTCCTGACCTCCCGTGATCCGCCCGCCTCGACCTCCCAAAGTGTTGAGATTACAGGCATAAGCCACTGCACCCAGCCAACAAAGGGACCTTCTTAAAGATGGAAAGCTACTTCCAGTCCTCTTTTTACTCCTTTCTGTTATATTTTCAGACAAATTTGCAAATGATTCTGAGAAAACCTGCTGTGAGCAGCAGCTGGGGCTCTCCAGGTGAAGGAATAAAGCCTAATTCCTGCAAACCACCTTGGTCAGAGGCACTGGGACATCCACAGAACTTGATTCACTGAGCATCCGCTAGATGCCAAGACACATCTCATCCCATTCTCTGCCACAGCCCTAAGAGGGAGGAACTGGAAATTTCCTCCTTTCTCAGATAAGGAGATCACAATATCACTGAGCTGATGCAGTAAAATTTCAAGATGATGTATGGGAAAACTGCTCGAGGAGGGCTCTATGTGCAGAAATGCTGAACTGGTTTTGGTGTTTTTCTTTTTTCCTCTGTTTAATGTTTCCTCCCTGAGGTGGGCTTCACCTGTATTGCTTTCTCCTTCAGGGTCATCAGCTGAGGCCGGCTGAAACCCTGGACAGCTCCCAGCAGTTCCACAGTCCTGATGAATGTGTCTTCCTCCATGCACCGCAGGTCCTCCAGGGCCCAGCAGGCATTGGCTTCGGCCAACTTGAAGATGTCATCAGAAGAGGGGGCCACGACTCCATGGCAACCTGAAGAAAGGAGAGATGCAGGGAAGGAGAAGAGGAAAGAGAATTTCAGGAAATGTTAGTGTATTGAAATGAGTAACATTCTTCGCCAGTCAGATTTATGCATGGAAGGGACTACAGAGTAAAAGCAGAGAGCAGGAGCCCAGGGACCAGTTTGAATCCCACTTCTGCCATTTCTTGCTAATTACTGGGTAACAAAGTCATGGAAATGCCAGGTTTTGCACATCCACATGCACAAACTAGGAGCGGTGCAACATTACAATTAAACTACAAATTCCTTGAGGGCAGTAAGAGCTGGTGGTGAACAGTCCTGACTTTCGATTCAAATCCAAGGCTATTTAACCTCGCTGTATTTCAGTTTTCTTGTCTATAAAATGGAAATAAAATCACCTCATAGGATGGTTGTGAAAACTAAATGTGTTATATGTAAAGCACTTAGAACAGTGCCACGCATACAGTAAGCACTCGATACACAATTTCTGTTGCCTATCTTACCCCCTATGCCTTTGAGTTTGCAACCCAGCATAAAGATTCCAAAATTATGCAGCAGCCTTCCTATAAAAATGGGAAGATGGGCTGCACGGTGGCGCATGTCTTTAATCCCAGCACTTTGGGAGGCCAAGGCAGAAGGATCACTTGAGCCCAGGAATTCAAGACCAGCCTGGGCAGCATGGTAAGACCTCACCTCTAAAAAAAAAAAAACTACAAAATATTAGCTAGGCATGGTGCCACATGCCTGTAGTCCCAGCTACCCAGCAGGCTGAGGTGGGAGGATCACCTGAGCCTGGGAGGTCAAGATTGCAGTGAGCTGTGATCACACCTACTCTCCAGCCTGGGTAATGGTGAGACCCTGTGTCAAAATAAAATAAAAAATAAAAACCAGGAAGATGAGTTGCTGTCCATGAAAATCATAGTGGAGGTTGTGGCTTTCCCATCCCAAGAGAAAAGAGAAATGAGCCCATTGCATTTCTCTTGGCAACAGGAAAAACATCCATTTCGGTCTTTGAATAATGTGAACCTTACCTACTCAAACCAGTTACCAACCAACATGCAAGTGAGATATTGTCGTTGCTGGATCTGATGTGCCCAACCTGGGAGAAAACTCTAGGATCCTTAAGAGCAACCCTGGATTTCTTATCTTAGCAGCAGACCACCACTGATGCTGACAGATGCACCAACCCCACCCAAGGCCAGGGTATTTCCCGAGCCCCATGGCCTCTCTCTTCTCATTGCACCTTCAATGGAAATTCACTGCATTCCAATCAAGAAGCAAAAGTAGACCAGATCAAAGATGCCAGTTGTGGTCCTCAAACATCTTTATCATAAGCCACTTGGAGAGGACTAAAGACTCATCCCTCCCTAGGCCAACCCCCAGCCCACCCTCTAGTGAAAACAACATCAGTGATAGCACAGAACTAGAGAGGGCAGAATGGTTGACTAGTATATCAGGAACTTGGTCTTATCACTGTGTCTGTCCAGGGCTTAGAATAGAGCCTGGTACATAGTAGGTGTTCAGCAAATATCTGTGGAGTGAGTGAACACACACACACAAATTAATATAAAACCAAGCGGTAATTCTGCTAATCCATTAATCACTAAAGCACAGCAGCAATTAATACCCAGAACCAACTAAAGAACACTCAAACTATGCACTGATACCAGAGCTTCCTTCCCCTGAGCATGGAAAGCCTTATTTTGTGTACCACATGCACACAGTAAGAGCTCTGCAATATGATGACATGGACTGCTAGACCTTGAGGGCAGTGGGAGCCAGTGGTGGTCACCACCAGCTTTGGGTACAAATCCAAGAACTGCCATTTACTAATTCTGTGACTTTAGACAAGTCCCTTAGTCTCCTAAGCCCCAGTTTCCTTCATTTAAAAAACAAGAGAACACCCAAGCCTGGAAATCTGCAGCCCTAAATGGGAATAGGGATTCCTGTTTTCACGCCCAAATGTTAGGTTTTGGCCTGCCACATCCCACTATCCTGTACCCATATAAACCCCAAACCCCAGGCTCCATGAGCATACAAGCAGATGAGCAGATGAATAGAAGAGAAGAGGAGCAGAAGAGCAGCATGGCAGAGAAAGGAGCATCTGAAGGCCAAGAAGAGTTTGGCTGGGGACAGTTGGAGAGGAGATTGGTCACAGGACAGCCAAACTCCAGGGGAAGATCATCTTCCCACTCCACCCCCTTTCTAGCTCCCCATCCATCCCACCGAGAGCCACCTCCATTACCCAATAAAACCCCACATTCACCAAGAAAAAAAAAAAAAAAAACGGGAGAACAAGATAATGCATGGAGGAATAATCACCCAAGGTAGACATAAATCCAATTGTGATACTTCTTTGCTCGATGTCACACGATTCCTCCACCCAGAGTAAAAGCCAAAGTCATTAGGGTTTCCTTTAACAGTCACTACATGGCTGGCCTTGTCTCTCACTCCCCTCCAAACACACTGGCCCTTACCTCCCACTCATGGAAGTGGTCCTGTCGCACTCTCTGCCTGGAAGACTCTAATTGAAAATATCCACATGGACCACTCTCCCTTGGGTCTTCATTCAAATGTCACCTCTCAATAAGACGTTCCTTCATGATTCTCTTTTCACATGACAGTCCCCTCTCAACACTCGTGGTGCATTCCCTTGCTTTATTTTCCTTCTTGGCACTTTTCATACAATATACCATATATTTTACTTATGTATGGAAATTTATTGTCTTGCTACCCTCCATTTGAAAGTAAGCTCTTTATTTACAAAATTGGTGCTTAACGAATATTTGTTGGGTGGATGAAAGCAAGCACTGACTGTCAACTACTATCATTGGGGGTGATTAACTTTGTCTCCTCATGCCTGGCCCCAGTCTGCACTTAGTAGGTGCATGGTAATAATAATAAAATATCTAACACTTGGACAGGCATGGTAGCTCACATCTATAATCCCAGCACTATGGGAGACCAAGGCAGGAGGATCACTTGAGGCTCAGAGTTCAAGATCAGCCTGGGCAACACAGCAAGACCCTATCTCTACAAAAAAATAAAAAATTATCCAGATGTGGTGGTGCATGCCTGTAGTCCCAACTACTTGTGAAGCTGAGGTGGGAGGATCCCTTGAGTCCAGGAGGTCGAGGCTGTAGTGAACCATGATTGCACCACTGCATTCCAGCCTGGGTGGCAGAGCGAGGCCCTGCCTCTATAAAATCAAATTTTAGGCCGGGGGCAGTGGCTCACACCTGTAATCCCAGTATTTCGGGAGGCCAAGGCAAGTGGATCACCTGAGACCAGCGTTCAAGACCAGCCTGGCCAACATTGTGAAACCCCGTCTTTACTAATAATACAAAACTTAGCCAGGCGTGGTGGCACATGCCTATAATCCCAGCTAGTCAGGAGGCTGAGGCAGGAGAGTTGCTGTAATCTGGGAGGTGGAGGTTGCAGTGGGCCAAGATCATGCCACTATACTCCAGCCTGGGTGACACTCCAGCAAGACTCCATCTCAAAAAAATAAAAAAAATCAAATTTTAAAAATATCTAGTACTTATTAAAGATCTGCTACATGCCAGGCATTCCTGTAAGCATGTTTCTGGGTTTAAACCCATTAATTCTCACAATAACCCAGTGAGGTAGAGACTTTCATTATCCCCATTTGATAAAGGATGAAAACTGAGGCACACAGAGGTTAAAGAGCTTACCCAAAGCCACACAGCCAGTAAGTGGCAGACTCAGGAGTGAAATCTAGCCAGCCCGGCCCTGTCACTGCTATGTTAAACCACTAATCCATGTTGGTCCTTTAAGTCAATCCTACTGAAATGTTTGTTACACATATTCACGCATTAAACCTACTAGCCTGGGTATGGAGTATGGGACATGATTCCACGTCACTTTACAAAAGTGTAACTCTTTTTTTTTTTTTTTTTTTTGAGACAGAGTCTCGCTGTCACCCAGGCTGGAGTGCAGTGGTGCCATCTCAGCTCACTGCAACCTTCATCTCCTGGGTTCAAGCAATCCTTGTGTCTCAGCCTCCTGAGTAGCTGGGACTACAGGTGTGCACCACTACACCCGGCTAATTTTTGTGTTTTTAGTAGAGACAGGGTTTCGCCATGTTGGCCGGGCTGGTCTTGAACTCCTGACCTCAAGTGATCTGCCCACCTCAACCTCACAAAGTGCTAGGATTACAGGCTTGAGCAACCGCACCTGACCCAAAAGTGTAATTCTTTTGCCTATAGATTTTGTCATTCTATTGCTTTGCAGACATTTCATCCAGTTCCCTGCATAAGGAGGCCTCTTGATGTCAGGGATCCTGCCCAAAACATTAATTACTATGTCAGCAATGGCTCAGATACCCTGAAAACACTCACTAGGCATAGGGTCAGAGCTGGGGATCTTATCACTGCTGTTCCGAACAGATTGAAAGACAGCCCAGAGGAATTCTTTAGGGGGCAGGGTCCTGGCCATCTTGGAAGCTGCTTGCAGAAGGATCTCAGGAAACTGTGTGAAAGAAGATGAAAGAAGAGGAATAATAATTAAAACCCCTTAAATACAGATTGAAATTAGAGTTGAAACTGTCACACTACTTACTGCCTTCATTCTTTGTTATAGCAACTTCTCATATAAATCTATTCCCTAGTCCCACTAATGTGGTCTCTATAAAGAATCCTATAAAATGATACTCAACTTCAATAAAAATCCAATAAAGTCTAAAAAACATAAGTAAATCACTTTTCACCCATCAGATTGTCAAAAATAAAATAAAGTGCTAATACTTAATGCTGGGCACATTCATTTTTCCGTGGGACTGTCAAACTGTGCACTATTAGCAGAGCAATCTGGTAATATCGACAAAAAAATGTAGGTTAGGCCAGGTGTGGTGGCTCATACTTGTAATCCCAGCATTTTGGGAGGTCAAGGCAGGCAAATCACTTGAGGTCAGGAGCTCAAGACTGGCCTGGCCAACATGGTGAAACCCCATCTCCACTAAAAATACAAAAATTAGCCAGTCGTGGTGGCATGAGCCTGTCATCCCAGCTACTTAGGAGGCTGAGACAGAAGGATCACCCGAGCCCAGGAGGCTGAGGTTGTAGTGAGTCGAGAGCATGCCACTGCACTCCAGCCTGGGTGATGGGAGTAAAACCCTGTCTCAGAAAAAAACAAAAAAAAGTATGTGTACCTACCCCTTTTATGGTTTGGTGCTATTTCAAAGTTTTTACTAAACTTTATATTTAATATAGTTTGGATGTGTACCCCACCCAAATCTTATTGAAATGTAATCCCCAGTGTTGGAGGTGGGGCCCAGTGAGAGGTGATTGGATCATGGGGGCAGATTTCTCATGAATGGTTAAATACAATCCCCTTGGTACTGTCCTCACAATAGTGCGTGCGTTCTCTCGAGATCTTGTTGTTTAAATGCATGTAGCATCTCCCCCATCACGCTCTTGCTCCTGTGTCGGCCAAGTAAGATGTGTCTGCTCCCCCTTCGCCTTCCGCCATGATTGTAAGTTTCCTGAGGCCTTCCCAGAAGCTGGGCAGATGCCAGCATCATGCTTCCTGTACAGTCGGCAGAGCCATGAGCCAATCAATCCTCTTTTCTTGTCTTTTTTTTTTTTTTTTTTCAGAGTCTTGTTCTGTTGCTCAAGCTGGAATACAGTGGTGTGATCTCCACTCACTGCAACCTCCACCTCCCAGGCTCAAGTAATTCTCGTGCCTGAGCCTCCTGAGTAGCTGGGATTACAGGCATGCAGCACCAAGCCAGGCTAATTTTTTTTTTATTTTTATTGTAGACAAGGTTTCACTATCTTGGCCTGGCTGGTCTCAAACTCCTGGCCTCAAGTGATTCACCCACCTCGGCCTCCCAAAGTGCTGGGATTACAGATGTGAGCCACTGTGCCTGGCAGTGTTTGTTTGTTTGTTTAGACAGAGTCTCGCTCTATCACCCAGGCTGGAGTGCGGGGCACGATCTCGGCTCACTGCAAGCTCCGCCCCCCGGGTTCACGCCATTGTCCTACCTCAGCCTCCCGAGTAGCTGAGACTACATGCGCCCACCACCATGCCCGGCTAATTTTTTGTATTTTTTAGTAGAGACGGGGTTTCACCCTCTTAGCCAGGACGGTCTCAATCTCCTGACCTCGTGATCTGCCCGCCTCGGCCTCCCAAACTGCTGGGATTGCAGGCATGAGCCACTGCAACTGGCCCTTTTCTTTTTTTTTTAATTTAACTTTTATTTTAAGTTCAGGGGTACGTGGCAGGTTTGTTATATAGGTAAGCTTGTGTCATGGAGGTTTGTTGTACAAATTATTTAATCACCCAGGTATTAAGCCTAGTACCCATTAGTTATTTTTGCTGATCTTCTCCCTCCTCCCACCCTTCACTCTCCAATAGGCCCCAGTATCTGCTGTTCCATTCTATGTGACAACATGTTCTCATCATTTAGCTCCCACTTATAAGTAAGAACATGCGGTATTTGGTTTTCTGTTTCTGCATTCGTTTGCTAAGGATGATGGCCTCCAGCTCCATCCATGTCCCTGCAAAGAACACGATCTCATTCTTTTTTATGGCCACATAGTATTCCATGTAAACCTCCTTTCTTTATAAATTACCCAGTCTCAGGTATTTCTTTAAAGCAATGCAAGAACTGCCTAACACAGGTCAGGTGCGGTGGCTCACACCTGTAATCCTAGCACTTGGGAGGCCCAAGCAGGCAGATCACCTGAGGTCAAGGGTTCAAGACCAGCCTGGCCAACACGGTGAAACTCCGTTTCTACAAAAAATACAAAAATTCACTCGGCGTGGTGATGTATGCCTGTAATCCCTGCTACTCAGGAGGCTGAGGCGGGAGAATCACTTGAACCCAGGAGGCGGAGGTTGCAGTGAGCCGAAATCGTGTCACTGCATTCTGGCCTGGGCAACAGAGCTAGACTCCATCTCAAAAAAGAGAAAGAAAAAAAGAATTGCCTAACACAACATTTGTCATGAAAAGGAGGTGAAGAAGGGTTGTCTCAACATCCTGGGTGGAGACTAGCAATGAGGGGACTTAGGGGACTTTGGGTTGCCTTGGAGAAAGTGCCATGTCTCATCTAGAACGAATACACTTTGTCAAGACTCGGGATTTTATTAGAAGGCCTGTCCATGGGCCCAGATAATCCATCAGGCTCTACAAACAGCTATGCCTCACTGGGTCCCAGCTCACCCAGAGAGCAAGCCTCTCAGCCTATGTAGCTCCCCTTTCTAGTCTCATCTTCAGAATTAGAGTCACAGTCTAGGCCAGCAGTTCTCAACCCTGGCTGTACCTAAGAGTCACCTGGGACACCCAGAGCCAGCCCCTAAAGATTCTGACTCAGTCGGGCTGGGCTGGATACCATGGATTGGTCCCTCTTGGAATCTCCCCAGATGATTCTAATGTGCAGCTGAGGCTGAAGGCAACCACTCTAAGACAGTTAACTTTTAGAAAGCAATGTGCATAGTGGAGTGAATGGCATTTTCCATTTTGTATTTTGTAAAGAAGAGTGTGTGTATGCTCTTGTGTTTTTAGTAGAGACAGGGTTTCGCCATGTTGGCAAGGCTTGTTATATAGGTATTTTTATCCCTATATAAAACTTGTTATATAGGTATTCAGGATATTTCTGAAAGGATGCAGAAGAGATTGGGGACAGCAATTGCCTCTGAAGAGGGAGGCTAGGGAACTAGAAGTCTGGGGTGGGAGGGAGACTTGCTTCTCATCCTATTATCTTTGGTGCGATTGGGATTTGTTAACCAGGAGCATGTATTACTTGTTTTATTAAACATTTCCAGTATTTAAAAAAAGAGTATACAGAATAATACAACAAAACACCCATGTCCTCACAACCCAACTTAAGAAATAAAACATCACAATATAAATAATAAGTCCCTCCTTCACTCTTTGCCTTTCTCCTTCCCCAGAAGTAACTGTCACTCTGAATTTGGCATTCACTTTTACACTTCTCTTACATATAAACTTGGCTTACATTTGCTTTAAATTAATTCAGCTACTATTTATCTATTTACTTTGTATCCTACTATAGATATTCTTTTGCAATCTGGGTTTTTTTTTAACTCTACACTGTGTTTTTGAGATTTCACAGTGTTGATACAAGACTTTTTCAATTTCAGAAGTTGATTTTTTTAAGATTAGATAGATATATGGATGTTCTCACTGATATGTGGGAGCTAAACTATGAGGACCCAAAGGCATAAGAATGATACCATGGACTTTGGGGACTTGGATGGAAGAGTGGGAGGGGCCAAGGGATAAAAGACTACAAATATGTTGCAGTGTATACTGCTCAGGTGATGGGTGCACCAAAATCTCACAAATCACCACTAAAGACCTTACTCATGTAACCAAACACCACCTGTATCCCAATACCTTATGGAAAAATAAAAATAATAATAAACATCTAAACATAAGAAAAACAAGGAAGGAAAAAAAATAGATGGATATATAACATTTGTGCATCAGGGCCGGGCATGGTGGCTCACGCCTGTAATCCCAGCACTTGGGAGGCCGAGGCGGGCAGATCACTTGAGGCCAGGAGTTCAAGACCAGGCTGGCCAACATGGTGAAGCCCCATATCTACTAAAAATATAAAAATTAGCTGGGCATAGTGGCAGGGGCCTGTAATCTCAGCTACTCGGGAGGCTGAGGCAGGAGAATCACTTGAACCCAGGAAGCAGAGGTTGCAGTGAGCCGAGATTGCATCACTACACTCCAGCCTGGGCAACAGAGGGAGACTCCATCTCAAAATAAAATAAAATAATAAAATAAAAATAAACATTTGTGCATCAACTGCTTATAACTATATATTCAGACATCCAGAATATGATTTTACTGTGACTGGACTTCAGAATGTGTGCTGCGTGTGATCCTAGGTGAAGTTGTGTGTGTTCAGGCCCTGCTGAGCATGTGTGTCCATGTGCACCTTGTGCCTGCAAGTGCAGGTATGAGAGTGTGTGGATGTGCTTTGTGGGGTATCTGATTGTCATTCAGCAAACATTCACTCCTTTCCTGCCCTCCACCTCCATGGAAGGAGACTCCTTCCTGCCCCATTAAAGTTGGTCTTGGTCATGTAACTTACTTTGGCCATTGGAGTGTGGCAGAAGTGACAGCGTGCCAATTTCCAACCTAGGACTTAAGGAGAATTGTACTTATCCCTTCCCTTTTTTGGTAGTTTCACACCTTCATGGTGAGAAAAACAAGTTCTAGAGCAGGGCTGCCCCAGTGACACACAAATCAGGCAGCAAGAAACATATGCTAATTGTTCTATGCCCTTGAGATTGTGTGGCTTTGTTATGCAGCACAAATGACTAACTCATGCTTATTTTGCAGGACCCTTGGCCTAGACTGTCTAACTTCTGGGGTCTTACTCCTAGAAAAGTGTCATGCCCAAATGTAATGATCAATAAAGACTTGTTATTGGATTAAATGCGCTTGCACATGTGACTGCATACACTGGACATACATGTGCATGTGCATAGGGCACCAGCCAGTGTGAGAGCCAGAACAGGCGTGCGTGTGAGATGTACACTAATAGCAGAGTGGTAGCTAAGTAATATCTGCCTGCACACATCTGCCTGGGGGGCCACACAAAAGGGCCTGAGTTCATTTAGCTGTGGACTCACTCCCTTTTCCAGAACCTTGCACATCCTGGAATGGAGCTGGAAACATCTTAGCCCTTGGAGGCAGGGAGGAAGCTTCCAGAACCATAGACAGCAGTAAACCCAATGCTGTATAACTGACCACACTTTCTCTCCCCTTCAAACTCCTTCAGCCTTCTTAAGATGGAGCACAACATTACCTTTGTGGCTATAGAGCTTAATTCATCTCCTGAGAAAAGTACTAGAAAGGGTCCCAAGTCCTTCGTGGCCTCGGCTGTCCAGTGCTGAGGGAGTCTAAAAAGAGATAATAACCAGTAAAGTGAAAAAACATGCTGTGGTGGACATCTGTTGCCTTTTCCCCCAGCACCCTTTTCTTTCAGGAACAGATTGTCTTATACTCATGTCAATCACATGGTCCCACTTCCTTGACCGAGAAAACTGGCATGTGATGCAGGCTGACCAATCAGAGTCATCCCTGGGAGTTTTGATGGAACTATCAGAGAAGCTCTCCTTTCTCTGGTATCTCTGGCAGTAGGGGAGGATATTGGAGGACATTCATATTACCAAGTGGAAAAAGTAAAGACCACACCAAGGAACACAGAGCTGAGGGATGGGAGGAACATATTCCTGATGATATCATTTGAGACACGGGATTCAGCCATGCCTGAAGACCACCAGTGGAGTTTCCCGTTACATTCCATTCCTGAATTCAATACATTCCCATTCTCTTTAGTTTGAATTAAATTATTGAATTTCTGCCATTTACATCACAGTGTTTCCTTCTTCTCCCTCCTCAATAGAAGAGTAATTATATATTTCTTCCTTTTACTTTACCATAACAGTCTTCTCTTAGAATAAGAACAAACCTTTCTCTTGAACTTGGCAGGATAAAATAAAGGCACTGACCCAGAATCCACTGTTATTCTTGTATAGATCATAAATGCCTACAGTGAAGAGCATTACACTATCTTTGGTGACATCTCTAAAGGAGGTCTGCCCAATTAGCAGTGACAGCTGGTGGGAATGCAAAATCATACAGCCACTTTGGAAGACATTTTGGTGGTTTCTTACAAAAGCAAACATGTTTTTGCCATATAACCCAGCAAACACACTCTTTGGTATTTACACAAAGGAGTTGAAAACTTACGTCTACATGAAAACCTGTATATGGATGTTGATAGCAGCTTTATCCATAATTGCCAAAACTTGGAAGCAACCAAATGTCCTTCTGTAGGTGAATGGCTAAATAAACTGTGGTTCATTAAGACAATGAAATATGATTCAGCACTAAAAAGAAATGAGCTATCAAGCCAAAAAAAGACCTGGAGAAAACTTAAGTGCATATTACTAAGTGAAAGAAATCTATCTGAAAAGGCTATCTACTGTATGATTCCAAATATATGATATTCTAGAAAAGGCAAAAGTATCAGTGGTTGCCAGGAATTAGGAGTAAGAGAGGAATGAACAGGCAAAGCCCAGAAGGATTTTTAGGGCAGTGAAAATACTCCGTATGATACTATAATGGTGAATACATGTTATTATATACTTGTCTGAACCCATAGAATGTAAAGCACCAAGAGTGAACCCTAATGTAAAATATGGACCTTGGATGATAATGAGAATCCAATGATGATAATGTCAACATAGGTTCATCAGTTCTAACAAATGTACAACTTTGGTGGGGGATCATGGGGAGCTTATGCGTGTATGGGGTCAGAGGGATATGGGAAATCTCTATCTTCTCCATTTTTCTGAGAACCTAAAACTAGTCTTAAAAATAGTCTCTAGGGTGAGGCATGGTGGCCCATGCCTATAATCCCAACACTGTGGGAGGCTTAGGTGGGTGAATCCCTTGAGCCCAGGAGTTCAAGACCCACCTAGGCAACATGGTGAAATTCCATCCCTTAAAAAAAAAAAATACAAAAATTAGCTGGGTACAGTGATGTGCACCTGTGGTCCCAGCTACTTGGGAGGCCGAGGTGGGAGGATCACCTGAGCTCAGGGAGGTTGAGGCTGCAGTGAGCTGAGATCGCCCTCCTACACTCCAACCTGGGCAACAGAGCCAGACCTTGTCTTAAAAAAAAAAAAAAAAAAAAAATTCTGGGTTTCTGGCATTTCAAAAAAAAAAAAAAAAAAGGAAAGGTCAGGGCACATGGCTGCTACAGTCCTCTATCAAGCAATGTGCCACAGCAGGGGTCCCTGACCCCTGGGCCATGGACATGTACTGGTCTGTGGCCTGTTAGGAACTGGGCCACAGAGCAGAAGGTGAATGGTGGGTAACAATTGAAGCTTCGTCTGTATTTCTGGCTGCTCCCCATTGCTTGCATTGCTGCCTGAGCTCTGCCTCCTGTCAGATCAGCAGCATCATTAGATTCTTACAGGAGCATGAACCCTGTTGTGAATTGCACACATGAGGGATCCAGGTTGCATATTCCTTATGAGAATCTAATTCCTGATGATTTGTAGTGGATCAGTTTCATCCCAAGACCATTACCATCCTGCACCCCATCCCATGCCGCCTGTGGAAAAATTGTCTTCCACAAAGCCGGTCCCTGGTGCCAAAAATGTTGGGGACTGCTATGCTTTAGAATCTGCCATGAATCTGCAGCCTCTATTATATAGCTCCCTATAGACTTTGCTTCCTACCGTCTTACGTTCTGCCTTATAGGCATTTGAGTTTGCAACCCTTGTTTTTGTTAGTATGCTACGCTGGTGACATTGACCAAATTGACCACACATTAATTATAAGCTTAGTTGGTGATGACCTCAACGGAATAATGTGACATAAGTATTGTGACAATACTTCTTGCATGTATCTGCAGGTGGAATTGTAAACCTGGTGGTCCAAGATGGTCTAATTCGATCTTCCTATGTATCTCCTTATATTAATAGTGGTAACATTTGTGGTGGTGATTCAGCATTTCAATGCCTCTTCTCATGGCAACAACAAACGTTTTCCTTCTGAATCAACATTAACCTAGATGTTACTGCAGATCAAAATTAGACTCTACATTTTCAACCACAGAAATATTGGACAGTAAAAGTTTTTCTTAATATTGATTGCCTACATAGGTTGTGTAATTAGCATATGTTTATAGTACTATGATTTGTGCGTGGCTGCTACAGAGCTGGAGGGGGTAAAGCAACAGTGTTTTCTCAGTTGTGTGAGCAGCATTACATTATAATAAATAGGTAATATTAAACTGGGCTGATGAGAGTTGCAAAAGACTACTTTAATGTTCATATGGAACCAAAAAAGAGCCCGCATTGCCAAGAAATCCTAAACCCAATGAACAAAGCTGGAGGCATCATGCTACCTGACTTCAAACTATACTACAAGGCTACAGTAACCAAAACAGCATGGTACTGGTATCAAAACAGACATATAGACCAATGGAACAGAACAGAGCCTTCAGAAATAATACCACACATCTACAACCATCTGATCTTTGACAAACCTGACAAAAACAAGAAATGCGGAAAGGATTCCCTATTTAATAAATAGTGCTGGGAAAATTGGCTAGCCCTATGTAGAAAGCTGAAACTGGATCCCTTCCTTACACCTTATACAAAAATTAATTCAAGATGGATTAAAGACTTAAATGTTAGACCTAAAGCCGTAAAAACCCTAGAAGAAAACCTAGGCAATACCATTCAGGACATAGGGATGGGCAAGGACTTCATGTCTAAAACACCAAAAGCAATGGCAACAGAAGCCAAAACTGACAAATGGGATCTAATTAAACTAAAGAGCTTCTGCACAGCAAAAGAAACTAGGATCAGTGTGAACAGGCAACCTAGAGAATGGGAGAAAATTTTTGCCATCTACTTATCTGACAAAAGGCTAATATCCAGAATCTACAAAGAACATCAACAAATTTACAAGAAAAAAACAAACCCCATCAAAAAGTGGGCAAAGGATATGAACAGACACTTCTCAAAAGGAGACATTTATGCAGCCAACAGACACATGAAAAAATACTCATCATCACTGGCCATCAGAGAAATGCAAATCAAAACCGCAATGAGATATCATCTCACACCAGTTAGAATGGTGATCATTAAAAAGTCAGGAAACAACAGGTGCTGGAGAGGATGTGGAGAAATAGGAACACTTTTACACTGTTGGTGGGACTGTAAACTGGTTCCACCATTGTGGAAGACAGTGTGGCGATTCCTCAGGGATCTAGAACTGGAAATACCATTTGACCCAGCCATCCCATTACTGGATATATACCCAAAGGATTATAAATCATGCTGCTATAAAGACACATGCACACATATGTTTATCGCGGCACTATTCACGATAGCGAAGACTTGGAACCAACACAAATGTCCATCAATGATAGACTGGATTAAGAAAATGTGGCACAGATACACCATGGAGTACTATGCAGCCATAAAAAAGGATGAGTTCATGTCCTTTGTAGAGACATGGATGAAGCTGGAAACGATCACTCTCAGCAAACTATCACAAGGACAAAAAACCAAACACCGCATGTTCTCACTCACAGATGGGAACTGAACAATGAGAACACTTGGTCACAGGAAGGGGAACATCACACACTGGGGCCTCTTGTGTGGTGGGGGAGGGGGAAGGGATAGCAGTAGGAGATCCACCTAATGTAAATGACGAGTTAATGGGTGCAGCACACCAACATGGCACATGTATACATATGTAACAAGCCTGCACATTGTGCACATGTACCCTATAACTTAAAGTATAATTTTAAAAAAATAAGTAAATAAATAAATAAATAAATAAACAATTGCTGGCTTTGCAATTCTCTTTCCTCCAAAATCGCCAAGGCCTCAATTTACTCATTGCTGAAAAAGGACGACTCTATATTTTTAAATGAAGAGTGTTGTTTTTACCTAAATCAATCTGGCCTGGTATATGACAACATAAAAAAACTCAAGGATAGAGTCCAAAAACTTGTCAACCAAGCAAATAATTATGCTGAACCCCCTTGGGGACTCTCTTAATTGGATGTCCTGGGTCCTCCCAATTCTTAGTCCTTTAATACCTGTTTTTCTCCTTCTCTTATTCGGACCGTGTGTCTTCTGTTTAGTTTCTCAATTCATACAAAACCGTATCCAGGCCATCACCAATAATTCTATATGACAAATGCTCCTTCTAACAACCCCACAGTATCAGCCCTTACCCCAAAATCTTTCTTCAGTTGAATCTCTCCCACTGTAGGTTCCCATGCCGCCCCTAATCCCGCTCGAAGCAGCCCTGAGAAACATCGCCCATTATCTCTCCATATCACCCCCAAAAATTTTCACCACCCCAACACTTTACCACTATTTTGTTTTATTTTTCTTATTAACATAAGAAGACAGGAATGCCAGGCCTCTGAGTCCAAGCTAAGCCATCATATCCCAGTGACCTGCACGTATACATCCAGATGGCCTGAAGCAACTGAAGATCCACAGAAGTGAAAACAGCCTTAACTGAAGACATTCCATCATTGTGATTTGTTTCTGCCCCACCCTAACTGATCAATGTACTTTGTAATCTGCCCCACTCTTAAGAAGGTTCTTTATAACCTCCCCCACCCTTAAGAAGTTTCTTTGTAATTCTCCTCACCCTTGAGAATGTACTTTATGAGATCCACCTCCTGCCCCCAAAACACTGCTCCTAACTCCACTGCCTATCCCCAAATCTATAAGAACCAGTGATAATCACACCACCCTTTGCTGACTCCTTTTTTGGACTCAGCCCGCCTGCACCCAGGTGAAATAAACAGCCATGTTGCTCACACAAAGCATGTTTGGTGGTCTCTTCACACAGACACGTGAGACAGGAGTTCGAGACCAGCCTGGCCAATCTGGTGAAACTCTGTCTCTACTAAAAATACAAAAATTAGCTGGGCATGGTGGCAGGCACCTGTAATCCCAGCTACTCGGGAAGCTGAGGCACAAAAATTGCTTGAACCCAGGAGGCAGAGTTTGCAGTCAGCCAAGATCACACTGTCAGGCCTCTGAGCCCAAGCCAAGCCATTGCATCCCCTGTGACTTGCACGTATACATCCAGATGGCCTGAAGTAACTGAAGATCCACACAAGAAGTAAAAATAGCCTTAACTGATGACATTCCACCATTGTGATTTGTTTCTGCCCCACCCTAACTGTTCAATGTACTTTGTAATCTCCCCCACCCTTAAGAAGGTACTTTGTAATCTCCCCAACCCTTAAGAAGGTTCTTTGTAATTCTCCCCACCCTTGAGAATGTACTTTGTGAGATCCACCCCTGCCCGCAAAACATGGCTCTTCACCCCCTATCCCAAAACCTGTAAGAACTAATGATAATCCACCACCCTTTGCTGACTCTCTTTTTGGACTCAGCCCGCCTGCACCCAGGTGAAATAAACTGCCATGTTGCTCACACAAAGCTTGTTTGGTGGTCTCTTCACACGGACGCACATGAAACATACGACTGCACTTCAGGCTGGGCGACAGAGCTAGATTCCATCTCAAAAAAAATAAAAAGGAGTCACCTCCACCGAGAGGCCTCTGGACCACCCCATCTGAGCAGGCCACTCTTCCTTCTCTATCTTACCATCTTGTTTCTGTCCCAGTAGTTAGGGCTACCTCCAGTAATCCTATTTGTCCCTTTACTGTTTAGTGCATCTCGCTTGACTAGAAGCTCCATGAAAGCAGAGACCCTACCTGCCTCCTTCGCCACTAGACCACCAGGGCCTGGTATGTGGTGATCGCTCAGGGCCCATTTTCTTCCTTTCCTCCTCCTCCAAGGGTGGGGAAAGAGCATCAGAAGGTCTAGGTGGCCCCAGGCCCAAACAATGCTCCTTTAAAAGGAAATCAGATTGTTACAAAGGTCAGAGGCTGAAAAGTTATTTCCCCCTTTTATCCCTCTAAATTCTTCACTTCCTGAAAAAACAAACAAAAAAAAGCCACTGAGGGCCCTTGGACTAAATACAGGCCTGAGTTGCTGGGCAGAGGTCAGTCTTGTCCAGACATGGGAAAAAAATAACTCGAGTCAGACAGGTGGGTCACCAGAGAACGAATCCAGCCTGCAAATGGCCTGTGCAATCTTCAGCTCTGTCCAGACCTGCCTCCCTCTGGGGATGCCTTTAAAGGTGATGAATGACCTGGATGAATGGGCTTAGAAGATAAGAGGGAAAAACAAATATCACAGGTCAAATCGTTATTTGTCTTCAAGTTTAACACCGTCTACTGGACTGAAAGATGTCCAAAGAATAGTTGTTCAACTATGTAAATTCCTTTTTTTTTTTTTTTTTTTTTTGAGACAGAGTCTCGCTCTGTTGCCCAGGCTGGAGTGCAATGGTATGATCTTGGCTCACTGCAAGCAACCTCTGCTCCTGGGCTCAAACCATTCTCCTGCCTCAGCTTCCCAAGTAGCTGGGACTACAGGCATGTGCCACCATGCTCAGCTAATTTTACTATTGTTAGTAGAGACAGGGTTTCACCATGTTGACCAGGCTGGTCTCAAACTCCTGACCTCAGGTGATCCACCTGCCTCGGCATCCCAGAGTGCTGGGATTACAGGCATGAGCCACCGTGCCCGGCCAACTACATAAATTCCTAACAACGTATCTCCAGAAAGTATAGGCACAACAGCACATGCAGTCATTCCTGTAATTAAGTGCTCCGGGAGGCCAAGGCAAGATCCCTTGAGCCCAGGAGTTTGAGACCAGCCTGGACAACATAGCAAGACTGTGTCTCTACAAAATATACAAAAATTGGGCTGGGTATGGTGGCTCACGCCTGTAGGCCCAGCACTTTGGGAGACCAAGGCAGGAAGATCGATTGAACTCAGGAGCTCGGGACCAGCCTGGACAACATAACGAGACCCAGTCTATACTAAAACTCAAGAAAATTAGCCAGACGTGGTTGCATGTGCCTGTAGTCCCAGCACTTTGGGAGGCCAAGATGGGTAGATCACCTGAGGTCAGGAGGTCGAGACCAGCCTGGCCAACATGGTGAAGTCTCGTCCCTACTAAAAATACAAAAATTAGCCAGGCACGGTGGCACACACCTGTAGTCCCAGCTACTTGGGAGGCTGAGGCAGGAGAATGGATTGAACCCAGGAAGCAGAAGTTGCAGTGAGCCGAGATCGCACCATTGCACTCCAGCCTGGGCAACAGAACAAGATTCCATCAAAAAAAAAAAAAAGAAAGAAAGAAAGAAGAAAAGAAAATTAGCCAGGTGTGGTTGCATGCACCTGTAGTCCCAGCACTTTGGGAGGCCAAGGCAGGAGGATCAATCAAGGCTAGGAGTTTGAGACTGCAGAAGGAAACCCTGTCTCTAAAAACAAGGTTCAGCTAAAATCAGGGTCCAGCTCCACCACAAGCGCAGCTCCAGGGGCTGTTGAGTTTTGTCTCTACCATTCCAAGTAGTCTCTGCTCCAGACCAAGTCCCACAATCTGGCAGTCATGTCAGTCCAACTACAGTCATATGAGGGTGCTTCCAGGTTCTTTCATTGAGTGCCCCTTGAGGAGGCTGGAGGAGAGGCCAATGACATTTGCACTTGAGACTCCAGAGTCTAGATTTATAACCACTATGTTACGGCTGCCAGTGTGGCTGCAAGGACACTTCTTTCATTCATTCATTTACAATAGATGCAGCATCTGCTGTGTGCCAGATGCCATTCTAGGTTCTAGGGAAACAAGGCAAAGCCCCTGTTTTCCAAGGCATCCACATTCTAGGAAAGACTGCTACCAGCCTGGCGTGGTGGCTCATGCCTGTAATCCCAGTACTTTGGGAGGCCGAGGTGGGCGGATCACTTGATGTCAGGAGTTCAAGACTAGCCTGACCAACATGGGGAAACCCCATCTCTACTAAAAATACAAAATTAGCCAGGTGCGGTGGCGCATGCCTGTAATCCCAGCTACTCGGGAGGCTGAGGAGGAGAATCTCTTGAACCCAGGAGGCGGAGGCTGTGGTGAACCGAGATCGCACCACTGCACTCCAGCCTAGACAACAAGAGCGAAACTCCATCTCAAAAAAAAAAAAAAAAAAAGGAAACCGCATCTCTACTAACAATACAAAAATTAGCTTGGCAAGGAGCTAGGTGATTATAGTACCAGCTACTCAAGAGGCTGATGCAGGAGAATCACTGAACCGCATCTCTACTAAAAATACAAAAATTAGCCAGGCAAGGAGCTGGGTGACTACAGTACCAGCTACTCAAGAGGCTGATGCAGGAGAATCACTTGAATCCAGGAGGCGGAGTTTGCAGTGAGTTGAGATTGCACCACTGCATTCCAACCTGGGCAACAGTGCGAGACCCTGTCTCAAAAGAAAAAAATAATATGAAGTGACCAGGTGTGGTGACTCACACCTGTTATCCCACCACTTTGGGTGGAAGCAGGAGGATCACTGGAGCCCAGGAGTTCGAAACCAGCCTAGGCAACATAGTGAGACCCTGTCTCTATATTAAACACACACACACATGCACACACACACACACACACACACACACACACACAAAGGCAGCCAGACTATGCACTAGGAACTGCCCTGGGAATCCCTTTGCATTCTCACAACAATCCCATTTCACAGATGAAGAAACCAAGGCACAGAAATATTAAGTAATGTGTCCAGGTGCGGTGGCTCACGCCTATAATCCCAGTACTTTGGGAGGCTGAGGCAGGCAGATCACGAGGTCAGGAGTTCGAGACCATCCTGGCCAACATGGTGAAACCCTGTCTCTACTAAAAATACAAAAATTAGCTGGGTGTGGTGGCAGGTGCCTGTAATTCCAGCTACTCAGGAAGCTGAGGCAGGAGAATTGCTTGAACCCGGGAGGCAGAGGTTGCAGTGAGCCGAGATCACAACACCACTGCACTCCAGCCTGGGTGACAGAGCAAAACTCCGTCTGAAAAAAAAAAAAAAGAAGAAATACTAAGTAACTTGTCTGAGGCCACTTAGTTACCAAGACATGGGAGCTGGGACTTGAACCCAGGCAGTCTGGCTGGATTCATGCCTGCAGCCTCTGCACTCCTGCTACTTACTGTGTGAGAAGCACCTGTTCTGTGGAAGGTTGTGGGCTGAGATCTTTCCATGAGTTCCACTCATTTATCCCCAAGGCTGTTCTTAAAGACAGGCATGACAGTTATGCCCATTTTACAGATGGGGCCCTGAGGCTCACAAGGGCACGCCACTCGCCCATTTCCACAAAGCTATAGCTCGTTAGCAGAGGGCAGAATTCGGCCGCCTCTCCCCTAGCTCGAAGGCTGTGATTGACACAGAGGTTTTTTTGTTGTTGTTGCTGTTGTTTGTTCCTTTTTCTTATTTTTGAGACAGGGTCTTGCTCTGTCATCCCAGCTGGAGTGCAGTGGTGCGATCTCAGCTCACTGCAAACTCTGCCTCCAAGATGCAAATGATTCTCGTGCCTCAGCCTCGCAAGTAGCTGGAATTACAGGTGTGCACTACCACGCCCAGCTGTTTTTTGTAGAGATGGGATTAGTAGAGATTTGTTTAATAGAGATGGGGTTTCACCATGGTCTCTACTAAACCCTGTCTCTACTAAAAATACAAAAATTACCCAGGCGTGGTGGCACATGCCTGTAGTCCCAGCTACTCAAGAGGCTGAGGCAGGAGAATCACTTGAACCTGGGAGGTGGAGGTTGCAGTGACCCAAAATCATGCACTCTAGCCTGGGGTCTCGCTTTTGCCCAGGTTAGAGTGCAGTGGCACAATCACAGTGGCTCACTGCAGCCTCAAACTCCTGGGCTGAAGGGAATCCTCCCACCTCAGCCTCCCAAGTAGCTAGGACTATAGGCATATGCCATCCTGGCGAGTTAATTTTTTGTGTGTTTTTATTGTCTCGAGACAGAGTCTTGCTCTGTTGCTCAGGCTGGACTGCAATGGCATGATCTTGGCTCACCGCAACCTCCACCTCCTGGGTTCAAGCAATTCTCCTACCTCAGCCTCCCGAGTAGCTGGGATTACAGGTGTGTGCCACCATGCCTGGCTAATTTTGTATGTTTAGTAGAGACAGGGTTTCGCCGTGTTGGTCAGGCTGCTCTCGAACTCCTGACCTCGTGATCCACCTGCCTCGGCCTCTCAAAGTGTTGGGATTACAGGCATGAGCCACTGAGCCTGGTCTGGTGAGCTAATTTTTAAATTTGTTATAGAGACAAGAGTCTCTCTTATGTTGCCCAGGCTGGTCTCGACCCCCTGGCCTCAAGTGATCCTCCCACCTCAGCCTCCCAAAGTGCTGGGATTACAGATGGGTGTCACCGCACCTGGCCACTGAGGAGGATTTCATTATAAACCTGCCCTGAAGGGAGGGAATCCAATTTTACGAGAGGGTGTAGCCTGGTGAGGCCTGGATGACCTCCGGAGGCAGGGGCTTGTGCCTGGGCTGAGGCCTAAGGGTCAATGGGCAGACATGAAGTTGCCCCAGGCAGAGGGTACAGTGTGGGCAAAGTCAGGAAGTGGCAGGGCTTGGATCACTCCAGGAAGAGAGAGGAGTCATGTGTCACAGGAGCTCGAGACCCAGAGAGGGAGGCAGGCAGGCAGGGACCAAGCTTGGGCACAGCCAGGAAGGCAGGACAGGGCATGGTGGGGCCAATGGAATCATTACCCAAGTCGGGGATTTTCAGGGAAACAGCTTAGATAAGGCCAGGCATACAGTAGCTCCCACCTGTAATCCCAGCATTTGGGGAGGCTGAGGTAGGAGGACTGCTTGAGCCTGGGAGTTCGAGACCAGCCTAGGCAACATAGTGAGACCCCCATATCCACAAAAAATTTAAAAAAGGAGTTTGTGTTCCTGTAGTAGCATACTTGGGAGGTTGAGGTGGCAGTATCACTTGAGCCCGGGAGTTCAAGGCTAAAGTGAGCTGATTGAGCCATTGCACTCCAGCCTGAGCAACAGAGAGATACGCTGTCTCAAAGGAAATACAAATTAAAAAACCAGCCGGGCATGCTGGCGTGTGCCTGTAGTCTCAGCTACTTGGGACACTGAAGTGGGAGGATCGCTTGAGCCCAGGAGTTCAAGGCTGCTGTGAGCTATGATTGTGCCTCTGCAGTCCAGCCTGGGCGACAGAGAAAGACCCTGTCTCTTAAAAAAAAAAAAAAAACTTAGATAAGAGGATGCTGTGCCTCCCTGGGGGTCTTCAGTCACCCATGGTCCTGGCAAGAGGAGGGCCAGGAGAGAGCTTCACCCACCTGCTGTCCTGCCCATGTGACATCCGCAGGTGCTGCCATGGCCACGACTGTTGTTACACTCGAGCTGAGGAGGCCGGCTGCAGCCCCAAGACAGAGCGCTACTCCTGGCAGTGCATCAATCAGAGCGTCCTGTGCGGTGAGTCCCCAGCGGCACCATGCCACCCACCCCGAGTATCCCCTGGGCATCCTGGCATAGCCAGATGACTTCCGTGCCCCTGTTGCAATAACCACTGCTTCCAACTCTCTATAGAACACCCCTTGGGTATATCTAATGTAAGTGATATTTATTTTATTTATTTTTTGAGTCAGAGTCTCACTCTGTCACCCAGGCTAGAGTGTGCTGATGTGATCTTGGCTCACTACAACCTCTGCCTCCTGGGTTCAAGCGATTCTCATGCCTCAGCCTCCCAAGTGGCTAGGACTACAGGCATGCACCATCACGCCCAGCTAATTTTTGTATGTTTTTCAGTAGAGGTGGGGTTTCACCAAGTTGGCCGGGCTGGTCTCAAACTCCCCACCTCAAGTGCTCTGCCCGCCTCGGCCTCCCAAAGTGCTGGGATTACAGGCATGAGCCGTGGTGTCTGGCCCTAATGTGAGTGATCTTTAACACTGAGCACTTGAAAAAGAAAACCCTGAAGAAACCTAATTCTTTGATGTCTGGATGACAAGGAAGAAGATAGAAATGGCATCAGATAATAAACAGTGTAAATGTTTATCAGAAAGGGGCTGGTGGTCGGGACAAGTAGGAGGATCGCTTGAGTCCAGGAGTGCATCTCTACAAAAAAGTTAAAGGATTTTTTAACATTGGCCAGGCGTGGTGGCACACATCTGTGATCCCAGCTACTTGGGAGGCTGAGGCAGGAGGATTGCTTGAAGCCCAGGAGGTTGAGGCTGCAGTGAGCTGTGATCGAGCCACTGCACTCCAGCCTGGGTGACACAGCAAAATCCAGTCTCAAAAAATAATAATAATAATATTTTACATAACCAACCACTTCTAAAGATTAAAAAAAACCCCATGATTAAAAACCTCAGGTCCCTCAGGCAATCATACCAGATATCGAAACAAAGCAACAACATAAGGACTGCAGTATTTATTTTATTTTTATATTATTTATTTATTCTTTGTTAGTTTGTTTTTGGAGTGTGGGTTTTGTTTTGCTTTTTGATTTTTTTATTTTGTTCTACTCAATTTTATTCTTATTGCTCAGGCTTGAGTGCAATGGCCTGTTGTCAGCTAACTCAACCTCCGCCTCTTGCGTTTGCGTGATGACGGTTCCACGTCATCGGCCCTCCGCCTCTTGCGTTTGGATGATGATGGGTCCACGTCATCGGCCCTCCGCCTCTTGGGTTTGCGTGATGATGGGTCCACGTCATCGGCCCTCCGCCTCTTGGGTTTGGATGATGATGGGTCCACGTCATCCGCCCTCCGCCTCTTGGGTTCGGGCGATGATGGGTCCACGTCATCGGCCCTCGGCCTCTTGGGTTTGGGTGGTTTTTCTGCCTCAGCCTCCTGAGTAGCTAAGGGTGGTGTCTTCAGATTATCATCCTCTGAGGGTGGAGCTGAGGGTGGAGGTGAGGGTGGAGGTGAGGGTGGAGCTGAGGGTGGAGGTGAGGGTGGAGTTGAGGGTGGAGTTGAGGGTGGAGGTGAGGGTGGAGCTGAGGGTGGAGCTGAGGGTGGAGGTGAGGGTGGAGCTGAGGGTGGAGGTGAGGGTGGAGCTGAGGGTGGAGCTGAGGGTGGAGGTGAGGGTGGAGCTGAGGGTGGAGGTGAGGGTGGAGCTGAGGGTGGAGGTGAGGGTGGAGCTGAGGGTGGAGGTGAGGGTGGAGCTGAGGGTGGAGCTGAGGGTGGAGCTGAGGGTGGAGGTGAGGGTGGAGCTGAGGGTGGAGGTGAGGGTGGAGGTGAGGGTGGAGCTGAGGGTGGAGGTGAGGGTGGAGCTGAGGGTGGAGGTGAGGGTGGAGCTGAGGGTGGAGCTGAGGGTGGAGCTGAGGGTGGAAGAGGAGTGAGGAGACACTGGGGAGGCGTCTTGAGATTATCATCCGCTGAGGGTGGAAGGGGACAAAGGAGACATTCGGGAGGTGTCTTGAGGCTCAGGGAGTTATCCGTTATAGAACGTTGTTGAGTTGGAGGAGGTGGCTGGTGGCCCATCCTGTTTTTTAAAGTTTCAGCTGTGAGGTAGGGCCAGTGGGGCAATCCTGAAGAATGACGATGCTCTGCTGCCGCCATTCTGACCTGTAGGGACAAAAGAGGGAATGCTTTCACACATATCCATTTGATGGACAAAATTACCGCCACCAACACAGTCTGCACCTTCTGTTGCTGGTGATAGATTTTTGCACCTTTCCATCCTCCAGGTTTCAAAATAGCAGTATCAGTGTCATAATATCACCCTTCCACTGAGTACTGCCGACAGCTGGGGAGTAAAGAAAAGTCATTGGGACACACTGTTGTCTCCACATGCCACTGTGTCTGTCTGCAAATGTAGGCAGGCTGGGGTCCTGCCCCAGGGAAGACAGAGTCATAACAGAGTAATAAAGAAGCATGTTTGAGACACAGGAGTGTCTATGTCTATCCTCATTCCTCCCTCACAGCCATCACCAGAGCATGTTTCTTGCACCAGGTCAACAGACAGTAAGAGACAGTAAGAGAGGCATGAAAAGCCCATTGTCCACACATGTTGCAGCTTCTTTTTGGAGAATGTTTTCCAGGCCTTTTATGTTCTGTCTCTGATTCTCAGAACTCTGCAAGGTCAGTGTGACCACCCTGCTCCAAATCTAAGAAAACAGAGGTTTCCAGAGGAAGGAGAAATTGTGCCCAGGGTCACACAGCTTGCAAGAGGCAGAGTGGAAGTTGATTCCAGCTCTGCCTGCAGGCCCCTCTCATTTCCCCTCTGTTTCCCTTCTTGACAAAGGATCTTCTTCACTCTGGAGGTGCCACCCATGAGAACAAAGAGCTCTGGAGAGATGTGGATTCCTGAAGAGCTGCAGGGGAACTGGGAGAGGGTTTTCTGACAGAACAATCTTATCTCAAGAAGTCAGTTAGGCATGGCTATAATATTTCTTTTCACTCCCAGGCAATACCAAATTGTAAGTGCACTAAGACATGAAGAATACTTTTGTCCATGGAAAAATGAGGTGGGAATTCTAAACAAAGCAAGTTTTAAAACTGTGTTTCACTTCAAGTGTACAAGTCCCATCACGTGTAATCATAGGACTCGGCAGCTTTTGAAGGTACAGAGGCCACACAAGAACCAGCTTAGCTGAGCATCATTTAAGGCCTTCATTTGGAATTGTCCCTGTGGGTAATAAGTTACATTCACTCTTCACTAATTTACAGTCAGGGCCCATTTGCTATTACAAATATGGGACCTCTGACACTTAGAATATTAGATCAGGGGCCCCACTGGGTGGGGATGAAAGTGGTTTTGCACAACATGGTTACCAACAGGGATGGGACTGTGATGCTTGTAGGCAGCCTTTCTCTCTGCCATCTCCCTCTGCAGGGCTTGAGCACAGAGCTGTAGGGAGAAAAATGTATCCATGTCCTGACCTGGCAGACTATGTCCAAAAGCAAGGAAAACAAGCAAACTTACCCAGTTGCAAAGAGGCTTTCTTGCAGAAGGGGGGATCTGAAAAAGCCAACACATGAGAAATTGAATGTTGAGAGAGTCTAAGGGCCGTGGCATCATCTGCATCAGCACTGAACTATCCTGCAACTGCGGGGAGGAAGCTCCTTACTTTGCATTTGTGGTAGTCCTCTGCCCGCCGCCGCAACTCTTGAGCACGTTGAAACATTTTCCTATGGATTACAATCACTTTCATCAGATAAAGCACCACTTTCAGGATGATTTTAAATAATCTGCCATATTTCTGTTATCCTCACAACTGTACCCTTACACAATCTATCTCTACCTAGAAAACGTATTTCAGATGGCTATAAGAGTACAGTCTGAGCCGGTCGCGGTGGCTGACGCCTGTAGTCCCAGCACTCTGGGAGAGCGAGGCGGATGGATCACGAGGTCAGGACATTGAGACCATCGTGGCTAATATGGTGAAACCCCTTCTCTACTAAAAATACAAAAAATTAGCCAGGCGTGGTGGCAGGCACCTGTAATCCCAGCTACTCGGGAGGCTGAGGCAGGGGAATCACTTGAACCTGGGAGGCGGAGGTTGCAGTGAGCCAAGATCACATCATTGCACTCCAGCCTGGGTGACACAGCCAGACTCCATCTCAGAAAAACAAAAACAAAAACAAAAACAAAAAAACTGTACGGTCTGATCCAAACTGTTGCTATACTGATTCCTCCTCTTGCTTACTGCCTGCTGACTTCTGAGATGATAGTTTCCTTCCCCATTCTCAGTATATCCCTAATTCATCCTTCATTGAGCATCTTTTATCATAAAGCTGTATTCTCTTTGTATTAATATCCTTACCGTGTTTCACAGGGCAGAAACAGCTGGGCTTATAAACAGGCATAGTCCTTTTGAAGGATGTGGTTGATCCTACAACAACACACTTTTCTAAGGATGACAACAACTCACCCCACCCCTAGAATGGCTGGTATGAACCGAGTTTCCACACAGTCTAGCTGGCAATGGGGTCAGGAGACGTTTTGCTACTTCACATCTTTTGGTCACTGGTAAATATTAAGGTACTTTGTTTTCTGTTTTGTGAACTCTCTCTCTCTCTCACGATATGTCTTCTGACCACTTGTTTCTATTTATGCATTTACTGGGTCTAAACATTGTACAAAGGTTAAAAACAACACTCCAATGGGTGTTTCACAGGAGGGTGGGGTTCAGTTTCTGAACTCACTTGTAGGTGTGTATTTCTTTCATATCCAATTTCCCATTTTCCTCTGCCTCTGATACCTGCCTCTCCTTTTCTGCATGCTCACATTCTTTCATGCTTAGTTTCCTCAGATTAGAAGGGAGAGAAATGCACACACATGATCCACCAGCCCGTGTGGGATTCCCTCTGCCCTTCTGGCATCTGAAGGCTGGGATTCAAAGATTCCCCCTGCAACCTTTCCACAAATGAACCAACTGATTCTCACAACTGAAGGGAGAATGGACACCTCCCATTGAGGGACAAAAAAAAGTCACACTCTGGCCTGCTGGCAAGTCACCTGTCATTTCCAGCTCATCTTCATAGTTCCATAGTTAGTCCTATTCTTTAGTAAATATAAAGACTATTAAAAGCTTCTATGAGGAGCACTATGTGTGTCTCTGGGGTCAGTCTTGTGCTTGACACAGCGAAAGCTCATTTTAGTTCAGTGTGAAAAACCAGACCTCACCAATTCATCACAACTAACTCCATCGGAAGCAGAGGATTGCTCCTCATCTGACTCCTCCTGTGTGAGACCTGATTCTCAGTCAGAGGCTGATGCCGGAACTGAGACCATCAGCCATAGAGAGATCCTTCCAGAATATGGTGTCATTAACCCCGCAGTTCACTACTGCACTTTGCCATGATTCAGGACTGGAACTCTTGTCATCGACTTTAAAGATCCTGGTTGACAGAAAAGGCAATCTGAATGCTGGGCGCATCTATTGAATTACAAATGATTGGAATGGCTCCTAAGTCAGGGTGTTATGTCCTGAAAATAGGTGACAATGGCAAACCATCCACCCTGGTGTTGACTGACTTTAACAAGGTTCAGTTCACAGAGATTGAGGGCAGAAAAAGGAAACGGCCTAAAAAGGGTAAGTTTGCTGTGTTGCCCTCACACCACTTGATTCATGGTCCTGATCCTAAGGATCTCACCTGATACTTGGTTTTATAGGAAGGATGTGTAAAATTCCCAGAACGCTAGGAAACAGGGATGAAAACACTTCAAAGAGAAAGTTAATGAACTTGTTTCTGACCACAGGGCATCCTTCAGCACATGCTGTCTGGAGTGGCCTCAAACAAGGAGTGTGTGGTGTGGTGCTGAGAATGCAATGGGAGCAGGGTCCTGTCCCCATGCTACAGAAGCTCACAGTTTAATGCAAATGAGAAGCCAGTGAAGACATCACTACTCCTGCTGTGCACTTGGGAACTAGAAACACAAAACCTGACTCTGGAGGGAAGCTAAGGAAGCATTCTACTCTTGAGTTGACATAAGTGCATCTGAAGCTTCTGATCTCCGATGAGAACAATGGGGGACACCAAACAGAATATAAAACTCATGATTGAATACATCAAATTGCTAACATGGCAGTAAACAGACATGAGGTGAAGATGGAGAAGAAGGAAACCCAGGACGAAAGTCAGCCTCGCATTTGGAACCCATTTCCCTGAGTTTCATTGCTGAATTCCAGAAGGAACTACTGAGATGCAAAGAAGCACAGCAGCTTTTGCACACATGCGTGGGATTAGATGGAAAACAAGTGGATTGAGGGTCTGCCAATGAAAGCGACCCATACTGAAGTCCACTGGCTCTGGTTGAGACCCAGAAGAGTCATGCATCAGAATAGAGGTGGACAGGAAATACCCTGGCCTTTCTAGGGACTGAGCCTGCACCGACGACCTCAATTGCAGCCTGTATGGAGGACCCCTGACCATCCCGCAGAAGTAGACTCCCATCTCTTCTGCAGCAAGATAACATGCTACTAGGCCTCAATTCATTGCTAAATATTTTTTAACAACTATCTCACATTTAACAAAAAAAGATCAGTCATATGGCAGCAAAATACAATGTAATATGACCAAAACATGAAAGACTGTGAAAATGAATCTGGAGGTGACCCAAGCATTGAATTCAACAATCCAGGCTGGGTGCGGTGGCTCACACTGGGAGGCTGAGGTAGGCAGATCACCTGAGGTCAGGAGTTCAAGACTAGCCTGGCCAACATGGTGAACCCCTGTCTCTATTAAAATTACAAAAATTGGGCTGGGCACGGTGGCTCATGCCTGTAATCCCAGCACATTGGGAGGCCGAGGTGTGCGGATCATGATGTCAGGAGTTCAAGACCAGCTTGGCCAATATCGTGAAACCCCGCCTCTACTAAAAATACAAAAATTATCCGGGCATGGTGGCATATGCCTGTAGTCCCAGCTACTCAAGAGGCTGAGGGATAAGAATCGCTTGAACCTGGGAGGTGGAGGTTGCAGCGAGCCAAGATCATGCCACTGCACTCTAGCCTGGGTGACAGAGTGAGACTCTGTCTCAAAAAAAAAAAAAAAAAAAAATTTGGCCAAATATGGTGGCACACACCTGTAATCCAAGCTACTCAGGAAGCTGAGGCAGAATTGCTTCAAACTGGGAGGCAGAGGTTGCAGTGAGCCAAGATTGCACCATAGCACTCCAGCCTGGGTGACAGAGCGAGACTCTATCTCAAAATTAAAAAAAAAAAAAGGCAGGCTGTGGTGGTTCACGCCTCTAATCCCAGCAATTTGGGAGGCTGAGGCAGGTGGATTACCTGAGGTCAGAAGTTCGAGACCAGCCTGGACAACATGGTGAAACCCCATCTCTAGTAAAAATACAAAAATTAGCTGGGCGTGGTGGTGGGCACCTGTAATCCCAGCTACTTGGGAGGCTGAGGCAGGAGAATCGCTTGAACCCAAAAGGCAGTGAGCTGAGATTGTGCCATTGCACTACAGCCTGGGCAACAACAGCAAAGCTCCATCTCCGGAAAAAAAAAAAAAAAAAGAGAGAGAGAGAAAGGAAAACCAATGCCAGTACTAGCAACTCCTCTTCCCCCAAAAAAATGACAAACAAGAATGTAGGAAGGGAAAGGAATTATACAGCTTAAACTAATGAAACAGAAAGGACAAACTCAATTTTGAACCCACTGAATTTGCCACAAATATTGTAGAAAATATTCTCAAGGACTTTACAGTTGTCTACTTTGATTGGCATAAGGTCCATACAGCAGTATTTGTGTCAAGGCACATCTTACTGTTTTTTGGCGGTCTTCCTCTTTCCATTGATTTTGTCATGATGGTTGATTTTCGTTGTCACCTTCATCTTATGGATTTTAGCTCTAAGTTTTGTTTTCACATGTGTCCGTAGAGTAATGACGTCTTTCCGGCCAATTTTATTTCCTGGAAAGGAAGAAACTCTTTTCTTTGTGTGCATACAAATGGACCTCAGCCCTTGGTGAGAGTGAGGACAGGAGAAGGTGAGAAACCTGAGGGCAAGAAGCTGTTCTTTCCCTTTCCAGGGCAAACTCATTTCCACACTATGGGGACTCCAACAGAGCCATACCTTCCTGTCTACGTCGGTTGGACCTCCCGGCTCTCTGCTGTACATCTGTGGATCCATCATGTCCATTTTCAGACTGGAAGATAGTCTTCAGGAAAGACAACTAGGAAATAATAATATAAGAATGACGGCTGGGCACGGTGGCTCATGCGTATAATCCCAGTACTTTGGGAGGCCGAGGCAGGTGGATCACGGGGTCAGGAGTTCAAGACCAGCCTGGCCAAGATGGTGAAACCCCGTCTCTACTAAAAATACAAAAATTAGCCGGGCATGGCAGCGGGCGCCTGTAATCCGAGCTACTCGGGAGGCTGAGGCAGAGAACCGTTTGAAGCTGGGAGGCGGAGGTTGCAGTGAGCCGAGATCACACCACTGCACTCCAGCCTGAGCGACAGAATGAGACTCTGTCACACACACACACAAAGAATGACATGAGGCTGGCACGGTGGCTCACTCCTGTAATCCCAGCACTTTGGGAGGCCGAGGCAGGCGGATCACCTGAGGTCGGGAGTTTGAGACCAGCCTCACCAACATGGAGAAACGCTGTCTCTGCTAAAAATACAAAATTAGCCAGGCATGGTGGTGCATGCCTGTAATCCCAGCTAGTTGGGAGACTGAGGCAGGAGAATCACTTGAACCCAGCAGGAAAAGTTGTGGTGAGCTGAGATTGTGCCATTGCACTCCAACTTGGGCAACAAAATTCAAACGCTGTCTCAAAAAAAAAAAAAAAAATAGGCCAGGTGCGGTAGCTCACGCCTGTAATCCCAGCACTTTGGGAGGCTGAGGCGCGTGAATCACAAGGTCAAGAGATGGAGACCATCCTGGGCAACATGGTGAAACACCGTCTCTACTAAAAATACAAAAATTAGCTGAGCATGGTGATGCACGCCTGTAGTCCCAGCTACTCGGGTGGCTGAGGCAAGAGAACTGCTTGAACTCAGGAGGCAGAGGTTGCAGTGAGCAAAGATCCCACCACTGCACTCCAGCCTGGTGACAGAGTGAGACTCCATCTCAAAAAAAAAAAAAAAAAAAAAAAATGACATGAATATACTTCACACAACGGAACTGTACACTTCAACACGGTTAGATGGTAATTATCATCTTCTAAGTATTTTACCACAGGTTAACATGTTTCACAGCTTGAAAAGGAAGTAATTACCTTCAGCTCTCTGAGTTCTAGAATTTCTAACATTTCACCCCCTGCTCCTTCCTGATCTGCACTGGAGCATCTTCCTTCTGTCCCTGCTCTACTCAGAGTTCACTTTCCCTTCCCTCACATCAGCTTCATTGAGGCTGGTTTGAACTTAACGCAAAACATTCTCACTAATGACTGAATTCCCACCAAGATTTCCATATTATCACAGTATGCTTTTAATCTTCTAAGATATTAAATATTTGTTCTCATCATAGCGAAAATGCAATGCAAATCCCATCTCAGTTGTGGGTCAGATACCTATGAATCTCCTGAGGTAGTCATTGAAATGACTTTTTTCTTGAGATGGAGTGTCACTCTCA
Source organism: Pan paniscus (assembly GCF_029289425.2). NCBI lineage: Eukaryota > Metazoa > Chordata > Mammalia > Primates > Hominidae > Pan > Pan paniscus. The sequence goes on along the minus strand of NC_073267.2, from coordinate 31,288,057 downwards.
ACCATGCTGAAGTGCAGTGGCACTACCTTGGCTCACGGCAACCTCCACCTCCCAGATTCAAGCGATTCTTATGCCTCGGCCTCCCAAGTAGCTGGGATTACAGGTGCCTGCTACCATGCCTGGCTAATTTTTGTCTTTTCAGTAGAGATGGGGTTTCACCATGCTGGCCCATCTGGTCTTGAACTCCTGACCTCAAGTGATCCACCTGCCTCAGCCTCCCAAAGTGCTGGGATTACAGGCATGAGCCACCACACCTGGCCTGAAATAATATCTTTCAAATTCTTTGTAGAATTTGTTTTTTCCTGATTTCTGCACATAGGATCAAAAAAAAATCATGTACTAGGATTTCGAGAGAAGCAATGGGTAATCTAAAAAGATGAAAAGAGCAACCACGTCAATCCCACAACTACTGCTAGATTTCATAGGAAAGGTAGCTGGCCCAGTTTGGAGCTAGGAGAAATGTCAAACACATGAAGAAATGACAAGCAAAGAAATGCCATCACGCATGAATGCTTCATGGCACCCATGATGTCCCTGCTTAGGAGGTAATGGTATAGATGACTAGATGACAAGGACAAAGATGAGAGGTGAGAAGTTGTCCAAGTCCAACAGCTCAACTGAACTTTCCTAAATGGAATTGTTAAAAAGTGGTAAATTTAAAAACTTCCCCTGGCTCACGTGGTGGCTCACGTTTGTAATCCCAGCACTTTGGGAGGCTGAGGCGGGTGGATCATTTGATGTGGGTTTTGAGACTAGCCTGGCCAACATGGTAAAACCCCGACTCTACTAAAAATACAAAAATTAGCTGGGCATGGTGGTGGGCACCTGTAATCCCAGCTACTTGAGAGGCTGAGGCAGGGGAACCGCTTGAAGCCAGGAGGTGGAGGTTGCAGTGAGCCGAGATCACACCATTATACTCCAGCCTGGGCAACAGAGGGAGACTCGTCTGGGGGTGAGAAGAAAAAAAAAAAAAAAAAAAAAAAGCTTCCTCCAATTTATACCGAAAATTCTCTGTTCAGGACTAAGTGGCATAGAGAATGTTAAATGTGCCTAGATATCTTCATAACTCATATATTTTCTGCTTTCTACATATCTTGAAAGGCAGTGCCAAATGACGTGTAATTATCTAGGTGGTTAAACTGAAATATACTTCCTCTTCCCTTGAATATAAAAAAGCATTGTGGTATTAGTACTTTTATCTTGGATCATTGTTCAGAAGGAGGTTCAGCCCCCAGACAACCACATTTTTACTGTCATGAATGGCAAGACAAAATGTAGAGCTCAACTTACCCAAAGGAAAAAAGGCTCAAAAGACAAATTATGGCACAACTTAGCAGCCAAATTCTTACCAAGTACAGACTTTTGACATACTGATCTCTCTCCAGTTGCAAGTGGGAACATGCACTTTGAATGATGTCATTCAAAATTACCCTGCCCAGACACACTTTTCATTGATTCTCTTGGAGGGCAGTTCTAAGAGATTCTCTGGGGCTTTCTCTGCATCATGAGACGCAGTGCAGTTCTGCCCTTCACCTTCCGGCAGTTTGTCACCTCGTCCCTATGACCTCAGAGGAACTTTGTCTCAGGCCAATTGTTTGTTCCTTGGCCTCTTTCATTTCCCCTAAAAATCATTTGCTGCCCCTCTAAATGGCCTACGTCTCCATCTATCTCCCTCTCCCCTCAGAAGAGGGTGCTCTTTAAGCATCAACCATCTGGCCCTTCTAGCAGTCTCATTTTTCAGCTGATTCCCATGTTTATGCCTGTTCTAGGTTTTTCTTCTCCTGTTAAGCTGTCTGTTGTCAGCTCATTTCTGCAGTGAATCTTCAGAGAGGAGATTGGAAGCTTTCCTTCCACCCATACGATAGAACTATAAAGCAGAAGAGTTTAGAAAGAATTTCCTATTTAAGTGACGAAACCTCATACTCCATTTGTGATAAATAGCACAAAGGTTAAAAAAACTTATTTTTGACCAAAAGCTCTGTTGACATTCTATTAAACAAACACCGACCTATTTAATTTTCATAATGTAAATGGCAGACATTTTCATAATTCTTATGCTAATAAATCATTTCCCTGATTGTTTGGGTAAAACCACATATTCATAATGAAGTCCAGAAATGTGAATTGTTTTATATAATTTATTCTTATTTGTGATTACAAGTATACCTCTACAGAAAGTTAGTATACTCACACAAAGGTAATTTGTGCAGAAGAGAATGGTAAATGTGTAAGGTCTCAGAAACCCAATAATGATAATTATCAAATTATCCAATTTCTGTGGAGATGGGGTTTTGCCATGTTGGCCAGGGTGGTCTCGAACTCCTCCACAAAAGTCAGTCTCACGATGACGATAGACAGCCAGAGTATTGATAACCTGGAATAATAATAGTTGAAATAATGAAAAGGTCAATGACACCGACAATATTTCACTCAGAAAGAATCATCCTTAGAAACCATCAACCTCCTCCAAAAGGTAACCACATCCCTCAGATATCACCGTGGGATTCCACTGCTACAAAAAAGAACAGAAGTTAGAAGTCTCATGTTTTTCAGATGGATGGTAGTGTTTTTAGGCATTGCAAATGTGGGGTGCTGTCTTTCTTGGTATAAAGCAGGGATATCCAATCTTTTGACTTCCCTGCCTATATTAAAAGAAGCAAAGTTGTCTTGAGCCACACATAACATACACTAACACTAACAATAGCTGATGATCTAAAAAAAAAACTCTTTTTTTTTTTTTTTTTGGAGACAGAGTTCCGCTCCACTCAGTCGCCCAGGCTGGAGTGCAGTGGTGCAATCTCAGCTCACTGCAACCGCCAGCTCCTGGGCTCAAGCCATTCTCCTCCCTCAGCCTCCCGAGTAGCTGAGATTACAGGTCTCTGCCACCATGCCCGACTAATTTTTGTATTTTTAGTAGAGATGAGGTTTCACCATGTTGGCCAGTCTGGCCTTGAACTCCTGACAGGCGATCTGCCTGCCTCGGCCTCCCAAAGTGCTGGGATTAGAGGTGTGAGCCACCGTGCCCAGCCATTTGTTTTTGTTTTTGTTTTTGTTTTGGTGTTTTGTTTTTGAGATGGGGTCTCACTCTGTCACCCAGGCTGGAGTGCAGTGGCATGCTCTCGGCTCACTGCAACCTCTGCCTCTCAGGTTCAAGTGATTCTCCTGCCTCAGCCTCCTGAGTAGCTGGGAGTACAGGTGCCTGACAATGCACTCAGCAAATTTTTGTATTTTTTGTGGAGATGGGGTTTTGCCATGTTGGCCAGGGTGGTCTCGAACTCCTGACCTCAGGTAATCTGCCCGCCTCAGCCTCCCAAAGTGCTGGGATTACAGGCATGAGCCACTGTACCTGGCCAAAATCTCCTAATGTTTTAAGAAAGTTTACAAATTTGTGTTGAACTGCATTCAAAACTGTCCTGGGCCACATGCAGCCCGTCACTCATGGCTAAGATAAGCTAAGTATAAAGTAATTATCTTTTCTTTTTGTTTGGAGACAAAGTCTTGCTCTGTCACCCAGGCTAGATTGCAGTGGCATGATCTCAGCTCACTGCAACCTCCGCCTCCTGGGTTCAAGCGATTCTCCTGCCTCAGCTACTGAGTAACTGGGATTACAGGCGCCTGCCACCGCACTCGGCTAATTTTTGTATTTTTAGTACAAACAGGGTTTCACCATCTTGGCCAGGCTGGTCTCCAACTCCTGACCTCATGATCCACCTGCCTCGGCCTCCCAAAGTGCTGGGAATACAGGTGTGAGCCACTGCACCTGGCCAGTAGTTATCTTTTCTTTAAAGTTATTTACTTGTTTTTTAAATTGATGTATAACATTGGATGCATTTATTATATATCACATGGTAAAAGAATCCCTCTAAATAATACTTCTCTCTTGGATTATATGAATCTTTGTCATTTAAAGCTCAGCATAAGTAAAAAAAAAAAAAATACAACGAAGAGATTACTTCATTCACAAATAAGTATCAAATTTTAGTGCTTAAAAATTAACAAGGTGGGCCGGGCGTGGTGGCTCACGCCTGCAATCCCAGCACTTTGGGAAGCCGAGGTGGGTGAACCATGAGATCAGGAGATTGAGACCATCCTAGCTAACACGGTGAAACCCATCTCTACTAAAATTACAAAAAATTAGCAGGGCATGGTGGCACGCGCCTATAGTTCCAGCTACTTGGGAGGCTGAGGCAGAAGAATCACTTGAACCCGGGAGGCAGAGGTTGCAGTGAGCCGAGATCGCACCACTGCACTTCAGCCTGGGTGACAGAGCGAGACTCTGTCTCAAAAAAAAATTACCAAGGCGGAGATCATGAAAATGGCATGAATAGTGTGGGATTTCTCTAAGATTGTTGATATTAATTCCATTAGACTCTTATGTGAGTGAAGATGAAGACTTCCCCTGAGTAAGTTCAGACAGCTTGTGATAACATTTCTACATCGATTCCTCAGGATTTAACTATATATTCTTGAAAACATCTGAATTTTAAATGTTTCTTTCAAGATGGTGAATTAAACAGAGATAGCCCTTCATCAGGTTGAACTCAGCATATGCTGAGTCTGAAATGGAAATGATGGAGTTAGAGAACCATACAACAATGGTAATGATTTCAGAAACATGGTGTTGAGCAGAACAAAGCAGACACAAAAGAGTACCTATGGCATGGCATGCATCTGTATACGCGAAATTCCAGAATAAGCAAGCTAACCTATGATAAGAAAGAGACTGGCTGGGAAGAGTGAGAGTTCACTTTCTGGGGTGACATAATAGTGTAGATCTTGGCTGGGCACGGTGGTTCACGCCTGTAATCCCAACGCTTTGGGAGGCCGAGGCGGGCGGATCACCTGAGGTCGGGAGTTCAAAACCAGCCTGACCAACATGGAGAAACCCTATCTCTACTAAAAATACAAAATTAGCTGGGAGTGGTGGCACATGTCTGTAATCCCAGCCACTCGGGAGGCTGAGGCAGGAGAATCGCTCGAACCTGGGAAGCAGAGGTTGCGGTGAGCTGATATTGCCCCATTGCACTCCAGCCTGGGCAACAAGGGAGGAACTGTCTCAAAAAAATAAATGAATAAATAAAATAATGTAGATCTTGAAAGGGGGTTGGTTTATGCTGGTGTATGTACTTTCCAAAGTTAGTAAACTGACACTTAAGGTTATATATTTTGGCCAGGCGCGGTGGCTCACGCCTGTAATCCCAGCACTGGGAGGCCGAGGCAGGCAGATCACGAGGTCAAGAGATGGAGACCATCCTGGCGAACATGGTGAAACCCCATCTCTACTAAAAATACAAAAATTAGCCAGGCATTGTAATCTGAGCTACTCAGGAGGCTGAGGCAGGACAATTGCTTGAACCCCGGAAGCGGAGGTTGCAGTGAGCCGAGATCTTGCCACTGCACTCCAGCCTGGGCGACAGAGTGAGACTCTGTCTAAAAAAAAAAAAAAAAGTCATCAAACCAGATGACACAAATCAAATGACATTTCACTTTGTTTTGGTCCATTTTGTTTGTTAGAGACAAGAGTGCAGCGGGGCCATCTCGGCTCACTGCAACGTCCAGCTCCTGGGCCCAAGCGATCCTCCCACCTCAGCCTCTCCAGTAACTGGGATAACAGGTACGCACCACCAGGCCCAACTAATCTTTTTTGGAATTTTTTGTAGAGATGGGGTTTCGCTATGATGCCCTGGCTACTCTTCAACTCCTGGACTCGAGTGATCTGCCCACCTCGGCCCCCTAAAGTGCTGGGATTACAGGCCTGAGCTGTGTAATTTCATGCCGCGTGACACAGCCCAGTAAAAAGGAAGAAACCCCGCGGGTCCAGCGTCTACTCACAGGGGTGGGATGATGGCTGATAAATCCCAGCAGGAGCCAAAAGAGGAGCCACCACCGCAGCCGCAGCCGCAGCCGCATGTCCTGGTCCTTTCAGGGCGCCCTGAGGCGGCCAGGACAGAGGTGGAGGTGGCTTAGGGCAGGGGGGAGGGAAGGGGACGGGGACCGGGCCGGATCTGAGTTGGGGAGGGGGAGGGGAGGGGGAGGGGAAGGGGAGGGGAAGGGGGGAAGTAAGGGAAGGGAAAGGAGGAGAAGGGGGCTGTTGGGCACCTGGAGGAGGTGGAGGAGGAGGACGAGGAGAAGAAGAAAGGGGTCTGGGAAAGGATCCGGTTCAAATTAAGTTCTCAAGCGCTGGTGGAAGGTTTAGCTACAGGTCACGGAGAAGATCAGGGAAGCAACAGGACACGCGGGGCAAGGGAGCGTGAGGCTTAGGAGCAATTAGAGGGAGACAAAAAGGTTCTGCTATCCACCAAACCTTCTTCGGTCTGGGCCCTCCCTTGGCAACCCTGGGGCTTTATACTCCCTCTCCACCAATCCCTGATGACCCCGGTGGTGCCTCACAATGGACAACGCCAAGTAGCGCCCGCATCATTCCAATGACCCCTCCCCCATCTCAGTCTCCCACACTCCTCGCAAGGACAGGTCCTCTCTGGAACCTTCACAAACCTGATTTCTGGTCCTCCCCAACCAGCTCCCTGTCCCTGCTTCTGGGCGCTCCTTCCTTCCTGAGCTCCCAGGGTTCCTCAAGGTCACTTTTGGCGACAAAACATAAAAAACAAATGATGGCAGGATGGCAGGAAGAACCTCATACCCAAGCAGGGTGCCAGGTTTTACAGCCTCCGCTCAGCCATTCATATCCTAAGCAACAAAACATCAGCAGGATGCGGAAGGTCCCGATAGTAAACCATCTCCATCACATCCATGTAGCCATCCGTCCATCAACCTGTATCTCAGGAACAAATGTAGATACATTCATTTTAAGCATGCATGGTACATTTACAAAAATTAACCTGACTTATTTTGTTCCAGCAAATCTCAATATATTTGAGAGCAATCAAATCACACAGCATGTTTCTGATCATATAACTGTGCTAGAAGTCAATGATTAAAAGCTAATTCAAAATTATTATTTGCTTGGAAATTCAAAGTGCCCTTAGAAGACATAAACATAAGAAAGAATCCAAAATGAAACAAGATTGCCTTTCAACTCAATGATAAGATCATAACATGGCAATAAAATGTCTCCCTCTGGCCTGGGAATTCCTCTTTGTGCCACAAGGTTGTGTGATCGCAAATCACCCCTAACCCACCTAGACATTTTAACATCTGAAACCGAGTGATGATGTCCTTATCTATATCATCTTACTGCCTGTGTGTGTGGACTTTAAATTCTGAACCCAAATGAGGGGGAGAAAACCAAGTTGACTTTCATGATTGACCTCTCAGGGATGTCCAAGGAATCTGTGCATTTCAAGAAACAAAGTTCATCAGCTTCTCTCCTAAGGTATTTGCCCACAATACCCAGAGGGCTTGGCAGCATCATGTGTGATGGGTGGGGAGCTCCAAGCAGGTGGGCAGGACCCAGGGGCCTGGTGACCAGGACAGACCCCCACTGTCCATCACCTTTCCTGGCCCTGTCCTCTGCTAAACTTCCCACAGGCCTTCTGCCCGATCACACAGAGTATGCCCAAACTCTCTCAGGCCTCTGGCAGCTGAAAACCACTGCTTTAAATCCCTTTACCATTTACTATGACATAAGGTTATTGTAAACAGGAAATATTCTATTGATGCCACAAATGGAAAGCCAATGCCTTTACCATAAATAGAAAAACAACCCTAAGAAGCAAGCAAAACAAAAACAAAAGAGGGGCTGGGTGTGGTGGCTCACGCCTGTCATCCCAGCACTTTGGGAGGCCGAGGTGGGCGGATCACAAGGTCAGGAGTTCCAGACCAGCCTGGCCAATATGGTGAAACCCTGTCTCTAATAAAACACAAAAATTAGCCGGGTGTGGTGGTGGGCACCTGTAGTCCCACCTACTTGGGAGACTGAGGCAGGAGAATAGTTTGAACCCGGGAGGCAGAGTCTGCAGTGAGCCGAGATTGCACCACTGCACTCCAGCCTAGGCGACAGAGCGAGACTCTGTCTCAAAAAGAGCAACAACTACAAACAAACAAAAAACAGGGTTAACAAAAGTATGGAATTCAATTCTTTTTATATGCTGCAGCCACGTTCTGGCCCTAGATTTGGCTGGGCATGGTGGCTCACGCCTGTAATCCCAGCACTTTGGGAGGCTGAGGCAGGCGGATCACGAGGTTAGGAGTTCGAGATCATCCTGGCCAACATGGTGAAACCCCGTCTCTACTAAAAATACAAAAATTAGCTGTGTGTGGTGGCAGGTGCCTGTAATTCCAGCTACTCAGGAAGCTGAGGCAGGAGAATTGCTTGAACCCGGGAGGCAGAGGTTGCAATGAGCCGAGATCACACCACTGCACTCCAACCTGGGTGACAGAGCAAAATTCCTTCTGAAAAGAAAAAAAAAAAGAAATATTAAGTAACTTGTCTGAGGCCACATAGTTACCAAGACGTGGGAGCTGGGACTTGAACCCAGGCAGTCTGGCTGGATTCATGCCTGCAGCCTCTGCACTCCTGCTACTTACTGTGTGAGAAGCGCCTGTTCTGTGGAAGGTTGTGGGCTGAGATCTTTCCATGAGTTCCACTCATTTACCCCCAAGGCTGTTCTTAAAGACGGGCATGACGGTTATGCCCATTTTACAGATGGGGCCCTGAGGCTCAAAAGGGCATGCCACTCACCCATTTCCACAAAGCTATAGTTAGTTAGCAGAGGGCAGAATTCGGCCGCCTCTCCCCTAGCTTGAAGGCTGTGATTGACACAGAGGTTTTTTTGTTGTCGTTGCTGTTGTTTGTTCCTTTTTCTTATTTTTGAGACAGGGTCTTGCTCTGTCATCCCAGCTGGAGTGCAGTGGTGCGATGTCAGCTCACTGCAAACTCTGCCTCCAAGATGCAAATGATTCTCGTGCCTCAGCCTCCCAAGTAGCTGGAATTACAGGTGTGCACTACCACGCCCAGCTGTTTTTTGTAGAGATGGGGTTAGTAGAGATTTGTTTTATAGAGACGGGGTTTCACCATGGTCTCTACTAAACCCTGTCTCTACTAAAAATACAAAAATTACCCAGGCGTGGTGGCACATGCCTGTAGTCCCAGCTACTCAAGAGGCTGAGGCAGGAGAATCACTTGAACCTGGGAGGTGGAGGTTGCAGTGACCCAAAATCATGCACTCTAGCCTGGGGTCTCGCTTTTGCCCAGGTTAGAGTGCAGTGGCACAATCATAGTGGCTCACTGCAGCCTCAAACTCCTGGGCTGAAGGGAATCCTCCCACCTCAGCCTCCCAAGTAGCTAGGACTATAGGCATGTGCCATCATGGCGAGTTAATTTTTTGTGTGTTTTTATTGTCTCGAGACAGAGTCTTGCTCTGTTGCTCAGGCTGGACTGCAATGGCATGATCTTGGCTCACCGCAACCTCCACCTCCTGGGTTCAAGCAGTTCTCCTACCTCAGCCTCCCGAGTAGCTGGGATTACAGGTGCGTGCCACCATGCCTGGCTAATTTTGTATTTTTAGTAGAGACAGGGTTTCGCCGTGTTGATCAGGCTGCTCTCGAACTCCTGACCTCGTGATCCACCTGCCTCGGCCTCTCAAAGTGTTGGGATTACAGGCATGAGCCACTGAGCCTGGCCTGGTGAGCTAATTTTTAAATTTGTTATAGAGACAAGAGTCTCTCTTATGTTGCCCAGGCTGGTCTCGACCCCCTGGCCTCAAGTGATCCTCCCACCTCAGCCTCCCAAAGTGCTGGGATTACAGATGGGTGTCACCGCACCTGGCCTCTGAGGAGGATTTCATTATAAACCTGCCCTGAAGGGAGGGAATCCAATTTTACGAGAGGGTGTAGCCTGGTGAGGCCTGGATGACCTCCGGAGGCAGGGGCTTGTGCCTGGGCTGAGGCCTAAGGGACAATGGGCAGACATGAAGTTGCCCCAGGCAGAGGGTACAGTGTGGGCAAAGTCAGGAAGTGGCAGGGCTTGGATCACTCCAGGAAGAGAGAGGAGTCATGTGTCACAGAAGCTCGAGACCCAGAGAGTGAGGCAGGCAGGCAGGCAGGGACCAAGCTTGGGCACAGCCAGGAAGGCAGGACAGGGCATGGTGGGGCCAATGGAATCATTACCCAAGTCGGGGATTTTCAGGGAAACAGCTTAGATAAGGCCAGGCATACAGTAGCTCCCACCTGTAATCCCAGCATTTGGGGAGGCTGAGGTAGGAGGACTGCTTGAGCCTCGGAGTTCGAGACCAGCCTAGGCAATATAGTGAGACCCCCATATCCACAAAAAATTTAAAAAAGGAGTTTGTGTTCCTGTAGTAGCATACTTGGGAGGTTGAGGTGGCAGTATCACTTGAGCCCGGGAGTTCAAGGCTAAAGTGAGCTGATTGAGCCATTGCACTCCAGCCTGAGCAACAGAGAGATACGCTGTCTCAAAGGAAATACAAATTAAAAAACCAGCCGGGCATGCTGGCGTGTGCCTGTAGTCTCAGCTACTTGGGACACTGAAGTAGGAGGATCGCTTGAGCCCAGGAGTTCAAGGCTGCCGTGAACTATGATTGTGCCTCTGCAGTCCAGCCTGGGCGACAGAGAAAGACCCTGTCTCTTAAAAAAAAAACAAAAAAAACTTAGATAAGAGGATGCTGTGCCTCCCTGGGGGTCTTCAGTCACCCATGGTCCTGGCAAGAGAGGAGGGCCAGGAGAGAGCTTCACCCACCTGCTGTCCTGCCCATGTGACATCCGCAGGTGCTGCCATGGCCACGACTGTTGTTACACTCGAGCTGAGGAGGCCGGCTGCAGCCCCAAGACAGAGCGCTACTCCTGGCAGTGTGTCAATCAGAGCGTCCTGTGCAGTGAGTCCCCAGCAGCACCATGCCATCCACCCCGAGTATCCCCTGGGCATCCTGGCATAGCCAGATGACTTCCGTGCCCCTGTTGCAATAACCACTGCTTCCAAGTCTCTATAGACCACCCCTTGGGTATATCTAATGTAAGTGATATTTATTTTATTTATTTCTTGAGTCAGAGTCTCGCTCTGTCACCCAGGCTAGTGTGCTGATGTGATCTTGGCTCACTACAACCTCTGCCTCCTGGGTTCAAGCGATTCTCATGCCTCAGCCTCCCAAGTGGCTGGGACTACAGGCATGCACCATCACGCCCAGCTAATTTTTGTATGTTTTTCAGTAGAGGTGGGGTTTCACCAAGTTGGCCGGGCTGGTCTCAAACTCCCCACCTCAAGTGCTCTGCCCGCCTTGGCCTCCCAAAGTGCTGGGATTACAGGCATGAGTCGTGGTGAATGGCCCTAATGTGAGTGATCTTTAACAATGAGGACTTGAAAAAGAAAACCCTGAAGAAACCTACTTCTTTGATATCTGGACGACAAGGAAGAAGATAGAAATGGCATCAGATAATAAACAGTGTAAATGTTTATCAGAAAGGGGCTGGTGGTCGGGACCAGTAGGAGGATCGCTTGAGTCCAGGAGTGCATCTCTACAAAAAACTTAAAGGATTTTTTAACATTGGCCAGGTGTGGTGGCACACATCTGTGATCCCAGCTACTTGGGAGGCTGAGGAAGGAGGATTGCTTGAAGCCCAGGAGGTTGAGGCTGCAGTGAGCTGTGATCGAGCCACTGCACTCCTGCCTGGGTGACAGAGCAAAACCCAGTCTCAAAAAAAAAAAAAATAATAATAATATTTTACATAACCAAACACTTCTAAAGATTAAAAAAAAAACCCTACAATTAATTAAAAACCTCAGGTCCCTCAGGCAATCATACCAGATATTGAAACAAAGCAATAACATAAGGACTGCAGTATTTATTTTATTTTTATATTATTTATTTATTCTTTGTTAGTTTGTTTTTGGAGTGTGGGTTTTGTTTTATTTTTTGATTTTTTTCTTTTTTTCGACCCACGGATTTATTCTTATTGCCCAGGCTTGAGTGCAATGGCGTGTTCTCAGCTTACTCAACCTCCGCCTCTTGGGGTTCAGTGATTGTTCCACCTCATCCACCCTCCACCTCTTGGGTTTGGGTGGTTTTTCCGCCTCGGCCTCCTGAGTAGCTAAGGGAGGAGTCTTGAGATTATCATCCACTGAGGCTGGAAGAGGAGAGGGTGGAAGAGGGATAAGGAGACACTCGTTCAGATTATCATCCACTGAGGGTGGAAGAGGAGAGGGTGGAAGAGGGATAAGGAGACACTCGTTCAGATTATCATCCACTGAGGGTGGAAGAGGAGAGGGTGGAAGAGGAGCAAGAGGACACTCCTTGATATTATCATCCACTGAGGGTGGAAGGGGACGAAGGAGACATTCGGGAGGTGTCTTGAGGCTCAGGGAGTTATCCGTTATAGAACGTTGTTGAGTTGGAGGAGGTGGCTGGTGGCCCATCCTGTTTTTTAAAGTTTCAGCTGTGAGGTAGGGCCAGTAGGGCAATCCTGAAGAATGACGATGCTCCACTGCCGCCATTCTGACCTGTAGGGCCGAAGAAGGGAATGTTTTCACACATATTCATTTGATGGACAAAATTACCGCCACCAACAGGGTCTGCACCTTCTGTTGCTGGTGATAGATTTTTGCACCTTTCCATCCTCCAGGTTTCAAAATAGCAGTATCAGTGTCATAATATCACCCTTCCACTGAGTACTGCCGACAGCTGGGGAGTAAAGAAAAGTCATTGGGACACACTGTTGTCTCCACATGCCACTGTGTCTGTCTGCAAACGTAGGCAGGCTGGGGTCCTGCCCCAGGGAAGACAGAGTCATAACAGAGTAATAAAGAAGCATGTTTGAGACACAGGAGTGTCTATGTCCATCCTCATTCCTCCCTCACAGCCATCACCAGAGCATGTTTCTTGCACCAGGTCAACAGACAGTAAGAGAGGCATGAAAAGCCCATTGTCCACACATGTTGCAGCTTCCTTTTGGAGAATGTTTTCCAGGCCTTTTATGTTCTGTCTCTGATTCTCAGAACTCTGCAAGGTCAGTGTGACCACCCTGCTCCAAATCTAAGAAAACAGAGGTTTCCAGAGGAACGAGAAATTGTGCCCAGGGTCACACAGCTTGCAAGAGGCAGAGTGGAAGTTGATTCCAGCTCTGCCTGCAGGACCCTCTCACTTCCCCTCTGTTTCCCTTCTTGACAAAGGATCTTCTTCACTCTGGAGGTGCCACCCATGAGAACAAAGAGCTCTGGAGAGATGTGGATTCCTGAAGAGCTGCAGGGGAACTGGGAGAGGGTTTTCTGACAGAACAATCTTATCTCAAGAAGTCAGTTAGGCATGGCTGTAATATTTCTTTTCACTCCCAGGTAATACCAAATTGTAAGTGCACTAGGACATAAAGAATACTTTTGTCCATGGAAAAATGAGGTGGGAATTCTAAACAAAGCAAGTTTTAAAACTGTGTTTCACTTCAAGTGTACAAGTCCCGTCACGTGTAATCATAGGACTCGGCAGCTTTTGAAGGTACAGAGGCCACACAAGAACCAGCTTAGCTGAGCATCATTTAAGGCCTTCATTTGGAATTGTCCCTGTGGGTAATAAGTTACATTCACTCTTCACTAATTTACAGTCAGGGCCCATTTGCTATTACAAATATGGAACCTCTGACACTTTGAATATTAGATCAGGGGCCCCACTGGGTGGGGATGAAGGTGTTTTTGCACAACATGGTTACCAACAGGGATGGGGCTGTGATGCTTGTAGGCAGCCTTTCTCTCTGCCATCTCCCTCTGCAGGGCTTGAGCACAGAGCTGTAGGGAGAAAAATGTATCCATGTCCTGACCTGGCAGACTATGTTCAAAAGCAAGGAAAACAAACAAACTTACCCAGTTGCAAAGAGGCTTTCTTGCAGAAGGGGGGATCTGAAAAAGCCAACACATGAGAAATTGAATGTTGAGAGAGTCTAAGAGCCGTGGCATCATCTGCATCAGCACTGAACTATCCTGCAACTGCGGGGAGGAAGCTCCTTACTTTGCATTTGTGGTAGTCCTCTGCCCGCCGCCGCAACTCTTGCGCACGTTGAAACATTTTCCTATGGATTACAATCACTTTCATCAGATAAAGCACCACTTTCAGGATGATTTTAAATAATCTGCCATGTTTCTGTTATCCTCACAACTGTACCCTTACACAATCTATCTCTACCTAGAAAATGTATTTCAGATGGCTATAAGAGTACAGTCTGAGCCGGTCGCGGTGGCTGACGCCTGTAGTCCCAGCACTCTGGGAGGGCGAGGCGGATGGATCACGAGGTCAGGAGATTGAGACCATCCTGGCTAATACGGTGAAACCCCGTCTCTACTAAAAATACCAAAGATTAGCCGGGCGTGGTGGCAGGCACCTGTAATCCCAGCTACTCGGGAGGCTGAGGCAGGGGAATCACTTGAACCTGGGAGGCGGAGGTTGCAGTGAGCCAAGATCACGTCATTGCACTCCAGCCTGGGTGACACAGCCAGACTCCATCTCAGAAAAACAAAAACAAAAAAACTGTACGGTCTGATCCAAACTGTTGCTATATTGATTCCTCCTCTTGCTTACTGCCTGCTGACTTCTGAGATGATAGTTTCCTTCCCCATTCTCAGTATATCCCTAATTCATCCTTCATTGAGCATCTTTTATCATAAAGCTGTATTCTCTTTGTATTAATATCCTTACCGTGTTTCACAGGGCAGAAACAGCTGGGCTTATAAACAGGCATAGTCCTTTTGAAGGATGTGGTTGATCCTACAACAACACACTTTCCTAAGGATGACAACAACTCACCCCACCCCTAGAATGGCTGGTATGAACCGAGTTTCCACACAGTCTAGCTGGCAATGGGGTCAGGAGACGTTTTGCTACTTCACATCTTTTGGTCACTGGTAAATATTAAGGTACTTTGTTTTCTGTTTTGTGAACTCTCTCTCTCTCTCACGATATGTCTTCTGACCATTTGTTTCTATTTCTGCATTTACTGGGTCTAAACACTGTACAAAGGTTAAAAACAACACTCCAATGGGCGTTTCCCAAGAGGGTGGGGTTCAGTTTCTGAACTCACTTGTAGGTGTGTATTTCTTTCATATCCAATTTCCCATTTTCCTCTGCCTCTGATACCTGCCTCTCCTTTTCTGCATGCTCACATTCTTTCATGCTTAGTTTCCTCAGATTAGAAGGGAGAGAAATGCACACACATGATCCACCAGCCCGTGTGGGATTCCCTCTGCCCTTCTGGCATCTGAAGGCTGTGATTCAAAGATCCCCCCTGCAACCTTCCCAGAAATGAACCAACTGATTCTCACAACCAAAGGGAGAATTGACACCTCCCATTGAGGGACAAAAAAAAGTCACACTCTGGCCTGCTGGCAAGTCACCTGTCATTTCCAGCTCATCTTCATACTTCCATAGTTAGTCCTATTCTTTAGTAAATATAAAGACTATTAAAAGCTTCTATGAGGTGCACTATGTGTGTCTCTGGGGTCAGTCTTGTGCTTGACACAGTGAAAGCTCATTTTAGTTCAGTGTGAAAAACCAGACCTCACCAATTCATCACAACTAACTCCATCGGAAGCAGAGGATTGCTCCTCATCTGACTCCTCCTGTGTGAGACCTGATTCTCAGTCAGAGGCTGATGCCGGAACTGAGACCATCAGCCATAGAGAGATCCTTCCAGAATATGGTGTCATTAACCCCGCAGTTCACTACTGCACTTTGCCATGATTCAGGACTGGAACTCTTGTCATCGACTTTAAAGATCCTGGTTGACAGAAAAGGCAATCTGAATGCTGGGCGCATCTATTGAATTAGAAATGGTCGGAATGGCTCCTAAGTCAGGGTGTTATGTCCTGAAAATAGGTGACAATGGCAAAACATCCACCCTGGTGTTGACTGACTTTAACAAGGTTCAGTTCACAGAGATTGAGGGCAGAAAAAGGAAATGGCCTAAAAAGGGTAAGTTTGCTGTGTTGCCCTCACACCACTTGATTCATGGTCCTGATCCTAAGGATCTCACCTGATACTTGGTTTTATAGGAAGGATGTGTAAAATTCCCAGAATGCTAGGAAACAGGGACAAAAACACTTCAAAGAGAAAGTTAATGAACTTGTTTCTGACCACAGGGCATCCTTCAGCACATGCTGTCTGGAGTGGCCTCCAACAAGGAGTGTGTGGTGAGGTGCTGAGAATGCAATGGGAGCAGGGTCCTGTCCCCACGCTAAAGAAGCTCACAGTTTAATGCAAATGAGAAGCCAGTGAGGACATCACTACTCCTGCTGTGCACTTGGGAACTAGAAACACAAAACCTGACTCTGGAGGGAAGCTAAGGAAGCATTCTACTCTTGAGTTGACATAAGTGCATCTGAAGCTTCTGATCTCCGATGAGAACAATGGGGGACACCAAACAGAATATAAAACTCATGATTGAATACATCAAATTGCTAACATGGCAGTAAACAGACATGAGGTGAAGATGGAGAAGAAGGAAACCCAGGACGAAAGTCAGCCTCGCATTTGGAACCCATTTCCCTGAGTTTCATTGCTGAATTCCAGAAGGAACTACTGAGATGCAAAGAAGCACAGCAGCTTTTGCACACATGCATGGGATTAGATGGAAAACAAGTGGATTGAGGGTCTGCCAATGAAAGCGACCCATACTGAAGTCCACTGGCTCTGGTTGAGACCCAGAAGAGTCATGCATCAGAATAAAGGTGGACAGAAAATACCCTGGCCTTTGTAGGGACTGAGCCTGCACCGACGACTTCAGTTGCCGCCTGTATGGAGGACCCCTGACCATCCCCCAGAAGTAGACTCCCATCTCTTCTGCAGCAAGATAACATGCTACTAGGCCTCAATTCATTGCTAAATATTTTTTAACAACTATCTCACATTTAACAAAAAAAGATCAGTCATATGGCAGCAAAATACAATGTAATATGACCAAAACATGAAAGACTGTGAAAATGAATCTGGAGGTGACCCAAGCATTGAATTCAACAATCCAGGCTGGGTGCGGTGGCTCACACTGGGAGGCTGAGGTAGGCAGATCACCTGAGGTCAGGAGTTCAAGACTAGCCTGGCCAACATGGTGAACCCCTGTCTCTACTGAAAATACAAAAATCGGGCCGGGCACGGTGGCTCACGCCTGTAATCCCAGCACATTGGGAGGCCGAGGTGTGTGGATCATGATATCAGGAGTTCTAGACCAGCTTGGCCAATATGGTGAAACCCCGCCTCTACTAAAAATACAAAAATTATCCGGGCATGGTGGCATATGCCTGTAGTCCCAGCTACTCAAGAGGCTGAGGGATAAGAATCGCTTGAACCTGGGAGGTGGAGGTTGCAGTGAGCCAAGATCATGCCACTGCACTCTAGCCTGGGTGACAGAGTGAGACTCTGTCTCAAAAAAAAAAAAAAAAAAAAAAATTGGCCAAATGTGCTGGCACACACCTGTAATCCAAGCTACTCCGGAAGCTGAGGCAGAATTGCTTCAAACTGGGAGCAGAGGTTGCAGTGAGCCAAGATTGCACCATAGCACTCCAGCCTGGGCGACAGAGCGAGACTCTATCTCAAAATTAAAAAAAAAAAAAAAAAAAAAATGCTGGCTGTGGTGGCTCACGCCTCTAATCCCAGCACTTTGGGAGGCTGAGGCAGGTGGATTACCTGAGGTCAGAAGTTCGAGACCAGCCTGGACAACATGGTGAAACCCCATCTCTAGTAAAAATACAAAAATTAGCTGGGCGTGGTGGTGGGCACCTGTAATCCCAGCTACTTGGGAGGCTGAGGCAGGAGAATTGCTTGAACCCAAAAGGCAGTGAGCCGAGATTTTGCCATTGCACTACAGCCTGGGCAACAACAGCAAAGCTCCATCTCAGGAAAAAAAAAAAAAAAAAAGACAGAGAAAGGAAAACCAATGCCAGTACTAGCAACTCCTCTTCCCCCGAAAAAATGACAAACAAGAATGTAGGAAGGGAAAGGAATTATAAAGCTTAAACTAATGAAGCAGAAAGGACAAACTCAACTTTGAACCCACTGAATCTGCCACAAATATTGTAGAAAATATTCTCAAGGACTTTACAGTTGTCTACTTTGATTGGCACATGGTTCATACAACAGTATTTGTGTCAAGGCACATCTTACTGTTTTCTGGCGGTCTTCCTCTTTCCATTGATTTTGTCATGATGGTTGATTTTCGTTGTCACCTTCCCCTTATGGATTTTCGCTCTAAATTTTCTTTCCACATGTCTCCATGGAGTAATGACGTCTTTCAGGCCAATTTTATTTCCTGGAAAGGAAGAAACTCTTTTCTTTGTGTGCATACAAATGGACCTCAGCCCTTGGTGAGAGTGAGGAGAAGAGAAGGTGAGAAACCTGAGGGCAAGAAGCTGTTCTTTCCCTTTCCAGGGCAAACTCATTTCCACACTATGGGGACTCCAACAGAGCCATACCTTCTTGTCTACGTCGGTTGGACCTCCAGGCACTCTGCTGTACATCCGTGGATCCATCATGTCCATTTCGAGACCAGAAGATAGTCTTCAGGAAAGACACCTAGGAAATAATAATATAAGAATGACGGCTGGGCACGGTGGCTCATGCGTATAATCCTAGTACTTTGGGAGGCCAAGGCAGGTGGATCACGGGGTCAGGAGTTCAAGACCAGCCTGGCCAAGATGGTGAAACCCCATCTCTACTAAAAATACAAAAATTAGCTGGGCATGGCAGCGGGCGCCCGTAATCCGAGCTACTCGGGAGGCTGAGGCAGAGAACCGTTTGAAGCTGGGAGGCGGAGGTTGCAGTGAGCCGAGATCACACCACTGCACTCCAGCCTGAGCGACAGAATGAGACTCTGTCACACACACACACACACACACACACACACACACACACACAAGAATGACATGAGGCTGGCACGGTGGCTCACTCCTGTAATCCCAGCACTTTGGGAGGCCGAGGCAGGCGGATCACCTGAGGTCGGGAGTTTGAGACCAGCCTCACCAACATGGAGAAATGCTGTCTCTGCTAAAAATACAAAATTAGCCAGGCATGGTGGTGCATGCCTGTAATCCCAGCTATTCGGGAGGCTGAGGCAGGAGAATCACTTGAACCCAGCAGGAAAAGGTTGTGGTGAGCTGAGATTGTGCCATTGCACTCCAACCTGGGCAACAAAATTGAAACTCTGTCTCAAAAAAAAAAAAAAAAATAGGCCAGGTGCGGTAGCTCACGCCTGTAATCCCAGCACTTTGGGAGGCTGAGGCGGGTGAATCACAAGGTCAAGAGATGGAGACCATCCCGGGCAACATGGTGAAACCCCATCTCTACTAAAAATACAAAAATTAGCTGAGCATGGTGATGCACGCCTGTAGTCCCAGCTACTCGGGAGGCTGAGGCAGGAGAACTGCTTGAACCCAGGAGGCAGAGGTTGCAGTGAGCCAAGATCCCACCACTGCACTCCAGCCTGGTGACAGAGTGAGACTCCGTCTCAAAAAAAAAAAAAAAAAAAAAAAAAAATGACATGAATATACTTCACACAACTGAACTGTACACTTCAACATGGTTAGATGGTTATTATCATCTTATAAGTATTTTACCACAGGTTAACATGTTTCACAACTTGAAAAGGAAGTAATTACCTTCAGCTCTCTGAGTTCTAGAATTTGTAACATTTCACCCCCTGCTCCTTCCTGATCTGCACTGGAGCATCTTCCTTCTGTCCCTGCTCTACTCAGAGTTCACTTTCTTTCCCTCACATCAGCTTCATTGAGGCTGGTTTGAACTTAACGCAAAACATTCTCACTAATGACTGAATTCCCACCAAGATTTCCATATTATCACAGTATGCTTTTAATCTTCTAAGATATTAAATATTTGTTCTCATCATAGCGAAAATGCAATGCAAATCCCATCTCAGATGTGGGTCAGATACCTATGAATCTCCTGAGGTAGTCATTGAAATGACTTTTTTCTTGAGATGGAGTGTCACTCTCAACCATGCTGAAGTGCAGTGGCGCTACCTTGGCTCACGGCAACCTCCACCTCCCAGATTCAAGCGATTCTTGTGTCTCGGCCTCCCAAGTAGCTGGGATTACAGGTTCCTGCTACCATGCCTGGCTAATTTTTGTCTTTTCAGTAGAGATGGGGTTTCACCATGTTGGCCCATCTGGTCTTGAACTCCTGACCTCAAGTGATCCACCTGCCTCAGCCTCCCAAAGTGCTGGGATTACAGGCATGAGCCACCACACCTGGCCTGAAATAGTATCTTTCAAATTCTTTGTAGAATTTGTTTTTTCCTGATTTCTGCACATAGGATAAAAAAAAAACTCATGTACTAGGATTTTGAGAGAAGCAATGGGTAATCTAAAAAGATGAAAAGAGCAACCACGTCAATCCCACAACTACTGCTAGATTTCATAGGAAAGGTAGCTGGCCCAGTTTGGAGCTAGGAGAAATGTTAAACACATGAAGAAATGACAAGCAAAGAAATGCCATCACGCATGAATGCTTCATGGCACCCATGATGTCCCTGCTTAGGAGGTAATGGTATAGATGACTAGATGACAAGGACAAAGATGAGAGGTGCGAAGTTGTCCAAGTCCAACAGCTCAACTGAACTTTCCTAAATGGAATTGTTAAAAAGTGGTAAATTTAACAACTTCCCCTGGCTCACGTGGTGGCTCACGCTTGTAATCCCAGCACTTTGGGAGGCTGAGGCGGGTGGATCATTTGAGGTTGGGTTTTGAGACTAGCCTGGCCAACATGGTAAAACCCCGACTCTACTAAAAATACAAAAATTAGCTGGGCATGGTGGTGGGCACCTGTAATCCCAGCTACTTGAGAGGCTGAGGCAGGGGAATCGCTTGAAGCCAGGAGGTGGAGGTTGCAGTGAGCCGAGATCACACCATTATACTCCAGCCTGGGCAACAGAGGGAGACTCGTCTCGGGGGTCAGAAAAGAAAAAAAAAAAAAAAAAAAAAAAAAGCTTCCTCCAATTTATACCGAAAATTCTCTGTTCAGGACTAAGTGGCATAGAGAATGTTAAATGTGCCTAGATATCTTCATAACTCATATATTTTCTGCTTTCTACATATCTTGAAAGGCAGTGCCAAATGACGTGTAATTATCTAGGTGGTTAAACTGAAACATACTTCCTCTTCCCTTGAATATAAAAAAGCATTGTGGTATTAGTACTTTTATCTTGGATCATTGTTCAGAAGGAGGTTCAGCCCCCAGACGACCACATTTTTACTGTCATGAATGGCAAGACAAAATGTAGAGCTCAACTTACCCAAAGGAAAAAAGGCTCAAAAGACAAATTATGGCACAACTTAGCAGCCAAATTCTTACCAAGTACAGACTTTTGACATACTGATCTCTCTCCAGTTGCAAGTGGGAACATGCACTTTGAATGATGTCATTCAAAATTACCCTGCCCAGACACACTTTTCATTGATTCTCTTGGAGGGCAGTTCTAAGAGATTCTCTGGGGCTTTCTCTGCATCATGAGACGCAGTGCAGTTCTGCCCTTCACCTTCCGGCAGTTTGTCACCTCGT
Source organism: Pan paniscus (assembly GCF_029289425.2). Taxonomy (NCBI): domain Eukaryota; kingdom Metazoa; phylum Chordata; class Mammalia; order Primates; family Hominidae; genus Pan; species Pan paniscus. Next base: position 31,266,602 of record NC_073267.2, on the reverse strand, counting down.
CCCTATGACCTCAGAGGAACTTTGTCTCAGGCCAATTGTTTGTTCCTTGGCCTCTTTCATTTCCCCTAAAAATCATTTGCTGCCCCTCTAAATGGCCTACATCTCCATCTATCTCCCTCTCCCCTCAGAAGAGGGTGCTCTTTAAGCATCAACCATCTGGCCCTTCTAGCAGTCTCATTTTTCAGCTGATTCCCATGTTTATGCCTGTTCTAGGTTTTTCTTCTCCTGTTAAGCTGTCTGTTGTCAGCTCATTTCTGCAGTGAATCTTCAGAGAGGAGATTGGAAGCTTTCCTTCCACCCATACGATAGAACTATAAAGCAGAAGAGTTTAGAAAGAATTTCCTATTTAAGTGACGAAACCTCATACTCCATTTGTGATAAATAGCACAAAGGTTAAAAAAACTTATTTTTGACCAAAAGCTCTGTTGACATTCTATTAAACAAACACCGACCTATTTAATTTTCATAATGTAAATGGCAGACATTTTCATAATTCTTATGCTAATAAATCATTTCCCTGATTGTTTGGGTAAAACCACATATTCATAATGAAGTCCAGAAATGTGAATTGTTTTATATAATTTATTCTTATTTGTGATTACAAGTATACCTCTACAGAAAGTTAGTATACTCACACAAAGGTAATTTGTGCAGAAGAGAATGGTAAATGTGTAAGGTCTCAGAAACCCAATAATGATAATTATCAAATTATCCAATTTCTGTGGAGATGGGGTTTTGCCATGTTGGCCAGGGTGGTCTCGAACTCCTCCACAAAAGTCAGTCTCACGATGACGATAGACAGCCAGAGTATTGATAACCTGGAATAATAATAGTTGAAATAATGAAAAGGTCAATGACACCGACAATATTTCACTCAGAAAGAATCATCCTTAGAAACCATCAACCTCCTCCAAAAGGTAACCACATCCCTCAGATATCACCGTGGGATTCCACTGCTACAAAAAAGAACAGAAGTTAGAAGTCTCATGTTTTTCAGATGGATGGTAGTGTTTTTAGGCATTGCAAATGTGGGGTGCTGTCTTTCTTGGTATAAAGCAGGGATATCCAATCTTTTGACTTCCCTGCCTATATTAAAAGAAGCAAAGTTGTCTTGAGCCACACATAACATACACTAACACTAACAATAGCTGATGATCTAAAAAAAAAACTCTTTTTTTTTTTTTTTTTGGAGACAGAGTTCCGCTCCACTCAGTCGCCCAGGCTGGAGTGCAGTGGTGCAATCTCAGCTCACTGCAACCGCCAGCTCCTGGGCTCAAGCCATTCTCCTCCCTCAGCCTCCCGAGTAGCTGAGATTACAGGTCTCTGCCACCATGCCCGACTAATTTTTGTATTTTTAGTAGAGATGAGGTTTCACCATGTTGGCCAGTCTGGCCTTGAACTCCTGACAGGCGATCTGCCTGCCTCGGCCTCCCAAAGTGCTGGGATTAGAGGTGTGAGCCACCGTGCCCAGCCATTTGTTTTTGTTTTTGTTTTTGTTTTGGTGTTTTGTTTTTGAGATGGGGTCTCACTCTGTCACCCAGGCTGGAGTGCAGTGGCATGCTCTCGGCTCACTGCAACCTCTGCCTCTCAGGTTCAAGTGATTCTCCTGCCTCAGCCTCCTGAGTAGCTGGGAGTACAGGTGCCTGACAATGCACTCAGCAAATTTTTGTATTTTTTGTGGAGATGGGGTTTTGCCATGTTGGCCAGGGTGGTCTCGAACTCCTGACCTCAGGTAATCTGCCCGCCTCAGCCTCCCAAAGTGCTGGGATTACAGGCATGAGCCACTGTACCTGGCCAAAATCTCCTAATGTTTTAAGAAAGTTTACAAATTTGTGTTGAACTGCATTCAAAACTGTCCTGGGCCACATGCAGCCCGTCACTCATGGCTAAGATAAGCTAAGTATAAAGTAATTATCTTTTCTTTTTGTTTGGAGACAAAGTCTTGCTCTGTCACCCAGGCTAGATTGCAGTGGCATGATCTCAGCTCACTGCAACCTCCGCCTCCCAGGTTCAAGCGATTCTCCTGCCTCAGCTACTGAGTAACTGGGATTACAGGCGCCTGCCACCGCACTCGGCTAATTTTTGTATTTTTAGTACAAACAGGGTTTCACCATCTTGGCCAGGCTGGTCTCCAACTCCTGACCTCATGATCCACCTGCCTCGGCCTCCCAAAGTGCTGGGAATACAGGTGTGAGCCACTGCACCTGGCCAGTAGTTATCTTTTCTTTAAAGTTATTTACTTGTTTTTTAAATTGATGTATAACATTGGATGCATTTATTATATATCACATGGTAAAAGAATCCCTCTAAATAATACTTCTCTCTTGGATTATATGAATCTTTGTCATTTAAAGCTCAGCATAAGTAAAAAAAAAAAAAAATACAACGAAGAGATTACTTCATTCACAAATAAGTATCAAATTTTAGTGCTTAAAAATTAACAAGGTGGGCCGGGCGTGGTGGCTCACGCCTGCAATCCCAGCACTTTGGGAAGCCGAGGTGGGTGAACCATGAGATCAGGAGATTGAGACCATCCTAGCTAACACGGTGAAACCCATCTCTACTAAAATTACAAAAAATTAGCAGGGCATGGTGGCACGCGCCTATAGTTCCAGCTACTTGGGAGGCTGAGGCAGAAGAATCACTTGAACCCGGGAGGCAGAGGTTGCAGTGAGCCGAGATCGCACCACTGCACTTCAGCCTGGGTGACAGAGCGAGACTCTGTCTCAAAAAAAAATTACCAAGGCGGAGATCATGAAAATGGCATGAATAGTGTGGGATTTCTCTAAGATTGTTGATATTAATTCCATTAGACTCTTATGTGAGTGAAGATGAAGACTTCCCCTGAGTAAGTTCAGACAGCTTGTGATAACATTTCTACATCGATTCCTCAGGATTTAACTATATATTCTTGAAAACATCTGAATTTTAAATGTTTCTTTCAAGATGGTGAATTAAACAGAGATAGCCCTTCATCAGGTTGAACTCAGCATATGCTGAGTCTGAAATGGAAATGATGGAGTTAGAGAACCATACAACAATGGTAATGATTTCAGAAACATGGTGTTGAGCAGAACAAAGCAGACACAAAAGAGTACCTATGGCATGGCATGCATCTGTATACGCGAAATTCCAGAATAAGCAAGCTAACCTATGATAAGAAAGAGACTGGCTGGGAAGAGTGAGAGTTCACTTTCTGGGGTGACATAATAGTGTAGATCTTGGCTGGGCACGGTGGTTCACGCCTGTAATCCCAACGCTTTGGGAGGCTGAGGCGGGCGGATCACCTGAGGTCGGGAGTTCAAAACCAGCCTGACCAACATGGAGAAACCCTATCTCTACTAAAAATACAAAATTAGCTGGGAGTGGTGGCACATGTCTGTAATCCCAGCCACTCGGGAGGCTGAGGCAGGAGAATCGCTCGAACCTGGGAAGCAGAGGTTGCGGTGAGCTGATATTGCCCCATTGCACTCCAGCCTGGGCAACAAGGGAGGAACTGTCTCAAAAAAATAAATGAATAAATAAAATAATGTAGATCTTGAAAGGGGGTTGGTTTATGCTGGTGTATGTACTTTCCAAAGTTAGTAAACTGACACTTAAGGTTATATATTTTGGCCAGGCGCGGTGGCTCACGCCTGTAATCCCAGCACTGGGAGGCCGAGGCAGGCAGATCACGAGGTCAAGAGATGGAGACCATCCTGGCGAACATGGTGAAACCCCATCTCTACTAAAAATACAAAAATTAGCCAGGCATTGTAATCTGAGCTACTCAGGAGGCTGAGGCAGGACAATTGCTTGAACCCCGGAAGCGGAGGTTGCAGTGAGCCGAGATCTTGCCACTGCACTCCAGCCTGGGCGACAGAGTGAGACTCTGTCTAAAAAAAAAAAAAAAAAGTCATCAAACCAGATGACACAAATCAAATGACATTTCACTTTGTTTTGGTCCATTTTGTTTGTTAGAGACAAGAGTGCAGCGGGGCCATCTCGGCTCACTGCAACGTCCAGCTCCTGGGCCCAAGCGATCCTCCCACCTCAGCCTCTCCAGTAACAGGGATAACAGGTACGCACCACCAGGCCCAACTAATCTTTTTTGGAATTTTTTGTAGAGATGGGGTTTCGCTATGATGCCCTGGCTACTCTTCAACTCCTGGACTCGAGTGATCTGCCCACCTCGGCCCCCTAAAGTGCTGGGATTACAGGCCTGAGCTGTGTAATTTCATGCCGCGTGACACAGCCCAGTAAAAAGGAAGAAACCCCGCGGGTCCAGCGTCTACTCACAGGGGTGGGATGATGGCTGATAAATCCCAGCAGGAGCCAAAAGAGGAGCCACCACCGCAGCCGCAGCCGCATGTCCTGGTCCTTTCAGGGAGCCCTGAGGCGGCCAGGACAGAGGTGGAGGTGGCTTAGGGCAGGGGGAGGGAAGGGGACGGGACCGGGGCCGATCTGAGTTGGGGAGGGGGAGGGGAGGGGGAAGGGAAGGGGAGGGGAAGGGGGGAAGTAAGGGAAGGGAAAGGAGAAGGGGGCTGTTGGGCACCTGGAGGAGGTGGAGGAGGAAGAGGAGAAGAAGAAAGGGGTCTGGGAAAGGATCCGGTTCAAATTAAGTTCTCAAGCGCTGGTGGAAGGTTTAGCTACAGGTCACGGAGAAGATCAGGGAAGCAACAGGACACGCGGGGCAAGGGAGCGTGAGGCTTAGGAGCAATTAGAGGGAGACAAAAAGGTTCTGCTATCCACCAAACCTTCTTCGGTCTGGGCCCTTCCTTGGCAACCCTGGGGCTTTATACTCCCTCTCCACCAATCCCTGATGACCCCGGTGGTGCCTCACAATGGACAATGCCAAGTAGCGCCCGCATCATTCCAATGACCCCTCCCCCATCTCAGTCTCCCACACTCCTCGCAAGGACAGGTCCTCTCTGGAACCTTCACAAACCTGATTTCTGGTCCTCCCCAACCAGCTCCCTGTCCCTGCTTCTGGGCGCTCCTTCCTTCCTGAGCTCCCAGGGTTCCTCAAGGTCACTTTTGGTGACAAAACATAAAAAACAAATGATGGCAGGATGGCAGGAAGAACCTCATACCCAAGCAGGGTGCCAGGTTTTACAGCCTCCGCTCAGCCATTCATATCCTAAGCAACAAAACATCAGCAGGATGCGGAAGGTCCCGATAGTAAACCATCTCCATCACATCCATGTAGCCATCTGTCCATCAACCTGTATCTCAGGAACAAATGTAGATACATTCATTTTAAGCATGCATGGTACATTTACAAAAATTAACCTGACTTATTTTGTTCCAGCAAATCTCAATATATTTGAGAGCAATCAAATCACACAGCATGTTTCTGATCATATAACTGTGCTAGAAGTCAATGATTAAAAGCTAATTCAAAATTATTATTTGCTTGGAAATTCAAAGTGCCCTTAGAAGACATAAACATAAGAAAGAATCCAAAATGAAACAAGATTGCCTTTCAACTCAATGATAAGATCATAACATGGCAATAAAATGTCTCCCTCTGGCCTGGGAATTCCTCTTTGTGCCACAAGGTTGTGTGATCGCAAATCACCCCTAACCCACCTAGACATTTTAACATCCGAAACCGAGTGATGATGTCCTTATCTATATCATCTTACTGCCTGTGTGTGTGGACTTTAAATTCTGAACCCAAATGAGGGGGAGAAAACCAAGTTGACTTTCATGATTGACCTCTCAGGGATGTCCAAGGAATCTGTGCATTTCAAGAAACAAAGTTCATCAGCTTCTCTCCTAAGGTATTTGCCCACAATACCCAGAGGGCTTGGCAGCATCATGTGTGATGGGTGGGGAGCTCCAAGCAGGTGGGCAGGACCCAGGGGCCTAGTGACCAGGACAGACCCCCACTGTCCATCACCTTTCCTGGCCCTGTCCTCTGCTAAACTTCCCACAGGCCTTCTGCCTGATCACACAGAGTGTGCCCAAACTCTCTCAGGCCTCTGGCAGCTGAAAACCACTGCTTTAAATCCCTTTACCATTTACTATGACATAAGGTTATTGTAAACAGGAAATATTCTATTGATGCTACAAATGGAAAGCCAATGCCTTTACCATAAATAGAAAAACAACCCTAAGAAGCAAGCAAAACAAAAACAAAACAGGGGCTGAGTGTGGTGGCTCACGCCTGTAATCCCAGCACTTTGGGAGGCCGAGGTGGGCGGATCACAAGGTCAGGAGTTCCAGACCAGCCTGGCCAATATGGTGAAACCCTGTCTCTAATAAAATACAAAAATTAGCCGGGTGTGGTGGTGGGCGCCTGTAGTCCCACCTACTTGGGAGGCTGAGGCAGGAGAATAGTTTGAACCCGGGAGGCAGAGTCTGCAGTGAGCCAAGATTGCACCACTGCACTCCAGCCTAGGCGACAGAGCGAGACTCTGTCTCAAAAACAGCAACAACTACAAACAAACAAAAAACAGGGTTAACAAAAGTATGGAATTCAATTCTTTTTATATGCTGCAGCCATGTTCCGGCCCTAGATTTGGCTGGGCATGGTGGCTCACGCCTGTAATCCCAGCACTTTGGGAGGCTGAGGCAGGCGGATCACGAGGTTAGGAGTTCGAGACCAGCCTGACCAACATGGTGAAACCCCGTCTCTACTAAAAATACAAAAATTAGGCAGGCATGGTGGCACACGCCTGTAATCCCAGCTACTCAGGAGGCTGAGGCAGGACAATCCCTTGGACCCGGGAGGCGGAGGTTGCAGTGAGCCGAGATCGTACCGTTGCACTCCAGCCTGGGTGACAGAATGGAATGAGATTCTGTCTGAAAAAAAAAAAAAAAAAAGAAGCCCTAGATTTCGGTTGTGTTGGTTGTAAAAGGAGAGACCAAGTAAGTGGGGGTTGAAGTCAGATTAGAGCAAAAGTGAATGGCAGAGAGTAGTATAATGTCCATGAAGGGCTGCTAGAGTCACCATGATCATAGCCCAAGCAGAGACATGGAAAGGAAGATGTGAGCAGAGTTTGGGGTCTCGAACAATGGAGGTTATTCGTGCAGCCCAGGAAAGGCTCCCCAAAGCCAGGATCAACCTCCCTTGCAGGCGGTCCCTCATGGAGGCATGACCAGGCACCTTAGATATGAGACCAGTTATGTTGCTGCTGACCAGCTGTGTGACCCTGGGCTGGTTTCCTTCCATACAATGGGAGTGCCAATGGCTGCAAGCATGCAAAGACCATCTGAGGATAGGAGGAAGCAATATGTTGAGCACCCGTGTACCTGAGTGTCATCACCTCCCAAGGGCATCCTTCGTTCCAGAGCTGGCACCTTGGAAGGCCCTTGGTCACTGAAGGCAGTGATGATGGTAACAGCAGTAAATCATCATTTATGGTTGATGAGGGAAGGCCAGGGGTAGGGCTCCTAGGTCCTGGATAACAATGAGGGTCTGGGCACTCCTGGGGACAGCTGAGTGGTAGGACTCCTGGGTCTCCAGAGGGCAGGTCCATCTTCAGTGGCATTGGGCCTAGGCTGGGATGCTGAGTTATCCACTGGAGCATCAGCAGTACAGGCAGGCACAGACGCAGTGGATCCATCGGAGGTGGCAGGTGTAGGATCATCTGGTGAGCAAGTGGAGTCACCAAGCCTGGCTGACCACTACCCCCACTATCCCCACAGACGATGCCCTGTCCCTTGCCTCATGCTCCGGCAGGGTACAGGCTCGCACCTGGGGCCTCATGGAGCATCTCTCTAAGACCTCTGTGTCCTGGTCATTGAATGGGCACTTGAGTCACCCAGGGCCATTGGAACAAAGAGGAAGAATCAGGCCCCACGATGTTTTGGGAGAGTGTTTAGCACAGGAAAATGCACAGAATACATGCACGACACGGGGGCACTGTCAGTGTGGGAGCAATAGTTTACAACCTCCAGCCCTAATCTGAGCACTCTCACCTGTGCAATCTGAAAGGAACAGGAGACTTGCAGGAAAAAGAGTGCCTGGATTTAACTTAAAGGAACTAAAATGTTGGAATTTTTACTCTTGATATCCTTCCAAATCAACTCTCTCAATGTTCCCATCCTCAAAACTATCATATGGGGTAACTGAGGCAGTCAGAGATTTACTGACTCAATGTCACTCAGTTGATTCTGAGTTCACTGCTGATTACATCTGACCAAACTGCTTTTTCTGAAGTCTACTCCGTTTCATCATGCTGGTGATGATTTTGTGCAGCTCTGGGACAAACTCCACCTGGCTGATAAAGCAAATCTGCGGTGACTTAGTCCTCCTGTCATTTCCCGTCAGTTCCCCACTCTCCTCCTCTGCCCCTCCACAGTCTCCCATGCAGGCTGACACCATATGACGGCCTTAATGGAGTCCACCGAGTATTTCAGGTTCTCTCCTGGGCCACTTGAAAGTGGATGTACCCATGGGATTTGCTTTGACCCAAGAGATGTGAGTGGAAGTGAAGCGTGTCACCTCGAGGCAAAAGAGTTGGGAGCCATTGAGACTGGCCACCCTCTCCTTCATCTCTTAGAGCAGCTGACAGCTCCCATATGGAGGCTGCTCCTTTATTCTCGTGGCAGGATGAGGGCATGTGGGGCACAGGGCACAGGAGAGCCATGGAGGATGTGCAGCATGGGCAGGAAAAGAGCCTTCAGTGGTGTACATTTCCATCGTTTGGGGCTGTTTCTTACCTACAGTGATACCTAGCCCATCCTAGCAGGCATGCACCATCTACCCCACACTCTGTGATGCAGACTAGCCTGCCGTCAGAACATGAACTGGTGGTCAGACACACGTAGGTTTCAGTTCCAGCTCTGCCTCTTATTGACTGTAACCTCAGGCTTAACTTTCAGTCTCTGAGCCTCAGTTTCAACTCTGTAAAATGAGGTGGCTATACCATCTCAGGTTGCAGAGAGAATTAAATGAAATATAAGTGCATGTAGAGCATTGAACCCAGGGCCTGGCACACACAGTGAGTACTCAATGTTAGCCATGTAGCTTCATGATGCATACTGATTGTCAATATTCAGACAATCCAGTAAAGTATTACCAAAAATAAAAATAAACTTATTTGCATATGTATTCTTTCAATCTTTATTTTTAAACAGGGTAAAACTATGCATATTCTTTCATAGCCAGTGTTTTTCTCTTCACAGTATATTGTTAAAATAATTTTATCTTGGACCAGGTGCAGTGGCTCACACCTATAGTCCCAGCACTTTGGGAGGCCACGGTGGGTGGATTACGAGGTCAGGAGTTGACACGAGCCTGGCCAATATGGTGAAACCCCATCTCTACTAAGAATACAAAAATTAGCTGGGCATGATGGTGCACACCTGTAGTCCCAGCTACTCAGAGGCTGAGGCAGAGGAATTGCTTGAACCCAGGAGACGGAGGTTGCAGTGAGCCAAGATTGTGCCACTGCACTCCAGCCTGGGTGACAGAGTGAAACTCTGTCTCTCTCTATTTGTGTGTTTGTGTGTGTGTATCTATATAAATCTCAAAAATAAAAGATCATTTTTGAGATTATCATTTTAAAAGACAAGATAATGTTCAACTTAATGACTAATTTAATTATTACTATTGGACTTTTTGTAGACTGCACAGAGCATTCAAAACAAATGAAGGAGAATAAAAAATATGTATTACATGTTGTAAAATAAATGTGATGTGGTTAATTCTTTTATTCAAAATTATAGAACATATATATGTACTATAGAATGTATTTCTTACTATGAGTCATGTTAAAAAGTAGTTTAGAAGCTGTTGATTTGAATTTCCTTTTCAAATTTTGCAGGATAATCTTTTTTTTTTTTTGACAGAGTCTCGCTCTGTCGCACAGTCTGGAGTGCAATGGCGTGATCTCAGCCCACTAAAACCTCCACCTCCTGAATCTAAGCAATTCTCCTGTCTCAGCCTCCTGAGTAGCTGGGACTACAGGCTCACACCACCATGCCCGGCTAATTTTTGTATTTTTAGTAGGGACGAGGTTTTGCCATATTGGTCAGGCTGGTCTCGAAGTCCTGGCCTCAGGTGATCCACCAGCCTCAGCCTCCCAAAATGCTGGGATTACAGGCATGAGTCACCATGCCCAGCCTAAACTTGGCAAGATAATAAATAACCTTTTTAAGTGTCGTTGGGCACTTGTCTGGTTGTTTTTCTTTAGGTTACCATGCCAGCAATGATTCCTTTTGAGTTTCTGACAGAAGATAGTGGTTTTCATCCAAATAAGTCAACTACTCTACCCCATCCCTAAGCCACTTGTATGGAAAGAAAAAGAGGAAGAAGCCAGTACTGTGACTGCGTAAGCTTCCCCCAGCATCACCCGCTATGAGATGTGTGGCAGCTGAGACCCGGGAACTGCTCAAGGGCACCAGGCCCCATCTGTCTGCACTCACTCACCTTCCTCAGGTACTCGCATGGGCATGTCACTGACTTTACGTGCTGCTGCAGCTCCTTGGTGAGCTGGCCCTGCTCATGGGACAGGAACTGTGGGGTCAGGACAATAGAGAGCTTCACCATTTGCAGAATGAGAACAGGGGCTCATGATGAGTGCCAACCTATTAGACAATTAAGAAAAAAAGTTTGTTGAATGAGTGGAAAAACAAGGTGATGTTTGAGTCTATAGTGGTCAAGAGCATGGGGGTTTCAGAAAAGGACAGAACCAAGTTCAAATTCCTGTACTTTGAATTTCTACTTCATGCCATGCAAAATTACTTTACCCCTTTTAACCTCAGTTTTCTTCAGTGTGAAACAGGAACAATAGTTTCATTCGTCATTCAGTTTCTCTCAAGGTTTCATGAGATCATACCTATAAAACATCCAAGTCATTTAAATGTATCATCATTTCTGTCATAATTAGTGGGATCCATTTCACTATTATTGGATATACAGTTCTGTGCCTGAAACCTACAAAAAAGAAAATGTTAAGTCTAAAAAGCATTAGTGATTTCTCATTTTTGTATTATTAATTATAACCCTATTTAATCACACAAGGCCTTGTCCATGGCAGGTGCTCAATAAACACTTGTCGAATCAATGCATGTTTAGATTCTATTCTGTTTAGATTCTACACTGTTTAGATTCCATTCTGCCTCCACCACTTATTAGCTGTGTGATCTGGGTAAGATAATTCACCTCTTTATGTCTGCACTTCCTTCTCCATAAACTATATATAATGAGAATGCTTAGCTCATTCGGTTGTTGCGAGGGGTGAATGATTTGGCACACAGGAGGGGTTTGTTAAACATTAGCTGTGATGATCTCCTTCCAAATCTTCATTTTCAGAGCCACAGATGAGGCCATACTGCAACCAGGTGACCTTAGAGTGTAAGTACACATGATCACCAGCTATGCTCTATCTCCACCATAGGTCCAAGACTGGGTAGTTCCAGCCTGGAGGTTTCTGCTGCATCTGCCTTCTCAGTGCTCACCTAAGGACTTTTGTATTTTCCTCCTCACATCCCCACAGATGGGGTTCAGGCTGCTGGACACAGCTGGGTGATGCCAGGGCAGTGGCCACCTGTGCCAGCCCTGTGAGGTAGCTGGAGGATCATTGTTCCTTCCTTCTCAGGCTCTGGGCAGATGCCAGGGCTGGGGTGACCCATGCCCTCAAGTTTCTTGCTTTGGTGGGCCACATTTTCCCTTGGCAAAGAGGGTAAAGGTCACAGGATGCCAGAGAGCTGTGACTTCTCTGTGCCCTGGGCCCAAACTATGAAGACCTGACACACTATGCTAAAAGTCCAAGGCTGGGTGCTCCCCAGAGCTTCTTGCCTCACCGCTTCTGCTGAGGGAGGAATGAATACTATGTCCTCCCAGAGCTTTGGGAGCTTGTAGCAAGCAGCCTCCCCAGCACAAAATCTCTTGGAAACCTCTAGCTGTGTCTGAAACATTAGTGCAAATGTTGCATCATATTTCCCATATGTCCGCATGTTTTAGGAAAAAACCCTCAATTTCCTAAATATGCAAGAAAAATCGATATTGTAGGACAATGTGACTTTTTTAAAAATGTTATTTAAAAATCTTCCCCACCTCCTTTTCTGCCCTCCAAGACTGCCAAATACTTGTTGAACAAATATTATTAAAAGCCTACTACGTGCCAGCCATGATTCATGATCTTGGGGACACAGCAGAGAACGAACTGACAGGATTCCTCTCTTATGTAACTCACATTCTTATATGATAATGATAAGGGTTAACATTAATTAAGCCGTCACTACGTGTTAGTCATGGTGCAGTCATTCCCACACATTATTACACTTAAACCTGCTAGCAAGCTTGCAAGGTAGTTAGTTGTTTTTCCTTTAAAAACTGAGTCTCAGAATGATGAAGCACTTTGTCCAATGTCACACAGCTAGTAAGTGTGGACACCTTGCATCCAATCAATGCCCGTCTCATTCTAAAGGCCATGTTATGTGTTCTCCAGCCCATGGAGAATAATTTTAACACAGTCAATGAAATTTCTACACAACAATGTTCTTGTCTCAAGTCCAAGAATGCCTCCTACACCTCCTATAATACTGGCTTTCTGGTGAGTAAACATGCCATTCTCATGTGTAATCAGGTGACAAATGGAGATATGACCAAAGTAACCATCTGCCTACACTCATAACCCTGTACACACTCTTCCTGTGTCGATTCAATTCAAGTACCCCTTTTGATCACTTAGCAAAACTGAGCTTTAAAAGGGTTAAGGTTTTTATATCCACGTAAGTTTCTGTATTGCTTTGGAAGTCTCTGGTTAAATGAATACTCTTTTAATAGTGACCTGTGATTCTGTTTTGATCAAGTGTTTTCAAACTTGATGTCTTTGATGGGTTTTTCCAGTGTCAAAATCCTAAATCAAGTCTTTTTGGCTTAAAATTAACTTTGGGATTTTTCAGCTGCGTCCCTTGGGGAGTCTAAAGAATGTATCTTTCATCTTGTAGAGGTATTAAGTGATTCGATTTATTTGGTAGATTAAATGGGCAGGCATTGTCAAATGTGGCGATACTGCATGGGAGGGCACTGTCAAGTGAGGTGACATTAGATCTCATCTCAGTTATATTTATGGGTATGTTGTTGATATACGTGTTCCAAAAATTACACACATTTATACAAATTTAAGATGTTATGATTTGTAATTTTGATAGTTATGCTAAATATTTGCTAAAGTTATATTTGTATAAACATGTCATGAATGGCTGGGCACCGTCACTCATGCCTGTAATCCCAGCACTTTGGGAGACAAAGGCAGGTGGATCACCTGAGGTCGGGAGTTCAAGACCAGCCTGACTAATAGGGTGAAACCCTGTCTCCACTAAAAATACAAAAATTAGCCATGCCTAGTGGCACATGTCTGTAGTCTCAGCTACTCGGGAGGCTGAGACAGGAGAATTGCTTGAACCCAGGAGGCGGAGGTTGCAGTGAGTCGAGATCATGCCACTGCACTCCCGCCTGGGTGACAGAGGTAGAATCTATCTTTAAAAAAAAGTTATTAATTATTTCTGAAGATTACATGAAATTTATAAAAGTCTGGTGGTCCTGATATGATGCTGTCAGTCATGATTCTGATTACTGTCTTAAAATGCTGCACATAAGTAATTAAATTTCCTTGTGAACTGGGAAGTTTCATCAGACTTTTATCATAACTATTGTTTCCATCATCCACAGTTACTGTTTCGAATCTTCTCTAAAAATATTTGTAATTGGCAATTGTCCAAATTTTCTTTTGTTTTCTTTCCTGTTTTTGAGACACAGTCTGGCTCTGTCGCCTAAGCTGGAGTGCAGTGGTGGGATCTCGGCTCACTGCAAGCTCCGCCTCCCGGGTTCACGTCATTCTCCTGCCTCAGCCTCCCAAGTAGCTGGGACTACAGGTGCCTGCCACCACGCCCAGCTATTTTTTTTGTATTTTTAGTAGAGACGGGGTTTCACTGTGTTAGCCAGGATGGTCTCAATCTCCTGACCTCGTGATCTGACCACCTCGGCCTCCCAAAGTGCTGGGATTACAGATGTGAGCCACCGCGCCCGGCCTAATTTTTGCATTTTTAGTAGAGAGGTTTCACCATGTTGGCCAGGATGGCCTCGATCTCCTGACCTTGTAATCCGCCTGCCTCGGCCTCCCAAAGTGCTGGGATTACAGGCGTGAGCCACTGCAACTGACTTTTTTTCTTTTCTCTTTTTTTTTTTTGAGACAGAGACTCACTCTGTCACCCAGGCTGGAGTGCAGTGGCATGATTTCGACTCACTGCAATCTCCACCTCCTGAGATCAAACAATTATCCTGCCTCATACTTCAAAGTACCTGGGATTACAGGTGATTGCCACCATGCCCGGCTCATTTTTGTATTTTTAGTAGAGACGGCGTTTCGCCATGTTGGCCAGGCTGGTCTCAAACTCCTGGCCTCAACTGATCCACTCTCATTGGCCTTCCAAGGTGCTGGGATTATAAGCATGAGCCACCACAACTGGCTCAGTAAGTACGTTTTTTATTATCAAAAAAGAGTAGTCTATGATTGGCGTATTCTGTGTAGAATGTATTTTATTGATGTCTTCTATTTTTATAATTTCTGAGTTAAGTACTTTTTAATGAATGCTTTTTAGTTTTGGGCAGATTCGGTTGACTAAAGCCCCTCATTTCCCAGATACATGAAATAAAATATTTGGCTTCTTTTCCAATTTCACACTGATGTTATTTTGTGAAAATCAGTGCTTTAAGATAAATCTTTATACTTTAAGGTAAACATGAGAAATTTGATCTAATATTTAATATTTATTCAGTTCTACACTTTATTAAATTCTACACCAGCAGATTTAAAAATTATGTAACTATCTCAAGAAGTTTCACTTGGATGTAATGGTTCACGCTTGTAATCCCAGCACTTTGGGAGGCTGAGGTGGGAGGACCACTTAAGGCAAGGAGTTTGAGATGAGCCTGGGCAATACAGCAAGATCCCATCTCTATTTTAAAGAAAAGTCTCACTTTGGGAGGCTAAGGTGGGCGGATCACAAGGTCAGGAGATTGAGACCATCCTGGCTAACATGGTAAAACCCCATCTCTACTAAAAATACAAAAAATTAGCCAGGCGTGGTAGTGGGCGCCTGTAGTCCCAGCTACTCAGGAGGCTGAGGCAGAAGAATGGCGTGAACCCGGGAGGCGGAGCTTGCAGTGAGCTGAGATTGCGCCACTGCACTCCAGCCTGGGCAACAGAGCGAGACTCTGTCTCAAAAAAAAAAAAAAAGTTTCAGCAAATTCCACCTAAGAATTCCAAAAGAGTTCTGTTGTCTCCAATGTCATCTTCCACAGATTTCAAGTTATGAAGCCCTGAACTGTAAATTTATCTTGAGAATGTATATTTAAGCTTAATTTAAGACTATATACCTAAAAATTGAGCATATAATTTGTATAATTTATTTATGTAAGTTTCTGTAAGTCATAAGTATGTAGTTTCCAAGTGTATAATTTATCTGAATGTAATAGGCATTAATATATTTTACATTATCGGGACCATAGTACAGAAATTTCTAAATGGTTTGTTAAATAACTTGTTATTTGCGTTGTTGTGAAAGTAGTTAATACAATGGAAAAACTCATAATAAGAAGATACAGTTTAACATCAAAAAGTTTACCCAAGGTAATTATGAGTACTACCTGGCAAAACTTCACAGAAGCTGTGATATCACTTTTATGATAGAAGAATAGTGTTTGCATTTTGTGTAAAAGTACTTGCGGCTGGGCGTGGTGGCTCATGTCTATAATCCCAGTGCTTTGGGAGGTGAAGGCAGGTGGATCATCTGAGCCCAGGAGTTTGAGACCAGCCTAGGCAACATGGCAAGAGCCTGTCTCTCCAAAACCTACAAAAATTAGCCAAGCATGGTGGTGTGAGCCTGTAGTCCCAGCTACTTGGGAGACTCACGCTGGAGGATCTCTCGAGCCCAGGAGGCAGAAGATGAATAAATAAATGGATGCAACTGAATGAGATGAGGTCTCTCTTGAAGGAGAGAGCAAAAGAGATTTAAATAATAATTATAATAAGGCTGGGCATGGTGGCACACGCTTGTAATCCCAAAACTTTGGGAGGCCAAGGCAGGTGGATCGGTTGAGGTCAGGAGTTCAAGACCAGCATGGCCAACACGGTGAAACCCTGTCTCTATTAAAAATACAAAATTAGCCGGGCATGGTAGTGCGTGCCTGTGGTCTCGGCTACTCAGGTGGCTGAGACAGGAGAATCGCTTGAACCTGGTAGGCACAGGTTGTAGTGAGCCGATAAATATAAAAAGTATTAGAGTACTAACAGAGGAAAGTTTCCACTGATCACCTTTTAGCTTTAAATAATGCAGAAGCATTTGCCCAGTTTACTTGTAATTAAAAATCATGCATCATTCACAATTTATCAGTCTTTTTTGTTTGTACAATAACTAATATAGTTATTCTCTTTTGTCTGTATTTTGACTGGTTTGGTGAGAGGGAATTAGGCCACTTGAGAGTTTGTGTGTTTAAAATTTTCTGGCCAGGCACGGTGGCTCATGCCTGTAATCCCAGCACATTTGGAGGCTGAGGCAGGGGTATCACCTGAGGTCAGGGGTTCTAGACCAGCCTGACCAACATGGAGAAACCCCCATCTCTACTAAAAATACAAACTTAGCTGGGCGTGGTGGTACATGCCTGTAATCCCAGCTACTCAGGAGCCTGAGGCAGGAGAATCACTTGAACCTGGGAGGCAGAGGTTGTGGTGAGCTGAGATCGCGCCATTGCACTCCAGCCTGGGCAACAAGAGCGAAACTCTGTCTCAAATAAATAAATAAACTATCACAGCATAAAGTAGAGGGATATTTCGTTACTATCTAGTTAAACTGGTTAATGCAGAAAGGAAGTCTGGAAATTCCAGTTTTAAAGTAAAATTTTGGACATTGTAGGATTGATTATTTGGCATAGTTGTGATGTTTGTTCCTGCATTATGGTTTTGTTGGCAGAGCAGCCTCTAAGGACCTGTATATTTTCTTCTAGACTCTATATATTCCCTGTGAGTATTAGTTGCATGGTCAAACTGGCAAATTTTACCATAGGTATAAATAATAGAGAATGTGGAAGAATAGTGAATAGTGTCAGAGATAGTTAAAAGTCCATACAGAAGTAGAGAGGGTAATAAGTAACAGTGGCTTGGACTAAATATTTGTTGAATAAATTTTTTTAAAAACAGGCTACCTAAAATTTGTGTTGAAGATATGAATGAATGAAGTTTCCACACCCTTATGTGGAGTCCTGATAAGTAAGCAACAATAAGGAAGAGTCCCCAGGTTGGGGAGAGCCCCAAGTTGAGGAGAATAATGAACAATTATTGTATGAACAATTGTTAGAGACAGCTAATCACAAACAACCCGCGGGCACAATGACCTCATTCCACACGTAGCACCCTTAAGCATGACCCTATAAAACTTTTCTCCAGCCCTTGCCTCTTTGCAGGTAGCCCCTTCTCAGCTGAGCTGCCCATTGCAACATATTTTCATAGTTTCTCTAATAAATCTGCCTTTCTTTACCTACAACTATCTTGGTAAATAGCTTTACTACCTGCATAACTGACCCTAAGTAGTTGCTACCCGATATGGTTTGGCTGTGCCCCCACCCAAATTTCATCGTGAATTGTAGCTCCCATAATCCCCATGTGTCATGGGAGGGACCTGGTAGGAGGTAACCGAATCATGGGGGCAGGCTTTTCCCATACTGTTCTCGTGACAGTGAATACATCTCACTAAATCTGATGGTTTTATAAAGGGCTGTTTCCCTGCACGTGCTCTCTTGCCTGCTGCCATATAAGACGTACCTTTGCTCCTTGTTTGCCTTCCACCATGATTCTGAGGCCTCCCCAGCCTTGTGGAACTGTGAGTACATTAAACCTCTTTTCCTTTATAAATTACCCAGTCTCGAGTATTTCTTCATAGCAGTATGAAAAGTAACTAATACACTACCTGAGACACCTTAGGAGATTTGTAATAGCTGTAATGCCAGGTCCACCATATTTTTAGCATAAAGCAAATGTTTACCCATGATATGACTGCACAGGCTTTCAGCTGGAGCCATAGCAACTCAAGTAGTAACCCTATCTTAGTCTGATTAAAAGTAAATATTAGTCTGGGCATGGTGGGACATGCCTGTAATCCCAGTACTTGGGGAGGCTGAGACAGAAGGATTGCTTGAGCCCAGGAGTTTGAGACCAGCCTGGGCAACATGGAAAAGCCCCGTCTCTACAAAAAATACAAAAATTAGCTGAGCGTGGTGGCACACACCTGTAGTCCCAGCACCTTGGGAGGGTGAGGCAGGAGTATCTCTTGAACCCAGGAGGTGGAGGCTGCAGTGAGCAGTGATCATGTCAGAGGCATGTGAACCAGAGCAACTCCATCTTAAATAGGAGCTGGGAAAAATGAGGCTGAAACTACTGGGCTGCATTCCCTGATGGTTAAGGCATTCTAAGTCACAGGATGACATAGAAGGTCAGCACAAAATACCAGTCATAAAGACCTTGCTGATAAAACAGGTTGCAGTGAAGAAGCTGGCCAAAACCCACCAAAACCAAAATAGTGACAAGAGTGACCTCCCATCATCCTCCCTGCTACACTCCTACCAGCACCATGACAGTTTACAAATGCCATGGCAACATCAAGAAGTTATCCTATATGGTCTAAAAAGAGGAGGCATGAAAAATCCACCCCTTGTTTAGCATATCATCAAGAAATAACCATAAAAATGGGCAACCAGCAGCCCTCACGGCTGCTCTGTCTATGGAGTAGCCATTCTTTTATTCCTTTACTTTCTTTTTCTTTTTTCTTTTTTTTTTTTTTGAGATGGAGTCTCCCGCTGTCACCCAGGCTGGAGTGCAGTGGCATGATCTCGGCTTACTGCAAGCTTCGCCACCCGGTTTCACGCCATTCTCCTGCCTCAGCCTCCAGAGTAGCTGGGACTACAGGCGCCCGCCGCCACACTTGGCTAATTTTTTTGTATTTTTAGTAGAGACAGGGTTTCACCGTGTTAACCAGGATGGTCTTGATCTCCTGACCTCGTGATCCACCTGTCTCGGCCTCCCAAAGTGCTGGGATTACAGGCGTGAGCCACCGTGCCCCTCCTCCTTTACTTTCTTAATAAACTTGCTTTCAATTCACATTGCGGGATCACCCTGAATTCTTTCTTGTGCGAGATCCAAGAACCCTCTCTTGGGGTCTGGATTGGGACCCCTTTCCTGTAACTATCATGCCACTGCACTCCAGCCTGGGCAACAGAGCAAGGCCCTGTCTCAAAAAGGAAAAAAAAAGTAATATGACTTAATGCATTCATTTTGGAGGGTAAGTCTCTCAAAATAGGCCTTTCACTGGGGGAAAATGGTAAAAATACTCCCTGGTAATTCAAGAATTGGAGATTCCTGAGATGCTGCTCATATTAGCTGAACACTTATCAATACTTCACTTTTTTCCATATATACTCAAGGAACAAGTGCCATTTAAAGTGTTTCACTCTGCTGTGCTAGGTGCAAGACTATAAAGAGTTGTGAGGATCAATACTTTTATGAAAACCAATGTCATTCTGAATATAGTTTCAGATGCTAGTGCAAAGGAAGCTCTTGGTATACAGAAAAAGTATGCAACAATAAATCAGGCATGGTTGCTTCCATTTTCTGCCTCACATACTTTTTTTTTCGTGGTTAAAGTGATATAATGTCTATGATACTTTAGATTGGCAGTTGCAAACTAGTGGTCCTCAGCGTGCTTTTTATGACACCTACAAGGTTTGAAGACTTTGATTTCATATTAAAAATCTGGGTTTCAGGCTGGGTGTGGTGTTGCATGCCTGTAATCCCAGCACTTTGGGAGGTTAAGGTGGGTGGATCACCTGAGGTCAGGAGTTCGAGACCAGCCTGGCCAACATGATGAAACTCTGTCTCTACTAAAAATACAAAAATTAGCCAGGCATGGTGGCATGTGCCTGTAATCCCAGCTACTCAGGAAGCTGAGGCAGGAGAATCGCTTGAACCAGGGAGGTGGAGGTTGCAGTGAGCCAAGATCGCGCCACTGCACTCAAGCTTAGGCAATAGAGCAAGACTCCATCTCAAAAAATAAATAAATAAATAAATAAAATCTGGGTTTCAGGCCAGGTGTGGTGGTGCACTCCTGCAATCCCAGCATTTTGGGAGGCTGAGATGGGCAGACAGCTTGAGCTCAGGAATTCCAGACTAGCCTGGGCAATGTGGCGAAACCCCACGTCTACAAATAATACAAAAAAATTAGCTGAGTGTAGTTGAGTGTGCCTGTAATCCCAGCAACGTGGGAGGCTGAAGTGAGAGGATTGCTTGAGCCTGGGAGGTTGAGGTCACAGCAAGCTGAGATTGCCCTCCTACACTCCAACCTGGGCAACAGAGCCAGACCTTGTCTTAAAAAAAAAAAAAAAAAAAAAATTTCTAGGTTTCTGGCATCTCAAAAAAAAAAAAAAAAAAGGAAAAGTCAGGGCACATGGCTGCTACAGTCCTCTATTAAGCAATGTGCCACAGCAGGGGTCCCTGACCCCTGGGCCATGGACATGTAATGGTCTGTGGCCTGTTAGGAACTGGGCCACAGAACAGGAGGTGAATGGTGGGTAACAACTGAAGCTTCGTCTGTATTTCTGGCCGCTCCCCATTGCTTGCATTACTGCCTGAGCTCTGCCTCCTGTCAGATCAGCAGCATCATTAGATTCTTACAGGAGCACGAACCCTGTTGTGAGTTGCACACATGAGGGATCCAGGTTGCATATTCCTTATGAGAATCTAATTCCTGGTGATTTGTGGTGGAACAGTTTCATCCCAAGACCATTACCATCCTGCGCCCCATCCCTTGCCGACTGTGGAAAAATTGTCTTCCACAAAGCCGGTCCCTGGTGCCAAAAATGTTGGGGACTGCTGTGCTTTAGAATCTGCCATGAATCTGCAGCCTCTATTTTATAGCTCCCTATGGACTTTTCTTCCTACTGTCTTACATTCTGCCTTATAGGCATTTGAGTTTGCAACCCTTGTTTTTGTTAGTATGCTACGCTGGTGACATTGACCAAATTGACCAAACATTAATGATAAACTTAGCTGGTGATGACCTCAATGGAATAATGTGACATAAGTATTGTGACAATACTTCTTGCATGTATCTGCAGGTGGAATTGTAAACCTGGTGGTCCGAGATGGTCTAATTTGATCTTCCTATGTATCTCCTTATATTAATAGTGGTAACATTTGTGGTGGTGATTCAGCGTTTCAATGCCTCTTCTCATGGCAACAACAAATGTTTTCCTTCTGAATCAACATTAACCTAGATGTTACTGCGGATCAAAATTAGACTGTACATTTTCAACCACAGAAACATTGGGCAGTAAAAATTTTTCTTAATATTGATTGCCTACATATGTTAGCATATGTTTATAGTTCTGTGATTTGTGCGTGGCTGCTACAGAGCCAGAGGGGGTAAAGCAACAGTGTTTTCTCAGTTGTGCGAGCAGCATTACATTATAATGGATAGGTAATATTAAACTGGGCTGATGAGAGTTGCAAAAGACTACTTTAATGTTCATATGGAACCAAAAAAGAGCCCGCATTGCCAAGACAATCCTAAGCCCAAAGAACAAAGCTGGAGGCATCATGCTACCTGACTTCAAACTATACTACAAGGCTACAGTAACCAAAACAGCATGGTACTGGTACCAAAACAGACATATAGACCAATAGAACAGAACAGAGCCTTCAGAAATAATACCACACATCTACAACTATCTGATCTTTGACAAACCTGACAAAAACAAGAAATGGGGAAAGGATTCCCTATTTAATAAATGGTGCTGGGAAAACTGGCTAGCCATATGTAGAAAGCTGAAACTGGATCCCTTCCTTACATCTTATACAAAAATTAATTCAAGATGGATTAAAGACTTAAATGTTAGACCTAAAACCATAAAAACCCTAGAAGAAAACCTAGGCAATACCATTCAGGACATAGGCATGGGCAAGGACTTCATGTCTAAAACACCAAAAGCAATGGCAACAGAAGCCAAAACTGACAAATGGGATCTAATTAAACTAAACAGCTGCATAGCAAAAAAAACTACCATCAGAGTGAACAGGCAACGTACAGAATGGGAGAAAACTTTTATAATCTACCCATCTGACAAAGGGCTAATATCCAGAATCTACAAAGAACTTAAACAAATTTACAAGAAAAAAATCAAACAACCCCATCAAAAAGTGGGCAAAGGATATGAACAGACACTTCTCAAAAGAAGACATTTATGCAGCCAACAGACACATGAAAAAAATCCTCATCATCACTGGCCATCAGAGAAATGCAAATCAAAACCACAATGAGATATCATCTCATGCCAGTTAGAATGGCAATCATTAAAAAGTCAGGAAACAACAGGTGCTGGAGAGGATGTGGAGAAATAGGAACACTTTTACACTGTTGGTGGGACTGTAAACTAGTTCAACCATTGTGGAAGACAGTGTGGCGATTCCTCAAGGATCTAGAACTAGAAATACCATTTGACCCAGCCATCCTATTGCTGGGTATATACCCAAAGGATTATAAATCATGCCGCTATAAAGACACATGCACACATATGTTTATTGCGGCACTATTCACAATAGCAAAGACTTGGAACCAACCCAAATGTCCATCAATGATAGACTGGATTAAGAAAACGTGGCAATTATACACCATGGAATACTACGCAGCCATAAAAATGGATGAGTTCATGTCCTTTGTAGGAACATGGATGAAGCTGGAAACCATCATTCTGAGCAAACTATCGCCAGGACAGAAAATCAAACACCGCATGTTCTCACTCATAGGTGGGAACTGAACAATGAGAACACTTGGACACAGGGTGGGGAACATCACACCCTGGGGCTTGTCATGGGGTGGGGGAAGCGGGGAGAGATAGCATTAGGAGATATACCTAATGTCAATGACGAGTTCATGGGTGCAGCACACCAACGTGGCACATGTATACATATGTAGCAAACCTGCACATTGTGCACATGTACCCTAGAACTTAAAGTATAATAAAAATAAATAAATTGGGCTGATGAATCATATTACAGTAATCCAATATTTCGCTTGTAAAGTCCCTGAGGTTTACAGAAGTAAATCTTTTCTAATAACAAGAAGAGTGAGGCATGTGCTTTGGTCTTTATTTCCTAGTTATACGATCCTGGGTAAGGAGCTCAACTTTTCTCTGCCAAAATTAAATGAGGATTAAATGAGATCATATATGTGAAGGTGTGAAAGACAGTGCCTGGCACATAGTAGGATCAATCAATGTTAGTATCTCTAAAATAGAGATTGAGTCTGAAGATCCACAAAGTGGTAGAACCGATCTTAAGATTCCCAAATGATAGAATTGGGCTTTATTTGCCTAAGTAGTATGGTATTACTTATTGTATGCCCAGGGGATCTTTTTTTTTTAATAATGTTTATTTATTTATTTTGAGACAGAGTCTCGCTCTGTCCCCCAAGCTGGAGTGCAGTGGCATCATTTTGGCTCACTGCAACCTCTACCTACCCGGTTCAAGCAATTCTCCTGCCTCAGCCTCCTGAGTAGCTGGGATTACAGGTGCGCACCACCATGCCCAGTTAATTTTTGTATATTTAGTAGAGACAGGGTTTTGCCATGCTGGCCAGACTGGTCTTAAACTCCTGACCTAAGGTGATCCAGCTCCCTCAGCCTGCCACAGTGCTGGGATTACAGGTGTAAGCCACCGCACCCAGCCCTAATGTTTTATTTTTTTGTAGAGATGAGGTCTTACTATGTGGCCCAGGCTGGTCTTGAATTCCTGGACCTAAGTGATCCTCCCACCTTGACCTCCCAAAGTGTTGGGATTACAGGCATGAGCCACCGTGCCCAGTTCCCTTCTTAAATAGTTTAAAGGGGGAGAAGAAAGAAAAAGACAGATTTTCTTCCCTTCCACTACCAAAACAGGCAAAACACACCAGAACACTTTGCTTAGCATTTCTTTTCTTTTCTTTTCTTTTTTTGAGAAAGTCTTCCTCTGTCAGCCAGGCTGGAGTGCAGTGGGGCGATCTTGGCTCACTTCAAGCTCCACCTCCTGGGTTCAGGCCATTCTCCTGCCTCAGCCTCCCGAGTAGCTGGGACTACAGGTGCCCACCACCACGCCCAGCTAATTTTTTGTATTTTTAGTAGAGACGGGATTTCACCTTGTTAGCCAGGATGGTCTGGATCTCCTGACCTCGTGATCCGCCCGCCTTGGCCTCCCAAAGTGCTGGTATTACAGGAGTGAGCCACCGTGCCCGGCCGTCCCTTCATTTTTTAAGATAAATTCACATACCATAAAACTTACCATTTTATTTTCTCTCTCTTTTTCTTTCTTTCTTTCTTTTTTTTTTTTTTTTTTTTTTTTTTTTTTTTTTTTTTTGCAGGCTGGAGTGCAGTGGCCCTATCGTGGCTCACTGCAACCTTGAATTCCTGGGCTCAAGAGATCCTCCCACATCAGACTCCCAAGTAGCAGTAGCTGAGACTATCAGTGCGCACCACCAAGCCTGAGTAATTACAATACTTTTTTCTTTTTCTTTTTCTTTTTCTTTTTCTTTTTTTTTTTCGTAGAGATGGGGTCTTCCTATTTTGTCCAGGCTAATCTGGAACTCCTGCCCTCAAAGGATCCTCCTGTCTAATTCTCTCAAAGTGCTGGGATTACAGGCATGTGCCACCGCACCCGGCCAAATGCACCTCCTTTTTTCAAGTGTACAATTCAATGGTTTTTAATATATTCACAAAGTCATGGAACCATCACACCTATCTAATTTCAAAATGTTTTCATCACTCCAAAAAATAACCCCATATGGGAGGCCGAGGCGCGCAGATCACTCGAGACCAGCCTGGCCAACATATTGAAACCCCGTCTCCACTAAAAATACAAAAATTAGTCGGGCGTGATGGCGCACGCGTGTAGTCCCAGCTGCTCGGGAGGCTGAGGCAGGGGAATCGCTTGAACACGGGAGGCGGAGGTTGCAGTGAGCCCAGATCGCCCCACTGCACTCCAGCCTGGGCGACAGAGCGAGACTCCGTCTCAAAAATATCTAATTAATTAATAAAAATAAAATAAATAAATAAATAACCCCATGCTTTCTGCCTCTGTGGCTTTGCCTGTTCTGGGTATTTTGTGTCAACGGACCCATGCATGGGGGTGGGCCGGGCACCTTTCAAACGTTCAGCCCCCACGACGGCCCGTGGCCTCCGGATTGGACGGCGCGAGCTGCGTGTGCGCGGGGCGCCCAACCGCTCCGGAGCTCCTGGAGGAGGCAGGTGCAGGTGCCGGCTGCTGCAGCGCAGTAGCTGCTGGAGGCTGGCGAGGCCCGGAGGCGGTGCAGGAAGCCTCCGACCACGCGGGCTCCTGATCGCGGGCGCCCACAGCGCGGACATGGCGGGCTGGTGGCCGGCGTTGTCGCGCACGGCCCGGCGCCACCCGTGGCCCACCAACGTGCTGCTCTAAGTTGCTAGAGCAACGTAGCTCTACGCTCTACCAGTGTGCCTTAGCTCGCTCGTCTCCGCCGGGGACGTGCTGCAGCAACGGCTGCAGGGCCGCGAGGCCGACTGGCGCCAGACGCGGCGCGTGGCCACGTTGGTGGTGACCTTCCACGCCAACTTCAACTACGTGTGGCTGGGCCTGCTGGAGCGCGCGCTCCCGGGCCGAGCGCCGCGCGCCATGCTGGCCAAGTTGCTGTGCGACCAGGGAGTCGGTGCGCCCATCGCGGTCTCGGCCTTCTACGCCGGTGAGGGGCCGGGGGGGGGGGGGGCCTGGGGGGTGGGACCCAGTATTGGGGGACTGGAGGCAGGGACTCGGGGATCAAGCGGCTGGAGGGAGGGCGCTGCAGGAGCCTGGGGACCCGGGCAGGAGCCGGGGCTCTGAGACCGGAGCTGCTTCAGAGGCCTGAAGGGCCAGGGCAAAGGCTGGAGACTGGGGTGTTTGATTGCGAGAAGTTGCAGGAGGCACTGGCTGGGGAGCCGAGAAATTGGGGAGCCAGAGGTACAGCAGGTCAGGAATTTAGAGGACTAGGGTCGGGGCTCAGACTCTGGGGTTGGGTGTAGGCCAAGGCTGGAGGTAGGCAGGGCTGCGGAGGTCTTTGCCCCCTGAAAAAGGCCCACGGGAAAATAAAGGAGATCCCAGTTCAAGGCCATAGCAGCTGCAATGACCGTGAACCAATCGTGGGACAGGGAAGGAACCGACCTGCTGTTCAGAAAATCCACGCCTGGGGCCCCGGGGCCAACACAGGAACAAAATGCAAGGGGACCCGTGACCCTGGGGGGCAGAGCAGGTGGAATCTGAGGTTGGGCCTGGATCTTCAGCAAATTCATGCCCAGGGGCCTAGTCCTGCTTTGGTAACAAGATTTTCCCCTGGGGTCTCACGGAAAACATCAAGGGACCTTGGATCCTTGCCATAGAGGACTATATACCTGTGAGGGTTCAGGGAACCCTCTCCTTAGAAAATCCGACCCGGGCCTGGGGTGTGGGGCACAGGGGCTTGACTGTGGAAACCTTCTCTACTGCGTACAATAAGAACAATGGAAATGTTACCTGAAAAATACCGGGGTTCATTCCCTTAACGAGTCACAAATGACTCCACCAAGAGGCGGGTTTTGATCAATGGGAGTTTTACTTGGCACAAGAAAGGAAGACACTGGACATATTCTCCCAAGTAGTGTGTCCTCCAGAGAAAGAGACAGGAGGGTTTTATGGGGTGATGGAGAAAGGAGAGGGTGCATGATTGCATGTAGAGTAGGGGTCCCAGTGAGTCATGATGCTAGCACATAGGTTGCATAGGTTATAGTCATGAAGCTATAGCTTCTCCCGGGGTGAAGACTTTAGCATGGTAATGAGGAGAGTTAACTTGGGTTCATCTGTAAGTAACCTGGGGTCATTTAGGAGCTGATTTAAACAAACAGGGTGACCTCATTCCACCCAGGGCTGGGGAAGAACAGGTTGAGGTCAGGAGGCTGTAAAACAGGCTGATCACTCAAGTTGGTTAAATTCTTGTAATCTTTGGAGATCCTCCGTCTGCTCACAGGAGGGGCCCTGTGGCCTCTATCATCATTGCAATTTCTATTGCCTTGAAGGGGATGGGGTGGGTAACTGGGGAGAAAATCTCTATGGGTCTTAAGCCTGACGGGGTCAGTGGGTCAGGAGAACAGACAGCCCGGGAGCTAGGGCCTCCTGTTTTATCAGAAGGTCTGTGCCTGGTCCCAGCGTGTGATTTGCAGACTAGATTTGCAAACAACTTCCTAGCAACTGTTAAAGAAGCCTTGTACAGCGGTGAAGGGATAGGGGACCAGAATGCTATTTAATCCTCAAAAAACTAGTGAGATTGTTCTCTTTTTCTTTTCTTCTTCTTCTTCTTCTTTTTTTTTTTTTTTTTTTTTTTTTTGAGACAGAGTCTTGTTTCTTGTTTTATTGCCCAGCCTGGAGTGTGCAGTGGCCTGATCTCAGCGCATTGAAACCTCCATCTCCAGGTTCAAGCGATCCTCCTGCCTCAGCCTACCAAGTAGCTGGCATTACAGATGCATACCACCATGCCTGGCTAATTTTTGCATTTTTAATGGAGACAAGGTTTCACCACGTTTGCCAGGGTCGTCTCGAACTCCTGAACTCAAGTAATCTGCCCATCATGGCCTCCCAAAGTGCTGGGATCACAGACGTGAGCCCTCGCACCTGAGATTGTTCTTATTACTCTCATATTACAAATGAGGAAACAACTAGTGAAATTAGTGAAATTGTTCTCTTTTTCTTTTCTTTTCTTTTCTTTTTTTTTTTTTTTTTTGGAGACAGAGTCTCGCTTTATCATCCTGGCTGGACTGCAACCTCCACTTTCTGGGTTCAAGTGATCCTTCTGCCTCAGCTTCTCGAGAAGCGGGGATTACAGGCATGCGCCACCACACCCAGCTAATTTTGTATTTTTAGTAGAGACGGGGTTTCTCC
The DNA here is from genome assembly GCF_029289425.2 of Pan paniscus. Taxonomy (NCBI): domain Eukaryota; kingdom Metazoa; phylum Chordata; class Mammalia; order Primates; family Hominidae; genus Pan; species Pan paniscus. The sequence continues at coordinate 31,238,673 of NC_073267.2, read as the reverse complement.
GTGTTGGTCAGGCTGGTCTCGAACTCCTGACCTCAGGTGATCTGCTTGCCTCAACTTCCCAAAGTGCTGGGATTACAGGCATGAGCCACCGTGCTCAGCCCACTAGCTTTTTTTAAAAGATAGAAATTAAAATTTCAAAATGTCCAAATGTTCAACTTTTCACAAAATGTTTGGAAGGTAGAGAAAAGTAACCAATAGACCCACTATTGTAACTGGATTGTTTTTGTGGATTGTTATAGTTTTTGAAAAAATAATTGTTCTGCTATAACTTTTATATTCTGCTATTCTCACTTCATATTTATCATTCCTTTAAAATTTTCTAGTTTTACAGTGGAGACTATGTTCTATTTTTTTTTTTTTTGAGACAGGGTCTTGCTGTGTTGTCCAGACTGGAGTGCAGTGGCATGATCACAGCTCACTGTAGCCTCCACCTCCCAGGCTCAAGCAATCCTCCCACCTCAGCCTCCTGAGTAACTATGACTACAGGCACACCACCACACCTGGCTAATTTTTGTATTTTTTGTAGAGATGAGGTTTTGTCCTGTTGCCCAGGCTGGTCTCTTAACTCCTGGACTCAAGCAATCTGCCTGCCTCGGCCTCCCAAAGTGCTGGGATTACAGGCTTGAGCCACAGCACCTGTCTATGTTCTCTTTTCACTGTTGGATCAGAGGGTCATATTGATGGATGATAGTGATGGTTACTTTGCATTTTGGAATGGTAAACTTAAACATGAACTGTTATACAGTACTCTACTGAATCTTTTAAAATTCTTTTGGTGTTTTTGCAAATAGGTATGAGCATTCTCCAGGGAAAGGATGACATATTTTTGGACCTGAAACAGAAATTCTGGAACACCTATATGGTAAGACAGGCGTTTGAAAATGTAATCAGTATCTTTTTGTGTGTGTATATATATACACACACCCACACACACACACAATATACAATACAATATATATACATATACATATACAATCAGTAACTTTTTGTGTATATATGTGTATATGTATATATATGTACATAGATCCACAAAAATATATACTTTTTGTGTACATATTTATAAAGATTTAAAATGTTTTAATTGACACATATATGTATGTATTTTCAGAATACATGTGATGATTTGATACATTTGTATAATCATATCAGGATTCTTTGTGTGTGTGTGTGTCTATATATGGATATATATATATGTATATATATTTTTTTTAATAAAATTTTTTTTGAGACAGGGTCTCATTCTGTCACCCAGGCTGGAATGCAGTGGCATGGTCATGGCTCACTGCAGCCTGGACCTCCTGAGCTCAAGCGATCCTCCCACCTCATCCTTCTGAGTAGCTGAGACTACAGGCATGTGCCACCACACCCAGCTAATTATTTTCAAATTTTTTGATAGAGACAGTCTCACTATGTAGCACAGGCTGGCCTCAAACTCCTGTGCTCCAGTTATTCTCCCACCTCAACATTAAGTACATTTTTATTAAACTATTCCTAAATTAGAGCTCCAGTTTGGTTGGCAGAAGGGTCCAATATTTTGACAGAGAAATCTTAAAGTTATTTTGATAGATGTATGAGGAGAGGCTTTAAGAGTGTCTATACTTCTCATGAATTGGAAAGAAATACTTTCTCTGGGCCGGGCACGGTAGCTCACGCCTCTAATCCCAACACCTGGGAGGCTGAGGCAGGCAGATCACTTGATGTCAGGAGTTTGAAACCAGCCTGGCCAATATGGTGAAACCCTGTCTCTACTAAAAATACAAAAATTAGCTGGGCACGGTGGTGTATGTCTGTAATCCCAGCTACTCAGTAGGCTGAGGCAGGAGAATCACTTGAATCTGAAGACAGGTTGCAGTGAGCCAAGATCTCACCACTGCACTCCAGCCTGGGCAACAGAGCAAGACTCCATCTCAAAAAGAAAAAAAGAAAAGAAATAATATCTCTGAATTTTAGTCCATGTTCTCAATGATTTCTGACTTTATTATATTAACTCTTATTAAAGATCACAATTTATTTTGTAAATTTTGCAGCCAAAGGGACAATTTATTTTGTAAATTTGGGATTCTTTTTGCAAAATAGGGATGGTAGACTGTGAGTGGCTTAATGGAATCATTCCCACATTCAGAGCCAATGTTTTCAGGTGAGCATTCTGCAGAGTCCTGGTGAAAAGAACTTTAACGTCACAAAGGTATTGATAGTGAAGGAGAAGGTTTCCAAGGGTTACTCCAAGGTTCAAAGCAAATCAGCGGTTTTACTGTTTGCTCGGCACAAATATATATAGTCCAGTCCAGTGCAAAATTTAGGCCGGGCACGGTGGCTCACGCCTGTAATCCCAAAACTTTGGGAGGTGGAGGCGGGTGGATCACAAGGTCGGGAGATCGAGACCATCCTGGCTAACATGGTGAAACCCTGTCTCCACTAAAAATAAAAAAATTAGCAGGGCATGGTGGTACGAGCCTGTAGTCCCAGCTACTTGGGAGGCTGAGGCAGGAGAATCACTTGAACCCGGGAGGCGGAGGTTGCACTAAGCCGAGATCACGCCACTGCCCTCCAGCCTGGGCGACAGAGCGAGACTCTGTCTCAAAAAAAAAAAAAAAAAAAGAGCAGGAAGTAGCCGGCTCACACTTGTAATCCCAGCATTTTGGGAGGCTGAGGCAGGAGGATCGGTAGAGCTCAGCAGTTTCAGACCAGCCTGCGCAACACAGTGAGACCCCATCTCTACAAAAATAAAATAAATTAGCTGGGCATAGTGGCAAGCGTCTGTTGTCCCAGCTGCTCAGGAAGCTGAGATGGGAGTATTGCAAGCCTGGGAGGTCGAGGCTGCAATAAGCTGTGATTGCACCGCTGCACACCAGCCTGAGTGACAGAGTGAGGCCCTGGTTCAAAAAAAAAAAAAAGAGCAGGAAGTAGAATTGGGAAAGAAAGAAGCTTCAGGCAGGGATTTGTAAATGAACAAAACCGCAGGAATATTTGCATACTGTTTTAAAAAACAGTGGTTACAATGAGTGAGTCTCATCTACCCTCAGGAAAAGAAAGAGGGTATACCAGCAGTCTAAAGCCCAGCCCATTTGGAGATTTTTTGGGAAGATTTCTTGTGATAAGAAATTGTCGGCCGGGCACGACAACTCACACCTGTAATCCCAGCACTTTGGCAGGCGGATCACTAGGTCAAGAGATTGAGACCATCCTGCCCAACTTGGTGAAACCCCGTCACTACTAAAAATACAAAAATTAGCCAGGCATGGTGGCGGGTGCCTGTAATCCCAGCTACTCAGGAGACTGAGGCAGGACAGTTGCTGGAACCCGGGAGGCGGAGGTTGCAGTGAGCTGAGATCGTGCCACTGCACTCCAGCCTGGCAACAGAGGGAGACTCCGTCACAAAAAAAAAAAAAAGAAAGAAAAGAAAAGAAACTGTCTTCCAGGTGCTGTCCTAGGTGTTAGTGGAAGATACCCAAAAAACCATATAAAACAGAGATTCTGTCCTAAAGGGACTTAGAGTCTAGTGGGATAGATAGATAAATAGACAAGTCATTAACTAGAGTTCGATGAGAAATGCTCTCAGAGCCCATGGGTACTCAGCACAGCGAGGAGGTGTGGGAGTGGGGATCAAGGAAGTCTTGCTGGGGCCAGGCACCAGTGGCTCATGCCTGTAATGCTAGCACTTTGGGAGGCCAAGGTGGGTAGATTGCTTGAGCTCAGGAATTTGAGACCAGCCTGGGCAATGTGACGATGAAACCTCATCTCCACAAATACAAAAATGAGCTGGTCGTGGTGGCTCACACCTGTAGTCCCAGCTACTCAGGAGGCTGAGGTGGGAGGATCTCCTGAGCCCAGGAGGTCAAGACTGCAGTAAGCTATGATTGTGCCACTGCACTCCAGCCTGGGTAACACAGCGAGACCCTGTCTCAAAATAAAAAATAAAAAATAAAAAAAAAGATCTGGAGTTAGGCACATACTGGGGGACAGGTCATTCCAGGGGCAGAAGAGCTGAGTAGAGTTGACAATGTGTAAAGCACCACGGTATGCCCAGAGGGGAGAAACCACAGGCAGTTTGGTGTTCACAGAGTATTTGTTGAGCAACTTGGAATGAGTTTGGATCCTGGAGACCGTTGAACACCCGGAGCTGAGGATCTTGCACTTCACGGTTAGGTAATTGCAGCAGAGGAAACCAGAGTGGGGGGTTATTGTAGCCAAGTTCACATAAGAAATAATGAAGTACGTCGGGTGTGGTGGTTCATGCCTGTAATCCTAACACTTTGGGAGGCTGAGGCGAGAGGATCCCTTGAGGTTAGGAGTTCGAGACCAGTTTGGGCAACATAGCAAGACCCTGTCTGTATTTAAAAAAATAAAACTGGCCTGGCATGGTGGCTCACACCTGTAATCTCACCACTTTGAGAGGCCGAGGTGAGCAGATCACTTGAGGTCAGGAGTTCGAGACCAGCCAGACCAAAATGGTGAAACCCAGTCTCTACTAAAAATACAAAAAATTAGCCAGGCATGGTGGCGCACGCCTGTAATCCCAGCTACTCAGGAGGCTGAGTCAGGAGAATTGTGGGCGGCAAGCCACCCAGGCACCGAGGCAAGAGACAGAGGACACGAGCTGTTCCAGTATAATAAAATATAAAACAAGAATAGTTATACCAGATATAGATCTTAGATATGATTATATATGAATATCATTAATCATTAGTTTGTAGCAATTACTTTTTCTTCCAATATTATAATAATCCTCACTCAATAATCATAGCCTAGGAAAAACCAGGCCATACACAGATAGGAGCTGAAGGGACATAGTGAGGTGTGACCGGAAGACAGGAGTGCGAGCCTTCTGTTTTGCCTGGACAGGGCCACCAGAGGGCTCCTTGGTCTAGCGGTGACACCAGCATCTGGGAAGATGCCCGTTACCAGGCGGATCGTGGTCCAGCGGTCTCCCTGTGATGCTGTGCTTCAGTGGTCACACTCCTAGTCCACCTTCATGTTCCATCCTGTACACCTGACTCTGCCTTCTAGATAGCAGTGGTAAATTAGTGAAAATACTAATAGTCCCTGATATGCAGAAATAATGGCATAAGCTGTCTTTCTCTTTGTCTCCTCTCCCTCTCTGCCTCGGCTGCCAGGCAGGGAAGGGCCCCCTGTCCAGTGGACACGTGACCCATGTGACCTTACCTATCATTGGAGGTGACTCACATTCTTTACCCTGACCCTTCAGCCTTGTATCCAATAAATAACAGCGCAGCCCGACGTTCGGGGCCACTACCGGTCTCTGCGTATTGGTGGAAGTGGTCCCCCGGGCCCAGCTGCCTGTGTTGCCCAGGCTTCCTGTGTTGGCCGTGCTGTCACCAAGGTCACAGCATCCTGAGAACATGGTTTTCTCCTTGACTAACAAGGCCTCGGGGTCTGTCTTGGGGTTGGCCTTCCAGCGGGTCAGCGGGATGATCCGGCGCAAGCTCACGGTGTGTCTCCTGGTGGTAGAGGGGCTTGTGTCAACCTGTGGCCGGGTGGGGATGCTCCTTCCCAGCTGTTAGGCTGCCCCCAGGCTCCATGCCCTGCCCTGGCCTGGACACTCACGCTTTGCCTTCTTCATCAATGTCATCTACCTCATACCTGTGGACAAAAGGAGGAAAATGCAGGATGCAGCCAGGGGCACAGTCCATGTAGGGAAGTGTGGAGGACAGGGGCAGGGTGAGGACCCGGTGCTCCCTGCACAGCCGGCCCCGCCCACAGCACGCTCTGTGGAGTTTTTCTCCTGCTGTGCAGATGAGAAGCAGAGTGGCAGCCCAGGCAGGTGCAGTGACCAGAGAGCAGCCCTGGGGCTGTTGGAGGAGCCCCTGGGAGCCTCCATCTCCCGAGTGAGCCCAGCAGGACTGTGACCCGTTCGGCCAGGTGTCCTACAGGGGCTGCTGGGCTCAGCTACAGATGGGCGAGACCGCAGCATAGTGGGCACCCAGCGGGAAGAACCAGGGAGGGACAAAGTGAGTTTCGAGGTGCTGGAGAGGCTCTCTTCTTGATGTCGGTGCTGAACCAGAAGTGTGTTTAAGGAGAATTTCCTAAAATTCAAAGAGTTCCACGGAAGTCGCGGCTAGGCCGGGGCGCTTCTTCAGCATCTACCTGCTCTACTGCCTGAACCCCCGTCATCAGGGCCACGTTTATATGGGGTTCACTGTCAGCCCTGCTTGTCAGGTCCAGCAGCACAATGGGGGCCACACAAAAGGCAGGGCCCAGGCCTGGCGCGGTGGCTCAAGCCTGTAAACCCAACACATTGGGAGACCAAAGCGGTTGGATCACTTGAGGTCAGGAGTTCGAGACCAGCCTGACCAACATGGTGAAACCCCGTCTGTAATAGAAATACAAAAATTAGTGGGGCATGGTGGCACGTGCCTGTAATTACAGCTACTCAAAAGGCTGAGGCAGGAGAATTGCTTGAAAGATGGGGCGGGGGCAGCGGCAGAGGTTGCAGTGAGCCAAATCGGGCCATTGCACTCCTGGTGAGACCGGAAGGGTCTCTGTGCCAGGAGGAAGGCTTCCTGGAGGAGGCGGACCCCGCTGGGCACAAGCCTGATGAGAGGGAGGGGCATGCCTGTGACATGGGTGGGGAGTCCAGGGTGGGGACGGGACTGTCACAGAGGAGGAGCATGACGGGGAGACAGTGCCCTGGGAATCTTGGCGGTGGAACTCCGGGGAGGAGCTGGCTGGGGCGGAGGTGATGATCCAGGATGCGGGCCAGCGTAGGGGTCTTGGTGGGCATGCTGGGGTCGGATGGAGCGCAGGAGGGAGAGGAGGGGGGACAGGTGGGTACCTGGGCTGGAGGCGCGGCCTGAGGTGGGCAGGTGCAGGGGGCGTGACTTCATTTAGGGGCAGGGCCTGGGGCTAGGCTGAAGCCGGGAGTGAGGACCCCGCTCTCGGGTGGAATTGGAGGGGACCAGCGGTTGGGCGCGGCAGGGCTCACAGGGACACCCCCGTTCTCCTCCCCAGGGAGAAAGTGCTCGTCGTGCACGGCTTCCCGCCCGCCGTGGCAACCCTTCGGGTAAGGAAGGAGACCAGGCGGCGGCAGGCGGGCAAGGGCTTGGGGTCCGCCCCCTGCCTGGAGCCGCCCTAACTCCTCCGTATCCTGCCGCTGTTGGAGTGGGCCTGGAACCCCCTCCATAGGCGCGCCTCCTACTCCCGCTGCACCCCGACCTCCGCCGGGACCTCTATGCGCCGCGCCGCACGGGCGATGGCCTTCGGGCCTCCCCGGCCCCAGGGCACCGCGCAGGTCCCTTTGCTGACACCAAGCCCGAGCCTGAGCCGGACCCGGGGCCCAAGAGGCCTGTGCGCCCTGGGAGCCCTTGAGCTCCAGGGGAGGTCCGCCCCAGGCAGGGCGGCTCATCCCCCAGACCACTTCGGATCCAGCTGTTTGTTGAGGAGCCAGGAAACGCCCTGACACTTTTGCGGCCCTGTCCCCGTCTCTAAGATGGGATGATAGTAGTTCTGGCCATTCCTGAGCACAGCAGGACCTGCCTTTTCCCTTTGACTGGAAGGTTCTTCTCTACACCTATCTTGATGACCTGCCACCTCCACAGGGAGGTCTTCTCTATCTCCCGATTTAAAATTGCAGCTCTGAGAAGCCGGGCATGGTGGCATATGCCTGTAGTCCCAGCTACGGGGGGAGGCTGAGGTGGGAGGATCGCTTGATCCCAGGAGTTGGAGGCTGCAGTGAGCTATGATCGCTCCACTGCACTATAGCCTGGGCAAAAGAGCAAGAAACTGTCTCTAAAAATATAAAATAAAATTGCACCTCTTGTGTACTTCCCCGTCTGCTTCTTTACCTGAATACTTACTATCTCACCGGCTAGGTGCTTTATGACTCTCGTTAGTCTCTCCCACCCCAACCTTTGCACTAAATTGCCCGAGGGCAGCTCTTGTCACTGCTGTAGAACAAAGTCCTGCACAGAGACGATAGCCAAGAAATAGTTAATAAAATAATGGAAAACGGGTGCCTTCTACTGAGCTCCCGCTAATTGTGAGTGAGTAGAGGACTTGCCCTGTGGAGATTCAGTGACCTGCTGGGTGTTGCTGAGCTGTGAGGAAGGTCAGGTCTGGCTACAGTGGTGAGGCTGTGACTCAATCAATCACTGCTGATGCTCCCAGGACCTGCACCAGCTTAGTCCCAGGGGCAAGGATTTTAAACCCCCACCTCCATTTCCTCATCTGTAAGATGCAAATAACAGTCACCCCTGCCTCACGGGATGGAGCTGTGTAATGCCCGGAACAGTGCCTGCTGCATAGAGGGGCTTGCTGCCAGCTGCCTCTCCCTCCTTGTCTCTTACCTGCCTGCTGCCTGGGTCAGGATGAAGCAGGGCCCTTGTGTTGCCCCAACCCTGGCTGTTGGCTAAGAGCCCACGCGATCTGCCTGTGAGAGGAGTTCCTTCCGGAAGAACCAGGGCAGCTTCTGCCCCTAGAGGGCCAATGCCCTAGCTGAGTGCAGTCCCCCGGCCCCAGCCTGGTCCAGCTTTGGGGAGAGGGTGCCCAGTTGTGCAATCCAGGCCGGGGCAGCCGTGTCCTGATCTTGGTATTCAGGGCTGAGCCTGGAGGGGGCTTGTGATGCCTGACTCTGTCTCTCTCTCTGGCCCCATGCCTTGGTAGCTGTGAGGTGTCACTGCTTTGGGTGACCTGATCTGCCTGTGATGGATGAGCACCGGGGAAATAGTAGAAGACTCGGAATTAGAAGACGTGAGTGGGCTTTGGCCCCAGCCTCCCTACCCCACTCCCTGTCCTGGGCTGCCTGTGACCAACCTTCTTGTTTCTGCAGGCACACTGGATAGCCCTGCTGGAGCTCAGTGTCCCTAATCCCCTCCAGATACTGGTGGCCTAGGGGAGGTCAACAAAGACCGGTGGGACATCGACCTCAGCCCGTTTCCACGCTTTTTTTTTTTTTTTTTTTTTTTTTGAGACAGAGTTTCACTCTTGTTGCCCAGGCTGGAGTGCAATGGCGTGATCTTGGCTCACCGCAACCTCCGCCTCCCGGGTTCAAGCGATTCTCCTGCCTCAGCCTCCCGAGTAGCTGGGATTACAGGCGTGTGCCACCAGGCTTGACTAATTTTCTATTTTTAGTAGAGACAAGGTTTCTCCATGTTGGTCAGGCTGGTCTCAAACTCCCGACTTCAGGTAATCTGCCTGCCTCGGCCTCTGAAAGTGCTGGGATTACAGGAGTGAGCCACTGCGCCAGGACTTCTCCAGGCTCTTGGCACCTTAGCCAGAAACAATTTAAGGACAAGTGCAAAAGTCATGAACGTAGGCAGATTTCTTGCAGAGTAAAGGGACTCACTCAAGAAGAGGAACGTGGGGGTCCTCAAGAGAGTGTCTCATGCCCTACAAGGTGTGGGGCTGACCTTTATGGGCTTCTTTAACTAAAGAGGGGTATATTCATGAAGATTCCAGGAAAAGGTAAAGATTTCTCAAGACCGTGGTGCCACAATTTACACCCAAATACAGGTGTTCCTGGAGCCGTCTTGGCACTGGTGGGTGTATGGTTTCATATGTTACTGATCATACAATGAGATCCTAGGTGAAACCTACATCAAATACAGCGCCATGTTGTGTCTGGTTGGTCGTAGCCAGCTTGGTCCTCATCCTATTTTTCAGGGACTTATTGGCCCTTAGCACATGCAGCTATTTCAAGTTTCCTTCTTCTCCTCATGTGAAACTGCTGCCTGGGATTTTCTATTCACTTGCTACCACTCTATTAATCTCACATTCTCGCCTCTTTTTTGTGCCACCCCGTGTGGGTCCGACAGGTTGTTACTAGAGTGCAATACAAAGTCAGTCAAGGCGGACCTCCTGAGGGTTGCTGAGGGCAGGGGTGGAGCTAGTAGCCTGAGGACCTGCCAGTCACGGGGATTCCTCATGGGCACAGAGGAGGGAGGAGGGGCCCATGGCCCTAGCATATGAGAAGCCTCTCCTCTGCCTGGAAGCCCCATGCCTCAGCTTCCCCCACACTCCCACCTGTCCGCTTGCCTCTGAACTCACGCATTTCTTGGAAGTCTTGGGAGATTCACCTTTACTCAGATGGTTGTTTACCTGTCTCGTGCACAGCTTGACCTTGGACTTTAAAGTGAGGATAAAGAACGAGGAGGATGGGGGGATGCCCCCCTTCCACGGGGCCCTGTGGCTTCCAAACCTCGGCCTCCTCTGGTCTCTTGTCTGTGGAGCCTCCTTCAAACCCAGGGAAAGAAAACCACCTGCCACGGGTTGTGGTTCTTCTAGGATCTTCTATCAATGTTCTATGAGGTCCCCAGGAGCCATGAAGCTGGGGCTGACTCCCAGGGCAATGGGACTGCAGTGTCCTTGTTCTTTCTTGTTCTATGCATCCATGCTCTGCTCCACCCCTGCCCCTTCACTCTGCCCACACGCATCACTCCAGACTGGCCTTGTGGTCAGAGCCTGGAGTGCATGGGCTGCTGGGGGCCTGTGGGCTGCACTGGGCCAGAACCCCTGGCACCTTCAAGACTGGCCTGGAGCCAGCAGGTAGGTGACCTTTCCAGGGCCTGCCTATCCCATCTTTCTCCTCCAATCCCTCCCCTCTCTTGCCTGGGTCAATTAGAGAAAGCTTGTCTGTTGGCTGCCTGGCAGGGTGGAGTTCAGGGGCAGGTCAGGAGCCCCGTGACAGCTCAAAAAAAAAAAAAAAAAAAAAAAAAACAGAAAAAAAAAACCTACAAAAACAAACCCACCATTGGGCCTTTCCCCTTTCATTCTTCTGTTTTCTACACAGCAAACTCAGTCGTGGCTTTGGAGATCACTTTAAGCTTGTCTCCAGCTGGCAAACTAAGGAGGGTAATGGAGAAGCTCCCCCACCCCCAACCCCACCCCTTCCTTCCGGAAGCAAATCTAAGTCCAGCCCCGGCTCCAGATCCCTCCCACACTGGACCTAGGGAACCCTCAGCTCAGAGAACAACCCTGCATTCCCCACACAGCACCCACAATCAGCCACTGCGGGCGAGGAGGGCATAAGGCCAGGTTCCCAAGAGCTCAGGTGAGTGACACAGTGGAATGGCCCAGGGCACCCTCACCCTGCTCAGCTTGTGGCTCTAACATTCCAGAAGCTGAGGCCTCTGCCATCCCTGCCCTTTCCCCATGGATATCCCTTTTCAGACAACCCTGGCCTGCGTGAATCCCCCTCCCTTCCCTTGTTTGTTTTTTTTTTTCCCCCGGGGAGGCCAGGTCTTGCTGTCACCCAGGCTGGAGTGCTGTGGGATCCTGGCCACTGCAGCCTTGAATTCCTGGGCTCAAGTGATTCTCTTGCCTCAGCCTCTGGAGTAGCTAGGGCTACAGGCCCTCACCGTCCTGCCTGGTTAATGTTTAAGAATTTTTTTAAAGATTTTTAGAGATGGGGTCTTGCAATGCTGCACCAGGTTGGTCTCCAACTCCTGGCCTCAGCCTCCCTAGGGTCTGGGATTATAGGTGGGAGCCACCCTGCCTAGGCCTGTGCTTTTGCTGAGTCATCAGAGTTTTGTTCATTCCCACAGCAGCTCTGGCCCCTAGTAGCAGCTCAGTTCCTCAATGGGCTGTGTTTGTCCTGGAGCCCAGATGGACTGTGGCCAGGCAAGTGGATCACAGGCCTGGCTGGCCTGGGAGGTTTCCACATGTGAGGGGCTGAGGGGCTCAAGGAGGAGAGCATCTCCACTGGGTGGAGGCTGGGGGTCCCAGCAGGAAATGGTGAGACAAAGGGCGCTGGCTGGCAGGGAGACAGCACAGGAAGGTCCTAGAGCTTCCTCAGTGCAGCTGGACTCTCCTGGAGAACTTCACACACCCTGATATCTGGGCCTTGCCCGACGAGGGTGCTTTCACTGGTCTGCACCATGGCCCAGGCCGTGGGATTTTGAACAGCTCCGCAGGTGAATGAAAGGTGCGGCCAGGCTGGGGAACCACCGCATTAGAGCCTGACCTGGTTTTCAGCCCCAGCCCCGCCACTGACTGGCTTTGTGAGTGCGGGCAAGTCACTCAGCCTCCCTAGGCCTCAGTGACTTCCCTGAAAGCAAGAATTCCACTTTCTTGCTGTTGTGATGGTGGTAAGGGAACGGGCCTGGCTCTGGCCCCTGACACAGGAACATGGAGCTGATCCAGGACACCTCCCGCCCGCCACTGGAGTACGTGAAGGGGGTCCCGCTCATCAAGTACTTTGCAGAGGCACTGGGGCCCCTGCAAAGCTTCCAGGCCCGGCCTGATGACCTGCTCATCAGCACCTACCCCAAGTCCGGTAAGTGAGGAGGGCCACCCACCCTCTCCCAGGTGGCAGTCCCCACCTTGGCCAGCGAGGTCGTGCCCTCAGCCTGCTCACCTCCCATCTCCCTCCCTCTCCAGGCACCACCTGGGTGAGCCAGATTCTGGACATGATCTACCAGGGCGGTGACCTGGAGAAGTGTCACCGAGCTCCCATCTTCATGCGGGTGCCCTTCCTTGAGTTCAAAGCCCCAGGGATTCCCTCAGGTGTGTGAGTGTGTCCTGGGTGCAAGGGGAGTGGAGGAAGACAGGGCTGGGGCTCAGCTCACCAGACCTTCCCTGACCCACTGCTCAGGGATGGAGACTCTGAAAGACACACCGGCCCCACGACTCCTGAAGACACACCTGCCCCTGGCTCTGCTCCCCCAGACTCTGTTGGATCAGAAGGTCAAGGTGAGGCTGGGCACAGTGTTTCACATCCATAATCCCAGCACTTTGGGAGGCTGAGGCAGGCAGATCACCTGAGGTTGGGAGTTTGAGAGCACCCTGAGCAACATAGAAGAACCTTGTCTCTACTAAAAATACAAAATTAGCCAGGTGTGGTGGCGGGTGCCTGTAATCCCAGCTACTCCGAAGCCTGAGACAGGAGAATCACTTGAACCCGGGAGAAGGAGGTTGTGGTGAGCCAGAGATCCCACCATTGCACTCCAGCCTGAGCAACAAGAGCAAAACTCACAAAAATAAATAAATAAATAAATATATAAATAAAAATAAAAGTGTGGCACCTGTGGTGGCTCACTGCTGTAATGCCAGCACTTTGGGAGGCCAAATTGGGTGGATCACTTGAGCTCAGGAGTTACAGACCAGCCCGGGAAACATGGGGAGACTCCATCTCTACGAAAATGCAAAATATCAGCAGGGCATGGTGGCATGGCGCTGTAGTTCCAGCTACTGGAAAGTCTGAGGTTGGAGGATTGCTTGAGCCTGGGAGGTCAAGGTTGCAGTGAGTTATTATCACTCCAGTGCACTCCAACTTCGGTGACAGAAAAAAAGAAAGACCAAGGTCTTTTTTTTTTTTTTTTTTGAGACTCTCTGTCTCAAAAATAAATAAATAAAATAAAATAAAATAAATCCCACAATAAAAAGAAAAAGCAAAGGTCCAGGTGTGGGGCATGTGAATCCAGGGAAGGAGGCCCTGGCTCAGCCCAGCTTTGGTCCTGTTCTTCTGGGAAAGTCGCCTCACTTCCTCCAGCCTTGTCTCATCTTCTGCGGCGGGGACTGTCTGCCTCTTGCTCTGATGACCAAGAACATAAGACTCTTCAGTGTAGACCTAAGAAAGCTAGAGGGTGGGTCCTCACAGGCCCACAAAATTTGGTGGCGGTGGGATCACGGCTGGTGGAGCATGCCTTGGTCCAGATCGGGGTGTGACGCATTGATGCAGATTATATTACTATAGAATATGATGGTCTCAGGGACCAGGCAGGACTTTGGCTTCTGAGCAGGGTTCAGATCCTGGCTTGGCCCTACCGGTGCCGTGAGATCTCAAACAAGTCAGCCTGTAAGCCTCAGGTTCCTCCTTTGCCAATCCAAGAGATGAGCTGGCCTGGGGCAGGCTGTGTGGTGATGGTGCTGGGGTTGAGTCTTCTGCCCCTGCAGGTGGTCTATGTTGCCCGCAACGCAAAGGATGTGGCGGTTTCCTACTACCACTTCTACCACATGGCCAAGGTCCACCCTGAGCCTGGGACCTGGGACAGCTTCCTGGAGAAGTTCATGGTCGGAGAAGGTGGGTTTGATGGGAGGAAGGAAAGTGTGGAGCCGAGGGGTGGTGGCTACAACGCACAGCAACCCTGTGTTGGCACCCCTTGCCCGCTTTTCCAGTGTCCTATGGATCCTGGTACCAGCACGTGCAGGAGTGGTGGGAGCTGAGCCGCACCCACCCTGTTCTCTACCTCTTCTATGAAGACATGAAGGAGGTGAGACCACCTGTGAAGCTTCCCTCCATGTGACACCTGGGGGCCGGCACCTCACAGGGACCCACCAAGGTCACCCAGCCCCCTCCTTGGCAGCCCCCACAGCAGGCCCGGATTCCCCATCCTGCCTTCTTGTCCCAGGCCTCCCTGCTACAGGCCCCACCTGGCAGCGGGCCCCACACAGCTCTCATCTCCCACACCTGAGTCAGCTGCATGGGGGGCCACGGATCAGAAACTTAGTCCTATTGCTACTCCCTGCCAAAGGGTGTGCTACCCAGGGCCACAGTCACAGAAGAAGACCATCACGGTCCTCACCCATAGGTGCCAAGCCGAGCGCATGATGGGATCACAGGGCAGAGAGCAATTCTTTTTACCCCCGGGACTGGGGCTCTGGGGGTTGAGGAGTTGGCTCTGCAGGGTTTCTAGGAGAAGTGGCCAGATCGCCTCTGAGGTTAGAGAAGGGGACCCCTTTTACTTTTCCTGAATCAGCAATCTGAGCCTCCACTGAGGAGCTCTCTGCTGCTCAGAACCCCAAAAGGGAGATTCAAAAGATCCTGGAGTTTGTGGGGCGCTCCCTGCCAGAGGAGACTGTGGACTTCATGGTTCAGCACACGTCGTTCAAGGAGATGAAGAAGAACCCTATGACCAACTACACCACCGTCCCCCAGGAGTTCATGGACCACAGCATCTCCCCCTTCATGAGGAAAGGTGGGTGCTGGCCAGTACGGGGGTTTGGGGCGGGTGGGAGCAGCAGCTGGAGCCTCCCCATAGGCCCTCGGGGCCTCCCCTGGGATCAGACTCCAGCTTTGCTCCCTGCCTTCCTCCCCCAGGCATGGCTGGGGACTGGAAGACCACCTTCACCGTGGCGCAGAATGAGCGCTTTGATGCGGACTATGCGGAGAAGATGGCAGGCTGCAGCCTCAGCTTCCGCTCTGAGCTGTGAGAGGGGCTCCTGGAGTCACTGCAGAGGGAGTGTGCGAATCAAGCCTGACCAAGGGGCGAATCAATCCTGACCAAGAATAAAATATGAATTGAGGGCCAGGGACGGTAGGTCATGTCTGTAATCCCAGCAATTTGGAGGCTGAGGTGGGAGGATCATTTGAGCCCAGGAGTTCGAGACCAACCTGGGCAACATAGTGAGATTCTGTTAAAAAAATAAAATAAAATAAAACCAATTTTTAAAAAGAGAATAAAATATGATTGTGGGCCAGGCAGAGTGGCTCATGCCTGTAATCCCAGCAATTTGAGAAGTTGAGGCTAGAGGATCACTGGAGGACAGGAGTTTGGGACCAGCCTGGTCAACATTACAAGACATCATCCCTACAAAAATTTGAGAAAATTATCTGTACGTGATGGCGGGCACCTGTAGTCCCAACTACTTGAAAAGTGAAGGCAGGAGGATCGCCTGAGCCAGGGAGGTTATGGCTGCAGTTGGCTGTGACTGGGCTAATCCACTCAAGCCTGAGGGACAGAGCAAATCTTGCTTGAGAAATAAATAAAATACAATTTACTTAACATAAATTATGATTCAGGACCAGTCTGGCCAACATGGTGAAACCCTGTCTCTACTAAAAAAAAAAAAAGATACAAAAATTAGCCAGGCATGGTGGCAGACACCTGTAACCTCAGCTACTCTGGAGGCTGAGGCAGGAGAATCGCTTGAACCCAGGGACGGATGTTGCAGTGAGCCAAGATCGTGCCACTTCACTCCAGCCTGGGCATAAGAGCAAAACTCTGTCTTGAAAATAAATAAATAATTAAATTAAATTAAGTTATTATTTGACCTGGGCTCAGTAGCTTATGCCTGTAATCTCAGCACTTCAGCCTGGCAGATCACTTGAGGTCAGGAGTTCAAGACCAGCCTGGCCAGCATGGCAAAACCCCATCTCTACTAAAAATACAAAAATTAGATGGGCATGATGATGGGCGCCTGTAATCCCAGCTACTCCAGAGGCTGAGGTGGGAGAATCGATTGAATCCATGAGGTGGAGGTTTCATTGAACCGGGATCACACCACTGCACTCCAGTCTGGGCGACAGAGCAAGACTCAGTCTTAAAACAACAACAACAACAAAACAACAACAACACAACTATGATTTGTGTTCAATGCAGAGTCTCTATTCCAAGCCAAGAGAAACCCTGAGCTGAAAGAGTGATTGCCCACTGGGGCCAAATACGGCCACCTCTCCTCTCCAGCTCCTCAACTTGACCTGTTTGGAGAGGGGAAAGGGTCTGGAGAAGTAAAACCCAGGAGACGAGTGGAGGGGGAATGTGTTTAATCCCAGCACATCCTCTGCTGTCCTGCCCTGTGTTGTTGGTGGATGGCGAGTCCGCCAGGCAGCGTCACTTTTTCTTGGGCTCCTTACAAGCCACCACCTACCTCTGGGCCACGCTGAGGGGAGGGGAATGCTTGAAGACACTCAAGCATAGGAGTGTCTTCAAACAGGACCAAGTAGTCATCCTGGGGCTGTGGGGCAGGCAGACAGGAGGAGCTGCTCAGAGATCCCCAGGCCATGACAGGCACCCCCTTCCCCCAGCCTAGACCACAGGAGGCTCTGGGCCGTGAACTTTCAGCCACTCCTGCCATTGTTCACTCTGGGGTCAAGAAGTCTTGGCCCAGTCCCTGCTGCTATGGAGCTCTTTTCTCAGTGGCTGGAGGCCCAGAGCAGTGAAAAAGGTGGAGAGAGGAAGAGGTACTGACTCCTTCCCCAGTGGGGCCATAGCTAGAGGGTCTGCTGCCTTTCAGGGACTCTGTGTTCAGAGGACCGAGGGCAGCCCAGATGGTGGCAGGCAGAGATCCTGGCCTCAGGTGGCTTGTGTCCCATGTCACCAGGAGCATGAGGGGGCAGGAGCCGTGGGTTCAGGGCAGGAGCTTCCTGGCTCAGAGCTGGTTCTCCTGGGGCTGTAGAAGGGAAGCTGCTGACTTGGGGCTTGCCAAGGCTGCCAGGGCTGGCAAGGGGACAGTAGCCTTTGGGGCTGGAGTGGAAGAGGGAGGGCTGCTGGCAGGTCCCATTAGCTCGGGAGATGAGGACAAGGGGGACAGAGCAGGAAGAGGACCCCTAGCTTCTCTGATCAGCCTGTTCCTGGTGTCACCAATGACCTCTCCCCTGGAGGCTGCTTTACCCGCTGTAGGGGCGCATGGATCAGGGCACAGTAGAAGCAGGTGGTCTGGGGTTACAGGGCCAACATGAGCTGCTCCTTCTGGAACAAGGCCTTGGGGTCCATCTGGGGGTTGGCCTTCCACTGATGCCATGACTGCCAGCTCATGGTGTGTCTCCTGGCAGGTTGTGTCAATCTGTCTGGGGACACTCTGTGATACCTGGGTTCTCGTCCTCTTGGGTTAAAATAAATTAAGTAGGCGGTGCGCGGTGGCTCACACCTGTAATCCCAGCACTTTGGGAAGCTGAGAGGGGTGGATTACCTGATGTCAAGAGTTCAAGACCAGCCTGGCCAACATGACGAAACCCTGTCTCTACTAAAAATATAAAATTAGCCAGGCGTGGTGGTGAGCCCTATCATCCCAGCTACACAGAAGGCTGAGGCAGGAGAATCGCTTGAACCCAGGACTCAGGTTGCAGTGAGTCGAGATTGCACCACTGCACTCCAGCCTGGGCCACAGAGTGAGACTCCATCTAAAATAATAATAATAATAAATAAAATGATTTAAACAAGAGACACACAGCAAAGAAGTGGAGCATAGAATAACTTATTGCAAAAGAAAACAGTATATTGAAAGTTAATTGCAGAATAGACAATACACCTTGAGCAAGTTCAGAAGGGACTGCTTGTCAGGGTGGGACAGTGTTGATTACTGCAGGAAAAACTCCCTTTATGGGAGTCTCACACAACTCTTCATAATGGGTGGGAAGAGGCGTCACTTCTAAGCATGTTCTGGGTGGTCCTCTGGGTGCACATGCGCATTTGCTATACATGCTTGCTCCTCGGGCTCATGTCTCATTAGCATCTTAAATCTCCACTCAGGGGTATGGTTTTTACTATTAAAATGAGCAAAGTGTCAGTTTGCTGACCCTTTGCACATGTTCTCAAAAGGGAAAGTCCCTACTGGAGATAGCTTTGCTTGAATGAGCTCAGTGACCAGGCGAATGCTGAGGCTTCCTGTGTTGGCCGTGCTGTCACCAAGGTCACAGCATCCTGAGAACATGGTTTTCTCCTTGACTAACAAGGCCTCGGGGTCTGTCTTGGGGTTGGCCTTCCACCGGGTCAGCGGGATGATCCGGCGCAAGCTCACGGTGTGTCTCCTGGTGGTAGAGGGGCTTGTGTCAACCTGTGGCCGGGTG
Source organism: Pan paniscus (assembly GCF_029289425.2). Taxonomy (NCBI): domain Eukaryota; kingdom Metazoa; phylum Chordata; class Mammalia; order Primates; family Hominidae; genus Pan; species Pan paniscus. The sequence continues at coordinate 31,220,213 of NC_073267.2, read as the reverse complement.
GGGATGCTCCTTCCCAGCTGTTAGGCTGCCCCCAGGCTCCATGCCCTGCCCTGGCCTGGACACTCACGCTTTGCCTTCTTCATCAATGTCATCTACCTCATACCTGTGGACAAAAGGAGGAAAATGCAGGATGCAGTCAGGGGCACAGTCCCTGTAGTGGAGTGTGGAGGACAGGGGCAGGGCGAGGACCCGGTGCTCCCTGCACAGCCGGCCCTGCCCACAGCACGCTCTGTGGAGTTTTTCTCCTGCTGTGCAGATGAGAAGTAGAGTGGCAGCCCAGGCAGGTGCAGTGACCAGAGAGCAGCCCTGGGGCTGTTGGAGGAGCCCCTGGGAGCCTCCATCTCCCGAGTGAGCCCAGCAGGACTGTGACCCGTTCGGCCAGGTGTCCTACAGGGGCTGCTGGGCTCAGCTACAGATGGGCGAGACCGCCGCATAGTGGGCACCCAGCGGGAAGAACCAGGGAGGGACAAAGTGAGTTTCGAGGTGCTGGAGAGGCTCTCTTCTTGATGTCGGTGCTGAACCAGAAGTGTGTTTAAGGAGAATTTCCTAAAATTCAAAGAGTTCCACGGGAGTCGCGGCTAGGCCGGGGCGCTTCTTCAGCATCTACCTGCTCTACTGCCTGAACCCCCGTCATCAGGGCCACGTTTATATGGGGTTCACTGTCAGCCCTGCTTGTCAGGTCCAGCAGCACAATGGAGGCCACACAAAAGGCAGGGCCCAGGCCTGGCGCGGTGGCTCAAGCCTGTAAACCCAACACATTGGGAGGCCAAAGCGGTTGGATCACTTGAGGTCAGGAGTTCGAGACCAGCCTGACCAACATGGTGAAACCCCGTCTGTAATAGAAATACAAAAATTAGTCGGGCATGGTGGCACGTGCCTGTAATTACAGCTACTCAAAAGGCTGAGGCAGGAGAATTGCTTGAAAGATGGGGCGGGGGCAGCGGCAGAGGTTGCAGTGAGCCAAATCGGGCCATTGCACTCCTGGTGAGACCGGAAGGGTCTCTGTGCCAGGAGGAAGGCTTCCTGGAGGAGGCGGACCCTGCTGGGCACAAGCCTGATGAGAGGGAGGGGCATGCCTGTGACATGGGTGGGGAGTCCAGGGTGGGGACGGGACTGTCACAGAGGAGGAGCATGACGGGGAGACAGTGCCCTGGGAATCTTGGCGGTGGAACTCCGGGGAGGAGCTGGCTGGGGCGGAGGTGATGATCCAGGATGCGGGCCAGCGTAGGGGTCTTGGTGGGCATGCTGGGGTCGGATGGAGCGCAGGAGGGAGAGGAGGGGGGACAGGTGGGTACCTGGGCTGGAGGCGCGGCCTGAGGTGGGCAGGTGCAGGGGGCGTGACTTCATTTAGGAGCAGGGCCTGGGGCTAGGCTGAAGCCGGGAGTGAGGACCCCGCTCTCGGGTGGAATTGGAGGGGACCAGCGGTTGGGCGCGGCAGGGCTCACAGGGACACCCCCGTTCTCCTCCCCAGGGAGAAAGTGCTCGTCGTGCACGGCTTCCCGCCCGCCGTGGCAACCCTTCGGGTAAGGAAGGAGACCAGGCGGCGGCAGGCGGGCAAGGGCTTGGGGTCCGCCCCCTGCCTGGAGCCGCCCTAACTCCTCCGTATCCTGCCGCTGTTGGAGTGGGCCTGGAACCCCCTCCATAGGCGCGCCTCCTACTCCCGCTGCACCCCGACCTCCGCCGGGACCTCTATGCGCCGCGCCGCACGGGCGATGGCCTTCGGGCCTCCCCGGCCCCAGGGCACCGCGCAGGTCCCTTTGCTGACACCAAGCCCGAGCCTGAGCCGGACCCGGGGCCCAAGAGGCCTGTGCGCCCTGGGAGCCCTTGAGCTCCAGGGGAGGTCCGCCCCAGGCAGGGCGGCTCATCCCCCAGACCACTTCGGATCCAGCTGTTTGTTGAGGAGCCAGGAAACGCCCTGACACTTTTGCGGCCCTGTCCCCGTCTCTAAGATGGGATGATAGTAGTTCTGGCCATTCCTGAGCACAGCAGGACCTGCCTTTTCCCTTTGACTGGAAGGTTCTTCTCTACACCTATCTTGATGACCTGCCACCTCCACAGGGAGGTCTTCTCTATCTCCCGATTTAAAATTGCAGCTCTGAGAAGCCGGGCATGGTGGCATATGCCTGTAGTCCCAGCTACGGGGGGAGGCTGAGGTGGGAGGATCGCTTGATCCCAGGAGTTGGAGGCTGCAGTGAGCTATGATCGCTCCACTGCACTATAGCCTGGGCAAAAGAGCAAGAAACTGTCTCTAAAAATATAAAATAAAATTACACCTCTTGTGTACTTCCCCGTCTGCTTCTTTACCTGAATACTTACTATCTCACCGGCTAGGTGCTTTATGACTCTCGTTAGTCTCTCCCACCCCAACCTTTGCACTAAATTGCCTGAGGGCAACTCTTGTCACTGCTGTAGAACAAAGTCCTGCACAGAGACGATAGCCAAGAAACAGTTAATAAAATAATGGAAAACGGGTGCCTTCTACTGAGCTCCCGCTAATTGTGAGTGAGTAGAGGACTTGCCCTGTGGAGATTCAGTGACCTGCTGGGTGTTGCTGAGCTGTGAGGAAGGTCAGGTCTGGCTACAGTGGTGAGGCTGTGACTGAATCAATCACTGCTGATGCTCCCAGGACCTGCACCAGCTTAGTCCCAGGGGCAAGGATTTTAAACCCCCACCTCCATTTCCTCATCTGTAAGATGCAAATAACAGTCACCCCTGCCTCACGGGATGGAGCTGTGTAATGCCCGGAACAGTGCCTGCTGCATAGAGGGGCTTGCTGCCAGCTGCCTCTCCCTCCTTGTCTCTTACCTGCCTGCTGCCTGGGTCAGGATGAAGCAGGGCCCTTGTGTTGCCCCAACCCTGGCTGTTGGCTAAGAGCCCACGCGATCTGCCTGTGAGAGGAGTTCCTTCCGGAAGAACCAGGGCAGCTTCTGCCCCTAGAGGGCCAATGCCCTAGCTGAGTGCAGTCCCCCGGCCCCAGCCTGGTCCAGCTTTGGGGAGAGGGTGCCCAGTTGTGCAATCCAGGCCGGGGCAGCCGTGTCCTGATCTTGGTATTCAGGGCTGAGCCTGGAGGGGACTTGTGATGCCTGACTCTGTCTCTCTCTCTGGCCCCATGCCTTGGTAGCTGTGAGGTGTCACTGCTTTGGGTGACCTGATCTGCCTGTGATGGATGAGCACCGGGGAAATAGTAGAAGACTCGGAATTAGAAGATGTGAGTGGGCTTTGGCCCCAGCCTCCCTACCCCACTCCCTGTCCTGGGCTGCCTGTGACCAACCTTCTTGTTTCTGCAGGCACACTGGATAGCCCTGCTGGAGCTCAGTGTCCCTAATCCCCTCCAGATACTGGTGGCCTAGGGGAGGTCATCAAAGACCGGTGGGACATCCACCTCAGCCCGTTTCCATGCTTTTTTTTTTTTTTTTTTTTTGAGACAGAGTTTCACTCTTGTTGCCCAGGCTGGAGTGCAATGGCGTGATCTTGGCTCACCGCAACCTCCGCCTCCCGGGTTCAAGCGATTCTCCTGCCTCAGCCTCCCGAGTAGCTGGGATTACAGGCGTGTGCCACCAGGCTTGACTAATTTTCTATTTTTAGTAGAGACAAGGTTTCTCCATGTTGGTCAGGCTGGTCTCAAACTCCCGACTTCAGGTAATCTGCCTGCCTCGGCCTCTGAAAGTGCTGGGATTACAGGAGTGAGCCACTGCGCCAGGCCTTCTCCAGGCTCTTGGCACCTTAGCCAGAAACAATTTAAGGACAAGTGCAAAAGTCATGAACGTAGGCAGATTTCTTGCAGAGTAAAGGGACTCACTCAAGAAGAGGAACGTGGGGGTCCTCAAGAGAGTGTCTCATGCCCTACAAGGTGTGGGGCTGACCTTTATGGGCTTCTTTAACTAAAGAGGGGTATATTCATGAAGATTCCAGGAAAAGGTAAAGATTTCTCAAGACCGTGGTGCCACAATTTACACCCAAATACAGGTGTTCCTGGAGCCGTCTTGGCACTGGTGGGTGTATGGTTTCATATGTTACTGATCATACAATGAGATCCTAGGTGAAACCTACATCAAATACAGCGCCATGTTGTGTCTGGTTGGTCGTAGCCAGCTTGGTCCTCATCCTATTTTTCAGGGACTTATTGGCCCTTAGCACATGCAGCTATTTCAAGTTTCCTTCTTCTCCTCATGTGAAACTGCTGCCTGGGATTTTCTATTCACTTGCTACCACTCTATTAATCTCACATTCTCGCCTCTTTTCTGTGCCACCCCGTGTGGGTCCGACAGGTTGTTACTAGAGTGCAATACAAAGTCTTAGTAAAGGGAACCTCCTGAGGTTGCTGAAGGCAGGGGCAGAGCTAGTAGCCTGAGGACCTGCCAGTCAAGGGGATTCTTCAGGGGCACAGAGGAGGGAGGAGGGGCCCATGGCCCTAGCATATGAGAAGCCTCTCCTCTGCCTGGAATTCCCATGCCTCAGCTTCCCCCACACTCCCACCTGTCCGCTTGCCTCTGAACTCACGCATTTCTTGGAAGTCTTGGGAGATTCACCTTTACTCAGATGGTTGTTTACCTGTCTCGTGCCCAGCTTGACCTTGGACTTTAAAGTGAGGATAAAGAACGAGGAGGATGGGGGGATGCCCCCCTTCCACGGGGCCCTGTGGCTTCCAAACCTCGGCCTCCTCTGGTCTCTTGTCTGTGGAGCCTCCTTCAAACCCAGGGAAAGAAAACCACCTGCCACGGGTTGTGGTTCTTCTAGGATCTTCTATCAATGTTCTATGAGGTCCCCAGGAGCCATGAAGCTGGGGCTGACTCCCAGGGCAATGGGACTGCAGTGTCCTTGTTCTTTCTTGTTCTATGCATCCATGCTCTGCTCCACCCCTGCCCCTTCACTCTGCCCACACGCATCACTCCAGACTGGCCTTGTGGTCAGAGCCTGGAGTGCATGGGCTGCTGGGGGCCTGTGGGCTGCACTGGGCCAGAACCCCTGGCACCTTCAAGACTGGCCTGGAGCCAGCAGGTAGGTGACCTTTCCAGGGCCTGCCTATCCCATCTTTCTCCTCCAATCCCTCCCCTCTCTTGCCTGGGTCAATTAGAGAAATCTTGTCTGTTGGCCTGCCTGGCAGGGTGGAGTTCAGGGGCAGGTCAGGAGCCCCGTGACAGCACAAAAAACAAAAAACAAAACACACAAACCTACAAAAACAAAGCCACCATTGGGCCTTTCCCCTTTCATTCTGTTTTCTACACACCAAACCCAGTCGTGGCTTTGGAGATCACTTTAAGCTTGTCTCCAGCTGGCAAACTAAGGAGGGTAATGGAGAAGCTCCCCCACCCCCAACCCCACCTCTTCCTTCCGGAAGCAAATCTAAGTCTGGCCCTGGCTCCAGATCCCTCCCACACTGGACCTAGGAAACCCTCAGCTCAGACAACACCCCTGCATTCCCCACACAACACCCACACTCAGCCACTGCGGGCGAGGAGGGCACAAGGCCAGGTTCCTGAGAGCTCAGGTGAGTGACACACTGGAATGGCCCAGGGCACCCTCACCCTGCTCAGCTTGTGGCTCCAACATTCCAGAAGCCGAGGCCTCTGCCATCCCTGCCCTTTCCCCATGGATATCCCATTTCAGACAACCCTGGCTGGCATGAATCCCCCTCCCTTCCCTTTTTTTTTTTTTCCGGGGAGGCCAGGTCTTGCTGTCACCCAGGCTGGAGTGCTGTGGGATCCTGGCCACTGCAGCCTTGAATTCCTGGGCTCAAGTGATTCTCCTCCCTCAGTAGCTAGGACTACAGGCCCTTACCATCCTGCCTGGTTAATTTTTTAAAATATTTTTAAAAGATTTTTAGAGATGGGGTCTTGCAGTGCTGCCCCAGGTTGGTCTCCAACTCCTGGCCTCGGCTTCCCTAGGGTCTAGGATTACAGGCGGGAGCCACCCTGCCTCGACCCATCCTTTTGCTGAGTCATCAGGGTTTTGTTCATTCCCACAGCAGCTCTGGCCCCTAGTAGCAGCTCAGTTCCTCGATGGGCCGTGTTTGTCCTGGAGCCCAGATGCACTGTGGCCAGGCAAGTGGATCACAGGCCTGGCTGGCCTGGGAAGTTTCCACATGTGAGGCGCCGAGGGGCTCAAGGAGGGGAGTATCTGGGAGAGGAGCCCACTGGGTGGAGGCTGGGGGTCACAGCAGGAAATGGTGAGATAAAGGGCGCTGGCTGGCAGGGAGACAGCACAGGAAGGTCCTAGAGCTTCCTCAGTGTAGCTGGACTCTCTTGGAGACCTTCACACACCCTGATATCTGGGCCCCGCGCCATGAGGGTGCTTTCACTGGTCTGCACCATGGCCCAGGCCCTGGGATTTTGAACAGCTCCGCAGGTGAATGAAAGGTGCGGCCAGGCTGGGGAACCACCGCATTAGAGCCCGACCTGGTTTTCAGCCCCAGCCCCGCCACTGACTGGCTTTGTGAGTGCGGGCAAGTCACTCAGCCTCCCTAGGCCTCAGTGACTTCCCTGAAAGCAAGAATTCCACTTTCTTGCTGTTGTGATGGTGGTAAGGGAACGGGCCTGGCTCTGGCCCCTGACACAGGAACATGGAGCTGATCCAGGACACCTCCCGCCTGCCACTGGAGTACGTGAAAGGGGTCCCACTCATCAAGTACTTTGCAGAGGCACTGGGGCCCCTGCAGAGCTTCCAGGCCCGGCCTGATGACCTGCTCATCAGCAACTACCCCAAGTCCGGTAAGTGAGGAGGGCCACCCACCCTCTCCCAGGTGGCAGTCCCCACCTTGGCCAGCAAGTTCATGCCCTCAGCCTGCTCACCTCCCATCTTCCTCCCTCTCCAGGCACCACCTGGGTGAGCCAGATTTTGGACATGATCTACCAGGGCGGCGATCTAGAGAAGTGTCACCGAGTTCCCATCTACATGCAGGTGCCCTTCCTTGAGTTCAAAGTCCCAGGGATTCCCTCAGGTGTGTGAGTGTGTCCTGGGTGCAAGGGGAGTGGAGGAAGACAGGGCTGGGGCTCAGCTCACCAGACCTTCCCTGACCCACTGCTCAGGGCTGGAGACTCTGAAAGACACACCGGCCCCACGGCTCATCAAGACACACCTGCCCCTGGCTCTGCTCCCCCAGACTCTGTTGGATCAGAAGGTCAAGGTGAGGCTGGGCACAGTGTTTCACATCCATAATCCCAGCACTTTGGGAGGCTGAGCTGGGAAGATCCCTTGAAGCCAGATGTTCCAGACCAATCTCTTCCAAAAAAAAAAAAATTAGCTGGGCCTGGTGGTGTGTGCCTGTAGTACCAGATACTCAGGAGGCTGAAGTGGGAGGATCATCTGAGCCTAGGAGTTCAAGAGTGAAGACCGGGTGCGGTGGTTCACGCCTGTAGTCCCAGCACTTTGGGAGGCCGAGGCCGATGGATCACAAGGTCAGGAAATCGAGACCATCCTGGCTAACATGGTGAAACCCCGTCTCTACTAAAAAATACAAAAATTAGCCGGGCACGGTAGTGGGCGACTGTAGTCCCAGCTACTCAGGAGGCTGAGGCAGGAGAATGGCGTGAACCCGGGAGGCGGAGCTTGCAGTGAGCCGAGATCCCACCACTGCACTCCAGCCTGGGCGAAAGAGTGAGACTGTCTCAAAAAAAAAAAAAAAAGGGTGAAGTGAGCTATGATCACACCACTGCACTCCAGACTAGATGACAGAGAAACCTTGTCTCAAAAAAAGATGAAGAATAAAAAGAGGGGCCGGCAGGCGCGGTGGCTCACGCCTGTCTTAAAGTGTCCCAGCACTTTAAGAGGGTGAGGCCGGCAGATCACCTGAGGTCAAGAGTTGGAGACCAGCCTGGCAAACATGGCGAAATCCCATCTCTACTAAAAATCCGAAAAAATTAGCCAGGCATGGTGGTAGGCACCTGTAATCCCAGCTACTTAGGAGGCTGAGGCAGAAGAATTGCTTGAACCCAGGAGGCAGAGGTTGCAGTGAGCCGAGAGTGCACCATTGCACTCCAGCCTGAGCAACAAGAGCGAAACTCTGTCTCCAAAAAAAAAAAAAGGGGGGGTAGGCCAGGCACATGGTGGCTCACGCCTGTAATCTCAACACTTTGGGAGGTCAAGGTGGGTGGATCACCTGAGGTCAGGAGTTGGAGACCACCCTGGCCAACATGGGGAAACCCCGTTCATACTAAAAATACAAAAAATAGCCAGGCGTGGCGGCAGGCACCTGTAATCCCAGCTACTCGGGAGGCTGAGGCAGGATAATCGCTTGAACCTGGGAGGTGGGTGGTTGCAGTGAGCCAAGATCGAGCCACAGCACTCCAGCCTGGAAGACAGAAAGAGACTTCATTTCAAACAAAGTAAATAAATAAATAAAGATTTAAAAAAGGTGTCCAGGCGCATTGGCTCACGCCTGTAATCCCAGCACTTTCGGAGGCTGAGCCGCGCAGATCACCTGAGGTTGGGAATTTTAGACTACCTGGAGCAACATAGAAAAACCCCGTGTCTACTAAAAATACAAAATTAGCCAGGTGTGGTGCGCATGCCTAAAATCCCAGCTACTCAGTAGCCTGAGGCAGGAGAATCACGTGAACCTGGGAGGAGGAGGTTGTAGTGAGCCGGAGATCGCGCCATTGCACTCCAGCCTGGGCAACAAGAGCAAAACTCCCTCCCAAAAAAAAAAAAAAAAAGGGTGCTACCTGTGGTGGCTCACTGCTGTAATGCCAGCACTTTGGGAGGCCAAGGTGGGTAGAACGCTTGAGCTCAGGAGTTACAGACCAGCCCAGGAAACATGGGGAGACTCCATCTCTATAAAAATGCAAAATATCAGCAGGGCATGGTGGCATGGCGCTGTAGTTCCAGCTACTGGAAAGTCTGAGGTTGGAGGATTGCTTGAGCCTGGGAGGTCAAGGTTGCAGTGAGTTATTATCACTCCAGTGCACTCCAACTTAGGCGACAGAAAAAAAGAAAGACCAAGGTCTTTTTTTTTTTTTTTTTGAGACTGTCTGTCTCAATAAATAAATAAATGAATAAATAAAAATAAAATAAAGTAAAATAAATCCCACAATTAAAAGAAAAAGCAAAGGTCCAGGTGTGGGGCATGTGAATCCAGGGAAGGAGGCCCCGGCTCAGCCCAGCTTTGGTCCTGTTCTTCTGGGAAAGTCGCCTCACTTCCTCCAGCCTTGTCTCATCTTCTGCGGCGGGGACTGTCTGCCTCTTGCTCTGATGACCAAGAACATAAGACTCTTCAGTGTAGACCTAAGAAAGCTAGAGGGTGGGTCCTCACAGGCCCACAAAATTTGGTGGCGGTGGGATCTCGGCTGGTGGAGCATGCCTTGGTCCAGATCGGGGTGTGACACATTGATGTAGATTATATTACTATAGAATATGATGGTCTCAGGGACCAGGCAGGACTTTGGCTTCTGAGCAGGGTTCAGATCCTGGCTTGGCCCTACCTGTGCCATGAGATCTCAAACAAGTCAGCCTGTAAGCCTCAGCTTCCTCCTTTGCCAAACCAAGAGATGAGCTGGCCTGGGGCAGGCTGTGTGGTGATGGTGCTGGGGTTGAGTCTTCTGCCCCTGCAGGTGGTCTATGTTGCCCGCAACGCAAAGGATGTGGCGGTTTCCTACTATCACTTCTACCACATGGCCAAAGTGTACCCTCACCCTGGGACCTGGGACAGCTTCCTGGAGAAGTTCATGGCTGGAGAAGGTGGGTTTGATGGGAGGAAGGAAGGTGTGGAGCCGAGGGGTGGTGGCTACAACGCACAGCAACCCTCTGTTGGCACCCCCTGCCTGCTTCTCTAGTGTCCTACGGATCCTGGTACCAGCACGTGCAGGAGTGGTGGGAGCTGAGCCGCACCCACCCTGTTCTCTACCTCTTCTATGAAGACATGAAGGAGGTGAGACCACGTGCGATGCTTCCCTCCATGTGACTCCTGGGGGCAGGCACCTCACAGGGACCCGCCAAGGCCACCCAGCCCCCTCCCTGGGCAGCCCCCACAGCAGGCCCAGATTCCCCATCCTGCCTTCTTGTCCCAGGCCTCCCCACTACAGGTCCCACCTGGCAGCAGGCCCCACACAGCTCTCATCTCTCGCACCTGAGTCAGCTGCATGGGGGGCCACGGATCAGAAACTTAGTCCTATTGCTACTCCCTGCCAAAGGGTGTGCTACCCAGGGCCACAGTCACAGAATAAGACCATCACGGTCCTCACCCATAGGTGCCAAGCGGAGCTCATGATGGGATCACAGGGCAGAGAGCAATTCATTTTACCCCAGGGACTGGGGCCCCGGTGTTAGAGGCTCTTCAGGGTTTCCAGGGGAAGTGGCCAAATCCCCTCTGAGGTCAGAGAGGGGGGCCTGTTTTGTCTTGCTCCACTGAGGAGCTCTCTGCTGCTCAGAACCCCAAAAGGGAGATTCAAAAGATCCTGGAGTTTGTGGGGTGCTCCCTGCCAGAGGAGACCGTGGACCTCATGGTTCAGCACACGTCGTTCAAGGAGATGAAGAAGAACCCTATGACCAACTACACCACCGTCCCCCAGGAGCTCATGGACCACAGCATCTCCCCCTTCATGAGGAAAGGTGGGCGATGGCCAGCACAGGGGTTTGGGGCGGGTGGGAGCAGCAGCTGGAGCCTCCCCATAGGCCCTCGGGGCCTCCCCTGGGATGAGACTCCAGCTTTGCTCCCTGCCTTCCTCCCCCAGGCATGGCTGGGGACTGGAAGACCACCTTCACTGTGGCGCAGAATGAGCGCTTCGATGCGGACTATGCGGAGAAGGTGGCAGGCTGCAGCCTCAGCTTCCGCTCTGAGCTGTGAGAGGGGCTCCTGGAGTCACTGCAGAGGGAGCGTGCGAATCAAGCCTGACCAAGGGGCGAATCAATCCTGACCAAGAATAAAATATGAATTGAGGGCCAGGGACGGTAGGTCATGTCTGTAATCCCAGCAATTTGGGAGGCTGAGGTGGGAGGATCATTTGAGCTCAGGAGTTCAAGACCCACCTGGGCAACATAGTGAGATTCTGTTGAAAAATAAAATAAAATAAAATCAATTTTTAACAAGAGAATAAAATATTATTTGTGGGCCAGGCAGGGTGGCTCATGCCTGTAATCCCAGCAATTTGTGAAGTTGAGGCCAGAAGATCACTAGAGGACAGGAGTTTGAGACCAGCCTGGTCAACGTAACAAGACACCAACCTTACAAAAATTTGAGAAAATTATTTGCATGTGGTGGTGGGCACCTGTAGTCCCAGCTACTTGACAAGTGAAGGCAGGAGGATCCCCTGAGCCAGGGAGGTTGTGGCTGCAGTTGGCTGTGACTGGGCTAATCCACTCAAGCCTGAGGGACAGAGTGAACCCTGCCTGAGAAATAAACAATGTAATGAAAATAAATTTGATTTGTGACCAGCCTGGCCAACATGGTGAAACCCCGACTCTACTGGAAAAAAAAAAAAAATCATAAATTAGAGGGGTGTGGTGGGGGGGTGGGCACCTGTAATCCCAGCTACTCTGGAGGCTGAGGCAGGAGAATCGCTGAAACTGGTGGGGGAGGGGGCAGAGGTTGCAGTGAGCCAAGATTGCCCCACTTCACTCCAGCCTGGGCATAAGAGTGAAACTCCATCTCGAAAAAATAATAATAATGAATAAAATAAAATAAATTATGATTTGGGCTGGGCTCGGTGGCTTATGCCTCTAATCCCAGCACTTCAGCCTGGTGGATCATCTGAGGTCAGGATTTGGAGACCAGCCTGGCCAACATGGCGAAACCCCATCTCTACTAAAAATACAAAATTAGCCGAGAGTGTTGGCGCGCACTTGTAATCCCAGTTACTCGGGAGGCCGAGGCAGGAGAATCGTAGTGAGCCGAGATCGCGCCACTGCCCACCAGCCTGGGTGACAGAGCAAGACTCTGTCTCAAAAAATAAATAAATAAATAAGCAAAATAAAATAATTTAAACAGGAAACACACAGCCAAAGAAGTGCAGCATGGAGTAACTTATTGCAAAAGAAAAACTGTATTTTGAAAGTTAAGTGCAGCATAGACAATACACCTTGAGTGAGCTCAGAATGGGCTGCTCCTCAGGGTGGGACAGTGTTGATTACTGCAGGAAAAACTCCCTTTTTGGGAGTCTTACACAACTATTCATAATGGGTGGGAAGAGGCATCACTAGTAAGCATGTTCTGGGTGGTCCCCTGGGTGCACATGCGCATTTGCTATATATGCCTGTTCCTAGGACGCATATCTCATTAGCATTTTAAATCTCCACCCAGGGGTGTGGTTTTTACTATTAAAATGAGCAAAGGGTCAGTTTGAGGACAGGTAAAATCAAAATGCACATGTTCTCAAAAGGGAAAGTCCCTACTGAAGATAGCTTTGCTTGAGCTCAGTGACCAGGCGAATGCTGAGGCTTACTGTGTTGGCCGTGCGGTCACCAAGGCCACAGCATCCTGAGAAAGTGGCTGTCTCCTTGACTACCTATCCTGCCTCACCTGGGCTTCATGCCCTGCCCTGGCCCAAACAAGGACCGCCCGCCTGTCTGATCAGCCTGTTCCTGACATCATCCATGGCCTCTCCCATGGAGGCTGCTTTACCCACTGTGAGGGCGCATGGATCAGGGCACGGTAGAAGCAGGTGGTCTGCGGATACAGGGTCAGCACGAGCTGCTCCTTCTGCAACAAGGCCTCAGGGTGTCTCAGGGTTGACCTTCCACTGGAGCAGCAGGATGATTCGGTGCCAGCTCATGCTGTGTCTCCTGGTGGTTGAGGGTCTTGTGTCAGCCTGTGGCCGGGTGGGGATGCTCCTTCCCAGCTGTTATGCTGCCCCCAGGCTCCATGCCCTGCCCTGGCCTGGACACTCACTCTTTGCCTTCTTCATCGATGTCATCTACCTCATACCTGTGGACAAAAGGAGGAAAACGCTGGATGCAACCAGGGGCATAGTCCCTGTGGGGGAGTGTGGAGGACAGGGGCAGGGCGAGGACCGGTGCTCCCTGCACAGCCGGCCCTGCCCACAGCACCCTCTGGGGAGCTTTTCTCCCGCTGTGCAGACAGGAAGCAGAGTGGCAGCCCAGGCAGGTGCAGCAACCAGAGAGCAGCCCCGGGGCTGGTGTCACTCACTTGGTGGTGTGGCTGTAACTGACCACCTCGGCCAGGATCCACTGCTCATCCCCATCCACGGCCTTCACCCGGGCAGCCACCTTGTCTCCAGGTCTGGTCACATAGTCCCCTGAGGCGAGGTTGGCTCCACAGAGGGGTGGGGGCCTGTGAGTGGAACAAAGGGTCAGTCCCAGCCCCTGGGCACCAGCCCCTCCCTCGAAGCTGCTGCCCTCACTTGTCACCAGGCTTCCCGATCCACAGGGGCAGGGTCATGGCCGACTGCTGCAGCAGGGTCATCAGCACTCCTCTGCGCATGGTCTTCCGGGGTGGCTCCGAGTCATTGTAGAGACCCGCGATCTTGGCCACTGTGGGAAGAAAGGGAGGCCTGAGGCCCCAGGGACAGGGGCTGGCCCTGACCCCCCAGCATGCTGCACTGAGCTGTGGGAAGGAGCCCCTGGGAGCCTCAAGCTCCCAAGTGAGCCCGAGGGCCCACCAGGACTGTGACCCGATCGGCCAGGTGTCCTACAAGGGCTGCTGCTTTCAACTACAGATGGGTGAGATGGCAGCACAGCTGGCACCCAGAGGGAGGAACCAGGGAGGGACAACGCGGGTTCTGAGGTGCTGGTCAGGTTCTCTTCCTGATGTCGTGCTGACCCAGAAGTGTATTTAATAAGAATTTCCTAAGATTCGAAGGATCCCGCAGGGTCCCTGAGAGGCGGAGGCGCTTCTTCTGCGTCTACCTGCTCTACTGCCTGAACTCCTGTCACCAGGGCCGCGTCTATGTGGGGTTCACTGTCAACCCTGCTTGTCGGGTCCAGCAGCACAATGGGGGCCTCACAAAAGACAGGGTCCAGGCCGGGCGCAGTCGCTCACGCCTGTAATCTCAGCACTTTGGGAGGCCTTAAGCGGTCAGATCACTTGAGGTCAGGTGTTCTTTGAGAACAGCCTGGCCAACATGGTGAAACCCCGTCTCTACTAGAAATAAACAAAAATTAGCCAGGCATGGTGGCACGTACCTGTAATTCCATCTACTTGGGAGGCTGAGGCAGGAGAATCGCTTGAGCCCCGGGGGTCGGGGCAGTGGTTGCAGCGAGCTGAATCGTGCCGTTGCACTCCTGGTGAGACGGGGAGGGTCTCTGTGGCTGGAGGAAGGCTTCCTGGAGAAGGCGGACCCCGCGAGGCACAGGCCTGATGAGAGGGACCCGCCAGGCCTGTGACAAGGGTGGGGCGTCTGGGGAGGGGACGAGGCCTGTCGCAGAGGAGGCGCGCGACGGGGAACCAGTGCGCTGGGAATCTCGGCGGTGGAATTCCGGGAAGGAGCGGGTTGGGGCGGGGTGATGACCCAGGCTGGAGTCCAGCCTAGGGGTCTTGGTGGGCACGCTGGGGTCGGATGGAGCGCAGGAGGGAGAGGGTGGGGGACAGGTGGGTGGGTACCTGGGCTGGAGGCAGGGCCTGAGGAGGACAGGTGCAGGGGGCGTGACTTCAGGCAGGGGCGGGGCCTGGGACTCTGCTGAAGCCCGGAATGAGGACCTCGCTTTCGGGTTGGGTTGGAGGGGACCCGCGGTGGAGCGCGGCGGGACTCCCAGGGACATTCCCGTTCTCCTCCCCAGGGAGATAGCGCTCATAGTGCACAGCTTCCCGTCAGCCGTGGCCGCCCTTCGAGTAAGGAAGAAGACCGGGCGGCCGCTAGTGGCCGGGGTTTAGGGTCCGACACCTGCCCGGAGCCGCCCTGATGCCCCCCTACCCTGCTGCGGTTGGAGCGGGCCTGGCACCCCCGCTCTGGGCGCGCCTCCCTCTCCTGCAGCGCCCCAACCTCCTCCAGCCGCACCGCACTGGCCACTGGCCTTCGGGCCTCCTCTGCCCCAGGACGCCGCGCAGGTCCCTTTGCTGACGCCAAGCCTGAGCCTGAGCCGGACCCTGGGACCTAGAGGCCTGTGCGCCCTGCGCGCCCACGCGCTCCAGGGGAGGTCCGCCCCAGGCACTGAGGCTCCATCTTCCAGACGACTTCGGATCCAGCTGTTTGTTGAGGAATCAGGAAACGCCCTGACACTTTTGCGGCCCTGTCCCCGTCTCTAAGATGGGGATGATAGTAGTTCTGGCCATTCCTGAGCACAGCAGGACCTGCCTTTTCCCTTTGACTGGAAGGTTCTTCTCTACAACTTCTGTCTTGATAAACTGCCACCTCCACAGGGAGGTCTTCCCTGGCTCCCGATTTAAAATTGCAGCTCTGATAAGCCGGGCATGGTGGCACATGCCTGTAGTCCCAGCTACCGGGGAGGCTGAGATGGGAGGATCACCTGAACCCAGGAGTTGGAGGCTGCAGTGAGCTATGATCACTCCACTGCACTACAGCCCGGGCAAAAGAGCAAGACCCTGTCTCTAAAAATATAAAATAAAATTGCACTTCTTGTGTACTTGCCCATCCGCTCCTTTTCCTGAATACTTTGTTACTTGCTTCGTCTTTAGGGTTCTCATTATTCTCTCCCACCCCAACCTTTGCACTGAACTGCCCGAGGGCAGCTCTTGTCACTGCTGTAGAACAAAGTCTTACACAGAGCTGATGGCCAAGAAATAGTTAATAAAATAATGGATGATGGGTGCCTTCTACTGAGCTCCCGCTAATTGTGAGTGAGTAGAGGACTTGCCCTGTGGAGATTCAGTGACCTGCTGGGTGTTGCTGAGCTGTGAAGAAGTTCAGGTCTGGCTGCAGTGGTGAGGCTGCGACTCAATCAATCACTGCTGATGCTCACAGGACCTGCACCAGCTTAGTCCCAGGGGGCAAGGATTTTAAACCCCCATGTCCATTTCCTCATCTGTAAGATGCAAATAAGAGTCACCCCTGCCTCACAGGATGGAGCTGTGTAATGCCCGGAACAGTGCCTGCTGAACAGAGGGGTTGCTGCCAGCTCCCTCTCCCTCCTTGTCTCTTACCTGCCTGCTGCCTGGGACAGGATGAAGAGGGGCCCTTGTGTTGCCCCAACCCTGGCTGCCCCAAGAGCCCACGTGATCTGCCTGTGAGAGGAGTTCCTTCAGGAAGAACCAGGGCAGCTTCTGCCCCTAGA
The DNA here is from genome assembly GCF_029289425.2 of Pan paniscus. Lineage (NCBI taxonomy): Eukaryota > Metazoa > Chordata > Mammalia > Primates > Hominidae > Pan > Pan paniscus. The sequence goes on along the minus strand of NC_073267.2, from coordinate 31,204,097 downwards.
GGGCCAATGCCCTAGCTGAGTGCAGTCCCCTGGCCCCAGCCTGGTCCAGCTCTGGTAAGAGGGTGCCCAGTTGTGCAATCCAGGCTGGGGCAGCCAAGTCCTGATCTTGGTATTCAGGGCTGAGCCTGGAGGGGGCTTGTGATGCCTGACTCTGTATCTCTCTCTGGCCCCATGCCTCGGTAGCTGTGAGGTGTCACTGCTTTGGGTGACCTGATCTGGCTGTGCCGGATGGGCATGAAGGAAATAGAAGACTCGGAATTAGAAGAAGAGAGTGGGCTTTGGCCCCGGCCTCCTACCCCACTCCCTGCCCTGGGCTGCCTGTGACCAACTTTCTTGCCTCTGCAGGCACAGTGGACAGCCCTGCTGGAGACCTGATCCTCAGTGTCCCTAACCCCCTCCAGATACCAGTGGCCTAGGGGAGGTCCTCAAAGACCAGTGGGACATCGACCTCGATCAGTATCCAGGCTGTTGACACCTTTGCCAGAAGGAATTTAAGGACAAGTCAGAAAGTCATGAATGTAGGGAGATTTCTTGCAAAGCGAAAGGACTCACTCAAGAAGGGGAATGTGGGGGTCCTCAAGAGAGTGTCTCATGCCCTACAAGGTGTGAGGCTGACCTTTATGGGCTTCTTTAACTCAAGAGGGGTATATTCATGAAGAGTCCAGGAAAAGGTAAAGATTTCTCAAGACCATGGTGCCACAATTTACACCCAAATACAGGTGTTCCTGGAGCCGTCTTGGCACTGGTGGGTGTATGGTTTCATATGTTACTGATCATACAATGAGATCCTAGGTGAAACCTACATCAAATACAGCGCCATGTTGCTTCTGGTTGGTCGTAGCCAGCTTGGTCCTCATCCTATTTTTCAGGGACTTATTGGCCCTTGGCACATGCAGCTATTTCAAGTTTCCTTCTTCTGGTCATGTGAAGCTGCTGCCTGGGATTTTCTGTTCTCTTGCTAGCACTCTATTAATCTCACATTCTCGCCTCTTTTCTGTGCCACCCCCTGCTGGTCCGGCTGGTTTTCACTAGAGTGCAGTACAAAGTCTGAGTCAAGAGGGCCTCCTGAAGGTTGCTGAGGGCAGGGGTGGAGCTAGTAGCCCGAGGACCTGCCAGTCATGGGGATTCCTCAGGGGCACAGAGGAGGGAGGAGGGGCCTGTGGCCCTAGCAGGGGAGCAGCCTTTCCTCTGCCTGGAAATCCCATGCCTCAGTTTTCCCCGCTTGCCTCTGAGCTCACGCAACCCTGGGAAAGCTTGGGAGACTCACCTTTACTCAGATGGTTGTTTACCTGTCTCGTGCCCAGCTTGACCCTGGACTTTAAATAGTGAGGACAAAGAACGAGGAGGGTGGGGGGATGCACTCCTTCCACGGGGCCCTGTGGCTTCCAAGCCTCAACCTCCTCTGGCCTCTGTCTGTGGAGCCTCCTTCAAACCCATGGAAAGAAAAGTACCTGCCAGGGGCTGTGGTTCTTCTAGGATCTTCTATCGATGTTCTGTGAGGTCCCCAGGGAGCCATGAAGCTGGGGCTGGCTCCCAGGGCAATGGGACTGCAGTGTCCTTGTTCTTTCTTGTTCTATGGATCCATGCTCTGCTCCACCCCTGCCCCTTCATTCTGCCCACACACATCACTCCAGACTGGCCTTGTGGTCAGAGCCTGGAGTGCATGGGCTGCTGGAGGCCTGTGGGCTGCACTGGGCCAGGACCCCTGGCACCTTCAAGACTGGCCTGGAGCCAGCAGGTAGGTGACCTTTCCCGGGCCTGCCTATCCCATCTTTCTCCTCCAATCCCTCCCCTCTCTTGCCTGGGTCAATTAGAGAAAGCTTGTCTGTTGGAGTTCAGGGGCAGGTCAGGAGCCCCGTGACAGCTCAAAAAACAAAAAAACCCACAAAAACAAACCCACCATTGGGCCCTTTCCCCTTTCATTCTTCTGTTTTCTACACACCAAACCCAGTCGTGGCTTTGGAGATCACTTTAAGCTTGTCTCCAGCTGGCAAACTAAGGAGGGTAATAGAGAAGCTCCCCCACCCCCAACTCTACCCCTTCCTTCCGGAAGCAAATCTAAGTCCAGCCCCGGCTCCAGATCCCTCCCACACTGACCTAAGAAACCCTCAGCACAGACAACACCCCTGCATTCCCCACACAACACCCACACTCAGCCACTGCGGGCGAGGAGGGCACAAGGCCAGGTTCCCAAGAGCTCAGGTGAGTGACACACTGGAATGGCCCAGGGCACCCTCACCCTGCTCAGCTTGTGGCTTCAACATTCCAGAAGCCGAGGCCTCTGCCATCCCTGCCCTCTCCCCATGGATATCCCATTTCAGACAACCCCGGCTGCCCTGAATCCCCCTCCCTTCCTTTTTTTTTTTTCCGGGGAGGCCAGGTCTTGCTGTCACCGAGACTGGAGTGCTGTGGGATCCTGGCCACTGCAGCCTTGAATTCCTGGGCTCAAGTGATTCTCCTGCCTCAGTAGCTAGGACTACAGACCCTCGCCATCCTGCCTGGATAGTTTTAAAAAATATTTTTAAAAGATTTTTAGAGATGGGGTCTTCCAATGCTGCCCAGATTGGTCTCCAACTTCTGGCCTCAGCCTCCCTAGGGTCTGGGATTACAGGTGGGAGCCACCCTGCCCAGGATCCTCCTTTTGCTGAGTCATCACAGTTTTGCTCATTCCCACACCAGGCTCTGGCCCCCAATACCAGCTCAGTTGCTCAATGGGCTGTTTGTCCTGGAGCCCAGATGGACTGTGGCCGGGCAAGTGGATCACAGGCCTGGCCAGCCTAGGAGTTGCCACATGTGAGGGGCCGAGGGGCTCAAGGAGGGGAACATCGGGGAGAGGAGCCCACTGGGTGGAGGCTGGGGGTCCCAGCAGGAAATGGTGAGACAAAGGGCGCTGGCTGGCAGGAAGACAGCACAGGAAGGTCCTAGAGCTTCCTCAGTGTAGCTGGACTCTCCTGGAGAACTTCACACACCCTGATATCTGGGCCCCGCGCCACGAGGGTGCTTTCACTGGTCTGCACCATGGCCCAGGCCCTGGGATTTTGAACAGCTCTGCAGGTGAATGAAAGGTGCGGCCAGGCTGGGGAACCACCGCATTAGAGCCCGACCTGGTTTTCAGCCCCAGCCCCGCCACTGACTGGCTTTGTGAGTGCGGGCAAGTCACTCAGCCTCCCTAGGCCTCAGTGACTTCCCTGAAAGCAAGAATTCCACTTTCTTGCTGTTGTGATGGTGGTAAGGGAACGGGCCTGGCTCTGGCCCCTGACGCAGGAACATGGAGCTGATCCAGGACATCTCTCGCCCGCCACTGGAGTACGTGAAGGGGGTCCCGCTCATCAAGTACTTTGCAGAGGCACTGGGGCCCCTGCAGAGCTTCCAGGCCTGGCCCGATGACCTGCTCATCAGCACCTACCCCAAGTCCGGTAGGTGAGGAGGGCCACCCACCCTCTCCCAGGCAGCAGTCCCCACCTTGGCCAGCGAGGTCATGCTCACCTCAGCCTGCTCACCTCCCATCTCCCTCCCTCTCCAGGCACCACCTGGGTGAGCCAGATTTTGGACATGATCTACCAGGGTGGTGACCTGGAGAAGTGTCACCGAGCTCCCATCTACATGCGGGTGCCCTTCCTTGAGTTCAAAGTCCCAGGGATTCCCTCAGGTGTGTGAGTGTGTCCTGGGTGCAAGGGGAGTGGAGGAAGACAGGGCTGGGGCTTCAGCTCACCAGACCTTCCCTGACTCACTGCTCAGGGCTGGAGACTCTGAAAGACACGCCGGCCCCACGACTCCTGAAGACACACCTGCCCCTGGCTCTGCTCCCCCAGACTCTGTTGGATCAGAAGGTCAAGGTGAGACTGGGCACAGTGGTTCACACCCGCAATCTCAGTACTTTGGGAGGCTGAGGTGGGAAGATCCCTTGAAGCCAGAAGTTCCAGATAAGTCTCTTCCAAAAAAAAAAAAATTAGCTGTGCATAGTGGTGTGTGCCTGTAATACCAGCTACTCAGGAGGCTGAGGTGGGAGGATCATCTGAGCCTAGGAGTTTAAGGCTACAGTGAGCTATGATCACACCAGTGCACTCCAGGCTGGGTGACAGAGAAACACTGTCTCAAAAAACGATGAATAGAAAGAGTGTCCCACCAGTGCGGTGGCTCACACCTGTAATTCCAGCACTTGAAGAGGCTGAGGCAGGTGGATCACCTGAGACTAGGAGTTTGAGATCAGCCTGGCCAACATGGCAAAACCCCATCTCTACTAAAAATACAAAAAAATTAGCCGGGCATGGTGGCAGGCATCTGTAATCCCAGCTACTTGGGAGGCTGAAGCAGGAGAATTGCTTGAAGCTGGGAGGCAGAGGTTGTAGTCAGCCGAGACCTCACCATTGCACTGCAGCCTGGGAAACAAGAGCAAAACTCTGTCTCAAAAAAAAAAAAAAAAAAAGCGGCAGGTGGCAGGGGGCTGGGCCTGTTGTGGCTCACGCCTGTAATACCAGCACTTTCGGAGGTCGAGGTGGGCAGATCACCCAAGGTTAGGAGTTTGAGATCAGCCTGGCCAACATGGAGAAACCCCGTCTCTACTAAAAATACAAAAATTAGCCAGGTGTTGGGGCAGGCGCCTGTAATCCCAGCTACTCGGGAGGCTGAGGCAGGAGAATAGCTTGCACCTGGGAGGCGGTGGTTGCAGTGAGCCGAGATTGTGCCACTGCACTCCAGCCTGGGAGACACGAGACATTGTTTCAAACAAAACAAAAAAATATTTAAAAAGGTTTGCCACCTGGGTGGCTCACCGCTGTAATGCCAGCATTTTGGGAGGCCAGGATGGGTGGATCGCTTGAGCTCAGGAGCTCCAGACCAGCCCAGGAAACATGGGGAGACTCCATCTCTATAAAAGATGCAAATAATCAGCAGGGCATGGTGGCATAGCGCTATAGTCCCAGCTACTCAAAAGTCTAAGGTTGGAGGATTGCTTGAGCCTGGGAGGTCAAGGTTGCAGTGAGTTATTATCACTCCAGTGCACTCCAACCTGGGCAACAGGAAAAAAGAAAGCCCAAGGTCTTTTTCCTCTTTTCTCTTTTTTTTGAGACCTAGAGTCCCCCCCCCCCCCAAAAAAAACCCCACAACAAAAAGAAAAAAGCAAAGGTCCAGGTGTGGGGCATGTGAATCCAGGGAAGGAGGCCCCGGCTCAGCCCAGCTTTGGTCCTGTTCTTCTGGGAGAGTCGCCTCACTTCCTCCAGACTTGTCTCATCTTCCACGGGGGGGACTCTCTGCCTTTTGCTCTGATGACCAAAAACATGAGACTCTTCCGGGTAGACCTAAGAAAGGTAGAGGGTGGGTCCTCACAGGCCCACAAAATTTGGCGGTGGCGGGAACATGCCTGGTGGAGCATGCCTTGCTCCAGATCGGGGTGTGATGCATTGATGCAGATTATATTACTATAGAATATGATGGTCTCAGGGACCAGGCAGGACTTTGGCTTCTGAGCAGGGTTCAGATCCTGGATTGGCCCTATCTGTGCGGTGAGATCTCAAACAAGTCAGCCTCTAAGCCTCAGGTTCCTCCTTTGCCAAACCAAGAGATGAGCTGGCCTGGGGCAGGCTGTGTGGTGATGGTGCTGGGGTTGAGTCTTCTGCCCCTGCAGGTGGTCTATGTTGCCCGCAACGCAAAGGATGTGGCGGTTTCCTACTATCACTTCTACCACATGGCCAAAGTGTACCCTCACCCTGGGACCTGGGAAAGCTTCCTGGAGAAGTTCATGGCTGGAGAAGGTGGGTTTGATGGGAGGAAGGAAGGTGTGGAGCTAAGGGGTGGTGGCTACAACGCACAGCAACCCTGTGTCGGCTCCCCCTGCCCGCTTCTCTAGTGTCCTATGGGTCCTGGTACCAGCACGTGCAGGAGTGGTGGGAGCTGAGCCGCACCCACCCTGTTCTCTACCTCTTCTATGAAGACATGAAGGAGGTGAGACCGCCTGTGATGCTTCCCTCCACGTGACACCTGGGGGCAGGCACTTCACAGGGACCTGCCAAGGCCACCCAGCCACCTCCCTGGGCGGCCCCTCCAACAGGCCCGGATTCCCCATCCTGACTCCCTGGCCCAGGCCCCACTACAGCCCCATGTGGCAGCAGGCTGGGCACAGCTCTCATCTCCTGTGCCTGAGTCAGCTGCACGGGTGGCCATGGATCAGCTACTTTTTTTTTTGAGACAAAGTCTTGCTCTGTTGTCCAGGATGGCGTGCAGTGGTGTGATCTCAGCTCAGTGTAACCCCCCCTCCCAGGTTCAAGTGATTCTCCTGCCTCAGTCTCCTGAGTAGCTGAGATTACAGATGCACACTACCATGCCTGGCTAATTTTTGTGTTGTGCCATGTTGGCCAGGTTGGTCTCCATCTCCTGAGCTCAGGTGATCCGCCTGCCTCAGCCTCCCAAAGTCTTGGGAATTACACGCCTGAACCACGGCCCCTTGCCACAGATCAGCTATCTATTCCAATTGCTTCTCCCTGCCAATGGTTATGCCACCCAGGGCCACAGGCACGGAAGAAGACCATCCCAGTCCTTACCCATAGGAGCCAAGCCCAGCTCATGATGGGATCACACGGCAGAGAGCAATTCATTTTGCCCCAGGGACTGGGGTCCCAGGGGTCGAGGAGCTGGCTCTATGGGTTTTCAAGTGGAAGTGGCCAGTTCCCCTCTGAGGTTAGAGAAGTGGACCCCTTTTATTTTCCTGAATCAGCAATCCGAGCCTCCACTGAGGAGCCCTCTGCTGCTCAGAACCCCAAAAGGGAGATTCAAAAGATCCTGGAGTTTGTGGGGCGCTCCCTGCCAGAGGAGACTGTGGACCTCATGGTTCAGCACACGTCGTTCAAGGAGATGAAGAAGAACCCTATGACCAACTACACCACCGTCCACCGGGAGTTCATGGACCACAGCATCTCCCCCTTCATGAGGAAAGGTAGGTGCCGGCCAGCACGGGGGTTTGGAGCGGGTGGGAGCAGCAGCTGGAGCCTCCCCATAGGCACTCGGGGCCTCCCCTGGAATGAGACTCCAGCTTTGCTCCCTGCCTTCCTCCCCCAGGCATGGCTGGGGACTGGAAGACCACCTTCACCGTGGCGCAGAATGAGCGCTTCGATGCGGACTATGCGGAGAAGATGGCAGGCTGCAGCCTCAGCTTCCGCTCTGAGCTGTGAGAGGGGTTCCTGGAGTCACTGCAGAGGGAGTGTGCGAATCAAGCCTGACCAAGAGGCTCCAGAATAAAGTATGATTTGTGTTCAATGCAGAGTCTCTATTCCAAGCCAAGAGAAACCCTGAGCTGAAAGAGTGATTGCCCACTGGGGCCAAATACGGCCACCTCCCTGCTCCAGCTCCTCAACTTGCCCTGTTTGGAGAGGGGAGAGGGTCTGGAGAAGTAAAACCCAGGAGACGAGTAGAGGGGGAATGTGTTTAATCCCAGCACGTCCTCTGCTGTCCTGCCCTGTGTCATTGGTGGATGGCGAGTCTGCCAGGCGGCATCACTTTTTCTTGGGTTCCTTACAAGCCACCACGTACCTCTGAGCCACATTGAGGGGAGGGGAATAGCCATCTGCATAGGAGGTGTCTTCAAACAGGACCGAGTAGTCATCCTGGGGCTGTGGGGCAGGCAGACAGGAGGGGCTGCTCAGAGACCCCCAGGCCAGGACAGGCACCCCCTTCCCCCAGCCTAGACCACAGGAGGCTCTGGGACGTGGACTCTCAGCCACTCCTAACATCCTTCACTCTGGGGTCAAGAAGTCTTGGCCCAGTCCCTGCTGCTACAGAGCTCTTTTCTCAGTGGCTGGAGACCCAAGGCAGGGAATAGGCGGGGAGGAGTAGGGGTGCTGACTCCCTTCCTAGTGGGGTCATAGCTGGAGGGTCTACTGCCTTTCAAGGACTCTTTGTTGAGAGGACTGAGGGCAACCCAGAGGGCGGCAGGCAGGGATCCTGGCCTCAGGTGGCTTGTGTCCCATGTCACCAAGAGCACAAGGCGGTAGGAGCCCAGGGCTCAGGGCAGGAGCTTCCCATCTCGGAGCTGGTTCTCCTGGGGCTGGAAGCCACTGACTCGGGGCTTGCCAAGGCTGCCAGGGCTGGCAAAGGGATGGTGGCCTTTGGGGCTGGAGTGGAAGAGGGAGGGCAGCTGGTGGGTCCTGTCAGCTTGGAGCCTGTGAGATGAGGACAAAGGGAAGGAGTGGGGAGAGGACCCCTCGTCTGTCTGATCAGCCTGTTCCTGACATCACCCGTGGCCTCTCCCCTGGAGGCTGCTTTACCCGCTGTGGGGGCGCATGGATCAGGGCGCGGTAGAAGCAGGTGGTCTGGGGATACAGGGCCAGCACGAGCTGCTCCTTCTGGAACAAGGCCTCGGGGTCCGTCTCCGGGTTGGCCTTCCACTGGGGCAGCGGGATGACACGGCGCCGGCTCAGGGTGTGTCTCCTGGGGGAAGGGGGGCTTATATCAACCTGTGGCCGGGTGGGGATGCTCCTTCTCAGCTGTTAGGCTGCCCCCAGGCTCCATGCCCTGCCCTGGCCTGGACACTCACTCTTTGCCTTCTTCATCGATGTCATCTACCTCATACCTGCAGACAAAAGGAGGAAAAGGCTGGATGCAGCCAGGGGCGCAGTACCTGTTGGGGAGTGAGGATGGGGGAGGACCTGGTGCTCCCTGCACAACCAGCCTCTGGGGAGCACCCTCTGCAGAGCTTTTCTCCCGCAGCCCAGGCAAGTTCGGTGACCAGAGAGCAGCCCCAGGGTTGGTGTCACTCACTTGTTGGTGGCATGGCTGTAACTGACCACCTCGGCCAGGATCCACTGCTCATCCCCATCCACGGCCTTCACCCGGGCAGCCACCTTGTCTCCAGGTCTGGCCACGTAGTCTCCTGAGGCAGGGATGGCCCCACAGAGGGGTGGGGGCCTGTGAGTGGAAGAAAGGGTCAGTCCCAGCCCCTGGGCACCAGCCCCTCCCTCGCAGCTGCTGCCCTCACTTGTCACCAGGCTTCCCGATCCACAGGGGCAGGGTCATGGCCGACTGCTGCAGCAGGGTCATCAGCACCCCTCTGCGCATGGTCTTCCGGGGTGGCTCCGAGTCATTGTAGAGACCGGCGATCTTGGCCGCTGTGGGAAGGAAGGGAGGCCTGAGGCCCCAGGGATAGGTGCCGGCCTTGACCCCCGAGCATGCTGCACTGAGCTGTTGAAGGAGCACCTGGGAGCCCCCAGTTCCTGAGTGAGCCCGAGGGCACAGCAGGACTGTGACCCCATCGGCCATGTGTCAGCACCTATAGGGGCTGCTGGGTTTAACTACAGTTGGGTGAGATGGCAGCACAGCGGGGATCCAGGGGGAGGAACCAGAAGAAAGAAAGCGGGTTCCGAGGTGCTGTTCAGGCTGTGTTTGCTGATCTGAATGCTGGTTACGGAAGTGTGTTCAGTTAGTGACTATTTCATTGAACTCTGCACTTATGTGTACTTTTCTTCTATTAATATACATTGTAATTCAACAGAAAGTTAAAAAAACCAAAAAAAAAAATTAAATGTGCACCTTCAACCTTCTCAGGCACGGCTGGACACCCCACTTGACTTCACACAGAACCAGCATGGCTGTGTGGGGACATTGACATGCCAAGATTCTGCCCACCATGGGATTGTTGGGAGGGCAGACAGGTAGGAGAGCCTAATGCAGGCTGAGGGGGTCTGGAAGGCTGGCTTTACGACACACAGCGTGTGGCTCTGCAGAAACCAGCCAGGGCAACAGATGGGCATGGGCCATGGCAGAGGAGGGGGCGACTGGCCCAGGCCCCAGAAGGGGCAGGAGATGAGGGGCCAGGGCGGGATGATCTCTGGCTGCTGAGGGAGAAGTGGGAAACCCCTGCCTCTGGGCGCTGGGAATGACCTCCTGTCCCTTCTCAGCGGTAGAGCCAGTCTGCCAGAGCCTCCATGGGAGGATCCCAGCAGGTGGTGGCCACAGGCCCCCACAGGAGGGTGACTGCTGCCCGCAGGGCCTCTCCTCTTGTCCTGGCAAAGGACCTCCCAGCATGTTCTCTCCCACTCACCAATCCGCCTCTCTTCCAACAGAGACTTGATTTCCGCGATCTTGTCCAGAGCTTTCCGAAGGATGCTGAGGGTGGGGAGAAGGGAGAAAGAGGGTTTGGTTAACGTACATAGCATAGACTTCTCTTCCATTTTTTCTGTTTTGGGTCTCGCTACATTGCCCAGGCTGGTCCCGGGCTCCAGAGGTTCTCACAGTAGCCTCCTGCGCAGGTGGAATGACAGGTGTGTGCAGCTTCCTGTTCTGGTCAAGGTGGGCTGGGTTATTCAGACCAACCGCACGGTGAAAACTAGAAATCTGCCCGGGTGTGGTGGTTCACGACTGTAATCCCAGCACTTTGGGAGGCCGAGGAGTGTGGATCACCTGAGGTCAGGAGTTCAAGACCAGCCTGACCAATATGGTGAAACCCCGTCTCTATTAAAAATACAAAACTTAGCCAGGTGTGGTGGCGAGCGTCTTTAACTGTAATCCCACCTACTTGGGAGGCTGAGGCAAGAGAATCGCTTGAACCTGGGAGGCAGAGGTTGCAGTGAACCGAGATTGCGTCATTGCACTCCAACCTGGGCAAAAAGAACGAAACTCCATCTCAAAAAAAAAAAGAAAACTAGAAATCTTCAGTATGTGTTTTTTAGTCTTAAGAACATAAAAAACAAGGTGGTAGAAAGCAGCATGCCAAAAACACAGGATCACAGAGAGGAAAGGACACAGGCAAACTGCCTTCGGCAAACTCTGCAGAAAGGCTGCAGGAACCTCCTGAAATGAGGAGAGGGGGCCTCAGGTCTGCCCGAGGGTCACACAAAAGGAGGGGAGACTCTGGGGAGAGGTGCTGGCCCAGAGCAGAACTGGGTGGAAGGACCTCATCCTTTCTGAAAGGCTGAACCCAAAGACAGACCCCTGCATGGCCTTGAAGCCCCAGGAAGCCTCTGTGAAGTTAGTTTATGGGGATTCCAGGGTGGCAGGAACCCAAAGAACCCAGCAGAAGCAAACACAGAACTTGGCTGGAGTGAGGCTCCTTCATCCTAAAGCTCAGGGAATCTTCCCAAAGAGTATTTCCACAGCAGGGCTGGGTGCGGTGGCTCACGCCTGTAATCTCAGCACTTTAGGAGGCTGAGGCAGGAGGATCGCTTGAGGTCAGGAGATCGACACCAGCCTGGCCAACATAGAGAAACTCCTTCTCTACTAAAAATACAAAAATTAGCCCGGCGTGGTGGCGGGCGTCTATAATCCCAGCTACTTGGGAGGCTGAGGCAAGAGAATCGCTTGAACCTTGGGGGCAGAGCTTGCAGTGAGCCGAGATTGTGTCACTGCACTCCAGCCTGGGTGACAGAGCGAAACTCCATTTCAAAAAAAATATGTATTTCCACAGTAGTCAGCAGCACAAACTCCACTTTGGGTCATTTTATTTTCCTCTGATACCATGGCAAACCCCAGTCCATTCCTCTGGCAAGCCTTTCTGAAATGACCCGGAGTTCTAAAGACCTTTGTGCGGCAGGAAGGAGATGCACAGGAACTGGGTGTGATGCAGCATCTCGGGACGTGTCCGGGGGCGCCCCAGGGCATGTGACTCATGCCAGGCCAGGGCCAGAAGATGGAGGTAGGCCAAGGGCAGCCAAACCAACGCAGGGACAGGGAACAGCTTGCCTGCTGCGTACAATGCAGGGATGGCCCAGCCAGTGCCACCTCAGGCTGTGAGCACCGGGACCCCAGAAAGCAGAGAAGGAGAAAGAGCCACGGGGCCAAAGGGAACTCTGAGAGTCTCATCACTGTGGCCAGGCCTGTGTGGAGGATACAGTTTTATACAGCCTGTCCTAAACTGTCTTCTGCGACATGTTACTGAAGTGGCTTTCAAACCTTGGTGGGCATCAGAATCTCCTGGGGGAACTTTAAAAAATCTCAATTGTTTCATGCACAAATCATAAATGGATGCTAAAACTAGTGTGTTTGATATGAACAGGATAGTTACAGTCTCAAAAGTATCTCCCAAGACACTTATTAATTATGCAATGGAGGCCAGGTGCAGAGGCTCACACCTGTAATCCCAGCACTTTGGGAGGCCAAGGTGGGTGGATCGCTTGAGCTGAGGAGTTCAAGACCAGCCTGGGCAACATGGCAAAACCCCTCTCTACAAAAAATACAAAAATTAGGTGGGGTGGTGGCAGGTGCCTATTGTCCCAGCTACTCAGGAGGCTGAGGCAGGAGGATCACTTGAGGCCAGGAGTTTGAGGCTGAAGTGAGCCATGATTACGCCACTCCACTCCAGCCTGGATGACAGACTGAGACCCTGTCTTAATCAATCAATCACACAATGGAAAATAGCAATAATCTGATACAAGAGAAACGTGGAAAATACCACTTTAACCAATGGCACAGACAGCATCCTGTGCCGTCTAATATGACCCACCAGAGACACCTCTTCTGTGCCAAAAGTGTAAAGCATGAATCCTACTAGTGAGGAAATGTCAGATAGTTAATACCAATGTTGGAGCTCCACCCCAAATAAACAGAGCCTCTGGGCACAGTCAGACTTCAGAACCAGTGTGTTCTCAAAGGAGAGGAATGTAATGTTCAAGTTCCTAAAGTTACTGCAGTTCCCCTGCAGAGATTCAAGGAAACGGTGTTTCTAGATCATTTTTTTATTTTAGTTTTTTTTTTTGAGGCAGAGCCTTGCTCTGTTGCCCAGGCTGGAGTGCAGTGGCACGATCTTAGCTCACTGCAACCTCCGCCTCCTGCCTCAGCCTCCCAAGTAGCGTGCGCCACCATACCTGGCTAATTTTTGTATTTTTAGTAGATATGGGGTTTCGCTACGCTAGCCAGGCTGGTCTCAAACCCCCAACCTCAGGTGATCCACCCACCTTGGGATTGCAGGCATGAGCCACTGTGCCTGCCCGGCCTTAAGATTATTTTAAAAGCAGGAGTTTTCTGGAAGTGAAACTTCTCCATCTCAGAACCATAAAACCTTCAGGTCATCTGAGTATGACTTCTCAGCCAAGCTTACAGACACATGCCACCACGCTCAGCTAATTAAAAACTTTTTGTAGAGACAAAGTCTCACTTTGTTGCCCAGGCTGGTCTCAAACACCTGCGTTCAAGTGATCCTCTAACCTCGGCCTCCCAATCACCTCTGTAATGTTGTGATTACAGATCTGAGCTACCCAGCCCCTGATATCCCTATTTTAATGACTCTGCCAAGGTCATAGAGCCAGTAAATGGCAGTGTTGACTCACGCCTTGCCACCTTCTGTAAAGGCATTAGCAGCAGAGGTAACTGGAAGAGTGGGCCTGGCAGTGGGCCAGGGAATGCGGGACCCAAGCGAGAGGCTGGGAGTAGCAATCAGCTTATCCATGGGAGGAAGGCAGGCTGGGGACTTGGTCCAAATGGACCTGCAGGCCAGCCCCCAGGAAAGGAGGGAGCGGCGATGAAGTGGGTGCACGGTACTCACTTGCACTCAGCCTCTGCATCAGCCTTGGCGGTTGTGTAGAGGCCACGCAGCTTTGTCCGGTAATAGGGAGAAACTGCAGAGGAAACACAGGGATAAGGAGGCAGGGCCAGGGCAGGCACAGTAGCATGGCACTGCTTCCATGCACCGGAATCACACTCGTGGAGGCACAGAGAGGCCGTAGCTGCAGTCAGAGCTCTGCTGGCTCAGGAGTGCTCCTGAGGCGGATGCCCCCAGGCTCCATGAGTCCACATTTCCATATGGTACAAATGCCATCCCTACATCTGCGAGAGTACTGTCTTACCTTTTCTCCATCATGACACTCACAGAAAATATTTGTCAGGACCCAGGAAAACACAATTCTCAGAGTTACCCAGAGTAAGAAGGCCCCAGCCCCAGGATCTCACCACCTGAGGGCCTCAGGGCAGATGCAGGGGCCGCCTGGGAAGGAAGCTCCTTTCTAGAAAACACCAGCTAACTGGGGTGCTTGTGCGCTCTAAGGGCAAGCTTCCCTACATACAGCCTCATTTCACTGCCTTTCGAATCCTCAGAGTAGAGGGATTTTAGTTCTTCAGGTCACCCAGATTAACGGAAAGCTGTCCCTCCTGCTGTATTTTGGAATATGCAGATACATGCAAATCTATTTTGAATACAATGACCACCTCGGTCACAGTCTTGGCCATACTCACCCCAGCCCCATCTCATCCCCTTTCTCTCCTGAGCCCAGCTACTCACTCTTGTTCTCTGTCTGCATCCGCTCATGGGTCTTCTGGATGTTCACTAAGTTGTGTTCGCTCCGCGAACGCTCTTCCTGTAAGGAAAAGAGCAGCAGGACATGACGGTGGCTGTTTGTGCTGCTGTGGTACCCTGCCAGCCAGGCCAGAGTCCCCATCCCCAAAATACGGCCCTCATTTTCTTTTTTTTTTTTTTTTTTTGAGATGGAGTCTCACTCTGTCGCCCAGGCTGGAGTGTAGTGGCACGATCTCGGCTCACTGCAAGCTCCGCCTCCCGGGTTCACGCCATTCTCCTGCCTCAGCCTCCCGAGTAGCTGGGACTACAGGCGCCCGCCACCACGCCTGGTTAATTTTTTGTAGTTTTAGAAGAGACGGAGTTTCACCATCTTAGCCAGGATGGTCTCGATCTCCTGACCTCGTGATCCGCCTGCCTCGGCCTCCCAAAGTGCTGGGATTACAGGCGTAAACCAATGCGCCCGGCCTAATTTTTTGTATTTTTAGTAGAGACAGGGTTTCGCCATCTTGGCCAGGCTGGTCTTGAACTCCTGACCTCGTGATCCACCTGCCTCGGTTTCCCAAAGTGCTGGGATTACAGGCAAGGGCGCCCGGCCATGGCCCTCATTTTCTAAATCCAAATTCAGGAGTTCAAGATGATTTTCTCCTTTGACTAATGCAAAAGCATTATAAAAGGCCTTAAAGGGCCTGGTGCAGTGGCTTAAGCCTGTAATCCCAGCACTTTGGAAGGCCAAAGTGGGCAGATCACTTGAGATCAGGAGTTCAAGACCAGCCTGGCCAACATGATGAAACCCCACCTCTACTAAAAATACAAAAATTAGCCGGGCATTGTAGCATGTGCGTATAGTCCTAGCTACTCGGGAGGCTGAGGTTGCAGTGAGCTGAGATCATGTCACTGCACTCCAGCCTGGGTGACAGAGTGAGACTGTTAAAAAAAAAAAAAAAGAAGGCATTAAAGTTAAATCATAAGTGATATCTTTAATGATAGTCCTTTATCAAAGAGACAAATCAATCTATACAGTCAATGCCATCCCCATCAAAATTCTAATTGACTTCTTTGCAGAAATTGACAAGTTCATCCTAAAATTCATATGGAAATTCACGGGACCCAGATTATCCCCAATCTTGGGAAAAGAAAAAAAAAGTTGGAGAACTCATACTTCCCAATTTCAAAATTTATTACGAAGCTACGGTAATCACGATGGTGTGGTACTGGCATATAGATCAACAGAACAGAATTCAGAGTCCAGAAATGGACACATACAGGTATGATGAATTGATGTGGAGAAGAAGGGGTGGGGAAGAATGCTGGTGCAATTCCTCCCATATCAGTCGTCCTGGGAGCAGAGCTGCAACTGCAGATGCTGGAAACTGAGACAGATCCTAAGAAAGAAATTATGACTATGCTTTTTAGCCTTTATGTGAGAATTTTTAAGTGCCTGATGGGTGGGTTGCGCCTTTACCTCAACCTGCAAAATGAGGTTAACAGTGAACACAGCTAGCTGCCTAGTGCTCAAGACAGCCAATAGTCTATACCTGTGTAACCCCACCCTATATAAATGGGAATGGATTGGGGTTGTGGGGGGATACTTGCTAGACTAGTACTGCTGCCGCTGCAATCTGGACCAGGTACAGTGGCCAAAGCTAACATCCCTTACAAAGGTGGAAAAGTTTGGGTGAAAACCAATCACAAATGGAGAGGAGAAATAGTAGCCGAGTTAACAGAACAAATTAAATGGGTTATGCAATGAGGGAAATCCAATATTGTACTCATACCTCAAGAGAGGCTGAGAGAGAGAGAATGCCATCTCTTAGGTCAGTTACACTTGGTGCCTGAAAGGGCGAAGCCCTGTGTCTGTCAGGACCACGCCTGCTTTTGGAAGCTGACGGGTGAGATGGGAGTCTGGGAACTTGGCAGCAGCTGTCTGAGGGACACCCTGGTTGTATGGGATGATGATAAACTGTTCTAACTGTGGATGACTGAATGGAATGCGTAATCTGCCTGTATCTTTTTTTTTCCTTTATTTATTTTTTTGAGATGGAGTTTTGCTCTTGTCGCCCAGGCTGGAGTGCAGTGGTGCGATCTTGGCTCACTGCAACCTCCACTTCCCAGGTTCAAGCGATTCTCCTGCCTCAGCCTCCCTAGTAGCTGGGATTACAAGCAGGTACCACCACGCCCGGCTAATTTTTAGTAGAGATGGAGTTTCGCCATTTGGCCAGACTGGTCTCAAACTCCTGACCTCAGGTGATCCACCCGCTTCAGCCTCCCAACATGCTGGGATTACAGGCATGAGTTACCACGCCCAGCCCTTTTTTCCTTTATTTTACAATGTATTTTATTGATAAACTCTTCTTAGAGCAGTTTTGGTTTACAGAAAAGCTGAGCTGATGGCACAGAGTTCCTGTATGTATACCTGCTCTGCCCTGCGCAGTCTCCCCTATTGTTAACATCTTGCATTAGAGTGGTGTGTTTGTAACAACTGATGAGCCAATACTGTTAGATAATTAACTACATCCATCCCCATGATGGTTTACTCCGTGTGTTCTGCCGTTCTATGGGTTTGGACAACGCATCATGTTGCGTGCCCCCCATCATGGTACCCTGCAGAAGAGTTCCACCCCCTAAAATCCTCTGTGCTCCACCTATCCATCCCTTTCATCCTATCTCTCCCAAGGCCCTGGCTATCGCTCATCCTTTCACTCTCTAGTTTTGCTTTTCGTTTACAGTTGGAATAGACAGCACGTAACCTTTCAGACTGGCATCTTTCACTTAGCAATGAGTGCCGGCATCTTCTGACTCTTACTCTCCAGGTTACGTCTAAAAGGAATACCATTTGGGAAGGAATTTCTGGGATCTACTCCTTCCTGGCTGTGTGGTGCACAACTGCCAGCAAACTGATCCTTGTGTAGCTATAAACCCTGAGTATCGTGGGCAAAATGTGGCGGAGCATGCCCGATAGCCTGCAGTGAGCTACAGGCACCAATACGCATCTCCCTTGTATCTGTGAAAGAAAAGATATCAAATAGGGGAAAAATGGCTTTTTTTTTTTGAGATGGAGTCTTGCTTTGTCACCCAGGCTGGAGTGCAGTGGCGCCATCTCGGCTCACTGCAACCTCTGCCTCCGGAGTTCAAGTGATTCTCCTGCCTCAGCCTCCCCAGTAGCTGGGATTATAGGCATCCGCCACCAAGCCTAGCTAATTTTTGTATTTTTAGTAGAGACAGTCAACATGGCAAAACCCCGTCTCTACTAAAAATACAAAAACATTAAGCCGGACATGGTGGTGTGTGCCTGTAATCCCAGCTACTAGGGAGACTGAGGCAGAAGAATCGCTTGAACCCAGGAGGCGGAGCTTGCAGTGAGCTGAGATCGCGCCACCGCACTCCAGCCTAGGTGACACAGTGAGACTCCGTCTCAAAAAAAAAAAAAAAAAGAATGTTTTTGTTTGCCTGGATTAATAGGGTGGAAGGAAAAGATATGGGGCATCTTTGCTGGGTGCTAAAAATGTTCTCAAATTGATCGTGCTAATGGTTGCACAATTTTGTGAGCTGCGAAAAACCACTGGATTATACACTTTAAATGGGTGCGTTGTATGGCATGTGAATTCTATCTCAGGATAGCTGTCAAACAAAATGAATCATGAAATCCTGTACATGGTAGAAAATCCAACAGGAATGGTAGCCATACACCAAATTCCCCTCCTTTCACTTTTATTACGTCATTTTGGTTCCTGCGAGTCCAATCTCTCTGAACACAAATGCCACCCCCACTTCACGGCTCAGCATCAAAGCCCATGTTCCCATCTGGGAATGGAGGGTGGTGACTTTTTACCTGGGTTTGTTTGATCAGCTGATGGAGCTCTGTGAGAAGTTCTGCAATGCGGGAATCGGCAGACACAAGGGCCATTGTCTACAGGGGCTGCTGGTGGGGGAGTGAGGACAGAAGAGAACTCTGTTAGTGGCTGCTGTGGGCTGAACTGTGCCCCCTCAAAAGATACATTAGGTCTGGAGCCTCATGCTGTAATCCCAGCACTTTGGGAGGCCAAGGCGGGAGGATTGCTTGAGGCCAGGAGTTCAAGACCAGCCTGGGCAACACGGAGACCCCGTCTTTACAAAAAAATTAAAAACTTAGCCCAGCATAGTGGCACACATCTGTAGTCCCAGATATTCGAGAAGCTAAGGTGAGTGGATCGCTAGGCCCTAGGGGGTTGAGGCTGCATGAGCTACGATCGTGCCATAGCACTCCAGCCTACATGACAGTGTGACACCCTATCCCCTTTAAAAGATAATAATAATAAAAAGATACATTGTAGTCCTAACCATGGTACCTGTAATGTAACCTTGTTTGGAATTAGGATCTTTGGAGAAGTATTTAAGATGTCACTAAGATGAAGTCATAGTGGAATAGGGTGTGCCCTTAATCCAGACACACAGCCAGGTGCAGACAGAAGCAGCGACTGGACTTGGACAGCTACAAGCCAGGGGATGCCAAGGACTGCCGGCAGCCACCCATCCAGCCGGGAGAGATGCACGGAGTAACGGCCCCGTCTAAGCCTCCAAGAAGCAACAATCCCTTGTCTTTGGAACCAAGCTAACATCTTGATTTTGGAATTATGGCCCCTAGAACTGTGATGGAATAAATTTCTCTTGTCTTAAGCCACCCAGTTTGCAGTAACTTGTTATGGCAGCCATAAGAAATGAATACAGTGGCAAGCTATCCTTGGATTCTCCTCCACCCTAATGATATGTTTGAATGTCATATGTTCGACGAAGTCAAGGAGTCAAGGAGTGTATAATTTTTGTATATAAATACAAAAATTAATATGAAGTGCCTTAAAAAGATAGCATGCCCTTAGCCCCTGCTCTGCTGCCAATATCCTGACAAATGATTCAAACATTTCTGGTATCCATATTTTAATCTGTAAAATGGGGATCATCTCTGCTATATTTTGGGAGATTCAAATAAGATTTTATATGAAGACACTTTCCAAGTCATAAAACGCTGTTACTTTCTTACTATAGTGGGAAGAAAATTTTTTTTTTTTGAGACGGCAGTCTTACCCTGTCACCTAGGCTGGAGTGCAGTGGTGTGATCTTGGCTCACTGCAATCTCTGCCTCCCAGGTTCAAGCAATTCTCCTGCCTCAGCCTCCTGAGTAGCTGAGATTACAGGTGTGTGCCACCATGTCCAGCTAATTTTTGTATTTTTAGTAGAGATGGGGTTTCACCATGTTGGCCAGGCTGGTCTCAAACTCCTGACCTCAGGTGATCTGCTTGCTTCAGTCTCCCAAAGTGCTGGGATTACAGGCGTGAGCCATCACGCCCAGCCAGCATGGGAAGAGAAACTAACTACTGTAAAATATCTCAATCAAGATGAATGTACTCTGATGAAAATAAAATGCTTCTGTACAATAAAAGATAATTAGGGCCGGGCGTGGTAGCTCATGCCTGTAATCCCAGCACTTTGGGAGGCCGAGGAGGGCAGATCATGAGGTCAAGAGATCAAGACCATCCTGGCCAACATGGTGAAACCTTGTCTCTACTAAAAATACAAAAATTAGCTGGGCATGGTGGTGGGCACCTGTAGTCCCAGCTACTCAGGAAGCTGAGGCAGGAGAATCGCTTGAACCCGGGAGATGGAGGTTGCAGTGCGCCGAGATCACGCCACTGCACTCCAGCCTGGCGACAGAGTGAGATTCCGTCTCAAAAAAAAAAAAAAAAAGATAATTAGAACAAGAGTAAAAAGACAACCAAAAGTAATCAAGAGTGTAAGTTACAAGTAGGTGAAAATAGACATATGCCTAAAGATAAAGGTATATTTGATAAAATAAGGGGATATTTTTTACAGTGCTAAAATTTTGCACAATAGCCTGCATCTTACAAAGTTTGTTCAAGCTGGGGGCAGTGACTAACACCTGTAATCCCAGCACTTTGGGAGGCGAAGGTAGGAGGATGGTTTGAGTCCAGGAGCTCGAGATCAGCCTGGACAATATAGCAAGACCCTGTCTCTATTTTTATTTTTTATTTATTTATTTTTTGAGATAGAGTCTTGCTCTGTCGCCCAGGCTAGAGTGCAGTGATGCGATCTCTGCTCACTGCAACCTCGGCATCCTGGGTTCAAGCGATTCACCTGCCTCAGCCTCCAGAGTAGGTGGGATTACAGGCACCCGCCACCTTGCCTGGCTAATTTTTTGTATTTTTAGTAGAGATGGGGTTTCACCATCTTGGCCAGGCTGGTCTCAAACTCCTGACCTCGTGATCCACCCACCTCGCCCTCTTTTTTTTTTTTTTTTAAAGTTGTTCAACTAACACATCCTCCTACTCACAGAGATCAGATTCACGATGAATGGAGTAAACTCTTCCCCCCACTTAATCAACTGCGAACCTCTCGCCATGTATTTATTCATATCTTCTTACATGCTCTGCTGCTGCTATTTAAAAGTATAATAACATACAAACTAGGAATAGAGGGGAACCTCCTCAACCTGATGAAGGGCATCTATGAAAAACCCACAACGAACATCAGACTTAAAGGTGAAAGATTAAAAGCTTTCCCCTAAGTCAGGAACAAGATGAGCATGGGCCCTTGTCATTTCTAGTCAACATTGTTCTGGAGGCTCTCGCCAGGGCAATGAGGCAATAAGATGAAATAAAAGGCATCCAGATTGGAAAGGAAGAAGTACAACTATTTCTATTTGCAGATGATATGACCTTGTATATAGAAAACCCTAAGGAATCCATTAAACAACTATTAGGACTAAGACAAGGTTAGAAACTCATAGCAAAGTTGCAGGATACAAGATCAATAAACAAAACTCAATTGTGGCCAGGCCCCAGAGGCTCACGCCTGTAATCCCAGCACTTTGGGAGGCTGAGGCGGGAGGATCACTTGCAGCCAGGGGTCCAGACGAGCCTAGGCCACGAGACGAGCCTGAGCCCCACTTCTACTTTATAAATTTTTTAACTTTAAAAAAAGAAAGCTACAGTAATCAAGATGTTGTAAGCAAAGACATCTAGTTCAATGGAATAGAACTGAGAAACCGGAAATGGTCGACTAATTTTCAACAAGGGCGTCAAGACAAATTAGTGGGGAAAGAATAATCTTTTCAACAAATGGTACTGGGACAACTGAATATCCACATGTAAAAGAATGAATCTGGTTCCCTATCTCAGCCCATATACAAAAATGATCTGAATAGACAGTTCTCCAAAGAAGACATATAAATGACCACCAAGCACATGACAAGATGCTCCGTATCATTAGCCATTGGGAAATGCAAGTCAAAACTACTGAAGACACCACTTCACACCTACAATAAAAAAGAGACAAGAGTTGGGAAGGAGGTAGAGAAACTATACGAATGCATAAAGTGTGATATTATCCATACAGTGGAATATTACTTGACAGTAAAAAGAAATGAAGTACTGAGACACGCTATGACATGGATGAACCTTGAAAACATTATGCTAAGTGAAAGAAGCTGCAATCACAGAAGACCACATAATTGTGTTTCCATTTACGTGAAATATCCAGAATAGCCGAATCCATAGAAAGCTGGGTGGGGAAGGGTTGGGAGAGAAAGGACAGCGACTATTAATGAGTATGGGATTTTGGTTTTTTTTTTTGGCCAGGTGTTGAAAATGTTCTAAAATTGTGCTGATGGTTGCACAACTCTGAATATACTAAAAACCAATGAGTTGCACACTTTAAATACATGGTACATGGCCACCCCACCCCCAGGCAAATATTAATTTACTTTCTGTCTCTTTAGATTTATGTAGTCTGCACTTTTTTTTTTCTTTTTTAATGAGACAGAGTCTCGCTGTGTCACCGAGGCTGGAGTGCAATGGCACGATGTTGGCTCACTGCAACCTCCGCCTCCCGGGTTGAAGTGTTTCTCCTGCCTCCCAAGTAGCTGGGACTATAGGTGCCCACCACCACGCCCGGCTAATTTCTGTATTCTTAGTAGAGACGGGGTTTCGACATGTTAGCCAGGCCGGTCTCGAATGCCTGACCTTGGGTGATACGCCTGACCTTGGGTGATCCACCTGCCTCGGCCTCCCAAAGTGCTGGGATTACAGGCGTGAGCCACCATGCCAGGCCTGTGCTTTCTTTTTATTGCTGAATAACTCCATTGTTTTGCTATATCATATTTTACATGTCAGTTCATGAACTGATGGACATTGGGTTACGTCTTTTTTTGGCTATTATGAATAATGCTGCTATGAGCGTTGTGTACAAGTTTTTGTGTGGGCACATTTTCTTTGTTTTTCTCTTTTGAGACAGATTCTAGCCTTGTTGCCCAGCTTGGAGTGCAGTGGTGTGATCTCGGCTCACTGCAATCTCTGCCTCTCTCATTCAAGCAATTCTCCTGCCTCAGCCTCCCAAGTAGCTGGGATTACAGGCACCCATCACCACGCTGGCTACTTTTTGTATTTTTAGTAGAGATGGGGTTTCACCACGTTGGCCAGGCTGGTCTCAAACTCCTGACCTTAGGTGATCCACCTGCCTTGACCTCCCAAAGTGCTGGGATTACAGGTGTGAGCCACTGCGCCCGGCCCTTCTTTTTTAATTTTAATTTTAGGTTTTGGGGATACATGTGAAGGTTTGTTGCATAGGTAAATACGTGTCATGGGGGTCTGTTGTACAGATAATTTCATCACCCAGGTATTAAGCCCAGTACCCGATGGTTATCTTTCCCGCTCCTCCCTCCTCCCACCCTCCCCGCCCAGTGTCTGTTGTTTCCTTCTTTGTATTCATGACATGTTTTCATTTCTGGGTACATATCTATGAGTAGAATTAATAATCTGTTTTTTTTAATGTATTACACTATGTTTATCTTAATAAGTGTATTAAACATAAACTCTGTTTAACCTTCTGAGGAGCTGCATGCTGTTTCCAACTGGGTGACCATTTTACATTCCCACCTGCAATGTGCATTCCCACTCTGCATCTGCGCCAACACATGCTATTGTCTCTCTCTGTCATTTTTATTTTTGGCAGAGGCAGGGTCACACTATGTTGCCCAGGCTGGTGTCGAATTCCTGAGCTCAACCAATCCTCCTGCCTTGGCCTCCCAAAATGCTGGGATTACACGTGTGAGCCACCATGCCTGGCCTCTCTCTTTTTGATTACAGCCATCCTAGTGAGTCTGAAGTAGAGTCTCATTGTGGTTTTGATTTGTGTGTCCCTAACGGTTAATGGCATTGAGTATCTTTTCATATGCTGTTGGCCATCTGTATATATTACCATTTTAAAGTTTGGTTATTTGTCTTTTTTGTTTGCGTGTTTGTTTTGAGACGGAGTCTCACTCTGCCACCCAAGCTGGAGTGCAGTGACTCAATCTCAGCTCACTGCAACCTCTGCCTCCCGGCTTCAAGCAATTTTCCTGCCTCAGCCTCCTGAGTAGCTGGGATTACAAGGCACGCACCACAAAGCCCAGCTAATTTTTGTATTTCTTTTAGTAGAGACAGGGTTTCATCATGTTGACCAGGCTGGTCTCAAACTCTCAACCTCAAGTGATCCACCCGCCTTGGCCTCCCAAAGTGCTGGGCTTATAGGTGTGAGCCACCGTGTCCAGCCAGTTGTCTTGAATTGTGTCCTTGGAAGCACATGTTTTTAATTTTTATGAAGACCAATTTCTTTTTCTTTTAGCTGCTTGTGATATTGATCTGTGTTGTCCCACATGTACGACACTGTTTTTACCACCACAGCTTTACACAATGCATTGTCATATAGAGAAGAACATATCCCCTTAGAAACATTTAGAGACCTAGGAACAGAAGCTACATCTGTGTCTCAGGTGGTGGTGAAGCCAGATGGTGGATCCTGGTGCCAGTACCCCCAGGGCTTGTATACCATAGGGAAAGGGTGGTTCAGAAGGGATGCACTGGACAACTGAAGTATGATAACATCAAGATGGTGTGACCCCATGGCAGGATTTATGGTAAGTATGTACTCTTACACAAGGAACAATAGACAAACTGGAAATCTTGGAGTCCTTTCCAGAACTGGAATTAATCAGAAGTGAACACGGTGAATTAGAATCCAGGATGAAGTTGCTTTAGTCTCCCTAGTTGCATTAGTTAAAACCACACAAAAGAATAAAAGTGGAGTTTAGATCACAGATTGGAAGTGGATAAATCTGAGCATGATCAGCATGCAGGCTGTTGCTAAAGTCTTGGGAACTGATGAGGCTAGAGACTATCTGCTAAGTGAGGAAAAAGGAAAGAACCCCAGTGAGCCATAACAAAGAAAGTGAAGGTGTGGACAGAAGATGCAAGCTCAGTGGCCAGATCAGGGAAGGTGAGGCTTGGCATAGAAAGGGTTATTCTCTCCTGCTAAAGCAGGAATCCTGGCTGAAACTGTTATAGGGAGTTGGACAGGCAGGAGCAGGGCAGGAGAGGGCTCTCCCCCACCCGCTAGGTGCCAGGGAGAGGCCATTTCCTGACGGTCCACACTTGATGCACTGAAGTGTTAATTGAATGCAGACACCAAGGAGACGCACCTTCCTGAGCATGCACATTAAGAGACCAAATGGCAGAGCATGGCCTCCCAGGGCACATCACCAGAACAGGGAAGAAAGCCTCAGATGGGCATCCGTACAACTTCCTACACACTGTGTGTGTGCCCACCTCCCAAGGGTAAGGAGCACACTGTGCATGCGGGCAGCTCACCGTGAGGGAAGAATCATGGGAAAAGGGCCAGCCTTGGTCCTAGAATGTCCTAGGATCAAGGTTAAACACCGCACTGGACCTCAGCACCCACGTGGGTCTCCTTCAAGTGTACTTCTCCTTTCTTTCCTGTTCCAAAGCTTCTTAATGAACTTCCACTCCTGCTCTGAAACTTGCCTCGGTCTTTTCCTGCCTCGTGCCCGAGTCGAATTCTTAACAGGCAAGAAGTTAGACTGCTGCAAACCCGTACAGATTTGCTGCTGGTAACTCAGATACCTTCCACCCGTAACAAAACCAATGGCCCGCCTTGCACATGCCCGCACCTGAGCCCTATTAACAGCCCCACCACTGGACAGGGGGTTTTACTTTACACAGCACTGTCACAAACAGCGAGAGGTGCTGCAACCACGCGGCCAAGTCATCCGGTTAGCCTTCCCTTAGCACACTTCAAACCTCCTCTCTCCTCAATATCCTTGATACTGCCCTCAGACCCAGGCCTGGGTCCTATTAGCTGATATCTGAGGTTCCTACTTCACTCGGAAGGGAAGCCAGAGACTTTATTCCCACCATCAAAACTACAAGCTCTGTATAGCAATGCCTGTCACCTCTGCCTTCACCCTAAAGAGGAAAAAAAACAGTCTTCATTTGTGTTCTGAACTCCATCTCCCCTCCGACTGTCGGCGAATCCTTTCTCCTCTACCAGTGAACAAGCATGATTGAGGAGAGTTCATCCTGAAAAAACACAAAAGAGCTTCCAAACCCCTTTAGAGGCCCCCACCTCTGTTCCTCTTCACGGCAAAACTTCTTCCCTAAATTGTGCAGGGATCCGGTGCTGCTTCCTTGTCCCCACTTCACTTTCCAACCCACTTCTCTAGCTCTGTCCTCACCAGTCTCTCATCAAGAGAGTCAACAGCCCCTGCAGGGGAAGCGTGAGGGCCCTCTCTGCTGCTTCCGATGTGGCCTACTGATCTTGACATGATGCTACCCCCTTCTCCTCTGGCTTCAGGGCCTCCCTCCTGGCAGTTCGCCGGCCACCCACCTCCAGCTCCTCCTCTGGGCTGGAGCCTGGCTATCTCTTACACCCCCCCAGGTCCTCACCCCCACTTCCCAGCTGTGTAGTGCCATCTCCCAATCTGTACATCCGTCAAAAGAAAGTCACAGAAGGGATGATAAACAGCACCAAATGCCACAGAAGAGGACTCAGAGGGGTCTCCCAAAGCTGAGGAAGTCACTGAGGACCTTGGGGAAAACACTTTCCGTGGAAGACACAGAAGCCAACACACAGGAGTGGGAGGCAAATGCAGGAAGCAAATGTAGGTTACTCTGTCTGGGAGCACGGCTGGGAGGCCAGCGAGCAAGAAGGGGTATGGGGGGTGCTGAATGGAGGAAAGTGACACGGAGGAATGTGACCACGTGGCTGGGGGGAGTTTCATGCTGAGAAGCCAGGGACAGAAGAGGGGGCTGTGTGAGAGGAGGCAGGCGCAGCAAGAGACAGGCTCTAGCACTGGATCATACCCAGCGACACCTCCCCGGCTCAGCTGACATTCCTTCTGGCCTGTTCCCTCTACACTGTCTCAGACACACGATCTTGCTGCCAGCCCACTCCTACCTGCAAAGCCCTTTCCCTTCTGGCTCAAGGCTGCACTTGCCTGACCAGTCCTAAAGAAGCACACTTTTCTCTTGCTTGATTCTTCCTAGAACTGACATGGACTCTGCAACACACCTTTAGAAACTGGCCTTCTACCGGGCGCAGTGGCTCACGCCTGTAATACCAGCACTTTGGGAAGCCGAGGAAGGCGGATCACCTGAGGTCAGGAGTTTGAGACCAGCCTGGCCAACATGGTGAAACCCTGTATGTACTAAAAATAGAAAAGTTAGCCAGGCGTGGTGGCCGGTGCCTGTAATCCCAGCTACTCAGAGGCTGAGGCAGGAGAGCTGCTTGAACCCAGCAGGCGGATGTTGCAGTGAGCCGAGATCGTGCCACTGCACTCCAGCCTGGGCAACAGGAGCTCCGTCTCAAAAAAAATACAAAAGGGCCGGGCGTGGTGGCTTATGCCTGTAATCCCAGCGCTTAGGGAGGCTGAGGCAGGTGGATCACAAGGTCAGGAGATCGAGACAATCCTGGCTAACACAGTGAAACCCCATCTCCACTAAAAATACTAAAAATTAGCCGGGCGTGGTGGTGGGTGCCTGTGGTCCCAGCTACTCGGGAGGCTGAGGCAGGAGAATGGCGTGAACCCGGGAGGCAGAGCTTGCAGTGAGCCAAGATCGCGCCACTGCACTCCAGTCCGGGCAACAGTGCAAGACTCCGTCTCAAAAAATAAAAATAAAAATAAAAATAAAAAAAGAAGAAACTGGCCTTCTAGCCAGCTGCTATTGGTGTTATCTTTTCTTCCCCAACAGACTAGAAGCTCTCAGACAAGAACGGAAATCTCTGCTTTCATCAATCAATCACCACTCATTAGTAGCGTCAGGGACTTAGCAGGAACTTTCCTAATTTTCACTACTTCACACCCCAGCTCTCTCCTTCCCTGACCCCCATCTCCACAGTTAGGTCCACTTTGGATTTCCTTACATTGACTCTTCCAACCTTTTTTTGAAAGCGTAGGCTTTCCTTGGCTTCTGCAAGCTACCGCATCAACTATGAACCACATGGTACTGACTCCCAAATCGATCCCCAGCCCAGAGGGCTTCCCAAAGATTCAGAATCTTTTTTTTTTTTTTTTAAGGCGGAGTCTAGTTGTGTCGCCAGGCTGAAGTGCAGTGGCGTGATCTTGGCTCACTGAAACCTCCACCTCCCTGGTTCAAGTGATTCTCCTGCCTCAACCTCCCAAGTAGCTGGGATTACAGGTGTCTGCCACCACGCCCAGCTAATTTTGTATTTTTAGTAGAGATGGGGTTTTGCTTTGTTGGCCAGGCTGGTCTCGAACTCCTGACCTCAGGTGATCCACCTGCCTCGGCCTCCCAATGTGCTGAGATTACAGGCGTGAGCCACCATGCCTGGCCAACAACAGAAATTTATTGCTCACAGTTCTGAAGGCCGGAAAGTACAAGATCCAGGCCCCAGTAGATTCGGCATCGCTCTCCGCTTCAAAGATGGCGCCTTCTCACTGCATTCTCAACATGGCAGAAGGGGCAACACAAGTCCCTCAGGCCTCTTTCATAAGGGCGCTAACCCCATTCTTGAAAGTGGAGCCCTCACGGCCTAATCACTTCCCAAAGGCCCCACCATGTTGGGGATCAAGTTTCAACACATGAATTTTAGGGAAACACAAACAGTCAGACCACAGCATTTGGCTCCTGAACCCCCAAAAGTCATGTCCTTTTTACATGCAAAATACATTCAGTCCACCCCAATGGCCCCAAATAGAAACTCATTCTGGCATCAACTCAAAAGTCTAAAGTCCAGAGTCTCATCTATCATCTAAATCAGATATGGGTGGCTGGGTGTGGTGTATCATGCCTGTAATCCCACACTCTGGGAAACCAAGGTGGGCGAATCACTTGAGGTCAGGAGTTCAAGACCAGCCTGGCCAACATGGCAAAACCCTGTCTCTACTAAAAATACAAAAATTAGCTGGGCATGATGGCAGGCACCTGTAATTCAGCTACTCAGGAAGCTGAGGCAGGAGAATCACTTGAACCTGGGAGGCGGAGGTTGCAGTGAGCCGAGATCCCACCAGTGCACTCCAGCCTGGGTGACAGAGTGAGACTCACTCTCTCGCTCTCTAAATAAATAAATAAATAAATAAATAAATAAATAAATAAATAAAATTTAAAAAAACCAATCAATCAATCAGGTATGGGTGAGACTCAAAGTACAATTCATCCTGGGGCAAATTCCCCACCATCTGTGAGCCTGTAAAATCAAACGTGTTATGTGCTTGTAAAATACAACAGTGGGACAGGCATAGGACAGACATTCTAAAAGAGAGAAACAACAAAGAAGAAAGGGGTAATAGGTCCCAGGTAAGTCCAAAACCCAACAGAGCAAACCCCATTCAATCTCAAGGTTTCTGAACAACCTTCTTCAACTCTATGTCCTCCTACCTTCTGGACACACTGGCAGGGACGTGTTGCTGGGCTCCGGGCAGCCCTGCCTGTACAGCTTTGCTGGGCACAGCCCATGCAACAGCTCTCACTTGTTGGAGTTGCATGCCTGTGGCTCTCCCAGGCTGGAGTTGCACACTGGTGGCTCTACCAGTCTGGGGTCTCAGAGGCAACCCTACCCCCATAGCTCTGCTAGGCAATGCCCTAATGGGGACTTTCTGCAGGGGCCTTACCCTGTGTCAGTTCTCTGCCTGGGCCCAAGGCTCTTCAGGGCATCCTTTACAATCTAGGTGGGGGTAGCCATGCCCCTACAGCTTGTGTATTCTGTGCACCAGCAAAGACAGCACCATGTGGATGCTGCCAAACTACCTCGGGCTGCCAAGGAGCACTGCCCCAGAATGCTAGGAACAGAGCCTTGAAATGGTTCTGCCCCCAACACCCTGGCCTTCTGGGCCTGTGATGGGGGTGACAGCCCCCACATGCCTTCGGGGTCATCCTTCCATTGTCTTGATTAGTACCTGGCTTCCACATCCATACTAGTCTCCTTATCAAAGGATGGCTTAGCCACACCCTTCATATTCTCTCCAAATACATTTATTCTTTTTTTTTCTTTTTGAGACAGGCTCTCACTCTGTCACCCAGGCTGGAGTGCACTGGTGCAATTTCAGCTCACTGCAGCCTCAATCTCCCAGGTTCAAGTGATCCTCCCACCTCAGCCTCTTGAGAAGCTGGGACCACAGGCACATGCCACCATGCCCGGCTAATTTTTTGTAGAGACAGGGTTGCACCATGTTGCCCAGGCTGGTCTTGAACTCCTGAGCTCAAGTGATCCACCTGCCTCAACCTCCTGAAGTGCTAGGATTACAGGCGTAAGCCATTGTGCCCAGCCTACTTTTTCATTCTTTACAACGTGGCCATGCTGAGAATCTTCCAAATGCTTAAGTTCTGCTTTCCTTTTGGCTTTAAATTCTGTATTTAGTTTGTTTCTCTCTTCTCACATTTTACTATAAGCCATCAAGAGAAGCCATGCCACCCCCTCACCACTTTGTTCAGTGACTTCATCCACCAAATATTCTATTTCATCACTCTTAAGTTCTCCCACAAAACACTAGGACATAAGAAAGAAAAGAAGCTTTTATTTTTATTTCTTTCTTTCTTTTACTTTATTTATTTATTTTGAGACAGAGTTTTGCTCTTGTTGCCCAGGCTGGAGTGTAATGGTGCGATCTCGGCTCACTGCAAACTTCGCCTCCCGGGTTCAAGCGATTCTCCTGCCTCAGCCTCCCAAGTAGCTGGGATTACAGGCACACGCCACCACGCCCGTCTAATTTTGTATTTTTTTTTCTTTTTTTGAGATGGAGTCTTACTCTGTCATCAGGCTGGAGTGCAGTGGCACAATCTCAGCTCACCACAACCTCTGCCTCCCGGGTTCAAGCGATTCTCCTGCCTCAGCCTCCCAAGTAGCTGAGATTGCAGGCACAAACCACCATGCCCCGCTAATTTTTGTATTTTTAGTACAGACAGGGTTTCACCATGTTGGCCAGGATGGTTTTGATCTCTTGACCTCGTGATCCATTCCCCCTCGGCCTCCCAAAGTGCTGGGATTACAGGCGTGAGCCACTGCTCCTGGCCAAGAAACTTTTAATCTGAAGAATGTGAGCCCCCCCCCACCACCCCTTAATTATCAAGCCCAGAGAAGCAATGAGATGCAACAGCAGTCATGTCTCACTCCACACTTAAGCTAAATAATCAATCACCTCATGAAGCCACTTGCTATATGAGCTCTCAACTAACTCATGCAAAGTAGCTATACAATGTCATACACTGGCATTTTCTGTAATTTCTCATATCCTATAGTTCAACAATGTATAGCCAGTCACTAATTCATGTTATCTCTGTAAATCAATGAGAATTCCTGTCAAACAACTTTTTTTTTTTTTTTTGAGATGGAGTTTTGCTCTTGCTGCCCAGGCTAGAGTGCAATGGCATGATCTTGGCTCACTGCAACCTCCACCTCCCGGATTCAAGCAATTCTCCTGCGTCAGCCTCCTGAGCAGCTGGGATTATAGGCGCCGACCACCATGCCTGGCTAATTTTTGTATTTTTAGTAGAGATGGGGTTTCACCATGTTGGTCAGCCTGGTCTCAAACTCCTGATCTCAGGTGATCCACCCGCCTCAGCCTCCCAAAGTGCTGGGGTTACAGGCGTGAGCCAACATGCCTGGCCCCTGTCAAACAACTTTGTGTGAGCCCACTCCTCATTCCCTTTTGCCTTTAAAAATCTGCTTGTAACAAAGGCCAAACAGAGCACTCCCCAAGGCAACTTACAAGTGTGTCCCAGGCTGCAGTCCTCAACCTTGGCCCAAATAAACTCTACATTAATTTTGCCTAGGCTTGTTCCTTTAGGTCAACAGGCACAAACCCAAATCAGCCAAGTTCTTTGCCACTTTATAACAAAGATCACCTTTCCCCCAGTTTCCACTAACATGTTCCTCATTTCCATCTGAGATCTCATCAGAATGGCCTTTACCATCCATATTTCTACCAACATTCTATTCATGACCTCTTAGGGCATCTCTAAGAAGACTGAGGCTTTCTCTACAGCTCTCCTCCTGTGCCCTTACCACACCTGTGCTTAATGATTTGTTCATGACAATGTAAACCTTTTCTAGTATGAACGTCAAAACTCAGTCTCTACCAACTACCCAGTTCCAAAGCTGCTTCCATATCTTCAGGTATTTGTTATAGCAGCACCCCACTTCTGGTACCAATTTGTCTTAATCCATTTGGCTGCTTTAACAAAATATTTTAGACTAGGTAATGTATAAACAACAGAAATGCATTGCTCTAGAGGCTAGGAAGTCCATTATCATGGTGCCAGCAGATTCGGCATCTGGTGAGGGCTTGCTCTGTGCTTCAAAGATGGCACCTTCAAAACTATGAGCAATATGTTTCTGTTGTTTACAAATATCCAGCCTAAGGTATTTTGTTACAGCAACCCAAATGAACTAAGATACTCACTCACTGGTTGAACATCTCTAACCAGAAAAGACCCCAAATTACTATGCTCAACATGGATATTTCTTACACACTTCTACTTCTCTATGGCTAGAAATTTTCCATAATAAAAATAATATTTAAAAAATCATATTGAAGTTAAAGCCTTAAAAAAATAATATTTTTAAAAGTCAAGAAAATGAAAAGAAAATCAGTGTGTCCAGAAAATAGTCTAAAATTGGATTATGGTAATGATTTTATAATTGAATGTACTTTAAAAGCCAATTAACTGGTGGGGTACGGTGGCTCACCCCTGTAATTGCAGCAGTTTGGGAGGCCAAGGCGGATAGATCACCTGAGGTCAGGAGTTTGAGACCAGCCTGGCCAACATGGTGAAACCTGGTCTCTACTAAAAATACAAAAAAAGTATCTGGGTGTGGTGGTGCACGCCTGTAATCCCAGCTACTTGGGAGGCTGAGATGGGGTCTCACTCTGTTGCCCAGGCTAATATGCAGTGGTGCAATCTTGGCTCACTGCAACCTCTGCTTCCCAGGCTCAAGCAATTCTCTCTCCAGGCTCAGCCTCCTGAGTAGCTGGGACTACAGGTGTGTACCACCACGCCCAGGTAATTTTTGTAGAGATGAGGTTTCACCATGTTGCCCAGGCTGGTCTTGAACTCCTGAGCCCAAAGCGATTTGCCCGCCTTGGCTCTGAAAAGTGTTGGGATTACAGATGTGAGCCGCCACGCCCAGCCCCACATAATTTCTTATCTCCATGCCTGCCCTATGTTCACACTGTTCCCTCTATCTGGGACATCCAGATCACTCCTAATCCTCTCAGTTAATTACTTAATCTTTAAGATCTAGCTTAACACCAAGTCACCTCCTCCACTGATCACAAACTGAAACTCCCAGTCTCCTAGGCAGGGTTAAGTTGCCTTTCTGTTCCCCTAAGACCCTCTTTCTTTTTCTTTTTCTTTTTTTTTTTTTTTTTGAGACAGAGTCTTGATCTGTCGCCCAGGCTGGAGTGCAGTGGCGCGATCTTGGCTCACTGCAAGCTCTGCCTCCTGGGTTCATGCCATTCTCCCACCTCAGCCTCCTGAGTAGCTGGGACTACAGGCGCCCGCCACCACGCCTGGCTAATTTTTTTGTATTTTTAGTAGAGACGGGGTTTCACCGTGTTAGCCAGGATGGTCTCGATCTCCTAACCTCGTGATCTGCCCATCTCAGCCTCCCAAAGTGCTGGGATTACAGGCATGAGCCACCGTGCCCGGCCCCCAAGACCCTCTTTCTAGCACTGTACCTACCAAATCACATTCAAATCTTCTTTGTATATATTTGTCTCCTCCCCTAGTTTGTCCAGTCTTTGAGGATAGGGATCACTTTACTCTCCATACCTAGCAGAGAGCCTGGCACACTGGGTTCTCAATAAATGCTGACTGAATCACTATCCTTTCCTTCACCATAAAACTACCATACCCGGCTGGGCGCGGTGGCTCACGTCTGTAATCCCAGCACTTTGGGAGGCCAAGGTGGGTGGATCATGAGGTCAGGAGTTTGAGATCAACATAGTGAAACCCCATCTCTACTAAAAATACAAAGATTAGCCAAGTGTGGTGGCGGGTGCCTCTAGTCCCAGCTACTCTAGAGGCTGAGGCAGGAGAATTGCATGAACCCAGGAGGAGGAAGTTACAGTGAGCCAAAATCGCGCCATTGCACTCCAGCCTGGGTGACAGAGCGAGACTCCGTCTCAAAATAAAAAACAAAAAACTACCATACCTACCATCGTCACTTCTCCCATTCACACCTCAGCCCACCCTCAGCTCCCATGGAGCTCCTGGCAGCTCCTGGACCTTTCTGCTGCATTGCACACCTGCTTACATACTGCACCTCAAAGCTTCACTCTCTAGATTTCTAGGTGTGATGGTTAATCCTAGGTAACAACTTGTCTGGATTGAGGGATGCCTAGACGGCTGGTGAAGCGCTGTTCCTGGGTGTGTCTATGAGGGTGTTGCCAGAAGAGGCTGACATTTGTCAGTGGACTAGGAAAGGAAGACCCACCCTCCATATGGGTGGGCACCGTCCAGTTGGCTGCCAGCGTGGCTGGCACAAAGCAGGCGGAAGAAGGGGGACCAGCAGCTTGCTGAGTCCGCATGCTGGCTCTGTTCTGTGTCACGCCGGACACTTGGCCTCCTCTCCCCTTGCCCTTGGACATCAGACTCCAGGTTCTTTGGCCTTTAGACTCTGAGACTTACACCTCTCAGGGGCTCTCAGGCCTTAGGCCTCAGACTGACAGCTGCACTGCTGGCTTCCCTGGTTTTAAGGCTGGCAGACTTGGACTGAATTATGCTACCAGCTTCTCTCTTTCCTCAGCTTGCTGATGGCCTATCATGGGATTTCACCTTGTAATCGTGTGAGGCAATTCTCCCTAATAAACTCATGTGTGTGTGTGTATGTGTGTGTGTATATATATATATATACACACACATATATATACATGTGTATATATATATATACATGTGTATATATATATACATGTATATATATATATACACATGTATATATATGTGTGTGTATATATATATATATACACACACACATACACACACACACAGAGTTCTGTCCCTCTGGAGAACACTAACACACCAGGCCTCCACGCTCCCCAGTGTCTCTAACCACCATTCTGGTTTGTTGCCGCCTCCTTCTCTAACCCGGTGGAAGATCGCTCCCGGATCCTCTTCTCATTCTCTAAGCACTCCCTAAGCATTCTCATCAGCTTCAGGCTAAACTTCCAAATCAGTGTCACCAACCCTGACCTCTCAAGGCTCCCAATTCAGACTTCCAACTGCCCCCTGAATAATCTCACTGAGATGCACCCGCAGATGCTCACACTTCCAGTCCCGCACTGCTCTGCCTTCTAGATGCTGGTTAACAGCATTGCTGCACAGCTGGCTTCCCAAGCTGGGAATCCAGCCCCCTCTCTCCCACCACGCTTGTCATTGTTTTAGTTTAGGCCCTTATCACCTGTCTCACTGTCTCATGTGGTTGTTCATAAAGTCTGTTTCTCTTGGCCAGGCGCGGTGGCTTAAGCCTCTAATCCCAGCACTTTGGGAGGCCGAGGCGGACAGATCACCTGAGGTCAGGAGTTCAAGACCAGCCTGGCCAACATGGCAAAACCCTGTCTCTACTAAAAATACAAAAATTAGCCAGGTGTGGTGGTGTGCGCCTGTAGTCCCAGCTACTCAGGAACGCCTGCAGTCCCAGCTACTCAGGAGGCTGAGGCAGGAGAATCACTTGAACCCAGGAGGCGGAGGTTGCAGTGAGCCGAGATTACGCCACTGCACTCCAGCCTGGGTGACAGAGCAAGACTCTGTCTCAAAAAAAAAAAAAAAAAAAAAAAGTCTGTTTCTCTAGAAAAACACACACACACAAAACTGAGTAAACAATATATGCACGTAGTAAAAAAATTCAGATTATTTTTGAAATACAACGAAATCTCCTATCGCTACAGGCAACTAGTTGTTTCTTGGGTATTCCTTTAAAGATATCCCATGTACATATAACAAGAAAAAATGGTGTGTATCTCATAAAAGCTTTTGCTGACAAAGACACACAGACGCACAACACACAGAGGTTGAAACTTTCAGGGAGAGAGCTGACCACGTGGTCTGGAAGATCACTGTGCCTACTGGGTAGTGCCTAGCCTGGCAGAACCACCTCATTTTGTAATTTCACAATAAGCTCTTGCTATCCCTGGATCCCATCAGCCACGAACTTTCAAAGTGGACCATCTAACTGTGCCCACTGCCTTGATGCCCCTTGCCTCTGGCACGTATCTGGCGAATGGCAACACACTCTTACCACGCAAACACCCTCTCTTCTTTGTGGCCTCCTTGGCTACCAACAGTTATTACAGAACCTCTGCCTCCCCAGAGCACTCTGGTCACCCGTGTTTCCAATTATCTCCCTTTTTCCCCTAATTAAGGTGAAAAAAAATGCAACATTAAAGGATGTTTTAAAGCAAATCCCAACAACCTCAAGTGATTTTCATTCTGTATTCACCTTCTGTAAATGTTATATAACCACAATCAGAGCACACACACCCTTTTAAGACTGCTTTCTATGTGTGGAAGAGTCTACTTCTCAGACTTCAAGCCCCTTAAAAGTAGAAGAACTAAGTCTTTTATTTTTTATTTTATTTTTTTTTTGAGACAGGGTCTCACTCTGTCACCCAAGCTGGAGTGCAGTGGCCCAATCTTGGCTCCCTGTAGCCTGCACCTCCCAGGCTCAAGTGATCCTCCCACCTCAGCCTCCCAAGTAGCTGAGACTATAGGCATGTACCATCACACCCAGCTAATTTTTAAATATTTTTGTAGAGATGAGGTCTTGCCTTGTTGCCCAGGATGATCTCAAACTCCTGGGCGCAGGCAATCCTCCCGCCTCAGCCTCCTTAAAGTGCTGGGATGACAGGCATGAGTCACCATGAGCGGCCAAGAACTGTCTTAATGGATTGTCTTTGCATCTTGGTACCCAAAATAAAGCCTGAAATACAGGAGGGCTTGGATCCCCATTTGTCAGACCTTACTTGGGAAAACACTGAAGAGGCGAGCAGCATGCCCAGCATCAATACAAGTGTAATTTCCCACAAAGAAATGAAGTACGCCACCTGCCATACAGCCATCAGGGAAACGAACTGGACCTTCATGTTTCAGGAATAGTCCAAGGAGGGGGAAGGGAGAGAACAACTGTAAAGTTCTCATAAAGCCTCACACTCACCCTGGATGAATTATTTAACCTTTCTGGGTCTCAATAAAATTAAAACAAGAGCACCTACTTGATGATCAACTATCTAAGAAAGGTCCTAGGCAGTGGCTGGCCCAGAGCATGCACTTAGTGAACGCTAGTGGCCCTTCTCATCTGGAGGCCAGGGGTCTGCTGTTACACTGAGCAAAAGAGCCAATCGCACAAGCAAAAGAAATGCTGACGCTTGCCAAACCTAGGAATAACCCCGCAATGATGGCCTGGCCAAAGACCACACCATTTAAGGGCTCTCGTTTGAGCTTTGCCTACTGGGTAGTGGCTTGTCTGAGAGAACAAGCTCTTCCTGTGATTTTACATCAAAGTGCTGCTATCTCTGGATCTGGTCAGTCATAAGTCTAAACTTCCCCAGGAAACATGTTCTAAGTAGAAGCAAAGGTTTCTGTGACCTTCTGAGAACAAATGCCAAGCCTGCTGGTGCAAAGCAAGTGGGAATGAGGCCCTGGGGTTGGAACCATAATGAATTGGAAGGCCAGATGAGGGGACACTGCACTTCCAGGCCAAGTGGCTGGTTTTATCAGAGTCCGAGGGTGCCAGCTAATCTTATCACAATTCTATCATGTAAACAAAACTGTCCCAAACCCTGAGAGGCTCAGCAATTCCAGCAAGGTTTCAAGCATTCTTAGGAATGCTGAGGTAACGCCCAGTACCCTAAACTTTTTGACTCCTAGCATGCTCGTGTTCCCACTGACTTAGAAGGCCACATCTTTTCTTTCTTTCCCCTGCACCTTTTGTGTTTTTTTGTTTTTTGTTTTTAGAGACAGAGTCTTGCTCTGTTGCCCAGGCTGGAGTGCAGTGGTGCGATCTTGGCTCACTGCAATCTCCACCTCCAAGTTTCAAGCAATTCTCCTGCATCAGCCTCCCAGGTAGCTGGGATTGCAGGTGCCAGCTACCGCACCCAGCTAATTTTTGTATTTTTAGTAGAGACAGGGTTTAACCATGTTGGCCAGGCTGGTCTCCAACTCTTGACCTCAGGTGATCTGCCTGCCTCAGCCTCCCAAAAAGTACTGGGATTACAGGCGTGAGCCACTGTGCCTGTCCAGCTAATTTTTAAACTTTTTGTAGAGATGGGGTCTCACTATGTTGCCCAGGCTGGTCTTTAACTCCTGGGCTCAGGCGATCCTCCCGACTCAGCCTCCCAAATTGTTGGGATTATAGGTGTGAGCCACCACACCTGGCCTGACAAAGTTTTAATAACTGCTTTAAATTTTTAAAAAAAATTTATTTTAACTAATTATTTTGATTCTCTTTTAGAATTCTTGTCAGTTGATACCAACATCTGGGTCCTCTTGGGGTTGATCTTCGTTGATTGCCCTTTTTTTTTTTTTTTGAGACAGAGTCTTGCTCTGTCACCCAGGCTGGAGTGCAGTGGTGTGATCTCGGCTCACTGCAAGCTCCGCCTCCCAGGTTCACGCCGTTCTCCTGCCTCAGCCTCCCAAGTAGCTGGGACTACAGGCACCCGCCACCACGCCCAGCTAATTTTTCGTATTTTTAGCAGAGACGGGGTTTCACCATGTTAGCCAGGATGGTCTCGATCTGCTGACCTCGTGGTCCACCTGCCTTGGCCTCCCAAAGTGCTGGGATTACCGGCATGAGCCACTGCGCCGGGCCCGTTCATTGCCTTTTTTTGTAAACACAGATCATATTTTCCTGTTTTGTAAAAATATATTTTAAAATTTTCGTTCCTTTTTTTTTTTTTTCTTGAGACAGAGTCTCACTCTGTTGCCCAGGCTGGAGTGCAATGGTGTAATCTCGGCTCACTGCAACCTCTTCCTCCCAGGTTCAAGCAATTCTCCTGCCTCAGCTTCCTGCGTAGCTGGGATTACAGGTGTGCGCCACCACATCCAGCTAATTTTTGTATTTTTAGTAGAGATGGGGTTTCACCATGTTGGTCAGGCTGGTCTCGAACTCCTGACCTCGTGATCCACCCACCTCGGCCTCCCAAAGTGCTGGGATTAC
Organism: Pan paniscus; assembly: GCF_029289425.2. Taxonomy (NCBI): domain Eukaryota; kingdom Metazoa; phylum Chordata; class Mammalia; order Primates; family Hominidae; genus Pan; species Pan paniscus. The sequence continues at coordinate 31,165,396 of NC_073267.2, read as the reverse complement.
AGGCGTGAGCCACTGCGCCGGGCCCATTCATTGCCTTTTTTTGTGAACACAGATCATATTTTCCTGTTTTGTAAAAATATTTTTTAAATTTTTCGTTTTTTTTTTTTTTTTTTTTTTTGAGTCAGAGTCTTGCTCTGTTGCCCAGGCTGGAGTGGTGGCACGATCTCAGCTCAACCTCCACTTCCTGGGTTCAAACAATTCTTGTGCCTTAGCCTCCTGAGCCTCCTGTGTACCACCACGCCTAGCTAATTTTTTTGTACTTTTAGTAGAGAAGGGGTTTTGCTATGTTGGCCAGGCTGGTCTCAAACTCCTGTCCTCAAGTGATCTGCCTGCCTCAGCCTCCCAAAGTGCTGTGCTGGGTTTACAGGCATAAGACACCATGCCCAGGCCATTTCTTGTGTCTAAGAATTTTGGATTATATCCTGGACATTGTAGATGATGTGTTGTAGACTCTGGATTCTGTTATGTTCTTGAGAGTTTGGTGTTTTGTTTCTGTTAACGTGCAGTTAATCACAGCTGAACTCAAACTCCAAATCTAGCTTCCCTGAGGCAAGCATCAGCTGAAATCTGTACTGATCTTTTAAACTTGGCTAAGTTGCTTGGAATGTGCCCCATGTTTGTCTAGTTCAGAGATTTAGACAGACTTTTTAAAATAACAGCTTAATGGGCCGGGTGCGGTGGCTCACACCTGTAATCCCAGCACTTTTGGAGGCCAAGGTGGGCAGATCACTTGAGGCCAGGAATTCGAGACCAGCCTGGCCAACACTGTCTCTACTAAAAAAGTACAAAGATTAGCTGGGTATGGTGGCACACACCTGTAATCCCAGCTACTTGAGAAGCTGAGGCACAAGAATTGCTTGAATCCGGGAGGCGGAGGTTAAAGTGAGCCAAAATCACACCACTGCACTCCAGTCTGGGTGACAGAGTGAGATTCCGTCTCAAAACAACAACAACAACAAAAACAGCTTAATGAAGATAATTCGCATGCCATACAATTCTCTATCTCTCTATCTACTTATTTGAGACAGGGTCTCACTCTCATTGCCCAGGCTGGAGTGAAGTGGTGTAATTACAGCTCACTGCAGCCTTGACTTCTTTGGCTCAGTCAATCCTCCTGCCCCAGCCTCCCAAGTGGCTGGGACTACAGGTGTGCACCACCACGCCCAGCTAATTTTATAATTTTCTGTTGAGATGAGGTCTCATCATATTGCTCAGGCTGGTCTCAAACTATTGGGCTCAAGCAATCTTCCTGCTTCAGCCTCACAAAATGTGCTGGGATTAAAAATGTGAGCCACCACACCCACCCCAATTCACTTTTTTAAAGTGTGCAATTCAGTGTTACGTTAGTCACAAGGTTGTGCAAATATCACCACTATCTAATTTTAGAACATTTTCACCAACTCTCCTTAAAACCTTATACTCATTAGCAGTCATTCCCCACCCCCTTCTCCTCTCAGTCACTGGCAGCCATGATTCTAATTCATATTTGTAGATTTGCCTATTCTAGACATTTCATATAAATAGAATTGTACTGTGACCTTATGTGACTTGCTTCTTTCACTTAGCATGTTTCCAAAGGTCATCAATGTCACAGCATGTATCAGTAACTTCATTCCTTTTTATGGTTAAATAACATTCCATTCTATGGATAGATCTCGTTTTTAATCCACTCATCTGTTGAAGAATTTGTGAAGAATTTGGAATCCCTTCTCTGGGGCTATCTTCTTTACATCATGGGCTTTTTAATGCCTCATGACAAGGCATTTAACAAAACCAATAAACAGGCGGGTCGCAGTGGCTCATGCCTGCAATCCCAGCACCTTGGGAGGCCAAGTACAGAGGATTGCTTGAGCCCAGGAGTTTGAGACCAGACTTGTCAACATAGCCAGGCTCTATCTCTACCAAAAATAAAAAGTACCCAGGTGTGCAGCCAGGCGTGGTGGCTCACATCTGTAATCCCAGCACTTTGGAAGGCCGAGGCGGGTGGATCATGAGGTCAAGAGGTCAAGACCAGCCTGGCCAACATGGTGAAACCCCATCTCTACTAAAAATACAAAAAAAAAAAAAAAAATTAGCTGGGCATGGTGGTGCATGCCTGTAGTCCCAGCTACTTGGGAGGCTGAGGCAGGAGAATCACTTGAACCCGGGAGGTGGAGGTCGCAGTGAGTCGAGACTGCGCCACTGCACTCCAGCCTGGCGACACAGCGAGACTCCGTTTCAAAAAAAAAAAAAAAAAAGTACCCAGGTGTGGTGGTGGACTCCTGTAGTCCCAGCTTTCAGGAGGCTGAGGCAGGAGGATCTCGAGGCCTGGAGTTCAAGACCAGCCTGGGAAACACAGCAAGACCCCGTCTCTAAAAAAAAAACAGAGAAAGAAAAACAGAAAATACTGGTGACATAATTTAGGCTTCTGGATAGAGTCCCATCTGAAACTGATTTACTCCAGGACTCTTCAGCTACAGTCTGTGAGGAAAAAACAAAACTTTCTCCTCTGCTGTCACAATATACGATAATCAACACATAAGATTTCCGTGGCCAAATGTGTGGAGATTTCTCCCCAACACCAATCAATCCATTGAGTCTGCAGTGGATACACGCTGGATGTCCTCTAATTCAGTTTATTTCCAACACTATCCACCCAGACAGAGTGTCAAACCCCACAGGTTGAGGGCTCAGTCCCACGAGCATGTCCCCCCAATTCTCAATGCCAGTCACAAGCCCCCAGTTGCTTTATTTGTGCTTCTGACCAACTGACTATAAATCAGGGTTTCCATGACTCCCTCCTTGGGTTCCATTAATTTGCAGGAGCAGCTCTCAGCACTCAGGGAAACACTTAGGTTTACTGGCGTATTATAAAGGATGTCACAATGGATACAGATGAAGGAAGAGGTACACAGGGCAAAGCATGTGGGAAGGAGCGAAGAGCTTCCATACCCACCCTGGGCATGCCACCCTCCAGGAAGCTCCAAACTGGGATACAAACCAGATATATATTTTACAATATCACAGAGTCAACAAACACCCCTTTCATGCTTAGGCTAGTCAGAGTAGCTTTTTGTTATCTGCAACTGAGTAGCTTGACTAATAAGAACTTTCATTAAGCACGGTCTGAAGAGATAGCCAATTCTGAGGGACAAAGGCTGCAGGGTAGAAGCATATGTTAACCACTAATACCCAGCCTAAAATTGCTGGCCCTTTTACTATAATAGCATAAAAGGCCTCAAATAAACAAATCCAAATATCCTACACTTAAGCCACTCTAAGATTAATCCCACAGGGCTTAAAACAGTAAGAGCTTTGTTCTGGGTCAAAGGGAAAGAGGAACCTAATACCCCACACTCACATCCCACACTCTCAACCCAGTCACTAGCAATGAGAATCTGCAAACTGGGTGCAGTGGCTCATGACCGTAATCCCAGCATTTTGGGAGGCCGAAATGGGAGGATCACTTGAAGTCAGGAGTTCAGGACCATCCTGGACAACACACGGAGGCCCTGTCTCTACAAAAACAAAATAAAATAATTAGCTGGGCAGGGTGGTGCACATGTGTAGTCCTAGCTACTCAGGAGGCTATGGCAGGAGGATCACTTGAGCCCAGGAATTTGGGAATAATGAGCTATAATGGCACCACTAGGCTCCAGCCTGGGTGACAGAGTAAGACCTTGTTTCTAAAAAAAACATAAGTAGGTTGGGCGCAATGGCTCACACCTGTAATCCCAGCACTTTGGGAGGCCAAGGCCGGCAGATCAACTAAGATCAGGAGTTCAAGACCAGCCTGGCCAACATGGTGAAACCCTGTCTCTACTAAAAATACAAAATTAATCGGGTGTGGTGGCGCATGCCTGTAATCACAGCTACTTGGAAGGCTGAGGCAGGAGAATCGCTTGAAACCGGAAGGCGGAGGTTGCAGTGAGCCATGATTGCACCATTGCAATCCAGCCTGGGCAACAAAGAGCGAAACTCCGTCTCAAAACAAACAAACAAACAAACAATTAGCCAGGCATGGTGGTGCATGCTTGTAATCCCAGCTACTCAGGAGGCTGAGGCAGGAGAATCACTTGAACCCGGGAGGCAGAGGTTGCAGTGAGCCGACATTGCACCACTATACTCCGGCCTGGGTGACAGAGCGAGACTCCATCTCAAAAATAAATAAATAAATAAATAAATAGAATCTATATTCATCAATTGGTTAAAGAGACATTAAGAAGACAATTTTTTTCCTTCATGCCTCTGTATTGCAACTTATGCCAGTGTTTCTCATTTAAACCTTACAGCAATCCTATAAAATAGATAACAGAATAGTAAGTATAGTGAAGAAACTGAAAATCAGATAGGTTATGCTAGGTAACTCAGGAAAAATAGGTAGTTGAGCTGGCGCTGCAAGGCTGCAAGTTCTAAAACCTATGCTCTTCCTCTGAATTCCAAGTTGTTGTCACGACTTCAGCATATTCAATACTAAAAGAGATCACAAAAGTGGAAGCTGCCAATCCACCATTAGGCTATTATGACAACACTCAAAGTATCACCAGTAAAATGATGATTGAGGCAACTGAAAAACAAAGCTAGGGAAATGTGATGGTTAACTTTATGTGTCAAACTGATTGGGCTAGGGGATTCCCAGATAGCTGGTGAAACACTTTAGAGTGTGTCTGTGAGTTTCCGGAGGGTTTGCTTTCCTGGGCTTCCAGCTTGCAGATGGCAAATCTCGGGACTTCTCAGCCTCTATAATAGTGTCACCCAATCCATCACAATAAATCTCTTTTAACATAGCTATACAGTTGACCCTCGAACAATGCAGGTTTTAATTGTGCAGGTCCACTTATATGTGGATTTTCTTCCACCTCTAGAACTCTTTTTTGAGACAGGGTCTTGCTCTGTCACCCAGGCTAGAGTGCAGTGGCACGATCTTGGCTCACTGCAGCATCCACCTCCCGGGTTTAAGTGATTATTGTGCCTCAGCCTCCCAAGTAGCTGGGATTACAGGCACGCACCACCACGCCCGGCTAATTTTTTTTTTAATTCTTTTTTTTTTTTTTAAGAAGAGACTGGATTTCACCACGTTGCTCGGGCTGGTCTTAAACCCCTGAGCTCAGGCAATCTGCCCACCTCGGCCTCCCAAAGTGCTAGGATTACACGCATGAGCCACCGCGCCTGGCCAGTATTTACATTTAAAATGTGAAACTGGGATTGCGGTGGCTCATGCCTGTAATTCCAGCATTTGGGGAGGCTTTGGTTAGGAGGACTGCTTAAGCCCACGAGTTTGAGGCTGCAGTGAGCTGTAATAGCACCACTGTTCTCCAGTCTGAGCAAGAGAACGTGTCTCTAATAAAAACAAAAATGTGAGATGATGCCTAGGTTAGAATCAGCAGAGGAGAAGCCAGAGAGAGCAGAGGCAAAGGAAGAGAACGTTCAGCAAGCCAAATGAAAACAGTGTTTCAAGGAGGGGCAGTGATCCACAGCATCAAATGCTGCTACAGGACTGAGACCTAACTTAACAATGAATTTGGCCACCTAGAGATCACTGGTGGCTTTGACAAGAAGCCTTTTTAGTGGAGTGGTGGAGACCAAAGCCTGACTAGAGGCTCAAGGGTTCAAGACTTGGGAGGAGAAAAGGCATTAGTGAGGGTAGACTAAGGCCTTTGGCTGCAAACCGGAGCCGAGGAGGAGGTAACTGGAGAATAGCGAGGGTGAAGGAGGCTGTTTTGTTGTTCTTAAGACGGGCATTTTTTGGCCGGGCGCGGGGGCTCACGCCTATACTCCCCACGCTTTGGGAGGCCGAGGCGGGAGGTTGAGCCTCCTGGGCAAACGACGAGCTGTTAGTGTATCTTTTTAAAAACTATATATATACATAAAATTTTTGTGCAAATCATAAAATAAGTGCTGGAGTTCGGGGCCCATCCTCTGTCCGCATCTTCGTGACCCGGGTCCGAGTACCCCACCTGGAAGCTGCGTCCGTGCCGAGCCCAGCCTGTCGCTGTTTCCCACCCTCGCCCGGGATGGAAGCACGCAAGCGCAGACCTCGAGCGGCCTGGCGCAGGGCCCGCCCTCCCCGAGCCCCGGCCCCGCCCTCCCCGAGCCCCGGCCCCGCCCTCCCCGAGCCCCGGCCCCGCCCTCCCCGAGCCCCGGCCCCGCCCTCCCCTCCCGCCCCCACCCCCACGAGCCCCGCCCCCCTCCCGCCCAGAGCGCGTGCGCACCGCCCCTAGAGCGCCGCCTCAGGGAGGTCGGGAGCCGCGGCGCGGAGGGAGGACTGAGCCCTTCGCTCCTGCGTTTCGCCGGAGGTCTCAGGCCACGGCCCCTCCCCACCTACCGAGTCTGGGACAAAACAAGCTCGTCGGGCTGGAAACTGCGACGAGGGAAGCAGGCGCGTTCCTCGAACGCTTTTTCGGAGTCTGCGGATGATCACAGACATGCGTTCGAAGATTGGCGGCACGTCGAAAACCGCACACGCATTTTTTCCTTTTATGAGCGTAGTCGCGCGCGGAGGACCTTGCACGCATGCGTAGTCGTTCCTCTGTGACGTGACCCGCTGCCCCGTGGGAAATGTAGTTTTCACTTGGCACACCTCTCCGGCTCTTGGCGGAACCCTAATTCAACCAACCAAAGTGCTTGTGCGTTTTCAGCGTTTTCTCCCATTTCCCCAGACTCTATTTAAAACAAAATGCAATAAATAAATACATAAATAAAACTTGAAAGCGAACAGATTGCTGCTTGCTGGAGGTGGGTGGGCGCAGGGGTAATATGAAAACTGTACTTTCTGCTCAATTTTGTTGTGAACCTAAAAATGCCCTAAAAAATAAAGTCTGTTGTTAAAAAATTAATTAAAAACAGGCCGGGCGCGGTGGCTCACGCCTGTAATCCCAACACTGGGACGCTAAGGCGGGCGGATCACCTGAGTTCAGGAGTTTGAAACCAACCTGGCCAACATGGTGAAACCCCGTCTCTACTAAAAAATACAAAAATCAGCCGGGCGTGGTGGCGGGTGCCTGTAATCCCAGGTACTGGGGAGGCTGAGGCTGGAGAATCGCTTGAATTCAGGAGGCGGAGGTTGTAGTGACTGGAGATTGTACCATTGCACTCCAGCCTGGGTGACAAGAGGGAAACTCCATCTCAAAAAAACAAACAAACAAAAAACAAGCAGATCTTTAGACCCAGAAATCGCACTTTTAGGGAATCTTCTCAGGAAAGTACTAAGGATATGGACGTGAAATGGACATGTAGCCTCAATGGTATTTTATCGAAGGCCATCCTGGTATCTTAAAGTTTCTTACATAACCTACAAATGTCTGTAATTATTTGTTGATTGTTTGATAAACTTGCAAGTCCTATGAGATTAGGATCATCTTGTGTTCACCTGTGTATTCCTAGTACCTAGCACAGTGCCTGGCCATCACATGTTTCTTTTTTTTTCTCTTTGAGACAAGGTCTCGCTCTGTTGTCCAGGTTGGAGTGCAGTGGTGCCATCAGGGCTCCTGAGTAGCTAGGACTACAAGCACACACCAGCACATTCTGCTGATTTTTAAATTTTTTTTGGTAGAGATGGGGGTCTTGCTATGTTGCATAGGCTGGTCTTGAGTTCCTGGGCTCAAGCGATCCTCCTGCCTCAGCCTCCCAAAGTGCTGGGATTACAGGCATGAGCCACCAAGCTCAGTTCCGTCAGTATTTTTCTGTTTATTAGAGAATCTCAGGCGTTAGCACTGAAACTATTTTAACCCCAAAATTAATGCGTCATTTTCTTCCATCACACTTGCATTTATTTCTGTGGGCGTCAGGTCAGTGAATGACATGCCCATCCACCCAGCTGCAGTTCTATTTACTGCCTTTTATGAAGGTTATGCTTTGAGGGATTTTGCAAATTTTGCATTTGTAAAGGTCTCAGGGGCTCTTTTTCCTGATTGTTAAATATCAGCCCTAGCTAGGCCAGGCGTGGTGACTCACACCTGTAATCCCAGCACTTTGGGAGGCCGAGGTGGGCGGATCACGAGGTCAGGAGTTTGAGACCAGCCTGGCCAATATGATGAAACCATGTCTCTACTAAAAATACAAAAATTAGCTGGGCATGGTGGCACGCACCTGTAGTCCCAGCTACTCTGGAGGCTGAAGCAGGAAAGAACCACTTGAACCCAGGAGGCGGAGGTTGCAGTGAGCCAAGATTGCGCCACTGCACTCCAGTCTGGGCAACAGAGCAAGACTCTGTCTCAAAAAATAAATAAATAAAATAAATTTTAAAAATCAACCCTAGTCACTGATCAGGAGAGATGTAGAGCTCACAGTTGTTTTTTAAATTATTTTGGTCTCTGCCCTGTTTTAAAATTTTATTGTTAATTTCTGATTTTTCTACAATAAACATGTATTTATTAACTTTTTAAAAAGTGTTTTAGAGTGTTGTCCACATGTAAGGAATTGCTCTGTCTTCTCCACATCCACATTTCTCAAAAGAATCATCTATACTCAGTTTTCATGTCCCACCTCCTACTTAGTACAATGTCCTGAGCCAGCACCTGGGGGTTATCCCTGACATCACCCTTTCCCTCCCCTCCCTCATTCAATCCACGTGTCTGCAATATAAAAACACATTTGTTAGGCACTTGCTATGCACCGGGCACTGTTCAAAATCCTTTACACGTATTCATTCATATAACACAATCCACCTACTTTTCACCTCCACCACATCCACCCTAGGCCAAGGTAGGGACACCTTCCCTAAACAACTGCAAAGGTTCTCTGTTTTTTAATCACTGGTGCTAAGGTTGAGTTACTTATTTCTACTTAATGACACACTTCGTCATTGGGCTCTGCACGGCCTCTCTATTTGTTATTTTAAAAATTTTTTTGAGACAGAGTCTCACTCTGTCACTCAGGCTGGAGTGCAGATGCGCGCCACGACACCCAGCTAATTTTTTATATTTTTAGTAGAGATGGGGTTTCACCATGTTGGCCAGGCTGGTCTCAAACTCCTGACCTCAGGTGATCCACTAACCTCAGCCTCCCAAATTTCCTGGGATTACAGGCATGAGCCAGCGCGCCAGGCCTCAGCCCTCTGCTTTCAACACCTGTCATTGTGTGCACACTTTACCTATGACTTACAGCAACCATGCAATATTTCGAAGTGGGCAGCAACATTTCAGTTATGATGGACCTGTAAGTTGCCTCCAACTACTACTGGCTACCACAAACAATGCCACAGTGAACAACCTCATGCTTATTCCCCTGCGGTCTATGTGAAGATTTCTCTGAGATGTATGCCCACTAGTGAGACTGAGCAATGCCGTCTTAAATGATCTCCCCTCATCTATTCGGGCCACAGTGGCACATGCCTACAATCCCACTGCTTTGGGAGGCTGAGGCTAGAGGATCACTTGAGGCCAAGAGTTCAAGGCAACAGTGAGCTATGATTGTGCCACTGCACTCTAGCCTGGAAAACATAGCAAGATCCTGTCTCTACAAAAAAATTCTTTTTAATTAGCCAGGTGTGGTGGCATGCACCTGTAGTCCCAGCTACTACTGAAATTGAGGCAGGAGGACCGCTTGAGCCCAGGAATTCAAGACCAGCCTGGGTAACAGAGTGAGATCTCATCTCTACAAAAAATTTAAAAATTAGCCGGGCGCGGTGGCTCACACCTGTAATCCCAGCACTTTGGGAGGCCGAGGTGGGTGGATCACAAGGTCAGGAGATCGAGACCATCCTGGCTAACACGGTGAAACCCCGTCTGTACTAAAAATACAAAAAGTTAGCCGGGCGTGGTGGTGGGCGCCTGTAGTCCCAGCTACTTGGGAGGCTGAGACAGGAGAATGGCATGAACCCAGGAGGTGGAGCTTGCAGTGAGCCGAGATCGTGCCACTGCACTCAAGCCTGGGTGACAGAGTGAGACTCTGTCTCAAAAAAAAAAAAAAAAATTTAAAAATCAGTCCAGGCGGGGTGGCTCACACCTGTAATCCCAGCACTTTGGGAGGCCGAGGCGGGCGGATCACGAGGTCAGGAGATCGAGACCATCCTGGCTAACACGGTGAAACCCCGTCTCTACTAAAAATACAAAAAATTAGCCAGGCGTGGTGGCAGGTGCCTGCAGTCCCAGCTACTTGGTGAGGCTGAGGCAGGAGAATCGCTTGAACCCAAGAGGCGGAGGTTGCAGTGAGCTGAGATGGTGCCACTGCACTCCAGCCTCATAAAAAATAAAAATAAAAAAAATTAGCCGAGTAGTCCCAGCTACTAGGGAGGCTGAGGCAGGAGCATCGCCTTGAATCCGAGAGGTGGAGGTTGCAGTGAGCTGAGATTGTGCCACTGCGCTCCAGCCTGGGTGACAGAGCAAGACTCTGTCTCAAAGAAAAAAAAAAATCAGCCGGGTATGGTGGGGGACAGGGAGGTGGGGCATGAGGATCACTTGAGCCCAGGAGGTTGAGGCTGCAGTGAGCTGTGAATATGCCGCTGCACTGCGCTCCAACCTGGACAACAGAGTGAGACCATTTCTCAGAACACACACACACACACACAGACACACACACACGCGCACACACACAGCTCTCTCAGGATCTGACCTCCCATGGCAAAGAGGAAATTGCAACTATTCACAATTTAATGGTTTTTGTCCCCGCTGCAGGCACACGTAGCCATATCATGACCAGAAGGTGGCATAGTGTGCCTGCAATCCAAAAGGAAAAAGCGATGAAATACATTAACTCTTAAATGTTGCCTTTTTTTCTGATATACGTTGTGCAAAAGTCCAACACTACAGAGATCTGGAGTCTATAAAGGAGAAAGTAAAAATTATCCAGAACCCTAGTCTAGGATATAACCACTTTGGAGAGTTTGGTTTACATCTCATTGCCCCCCCTACTTTTATTTTCAATAATGAAAATAATTTTTCTGGCCAGGTGCGGTGGCTCACGCCTGTAATCCCAGCACTTTGGGAGGCCGAGGCGGGGGGATCACCTGAGGTCGGGAGTTTGAGACCAGCCTGGCCAACATGGTGAAACCCGTCTCTACTAAAAATACAAAAAAAATAGCCAGGCGTGGTGGCCCGCACCTGTAATCTCAGCTGCTCAGTACTTGGGAGGCTGAGGAAGGAGAATCGCTTGAACCCAGGAGGTGGAGGCGGTGAGCCGAGATCATGCCGCTGCACTCCAGCCTGGGGGACAGAGTGAGACTCCGTCTCAAAAAAAAAAAGAAAAAGAAAAAGAAAATAATTTTTCTTGCAAAAATGGGAGCATAGATGCACCGTTGCGAGGGGCAACAATGATGTCTGGGCTCGCTTCATTCTACATGGGCTGGGGCATGGGGTAGGGGGGCACAGCCCCTTGGCCCGAGGTGGGAGGGTAGGGGACAGTGTCTGTGGCCCAGGGGTGGGTGGGGTGGGACAACGCATTGTTTTCAGGGCACCCCGTCTACACCCATTACACTCCGCAGCAAAGCCGTCCCAGGTCTCCACCCACCACCCCACTCATCAGGACACCAGGAAGATGCACTTGACCTGCAAGAGACTGTTTGAATACATCTTCCCTAAGAGGATGGACTGATGCTGCAGGCTGGACAAACCGCCAAGCTGAGCTCCAAGGTCCCCCTGACTGAGCCCTGGGATCCTCTTGACCTTCAGCAGAACTCCACTTTTGAAGTCCGGTACCCACCAGGCGGCTGGATGAGCGTGCCTCCATGCAGGGGCGCTCAGGCGGAAAGTCAGCCAGAGCAGATGAAACCTGAATTGTTATCCCAACCAAAAATTACAGCACGATGTTGCCCTCCCTTGTTTTTTTGACATACACCTGGGTGTTAAAGACCCCTCCATGTTGACCCCGTGGGGCATGGGCCAGACAGCCCAGTGGAGAAGACGACCAGGACCAGCCCTGGTGAACGTGGAAACCCAGAAGTGACGGCATTGGACATCAGATGTCAGTGACCCCAGCTGGAAACAGATTTGATATTTGAGAATTTTCACTGGAGCTTAAATATTATAAGTTTAGGACGGTAGACATTTTTATGGGGTTTTTTGTAAGTATGATCTTGACTAATCAAACTGTCTATAAAAGAAATTGAATGGGCTGAATCAATGGCTAATATGGATACCTCAGGGGTTTTTGTGTGTGTGTTTTTTGTTTTGTTTTGTTTTGTTTTGACAGGGTCTTGCTTTGTCACCCAGGCTGGAGTGCAATAGCACAATCTTGGCTTGCTGCAACCTCTGCCTCCCCGGTTCAAGCGATCCTCCCTCCTCAGCCTCCCAAGTAACTGGGACTATGGGTACACACAACCACACACAGCTAATTTTTGCTTTTTGTGTGTGGTGGTTTTTTTCTTCTTCTTTTTTTTTTTTTTTTCAGACAGCTCCTTGCTCTGTCGCCCAGGCTGCAGTGCAATGGCACGATCTCGGCTCACTGCAACCTCCGCCTCCTGGGGTTCAAGTGATTCTCCTTCCTCAGCCTCTTGAGTAGCTGGGTTTACAGGTGCCACCATGCTGGGCTAGTTTTTGTATTTTTAGTAGAGACAGGGGTTTCACCATGTTGCCCAGGCTGGTCTGGAACTCCTGACCTCAAGTGATCTGCCTGCCTAAGCCTCCCAAAGTGTGGGGATTACAGGCATGAGCCACCGCTCCCGGTCTTAATTTTTGTATTTTTTATATAGACGAGGTCTCGCCATGTGGCCCAGGCTGGTCTCAAACTCCTGGGCTCAACCAATGTGCCCTCCTCAGCCTCCCAAATTGCTGGGATTACAGCGTGAGCCACCACGCCTGGCCTCGTTTTTTTTTTTAACAGTGCTAAGAGGTAAGGAGGACTCCCTAGGAGCAGTTCGCAGTGGCAGGGAGGCATATTTTATTACTGACATTGTTGAGAATTGATAGTGATAATAAAAGGCAGAATGATTTGGATCAGTTTAATTATTAAGTTCTTTACAGACAGCCTGGATCAGGGTGGGGGACTGCTCCCACTGCCCTGTCCCAAAATGCTCCCTTAAAATTATTTCCAGATATTTAAGAGCTTTATGGCATGACCCAATTGCTATAAAAATTTTAACTTGAAGGAGAATCTATACTATAAAGTAATCGTTTCTTTAAAGATACATTTTAAGCAAGAGGGTTTGGAAAAATCTTTATGTCTACACCTGGTAAGCACAAGCCATGTATATTCCATCTCTCTCTTTCTTTCTTCCTTCCTTCCTTTCTTTCTTTCTTTCTTTGTTTTTGTAAAAAAATTTTGTTTTGAGCCAGGGTCTCACTCTGTTGCTCAGGCTGGAGTGCAGGGGCGCAATCACCGCTCACTGCAGCCATGACCTCCCCAGGCTCAGGTGATCCTCTGGCGTCAGCCACCTGAGTAGCTGGGACCACAGGCACGACCACCACACCTGGCTAACTTTTGTATTTTCTGTAGAGATGGGAATTTCGCCATGTTGCTCAGGCTGGTCTCAAACTCCTGGGGTCAAGCCATCCGCCTGCCTTGGCCTCCCAAAGTGCTGGGATTACAGCACCAGGTCCAGCCATTTCCTTTTTTTCTATGCAAGAGTATTGATATATGTACTGAATCATCCCATACTTGCCAATGTATGTGATCACATACTTATCTTGCTGGGATCACAGGCAAGAGCCACTGCGCCTGGCCCAAGTTTACCTTTTTTTTTTTTTTTTTTTGGAAATGGAGTTTTGCTTTTGTCGCCCAGGCTGGAGTGTGATGGCGCCATCTCGGCTCACCGCAACCTGCGCCTCCTGGGTTCAAGCGATTCTTCTGCCTCAGCCTCCAGAGTAACTGGGACTACAGGTGCCCACTACCACGCTGGCTAATTTTTTGTATTTTTAGTAGAGACTGGGTTTCACCATGTTGGCCAGACTGGTCTCGAACTCCTGACTTCAGGTGATCCACCCGCCTCGGCCTCTCAAAGTGCTGGGATTACAGGCATGAGCCACCACGCCCGGCCCCATGTTTACTTTTATAGTCCCAGCACCAAGCAAGTGCCTGGCACGTGGTTAGTACCCTAAACATCTGTAGACTGGAGAATGCATGCCTCTCTGGTCTTTACTTTCCTCTTCTGTTAAATGGGGTCAGGTTTGCTGATCTCCCAGAAGACATCAGTAATAAAATTTATTATTTTAGATTTTTTGCTTCTTTCTTTTCTTTTCTTTTCTTCTTTCTTTCTTTCCTTCCCTCTCTTTTTTTTTTTTTTTTTTTGGTGACACAGAGTTTCGCTCTTGTTGCCCAGGCTGGAGTGCAATGGCGCAATTTCAGGTCACTGCAACCTCCACCTCCTGGGCTCAAGCAATTTTCCTGCCTCAGCCTCCCAAGTAGCTGGGATTATAGCCATGTGCCACCAAGCCCGGCTAATTTTGTATTTTTAGTAGAGACGGGGTTTCACCATGTTGGTCAAGCTGATCTCAAACCCCTGACCTCAGGTGATCCACATGCCTTGGCCTCCCAAAGTGCTGGCATTACAGGCATGAGCCACCGCGTCCAGCCTTATTCTAGATTTTTCTACCACTGTGTTTTATGTGGCTGTCTATTTTAGTTGTCAGGAGAAAATGTCACACCTCTATTATGGTGAAAACTGTGTATTACTCATAGTTATCTATACATTTAATGCAAAAATATAATTTGTAGTGTACATGATGTTCTGCAACCTGTGTTTTTCATTAGGAATGTATTATGGACATCTTTCTCATCAGAGATAGAAATACATTCTGTCTCTAAAGAGTATTGAATGGCTACAGTGTTTCACAGAAGGAAACTGATCAGTCACCTACCGATGGACATTTAGGTTGTTTCCGATTTTTGGTTTTTGCTTTTTTTAGAGACAGGGTGTTGCTCTGTCGCCCAGGCTGGAGTGCAGAGGCACCATCATGGCTCAAGCCATCCTCCTGCCTCATCCTCCTGAGTAGCTGGGACTACAAGTACACACCACCATGCCAGTCTTTTTTTTTTTTTAAGATATGGGGTCTCGCTATGTTGCCCAGGCTGGGTTTCCTGTTTTTCACTATTACAAACAAATGAACTTCCTTGTACCTTCCTCTTTACTAACCTCTGGGAAGATTTCTGTAGGAGAGACTCCTGAAAGTGGGACTGCAATATCAGGGGGATATAAGCATTTCAAAATCTTATCAATGTTGCCAAACCACCCATTAAAGACAGCATCTGGCTGGGCACAGTGGCTCATGCCTGTAATCCCAATACTTTGGAAGGCTGAGGCAGGCGGATCACCTGAGGTTAGGAGTTCGAAACCAGCCTGACCAACATGGTGAAACCCCGTCTCTACTAAAAATACAAAAATTAGCTGGGCATCATGGCATCTGCCTGTAATCCCAGCTACTAGGGAGACTGAGGCAGGAGAATCGCTTGAACCCGGGAAGCGGAGGTTGCAGCTAGCCGAGATTGTGCCACTGCACTCCAGCCTGGGCAACAAGAGCAAAACTCCATCTCAAAGAAAAAAAAAAAAAGACAGCATCCACTGATATTTAAAACGATGATATCACACAGCCAAGAAAACTTGCAAATGCAGCTGCCAGATTTGACATTTTTATCTGGGATGGGGTTGTGAGATCATATGGATATATTTTGTTTAACCTCATTTAGATTTCTTGTGTCCTCTTGGAACACAGCGATGTCCAATCCACCTTAATTACGCATTCTGCCTTCAGCCTGGGAAGCTTCTGTTCCTTTGAGCTAGTGACTTCGTACATCCCTCAGGCTATCCAACAGAGAGGAAGTCTCGCTCTGTTGCCTAGGCTGGAGTGCAGTGGTGCGATCATGGCTCACTGTAGCCTCAAACTCCTGGGCTCAAGTTATCCTCCTGCCTCAGCCTCCTGAGTACTTGGAGCTACAGGCATGCACCACCACGCCTGGCTAACTTTTGGATTTTTTTTGTAAAGATGAGATCTCGCTATGTTGCCCAGGCTGGTCTTGAATTCCTGGGCTCAAGCAGTCCTCCTGCCTCGGCCTCCCAAAGTGCTGGGATTACAGGTGTCAGCCTTTGCATCTGGCCCACAAACAGCCATTCTTGTTCAAACTTTGCCTCCAGGCCTGGTGTGGTGACTCATGCCTGTAATTCCAGCTATTTGGGAGGCCGAGGTAAGAGGACCACTTTAGCCAAGGAGTTCAAGACCAGTCTCGGCAACATAGGGAGACTTCATCTCTACAAAAAATAAAATTAGCTGGGCATGGTGGTGCGTGCCTAAAGTCCCAGCTACTTGGGAGGCTGAGGTGGGAGGATCCCCTGAGCCCTAGAGGTCGAGGCTACAGTGAGCAAGGTTGCTCCACTGTATTCAGCCTGGACGACAGAGTGAGAACCTGTCTCAAAAATAAATAAATAGGCCGGGTGCGATGGCTCATGCCTGTAATCCTAGCACTTTGGAAGCCGAGGCGGGTGGATGACTTGAGGTCAGGAGTTTGAAATCAGTCTGGCCAACATGATGAAACCCTGTCTCTACTAAAAATACAAAAATTAGCTGGGTGTAGTGGTGCATGCCTGTGATTCCAGCTACTCAGGAGACTGAGACAGGAGAATCGCTTGAACCCGGGACACGGAGGTTGCAGTGAGCCGAGATCGTGCCACTGCACTCCAGCCTGGGTGACAGAGCAAGACTCTGTCTCAAAAAAAAGAGAAAAAAAGAAAAAAGAAAAGAAAATTAAAATTAAATTAATTAATTAATTAAAAATAAAAGAATTAGAAAACAAGCTTCACCTCCTCCAGGAAGTGTGCCTTCATCTCCCTATCTCCAGAGAGGTTAGGTGCCCTCCTGGGAGCTCCCAGCCCTCTGCGTTTACTCCAAGCTGATGGCACTGGGTTGTCATAGGTGTGCCTAGCAACGTCACGAAGGTATAACTCTAAGCAGGAAGAAAATAAACTTCCTCGTGGCAGATTTTACATGCACCTGGAGGCTTGAGGATGGGAAAATGAAACCATCCCTGTAAACCTCATGCAATTAATCAGAGAACAGAGAGGAGAAATGGAAACAAGCCAGGCTTGCAGCACACCCAGCGCTGATCATGAGGTCAGCTGCCCCCTGATCTGCTTCCTCTTGGTTGTCTGGTGCCTGCTGTTCTAGAATCACGTAGACCTGGTTACAAGATCATAGTTCCCCTTAACTGCACTAGAGATAGCAACTTGAACATTATGAAACATTAAATGTTACTTTTGAGAAATTCCTTCAGGTCCTGCGTGCCGGTGAAGCGACTGACTCCGCCAGCCTGAAGGACCCCACCAGGAGCTAACTCCCCAAAAATGTCTTTTTCACATCATGATGATTTCATTTCCCTTGCTCTGACCAATGACACCAATTTTCTAGCCCCTCACTCTCCATAATACCCTTAAAAGCCCCATCCCAGAATTCCCTGGGGAGATGCATTCGCAGGTCTCCTCCTATCCCCTTGCACAGTGCCCTGTGATCATGAAACTCTCTCTACTGCATCCCTGCTGTCCAGTGTAATAGAGCTGTGACAGGGCAGCAGGCATACAAATCTGCTGTTCCTGTAACAAAAAGCACACCTCTACGTCTAGATGGAGCCACGTCTAGAGCCCTGCAGATCCATGCTAGAGGGGTTCCAGCAGGCTGGAGTACAATGGCGCGATCTCGGCTCACTGCAACCTCTGCCTCCTGGGTTCAAGAGATTCTTCCGCCTCAGCCTCCCGAGTATCTTGAATTACAGGTGCATGCCTCCATGCCCAGCTAATTTTTGTATTTTTAGTAAAGACGGAGTTTCACCATGTTGGCCAGGCTGGTCTTGAACTCCTGACCTGGTGATCCACCCGCCTCGGCCTCCCAAAGTGCTGGGATTACAGGCGTGAACTACCGCGCCTGGCCCTTTGTTTTGTTTTGTTTTGTTTTTTGAGATGGAGTCTCGCTCTGTCGCCCAGGCTGGAGTGCAGTGGCGCGATCTGGGCTCACTGCAAGTTCCGCCTTCCAGGTTCATGCCATTCTCCAGCCTCAGCCTCCCCAGCAGCTGGGACTACAGGTGCCCGCCACCACACCCGGCTAATTTTTGTATTTTTAGTAGAGACGGGGGTTTCACCATGTTGGCCAGGCTGGTCTCGAACTCCTGACCTCAGGTGACCCACCCAACCTCGTCGGCCTCCCAAAGTGCTGGGATTACAGGCGTGAGCCACCATGCCCCTCCTCCTTCTCTCGTAGGCTTCTTTCTTCCAGCACCTTGTAAGATCAAGGCCAGGGAGACCTCCTTCCCTGGCTCCATCTGGGAGAATCACAGTGTTTCTGTGGTCCCCTGTGAGGCTACAATTGGCCTCTCAGTTCCTGCATTGCAGAGCAGGTGGAAGCTGAGCAAGCAACACTGATCTTAGCAGAGCCTCATGTATTCAACTAGACATTTACTGAGCTCAGACTGAGTGCCAGGCATTGAGGATACAATATGGCAGGCAAGATTCCTGCCCCGAGAATAATGATAATTAAAATAGCAAGCATTTATTGCACACTGATTATCTTCTAGGCACTGCGCTAAGCATTTTTTTTTTTTTTTTTTGAGACCGAGTCTCACTCTGTCGTCCAGGCTGGAGTGCAGTGGCGCGATCTTAGCTCACCGCAACCTCTGCCTCCTGGGTTCAAGCGATTCTACTGCCTCAGACTGCTGAGTAGCTGGGATTACAGGCACACACCACCACGCCTAGGTAATTTTTGTATTTTTAGTAGAGACGGGGTTTCACCATCTTAGCTAGGCTAGTCTCGAACTCCTGATCTCGTGATCCACCCACCTCGGCCTCCCAAAGTGCTGGGATTACAGGTGTGAGCTACCGTGCCCGGCCCCAACCTTCTTTTCTTTTTCTTTTTCGAGTGCAGTGGCACGATCATAGCTCACCGCAGCCTCAAACTCCTGACCTCAAGTGATCCTTCCACCTCAGCCTTTCAAAACAGTGGGATTGCAGGTGTGCCTCACCTTATCCAGCCTAGGTGCCATTAATCCCATTGTATAGATGAGTAAACAAACATGCAGACTAAGCTTGTCTAAGAGCACACAGCTAACTAGGGGGCAGAACCAAGCTTTAGACCTGAGAAGCCCTGTTCCAGAGCCTACTCCTTTAACCATTAACTAAACTAAACCAACGGTTGCATGCCAGTGGGGACAAATAATGGTAAAGCAAACAAATAAAAAAGATACTGGCCAGGTGGCTCACGCCTGTAATCCCAGCACTTTGGGAGGCCGAGGCGGGCAGATCACCTGAGGTCAGGAGTTCAAGACCAGCCTGGCCAACGTGGTGAAACCCCGTCTCTACTAAAAATATAAAAATTAGCCGGGCGTGGTGGCACAAGCCTGTAATCCCAGCTACTCAGGAGGCTGAGGCAGGAGAATCACTTGAACCCAGGAGGCGGAGGTTGCAGTGAGCCGAGATCATACCACTGCACTCCAGCCTGGTGACAGAGTGAGACTCTGTCTCAAAACAAAAACAAACAAACCAACAAAAAAAGGATGGAGTCTTGCTCTATTGCCCAAGCTGGCCTTGAACTCCCAGCTTCAAGCAATCCTCCCAGCTTACCCTCCCAGAGCCCTGGAATTACAGGCATGAGCTACCACACTAGGCCAATTTTTGCTTAATTTAAGATTATTTTCCTCTTTCTCTGATCACCTGGTCTGTTATTATTGCCCCAATCCTGTTTTCATTCAAGTATCCTGTCTTCACTTTCATTTCCTGGGTGTTAAGGAACTCATACATCATCCAAATCTGGGAAAACAAAGGCTAAATTCAATTCCGGCTCAGGCAAGGGAGAAACACAAGCAGAAGTTCAGCTTTTTGTGTTTTTGTTTTTGTTTTCAGACACAGTCTCGTTCTGTTGCTGAGGCTGGAGTGCAGTGGCTCGATCTCAGCTCACCACAACCTCTCCCTCCCAGGTTCAAGCGATTCTCCTGCCTCAGCCTCCTGAGTAGCTGGGATTACAGGCACTTGCCACCACGCCAGGCTAATTTTTGTATTTTTAGTAGAGATGGGATTTTGCCATGTTGGCCAGGCTGGTCTTGAACTCCTGACCTCAGGTGATCCACCCACTTTGTGGATCTCCCAAAGTGCTGGGACTACAGGCATAAGCCACCGCACTCGGCCTCATTGTGTCTTCTGCCTCAGTACATCCATATTTTGAAATACATATTATTTTATTATAATTTGTTTTTGAGACAGGGTCTCCCTCTGTCACCGGGCACTGTAGCAAGTGTCTTTCAAACATTATCTCATTTGATCCTCTCCCCAACTCTAGGAAGAAGATACAATGATTATCTTCCTTATTTTACAGAATTGGAAACCAAGGCACAGAGAGGTGAAGGGACTCGCCCAAGGTCACACGGAAAGTGGTGGGTCAGGGGATTGAACTGAGGGCAACTGGCTCCAGACCCTGAACTCTCCAACCCTCTGCCACCCTCCTCCTAGGTGAGGGAGATTACATTACTGGGGACCCTGTTTCAGGATATTAAGGGGTTTTCCAAGATGTTTCTCATAGAAAAAAGAAAAAAAAGGGTGTGGCTCATGCCTGTAATCCCAGCACTTTGGGAGGCCGAGGCAGGCAGATGACTTGAGGTCAGGAGTTCAAGATCAGCCTGTCCAACATGGTGAAACCCCATCTCTACTAAAAATACAAAAATTAGCCAGGCATGGTGGCAGGTGTCTATAATCCCAGCTACTCGGGAGGCTGAGCCAGGAGAATTGCTTGAACCTGGGAGGAGGAGGTTGCAGGTTGCAGTGAGCCAAGATCACACCACTGCACTCCAGCCGGGCGACAGAGACTCCATTTCAAAAAAAAAAAGAAGACAAGCAAGATGTTGAGTGTGACTGGGTGGAAGCCACTGACTTGTCCCTGGCACAAGTGTGCTGATATCCCTTCCCCTTCCTTCCTCACGTCCTGCATCTCAGCGATAATTGGGGTGCCGGGGTTAGCTGTGTGGCCGTCATCCCAGGCCCAGGTGAAGCCCTCGATCAGGTGAGGCCATGATCCCAACGAGTGTTTTAGCCCAGATCCTGCCTCTTCCCTGCTTTCTGCCGAGAAGCGGGACCTCCTCTATGGAAAATATCCAGCTGGGTGAGCTTGGGAGGGAGAAGGTGAGTTGGGCTGGACTCAGGGACCGACTCTTCCCGTCTCATGACTGTGTTTACTGGGCTGGATTTTGGGAAGGGGCCAGATTGCATCAGACAGGGCCTGATGGGCTGGAGCCAGACTGTGGTCTGAGGAGGAGACACAGCCTTATAAGCTGAGGGAGTGGAGAGGCCCGGGGCCAGGAAAGCAGAGACAGACAAAGCGTTAGGAGAAGAAGAGAGGCAGGGAAGACAAGCCAGGCACGATGGCCACCTTCCCACCAGCAACCAGCGCCCCCCAGCAGCCCCCAGGCCCGGAGGACGAGGACTCCAGCCTGGATGAATCTGACCTCTACAGCCTGGCCCATTCCTACCTCAGTAAGGCCCACTCAGCCATCTCCACGGTCCTTCCTCCTCTCCCGAAATCAGGACCCACCCCTCTTGTTTCCTCTCATTTCCTTTCCTTTCCTCTTCGTTTCTTTCTTTCTTTTTTTTTTTTTGAGAGAGTCACTCTGTCACCCAGGCTGGAGTGCAGTAGTGTGATCACAACAACTCAAACAACTCACCACAGCCTCGAACTCCTGGGTTCAAGTGATCCTCCTGCTTCAGCCTCCTGAGTGGCTGGAACTTCAGGTGTGCACCACCTGCAGTGGTGAGATGGGGTCTCACTATGTTGCCCAGGCTGATCTCAAATTCCTGGGCTCAAGCAATTCTCCTGCCTTGGCCTCCCAAAGTGCTGAGATTACAGGAGTGAGCCACCCTGCCCAGCCCACTCACCTTTTTCTAGCCAACCTGTTCCTTGGACCCTCACGTCACCCCTGTCTAGTCCCTTATCCCAGGAGTGCTATGTTACTCAGCCTGGGACCTCACACACATCTGGGGTCCCACATTCCACAGAGGGGAAGCAGCAGGCTTCTCCCTGCTCTTCCCATCCCCACAACCCCGAACCCCTGCCTCTCCTCTGACAGGGCCTCTCATCATGCCTATGCCCACTTCACCTCTGACTCCTGCCTTGGTTACAGGAGGCGGAGGCCGGAAAGGTCGCACCAAGAGAGAAGCTGCTGCCAACACCAACCGCCCCAGCCCTGGCGGGCACGAGAGGAAACTGGTGACCAAGCTGCAGAATTCAGAGAGGAAGAAGCGAGGGGCACGGCGCTGAGACAGAGCTGGAGGTAAGGAGTCGGGGGGCCCAGAGAGCTCAAGGTGGTGCTTCTGCCATGAAGGACAGGCCGGAAGGTGTGCGATTGGGTGGGGAGGAGGGATCAGGCAACTGTTGTCTTGATGCAGAATAAAACGAGACATATGTTTGACTGTGAGTTTCCTAGTGGCCAGAGCAAAGTGGGAACACAGAACCTTTCCAATTGAAGGGAAATTTGACTTACAGAGACAGAAATTGAGGCTAGAGAGGGTGGGTCCTTCCATGGAGTCACAAATCAAGTGAGTGGGAGAGGCAGAATTAGAACCCAGATCTCTGTCCCTTTTACCACCTGCTTTTCCTCACCCCCCAGATGAGGCCAGACCACGGACACTACACCCAGCAATAGAGACGGGACTGCGGAGGAAGGAGGACCCAGGACAGGATCCAGGCCGGCTTGCCACACCCCCCACCCCTAGGACTTATTCCCGCTGACTGAGTCTCTGAGGGGCTACCAGGAAAGCGCCTCCAACCCTAGCAAAAGTGCAAGATGGGGAGTGAGAGTCTGGGAATGGAGGGGCAGAGCCAGGAAGATCCCCCAGAAAAGAAAGCTACAGAAGAAACTGGGCCTCCTCCAGGGTGGCAGCAACAATAAATAGACACGCACGGCAGTCACAGCTTGGGTGTGTGTTCATCCTTGTTCTTTTTGTGTTTTTGTTCAGGCATGTGTGTGCTTGCCTGTGCCTGCACATTCATGAGCCTGAGAGAGCATCTTTGATGTGTATTTGTGTTTGGTGCATGTATCTGGGGCAGGGAGTGTTCCTGCTCTTGCAGGGTCTACGCTGTGAATGCAGCTTTTGGTTTGTTTGCTTTTGCTTGCATATATTTTAGTGCATACATTTCTGTGGGCTCCTACGTAGTGGAAAGGAATTTCTTCTGCTTTTTTGCGATAGTGCCCATGAAACACGGCCCTCCCCAGCGCCTGTTTTTGTTGATTGTGTCCTGTTCGTAGACGGGAACGCTACTTATGCGTGCCATCTAAAAGTCAGAGAAAACTGAGATTTAAAATATTAAAAGCCAGGGCCGGGGGCAGTGGCTCACGCCTGTAATCCCAGCCCTTTGGGAGGCCGAGGCGGGTGGATCACAAAGTCAGGAGTTCAAGACCAGCCTGACCAACATGGTGAAACCCCATCTCCACTAAAAATACCAAAAATTAGCCAAGCATGGTGGCAGGTGCCTGTAATCCCAGCTACTCAGGAGGCTGAGGCAGTAGAATCGCTTGAACCCAGGAGGTAGAGGTTGCAGTGAGCCGACATCGTGCCATTGCACTCCAGCCTGGGTGACAGAGGGAGACTCTGTCTCAAAACAAACAAACAAACAAAAACTAAAGTGTGGGAGCAGTGGCTCATGCCTGTAATCACAGCAGTGTAGGAGGCCAAAGTGGGAGGATTACTTGAGCCTAGGAGTTCGAGACCAGCCTGAGCATCATAGTAAGACCCCATCTCTACAATTTTTTTTTTGAGACGGAGTCTCACTCTGTTGCTCAGGTTAGAGTGCAGTGGCACCATCTTGGCTCACTGCAACCTCTGCCTCCCGGGTTCAAACAATTCTCGTGCCTACGCCCCCTGAGTAGCTGGGATTACAGGTGAGCACCACCACGCCTGGCTAATTTTTGGTTTTTTGTTTTTTTGATACAGAGTCTCACTCTGTCGCTCAGGCTGGAGTGCAGTGGCATGATCGCAGCTCACTGCAACCTCCGCCTCCTGGGTTCAAGCTATTCTCCTGCCTCAGCCTCCTGAGTAGCTGGGACTACAGGCACCTGCCACCATGCCTGGCTAATTTTTGTATTTTTAGTAGAAACAGAGTTTCACCATGTTGGCCAGGATGGTCTCAATCTGTTGACCTCATGATCCACCCGCCTTGACCTCCCAAAGTGCTGGGATTACAGGCGTCAGCCACCACGCCGGGCCAATTTTTGTATTTTTAGTAGAGATGGGGTTTCATCATGTTGGCCAGGCTGGTCTCAAACTCCTGACCTCAAATGATCTGCCCACCACAGCCTCCCAGCCTTTGGGAGGCCAAGGAGGGAGGATCGCTTGAGGCCAGGAGTTCGAGACCAGCCTAGGCAACATACCAAGGCCCTGTCTCTACAAAAATTTAAAAATGAGCAAAGCATGGTGGCTCATGCCTGTAGTCCTAGTTGCTCAGAGGGTGAAGTTGGAGGATCCCTTGAACCCAGTTGGAGGCTACAGTAAGCCATGATGGTGCCACTGCACTGCAGCCTGAGCAATAGAGTGAAACCATGTATTGAAAAAGAAAGAAAGAAAGAAAGAGAAAAAGGAAGGAAGGAAAAGAAAGGAAGGAAGAAAGAAAAGAAAGAGAGAAAGGAGAGAAAAAGAAGAAAGAGAGAGAGAAAGGAAGGAAGGAAGGAAGGAAAGAAAAGAAAAGAAAAGAAAAAAGAAAGAGAGAAAAGAGCGAGCCCGGGCACAGTGGCTCACACCTGTAATCCCAGCACTTTGGGAGGCCAAGGCAGGCAGATCACCTGAGGTCAGTAGTTTGAGATCAGCCTGACCAATATGGAGAAACCCCATCTCTACTAAAAATACAAAAGTAGCCGGGTATGGTGGCACATGCCTGTAATCCCAGCTACTTGGGAGGCTAAGGCAGGAGAATCGCTTGAACCCGTGAGGCAGAGGTTGTGGTGAGCCAAGATCACGCCATTGCACTCCAGCCTGGGCAACAAGAGCAAAACTCCATCTCAAAAAAAGAAAAAAAGAGAGAAAGAAAGAGAGAAGGAGGGAAAGAGGAAGGAAAGGAGGGAGGGAAGGAGGAAGGGAGGGAAGGAAATATTAAGGGATTTGCCCTAGCTCACTCAGGGCTCATATTCAGGGATCTTATTGTCTTCAGATATGAGGTGGGTCCCCAGGCCAAGGGGGCTGTGGGACAGGGTTCTGGGAAGTGAGATGGGGGAGGGAGATTCTTATTCAGTGCTATGTCTCAGGGCCAGAGTTGAAGAAAAATATGGGGCAAACAAGAAGTGTGGTTGGAGCTGAGATTATTTATTGATTGAGATACAGGTTTGGGTTGCTTTTAGGAAGAATCAAAACAGGATACAAAGTTACTCCTCTCTTACTTAGCCCCAAGTCCTCCTGGGTTCAAATGGCAGCTCCATTGTGTTGAGGATTCCAGCTATTTTTACTCACTGTTCTGCCACACCCAAAACATGGCTTCCACTTTGAGGCCCAAAATAGCTACTCCAATACCTGCCATCACGTTTGCATCTCAGCCCGTGGAAAGAGTGTGGAAGAGACAGAGGAGGCCACACCTCTTCAATTTTAGGGCATAACCTAAAAGTAGAACACATCATATCTGCTCCGAATGTGGCTACATGGCCACACCCAACTACGAGAGAGGTTGGGAAATGTAGCATTGAGCTGCTTAGCCACGTGGTAGCCAAAACTTGGGCAACAGCAGGGTTTTATGATGAAAGGGAACCAGAGAGAGTGAATACACGAAGAAGCTAGCAAGAAACATTGCCCACATGCAGACTCAACAGATGTCGGGGGAGAAAACTCTGAGATTGGGCCCCGGGCAGAGCCTGTTTCCTTTTCCCCTGTCCCTTTCACATAAGCCCCACACTGCAGAACTTGGAGTCAGTGGTTCATGGGGACCCAAGGACATCCACAGAGGACCGAAGTACCTGATAGAGCAGGAACAGATGCACGTCAGACTACGACCAGCTTGAACCCTTGGGGACCTGTATCCATCCCCTTCCCTTGAGTCCAGCCTAATCACAGCCACAGAATGAATCCATGACCGGGAAGGACATTTAAGGACCTCTGGCCCAACTCTCCCCACGCAACAGTGGGATTGCCTCTGCTTATTTGAATACCACTATGGAGGGGGAACTTGCTACATTTAAAGGTTGCTGAATTTTTTTGTTTTGTTTTGGGAGACGGAGTCTCTCTCTGTCGCCCAGGCTGGAGTGCAGTGGTGTGATCTCGACCCACTGCAACCTCCGCTTCCTGGGTTCAAGCGATTTTCATGCCTCAGCCTCCCTAGTAGCTGGGACTACAGGTGTGGGCCACCACACCTGGCTAATTTTTGTATTTTTAGTAGAGATGGGGTTTCACCATGTTGGCCAGGCTGGTCTCAAACTCCCGACCTCAGGTGATCTGCCTGCCTTGGCCTCCCAAAGTGTTGGGATTACAGGCTTGAGCCACACCGCCCGGCAAAGGTTGCCTAATTCTATCTCAGGGCAAGTCTGTTCATGTGGGCTGAAATCTGTCTCTCATACCTGCCCTTAAATAAGCTTCTGTTTTTCTGGTCCTTTCTGTCTGAGATGACTTTAATTCCTCCCCCGACCCCATCTCATGAGGCTCAGCTTAGATGTTTCCTTCTCTTCCTCCCTGATGGCTGCGTGCAGAAGCTCATACCTGCAATCCCAGCACTTTGGGAGGCCGAGGTGGGAGGATTGCTTGGGCCCAGGAGTTCTAAGCCAGCCTAGCAACACAGCAAGACCCTCTCTCTACAAAAAATTAAAAATTAGCCAGGTGTGGTGGCTTGTGCCTGTGGGCCCACCTACTCAGGAGGCTGAGGTGAGAGGATCTCTTGAGCCTGGGAGGTACAGGCTGCAGTGAGCCATGATCTCACTCCAGCCTGGGCGTCAGAGTGAGACCTGTCTCAAAAAAACAAAAACCAAAGTTTTCCTTAACTTGCAATCCTCCGCCCATCTCCTGACCTCCACCCCAGGCAGACCCTCCTCTGGGATCACACGGAAGCCTGGGCCCAGAATCTTACAGTCTACCTTGGAAATCCTTCAGATTTTGTCTCCAACTCCTCTTTCCATACAAGTTACATATTAACTCAATCAATGCTTATTGGATGCCTACTGAGTTACCAGGACCCTGCTGGAGGCCTGTGCTGCTGAGAGGGACAAATAGAATCCTGATATGACTGGAACCAGGAATAGGGCCACCATCAGCTCTAGAACCCAGGGAGCAAATGGCAGGAGCAACACCAGGCAGTCGGCCCTCAGCCCAGCACAGACCTGGTGTGTTGGCTTCAGAAAATCCTGGAAACATCTCTGCTGTGTTTGGAGCTCCTATTCTGTGAGAAGTGTTTTATAGGCTTTGCTCCATTTAATCCTTACGATAACCCAATAGGACACACTATTAATGATCCCCTTTTTTTCAGACCGGAAAACTGAGGTTCGGAGACATTAAGTAATTTGCCTAAAGTCACACAGCCACATCCTGTAGGACTTGGGATTATGAACTCAGGTCTATCTGAATTTTAAAGCCTGGATTTTTCCCCCTTTGCTACATGCCTGGGAAGAACCATGTATTGACAATGAGGAATCCTAAACTCTCGTTAATTTCTGGTCAATTACTCCTCTGGGCCTGGGTTTCCTCACCTGTCAAATGGTGAGACTGGCCTCTCTTCTGTCAAAAGAGAAAATGAAGGCTGGGAAGCACTGTGTCCCTAGCTGGAATGGCCACTCCCTGTCCTGGGTCCTTTGACACCAGCCAGGAGTCCTCACACACTGCCCCTCCCTCCTGGCCTCTGATTGGCCTTTCCTGGCCTCGCCCTCGCCTGGCACAGCCTCTGCCTGAGAGGCCTTTAAGTGGCTGTTCTGGGAATTAAGGCAATTCTTGGAATTGCAGAATTTTTGGATCCGAAAGGATCCTACCCAGACTCTTCCTCTTCTGTCTCCATCCCCTTTCCTAAACCCTTTCTTTTTCTTCTGGTTGCATGTCTGTTTCCCCATTTTGGGGGGATCCCCCTGAGAACTAGAGAAATCACTGACCTCTGTCCTACCCCAGGGGCTTACAGAATTGGCCCTGTCAGGCTTCTATAACTCAAAGGACTCCCGACTCCTTGCAGAGAACTGAGAAACTCACCATGGGGTTGTCTGTCTGTTCTGCAAGCAACCTGATTCTCTTCCACCTTCCCCTTTCTCAAAGGCCAGCTCACAGATACAGGAGTACATTTTTAAATTTCAGAATCACCCTCAGTTTTCTCTTTTTTGAGACAGGGTTTCAGTCCATCACCCAGGCTGGGGTGGAGTGGTGCAATCACTGCAGCCTTGACCTCCTGGGCTAATTTTTAAATTTTTCGTAGAGATGAAGTCTCACTGCTATGATGCCAAGGCTGGTTTCAAACTCCTGTCCTCAAGTGATCCTCCTGCCTCGGCCTTCCAAAAGTGCTGGGATTACAGGCATGAGCCACCGTGCCCAGCCCCAAAATTGATTTTTTAACTAAAATCCCCTAAAGTTAATGCTAATGACAGTAATAGTTCCAGCTACCACTATTGATAATCTACCTTAGGGTTTTCCCAACTTCATCTTTCCCATAGCACTTTTGTGATTGATTTCTGCTGTCTATACATTCAAACTATACTATATATATTATGCTATATTTACTTAGCATTTAAAAACTACCTCCTGCCAGTCACAGTGGCTCACGCCTGTAATCCCAGCACTTTGGGAGGCCAAGGCGGGCAGATCACCTGAGATCAGGAGTTCGAAACCAGCCTGGCCAACGTGGGGAAACCCCATCTCTACTAAAAATACAAAAATCAGCCAGGCGCAGTGGTGGGTACCTGTAATCCCAGCTACTCAGGAGGCTGAGGCAGGAGAATTGCTTAAACTCGGGAGGCAGAGGTTGCAGTGAGCCAAGATCGTTCCGTTGCACTCCAGCCTGGGCAACAGAGCAAGACTCTGTCTCAAAAAAAGAAAAAAAAACTACCTCCTTATCCTTTTCACTCAAATATACTTAAAAAGGAAGCTACAGCATATAACCACCAACAATGGAAAACCACGGTCATATGTCATAATTAGAAATTAATTGTAGGCCAGACACAGCAGTTCACGCCTGTAATCCCAGCACTTTGGGAGGCTGAGGAGGGTGGATTATCTGAGGTCAGGAGCTTCACACCAGCCTGACCAATATGGTGAAACACCATCACTATCAAAAACACAAAAAAGATAATTTTTAGCTTAGGGCCTGGTGGCTGGGTCGGTTCTCTCCTTTCCAGTCGGAGACCTCTGCCGCAAACATGCTCCGCCAGATCATCGGTCAGGCCAAGAAGCATCCGAGCTTGATCCCCCTCTTTGTATTTATTGGAACTGGAGGTACTGGAGCAACACTGTGTCTCTTGCGTCTGGCATTGTTCAATCCAGATGTTTGTTGGGACAGAAATAACCCAGAGCCCTGGAACAAACTGGGTCCCAATGATCAATACAAGTTCTACTCAGTGAATGTGGATTACAGCAAGCTGAAGAAGGAACGTCCAGATTTCTAAATGAAATGTTTCACTATAACGCTGCTTTAGAATGAAGGTCTTCCAGAAGCCACATCCGCACAATTTTCCACTTAACCAGGAAATATTTCTCCTGTAAATGCATGAAATCATGTTGGAGATCTCTATTGTAATCTCTATTGGAGATTACACTGATTAAATCAATAAATAACTGAAACTTGAAAAAAAAAAAAACCCACAAAAAAATTTAGCTGGACATGGTGGCAGGCAGCTGTAATCCCAGGTACTAGGGAGGCTGAGACAGAAGAATCGCTTGAACCTGGGAGGCAGAGGTTGCAGTGAGCGGAGATCGTGCTACTGCACTCCAGCCTGGGCAACAGAGCAAGACTCTATCTCAAAAATAAATAAATAAATAAATAAATAAAATAAAGAAATTAACTGTAAAGGCTGAGCATGGTGGCTCATGCCTGTAATCCCAGCACATTTGGAAGCTGAGGTGGGTGGATTACTTGAGGTCAGGAGTTTGAGACCAGCATGGTGAAACCCCATCTCTACTAAAAATACAAAAATTAGCTGGGTGTGATGGCACACCCCTGTAATCCCAGCTACTCAAGAGGCTGAGGCAGGAGAATTTCCTGAACCTGGGAGGCAGAGGTTGCAGTGAGCCAAGATCGAACCATTGCACTCCAGCCTGGGTGACAAGAGCGAAACTCCATCTCAAAAAAAAAAAAAAAAAAAAGGAAAGGAAAAGAAATTAACTGTAAAAAGAAATACCGAAGTTAGCCAGTGTGGTGGTGTGTGCCTGTAGTCCTAGCTACTCAGGAGGCTTAGGTGGGAGGATCGTTTGAGCCCAGGAGTTTGAGGCTGCAGTGAGCTGTGATTGCACCACTGCACTCTAGCCTGAACAACAGAGCAAGACCCTGTCTCAAAAAAAAAAAAAAAAAAAAAAAAAAAGGAACACTTAACTGAAACTTTTTTTAAAGTTCATCCAGCCAGGCGCGGTGGCTCATGCCTGTAATCTCAGCACTTTGGGAGGCTGAGGCAGGCGGATCACCTGAGGTCGGGAGTTTGAGACCAGCCTGACCAACATGGAGAACGCTTGTCCCTACTAAAAATACAAAATTAGCTGGGCGTGGTGGTGCATGCCTGTAATCCCAGCTACTTGGGAGGCTGAGGCAGGAGAATCTCTTGAACCCGGGAGGCAGAGGTTGCAGTGAGCTGACTCCAGCCTGGGCGACTAGAGGGAAACTGCATCTCAAAAAAAAAAAAAAAAAAAAGGCCGGGCACGGCGGCTCACACCTGTAATCCCAGCACTTTGGGAGGTCGAGGTGGGTGGATCACCTGAGGTCAGGGGTTCAAGACCAGCCTGGATAACATGGTGAAATCCCTTCTCTACTAAAAATACAAGAATCAGGTGGGCATTGTGGCACTTGCCTGCAGCCTGTAGTCTCAGCTACTTGGAAGGCTGAGGCAGGAGAATCGCTTGAACCTGGGAGGCGGAGGTTGCAGTGAGCTGAGATAGCGCCACTGCACTCTAGCCTGGTGACAGAGCAAGACTCCGTCTCAAAAAAAAAGAAGAAGAAGGGTAGGGTGTGGTGGCTCACACCTGTAATCCCAGCACTTTGGGAGTCCGAGGTGGGTAGATCACCTGAGGTCAGGAGTTCGAGACCAGCCTGGCCAACATGGTTAAACCCTGTCTCTACTAAAAATACAAAACAAAACAAAAATTAGTTGAGTGTGGTGGCACGAGCCTGTAATCCCAGCTACTTGGAAGGCTGAGGCAGAAGAATGGCTTGAACCCAGGAGACAGAGGTTGCAGTGAGCCGAGATCGCACCACTGCACTCCAGCTGGGTGACAGAGCTGAGACTCTGTCCCCCCCCCCAAAAAAAAAAAGAAGAAGAAGAAGAAAAAAAATTATGGGAGATCATTGTTTTGGGTTGAACTGCTGCACTTTAGGCCCCAACAGATAAGACCAAACCAAAATGGAGTTACTCATGCTAAATGTCACATAATCAAACTGAAACTTTGAGGAAGGAGATAGATCCCAAACAGACCAGTTTTTCCTGAAAACAGGAGATTCCAGTCAACCTGAGTCAGTGTAATATTGGTCCCCTTTGCTTTAACTCTTACAAAAAAGTCACCTGAAGGAACCTCATGTTAACCAATCAGCTTTTTTCCTATTGTTCTGTTTCCTTGGCCAGTGAGAGATCTTGATTCTGTTTTGTAGAATGAAAGCTGTACCAATTCATGAATTGCAAATAAAAGCCAATTAGATCTATATCCAAAATTGTTGTCATTTTGTCTTTTGACACGGTGAAAGGTGAATAGGAGAAACTCCACCTTGGTTTGTATATAAAAATATTATCCAGGATGGTGGCTCACGCCTGTAATCCCAGCACTTCGGGAGGCCAAGGCGGGCAGATCACCTGAGGTCAGGAGTTCAAGACCAGCTTCGTCAACATAGCGAAACCCCGTCTCTACTAAAAATACAAAAATTAGCCAGGCTTGGTGGCTCGTGCCTATAATCACAGCTACTAGGGAGGCTGATGCACAAGAATTGCTTGAACCCAGGAGGCAAAGGTGGCACTGAGCCGAGAACACTCCACTGCACTCCACTGAGCCACTGCACTCCAGCCTGGGAGTGAGACTGTCTAAAAAAAAAAAAAAAAAATCTAGCCACAGCCATTATTATCACACTGGCTATTTACCAAAGCCTGCACTAGGGAAAAACACTGCTGGTTGGAGGCTGAGCCAAGAGCAAACTAAGTGTGCTGATACCCATGCCCCTGATTTCTAGGGAGTTCTGTGGCCTTCAGGGAGTCCCAGGGGAGCAAGATTAGAGCACCCAGTCCCTGAGTGCCCTGCTATCAGCGGCCTTGACAGAGGCGATCTCTCCTTGGTGGCTGGAATCAGCATCCAGGGCTCTGTCAACTATTATAGAAACATTTTATTCTTTTTGTAAAACAAAAGTTCTCTTTTCTTTTCCGATTACAAAAGAAGTTATTGCTGTGGAATCGCAAGATAATCCCCATCCTCTGGTCTGTCTGTCCTTTGTTCCCATGACTGAACTCCAACTTTTGCAAAACACTTACTTTTATTTTATGTTTTATTCTAGAGACAGGCTCTTGCTCTGCTGCCCAGGCTGGAGTGCAGTGGTGTAATCTCGGCTCACTGAAGCTTTGACCTCCCGGGTCTCAAGTGATCCTCCCACCTCAGCCTCCTGAGTAGCTGGGACTACAGGCACACGCCACCACACCCTGCTAATTTTTGTATATACACACACACACACACACACATATATATACGTATATATATGTGTGTGTATATATGTGTGTGTGTGTATATATATATAGTGTGTGTGTGTGTGTGTGTGTGTGTGTGTGTGTGTGTGTGTGTGTGTAGAGATGGGTAGGGGGTGGGTCTCACTAAGTTGCCAAGGCTGGTCTTGAACTCCTGGGCTCAAGTGATCCTCCTGCCCTGGCCTTCCAAAGTGCTGGGATTACAGGTGTGAGCCACCATGACTGGCCTGCAAAAACATTTAAATTATAAAATTAATGTTTCTTTGTCAGCACTTCATGGAATCAGTACTTCATGGAATTCTCATATCAGCTCTGTATCCTGTTCTCTTTTCTGGAAACTAGTTCGGAAAGTTTCATTTCTTTTTTTTTTTTTTTTTTTTTTAGATGGAGTCTTGCTCTGTTGCCCAGGATGGAGTGCAGTGGCGTGATCTCAGCTCACTGCAACCTCTGTCTCCCAGGTTCAAGCGATTCTCCTGCCTCAGCCTCCTGAGTATCTGGGATTACAGGTGTGTGCCACCATACCCAGCTAAGTTTTGTATTTTTAGTAGAGACGGGGTTTCACCATGTTGGCCAGGCTGGTCTTGAACCCCTGACCTCAGGTGATCTGCCTGCCTCAGCCTCCCAAAGTGGGATTACAGGCATGAGCCACCGCGCCTGGCCGGAAAGTTTCATTTCTTTAACTGTTTGGGGAAATATCATTTATTCCCTCGACAAATACTTTCTGAGTACCTACCATATGCCAGGGAATAGTCTAAAACTGCAGACACCATGGTAACTAGACATACTGCCCTTTCCTCATGGAATTTACCTTCCAGTGGGGGCAGAAAAACAATTATAAGTGAACAAACAAATAAGAATTTCAGCAATGCTTCACTGAGGAGGCATTTAAGCAAAGGCCAGAAGGAAGTTTCAGTCATGCTGAAATTCCTGTTTGTTTCCTTAAGAGCAGGTTATTACCATCTGGCATGCTATGTATTTTACTTATTTATTTATTGGCTGATTTTTTCACCATTGTCTCCTCAGTGCCTGAACATAGTAGGTGCTTAATAAATATTTATGGACTAATAACGCTTTGAAGAAAATAAGCAGAGCCAGGCGTGGTGGCTCACGCTTGTAGTCCCAGCACTTTGGGAGCCTGTGGTGGGAGGATTGCTTGAGGCCAGGAGTTTGAGACCAGCCTGGATAATATGGTGAAACTCCGCCTCTACAAAAAAAAAAAAAAGAAAATTATCCACGTATGGTGTCACGCACCTGTAGTCTCAGCTACTCGGGAGGCTAAGGTGGGAGGATCGCTTGAGCCCAGGAGATTGAGGCTGAAGTGAGCTATGACTGCACCACTGCACTCCAGCCTGGGCGACTGGACCCAGAGATTTAGAGATAGAAGCGAGACCCTATCTCTGAAAGAAAAACACCAAAAACCAAAAAAGAGGGCGAGAGAGGGAAACAAAGCCAGACAGCAGTTAAAGTCACAAGGACAGATCTTAATCTGTAATATACTGTTGCAATAGGGAACAGAGTCCAGTGTGAACTGAACTCAACTTCTATTTGTACAGAGAATGAGGGAACGGGAGTGGGGGTGAGGAGCAGGGGTTCAGTAAAGTCAAGGCAGTGAAAAATTACAAAACACATGAAGAGGGGAGGGGTTGGCCCAGGTGAAACCCATCTGGGCTTGCTAACTGGTGCTTATCAACAGCGATGTTGGGCTCTTACTCTCCCACAGGAGCTGGGAGACGGGCCCTATCCTCAGGTGTTGGCTGGAACAAACAGTAAGTTCTTTTGGCAGGCTTGAGTTTTCTCAGGCAGGCACTTTTAGAGGGTCATTCCAGGGATGAGACCTTGAGCTATTAGAAACTATGTCGGTGTTTGGCAGGGCACGGTGGCTCATGCCTGTAATCCCAGAACTTAGGGAGGCCAAGATGGGCAGATTGCTTGAGCCCAGGAGTTCGAGACCAGGCTGGCAACATGGTGAAACCCCGTCTCTACAAAAAATGCAAAAATTAGCCAGTCTCATTGTAGCAGGACCAGCCACAGACAAAACTCCTCAGACACCGGATTAAAGAAGGAAGAGGTTTATTCAGCCGGGAGCGTCAGCAGACTTGCGTCTTAAGAGCCGAGCTCCCTGAAAAAGAAATTCTTGGCCTTTTTAAAGGCTTACAACTCTAAGGGGTCCACGTGAAAAGGTCGTGATAAATCGAGCAAGCGGGGAACGTGACTGGGGGCTACATGCATCAGCTAACAGAACAGCAAGTTTTGCAATGCTTTTTCATACAATGTCTGGAATTTACAGATAACACAAGTAGTTTAGGTCAGAGGTCGATGTTATTATTATTACTTTTTTAATAAGGGGGGATAAGGAAGGAGACCACTACTACTCCTGCTGTCCTTCTCCCCCCACCTTGCCTAGTTTACAAGACAGGAGGAAAGAAAAAAAGCAAAAAGTTAAAAAGAAACAAAAGTAAGATAAATAGCCAGACAAACTTGGCACCACCACCCGGCCCTAGGAGTTAAAAAAGTAATAACAATAACATCAACCCCTGACCTAAACTACTTGTGCTATCTGTAAATTCCAGACATTGTATGAAAAAGCATTGCAAAACTTGCTGTCCTGTTAGCTGATGCATGTAGCCCCCAGTCAGGTTCCCCGCTTGCTCGATTTATCACGACCTTTTCACGTGGACCCCTTAGAGTTGTAAGCCTTTAAAAAGGCCAAGAATTTCTTTTTCAGGGAGCTCGGCTCTTAAGACGCAAGTCTGCTGACGCTCCCAGCCGAATAAACCTCTTCCTTCTTTAATCCGGTGTCTGATGAGTTTTGTCTGTGGCTTGTCCTGCTACATCATAACCTGGCCTCAAAATAAAAATACAAAAAAACTATGTTGGTGTCTGGCTAGCTTGGCCAAGGAGGGAATCTTTGTCAGATGACCAGGAAAGGCCTCCTGGAGGATCAGCCATCGGTGAGGATGCAAGAGAACCCGAAAATCAGGGCTCAGCTCAGGAGGGTTCTGGGCTTCACAGAGGAAAGAATTCAAGAGTGAGCGGACAGTGAAAGCAAGCAGGTTTATTTGTGCAACAGTGTACAACAAGATGGCTGTTCCACAGACAGAGCAGGGATGTCCCACAGGCAGAGGGCACTCCCTGATCGCTTGCTGGCTCTACTGAGGCTCTACTGATACGTTCTTCTAATCACATGCTAATTAAGGGGCGAGCTATTCACAAACTTTCTGGAAAGGGGGCGGGTTTTCCTGGAACCATATAAGGTACCTTTTGGGTTTATTGCCATGGGACTTGTAAATTGTCATGGTGCTGGTGGACGTGTCTTATGCAAATGTATTATGATTCCTAGTCCTAGCTGGTTTGAGCTGGCTTCTTTGCAACATCCTGTTTTTTTTTTTTTTTTGAGACGGAGTCTTACTCTGTTACTCAGGCTGGACTGCAGTGGCACGATCTTGGCTCACTGCAACCTCTGCTTCCTGGGTTCAAGGGAGTCTCCTGCCTCAGCTTCCCAAGTAGCTGGGATTACAGGCATGCACTACCACACCCAGCTAATTTTTGTATTTTTAGTAGAGATGGGGTTTCGCCATGTTGGCCAGGCTGGTCTCGAACTCCTGACCTCAGGCGATCCACCTGCCTCAGCCTTCCAAAGTGCTGGGATTACAGGCGTGAGCCACCATGCCCAGCTGGATTTCTTATTTTTTATTTTGCAGAGATAAGGTCTCCCTATATTACCCAGGCCGGTCTCACACTCCTGGCCTCAAGCGATCCTCCTGCCTCAGCCTCCCAAAGTGCTGGGATTACAGGCATGAGCCACTGTGCCCAGCCTCATACCTTCTATTAAACAAGTCCCAGGTCAGGCATGGTGGGTCATGCCTGTAATCCCAGCACTTTGGGAGACCGAGCCTGGCAGATCACTTGAGGTCAGGAGTGACCTACTTGCAAACAATATTTGCAAGTCATGCCAAGTTAAGTCAAAGGACATGGTCGGCTTAGCAAACTCCTCTATAAACTTCCCTGGATCCTCCAAAACCTGGCCAAATTTCTCCTGGCAGAAAGCCAAATCAGACATTTTTAAAAAGGCACATGTACTCTGAGTGTCCTCCCAGTTCTGTCAGCTACCTCCCTCAATGGACATAGGTTCAACCTCAGGGGCTGATATGGGGTCCCACTCCTGGTGGTACTGGTTAAATTTACTTCTTCCAGAAGCAGGGGTTATAGGCTGGGGCTCGTTGGATAAGGAGGGGTGTCTGATGACCTGGTGTAGAATCCTGCACTAGAGGACTGGAGGAACCCTCTTGAGAATCAGGGAACTGAGGAGGCAGGGAGTCGGGGTGGGGGGCAGGCATGGGTGTCCTAGGGGAAGCAGCTAGGAAGGGGTCATGAAGGAATCTGCTCCAATTGCCTAAAAGGCACTCTGGTGGCAGGTCCTTCATTCTTGTTCCCCTGTCTAACAAGGTTCTCTACTCTACTACTAGGCTGGGCGCAGTGGCTCATGCCTGTAATCGTAGCACTTTGGGAGGCCGAGGTGGGAGGATCACTTGAGGCCAGGAGTTCGAGACCTGCCTGGGCAACATAACGAGACCTTATCTAATAAAAATAGAAAAAAACACCAAGGATCTCTACTAGACACAGAGGGTTTTCTAAGTCTAGCTAGAGCACAGTTATTTTCCCATTCAAATTGCCACCTTTCTTTTTCCTTAAGAAAGCTCAGCAGGGCAATCGCCACCAATTCCTGCAGAGAGGGAGTGAGTATAGCCAGCAAGGTGCAACCAAAGTGACTTATGAGACATGACCAGCAAACGGAATGCAACCAAAGAGATGTTTTAATAAGCAAAGTACAGATGGAGCAGTGAAAATAGGAAGGAGAGGTGAAAATAGGGGACAGGACTTATAGTCTGAGTTCCACAAAAAGCAAAGACAGCGTTATGGTGTTGGGCAAAAGAAGGATGACAAAGATGACCAAAAAAGACGCTAACAGAGCATACAGAGATGCCAACGAATTCGGAGCATTTAGGTTTCAGCCACCGAGGGTCTGGAAAACCCCCAGAGCAGGAAGGTGGGGGGAAGGGTGCAGCCAACAGTCACAATAGGACTCTAGCCCACAATATCCCCCTAGGGTGGGACTCCAGCCCACAGTCTAGCAGGAAACACATGACTCTGGGATCCAAGAGTCACCCCAGTGCGGGACCTCTCAAAACAACAAAAGATTCAAAACAGGGCCGTGCGCAGTGGGTCGCGCTGTAGTCCCAGCAGTTTGGGTGGATCACCTGAGGTCAGGAGTTCGAGACCAGCCTGGCCAACATGGTGAAACCCCGTCTCTACTAAAAATACAAAAATTAGCCAGGTGTGGTGGCAGGCGCCTGTAATCCCAGCTACTAGGAGGCTGAGGCAGGAGAATCACTTGAACCTGGGAGGCGAAGGTTGCAGTAAGCCAAGATCCCACCATTGCACTCTGGCCTAGGCGACAAGAGCGAAACTCCATCTCAATTAAAAAAAAAAAAAAAAAAGATTGAAAGTATCCTGCCTAACATAAAATAGAAACAATTGCCCAAATAGCCGAAGCAGACTACAAAGGCACGAAATAAGTATAAGCATGCATTTCTGCACTAAGAGCAGGAAAAGTGCAATCACTCGGTTATTAGAAACTACAGAGAAAAACATCTGAGGGAAGGGGTGATGGAGCTGGTGCAGAGGCTCAGGCCTGTAATCCCAGTACTGTGGGAGGCAGAGACGGGAGGATCCCTTGAGCCCAGGAGTTCAAGGCCAGCCTGGGCAACATAGTGAGACCCCCATCTCTAAAAAAATTAAAAAATAGCCAGGTATGGTGGCATGAACCTGTAGTCCCAGCTACTCAGGAGGCTGAGGTGGGAGGATCGCTTGAGCCTGGGACATTGAGGCTGCAGTGAGCCGAGATCATGCCGCTACACTCCAGCCTGGGCCACAGAGCAAGACCCTGTCTCTAAAAAAAAAAAAAAAAAAGGGAGAGAGAGAGATTGAGAATGAGAGAGAGAAAAGGGAGGGAGAATGAGGATGTAGCCAGCGAGGTGTGCTCCCATCCTGGGCATGGGGACAATGAACTGGCCACCAAGCCAGGGGCCCTGTTTTCATGTCCTGGTTCACCAGATCTCGAGAGGAGGCAGATCTGAGGCTCACCTGTCCGTGGACGCCAAATGGTGCCGATGGCCTTTAATTTGGGGTCCTGGTAAAGGTTTTCCCAGGGTTCCCATGGCTTGTTGGTCTCCAGGAAAGATAACCGCTCTGAAAAGAGCCCTTAGGTCCAGCACAGCTCTCTAGCAATAACAGCCCTAGAATTACAGCTCCCCAGCTCCCATCTGCAATAAGCGAAGACCCCTGTATCCTGTTCGTCCCTTTGTAGTCACCAGGATGATTCAAGCAAAGCCCTCAGCTCAGGAGGGTTCTTAGCTTCCCTCGAGTGGACAGTGAAAGACAGCAAGTTTGTATGAGCGGCATGGCGCATGGCTGCCTACAGGCAGAGGAGGCTCACCTGCCACATCTCCTCATAAGAATGACTCTCTCCTTACCCAGAGCTTATACCCTTTGCACCTCTTGCTACAGTCCCACCTATTTTAGGGTGGTTTTTGTCTATATCTGCTTCCCCTTGTTTTATTTTGTTTTGTTTTGTTTGAGATAGGGTCTCACTCTGTCGCCCAGGCTGGAGTGTAGTGGTGCAATCTCACCTCACTGCAGCCTCCACCTCCCAGGTTCAAGCAATTCTCCTGCCTCAGCCTCCTGAGTAGCTGTCACTACAGGCATGCACCACCACGTCCAGCTAATTTTTTGTATTTTTAGTAGAAACAGGGTTTTGCT
Organism: Pan paniscus; assembly: GCF_029289425.2. NCBI lineage: Eukaryota > Metazoa > Chordata > Mammalia > Primates > Hominidae > Pan > Pan paniscus. The sequence continues at coordinate 31,125,913 of NC_073267.2, read as the reverse complement.
ATGTTGGCCAGGCTGGTCTTGAACTCCGGCCTCAAGGGATTCGCTCACCTTAGCCTCCCAAAGTGCTGGGATTACAGGCGTGAGGCACCGTGCCTGCCTGCTTCCTCTTTAAATGAGAACAGAGTGACGGGGGTGGTCGATATAACTTTGCTGCTGCTATTTGAGTTAGCTGGGCCTGCTCTATTCTCCTTCAGTACCAAGTGGGACTGTAGTCTTCTGAGGCTCAGACCAGCAACGATGGTGGTGAAGACGTTGATGTCCTGACCAACTAGCTCTGCCTGGCAGATGCCTGGTGAGCAGGAACAGTTTACCCACAAGCTGCATCACCTGCAGAGGTGGGTGTGAGCCAGGATGAGGGTCAAAGAAGTGCACTGGGGAAGCTTGATGTGGCTGTGACCTCTGACCCCTGCCCCACCTCCCTTTCTGACAGCTAGGTTCTAAGAATGTCCTGACATTTACTGAGAAAGCTTGGAATGCATATTCCTACCCCTGAATTACCAGAGCAGTAGGAGAATTAGGGGAACGGCTATGAGATTTCTGGTGGGGAATGCGTGGAGTCCCAGGCGGTTGGGAGACTTCCTGACTCCCACACCTTTTCTTTCACCCTGTCATTTATATTTATTTATTTATTATTTTTGTTTTGTTTTGTTTTGTTGTATTTTTTTGAGATGGAGTCTTGCTCTGTTGCCCAGGTCAGAGTGCAGTGGCATGATCTTGACTCGCTGCAACCTCCACCTCCTGTGTTCAAGTGATTCTCCTGTCTCAGCCTCCTGAGTCACTGTAGCTGGGACCACAGGCGCGTGCCACCACACCCCACTCTTCCCTTTTACCCTCTCGTTGTCTCTCCGTTCCTTGCCTGCCTTTTTAACTTTTCTTTTTTTTTTTCCAATTTGAGACAGAGTCTCGCTCTGTCACCCAGGTTGGAGTGCAGTGGCACGATCTCAGCTCACTACAACCTCTGCCTCCCAGGTTAAAGCGATTCTCCTCCCTCAGCTGCCCGAGTAGATGGGATTACAGGTATGCACCACTACACCAAGCTAATTTTTGTATTTTTTAGCAGAGACGGGGTTTCACTATGTTGGCCAGGCTGGTCTCAAACTCCTGACCTCCGATGATCCACGTTTCTCGGCCTCCCAAAGTGCTGGGATTACAGGCATGAGCCACCACCTCTGGTCTCTTGCCTGCTCTTGACATCCATTGCACACTGTTGTCATCACAGCAAGACTCTCCGTGCTGGGAACACGGACAGGTCCAGCCACTGGGTCAAGGTGTGGGAGGTGGGGCCAGTAGGCTCCATTGTGCTCTCAGAATGGATATGCATAGGATCTGTTCTTTTCTTTTCTTTTCTTTTCTTTTTTGGAGACAGAGTCTCGATCTGTGGCCCAGGCTTGAGTGCAGTGGCGCAATCTCGGCTCACTGCAACCTCCGCTTCCCAGGTTCAAGCGTTCCTGCCTCAGCCTCCAGCGTAGCTGGGATTACAGGTGTCTGCCACCACACCCTGCTAATTTTTGTATTTTGAGTAGAGACAGAGTTTCACTATGTTGGCCAGGTTGGTCTCGAACTCCTGACCTCAAGTGATCTGCCTGCTATGGCGTCCCAAAGTGCTGGGATTACAGGTGTAAACCACTGGGCCCGGCCCTGCCCTCTCTTCATTCTCTTGTTCATCCATTACAGGCAGTATGGACTAGTGGTTAAGTATGTGGACACTTGAGCCAGGCTGCTTTGGTTCAAGTTTCAGTTCTGGGCTGGGTGCGGTGGCTCGCGCCTGTAATCTTAGCACTTTGGGTGGCCAAGGCAGGCAGATCACCTGAAGTCAGGAGTTCAAGACCAGCCTGGCCAACATGGTGAAACCCCATCTCTACTAAAAAAAAAAAAATACAAAAATTAGCTGGGCGTAGTGACGGGTGCCTGTAATCCCAGCTACTCGGGAGGCTAAGGCAGGGAGAATTGCTTGAACCCGGGAGGTGGAGGTTTCAATGAGCCGAGACCACGCCACTGAACTGCAGTCTGGGAAACAGAGCGAGACTGTGTCTCAAAAAAAAAGTTGACCGGGCGTGGTGGCTCATGCCTGTAATCCCAGCACTTTGGGAGGCCAAGAAGGGCAGATCACTAGGTCAGGAGTTCGAGACCAGCCTGGCCAACATGGTGAAACCCCATCTCTACTAAAAATACAAAAATTGGCAGGGCATGGTGGCATATGCCTGTAATCCCAGCTACTTGGGAGGCTGAGGTAGGAGAATTGCTTGAACCCAGGAGGCAGAGGTTGCAGTGAGCCAAGATTGTGCCATTGCACTCCAGCCTGGGCGACAGAGCAAGACTCTGTCTCAGAAAAAAAGAAAAAAAAAAAAAAAAGTTCAGTTCTGGGCCAGGCGCAGTGGCTCACGCTGGTAATCCCAGCACTTTGGGAGGCCAAGGAGGGTGGATCACTTGAGCCCAGGGGTTCAAGACCAGCCTGGGCAACAGTGAGACCCCATCTCTATAAAAAAAAATTTCAGTTCTGTCACTTGTTTAATCTCAGTTTCTTCATCTGTAAAATAGATTGTCTGAGTAGCCTCTTGTTATCCATGGGGCACATGTTCTAAGACCCCCGCAGTGGATGCCTGAAACCACAGATAGTCCCGAACCCTGTATATACTGTTTTCTCCTATACATATATGCCCATGGGATTTTTTTTTTTTTTTTTTTTTTTTTGAGACGGATCCTTGCTTTGTCGCCCAGGCTGGAGTGCAGTGGTGAAATCTCGGCTCACTGCAACCTCCTCCTCCTGGATTCCAGCGATTCTCCTGTCTCAGCCTCCCGAGTAGTTGTGATTACAGGTGTCAGCCACCACGCCAGGCTAATTTTTGTATTTTTAGTAGAGACGAGGTTTCACCATATTGGCCAGGCTGGTCTCGAGCTCTTGACCTCAGGTGATCCACCCACCTAGGCCTCCCAAAGTGCTGGGATTACAGGTGAGAGCCACTGCACCCGGCCCCTATGGGAAAATTTAATGTATAAATTATGTACAGTAAGAGATTAACAATAATAAGTAATAATAAAATAGGACAACTATAACAATATACTGTAATAAAAGTTATGTAAATGTAGTTTCTCTTTCTCCCTCTCTCTCTCTCAAAATATCTTTTTTTTTTTAGACGGAGTCTCGCTTTGTCGCCCAGGCTGTAGTGCAGTGGTGCGATCTCGGCTCACTGCAAGCTCCGCTTCCCAGGTTCACGCCATTCTCCTGCCTTAGCCTCCCTAGTAGCTGGGACTACAGGCGCCCGCCACCATGCCCAGCTAATTTTTTAGTATTTTTAGTAGAGACGGGGTTTCACCGTGTTAGCCGGAATGGTCTCGATCTCCTGACCTCGTGATCCCCCCGCCTCGGCCTCCCAAAGTGCTGGGATTACAGGTGTGAGCCACTGCGCCTGGCAAAATATCTTATTGTAATGTATTCACCTATCTTTAACTTAGCCTTGACTTGAAACTCATGGACTCACCTATTTTGGGACCACACTTGACCAAGCATAACTCAAACTGAAGAGAATGAAACCTCGGATGAGGGGAACTACTGTACATGAGTTTTGCATGTAAAGCTGCTAGAAGAGTGTCTGGCATACAGGGGAGGGTCAGTAAATGCTGGCTGCCACACCAGGCAGCATCATATAGTAGTTAAGAAAGCTGGCCAGGCATGGCGGCTCACGCCGGTAATGCCAGCACTGTGGGAGGTCGAGGCAGGTGGATCACGAGGTCAGGAGTTGGAGACCAGCCTGACCAACATGGTGAAACCCTATCTCTACTAAAAATAGAAAAATTAACCGGGTGTGGTGGCGCACACCTGTAATCCCAGTTACTCAGGAGACTGAGGCAGGAGAATCGCTTGAACCCAGGAGGTGGAGGTTGTAGTGAGCGGTGATTGCACCACTGCACTCCAGCCTGGGCGACAGAGTGAGACTCTGTCTCAAAAAAAAAAAAAGAGAAAGAAAGCCACACTGCCTGGAATTGAAGTCTAGCTCTGTGACCATGGGCAGGTCACTTAACCTCTCTGGGCCTGTTTCATCTTTTGTATAAAATGAACATAACCAGCCCCAGCCCTGGCTCCAGCCCCAGCTTCAGCCTCAGGAAACAATAAAATAATACAATAAAACATAGTACAATAAAATACAATTAATAAAATGTTTTAAAAACATGAACAATAATATTACTTGTAAGTAAAACATGCAATAACCTAGATAATAGATAACCTATTGTGAGGATTTTATTATTTATTTATTTGTTATTATTTTTTGAGATAGAGTCTCACTCTGTTGCCCAGGCTGGAGTGCATTGGCACAATCTCAGCTCACTGCAACCTCTTTCTCCTGGGTTCAAGCAATTCTACTGCCTCAGCCTTCCGAGTAGCTGCGATTACAGGCACCCGCCACCATGCCCGGCTAATTTTTTTGTATTTTTAGTAGAGACGGGGTTTTGCCATGTTGGCCAGGCTGGTCTCAAACTCCTGATCTCAAGTGATCATCCCGCCTCAGCCTTCCAAAGCACTGGGATTACAGGCATGAGCCACCATGCCTGGCCTATTGTGAGGATTAAATAAGCCAATAGTTGAGAAGTGCCTGGCACATATAAGCATCTGATTCTATTTTAGTGGTTATTTTATTTTATTCAATATAAACACACAGAGCTTTGTATCAGCTTCATTTACCTCTGTATCTCCAATGCCTAGAACAATGGCTGGGGCGTACTGACTTGGTGCTCAGTAAATATTGGCTGAAATATTGACACTTTTTTAAAATCTAAATTGCCCTTGCTGCTGGCTTCTGACACAAGACTCTTTCCACTGTAATATACTGTTTGACTTTGTCATTTTTTTTTTTTAAATGAAGTCTCGCTCTGTTACCCAGGCTGGAGTGCAATGGCATGATCTTGGCTCACCGCAACCTCCACCTCCCGGGTTCAAGTGATTCTCTTGCCTCAGCCTCCTGAGTAGCTAGGACTATAGGCTCATGCCACCACACCCAGCTAATTTTGTGTTTTGTTTTATTTTTTTCTTTGAAGAGACGGGGTTTTACCATGTTGGCCAGGCTGGTCTTGAACTCCTGACCTCAAGTGATCCACCCGCCTCAGCCTCCCAAATTGCTGGGATTACAGGTGTGAGCCACTGTGCCCGGCCATGATTTCTTTATCTAGTGTGATTTTTTTTTTTTTTTTTTTTTTGGGAGACAGAGTCTTGCTGAGTCGCCCAGGCTAGAGTGTAGTGGTGCAATCTCGGCTTACTGCAACCTCCGCCTCCCAGTTCAAGCTATTCTCATGCCTCAGCCTCCTGAGTAGCTGGAATTACAGGTGCCCACTATACCCAGCTAATTATTTTTATATTTTTAGTAGAGACAGGGCTTCACTATGTTAGCCAGGCTGGTCTTGAACTCCTGGCCTCAAGCAATCTGCCTGCCTTGGCCTCCCAAAGTGCTGGGATTACAGGCATGAGCACTGTGTTCAGCCTATCTAGTCTGATTTTTAACATTAGAAAATTAATTTGGAAGAGTAGATCAAAATGGGGGGAACATGTGGTGCAAGTGGCAGAAACAGATCGAACTGACTTAACAAAAACTCAGGATTGGCTCATGAAACTGAACATTTCAGAAGTAATTGCTTCAGAAATGGTTGGATCTAGGAGCTCAAAGTAAATAATAATCAAGATTCTTACCGCTTAAGCCCAGGAGGTCGAGGCTGCAGTGAGCTATGATTGTGCCACTGCACTCCAGCCTGGGTGACAGAGGGACACACGGCCTCAAAAAAAGAAAGAAAGAAAAAGAAAAATTCTTGCCAGGCACAGTGGCTTACACCTGTAATCCCAGCACTTTGGGAGGGCAAGGCAGGAGGATCACTTGAGCCCAAGGGTTTAAGACCTGCCTGGGCAACATAGTAAGACCCACATCTCTACAAAAAATAAAACATTTAGCCTGGCATGGTGGTGCATGCCTGTGGACCTAGCTACTGGGGAGGCTAAGGCGGAAGGATCACTGGAGCACAGCAGGTCGAGGCTGTGCCACTGCACTCCAGCCTGGGTGACAGAGCAAAACCCTGTCTCAAGAAAGAGAAAAGGAACATGGAGCCATGGGAATTAGGGAGTGAGTCCTGCAGGCAGCCTGTTGGGACCCCAAACCAGAACTGAGGCAGAGGAAGCAAGGTAGGGGGGCAGCAGAAACACATATGGTTCATAGATTTTTTTTTTTTTCAGACAGAGTCTCACCTGTCACCCAGACTGGAGTGCAGTGGTGGGATCTTGGCTCAACGCAACCTCCGACTCCCGGGTTCAAGTGATTCTCCTGCCTCAGCCTCTTGAGTAGCTGGGATTACAGGCATGAGACACCACGCCCGGCTAATTTTTGTATTTTTGATAGAGACAGGGTTTCGCCATGTTGGCCAGGCTGGCCTCGAACTCCTGACCTCAAATGATCCACCCTCCTCGACCTCCCAAAGTGCTGGGATTGCAAGCATGAGCCACCGCATCCAGCCCGTAGATTCTTTTGTACAAATCAACCAATACATAAAAATATGAGCAGCGAGTGGACATGTGTTCCAGGTGTGTCCTCTTTCTGAGGAGTAAACGGTGCACTCGCCTGGGCAGTGGACAGGACATGACAGTCAGGAGTGACTGAGCCCCCATGGAGGCAGCCAGCTGAGGGTGCTGGGACAGGAATGGGGTCCCATATTAGCCTGGGAGCTGGGGGCCACTGGAGGACCAGGCGTGTCAGCCCAGGGTCTGCCTCCCCTCTCAGACCCTGGGCAGGGCCCGTCCTGGGGCTCAGTATGTCTGCGTCCTCATCCCAGGGAGGCTGATGAGCCAGCCAGAGGTGCCTGCCGCTGTGCAAGGAGAGGGCTCTGAATACAAGCAGCACTTGGGGTAGAGCCCACCCCACCAAGCTGGCCTGGGACCTGACTCCCACCCAGTGGTCCTCGCATCTGAGGCTGCGCACACCCTGGCCCAGGGCCTGACTGGCCGGGCCCCTGAGATTTCTGCCTCTGGCCTGAACTCTGCTCTGACTTATGACTCCATTCTCTTCTCCCTGCATGGCTCTCCTTTGCCTTTTTTTGCAGGGGGAGCGGGGAGACAGAGTCTCATTCTGTCACCGAGTCTGGAGTGCAGGAGTGTAATCATAGCTCACTGCAGCCTCGAACTCACAGGCTCAAGCCTCCCGAGTAGCTAGGACCACAGGTATGTGCCACCAACCCAGCTAATTCTTTTTTTCCCTTGCATTTCTTTATGACAACTGATGTGTCTGGAGAACTTCCTGTGGGTCAGGCCTTGTGCTACTAATAACAGCTAAAACCTGTGAGTCTTACCACAGGCCAGGCCCTGTTCTAAGTGCTTTACACACAGTAACTCACTGAATCCTTTAAGCAGTTGTATGCGTTTGTATTATTTCCCTCACGTTCTAGATGATGAAACTGAGGCACAGAGAAGTTGAGTAACTTGTCTGAGATCGCAGAGCTCTTTGGTGGCAGGGCTGTTTTAGATGCATAGTGGTCACGGCAAGTCCTCTCCAGCTGCCATAAGCATCGTCCTCAACTGGCAGTGGAGCCAACAAACACAGAGCGGCTTCAGGCCTTGATCAAGGTCACACACTGGGAAGTGCTGGAGCTCTGAAGCGAGAGGCGGAGGTCTGTCTGGCTCCCAACTCAGCTGGGGGGGCTTGGACACATGACCACTTCCAAGTTCGTCTTTTTTTTTTTTTTTTTAAGACTGAGTCCTCCTCTGTCGCCCAGGCTGGAGTGCAATGGCGCGATCTCGGCTCACTGCAACCTCCGCCTCTCGGGTTCAAGTGATTTTCCTGCCTCAGCCTCCCTAGTAGCTGGGATTATAGGCACCCGCCACCACACCTGGTTAATTCTTTTTTTTTTTTTTTTTTTTTTTTTAAAGTATAGACAGGGCCATGTTGGCCAGGCTGGTCTCAAACCGCTGATCTCAGGTGATCCACCCACCTTGGCCTCCCAAAGTGCTGGGATTACAGGCATGAGCCACCGCGCCCGGCCCCAAGTTCATTTTGGGACAGATGGTGGGCAAGGCTGGGAGCATAGGCCTCGTTTGACAGAGGGGGAAACTGAAGCCTAGGGTGTGTGGCCATCTTGCCCAAGCGGGCACACACAGGAAGTGGCAGAGCCCAGCCAGTAATTGAACTGGGACTTTTCATGCGCAGACTGGTGATTTTCCTCTGCAGCCCCTGCCTCCTGCAAGCTCTTCCTTCTCTGAACTCAACAGCCCTGGCTTCTCACCTTCCCACACCCTCAGAACTCAGTCTTCCCAGGCCTGCATTCACATGTCATTTATGTCCGGGAAGAGTGGCCCCTCAATCTCTTCCTCTCAGCCCTCCCCAGGTGCCTGCCATGGCTGCAAGAGTATGGGGGTACCCAGCATCCCCCTTACAAGGAAAAAAGAGGTGAGACCAAGGGAGAGAAGCCTTTTCTCCTCTCCAGGCTCTCCTTCCCAGGGTTGTTGGTCCCATGACAGATATAACAGTTAAGGGCAGACAGGGCACAGTGGCTCACGCCTGTAATCCCAGTACTTTGGGAGGCTGAGGCAGGCGGATCACCTGAGGTCAGGGGTTCGAGACCAGCCTGGCCAATATGGCGAAACCCCATCTCTACTAAATATACAAAGATTAGCCAGGTGTGGTGGCACACACCTGTAATCCCAGCCACTCGGGAGGCTGAGGCAGGAGAATCGCTTGAACCCAGGAGGCAGAGGTTGCAGTGAGCTGAGATGGTTCCACTGCACTCCAGCCTGGGCAACAGAGTAAGACTCCATCTCAAAAACAAACAAACCAAACCAAAACAAAACAAAAAAACACTTAGAGGCAGTCCCAAAGGTGGGCTGGAGGGGGCTGGACACACAAGCCTCTTGCTGCTGTCTGAGTGCACACTGCTGGAGAAATCTGGGCGGAGTCCAGGCCTAGTGTGGTGTGAGGTTTGTGTGCATAAAGGGAGGGCAGTCCAGGAATCAGAGGTCCAGGGACTGTGGGTCTCAGCCACAGCACCTTTCCTGGGGGACAGGAGCTGTCGTAGCCTCGGGGTCTCACCATCTGTGCTCGGGAGTTTCTGAGGGGACAGCTGCGCTCCAGCCTGGCTTTACCTTCCCCCAGCCTTCCTGTCTTCACAAAAGCATCTTGGTTTCACCGAGGGGTTAGTTCCAGGCCTTGCAGCTGACATCATGGAGTGCAGGGATTCCCCGCACTGGCCCACGCTGAAGATAGGGGACTTGAGTTCCAGTCTTCCTTCTGCTACCGACCGGCTTTGTGACCTTGAACAAGACTTCCCCTCCCTGATTCCATCCTCATGTCACATCTGAAGCCTCCAACTTCTGTCACTGAGCTCAGGATTCCCAGGCAAGCCCACGGAGTGCCCCACAGGGTCAGAGCCGTAACAGGACTTGGAAAATAACCCGAAAATTGGTGCATGGTTCTTTTCTTTTCTTCTCTCTCTTTTTTTTTTTTTTCGGGTTTTAATTTCCCTATGTAATAATAATGATTTGCTATCACTTTTCTTTTTTATTTATTTCTTATTTTATTTAGAGACAGGGTCTCACTCTGTCACCCAGGCTGGAGTGCAGTGGTGCAATCATGGCTCACTGCAGCCTTGACCTCCTGGGTTTAAGCAATCCTCCCACCTCAGCCTCTGGAGTAGCTGGGACTTCAGGTGCGCACCACCATGCCCAGCTAATTTTTTTGGTTTTTAGTAGAGACGAGGTCTTGCTATGTTGCCCAGCCTGGTCTTGAGCTCTTGAGCTCAAGTGATCCTCCTACCTCAGCTTCCCAAAGTGCTAAGATCACAGGCATGAGCCACCATGCCCAGCCTGCTCTCACTTTTCAATGAGGAAAATGAAGTCCAGAGCAGGCCAGTGACTCCCCTGGGGTGACCAGAAGGGGTGGCTACACACAGGTGTCTACATCCCAGGCTACCCAATTTCCCTTCTGTCTATCCTTACCCCTCACTACCTTCCTTCCATTTCCTGCTGGCACTAACCCAAGCCTCAGCCCATCAGCCAAAACCCACCTGGCTTGTGGAAACTGTATTCTAATGAATGGAGACAGACAAAAAAGTAAATGGGGCCAGGAGTGTTGGCTGACGCCTTGAATCCCAGCACTTTGGGAAGCCCAAGACATGAGGATTGCTTGAGGCCAGGAGTTCGAGACCACCCTGGGCAACATAGGAAGCCCCTATCTCTACAAAAAATTAAAAAAATAGCCAGGTGTGATGGCGCGCACCTGTATCCCAGCTACTCAGGAGGCTGAGGTGGGAGGATTGCTTGAGCCCTCAGTGAGTCGTGATTGCACCACTGCCTCCAGCCTGGGCGACAGAGCAAGACTCAATCTCTACAAAAATAAGTAAATGATTTTTTAAATTAATAAAATGTAAAAGTGAAAAAAAGTTTAAAAATGTAAAAAAATGTAAAAGTGAAATGTTCATTTGAGACAAGAATTATGGCAGGAAAGGATAGCCATTCAGTGGGGCAGCCAGAGACGAAGAGTATGGTACAGGGATTGGGGAGAGGGAACTCCAGGCAGACAGAAGAGCTTGCACAAGGGCCAGGAAGTACCAGATGGCTCATCACCTTCACACAAGCAGCAAGTTGCTGGAGCTGGCATAGGTTGAGAATGAGGCATGAGGCTAGAGGCACTGGCTGAAGCCAGGTTAAGAAGAGAAGAGGAAGCCAGGCGTGGTGGCTCACGCCTGTAATCCCAGCACTTTGGGAGGCCAAGGTGGGCGGATTGCTTGAGGTTAGGAGTTCGAGACCAGCCTTACCAACATGGTGAAACCCCGTCTCTACTAAAAATACAGACCAAGCTCAGTGGCTCATACCTGTAATCCCAGCACTTTGGAAGGTTGAGTCCGGCGGATCACTTGAAGCCAGGAGTTCGAGACCAGCCTGGCCAGTGTGGTAAAATCCTGTCTCTACTAAAAATACAAAAATCAGCCAGGCGTGGTGTTGCATGCCTGTAGTCCCAGCTACTCGGGAGGTTGAGGCACAAGAATCACTTGAACCAGGAGGCGGAGGTTGCAGTGAGCCAACGTCATGCCACTGAACTCCAGTCTGGGTGAGACAGCAAAATTCTGTCTCAAAAAATAATAATAATAAAATAAAAATAAAAATAAGGCCGGGTGCAGTGGTTCACGCCTGTAATCCCAGCACTTTGGGAGGCCAATGTGGGTGGATCATGAGGTCAGGAGATCAAGAACATCCTGGCTAACACAGTGAAACCCTGTCTCTACTAAAAATACAAAAAATTGGCGTGGCGTAGTGGCGGGCGCCTGTTGTCCCAGCTACTCAGGAGGCTGAGGCAGGAGAATGGCGTGAACCCGGGAGGTGGAGCTTGCGGTCCAGCCTTGGTGACAGAGCCAGACTCCATCTCAACAAAATAAAAATTAAAAAAAATAATTAGCCAGGCACTGTGGCACACATCTATAATCCCAGCTACTCAGGAGGCTGAGGCAGGAGGATCGCTTGAACCCAGGAGTCAAAGATTGCAGTGAGCTGAGATCACGCCACTGCACTCCAGCCTGGGCAATAGAGAGAGAGACTCCATCTCAAAAAAAAAAAAAAAAAAACACAAAGGAGAAGCAAGGGATTGGGGTGTGTCAGGGAGCCCTAAGAGAAGATGGGGTTCAATTTTTTTTTTTGAGATGGAGCCTCGCTCTGTCGCTCAGACTGGAGTGCAATGGTGTGACTTCGGCTCACTGCAACCTCCACCTGCCAGGTTCAAGCAATTCTCCTGCCTCAGCCTCCTGAGTAGCTGGGACTACAGGCGCAAGACACCATGCCTGGCTAATTTTTTTATATTTTTAGTACAGACGGGGTTTCATCATGCTGGCCAGGCTGGTCTCGAACTCCTGACCTCATTATCTGCCTGCCTCGGCCTCCTAAAGTGTTGGGATTACAGGCATGAACCACTGCACCCAGCCTAAGATTTTTTTTTAATTAGAGAAGGGGGTCTCACTATGTTGCCCAGGCTGACTTTGAACTCCTGGGCTTAATTGATCCTCCTGCCTCAGCTTCCCATAGTGGTAGGATTACCAGCATGAGCCACGGCACCCAGCCAACCGCCCCCTACCCTTTCTTTTTCTTTTCTTTTCTTCTTTTTTTTTTTTTTTTTTGAGACAGTGTCTTGCTCTGTTGCCCAGGATGGACGGCAGTGGTGCAATCTTGGCTCACTGCAACCTCCGTCTCCCAGGTTCTAGCGATTCTCCTGCCTCAGCCTCCTAAGTAGCTGGGACTACAGGTGCCTGCTGCCATGCCTGGTTAGTTTTTGTATTTTTAGTAGAGACGGGCTTTCACCATGTTGGCCAGGCTGGTCTCAAACTCCTGACCTCAAGTGATCCACCTGCCTTGGCCTCCCAAAGTGCTGGGATTACAGGCATGAGCCACCACGCCTGGCCTTATTTTATTGTGTTTTTAATAGAGACGGGGTCTTGCTATTTTGCCCAAGCTGGTCTGGAACTCCTGGCCTCAAGGGATCCTCTCACCTCAGTTTCCCAAAGTGCTGAGATTACAGGTGAGAGCAGAGTCGCCCAGCCAGGGTTCAAGATGTGAGAGGTAAGGCAGTTCTGGGTGACAGTAGAGGTTGGGAGGGGCCATGGAGAGAGCCGAAGCGAGGCCCCATGTGGTCAAGGGGGTGAGCAGGTGGCATGCCTCCAGGACCCGCTGTGGGGAGCCCCAGCTGCATGGGCTGCCGGGGAGTGAGCTGCCACCACTGGGGGGTGCTGCAGAGGAAACAGGGGCTGGACTCCAGCCCCAGTTCCCTGTCCGTCTCCAGTGGCCTGTGGGGCTGCTCCCTCGGCAGATGTTGGTATTTCCCTGGTGCACTCGTTCCCACGTGGCCTGGTGGGCAGTGCCCAGGCAGGCCGAGGAGGCAGAGAGCAGGAAGGGGAAGCCCCGCCTGGTTTCTATCTCACACCAGGGACCCGGCAGGGAAACCCCACAGGTCCTAAAAAGAAAGTGGCAGCAGTTGTTCTTGGGGAAGACCAAGAAACCCCATCCTCTCCCTGAAGATGGGAAATCCAGGGCGGGGCTGAGGGTGGGGCTGTGCTGGAAGGGAGACCTGTGGTCCATGTGGCCCAGCCCTGACCATGGCCTCTACAGAGCAGAAACACCAAGATTATTCTTGGACCTGGTTGAGCCCTGATCCTGACCTCACTCAACTCGAGCCTGGCCACAGGCTGAGCCCCGATCCTGGTCACTGACTGAGCTCTCATCCCAGCCCAAGCCTGGACCCCCTGCTGAGTCCCAGTCCCAGTCAGCACCTTGGCCAAAGACCAAGCTCTAGACCCAACCCTATAGGCCACAAGCAAAGCCCCAGGTCACTGATAGCTCTGACCCTAAACACAGACACAGCCGGGACATTGGCCCGGGACTAGGCTGTGAGTTCAGCTGTACACTGATTCCTGATCCTGATTATAGACTGAAATCAAATCCTATATCTGACTCAGGTTAAAGATGGAGACAGAGCCCTTGGCCCTGGAAAAAACCCTAACCCTGGTCCCAGATATGGCCTCGGACCTGGTTTTATCCAGCCCTGACCCTAGTTACAAACTGAGCTCCAATCCCACCATCACGCTGAGCCTCTGCCTGGCCCCATGCAAAGGTGCATCCCAGCCACCCACTGAGCACTGACTCTCTTTGTGCCACCTCCCTCAGCCATCTGGTAAACCATAAGGGAGTCAGATGACTCAAAACCCTGAATCCCCTCGGGTGGGCAATCCCCTTACCTGGCTATCCATCTTTGGAAGGACAGTAGACCCTAGGATGATGGTGGCAGAGCCGAGAATCAGGAGGGGGTTTGGGACTCTGGGATCAACCAGTGAATAGGGCTGGATGGCTCACCCAAGCATGGGACATTGAGGACAGGGCTGGACGTGGGAACTTAGCAGTGAGTCTGGAGCTTGGATGTCCCGAAACCCCAGCTTCCCGTCACCCCCCATCATACCTCCCACCCCCTCCGGGAAGGGAAATTACATTTCCCCATTTTAGCAAGGGGTGGCGAGAGGGAAGAATGAGTGAACACAAAGCTGAAAGTACAAGCAGGACGGAAAGTGAAACCGGGCACAGCCCCCAGTATAAGACCCCCCCTACCCAGGAGATGGCTGACCAAAGAGGCTGGGCCCCGCCATGGGCCAGACGGCAGGCGACCTTGGCTGGCGTGAGTTTGAAGCCAGGGGTGGGGGGCTTGGTTGAGTTTGGGCAGAGAATGGACGAGCTTGGCTGGTGCAGATTGGGGGTCGAGAGCTGAGAGCAGCAACTTGGCCAAGACTGAGGATTCGGCTGGCTGCTGCATGGGAAGGGAGGCTGGCATGACTGGGTGGGGGCCTGGGGCAGTGGGGTGGTGGTCTGACCCAGGGCTGGGCAGAGGATGAGAAGGAGGCCTTGGCTAGTGGGAATGGGGAGGGTTGGACCAGCAATTTGACAAGGACCAGGTCTAGGCAGATAAATGAAGAGTTTGGAGTGAATAAGCAGAAGCCAAACAGCTTGGCTAAGACTGAGAATGGGGCCGGCTGGAGGAAGAGCAGAACGAGGTGCTGGCACAAGTGGAGCGCTGGGACCAAGATGTCAGCAGCCTCACTGGGTCAAAGGTCTTTAGTTTGATGTTGGAAGGAGGTCCAATCTGCGGCTGGTGGCTGCAGAACTCAGGGGCTAGAACCAGAGCAGTAGGCAGTGGAGAAGGTAACATGCCACGTAGGGCAGGTAGGGACCAAAGGCTGGAGGATGGAGACAGAGCCTTCAAAGGCCAGAGCCAATGACCCAGGATCAGCTGCAGAGGGTAAGGAGGGGGTCTGGGGGCTCCAGAGGTCAGGTTGGAGATGGCACAGCTCACTTATGGTTGGGCTTGATCCACCAGGGCCTGGGGGCACCCACCCTGTCCCCAACATTGAGCTAGGAAGAACCCCACTCTGCCTTAAGTCTCCAGGATGTCAGAGGGTCCGAGTGGCCCCAAAACCAGGGAGTCTGAATGCCAGAGATCTTACGTTAGGCATTGCCCACCACATCTGGAAGCCCACGAGGGAGGTAGATGTCCCTAGAAGCTCCCCTTCACCTTTATCAGGGGACATTTCGAGAGCAGAGCCCAGGGGTTAGAGATTGAGAGAGGACAGGGAAGAGGCAGGGAGAGAAGGGAGAGCAGGATGGACTTCGGGCCAGTTTTGGTTTGTGTTTCGAGGAGAATTGTGTAACTCTTGTGCTTGCTAGATTTCCTCTCCCTGAGGGGGAAATTGATGAATGCTGCCCTCTTCCTAGAGCGCCCATCCGCTGCCCCTCTTTCCAGGAAAACACAGGTCAGGAAGCATACTCGGAATTCAGCCATTCTGGGCTGGGCGCAGTGGCTGATGTCTGTAATCCCAGCACTTTGGGAGGCCAAGGCAGGCGGATCACCTGAGGTCAGGAGTTGGAGACCAGCCTGGCCAACACGGCAAAACCCCTCTCTACTAAAAATAATAAAAATTAGCCAGGCGTGGTGGCACATGGCTGTAATCCCAGCTACTCAGGAGGCTGAGGCAGGATAATTGCTTTAACCTGGGAGGTGAAGGTTGCAGTGAGCCGAGATCGCGCCACTGCACTGCAGCCTGGGTGACAGAGTGAGAATCTGTCTTAAAAAAACAAAAGCTCCCATACTGTGGATTCGCCCCAGGCAGGTTACCCTGCTAGGATCCACCTGCCGTGGTGGAAACTGGACAAACCTGTCCTTTTGACTCCCTGGAATAGAGCCTCTGGCATTGCCAGCCCATCCCTGGGGACCTCATGGCCAGTTCAAGCCATCAGAGTCGCTTGGCTGAGCCCAAAGAATCCTTGGCAGAACATGGTGTGCCCACTCCTGGGGCAGATGGCTGCCTCCCTCTGCATTCTCTGGGGAAAACCCATGGGCTCTGCATTTGGAAAAACCTGGAATCCAGTCCTGGCTTCCCACCTTCTGGCTATTTGATCTTGGGCAAGTCAACCTCACTGAGCCTCATCTGCAAATTGGGGAGAACAATAGCACTGAGGCTGCCACACGTGGTTGTGCAGGTTGCTCACTGAAAAAGGCATTTGGCCAAGGGAGTTTATGGGGGTCAAAATCCAGTCTCTGTCCCGGCACAGTGGCTCATGCCTGTGATCCCAGCAATTTGGGAGGCTGAGGCGGGAAGATCTCTTGAGGCCAGGAGTTCAAGACCAGCCTGGGCAACATAGTGAGACCCTGTCTCTACAAAAAAATAGAAACAGGCACAGTGGTGTGTCCCTGTGATCCCAGCTACTTGGGAGGCTGAGGCGAGAGGATCACTTGAGCCTGGGAGTTCAAGGCTACAGTGAGCTGTGATCACACCACTACACTCCAGCCTGGGTGATAGAACAGAACTCTGTTTCAAAAAAAAAAAAAGGATCAGGCTTCTGGTCTTTTTGCAAAAGTGGGCACACCATGCGGAGATGCCATATGGGGGCCGTGCTGGCTGCATCGTGGGGTTTTGTTTTGTTTTGTTTATTTGAGACAGAGTCTGGCTCTGTTGCCCAGGCTGGAGCACAGTGGTGTTAGCTCACTGCAGCCTCTGCCTCCCAAGTTCAAGCGATTCTCCTGCCTCAACCTCCTGAGTAGCTGGGATTACAGGCATGCACCACCACGCCCGACTAATTTTTGTATTTTTAGTAGAGACAGGGTTTCGCCATGTTGGCCAGGCTGGTCTTGAACTCCTGGCCTCAGGTGATCTGCCCGCCTCGGTCTCCTAAATTGTTGGGATTACAGGTGTGAGTCACCGCACCCAGCCTCCATTGTGGTTTTGAGGAGGCAGAGGAATGATGCTGGTCAAAGTGCCTGCACCGTGCTCACAGCTAGCACAGGCTCAGAAAAGGCATGTTCCCTTCCTTCTCCCGAGTTCTCAAGCTCTCTCCCTGTCTTGCCACCCTCTTCCCATCTCTCCAGGGCTCAGCCTGTTGCTGCTTCCCTTGCTCCTGGTTCAAGCTGGTGTCTGGGGATTCCCAAGGCCCCCAGGGAGGCCCCAGCTGAGCCTGCAGGAGCTGCGGAGGGAGTTCACAGTCAGCCTGCATCTCGCCAGGAAGCTGCTCTCCGAGGTTCGGGGCCAGGCGCACCGCTTTGTAAGTCCCCCTAATGCAGCTGGTGCTGGAGATGGGCAGACCCCCAATCCCTTCTGGCCCCCACTAACAGACCTTGCCCCCCAGGCGGAATCTCACCTGCCAGGAGTGAACCTGTACCTCCTGCCCCTGGGAGAGCAGCTCCCTGATGTTTCCCTGACCTTCCAGGCCTGGCGCCGCCTCTCTGTGAGTGAGGGCTGGTGGAGTGGGGCGGGAAGCTTGTGATAGGCTGGGGCCAGGGTGCAAGATGAGGCTGGAGATTGAGCTGGAGATGCATTGGGGATAGAACCTGGATAAGGCTGAATATGTCATTGGACATAGAGATGAAAGACAGGCATGGTGACTTACACCTATAAACCCAGCACTTTGGGAGGCCCAGGTGGAAGGACTGCTTGAGGCCAGGAGTTCAAGACCAGTCTGGGCAACATAGTGAAACTTTGTCTCTACAAAAAAAAATTTAAGAGTTAGCCAGGCATGGTGGTGTACACCTTTGGTCCCAGCTACTCAGGAGGCCGACATGGGAGGATTGCTTGAGCTCCGGAGTTGAAGGCTGCAGTGAGTTATGATCCTGGACTCCAGGATGGAGAACAGAGGGAAACCCTGTCTCAGAAAAATAAATAAACTGCCAGGCGTGGTGGCTCATGCCTGTAATCCCAGCACTTTGGGAGGCTGAGGAGGGCGGATCACCTGAGGTCAAGAGTTCAAGACCCAGCCTGGCCAACATGGCGAAACCCCATCTCTACTAAAAAATACAAAAATTAGCTGAGCGCGGTGGCTCACGCCTGTAATCCCAGCACTGTGAGAGGCTGATGTGGGTGGATCACCTGAGGTCAGGAGTTCGAGACCAGCCTGACCAACATGAAGAAACCCCACCTCTACTAAAAATACCAAATTAGCCGGGTATGGTGCTGTGCGCCTGTAATCCCAGCTACTCGGGAGGCTGAGGCAGGAGAATTACTTGAACCCAGGAGGTGGAGGTTGCAGTGAGATGAGATCGCGCCACTGCACTCCAGCCTGGGCAACAGAGCGAGACTCCATCTCAAAACAAACCAACAATAAAGATGAAGCTGGAGTAAGGAAGTGGGGTTGGGAAGAGGTAAGAGTGGAGCTAGGCATGGAACGTGGCAGGCATGGGACTGGAATGAGGCTGGAGAGAGATCACAGCAGCATGGAGGGTGGGTGGAGGTGGCACTGGGGGTGAGAATGCGGATAGTTAGAGATGAGAAGGTGATGATGAGGGTGAACGTTAAGCATGGGATGGAGAAGGGATGGGGATTGCTGGTGGGGAAGGGAATGGAATAGGGTTAGGAATGAGGTTGGAGATGGGATGGAAAGATGGAAAGAGTGAGTCTGGGCACATGGAGGAAGGATGGAGTTGGGGTTAGGAATGGGAATGAGGCTGAAGATGGGATGGAAACACATGGGCAGGAGGTATGATGGGATGGTGGAGGAGGGAAGGGAACAGGGCTGTGGATGGAGAGTGCTTCAGGGACTGAGAGGGGGTGCGTTAGAGAAGATCATTGGCATAGGAGTGAAAGGGAGGCTGGAAAAGGAGATGGGACAAATGTCCCAGACAGTGGAGATGGAAGGAATGGGGACACAGCTGGGCTGAGGTTGGGGAAGAGCTACAGGGATGGACTGGAGGCTGGAGCGTGGAATGGGAAGGAGACCCGGATAGGGAGGGGGTGGGTGTGATATGGCCATCCTTGGCCTGTGGGCCTTTCCTGACCATCTCCCTCCCCTTCAGGACCCGGAGCGTCTCTGCTTCATCTCCACCACGCTTCAGCCCTTCCATGCCCTGCTGGGAGGGCTGGGGACCCAGGGCCGCTGGACCAACATGGAGAGGATGCAGCTGTGGGCCATGAGGCTGGACCTCCGCGATCTGCAGCGGCACCTCCGCTTCCAGGTAGAGCCCGGCCACCCTCCACCACCCCAGACCACGTGGGAAAGAAGACTCGCTGGCTCATTCAGTGATCCCATGCTCTGAGTGTGTGTGAGAGAGTGTGAGTGTGACTGAGTGTCCATGAGTGTGTGGGTTCATGAGTGTGAGAGTGTGAGTGTGACTGTGTGGGTCCGTAAGTGTGAGTGAGTGTGACTGTGTGGGTCCATGAGTGTGACAGTGTGACTGTGAGAGTGTGTGAGTGTGGGTCTGTGAGTGTGAGAGTGTGTGGGTGTGACTGTGAGTGCATGTGGGTCTGTATGAGTGTGAGCATGACTGTGTGTGAGGCTGTGGGTCCGTGAGTGTGAGAGTGTGTGAGTGTGTGGGTCTGAGTGTACCTGACTATGAGAGTGTGTGGGTGTGACTGTGAGTGTGTGTGTGGGGGGGGGCTGTATGAGTGTGAGCATGACTGTGTGTATGTGGGTCCGTGTGTGAGTGTGTGACTGTGAGTGTGTGGATCTGTGAGTGTGAAAGTGTGTGACTGTGAGTGTGTGGGTGTGGGTGTGACTGTGTGTGTGGGTCTGTATGAGTGTGAGCGTGACCGTGTGTGAGTGTGTAGGCCCATGAGTGTGAGACTGTGTGAGTGTATGGGACTGTGAGTGTAAGAGCGTGGGAGTGTGTGGGTGGGTGTGTGAATGTGAGTGTTGTGAGTGTGAAAGTGAGGTGTGTGGGTGAGAGTTTGGGTATAGGTATGTCAGTGTGTGAGGATGAGTGTGAGTGTGAGAGTGTGTGGGTACGTGAACGATTTTTTTTTTTTCTGAGACTAAGTCTCACTCTGTCGCCCAGGCTGGAGTGCAGCGGTGCGATCTCAGCTCACTGTAACATCTGCCTCCCAGGTTCAAGCAATTCTCCTGCCTCAGCCTCCTGAGTAGCTAGGACTACAGGCGTGCACCATCATGCCCGGCTAATTTTTTTGTATTTTTAGTTTCACCATGTTGGCCAGGCTGGTCTGAGACTCCTGACCTCGTGCTCTGCCCGCCTCAGCTTCCCAAAGTGCTGGGATTACAGGCGTGAGCCACCGTGCCCAGCCATGAATGTGTTTTGTGTGAATGTGACTGTATGGGAATGAGTGTGGGTGCGTTGTGAGAATGAGTATGTGTGTGAGTGTGTGCGTGTGTGTGCGCGCACACACAGCCACACCAGGCCCTGGTGCCGTCCCTCAATCTTCACATTCTCCTGGGGCTCCATCTTCAACAGGAGGCCATTGGGCTGTGAGGTCACTCGGGGTGTGTCCTGAGTGCCCAGCACAGCGTCTGCCTCCTGTTTCCTTTCTCCCTCTGATTCTCTGATGTCACCCAGATCCTCCAGAACCTTTCAAAGGGAAATCAGAATTTTACACTTAATGAAACGAGAATAGAAAATGCAAGCAGCAGGGCTGGGCGTGGTGGCTCACGCCTGGAATCCCAGCACTTTGGGAGGCCAAAGCGGGTGGATCATTTGAGGTCAGGAGTTCGAGACCAGCCTGGCCAACATGGTAAAACCCCATCTCTACTAAAAATACAAAAATTAGTCGGGCGTGGTGGTGCACTTCTGTAGTCCCAGCTACTCAGGAGGCTGAGGTAGCAGAATTGCTTGAACTGGGGAGACAGAGGTTGCAGTGAGCCGTGATCACCCCACTGCACTCCAGCCTGGGCGACAGAGCGGGACTCCCAAGAAAGAGAGAGAGGAATGGCAAGCAGCAGGGAATCTGAGCTATGTCACCCTCTGCCTGTTGCTGACCCAACCCAAAAGCAACTTTCACAGCAGAGAGAAACTTCCTGAACCCCACGCCTCGGGGCAGTCCTTGGGGTGATCTAGCTCTGTGAGCATCCTCTTGCTCCTTGACTTCCATTTTCTCGAACCGAAAGATCAGGTGAGACGCGTTAGCAGGTGACATCATGGAAGATCAAGCAGGGAATGTCCGGGGAAATCATGACCTTGTGGTCACTGATGTCATTGGGAACCGCTGGGCATGAATAGGGAATGAGGATTCCTCTCAGGTTCTCGGCCTGGCCCCTCCCTGACCCATGGCCTCTCCTCACAGGTGCTGGCTGCGGGATTCAACCTGCCAGAGGAGGAGGAGGAGGAAAAGGAGGAGGAGGAGAGGAAGGGGCTGCTCCCAGGGGCACTGGGCAGCGCCTTACAGGGGCCGGCCCAGGTGTCCTGGCCCCAGCTCCTCTCCACCTACCGCCTGCTGCACTCCTTGGAGCTCGTCTTATCTCGGGCCGTGCGGGAGTTGCTGCTGCTGTCCAAGGCTGGGCACTCAGTCTGGCCCTTGGGGTTCCCAACATTGAGCCCCCAGCCCTGATCGGTGGCTTCTTAGCCCCCTGCCCCCCACCCTTTAGAACTTTAGGACTGGAGTCTTGGCATCAGGGCAGCCTTCGCATCATCAGCCTTGGACAAGGGAGGGCTCTTCCAGCCCCCTGCCCCAGGCCCTACCCAGTAACTGAAAGCCCCTCTGGTCCTCGCCAGCTATTTATTTCTTGGATATTTATTTATTGTTTAGGGAGATGATGGTTTATTTATTGTCTTGGGGCCTGATGGTCCTCCTCGGGCCAAGCCCCCATGCTGGGTGCCCAATAAAGCACTCTCATCCACCCCTGGCCTCCGCTTCTCTTCGGGTAAGGGCTGTCTGACACCCAGAGGGCAGGGCAGCCTGGAACGGGGTTAGCAACCTCTAGCCATCCTGAACCCCTCTCTGCTCCTACATTTTTGGGGTCTCTGGCCCACCTTCCCCTACTATGTCCTGCTCAGGCAGGCAGTTGCCATAGTAACCAGCAGCATCCTGAGGCCGAGCTACCGTTTTGGAAGCTCAAGGCAGCTCATCTTTGATTCTGAACAGTGCTCCTTAAGCCCTCCTAACCGCCTTCCTTTGGCCTGGATGCAACTCCAGAGGTTTGTGTTATCCCCGCCCAGTTCTGAGGGTCTTGGTGCAGGGAGTTGGGCTGGGAAGTGGGAGTTAGAGAGGAAGGCCTGTAAGGAAAATGGTCGCTGTTCCCTCAGTCTTCCTTGCAGTCTTTATTGTTTTATTTTGTTTTTAAAAGATGGGGGTCTTGCTATGCTGCCCAGGCTGGTCTCGAACTCCTGGTCTCAAGCGATCCTCCCACCTTGGCCTCCCAAAGCTCTGGGGTGACAGGCATGAGCCCCCGTGCCCAGCCTCCTTGCAGTCCAGACAGCTGACTCAGGCTGGGGAGGAACCAGGGCAGGCACCCTGAGAGGTGGTCTCAGTGGGGTAGGTGGTCCACCAGCCTGTGTTGGAGAATCAGACTCCTTAAGTTCACGGTCTTCCCAGACGTCTGGTTTTGCCTGCTCCATGAATGATACATCAAGACACTGAGGCCCAGAGGGTGGAGAGGATGTGTCCACAGTGGCAGAGGGAGCAGGGCTCAGTGGCATTGGAGCAAGCCTTCTGGCACCCACTCAGGGCCTGGCTCCCAGAGCACCGGGTCTCAGTCACTGGGGCTTAGGCCGGCCCAGACGGGCTTGCAGCTCCTGCATCATGCCAGGGTGCGCGAGGCCAAACCTGGAGGCGGAAGTCAGGCCCGTGAGAACAGGTTCCCAGGTGCCCACGGTCTCTTCCCCACCCCAGCTGAGTTGCCCTGTGCCTACCCGTGTCCCAGGGGCCTTCTCCTGGCTGGCACCGGGGTCCCATCATGACTCAGAGGGCTTGGCTCCAGGGGTTCCTCCAGCTGGAGGGGTCTCTGCTCAGGAGCTGACAGCTCCTCCTCAGGAGGGTTGGGGGCTGGGGGCTCCTCCTGCTGCTCCCAGGCCGGAGTCCGACGAAAAGAGGGCCGGGAGCGACGCTGTGAGGAGATTCTCGAGAGGTGCACGCGACTCCTTGGGACAGAGACGTCTAGGAGGGACCCGGGGAGCGGGGCCTGCAGGAAAGGGGGCACAGAGGACCATGGGGCCAGCTTCGGGATTCCACTCGTTCCCCCCGAGACGCCACCAAGAGCCCTCACCTCGCTCCAGCTGTTGGCAGCACCTCCTCTGGCACTGCCCATGGCCTCAGCCGTCTCGGCTTCCCCGACTGACTCCGGTGCAGCTTCTGCAGGGGCCTGGTGTGTTGGCTGCTCCTCCTGGCCCCTGACGTGTTCCAGGCTTTCTGGCTCAGTCTCCTTGGCCTCTGCCCTCCGGCCCCCGGTCACCATGAGACCCTCTGCATCAAGGAGCCTTGGTGCCTCTCCCTCAGGGTGGTAGTCCCCACACCGCCCCTCACTGTCTTCCCTCTGTTCTCTCTCCTGCCATCCAACAGCCTCTTCTTCCAACAGCGTCCACTCTTCTAGAAGCCCCCCAGCCTCCACCATGGCTCCCATCCCCTCTGCCCTCGCTGTCTGGGAGCCCACGGGATCCAGCCCACAGCTGTCCTCTGCGCCTGCAGATTCCTCGGCCTCTACCCGCCCTCCCCAAGGTCCTCCCTCCCTGGACTCAAAAGCCTCTACTTGGCTGCCTCTGCCAGTCACCTCTTCCTCTGCTGAGCCCTCCAGACCAAATTCTTGCCCACCTGCATGCTCTCCTGCTGCTGCCTCTTCCTTTTCTCTCGAGTCCCAGCCTTGCCCAAGCGCCCCTTCCAAAGCTTCACCAGCGCCAGCAGCGCTGATGTCTGGGACCACCTCACCCCCCATAATCCCAGCAGCCACAGAGCCAGTCTGTGCATCCTCACGGTCCGGGAGGCCCACAGCCACCGCTTGCAGGCTCCAGCCTCTTCTGGATGTTCTGTCAGCCTCCGCCTCTTCATCCTCAGTTTCTCTGGCATAGGCCTCTCCCAGTGACGGGCAAGGCCCTG
The DNA here is from genome assembly GCF_029289425.2 of Pan paniscus. Lineage (NCBI taxonomy): Eukaryota > Metazoa > Chordata > Mammalia > Primates > Hominidae > Pan > Pan paniscus. Next base: position 31,102,132 of record NC_073267.2, on the reverse strand, counting down.
CATCTGCCCCTGTGCTTCCGTCCAGCTCCTGGTTCTCTGAGACAGACGCCTCTCCCTCCTCAGTTCCACATCCCGCGTCCTGGGTTGTCAGCCCCTCCCCGCCTGCCTCTGGGACTTCTGATAGTTCAGACTCTCGGTCTCCTTCAGCCTCAGCCGCCAGGGTCTGGCCTCCCGCAGTCTCCTCCTCCTCCCGCTGCTCGCCATCGGCCGCAACCTCCTGAGTATTTCCTCTCTCCATGTCCTTTCTCGTGCGGTTTTCCCAGGCTCCTGGGAAGGCCTCGGAGGCCTCAGGCTTTACAGACCCCGCGTGCCTGGGACCTGCCTCCAGGCTCCTCTCCTGCTCCTCTTTGCTCAGGGCCAGAACTCCCATGAGCTCCACCTCCCCTGCCTCCCTTTCCTCGGGTTGCTTAGTTGGGGTCTGGGTGCCCCCCATCAGCTCAGGTCCCTGACCTTTGGTGATGCTGTGTGTGAGGCCACCCCATTCCACCCCCAGTGGGCCACAGCTAGTCTGGGCCGCCTCACTCTCCTCCCCTGTGAGCTCCTCCTCAGGCCTGGCCTCTGGAGTTGCCTCCAAGTCGGCAGCGCCTTCAGCCTCTCCATCTGAGGGCAGCTCAGCCACTGGATCCCTGCTGCTCCCTCTCTCCTCCTGGGCCTCCTCTGCCTGTACCAGCTCTTCCATCCTGGCCCGGTCGGCCCTGATCTCCAAGTCCTGCCTCATCTCAGCCTCCTTACCACGCAGGTCTACCTGGCCCTCAAAGCTCTCCCCTGCCTCCTGGCCTCCCACAGCCTCCCTCCCTGCAGTCTGGCTCTCAGCAGCCTCTTCTGTTCTTTCAGTGCCCAGGACCTGGGCCTGTTTGGGGAAAGGGCTCACCTCAGCCTCTCTCTCCTCATCCCCCTCCTCCTCTAGGACCCAGACTTTTCCAGTAGCCTCTAGGAGCCTTTCTCCTGGGACTGCTCCATATTCTGTCTGTCTGACTCCCAGCAGGTCAGCCTCCTCTTTGCCTGAGGTCGTCCAGGCCTTGTCCCCTCCTAAGGCTGTCCCGGCCTCCTCCCCTCCTGAGGCTGTCCCAGCCTCCCCACCTGAGGTCGTCCAGGCCTCCTCCCCTCCTGAGGCTGTCCCGGCCTCCTCCCCTCCTGAGGCTGTCCCAGCCTCCCCACCTGAGGCTATCCCGGCCTCCTCCCCTCCTGAGGCTGTCCCGGCCTCCTCCCCTCCCGAGGCTGTCCCAGCCTCCTCCCCTACCAAGGCTGTCCCGGCCTCCTCCCCGCCTGAGGCTGTTTCAGCCTCCTCCCCGCCTGAGGCTGTCTCAGCCTCCTCCCCGCCTGAGATTGTCCTGGCTTCCTCCCCATCTAAAATTGCCCTGGCCTCTTCCCTACCTGGGGTTGTCCTGGCCTCCTCTCTGCCTAAGATTCCCCAGTCCTCAGGCTCTGCCCCTGGGCCCCATGTCCCCCATGCCCTAGTGCTTTCACAGGCCTTCTCCACCACTACCACCTCTTCTCCTTTCCCAGCCCCTTCGGCCCCAGGCTCCTCAGTTTCCCCTGCATCTGCCTCCCTGACCCCCTGCTCCATCTCCCGGTTGTCCCCTGCCGCCTTTGGCCCAATAGCACCAGCCTTCCCCTCCGTCTCCCCATGCCAGGTCCACTCTGACTCCGCCCCTCTGGCCATCCCTGGCTCTCTTGCCCTGACCTCTTCCTCCTCCTCCTCCTGTTCCCAGCTTCTCAGCCTCTCCTCTCTGTTCACTTCCTGCTCATGGGACTCCTGCCTCTCCTGGGCTTGGCCGCTCCTGTCTTGGCAAGCCCCAGACCCTGCCTTGGATTTCTTTCTGGCCTCCAAGTGGGCGCTTGGCTCCTGGCACCTGGCAGCCTTGGCTGTCTCCCCAGCCCCACTGTCCTGCCTCTCTGCTTGGGACCCATGGGAGCTGCCATCTCCCCAGCCCCAGGTCTGTTCTACAGCTGAGCTCCCCACTTCACGTTTTCTGTCATCTCCAGGCCCTCTCAGCCTTCCAGCCCCCTCGTTTTGGCTGCCTCTAAGGCCCTCCAGGTCCTCCTGGGCTTCCTCCTCTACAATCTTCCCTGTCTTTCCCACCGCCACAGCCCCCAGTTCCTCAGCCGCCTGCGCCTCCCGCTCTACAGTGGGGACTGCATCTCCCAGGAGGTAGGAGACAAAGGTGCCGAGGGAATCCTAGGAAAAAAGAGAGAGGGGAGAGTCATTGAGGAGAGTCCCAGCCCTTTCCCTGGGGGCCCTGGCTGGAGGAGCCCAGGTTAAGGAAGAGGGTACTGGGATCTGAAAGGAGAAGAAGAGGATTTGCAGAAGGAGCCAGAAGGGGCATCGATTAGGGGTACGAGGATGCATGGTTGGAGGTGGGGACTGAAATTCAGAAAATATTAGGCCAGGAGTCTGCCTGAACCTGAGAAAGCAATCTCCAGTTTGAGGAGATCAGAAGGAGGAGGGGAAAGGTGAGGCCCCAGGGGAGGTGCCCGGAAGTGAGGCCCCAGGGAATGGGGTGCAAGTATCTGGCAGCTGTCTGCCCTTCTCACCAGTGCCCCCCTCAAGGCCTGGTGCAGCCCAGGGAGGTATAGCCGGAGGAAGTCCATCCTGTCTGTCTCTGTCTGTGTGTCCAGAAAGCTGATAATGACCGTCCCCACCCACCAAGACAAGCCAACCTTCCCCAGGACCAAAGGCACTTCCTCTTCCCCTGTCTCCCTGATGCGTCCCCACCCCAGGCCCTGCCCACCGCCCCTGATGCCCACAGTAGCCCCCACTGCAGCCCGGGAAGTGGGTGTACATCACACAGGGGACTCAGGTGCACATTTGGAAATAAAGAACAAGCAAGAGGCCAGAAAGGACAAAGTGGGAGTAGGAGACCTTAGAACTGGGGAGAGGGAGAGGGAGGGGACATGTGGCAACAGCAGCTCAAGTGACTCAGGTCTCCTATCCGCACCTCAGCCATTTCCGCCTCCCCTACAAGCCACAGCCACTCTGCAAGAGGAAGCTGGGGTTTGTGGTTCCTGTTTTGCCTGGGAAGAAAGAGTAGCAGTGAAGAGGGGGCTGGTGGGAGCTCTGACACATTTCGGCATCATTAACGCTTCCCCCAGGGGCAGAAGGGGCCGGATTGGTGGCTCTGGGGTGCATCCCCTCACTTATGATTAGGCTTGCAAAAAAGAACTTGGCTAAACTTTATATTGTGGATATCTGTGTCTGCCTCCCACCTTCCTGTGACTTCCTTGATGGCAGATGCCATGTATGAAACACTGCTGAATTTCTAGAGCCCTGCACGTTAGTAGGATTCCATTTTTCATCAGCTGAGTGACCTGGGAGGCACACTAGAGAGGGCACATTTCTTTTCTTTTCTTTTTTTTTTTTTTTGAGACAGTCTCACTCTGTCACCCAGGCTGGAGTGTAGTGGCGCAGTCTCAGCTCACTGCAACCTCTGCCTCCTGGGTTCAAGTGATTCTCCTGCCTCAGCCTCCCGAGTAGCTGGGATTACAGGTGCATGCCACCACACCTGGTTAATTTTTGTATCTTTAGTAGAGACAGGGTTTCACCATGTTAGCCAGGCTGGTTTCGAACTCCTGACCTCCACCTTGGCCTCCCAAAGTGCTGGGATGACAGGCATGAGCCACCACGCCCAGACGAGAGGGCACATTTCCAACTGCATTCTGAAGGCCTGGTGGTGAGAAAGAGCATATAGAGGTGGCACAGCCCATAGCAGAGATGAGGCCAAGGACAAGAAGAGAATGCAGGATGCCGCTTTCCACCTAGAAGAAGGTAAGGGTATGATTCCTTATTTGGAACTACATAAAGTGACCTTGCTCTACTTCTCTTCCCCATACCCTCCTTCTCCCCTCCCCAGCCCCACTTTCCTATTCCAATTAGGGCAATTCTATGAAATCACAGCATCAGAATCTTAGGCCTTAAAATCATTTAGTCTGGCCAGGTGCAGTGGCTCACGCCTGTAGTCCTAGCACTTTGGGAAGCCAAGGCAGGTGGATTGCTTGAGCTCAGGAGTTTGAGGCCACCCTGGGCAACGTGGCAAAATCCAGTCTCTACAAAAAATACAAAAATTAGCTGAGCACAGTGGTGCGCACCTGCTGTCCCAGCTACTCGGGAGGCTGAGGTGGGAGGATCACCTGAGCCTGGGAGGTCAAGGTTGCAGCAAACCAAGATCCTGCCACTGCACTCCAGCCTGGGGAACAGAGCAAAACCCTGTCAAAAAAAAAAAAAAAAAAAAAATCTGGTCTAAGCACCACCTTTGATGGAGGCAGGAATCCTGCAGCAGCCTGGAGCCAACCCAATGGCTCCCTGCCTCTGGTGCTCTATTTCTTATCACCATACAGGTCTCTAAGGTCACCTTTAGGTCTAACATTGTATGAATGATTGTCAGCAACTTTCCAATTTTTTTCATATATATATATTTTTTTATTTTATTTTTTACTTTTTCTTTTTTTGAGACAGGATCTCACTCTGTCACCCAGGCTGGAGTGCAGTGGCGTGATCATAGCTCACTGTAGCTTCAACCTCCTGGGCACAAGTGATCCTCCCACCTCAGCTTCCAAGGTACCTGTGACTACAGGAATGCGCCACCATGCCCGGCTAATTTTGTTTTATATATATATATTTGTACCTTGGTTTTCTCATCTGTAACACCAGGGGTTGAAGTGCTGTGATATTTTTTGGTTCTAGGATAATTTGGAAATAGGGATCTCTTAACATCTTGGATACTGCCAATAGATCATTCAGGAAATCCCTTTAGATGAGTGTTATGTTTACTTAGGTCTCTAAAACAATTTGTAAGGTCAACAGATGGGGATAAGAATGACCTGAAGCTGGTCGTCTTTGTTCGCAACCAGAAACAGTCCTGCCTCAAAAAAAAAAAAAAAAAAGGGAGTAGGCAGGTGGCCATATTTGTTTCTGGCAAGTAAGTGCTGAAGGAAAGGAGCTGAAGCCTCCCACAGCCATAACTGGTGCTGGCAGGCTACTGTCTCGGTCTTGGGCGCCACTGATCTAAGGTCACGGCTCTGCTTGCTGCTCCCACCTGCTCCAGTTTAAAACCTGCGGTTCCAGGGTTCTCCAGCCCCTCCCTTTCTCACGCTCCGAAGCCGAGAAGGCCCAAAGCGAAGACAGAGAGGACCCGGAAGTAGGGAAAACCTCTGAGCACGTGATGGGGGAACACGCGGGTGCTGTCACGTGATCCGACAAACGGCCTCTGCATAGTGCAGAACATTCTGCTGCTCTTAAAGGTACAGGCCTCAGGGTCCCTGCTGTAGACGGGGCGGGGGCAGAGTACGATGGGTGGGGCGTGGTGGGTCGTAGGGCGCTCGAGATGGAGCCCCCAGCTTTCTTGATGGATCGCGGGGCGCGAGTGCCCTAGACAAGGCGGAGCTGGGACCGGCAATCGGGCGTTGATCCTTGTCACCTGTCGCAGACCCTCATCCCTCCCGTGGGAGCCCCCTTTGGACACTCTATGACCCTGGACCCTCGGGGGACCTGAACTTGATGCGATGGGAGGCTGTGCAGGCTCGCGGCGGCGCTTTTCGGATTCCGAGGGTGAGTATTCCCGCCCACCCTCATGGAACGACCACCTCTGGCTCGCAGCCCACCTGAGGGGAATGAGAGCTGACTCGGCCCCAGGAGGACACGCATGGAGCGGTCGTGCACCTGAGAGTAGGTGGGGGTCATGCCCTCTTCTCGCTCTCCCAGGGGAGGAGACCGTCCCGGAGCCCCGGCTCCCTCTGTTGGACCATCATCAGGGCGCGCATTGGAAGAACGCGGTGGGCTTCTGGTGAGTGGCCTGAGACTGCAGCAAGTGACAGTGGCATGAGAAGAGGGAAGTGACCGGAGGAAAGGGGGAAGAAAGAGTTAAGCTGCGCAAAGGAGCTGAACCCAGAAATATTTACTGAATCCACTGGTTTGCCCCGGGGGCAGCATGTAAAATTTCCAAACTTCACTCCTTATCACCTTCCGGATTTAGCAAGATCCTCATACCTACCACCTGTAGGATTATTTACTTTTTTCTTCCAGCCAATTCAGCCTTAACGTTTTTTAATGCACATATTTTTAAAAAGAAAACTTTAAATCACGACTCCACTTGGAAAACCAGCGTTTTCCTAATGAACGTTTAAATAAATGCATCACTACTAAAACTTTTTATTTTTTTAATTTATTTTATTTTATCTTATTTTTTTTTCTTTTTGAGACAGGGTCTTGCTCTGTTGCCCAGGTTGGAATGCAGTAGTGCAATCACAGCTCCCTGCAGCCTGGAACTCCTGGGCTCAAGTGATTCTCCCACCTCAGCCTCCAAGTAGGTGTGGCTACAGGTGTGCACCACCGCATCTGCCTAATTTTTAAATTTTTTTATAGAGATGGGGGTCTCACTATGGGACCTGGGCTGGTCTCAAACTCGTGGCCTCAAGTGATCCTCCTACCTCAACCTTCCAAAGTGCTGAGATTACAAGCATGAGCCACCATGCCGGGCCTGAACCTTTTTTTTTTTTTTTTTTTTTCTTTGAGCCGGAGTCTCTCTCTGTCCTCCAGGCTGGAGTGCAGTGGCGCAATCTCGGCTCACTGCAAACTCCGCCTCCCAGGTTCACACCACTCTTCTGCCTCAGCCTCCGGAGTAGCTGAGACTACAGGCGCCTGCCACCACGCCCGGCTATTTTTTTGTATTTTTAGTAGAGATGGGGTTTCACCGCGTTATCCAGGATGGTCTCGATCTCCTGACCTCGTCATCCGCCCGCCTCGGCCTCCCAAAGTGCTGGGATTACAGGTGTGAGCCACCGCGCCCAGCTTTTTTTTTTTTTTTTTTTTTTTTTTTATTTTATTTTTGAGACAGAGTCTCACTCTATCACCCAGGCTGGAGAGCAGTGGCACAATCTCGGCTCACCGAAACCTCCACCTCCAAGGTTCAAGCGATTCTCCTGTCTCAGCTCCCCGAGTAGCTGGGATTACAGGCGCGTGCCACCAGACACAGCTAATTTTTTGTATTTTTAGTAAAGACAGGATTTCACCATGTTGGTCAGGCTGGTCTGGAACTCCTGACCTTAGGTGATCCGCTTGCCTCCACTTCCCAAAGTGCTGGGATTACAGGCGTGAGCCACCGTGCCCCGCCCTGACATAGGGGCTTTGGGATCACAGACTTGGATTCACTTCCAGCCTCCAAGGCCTCTCCCAGAAACTCTCTGTGACCACTCTCCTTTTTTTTTTTTTTTTTTTTTTTTTTGAGATAGAGTCTCACTCTTGTAGCCCAGGCTGGAGTGCAATGGCACAATCTCGGCTTACTGCAACCTCCGCCTTTCGGGTTCAAGTGGTTCTCCTGCCTCAGCCTCCTGAGTAGCTAGGATTACAGGCATGTGCAACTTCGCCCATCTAATTTTGTATTTTTTAGTAGAGACGGGGTTTCTCCATATTGGTCAGGCTGGTCTCGAACTCCTGACCTCAGGCGATCCGCCCGCCTCGGCCCCTCAAAGTGCTGGAATTACAGGTGTGAGCCACTGCACTCGGCCTCTTCCTTTTTATTTTTTATTTTTGTGACAGGGTCTTGCTCTGTCACCCAGGTTAGAGTGCAGTGGCATGATCACAGTTCACTGCAGCCTCTGACTCCTGGACTCAAGCAATCCTCCCACCTCAGCCTCCCAAGTAGCTGGGACTATAGTGCAAGCCACCACACCTGGCTAATTTTTAAATTTTTTGTAGAGATGGGGGTCTCACTATCTTGCCCAAGCACCAAAGCCTGTATTTTTGACCCCAACATTGAATGAGGATGGGATCTGGTGATAGAGGGAAAAAAAAGAGGGGGATGATTGAAGGGCACAGGTAAGGGAAGGTTTGGCACAAAGGCTACAGATGGCTGCAGGATGAGGAGGGAGTTGAGACCTGTCCTGCTCCTTCCAGGCTGCTGGGCCTTTGCAACAACTTCTCTTATGTGGTGATGCTGAGTGCCGCCCACGACATCCTTAGCCACAAGAGGACATCGGGAAACCAGAGCCATGTAAGTGACTCTCTACCACCACCACCATGGTTAGTCCCTGTGGGAAGATGAGGGGGTGGGACAAGGTGGGGTAAAGTTTCCAGTCTCTGGCTGGGCGCAGTGGCTCACACCTGTAATCCCAGCAGTTTGGGAGGCTGAGGCGGGCGGATCACTTGAAGTCAGGAGTTCGAGACCAGCCTGGCCAACATGGTGAAACTCCGACTCTACTAAAAATACAAAAACTAGCTGGGTGTGGTGGCACACACCTGTAGTCTGAGCTATTCAGGAGGCTGAGGCAGGAGAATTGCTTGAAGCCAGGAGGTGGAAGTTGCAATGAGCCAAGATCACACCACTGCACTCTAGCTTGGGCAACAGAGTGAGACTCCATCTCAAAAAAAAGAAAGCTCTTGAATGTGTTATCTAAACAAAGTCCATTTACAGGGCCATCTGCGGCCTGTGGTCTAGTAGTGTGAGACTCATATGGAAACCCCCTCTTCATTGTGCATGCAGAGACGCTGAGGTCCTGAGAAGTCAATCACTGCTGACCCAAAGCCATCCTTCAAGTGAAGGCAGAGCTGGGACGGGAGCCAGGCTCTGTGTGTCTATCCCTCTGCCTCCAGGGTGAAAGACATGCTTTTCTCCCATTAGGTGGACCCAGGCCCAACGCCGATGCCCCACAACAGCTCATCACGATTTGACTGCAACTCTGTCTCTACGGCTGTGCGTACTCATCTCACCTGGTCCTTGCCTGACCCAGGGCCCCTGGGTCTATAGACCCCACTCCCAGCCCTTCACTACCCAGCTGGGACTGTCATGATTAAAACAGTTGAGACCTGGGCTGGGCGCACTGGCTTACACTTGTAATCCCAGCACTTTGGGAGACCAAGGTGGGAGGATCACTTGAGCCTAGGAGTTTGAGACCAGCCTGGGCAGTATAGTGAGACCCCCATCTTAAGGAAAATAATTAAAATATGTATATATATATAATAATTGAGACCTTAATATAATTTCTGAGGCTGAGGCGGATGGATCACTTGAGACCAGGAGTTCAAGACCAGCCTGGCCAACATGGTGAAACCCCATCTGTACTAAAAATACAAAAATTAGCCAGGCATGGTGGTGCACGCCTGTAATCCCAGCTACTCGGGAGGCTGAGGCAGGAGAATCACTTGAACCCAGGAGTTGGAGGTTGTAGTGAGCCAAGATCGAGCCACTACACTCCAGCCTGGGTGGCAGAATGAGACTCACTCTCAAAATATATATATATATATAGTTTCTGAGTCCTTTCTGTCTGTAGCATATATTAGCTCATTTAAGCCACACAGCAGTCCTGTGAGCTAGGCGCTATGATATTCCCATTTTCCAGATGAGGAAACTGAAGCTCAGAGAGTATAAACTCTTGACACACAACTAAGGAGTGGCAGAGCTGAGACTTGAACCCAGGCGTGCCTGACTCCAGAGCCTGTGTTTGTAGCAGGCCTGTTTGGCCAGCTCCTGCCTCTCCTTGGCCACGTGGTTGGGAGGGTTGTCCCCTGGAAGCTCTGCGGTCTCACTCTATTCTCCTGTCCCAGGCTGTGCTCCTGGCGGACATCCTCCCCACACTCGTCATCAAATTGTTGGCTCCTCTTGGCCTTCACCTGCTGCCCTACAGGTCTGGGTGAGGGTAGTGGGAGGCAGGGTGGGCAGGAGCTGAGAAAGGGGAGGCCGGGATGGCTGAGATGCTGAGAGTAGAGACCGACCTTCCCCCTCCCTTCCCTTCTCACCCCCTCAGCCCCCGGGTTCTCGTCAGTGGGATTTGTGCTGCTGGAAGCTTCGTCCTGGTTGCCTTTTCTCATTCTGTGGGGACCAGCCTGTGTGGTGAGTGTGTGGTTCTGTGTCAGATGGGGAGCCCCGAGGAACCGCATCAGAGCATTTGTGGGAAGAGTCTCCCCAGCCTCCCAGAGGAAAGGGATTCATTCTGTCACCCTTAGAAGCCTGCTAGGGCTATCAGCAGTAGGAGATGGGAGACTGGGACAATTTGGAGGGGTAGGCAGTGGAGGAGATGGGAGAAAATGGATGAATTAGATGGAGATTGAGGTGAACAAAGTCAAGACTCTGTGATGGACCAGGCACAGTGACTCATGCCTATAATCCCAGCACTTTGGAAAGCCAAGGCAGGCAGATCACCTGAGGTCAGGAGTTCGAAACCAGCCTGGCCAACATGGAGAAACCCCGTCTCTACCAAAAATACAAAAATTAGCTGGGTGTGGTGGCAGGAGCCTGTAATCCCAGCTACTCGGGAGGCTGAGGCAGGAGAATCTCTTGAACCTGGGAGGCAGAGGTTGCAGTGAGCCGAGATCACGCCACTGTACTCCAGCCTGGGTGACAGGGCGAGACCCCGTCTCCAAAAAGAAAAGAAAAGAAAAAGACTGATGAAGGGGCAGAGACATCAAGGGTGCATGTCTGCCCCTGGTCTGATAACTGGGTGGATGGAGGTGCCACTCTCCATGAAGGGACACGCAAGGGAGTGGGGCTCTGCTTCAGACCTGGAACCTGGCCTATGCATGGGATCTATTGGAGCCTCTATGAGCTGATACTGAGGAGGCCATGGCCAGACACATTAGAGGCCAGGGCAGTGTGGCAAGGTGAGGTGTGACCATCCCAGTGCTTGTCCTCCCCCCAGGTGTGGTCTTCGCTAGCATCTCATCAGGCCTTGGGGAGGTCACCTTCCTCTCCCTCACTGCCTTCTACCCCAGGTAAGCAGGTGGAGCAGGGAGTGTGGGGAGAGGCTGTCCCATGGTCAGCCTAGGTCCTCCTGAATGTTCCTGTGTTCTCCTTCCCAGGGCCGTGATCTCCTGGTGGTCCTCAGGGACTGGGGGAGCTGGGCTGCTGGGGGCCCTGTCCTACCTGGGCCTCACCCAGGCCGGCCTCTCCCCTCAGCAGACCCTGCTGTCCATGCTGGGTATCCCTGCCCTGCTCCTGGCCAGGTGAGCTACCCTGAGCCGGGAGGGAGAGGGGTCCAAGGAGAGAAAACTTGGCCATGGCTGGGTGTGGTGGCTCACGCCTGTAATCCCAGCACTTTGGGAGGCCAAGGAGGGCGGATCGCCTAAGGTCAGGAAACCAGCCTGGCCAACATGGTGAAACCCCGTCTCTACTAAAAATACAACAATTAGCCAGGTGTGGTGGCGGGTGCCTGTAGTCCCAACTACTCAGGAGGCTGAGGCAGGAGAATTGCTTGAACCCCGGAGGCAGTGGTGGCAGTGAGCCGAGATCGTGCCATTGCACTCCAGCCCGGGCGACAGAGTGAGACTCTGTCTCAGGAAGAAAAAAAAAAAAAAAGAAAGAAAAGAAAACTTGATTATGATTGCAATCTTCAAGTCCCTACCTTGCTGTGAAGGGAGGCGGAATCTGGACTCTGATAGCCCCACGTGTGAGTCCTGGAGCTGCCACTTTTTAGCTTTGTAGCGTTGAACAATTTACTCCACCTCTCTGAACCCTCAGTTTCCCCATATCTCAAATGGCAGTTGTTCTTGCTTTCCTTGGAGGTGATGAGGGTAATGCATTCAGCACAGTGTGGTTCCCAAGGTGATTAGAAGTAGGATGAGGGTGGACTTTATTTGATTAGTTCCTTTTTTTTTTTTTTTTTTTTAATCAGTGTTGACCAGGTTGGCCTCGAATGTGTAGCCTTGCCTGCCTGAGTGCCAGGGCAACCGGCCTGAACCATGGTGACTCCCTTTTTTTTTTTTTTTTTTTTTTGAGACGGAGTCTCACTGTGTCACTCAGGCTGGAGTGCAGTGACTGGTGTGATCTCAGCTCACTGCAGCCTCGGCCTCCCGGGCTCTAGTGATTCTCCTGCCTCAGCCTCCCGAGTAGCTGGGACTACAGGCCCATGCCACCATGCCTGGCTAATTTTTTATATTTTTAGTAGAGACGGGGTTTCACTGTGTTGGCCAGGCTGGTCTCAAACTCCTGACCTCAAGTGATCCACCTGCCTTGGCCTCCCATAATGCTAGGAATACAGGCGTGAGCCACCGTGCCCGGCCTGATTAGTTCTGTGTATTTTCATGCATATTACAAAACACTTTGGCCGGGCATGGTGGCTCACACCTGTAATCCCAGCTCTTTGGGAGGCGGAGGTGGGCGCACCACGAGGTCAGGAGTTTGAGACCAGCCTGGCCAATATGGTGAAACCCCGTCTCTACTAAAAATACAAAAATTAGCCAGGCTTGGTGGCGCTTGCCTGTAGTCCCAGCTACTTGGGAGGCTGAGGAGAAGAATCGCTTGAACCCAGGAGGCAGAGGTTGCAGTGAGCCGTGATTGTGCCACTGCACTCCAGGCTGGGCAACAGAGCGAGACTCCGTCTAAAAAAAAAAAAAACACACACTTTGAACTAGCCAGACACACCTGGCCCTTCACAAGATTAGTGCTTAGGACAAGTCTAAGTAGAAAAAGTGAGTCCATTTAAAGAAAAATATTAAGTAAAAATATATATATACAGGAGGAATATGGATATGGCAAATAACATGAAGCCAGAACCTAAGTGACTAAAATCGAGGAAGTTCTGGCCTAGCACAGAGTGAACGTATAATTAATGGGAGCTAGAGCAACCATTAGAATAATAATGGCCAGAAAACAGAACTGACTCGCTAGGTATGAGCCAGCAGTCCGAACAAGGGCCTGCTGAGCACAGTGGCTCACAGCTGTAATCCCAGTGCTTTAGGAGGCTGAGGCTGGAGGACCACTAGAGGCTAGAAATTTGAGACCAGCCTGGGCAACATAGCGAGACTCCATTTATACAAAAAATGGAAAATATGAGGCGGGCTTGGTGGCACATGCCTGTAGTCCCCGCTACTTGGGAGGCTGAGGCGGGAGGATTGCTTGAGCCTGGGAGGTCGCGGCTGCAGTGAGCTATGATTGCACCACTGCATTCCAGCCTGGATGCTGGAGAAAGACCCTGTCTCTGAAAAAAATCAAAACAAAATGAAGGCCCATGAATAGGAACAAGGAGATAAATTCAGCTCCAAAGAAGGAAGCCTTTGTCCACAATTGGAGCTCTCCCGCACAGCGTAGGAGCCTTAGAGGCAGTGAGCTACCCATCTTTGGAAGTGTTCAAAGGTAGAGGTGTTCCCTGGGAAAAGTGGCCTAGATGGTCCCTGGGGACCTTCCCAGCCAGTAGGGTTTTCTGACCCTGCCTTCATCCTACTCCTAGCTATTTCTTGTTGCTCACATCTCCTGAGGCCCAGGACCCTGGAGGGGAAGAAGAGGCAGAGAGCGCAGCCCGGCAGCCCCTCATAAGAACCGAGGCCCCGGAGTCGAAGCCAGGTAGGAGACACAGACCCTCAGAGAGGTCACTTTCTTTCTCTCTGGGTTTGGCCTTTTCCTCTCTGCAATAGGCAAAGCTAAGAGGGGAAAGAGAGTGAGTGTACTGGTTATGGGAAAAGCCTTTGTCTATTTGAGAAATACTTGTTGAGGACGAGCACAGTGGCTCACGCCTGTAATATCCCAGCACTTTGGGAGGCTGAGGCAGGAGGACCGCTTGAGCTCAGAAGTCTGAGTCCAGCCTGGGCAACAGAGCAAGACCTTGTCGCAAAAAAAAAAAAAAAAAGAAAAAAGAAAAGAAAGGAAGGAAGGGAGGGAGAGAAGGAGGGATATTAATTGAGTACTTACCATGTGCCAGGCATTCCAATCACAAGTGCTGAGGCCCTGCGGTGGGGATAAGCTGGGATGTTCTAGAACCAGAGAATGGCCAGTGAGACTGGGCAGGGTGGGCCAATGGCCATCTGTGGAGCTGTACAAGAGACATTGGCCGGGCGTGGTGGTTCACACCTGTAATCCCAGCACTTTGGGAGGCTGAGGCAGATGGATCATCTGAGATCAAGAGTTTGAGACCAGTCTGGCCAACATGGTAAAACCCCGTCTCTACTAAAAATAAAAAAATTAGCCAGGTGTGGTGGTGCATGTCTGTAGTCCCAGCTACTTGGGAAGCTGAGGCACGAGAATCACTTGAACCCAGGAGGCAGAGGCTGCAGTGAGCTGAGATTGCACCACTGCACTGCAGCCTGGGCAACTGAGTGAGACTCTGTCTCAAAAAATAAAAAAAAATTAAAAATCAAAGAGACGTGAAGAGGTCTCACCTGGTTAGCTTTTATTTTCATCATGATAAAGTATGTATATTACTCGAAGTTTACCATTTTATTATTTTTTATCTTACTTTATTTTTTTGAGGCGGAGTTTTGCTCTTGTTGCCCAGGCTGGAGTGCAATGGCGCAATCTCAGCTCACTACAACCTCTGCCTCCCGGGTTCAAGTGATTCTCCTGCCTCAGCCACCCGAGTAGCTGGGACTACAGGCACCTGCCACCACACATGACTAATTTTTGTATTTTTAGTAGAGATGGGGTTTCTCCATGTTGGCCAGGGTGGTCTTGAACTCCTGACCTCAGGTGATCCGCCCACCTCAGTCTCCCAAGGTACTGGGATTACAAGCATGAGCCACTGCGCCCAGCCATTTTAACCATTTTTAAGTGTCCAATCCAGTGGCATGTAAGTGAGTTCCCACTGTTGCGTGGTCTGGTTAATTCTGTCATACCGGTGCCTCTTTGCCGAGTCTTCAGTGTGAAAACTTCATCTGCCCTTCTCTCTCTGTTCCCCTGCAGGCTCCAGCTCCAGCCTCTCCCTTCGGGAAAGGTGGACAGTGTTCAAGGTTCGGATGATGGCTGGGGTATGTCCCTGTGGGGCTTGCTCACCTCCAGGCCCCCCGCTTATATCTTCTGCCTTTTCCAGGGTCTGCTGTGGTACATTGTTCCCTTGGTCGTAGTTTACTTTGCCGAGTATTTCATTAACCAGGGACTTGTAAGTGAGGGGTGCTAGGAGGGGTGTGGAGGTGGCGATTGGGGCTGGGACCCACACGGCCCCGTCTATCTCCCCTGTCTGGTATTTGTTGCAGTTTGAACTCCTCTTTTTCCGGAACACTTCCCTGAGTCACGCTCAGCAATACCGCTGGTAAGAGGAGCGAGGGCAGTGGGCTGGGAGGGCGCCGTGGTGATGCAGCTGCCCTGCCCAGTAGGCACCGTGGGGAGCGGGATGGTCCCTGGAGGAGCCTCCTCTCCTACCCTCAACCCTAACCTCAGGTACCAGATGCTGTACCAGGCTGGCGTCTTCGCCTCCCGCTCTTCTCTCCGCTGCTGTCGCATCCGTTTCACCTGGGCCCTGGCCCTGCTGCAGGTACCAAACCCCTGCCCCTCACTTCACTCCCACCTTGGCTCCCAGCTTGGCTCCCAGCTTCCCCAAACCCCCTGCTTCCCACTATCAGTGGGAAGTGTAAATTTTTTTTTTTTTTTTTGAGACAGAGTCTTGCTCTGTCATCCAGGCTGGAGTGCAGTAGTGCAATCTTGGCTTACTGCAACCTCTGCCTCCCGGGTTCAAGTGACTCTCCTGCCTCAGTCTCCTGAGTAGCTGGGATTACAGGTGCCCGCCACCATACCTGGCTAATTTTTGTATTTTTAGTAGAGATGGGATTTTGCCATATTGGCTGGTCTTGAACTCCTGACCTCAGGTGATCTGCCGGCCTCAGCCTCCCAAAGTGCTGGGATTACAGGGAAGTGTAAATTGTACACTATCATTTCTTAGCACAGGGAACCAAAGTCCAGCAGAGCTCCATGTAAAATGTATAGTCTCAGGAGCCAAGCAAAACTGAGCTTCAGTACTCAGCCACTGTGTGACTTAGGGCAGGTCTCAGAACCTCTCTGAGCCTCAATTTCCTCATGTATAAATTGGGTGTGGCCAATACCTATTTTTCAGGGTAGTTGTAAGAAATAGAGATGAGAGAAAGAATCGAAGAACAAGATTTTGTTGTGTGTGTGTGTGTGTGTGTGTGTGTGTGTGTGTGTGTGTGTGTGTGTTTTAAGCATTGGGATTGGGCTGGGCCAGGTGGCTCATGCCTGTAATCCCAGCACTATGGGAGGCTGAGGCAGGTGGATCATTTGAGCTTGGTAGTTCAAGTCCAGCCTGGGCAACATGGCACAATCACATCTCTACAAAAATTAGCCAGGTGCAGTGGTGCACACCTGTAGTCTTAGCTACTGGGAAGCTGAGGTGGGAGGATCACTTGAACCCATGAGGTCAAGGCTGCAGTAACCAAGGTCATGCCACTGCACTCCAGCCTAGGCAATAGAGTGAGACCCTGTCTCCCAGAAAAAGAAAAAAGAAAGGAAAAGTCGGAACCTTCCTCTGTCGCCTAGGCTGGAGTACAGTGGCATGATCATAGGTCATTTACCTCAGGCAAAGAGACAGGCTTTCAAATAATGTTTCTAACTATAAGAAAATGTACAGTTCTTTTATTCTAGATAGTTAATTATAATAGAATTGGTGACTTTGAAGTCAGTGGGTTATTTATCTTGAGGGTGGTGAGCAAATTCAACTGCCCTTGGCAAACAGTAGTTTACAGCTTTAAGGGCGCAAACACCCTTCCTTACAACAGTCTAATAAAAGGAGTTTCATATAACCAGCATTCATTGTTTCAAGGTTACAAATCCACAGCCCCTGCAGGTAACTGTTACAATAAACTGTCAACTGTGACAGGAAAGTCCTCTGCCTTTGAAATTTAGGAACTTGGCCAGTCCTGGTGGCTCACACCTGTAATCCCAGCACTTTGGGAGGCCAAGGCAGGTGAATCACCTGAGGTCAGGATCAGGAGTTTGAGACCAGTCTGGCCAACACAGTGAAACCCCGTCTCTACTAAAAATACAAAAATTAGTTGGGCGTGGTGGCACCTGCCTGTCATCTCAGCTACTCGCTAGGCTGAGGCAGGAGAATTGCTTGAACCCCGGATATGGAGGTTGCAGTGAGCCGAGATTGCAGTACTGTACTCCAGCCTGGGCCACAGAGCGAGACTCCATCTCCAAAAAAAAAAGACTTAGGAACTCAATTCTGTGATAGCAAAATACAGAAATAGAGATTATACTTTAGGCTAGGTGTTGTGGCTCACACCTGTAATCCCAATGCTTTTGGAGGCTAGGGTGGGAGGATCACTTGAAGCCAGGAGCTTGAGACCAGACTGGGCAACATAGTGAGACCTCCCACCTCTACAAAAAATTTAAAAAAAAAAAAAAAAGCCAGGTGGGAGAATTGCTTGAGCCCAGAAGTTTGAGAGAGCAGCCTGGGTAACATCACGAGACCTCATCTCTACAAAAAACAACAACAGGGTGTGGTGACATTCACCTGTAATCCCAGCTACTCGGGAGGCTGAGGCAGGAGGATCGCTTTAGCCCAGGAGTTCCAGGCTGCAGTGAGCCATAATCATGCCACTGTACCCCAGCCTGGGTGAGACCCTATCTCAAAAAAAAGGATTACACTTTCATATTATGGCAAAAGCATGTAAATATCCTCCAGCCTCCTTCCTTATTTATCTGAGCAGTGCTGCAAGCCCAGGGTTTGTACCCACAAAACCCCAAATTTATAACTCAGGGTGCTTGTAGATACCACTGAAACATGTAGCTTATGGTTTTAAGCTACATGTTTTTAGCTATAATGTTTTTTGTTTTGTTTTGTTTTTTGAGATGGAGTCTCGCTCTGTTGCCCAGGCTGGAATGTAGCGGTGCAATCTTGGCTCACTGCAACCCCTGCCTCCCAGATTCAAGCGATTCTCAAGCCTCAGCCTTCCGAGTAGCTGGGATTACAGGTGCGTGCCACCACACCCAGCAAATTTTTTGTTTTGTTTTGTTTTGTTTTGTTTTTTAGAGACAGAGTTTCGCTCTTGTAGCTCAGGCTAGAGTACAATGGCGTGATCTTGGCTCACTGCAACCTCCGCCTCCCAGGTTCAGGCGATTCTTCTGCCTCAGCCTCCTGCGTAGCTGGGATTACAGGCACGTGCCACCACACCTGGCTAATTTTTGTATTTTTTAGTAGAGATGGGGTTTCGCCATGTTGGCCAGGCTGGTCTTGAACTCCTGACCTCAGGTGATCCACCCGCCTTGGCCTTCCAAAGTGCTGGGATTACAGGTGTGAGCCACCACACCTGGCTAGAGGTGTGTCCTTTTTAATGCTCAGCTTTAAGTCCACCTCAGATTTAATGAATTAGGACCTCTAGGGTAAGCCCCGCTTGGGGCATTTGTACCTAGATCCCCAGGCGATTCTTACATATACGAAAAGTATGAACCGCCAGGAGGAGGCCTACACACTGCACAAGAGGCAATGTGGTGTGGTCAGGGCTGGGAGGATGGCACCTCCTTGAGAGACTGGGGCACAGAGGTGGGACCTACACCCTGGGGTGGGGATCAAAGAGGCTTCCTGGCCAGGTGCGGTGGCTCCTGCCTATAATCCCAGCACTTTGGGAGGCTGAGGCAGGGGGGCAGCGACTGCTTGAGACCAGGAGTTCGAGCCCAGCTGAATAGGATGCCCGGCTACTCCCACCTTGTTTTACCATCGTGAACCAACGGTTTTTCAAACAGGGGCAATTTTGCTGCCCAGGGGATGTTTGGCAACGTCTGCAGGCATGCTTTGGTTGTCACAACTGAGGGATGCTATGGGCATCCTGCTAAATGCGCTGCCATATACAGGACAGCCCTCACCATGCAGAACAACCAGCACCAAATGCCAAGAGTGCTGCAATTGAGAAATCCTGGTTTCGATGGTCCCACTTCCTTTAAGAAGCCTCCATTTTTTTTTTTTTTTTTTTATGAGACAGGATCTTGCTCTGTCACCCAGGCTGGAGTGCAGTGGCACAATCATGGCTTACTGCAGCCTCCACCTCCTGGGTTCAAGCAATCCTCCTGTCTCAGACTCCCGAGTAGCTGGGACTGCAGGTGCGTGCCACCATGCTCAACTAATTTTTAAATTTTTTTGTAGAGATGGAGTTTTGTTATGTTGCCCAGGCTGGTCTCGAACTTCTGGCCTCAAGTGATCATCCCACCTTGGTCTCCCAATGTGCTGGTATTACCTGCATGAGCCACTGCACCAGGCTGAGGTTGAGAATTTTTTTTTTTTTTTTTTGGGATGGAGTCTCTCTCTGTTGCCCAGGCTGGAGTGCAGTGCTGCGATCTTGGCTCACTGCAGCCTCTGCCTCCCAGGTTCAAGTGATTCTCCTGCCTCAGCCTTCCAAGTAGCTGGGACTACAGGACCACTACACCCAGATAATTTTTGTATTTTTAGTTGAGATGGGGTTTTACCATGTTTAGTAGAGACCAGGCCAGGCTGGTCTCGAAATCCTGACCTCAGGTGATCTGCCCACCTCAGCCTCCCAAAGTGCTGGGATTACAGGTGTGAGCCACCGCACCGGGCTGGTGTTGAGATTTTATCTAGACCTGGCAGCCCTCTCCTTCACCAGTAACTCCTAAAACCAGGGGCCCCTGGAGGGGAGGCCACCTCTCCTTCCCTGCCCCGCCCTGGTCCCAGGCTTAGCCTCTCCCTCTGTTCACAGTGCCTCAACCTGGTGTTCCTGCTGGCAGACGTGTGGTTCGGCTTTCTGCCAAGCATCTACCTCGTCTTCCTGATCATTCTGTATGAGGGGCTCCTGGGAGGCGCAGCCTACGTGAACACCTTCCACAACATCGCCCTGGAGGTCAGCATTGGCCGGGCAAGGGCTGGGGGTGGCCTGTCCAGGGACACCCAGTGCAGGGATGTCTGGGACTGAAGCCTCACCCCTGCTCTCTGCCCTCCCAGACCAGTGATGAGCACCGGGAGTTTGCAATGGCGGCCACCTGCATCTCTGACACACTGGGGATCTCCCTGTCGGGGCTCTTGGCTTTGCCTCTGCATGACTTCCTCTGCCAGCTCTCCTGATACTCGGGATCCTCAGGACGCAGGTCACATTCACCTGTGGGCAGAGGGACAGGTCAGACACCCAGGCCCACCCCAGAGACCCTCCATGAACTGTGCTCCCAGCCTTCCCGGCAGGTCTGGGAGTAGGGAAGGGCTGAAGCCTTGTTTCCCTTGCAGGGGGGCCAGCCATTGTCTCCCACTTGGGGAGTTTCTTCCTGGCATCATGCCTTCTGAATAAATGCTGATTTTATCCATGGACTTCTTATATCGTTTTTGTCTCTAAAAAGAAAGTTTTATTATGAAAGTAATACATGCCCACTTTCCTATATATAGACAGCATAAAGAAGGTATGTCAGCAGATTTCTCCCTTTTTTGTTTGTTTGTTTGTTTGTTTTGACAGAGTCTCGCTCTGTCACCTAGGCTGGAGTGCAATGGCGTGATCTTGGCTCACTGCAACCTCCACTTCCCGGTTCAAGCAATTCTCCTGCCTCAGCCTCCCGAGTAGCTGGGATTACAGGTGGGCACTACCATGTCTGGCTAATTTTTATATTTTTAGTACAGACGGCATTTTGCCATGTTGGCCAGGCTGGTCTCAAACTCATGACCTCAGGTGATCCGCACACCTTGGCCTCCCAAAGTGCTGAGATTACAGGTGTGAGCCACTGTACCTGGCCTCTGCCGTCTTTGAGGCCTTACGTACTCATTCATTCATGCATTCATTGTTTGGGACAATCTGTAAACAATCATGTTGGACATTCTTTCCAGCATGAAAGTTTTCAGAGAAGTGGAAAGAATTGTGCAGTGAATCATCCTGAGTATGCGCCACCCTGTTCTATGTTAACATTTTGTTACAGTTGCTTTATCATGTAGTCCAGCCGCCATCAAATCTATGTATTCACTGTTCCATCAGTGAGTAGATAGAGCTAATGAATGGCAGGGTTGGCACCTGAGGCATTTTATTTTATTATTATTTTTTATTTTTAGAGACAGGGTTGCACTCTGTCACCCAGGCTGAAGTGCAGTGGCACAGTCATGGCTCACTGTAGCCTTGACCTCCTAGACTCAAACAATCCTCACACCTTGGCCTCCCAAGCAGCTGGGACTGCAAGTGCATGCCACCAAGCCCAGCTAATTTTTTTTTTTTTTTTTGTAGAGACGCGATCTTCCTATGTTACCCAGGCTGGTCTTGAACTCTTGAGCTCAAGCAGTCCTGCCTCGGCCTCCCAAAGTACTGAGATTACAAGCATGAGCCACTGCTCCTGGCCTCCTGTTATTTAGGTACAGTTTGTATACACAGTAAAATGTATAAATTGTTACATATTTTTACAGTAAACTGAGTCTGGGCCAGGCACTGTGGCTCACACCTGTAATCCCAGCACTTTGGGAGGCTGAGGCGGGCAGATCACCTGAGGTCAGGAGTTTGAGACCAGCCTGCACAACGTGACAAAACCCCGTCTCTACGAAAAATATAAAAAATTAGCCAGGTGTGGTGGCTTGCACCTGTAGTCCCAGCTACTTGGAAGGCTGAGGCACAAGAATTGCTTGAACCCAGGAGGCGGAGGTTGTGGTGAGCTGAAATTGCACCACTGCACTCCAGCCTGGGCAACAGAGCAAGACTCTGTCTCAAAAAAAGAAAAAAAAAACTGAGTCTGACTTAGTGTTTCTCATACTTCATTGTTACCCTTTCTACTATATTTGCCATATCTGAACCTAACAGTACTTTTATTTACTTAATATTTTTCATTAAAGCAACTAACCTTTAATATACATTCAGTTATTTTAAAGGGAAACATTATTAAAATCATGAGTTTGAGGTGATATATATGTATTTTCTACTTTACTTTAAATAGTTATGTAACTATTGGAGTTTAAAAATGAACATGCAAGTTCCCCCTGAGACTACTCCATTACGACCAGTGATGTTTGTGGACCCAGATCTAGGAAATGCTGACCCACTGGTTAATAGCATGGGCTTTGGGGGCAGAAGGAACTGACTTTCAGGTGCCAACCCTGCCATTCACTAGCTCTATTACCTTGGGCAAGTCACTTCACCTCTCTGCACCTCAGTTTCCTGATCTGTCCAATGGGATAATAATAGCACCAGCATTTCATAAGTTGCTTTTGGAAACTACACGAGATCATGTCAACACTCAATAAACATCAGCTCTGATCATGCTATGATATGACTCCTGCCTCTCACCTTTGCATTGCATTATACCCGTGTTTCTCAAACCTTAGTGTGTACTGGAGGCCTTGTTTTTTGTTTTTGTTTTCTTGGAGACCAAGAGTCTTGCCCTGTCACCCAGGCTGGAGTACAGTGGCATGATCATAGCTCACTGCAGTCTCAACCTCCTGGGCTCAAGGGGTCCTCCTGCCTCAGCCTCCTGAGTATCTAAGACTGCAGGCACGCACCACCATACCTGGCTAATTTTTATATTTTTGGTAGAGATGGGGTTTCACCATGTTGTCCAGGATAGTCTTGTACTCCAGAGCTCAAGTGATCCACCCACCTTGGCCTCCCAAAGTGCCAGGATCACAAGTGTGAGCCACTGCACCTGTCCCTGCCTGGCTAATTTTTTTTTTTTTTCTGTAGAGACGAGGTCTTGCTTTGTTGCTCAGGCTGGACTGGAACTCCTGGCCTCAAGTGATCCACCTGCTTCAGCCTCCCAAAGGGCTGGGATTATTACCCATGAGCCACCACACCCAGCCACAATATTTTATTTATCCATTTGTTAGTTGATGGATATTGGGGTTTCAATTTTTTGACTTAACTATGAATCATGCTGCTATAAATGTTTGGGTAAAGTTTTTGTGTGGACACATGTTTTCCATTTCTCTTGGATAATATCAAGGAGTGGAATTGCTGGGTTGATGGTAATTTTGTTTGATCCTTTGAGGAACTACCCGACTGTTTCCCAAAGTGGCTGCAATTTTACATTCCACTGGCAGTGTACGAGGACTCCACATCCCCACCAATACTTGCTCTTTTCCATTCTTTTTCCACCACAACCTCCGTCTCCCCGGTTCAAGTGATTCTCCTGCCTCAGCCTCCCTCTTTTTTTTTTATTTTTGAGACAGTCTCGCTCTGTTGCCCAGGATGGAGTGCAGTGGTGCTATCTCGGCTCACTGCAATCTCAGTCTCCTGAGTTCAAGTGATTCTCCCACCTCAGCCTCCCAAGTAGCTGGGATTACAGGCATGCGCCACTACACCTGGCTAATTCTTTTTTTGTTGTTGTTTTTTGTTTTTGTTTTGTTTTGTTTTGTTTTTTCAGATGGAGTCCTGCTCTGTCACCAGGCTGGAGTGCAGTGACGCAGTCTCTGCTCACTGCAGCCTCCGCTTCCTGGGTTCAAGCTATTCTGCCTCAGCCCCCCAAGTAGCTGGGATTACAGGCACCCACCACCACACCTGGCTAATTTTTGTATTTGTTATGGAGACGAGGTTTCGCCATGTTGGCCAGGCTGGTCTCCAACTTCTAAACTCAGGTGATCCACCGGCCTTGGCCTCCCAGAGTGCTGGGATTACAGGCATGAGCCACCGTGCCCAGCCTCTTTTCCGTTTTTGTTTTTTTTTTTCCTTTGGTTGTCTGGTTTGGTTTTTATTATAGCCTTTCTAGTGAGTGTGAAGTGGTATCTCATTGTGGTTTTGATTTGCATGTCCCTGGTGACTAATGATGCTGAGCATCTTTTCATGTCCTTATTGACCGTACATATAGTTCTTTGAGAAATGTCTTCTCAGATCCTTTGCCCATTTTTAAATGGGATTGTCTTTTTTTATTAAAGAGCCAGAGATCTGAAGTCTTTTTGAGTTGTAAGATTTCTTCATATATTCTAGACAGAAGTCCCTTATAAGATACATGATTTGCAAATATTTTCTCCCATTCTGTGTTGTCTTTTTACTTTTTTGATATTGTCTTTTGGTACGGAAAGACACTTATTTTGATGAAGTCCAATTTATCTATTTTTTGTTTGGTTGCTTGTGCTTCTGGTAACATATCTAAGTGGGAGCCAGGTGCAGTGGCTCATGCCTGTAATCCCAGCACTTTGGGAGGCCAAGGCGGGAGGTTTGCTTGAGACCAGGAGTTCAAGACCAGCATGAGCAACATTGCAAGGTTCTATCTCTATAAAAAATTAAAATAATGATAAAAGGAGGCCGGGCGTGGTGGCTCATGCCTATAATCCCAGCATTCTGGGAGGCAGGAGGACAACTTGGGCCAGGAGTTCAAGACCAGTCTGGGCATCATGGCAAAAAAAGAAAAAAGAAAAAATAATTATCCTGGCAAGGTATGCCTGTAGTCCCAGCTACTTGGGAGGCTGAGGCGGGAGAATTGCTTGAGCCCGAGAGGTGGAGGTTGTAGTGAGCTGAGATTGAACCATTGCACTCCAGCCTGGGTGACAGGAATGAAACCCTGTCTCAAAAAATAAAAATAAAATAAGCCAGGTGTCGTGCTGCATGCCTGTACTCCCAGCTACTCTGGAGGCTGAAGTGGGAGGATCACTTGAGCCTAGGAATTCGAGGCTGCAGTGAGCTATGATCATACCACTGCACCCCAATGTGGGCACAGAGCAAGACCCTATCTCTTAAAAAACAAACAAAGGGGCGGGGTGCAGTGGCTCACGCCTGTAATCCCAGCACTTTGGGAGGCTGAGGCGGGCAGATCACGAGGTCAGGAGATCGAGACCATCCTGGCTAACACGGTGAAACCCCATCTCTTTTTTTTTTTTTTTTGAAACAGAGTTTCATTCTTTTTGCCCAGACTCCCGGGTTCAAGCGATTCTCCTGCCTCAGCCTCCTGAGTAGCGGGGATTACAAGGGTGTGCCACCACACCCAGCTAATTTTTTATATTTTTAATAGAGGCGGGGTTTCACCGTGTTGGCCAGGCTGGTCTCAAACTCCTGACCTCAAGTGATCCGCCCACCTCGGCCTCCCAAAGTGCTGGGATTACAGGCGTGAACCAGCGCGCCCAGCCTCCTACATTTTCTTCTAAGAGTTTTATAGTTTTAGCTCTTACATTTAGATCTTGTTTTCATTTTGAATTAACTTTTTTGCAGGTGGTGTGATACAGCAGTCTGTGCAGAAAAAAAGTTAACATAGTAGACCCTAACTGCTAACTTTATTTTTACTTTTATTTTTTATTTTGTTTGGAGACAGGGTTTTTGTCACCCAGGATGGAGTGAAGTGGCGTGATCATAGCTCACCGTAACCTTGAACTCCTGGGCTCCTCTGCCTCAGCCTCCCAATTAGCCACCACACCCAGCTACCTTTTGTACATTTTTTTGGTAGAGACGGTGTCTCACTATGTTGCCCAGTCTGGTCTCAAACTCCTCAGCTCAAATGATCTGCCCACCTTGACCTCCAGAGATACTGGGATTACAGGCTTGGGCCACTGCACCAGACCCAGGTTTATTCTTACACCAATACAACACTGTCTTAATTACTATAGCTTTGTAGTGAGCTTTTGAAAATAGGAAATGTGAATCCTCCAACTTTTTTTTTTGGAGACGGAGTCTCGCTCTGTTGCTCAGACTGGAGTGCAGTGGCACTATCTCAGCTCACTGCAAACTCCATCTTCCAGGTTCAAGTGATTCTCCTGCCTCAGCCTACCAAGTATCTGGGACTACAGGCAGGTGCCACCATGCCCGGCTAATTTTTGTATTTTTAGTAGAGATGGGGTTTCACCATGTTGGCCAGGCTGGTCTTCAACTTCTGACCTCAAGTGATCCACCCTCCTCAGCCTCCCAGCGTGCTGGGATTACGGGTGTGAGCCATCTCATCCAGCCTCTTTTTTTTTTCTTTTAATATCTAACATCCTTTTTAGAACATCATTGCTGTTTGCCAAATAGAAGACACAGACAGCAGATGAACAGTGGAAACAGAACCCGGTGACCTGAGCCACCTAGTGGCTGGGGACCCTCCCCTCTACCTGGTGGACCAGCCTGGCGACCTCTGCCCCTCCCCGGGCCCCTGGGCCTTTGGCATGATGCTGATGGGGCGCTGTGGGCAGTGAAGTCCCTTGACTCAAAGCAGAGACTTGAATGGGTGCTGGAGAGTGGGGACAGTGGAGAGGGCGGGGAGGGGGAGAGGGCAGGGAAGGCCTGGCAGGCCCCCAGGGCTAGGGGGAGCAGCGGAAGTGGAGGAAGCCAGAAGCTGGGGAGATGGTGTCTATTTTTGTTTTCTGAAAAGGGGCGCCTAGGGGCTTGCACGCAGGTGGCAGCTGCAGCTGGGGTGGGTCACGCACTGACGTCCCCGCCTGTCTTGGGAACAGCTTCCAGCAGCCGGTCCCTGAACACTCCTCCTCTCCCTCCTTGGCCTCGCTGACCTCAGAGTTGGGGGCCCGGAGGCCGGCGTCGATACACTGCTGCATGGGGAACTTGGCCTTGGTGGGGTCCATCTTGCTGCATTTGCGCGTCCTTCGCATTGAAGCCCTTTTGGAGTTCCTCAGGGGGGGACTCGTCACCTCCACGGGTTCCAGGCCACCAGGGCCAAGCTGCTTCTTGAGCTCCTCCTCCTAGTACTCCTGCACCACCTGCTTTCTAGATGCGCAGCTTGGCGCAGCCCCGCACAGGCTCCGTGGAGGCTTCCAGCTCGTCCTTGAAGCTCTCCATGCACTAGCAGTCAGCCGTCTGAATCTCAGTGAAGAACTGCCAGAAGCAGGCCCGGGGGACCCCTTCCGGCTCCTGACCAACACCAGGTTGAACTGCGTGACAATTGCCTAGTGGACCACCTGCTCCGTGAGGGCGCATTTCTCCTGCACCTCTAGATCAGCACACCAGATGACCAGGTAGTTGACCATCTTCTCATCAGGCTTGGTGTTCACCATGCTCCTGCTAAAGCCGTCTTTTCTTTTTTTTTTTTTGAGACGGAGTCTTGCTCTGTCGCCCAGGCTGGTGTGCAATGGCATGATCTTGGCTCACTGCAGCCTCCGCCTCCCGGGTTCAAGCGATTCTCCTGCCTCAGCCTCCCGAGCAGCTGGGATTACAGGCGCCCACCACCACGCTCAGCTACTTTTTGTATTTTTGTAGAGACGAGGTTTCGCCATGTTGGTCAGGCTGGTCTCAAACTCCTGACCTCAAGTGATCGCCCCGCATCAGCCTCCCAAAGTGCTGGGATTACAGGTGCGAGCCACCGCACCCAGCCTGAAACTGCTTTTGCTGAGCGTGTCCACGTTCCAGGTCATGCTCTTCTTCTTGGGCATCTCCTCCAGCTTCTGCTCCCAGCTCAGCTCCTCATGTAGCCACTCCACCTCCACCCTGGCACCCTCTGACACCTCCAGCTCCTTCAGCTTCCTCTGGCACTCGGCCATCTTGCACTTGTACTCCCAGCAGCCCCTGTCCAGTTCCTCCTTCTCCTTCTGGAACTGCTCCATGAGCTCCACCCGGGCTTGGTGCTGCCAGCGGAAGAGGTTAGCCCGGTGGGTGTTGGGATGCCTCTCCTCTTCATCATCGCTCAGTGTGGCCCCACACGCTGTAGTCCAACATTTTGCCTCTGCGACCCAGCTAACTCCCTGAACAGTGGTTCTCAGTGAGGTAGTACTGCCCCCTAGGGCCATTTTGGAAGCTTGTTTGTGGGGGCTTTGATCTCACTGTGAATGTGACAATGTCCTTAGAGGGAGAGAGCAAAGCCATCCTGCCATGCACAGTATGGTCCTGGATGAAGAGAGATTCTTCTACGTTTGAGTGGTTTTTTTAATATCCCCGCCAGACATCCAACAATATGTGCTAAGAATCTAACTTCATTTTACATATGAACCCAAAGTTGCTTGTTTTGTTTTGTTTTAGATATAGAGTCTTGCTTGGTCACTCAAGCTGGAGTGCAGTGGCACGATCTCAGCTCACTGCAACCTCCGCCTCCCAGGTTCAAGCGATTCTCCTGCCTCTGCCTCTTGAATAGCTGGGATTACAGGCATGCACCACCAAACCTAGCTAATTTTTGTATTTTTAGTAGAGACAGGGTTTCGCCATGTTGGCCAGGCTGGTCTCGAACTCCTGACCTCAGGTAATCTGCCCGCCTCAGCCTCCCAAAGTGCTGGGATTACAGGCATGAGCCACTGCGCCCAGCCTAAACCCAAAGTATTTCTTGCTTGGTTTTAATATACACTGAATTTTTCAAGAATTCGACTATCGTGTATTAGTATGAACTAAATGTTTGTGTTCTCCTGCCAAATGCATATGTTGAAGCCCTAATCCCCAATGTCATAGCATTTGAAGGTGAGAAGGTGAGGCCCTTGGAAGGTAATTGGGGCTAGATTACGTCATGAGGGTGGGAGACTTCATGATGGTATTAATGCCCTCGCAGAAAGAGAACGAGACAAGCAATCTCTTTCTCCACCAAGTGGGGATACAGCAAGAAGGCAGCTGTGAGCAAACCAGAAACAGAGCCCTCACCAGACACCAAATCGGTTTGGCCAGCACCTTAATCTTGGACTTCCCAGCCTCCAGAACTGTGAAAAATAAATATTGTTTTTTAAGCCACCCTGTTTATGGTATTTTGTTATAGCAGCCTGAGCTGACTAAAATCTCAGGTCATTGAAGGAAGATGTATTTTGCTTCGTTGGGATCTTTACCAAGAGCTGTACTTGGACAATTCCTTTACTGAAGGCAACACACGCATTAAAATCCATTGCTTACCAGCTGCACTGCAGTGCCTCAGTCACCATGATTCCAAGTATAAAAATGCTAAGTATAGGCCAGGTACAGTATCTCACGCCTGTAATTTCACCACTTTGGGAGGCTGAGGCACTCAGATCACTTGAGATCAGGAGTTCGATTCCAGCCTGGCCAACATGGTGAAACCCTGTCTCTACTAAAGATACAAAAATTAGCTTAGCATGATGGTGTGTGCCTGTAATCCCAGCTACTTTGGAGGCTGAGGCAGGAGAATCGCTTGAACCTGGGAGGCAAAGGTTGCAGCGAGCTGCACCATTGCACTCCAGCCTGGGCAACAAGAGTGAAACTCCATCTCAAAAAACAAAAAAAACAAAAAAACTAGCTACTAGCTATATGCTATTTCAAGATGTATATAAATATCATTATTATACAGAAATATTGAAAAGCAATTAATAAAAAAATACATCAGGCCAAAACCAACTAAAATGAAGTTGGAAAGCTATATTAGTATCAGAAAAAATAGACTCACAAAAAGTATTACTGCAGATAAAGAGTGTCATCTCATAATAATAAAATAGTCCCAGCCTGGCCAACATGGCGAAACCCCGTCTCTACTAAAAAATACAAAAATTAGCTGGGTGTGGTGCCACGTTCCTGTAATCCAAGCTACTTGGAAGTCTGAGGCAGGAGAATCACTTGAACCTTGGAGGTGGAGGTTACAGTGAGCCGAGATTGTGCCAGTGCACTCCAGCCTGGGTGACAGAGTGAGACTCCATCTCAAAAAATAAATAAAAAATAAAATAAAATATTCAATTTAACAGGGATGTATAACAAAAACTACTCTGTACCTAATAATAAAAATTTAAAACATGTGATATAAATATTGAAAAAAATGTTGATACAAGCTTTATTTATAATATGGCCAGGTATGGTGGCTCACACCTGTAATCCTAGCACTTTGGGAGGCCAAGGTGGGAGGATCACCTGAGGTCAGGATTTCCAGACCAGCCTGGCCTGGTCTCTACTAAACATGGTGAAACCCCATCTCTACTAAAAATACAAAAATTAGCCAGGTGTGATGATGCACGCCTGTAATCTAAGCTAATTGGGAGGCTGAGGCACGAGAACCTCTTGAACCTGGGAGGCGGAGGTTGCAGTGAGCCAAGATCATGCCACTGCACTTCATCATGGAGGACACAGTGCAACTCCATTAAAAAAAAAAAAAATCTACAGGAGAATGAATACATTGTGGTATCGATCGTCATTCAATTGAAAACCATTCAGGAATTTAAAAAGAATGACTGGGCTGGGCGCGGTGACTTATGCCTGTAATTCCAGCACTTTGGGAGGCCAAGGTGGGCAGATCACCGGAGGTCAGTACTTCGAGACCAACCTGACCAACATGGAGAAAACCAGTCTCTACTAAAATTGTAAAATTAGCTAGGTGTGGTGGTGCATGCCTGTAATCCCAGCTACTCATGAGGCTGAGGCAGGAGAATCGCTTAAACCCGGGAGGCAGAGGTTGCGGTGAGCCAAGATTGCGCCATTGCACTCCAGCCTGGACAACAAAAGCAAAACTCCATCTCAAAAAACAAACAAACAAACAAAAAAGAATGTCCTACCATACTGGTGCACTTAACACGGATGAATCTCATAAGTATTATGGTCAACAATAGAAGCCAGGTACAAAAGAGGATATGCCTTATGATTCTATTTATATGAAGCTCAAGAACCGGCAAAACTGGCCAGGCGTGGTGGCTCACGCTTGTAATCCCATGCTTTGGGAGGCTGAGGCAGGATGATTGCTTGAGGCCAGGAGTTCGAGACCAGCCTGGGAACATAGTGAGGCCCCCCATCTCTACAAAAAACAAAAACCCCACAAAAAACATTAGCTGAACTCGGTGGTGTACACCTGTGGTCCCGGCTACTTGGGAGGCTGAGACAGGAGGATCCCTTAAACCCAGGAGTTCAAGGCTGCTGCAGTGAGCTGGGATCTTGCAATTGCACACCAGCCTGGGCAAGAGAGTGAGATCTTGTCTCTAGTAAAAAAAAATCAAAAAACAGGCAAAACTAATAGATGATGATAGACACCAAACCAGTGATTGATTAGTGCAGCTGATTCATTTAGCTATATGTATGTTGTCTTTTAATAATTACAATAATAGGCAGAGTGTGGTGGCTTATGCCTGTAATCCCAGCATCCTGGGAGGCCGAGGCAGGCAGATCACTTGAGGCTAGGGGTTTGAGACCAGCGTGGCCAACATGGTGAAACCCTGTCTCTACTAAAAATATAAAAATTAGTTGGGTGTGGTGGTGCATGCCTGTAATCCCAGCTACTCCAGTGGCTGAGACAGGAAAATTGCTTGAGCCTTGGAGGCGGAGGTTGCAGTGAGCAGAAATCGTGCCACTGCACTCACACCTGGGCGACACAGCAAGGCTCTGTTTCCAAACGAAAAATTTATAATAATAATAAAAACATATCATTGAACATGTACTATGTGAAATGCACTGAGGGGATACTAAGACATTCCTGTCTTCAAGGTACTTGAGGTCTATTTGAGAAAATTAAACACAAAGCAAAATACAATAAAATTGTGTGTATCAGAAAGTTATATTATCTGTGAATTTCATAGTCTTGTCTTGTCTTTTTTTTTTTTTTTTTTTTTTTTTGAGATGGAGTCTCGCTCTGTCGCCAGGCTGGAGTGTAGTGGCGTGATCTCGGCTCACTGCAACCTCCGCCTCCCAGGTTCAAGCGATTCTCCTGCCTCAGCCTCCCGAGTAGCTGAGACTACAGGCACGCGCTACCATTCCCAGCTAATTTTTGTATTTTTAGTAGAGTTGGGGTTTCACCATGTTGGCCAGGATGGTCTCTATCTCTTGACCTCGTGATCCTCCCACCTCGGCCTCCCAAAGTGCTGGGATTACAGGCATG
The DNA here is from genome assembly GCF_029289425.2 of Pan paniscus. Taxonomy (NCBI): domain Eukaryota; kingdom Metazoa; phylum Chordata; class Mammalia; order Primates; family Hominidae; genus Pan; species Pan paniscus. The sequence goes on along the minus strand of NC_073267.2, from coordinate 31,070,897 downwards.
AGCCACTATGCCCAGCCTGAATTTCATAGTCTTTTGAGACATTTATTTTAGAAAGGGGATATTGAAGCCAGGCACATTGGCTCACACCTGTAATTCCAACACTTTGGGAGGCCAAGGCAGGAGGATCACTTGAGCCCAGGAGTTTGAGACCAGCCTGGACAACATAGTGAGAATCCATCTCTAAAAAAATTTAAAAAATGAATCTCAGCCAGGCACGGTGGCTCACGCCTGTAATCCCAGCACTTTGGGAGGCCAAGGTGGGTGGATCACTTGAGGTCAGGAGTTCAAGACCAGCCTGACCAACATGGTGAAACTCTGTCTCTACTAAAAATACAAAAATTAGTTGGATGTGGTGGTGCATGCCTGTAATTCCAGCTACTCACAAGGCTGAGGCAGGAGAATCGTTTGAACCCAGGAGTTGGAGGGTGCAGTGAGCCGAGATCACACCACTGCACTCCAGCCTGGGCAACAGAGCAAAACTCTATCTCAAAAAATAAAAAATAAAAATAAATAAGTCTCGTGTGGTGACGGGCGCCTGTAGTTCCAGGACAATGATTGTATCACTGCACTCCAGCCTGGGTGAAAGAGCAAGACCCTGTCTCAAAATAAATACATAAATAACAGTCCAACGTGGTGGCATGCACCTGTAGTCCCAGCTCGGGAGGCTGATATGGGAGGATCACTTGAGCTCAGGAGTTTGATGCTGCAGTGACCTATGATCACACCACTGCACTCCAGTCTGGGTGACAGAGTGACACCCTCTCTCAAATAGTAATAATAATAATTTTTAAGATTAAAAAAAGAAAGAAAAGGAAAAAATAAAAGAAAAAGGGGGGATATCAGTGGCTGGAGTTGCGTGAGTGAGGGGGAGTGTGGTACCCAGCATTTTGTCCCACAGAGGGGTTCCCGTGGCACTCCCTCCCCTTTTCCCACGCTCTGTCCTCTCCTTCCGCTCAGTTCATTCCCCTTCCGCAATAAAATAATATACTTGGAAGCATCTTCTGTGACCTGCGAGTTAGAGGACCTGGTTTCAGAATCTCATGCTGTCACAACAGAGCCCTCCCCCGCACTGCAGAGTCCTGCTTTTCTCATTTGTAAAATGAGGTTAGTAATAGCTGCTTTTCCTGCCCACCTATAAGTTTTCATGAGTTTCAAGCACCTCTATGCATTTGAAATTGTTATTCAAATGCCAATTATGGTTATCATCTTCCTGCTTGCTGGCTGTGTTATTACAGGCACATGAAGAGAGTCAATCTGCTGTGAGAAATACGTACGCCCACATGAACTGGAGACACCAGACTGATCAAAGCTCTTTCAGGGTGTGGTTCCCACTCTGGGACCATTAAGGACCCCATCAGAATCTGGGTATTAACAAAATTCACCTATTAAATACACCCATGTTACGTTTGTCTCCAGTCACAGAGCCTACTACACTCATAAAGGAAGAAATTATTAGGTAAATTACTAGGTTTTCTTTCCCCTTTTTTTTTTTTTTTTTTTTTTTTTTTTTGGCGACAAGGTCTTGCTCTGTCGCCCAGGCTGGAGTGCAGTGGCAAGAACTTGGCTCACTGCAACCTCTGCCTCCCGGGTTCAAGCGATTCCCCTGCCTCAGCCTCCCAAGTAGCTGGGATTACAGGCGTGCACCACCATGCCCGGCTAATTTTTGCATTTTTAGTAGAGGTGGGGTATCACCGTGTCAACCAGGCTGGTCTCGAGCTCCTGATCTCAGGTGATCCACCCGCCTCAGCCTCCCAAAGTGCTGGGATTACAGGTGTGAGTCACCATGCCCGACCTAGGATTTCTTTAAGTCAGCTGCCTTCATTCCCATTTTTCCTATTTACAAGACGAAGTTGAGGCCAAGCACAGTGGCTTAGTCTTGTAATCTCAGAGCTCTGGGAGGCCAATGCTAGAGAATTGCTTGAGGCCAGGAGTTCAAGATCAGCCTGGGCAATATAGTGAGACTCCATCTCTACAAAAAGTAAAAATATTAATTGGGTGTAGTGGTGTGTGCCTGTTGTCTCAGCTACTCAGGAGGCTGAAGTGGGAGGATCGCTTGAGGCCAGGAGTTTGAGGCTGCAGTGAGCCGTAATCACACCACTGCACTTCAGCCTGGGCAGCAGAAATTGCAAAAAAAAAAAAAAGAAAAAAGAAAAAAAAGGCCGGGCGCGGTGGCTCACACCTGTAATCCCAGCACTTTGGGAGGCTGAGGTGGGCGGATCACGAGGTCAGGAGATCAAGACCATCCTGGCTAACACGGTGAAACCCCATCTCTACTAAAAATACAAAAAATTAGCCGGGCGTGGTGGCAGTTGCCTGTAGTCCCAGCTACTCGGGAGGCTGAGGCAGGAGAATGGCATGAACCCGGGAGGTGGAGCTTGCAGTGAGCCAAGATCGCGCCACTGCACTCCAGCCTAGGTGATGGAGCAAGACTCCGTCTCGAAAAGAAAAAAAAAAGACTAAGTTGAATTCACTCAAAAATTGTTGGAGTCTGGCTCTAAAACAACACATCTCTCAACAGTTTAGATAGCTGTGGAATAATGTTTGGGTTGGAATGCAAACTATCGATTTGACCTTAGACAGGTCACTTGACCTTTTAGGACATCAACATCCTCCTCTCTAAAGTGGAACAGTGTGGCCTGCCTTCTGGGGTTATTATGCTTTTTTTTTTTTTTTTGAGATGGAGTTTTACTCTTGTTGCCCAGGCTGGAGTGCAATGGCGTGATCTCGGCTCACTGCAACCTCCACCTCCTGGGTTCAAGCAATTATCCTGCCTCAGCCTCCCAAGTAGTTGGGATTACAGGCATGTGCCACCACACCCAGCTAATTTTGTATTTTTAGCAGAGATGGGGTTTCACCATTGTTGGTCGAGCTGGTCTCGAACTCCTGACCTCAGGTGATCCACCCACCTCAGCCTCCCAGTGTGCTGGAATTACAGGCGTGAGCCACCACACCCAGCCTATTATGAATACTTTTAAAAGGCAATCAGGCTGGGTGTGGTGGCTCGTGCCTTTAATCCCAGCACTTTGGGAAGCAAAGGCAGGCGGACCACTTGAGGTCAGGAGTTCAAGGCCAGCCTGGCCAACATGGTGAGATCTCATCTCTACTAAAAGTACAAAAATTAGGTGTGGTGGCAGGCACCTGTGATCCCAGCTACTCAGGAGGCTGAGGCAGAAGTATCGCTTGAACCTAGGAGGCGGAGGTTGCAGTGAGCCAAGATTATGTCCAGCCTAGGCGACAGAGCAAGACTCTGTCTCAAAAACCAAACAAAAAAAGAGAATGAGACAGAGCCATATGCACTGATACAGAATGAGCTGCAAGATATATGAATAATGAAATAAGATGCAGGAAACAATGGTAGAGACAGATATGTTCCAGGTAGACGCACACACACACACACACATACCCTGATCTATATAATTCATATATATATATTGAATATATATATATATACACACACATATATGTATACATACACACATACAATACATCTATCTATATCTTTTCTGTCTCTATCTAGTCATTTCTTGGTATCCTCAGGGGATTGGTTCTAGGATTCCTGGGAGATACCAAAACCTGTACATACTCAAGTCCCGCAGTTGCCCCTGTGGAACCTGTGGTTACAAAATGTGGGCCCTTGGTATACATGGGTTTCAAATCCAGTGAATACTGTTATTTTTGATTGACATTTCGTTCCAGATGTGGAACCCACCTGTATGGAGGATTGACTGTATTTATTGAATAAAATCCACATATACGTAGACCTACACATTGTTCAAGAGTCAACTCTGTGTGTGTGTGTGTGTGTGTGTGTGTGTGTGTGTATACACAAAGAGAGATACGGAGAGAGAGGGCACAAAGAGACATCTGGAAGATAACGCTATAAACTGACAATTATGTTTGCTTCTAGAGAGAAAAGCTGATGAACATGAGGTCAGGGCAGGAAGGAAACATTTTTTCCTGTATATTTTTTCTTCCTGTGTATTCTGTTGTACCATTTTCATTTTGTAAAAATGTACACATATTATTTAAAAATAAAGAGAGCTGGGCGTGGTGGCTCACGCCTGTAATCCCAGCATTTTGGGAGGCCGAGGCGGGTGGATCACCTGAGGTCAGGAGTTCGAGACCAGCTTGGACAACATGGTGAAACCCCTTCTCTATTACAAATACAAAAATTAGCTGGATGTGGTGGTGCACGTCTGTAAATCCCAGCTACTTGGGAGGCTGAGGCAGGAGAATTGCTTGAAACTGGGAGGCGGAGGTTGAAGTGAGCCAAGATCATACCATTGCACTCCAGCCTGGGCAACAAGAGCAAAACTCCATCTCAAAAAAAAAAAAAAAAAAAAGATATTTATGGATTTACAGATGTACAATGAACCTTGTTTTTTTTTTTTAACTTTTTTTTTGGAGACAGAGTCTTGCTCTGTCGCTCAGGCTGGAGTGCAGTGGCACGATCTTGGCTCACTGTAACCTCCACCTTCAGGGTTCAAGCAATTCTCCTGCCTCAGCCTCCTGAGTAGCTGGAATTACAGGCATCTGCCACCATGCCAGGCGAATTTTTGTATTTTTAGTAGAGATGGGGTTTCACCATGTTGGCCAGGCTGGTCTCAAATTCCTGACCTCAAGTGATCTGCCCACCTCTGCCTCCCAAAGTGTTGGGATTACAGGCATGAACCACCATGCCCAGCCTCATATTAAGTTTTGACGGTGCTGGGTGGGTTGTGAGTACATAGATGTCCATTGGAATAGTCTTTATTCTTGTCTGTTGAAATATTTCACAATAAAAAATAAAACGGCCAGGTGTGGTAGCTCATGCCCATAATCCCAGCACTTTGGAAGAGCATGCTCTTCCCTTCCCAGCACTTCCCTGTCCCGCTCCCATATCAAAACCACCTTGAAAAATGTAACACAGTCCCTTGCCCTAAAACCTCTGCCGATGGCGGCTCCAAACCACAGGCCTATAAAGACCTGCAAGATCTAGCATCGTCTACTTTTTTTTTTTTTTTTTTTTTTTTGAGACAGAGTCTTGTTCTGTCACCCAGGCTGGAATGCAGTGGTGTGATCTCTGCTCACTGCAATCTCTTCCTCCTGGGTTCAAGTGATTCTCCAGCCTCAGCCTCCCACGTAGCTGGGATTACAGGCAGGTGACACTGTGCCAGGCTAATTTTCGTATTTTTTAGTAGACACGGGGTTTTGCCATATTGGCCAGGCTGGTCTCGAACTCCTGACCTCAGGTGATCCACCCACCTCAGCCTCCCAGAGTGTTGAAATTACAGGAGTGAGCCACTGTGCCTGGCTAGCATTGTCTACCTTTTTTTTTTTTTTTTTTTTTGAGATGGAGTTTCGCTTTTGTTGTCCAGGCTGGAGTCCAATGGCTCGATCTCGGCTCACCACAACCTCCGCCTCCCGGGTTCAAGCGATTCTCCTGCCTCAGCCTCCCGAGTAGCTTGGCTTACAGGCATGCACCACCACGCCTGGCTAATTTTGTATTTTTAGTAGAGATGGGGTTTCTCCATATTGGTCAGGCTGGTCTCGAACTCCCGACCTCGGGTAATCCGCCTGCCTCGGTCTCCCAAAGTGCTAGGATTACAGGCGTGAGTGAGCCACCGCACCCGGCAGGATTATCTACTTCTATACTATTAATGCCTATTAATGCTGTAATTACACGCGTGAGCCACTGCGCCCCGCCGATCTTCGTGTTTTAAATCCCGACACCAACGCGCGGTAGGATTCGCGACGCCTGCAGCCAAGGTCTCAGCGCCCGGTTCCCTCAGGCTTGTCCCCGCCCCCTTATGGCGCGAAGGCCACTGGGAGTTGTAGTCTCCCAGTGTAGTTAGTCGGCGCTTCCCGGAAGTGACGCGAGGACCCGCCTTCTCTCTCGGCGTTTCCGCTGTCAGGGCCCTGCGGTGTGACTCGCGGGCTCAGCTGGTTGGTATTTTTTGGGCCTCGTGCTTCGTGGTGGGAGACCCAGGTCGAGGTCCGGGTGGGGCCGGTGAGGGGTTGGGCGTCGGGAGGTGTTGGCTCGGGCCTCTTCGCGTGGCCGGTGACGCCTTGGCTCCCCCGCAGGTCCGGCCGTAGCACCTCCGCGCCGTCGCCATGTCGCGGTTTTTCACCACCGGTTCGGACAGCGAGTCCGAGTCGTCCCTGTCCGGGGAGGAGCTCGTCACCAAACCTGTCGGAGGCAACTATGGCAAACAGTGAGTTGCGGGGGCTGTGGCTGTGACCATTCTGGGAGTGCGGGGTTAGGCAGGCTGTGGAACGCAGTGCACATGGGAGGGATGGAGGTGAGGGCGGGGAGAGTGGGTTTGGACAATGACCGGAGTTTGCAGGATCGGAGCGGTGTTGGAGAGAGACAGCCTTAGAGGGCTGTGATAGCCGGTAGCCACCCACCAGGCACAAGGGATAGAATCACAGAGGTTTCCCAAGCCAGATCTGTTGCATCAGCTTCTTAACTGGCCTTAAGTCTACAGCCTCTACCTGTCTCCTCTCATTTTACCGCCGAGAAGTCCTTAGTGGCTTCTCACTGCTCACAGAAGGAAATGCAAAATGCTTGATTGGTATCTGGGAGCCCCCTGATGCGACTCTGAAGTCTGGTCACCTGCTGTGTACGCAGGTGCTTAAACATTTTATATGCCTGTTCACCTCTACGTAAATACCCGTCTGCCATTTCTGTACATTAATTTTTTTTTTTTTTACCCTTTGGAACAATAGAATGGTTTTTCTTTTTCCTTTTTTTTTTTCTTTTTTTGAGGGGTCATAGCTCACTGCTGTCTCGACCTTCAGATCTCAAGCGATCCTCCCACCTCAGCCTCTCAAGTAGATGGGACTACAGGTGCACGCCATCGCAGCAGGCTAATTGTTTTTAATTTTTTGTAGAGAAGGTGTCTCACTGTGTTGCTTAGACTGGTTCTGAACTCCTGGGCTCAAGTGAACCTCCCGCCCAGCATTCTAAAGTGTTGGGGTTACAGGAATGAGCCGCTGTGCCCCACTGGAATGGTGTTTCTTAAATATCTGCCACGTTTGTGCTACTGTTTTAAAAGTATGTATTGCACATGTTTATGCCAATATGCATATGGTTTCGTATCACTTCCCCAGGTGGAAACCAGTGTCATTTGCCATAAAATACCAAATAATCCAGGCTGGGCAGGTGGCTCAAGCCTGTAATCCCAGCACTTTGGGAGGCTGATTACTTGAGGTCAAGAGTTTGAGACCAGCATGGCCAATAAGGTGAAACCCCGTCTCTACTAAAAATACAAAAATTAGCCGGTTGTGGTGGCACATGCCTGTAACACCAGCAACTTAGGAGGCTGAGGCAGGAGAATCTCTTGAACCTTGGAGGCGGAGGTTGCAGTGAGCCGAGATTGTGCCATTGCACTCCAGCCTGGGCGATAAAAGCAAAACTCCACCTCAAAAAACACCGCTAAAATAATCCAAAAAATAATAAAAAGGGAAAAGAGGCAGGCAAGATGGTGCATGCCTGTAGTCCCAACTACTCTGGAGGCTGAGGTGGGAGGATCCCTTGAAACTCAGGAGTTGGAGGCTGCCTGGGCAACATAGTGAGACCTTATCTCTTAACAAACCAAAAGAGTAGAGATACTGTTGCTGACTGTGAGCCTGTGGTCTGGTCTTATTATCATAGAAAAATACTAGCAGTGGAGGTGTTAATACCATTGAGACTTTCTCCTTGCTGTTGGCCTCTCATACTTTGGGAAATGTTGCTAAGATCTAGTTTAGGTACCACCTCCCTAAAGCCTTTTCTGTTCATTATAGCTCAAGTATCATTTTTCTCTACCTCTTTTTTTATTCATTACTTCTGTGGTGACTTGCGTCTCTGTGTCATTAGTTACACAGTAAATTAGCACTTTCATTTGTTTTTGAGAGGATAGTGAATGTCATCTTTGTGTTGCTACAACACTGAGCAAAAGGCCTTACTTAGTGTACACTTAAAAGATTGAGTTGTATATGAAGTGGCCCTGAGGAGGAGTCAAAAAGAGGATGGGTGTGGTGTGGATGGCCTGGATTACTTAGTTCTACCTGTCCTGAGTAGGGAAATACGGATCTCTTGGAAAGACTGGGAAAGGAGGTTAATGGCCTCTGTTCCTTCCAAACAGGCCATTGTTGCTGAGCGAGGATGAAGAAGATACCAAGAGAGTTGTCCGCAGTGCCAAGGACAAGAGGTAAAGCCATGGCGAGGCTGGGTGATGGGAGTCTCTGGGAGCAATGAAGCTGTGGGGAGGCTGGGTGATAGGAGTCTCTGGGAGCAGTGGTGAGTTTTCCCTCGGTGGGCACGTTCAATGTGGTATCGGGCTCCCAACCCAGGTTTGAGGAGCTGACCAACCTTATCCGGACCATCCGTAATGCCATGAAGATTCGTGATGTCACCAAGTGCCTGGAAGAGTTTGAGCTCCTGGGAAAAGCATATGGGAAGGCCAAAAGCATTGTGGACAAAGAAGGTGTCCCCCGGTTCTATATCCGCATCCTGGCTGACCTAGAGGACTATCTTAATGAGGTGTGATGCCTATATTTATTACCACCACTTATTCATGGTTTTGTACTTTTAGTGGTGGGATGTATGGGATCTTTTAAAAATAAGCTAACAGATGTAGTTCATAAGTAGTACCAGCGGTGTTCCAATAGCAAGACTCAAAAGTGGAGAAGAAGCCTGGAGTTTAGGAAATGTTACTTAGTTTCAAATCACTGTTCTCTGTTTCTTTCCTCTTCTTCCCTTTAGCTTTGGGAAGATAAGGAAGGGAAGAAGAAGATGAACAAGAACAATGCCAAGGCTCTGAGCACCTTGCGTCAGAAGATCCGAAAATACAACCGTGATTTCGAGTCCCATATCCCAAGCTACAAGCAGGTGGGGAGGCTAGAGGCACACTTACCGAACTGGGAACAGTGACCCCGTGACTGAGGCCCAAAGATGGAATTGCTAGTGGGAGGTGTGACTGGAGCAGGAAGATGACAGAACTGTCTGGGGTGGAGGGGTGGGGTGGGCTGATGGCTGGAGAGCATCCATGATTGTTCTCTCACTTCCCTCTCTGTCCAGAACCCCGAGCAGTCTGCGGATGAAGATGCTGAGAAAAATGAGGAGGATTCAGAAGGTGAGCAAAAGAACCTTTGTTGCAAATAGGAAGTCCAGAGTTAGTGCTGCCCTTGGCCTGGTTTCTTGGCTGCCCTCCAGTCTGGCTTTTCAACATTCAGGATCTTTTTCTCCCTCCATTACCACTAGGCTCTTCAGATGAGGATGAGGATGAGGACGGAGTCAGTGCTGCAACTTTCTTGAAGAAGAAATCAGAAGCTCCTTCTGGGGAGAGTCGCAAGTTCCTCAAAAAGATGGATGTAAGAGCCAGGGTTAGATGGATGATTTCCTGCCAGAGGTAGTTCCTGAGTCCCTGGGGGAGAAAGACAAGACTCAAACCCCTAGGGTTGGGAGGGGTGGAATTTAGTGGAGTTGAGAACAAGCTTCCTCTTACATCAGAGCAGTGGGCAAACAGGGATCTGGGCCCAGCTCTGCCGGGGGAAGCTGTGTGTGTTCCTGCGGCCAAATTGCAGCATCACTCTGGGACTTGATGGTGAGTCCCAGCCCTTGGTATCTTGATTCCATGAGTAGCTGCTCTTGTTCTACTCATGAAAATAAATCTCGAACATGCGTTAGTAAGGAGGAGACACCAGTCGATCTCCCTATCTTCTTGCTGATCCTCTTTTCTTCCCTCTAAGGATGAAGATGAGGACTCAGAAGATTCCGAAGATGATGAAGACTGGGACACAGGTTCCACATCTTCCGATTCCGACTCAGAGGAGGAAGAAGGGAAACAAACCGCGCTGGCCTCAAGATTTCTTAAAAAGTAAGGAAAGTAGTGGGACCTAGGGTTACACTGGAACTGGTGGAAAGCTCCTAATTGTCTGGAAGGTTATTGATTCTTCCATGGAGTCCTTTTAGGTTGGAGCAGCCAACTATTAGCATTTTACAGTAGGATCAGAGAGTCAAGTACATTAGTTGGCTAAAGTCACGAAGCTAATGTGTCCTAAAGATGAGAATTGAAGGCTCCAGAGTCCAAATATTTACCCACAGCCTTACTCACTGCGTGTGGATTGGGTGCAAATCTCACTTTGGCACCCGATACCTGTGTGACATTGGACAAACTACTTAGCCTGTCTAATCTTCAGTTTTCTCATCTGTAAAATAAGGCAGGGAACCTCCCTTCCAGAATAGCTGCAGGAATACAGGGAGGTGTGATGTAAGAAAGTAGTTCATCTAGGACTGACGTGTGGTGAGCCCTCAGTGTGCGTTGCTACTGTGTTACCCTTCCTGATAACTTCTTAGTACACATACAGCCTACAGACTGCCGCAAGTGTTGTTCATGACCTTTACTGGGACAGTCAGAATAGGGGAGGATCCCAGTGTGGATTCTGTCTCCCAGCCTTTATGAGCTGTACGACATTGTATAAGTTACTTGACCTTAAGTCTTAGTTTCTCCCTTTGAAATAAAAGTGATACCTGCTCTTTTGTATCCCATGGGAGTGAAATCTCAAGCTCACTAAAAATAGCGCTTTTATTTATTTTTTCTTAGCCAGTTTGCGCAAACTACAGATAAAAAGTGCTTTTTTTGAGACAGGGTCTCGCTCTTCCCAGGCTGGAGTGTAGTGATGCAATCTTGGCTCACTGTAACCACAACCTCTTGGGCTCAGGTGATCTTCCCACCTCAGGCTCCTGGGTAGCTGGGACTACAGGTACACTCCAGTACATCCGGCTAATTCTTGTGTTTTTAATACAGACAAGATTTCACCATGTTACCCATGCTGATCTTGAACTCCTGGGCTTAAGCGATCCTCCCGCCTCAGCCTCCCAAAGTGCTGGGGTTATAGGCGTGAGCCACTGCACCCAGACAAATAGTACCCCTTTAATGGGAAGATTATTGCTCTCGAGGTTGCTTTCCTGTGTTTAAAAGTTGTGGTCGTGCTGCTTTAGGGAGGTAGTGAGTTTCCAGCCCTCTAGAGGTCTAGAGAGGCTGAACAACTTACTTGGTGGGCATTTTGTTGAGAAGGCCTTTTTTGTCCAGTGCTTCAGGGAACACTGGTCAAGGTCTGGGCCACGTTGTCTATCACACCCCTTCTTGGAGGGTTTACAACCACCTCTGGAAAGTTCCATGAGAATAAATATACCTAACTTTGTTTTATTAACCATCTCAAAAACTTGCTTGATCATGAAACTCGTTTTTTTAACCTGTTGACATCTTACAGAACTATCAGCGTTACTATTGGTTCAGGTCTTTTATATCTACTGTACTTTGTGTTTTTGTCTTTGAATAATTGTGTATTGAAGTCTCCCATTGTGTGGACTCTGGTGTGTGATGTGCACTGCACATGTGTGTTACACAAAGGCTCCTGTCTGAGGGAGCAAATGGGGCCTAAAATTAAACTTAAGACATCAAGGCTGGGCACGGTGGCTTACGCCTGTAATCCCAGCACTTTGGGAGGCCGAGGCGGGCGGATCACGAAGTCAGGAGATCGAGACCATCCTGGCTAACACAGTGAAACCCAGTCTCTACTAAAAATACAAAAAATTAGCCAGACATGGTGGCCGGCGCCTGTAGTCCCAGCTACTCGGAAAGCTGAGGCAGGAGAATCGCTTGAACTGGGAGGCAGAGGTTGCAGTGAGCCGAGATCGTGCCACTGCACTCCAGCCTGGGCGACAGAGCAAGACTCTGTCTCAGAAAACGAAACAAAACCAAAAAAACTGTAAGACTATAAAGCTATACTTTTATAAATACAGACTCAAAAGTTCTTAACAACATAGTAGAAAACCAAACACAGCAACATACAATAAGGATTATATGGGAGCACCCTCTCCTTGCCTGTAGGGGGATGGAGGATGGGTGGGCTCATCTCCCAAAAAAGTTTTTAAAAAAAATTTAATAACCAAGTAGGATTTATCCCAATAATAGAAGGATGTTTTAATATGAAAATCAACTAATATACTATATCAATAGAATAACAGACAAAAGCCGTAGAGTCATCTCAGCAGATGCAAAAAAAAGCATTTGAAAAAAATCCTAATATTCTTTCATGATAAAAGACTGAAGCTAGGAATAGAAGGGAGCTTCCCTCTACCTGATAAAGGATGTTTATGAAAAGGACGTTTCCTGTCCTTTTATTTTTAACTCTGCCATGCTGTATGATTAAGAGTGTTTTTTGGCTGGGCGTGGTGGCTCACGCCTGTAATCCCAGCACTTTGGGAGGCGGAGGCAGGCAAATCACAAGGTCAGGAGTTCGAGACCAGCCTGGCCAACATGGTGAAACCCCATCTCTACTGAAAATACAAAAAAATTAGCCCGGTGTGGTGGCCTGCGCCTGTAGTCCCAGCTACTCATGAGGCTAAGGCAGGAGAATTGCTTGAACCCGAGAGGCGGAGGTTGCAGTGTGCCGAGATCGCGCCATTGCACTTCAGCTCTGGGCAACAGAGCAAGACTCCGTCTCAGGAAAAAAAAAAAAAAAAAAAAGAGTGTCTCTTAAGCACAGCTAGGTTTTTGGTTTGTTTTTTTTTAATCTCATAAAATCTCTGCTTTTTTTTTCTTTTATTGTGATACATAACATTTCCCATTTTAACCATTTTCAGGTATACAAATCAGTGGCATTTAGTACGTTCACATTGTGCAATGACCGCCAGAACTTGATCTCTGCTTCTCTGGCAATTTAGTTCATTTACGTTTATTATAGTTATTTACATATATATGATGGTTATTTATATATGTGTCTACATAATTAGTTTTTATCAAGATGGGGTCTTGCCCTGTTGCCCAGGATGGTCTCGAACTCCTGGGCTCGAGTAACCCTTCTGCCTGGGCCTCCTAAAGTGCTGGGATTACAGGCGTGAGCCACTGCGCCCAGCCTGTTGTGGTTATCAATGTATTTATTCTTACCATTTTATGATATCTTATACTTTCTGTTTATCCACCATGCCCAGCTAAATTTTTTTGTATTTTTAGTAGAGACGGGGTTTCACTGTGTTAGCCAGGATGGTCTCGATCTCCTGACCTCGTGATCTGCCCACCTCAGCCTCCCAAAGTGCTGGAATTACAGGCATGAACCACCGCACCCAGCCACATTTTTTTTGTTAACCTGTAAACTAACTTGTATACCTAATCAGAAAAATCTAAAATTAGTTGAATCAATGTTCTGAGGAAAACCCTTGAGAAAATAAAGTTAGAATTTCAAGTGTCAGAATCTTTTTGACATTGAGAGTTTGTGGCTTTGTAGTGTAGAAGAATAATTCACAGACACTATTTCACTTGTATAACAAGGGAGACATTTTCAGATTAATTTCCAACCGAGCAAAAGCAGGATTTATATAGGAGAAAGAGGAACAAGGAGAGAGGGCAAAACCACAGAACAGTGGATTCTGTTTGCCCGTTTTTCTGTGTAAACTCTGATACTAACTGTCCTTGAGTATGCCACCCAGGGTTGGTGGATGCTCTAGAAAACACGATAGGCCCACTGCCAGTAAGGGTTTTCAGCAACTCCAGATTCAGCCAGTCTAAATATACCCTTTCCGTCATCAGCATTTCTCAGCCTTCATCTTTTGGTCAAAACAAGCTTGTAAAGGAGTGGGTTTATTCTCATGAGCTTCAGCCTCTTTGATGTGGGATAAGGCCATCTGTTGTCTTATGGTGATCTGAAGGTATTGGGGGAAGTTCATCTATACCTGATGTCATGATTGACCTGTGAACTCTTTTTCTTTTTTTCTTTTTTTTTTTTTTAGATGGAGTCTTGCTCTGTTGCCCAGGCTGGAGTGCAGTGGTGCAATCTCAGCTCACTGCAACCTCCGCCTCCCTGGTTCAAGCAGTTCTCCTCAGCCTCCCAAGTAGCTGGGATTACAGGTACGTGCCACCACGCCTGGCTAATTTTTTGTATTTTTAGTAGAGACGGGGTTTCACCATGTTAGCCAGGATGGTCTCGATCTCCTTATCTCGTGATTGCCTGCCTCGGCTTCCCAAAGTGCTGGGATTACAGGCGTGAGCCACTGCGCCCAGCGACCTGTGAACTCTTACAGAGCTGCTGTCTACTTCTAAGAGTTACCTGATTCTGGAGGCGTTTTTTTGTTTTTGTTTTTGTTTTTTAAGTGAACCCCAGGATCTCTAGTGAGACTGAATGTCCGAGTTGGGATCCTAAGCAAGGGTATACATCTAGGGCTTTCCATCAGTAGTTGTGGTTGGGAAGGCACGGGAAAATGGTGTGGTCCTCTGCAGTGTAGTTAGGCCTGACTTCCGTTGGTGTCTCTCAATAATGAGTTTTTAGTCTCTTAACTATGTATTAAGTAGAGGTAATACTCGTTTAGAAATGTTGCTTTTATCTGTTGATTATATAGCTGAGGATATAAACATTTGTTATCTGATAATTTCTAACAAGATATGAATATACCAGAGTATAATCTGTCATAGGAGAGGTCAAGCCAAGTCTTAGGTCTTTCCGTTAGAATTTCATGCAATAGTACATTTCCCTTTTGAGGTGTGTATCATACTATCTTTAGTGCTAGAAGTAATACTTTAGCCAAGGAAGTTTAAGTTCTTTTGAAGCATTCATTTTTAAAAATAGCTTTAGTTCTTCTGATCTCAGAGCTATACAGATGGTTTGGACCAAGAGGTTTTAGTTTAATGAACATGCTTTGCATATTTGCAAAGGATTTTACCTATAAAGTGAGTCATCATTAGAGTCTTGCAGTGGTACGGGGGAAAGATCCATAAGCTTTTGTTGTTGTTGTTGTTGTTGTTGTTGTTTTTAATAGAGACGGGCTTTTTACCTTGTCACCCAGACTGGTCTCAAACTCCTGGGCTCAAGCAATACGCCCACCTCGGCCTCCCAAAGTGCTGGGATTACAGGCTTGAGCCACCGTGCTTGGCCAGTCCATACACTTCTGTTGAGAGTTATGGCATTGGTCTTCTGGCAAGGGAAGACTTAATTTAACTGGTAAACTTATAGACTATTCCAAAAACATATTCAAACCTTTTAAGCAGTGAAAATGAAATTTATTTATAAATGTTCAAATGGTAGATTATGGTAATTACATATGAGTTTTCAAAAATGTTGAGTCTTTCTGGAAAGATTTATTCTTCAGTATCTGTGCAAAGTTTGAAGTAATTTGTCTTTGCCATTTGGTTTGTATTTTGTTACATAAATACATACTCAAGTCTGGAGATGGTTTCAGGCAACATCCAGTAGCCTAAGACCATTTCAAGGTAGCTGGTGATCTTTTTCTGTTTTGTGGGGACCTTTTTTGTAATGAACATTTTTTTAAAATTCAGAATTTAGATTAATCGGTTGTCAAGAGAGGAGAGAAAGGGATAAAACAGTTTAGGAATAGTAAAAAAGAAAAAAATGTTTTTATATATTTGGGGGAACTGATTCATTGATTAGTTGGTCAGTCTGGAGAAAGCAGCTGGTATCAAAGAAAATAAGTTGTTTGTGGATTCTTTGGAAAACTGTAGATGTTAGCTTTGGAGCAAAATGACAGGTTGGTTTTTTTTTCTTTTGTTTTATTTTGTTTTGTTTTTTTGGAGACTGAGTTGCTCTGTCACCCCGGCTTAAGTGCAGTGGCATGATTGTGGCTCACTGCAGCCTTCTCTGCCTCCCAAGTTCAAGTGATTCTCGTGCCTCAGCCTCCTAAGTAGCTGGGACTACAGGCGTGCACCACCATGCCTGGCTAATTTTTGTACTTTTAGTAGAGATGGGGTTCCACCATGTGGCCCAGGCTGGTCTTGGATTCCTGACGTCAAGTGATCTACCATGCCTAGCTGACAGGTTGTTTCTATTAATATGTCTACAGTGGCCTGGTTAGTACTCTGTCTTATTAGGGATGGCTATGGTTATGGTTCACTATGCCCTCTAGGTCATTGTTGTAGAGCATAACTTGGACCCAGGAGCTGCTGGAGGAAAAGAGGAAGTTGATGGGAGGAAGAAGCCTTAGAGGTGGGGAGGGGCTGATCTGTCATCTTCTCCCATGTCTGTCGGCAGGGCACCCACCACAGATGAGGACAAGAAGGCAGCCGAGAAGAAACGGGAGGACAAAGCTAAGAAGAAGCACGACAGGAAATCCAAGCGCCTGGATGAGGAGGAGGAGGACAATGAAGGCGGGGAGTGGGAAAGGGTCCGGGGCGGAGTGCCGTTGGTTAAGGTGAGGGTTTCAGAGGTAAAATGAATTGGGGAACAGTTTGGGAGGACATAAAGGTCCCCTTGTGGGGAAAAGGTAAGGACAGTTTCCCGCTGGCATGCACATGACAGGATATGTACTGATACAGGAGAAGCCAAAAATGTTTGCCAAGGGAACTGAGATCACCCATGCTGTTGTTATCAAGAAACTGAATGAGATCCTACAGGCACGAGGCAAGAAGGGAACTGATCGGTAAGATTCGTGGGCCTGGGCAGTGGGATTGCAGGGTGGCAGAGGGTGGAGGTTGGGGGAAGGGATTGTTGGGAGGGTCTGTGTGTGGCTGTAGTAGAGGGAATTGTATGCTTGGGGCATCCCCGTCCATTATCTGCTGTTTACTCTTCTTGTGACTTAAAACCAATCACTTAACGTTTTGGGTCTGTTTTCCCATCTATACAATGAGATAATGTTCTCCTCTTTTTTTTTTTTTTTTTGTTTGAGATGGAGTCTCGTTGTTGCCCAGGCTGGAGTGCACTGGCACAATCTCGGCTCACTGCAACCTTTTTGCCTTCTGGGTTCAACTGATTCTCCTGCCTCAGCCTCCTGAGTAGCTGGGATTACAGGAACCCGCCACCATCCCTGGCTGATTTTGTACTTTTAGTAGAGATGGGGTTTCACCATGTCTCGAACTCCTGACTTCAAGTGATCCGCCTGCCTCAGCCTCCCAAAGTGCTGGGATTACAGGCATGAGCTACCACACGTGGCTTTTTTTTTTTAAGATTAAAAAAGTAAGAGTGTTTACCTTCTTTAGTTATTAGGTAACAGAGGATGGTGGTAGGTGTGAAGCATTTCACAGCATTCCAGGATGGTTGGGATTATTGTTGCTTCTGTTTGGAATTTATAAAGGAGAAGCAGGGATATGGGTGATGAGGAGGGCGTGTTATCTGAAGAGGGCATGCTGGGAGAGACTTTGTGATTTGTCTCCAAAGCCTCACCCAGCTCTCTGGCCCTCTAATGCTGCCCAGATTGAGCTGCTGCAACTGCTGGTTCAGATTGCAGCGGAAAACAACCTGGGAGAGGGCGTCATTGTCAAGATCAAGTTCAATATCATTGCCTCTCTCTATGACTACAACCCCAACCTGGCAACCTACATGAAGGTGAGAGCAGTGAAGAGGCTCATCTCAGGGCATCGCTGGTGGGTTGGGGGAAGAAGGTACCTAGCATCTTAAGACTCAGGGGCTATGGAGGCAGTCTTGGTGGTGGAAGGCCCCATGATTCCTGCTGAAGGGGGAGGCATCCGCTTACTCTGCCTTCACACCTCTGACTCTGATGTGGCCTGAAATCTTGGCAGCCAGAGATGTGGGGGAAGTGCCTGGACTGCATCAATGAGCTGATGGATATCCTGTTTGCAAATCCCAACATTTTTGTTGGAGAGAATATTCTGGAAGAGAGTGAGAACCTGCACAACGCTGACCAGGTAAAGGGAGGAGTTGGCAGGATAACTGGAGGTGTGTATTTTATGCTTTGGGAAGGCTCAGTGGGACCCGAGGGTTGAGGTTTGAGACTGAGATCTGGGCTAATTTGTTGACTCCTCCTTCGCCTTCCTTTTCAGCCACTGCGTGTCCGTGGCTGCATCCTAACTCTGGTGGAACGAATGGATGAAGAATTTACCAAAATAATGCAAAATACTGACCCTCACTCCCAAGGTGAGCCTGAGCAAGCGTGGGCTTTGCTGAGAGGAAAATTGTGGGGAATATTACTAGGTTTAGAGCTTTGTGAGGATTATACTAAGTCAGAGTGCTTGAAAAGCCAGCCTTTCAACTTACCTACCTAGCGTTCACACGGAAGGGCCTGATGAGATGCTGGCTCCCAGTCCTATCATTTCTGATTCCATAGGTCTGAGTGGGGCCTGAGAACCTGCACCTCTAGCCTGCTCCCAGGTTGCTGGTCTCAGGGCTATACTTTGAGAACCTTTGGGGTAAGGCATCTATTCACTTCTCTTGTTTAGCTTGGATGAGAGGCATTGGGGTGTGAAAGTGCAGCATAGTTTACTCAGTAAAAGTGTGAATGTGCCCATCAAGTCAAGGGTGTAGTGATTAACAAGGCAGCCAAAAGCTTACCTTTGGTGCTGGATGGAGAAAGGCAGTTTGAAAAATAATAGTAGTAAGATATGGCCGGGCGTGGTGGCTCACGTCTGTAATTCCAGCTCTTTGGGAGGCCGAAGCAGGCGGATCCCGAGGTCAGGAGATCGAGACCATCCTGGCTAACACGGTGAAACCCCATCTCTACTAAAAATACACACACACACACACACACAAAATTAGGCGTGGTGCTGGGCGCCTATAGTCCCAGCTACTCGGGAGGCTGAGGCAGGAGAATGGCATGAACCCAGGAGGCGGAACTTGCAGTGAGCCAAGATCACACCCCTGCACTCGAGCCTGGGTGACAGAGCAAGACTCCATCTCAAAAAAAAAAAAAAAAAAAAATAGTATGATATTAAGATAATTCTGGGCCAGGTGCAGTGGCTCACGCCTGTAATCCTAGCACTTTGGGAGGCCGAGGTGGGTGAATCACGTGAGGTCAGGAGTTTGAGACCAGCCTGGCCAACGTGGCAAAACCCTGGCTCTACTCAAATACAAAAATTAGCCAGGCATGGTGGCAGGTGCCTGTAAATCCCAGCTATGTGGGAGGCTGAGGCAGGAGAATCCCTTGAGCCCAGCGGGCCAGAGGTTGCAATGAGCTGAGATCACACCACTGCACTCCAGCCTGGGCGAAAGAGTGAAACTCCATCTCAAAAAATAATAATAATAATCCTAGATGATATAAAGTTCAGAGTTAAACTAGGGCCCTGTGGTAAGAAGTGGCTGGAGGGGTGGCTGCTGTAGCTAACAGCTGGAGAAAGCACCCTTAAGTAGGGACCACCTGAGGTGAGATCCAATGAGGAGGAGTTAGGGGAAGAATCAGCTGAAGACAGCGCCTGACAGGAGGAGCAGAGAGCGAGCTTGATGTTCCAGGAGTAAAAAGGCCAGTGGGACTCCAGCACAGGAAGCCAGAGGGAGAATCGTGGGAGACCAGGCAAGGGCCAGGCCTGGCAGACCCTTATTGGCAGAGGTTGGCAGTTGGGATTTTTTCCCTAAGCTGTGGGACTGGAAGGTTCTGGGTCCTGGGAGTGGGAGATGGCCTTTCTGGGGCACACTGACTAGACTTTTCTGACGGGTGCAGAAGAGGGACGGGTTGATTGGAATGAGTGGGGACAGATGGGAAAGCCTGGCTGCCCAGCTGAGACAAGGGTGGGTGCTCTCCCTGCCAGAGTACGTGGAGCACTTGAAGGATGAGGCCCAGGTGTGTGCCATCATCGAGCGTGTGCAGCGCTACCTGGAGGAGAAGGGCACTACCGAGGAGGTCTGCCGCATCTACCTGCTGCGCATCCTGCACACCTGCTACAAGTTTGATTACAAGGCCCATCAGCGGCAGCTGACCCCGCCTGAGGGCTCCTCAAAGGTGAGCACGTGGCAGTCATGGCAGAGGGGAATGGGTGTGTCCACCTGTCCTCCACTTCTGTCAGGACTTGACAGCAAATCTGTTACTCTCTAGACTTCCGCAGGTGGAGCAGGGAGGGAAACTGAGGTATTAGAATGAGACTGGATAGAGTCTCATCTTTAGTTGCTAGAGCCTGTGCCTTTTAAAGCTGGATCTCCTTTGCAAATAACCTCCCTTCCTCCCCAGTCTGAGCAAGACCAGGCAGAAAATGAGGGCGAGGACTCGGCTGTGTTGATGGAGAGACTGTGCAAGTACATCTACGCCAAGGACCGCACAGACCGGATCCGCACATGCGCCATCCTCTGCCACATCTACCACCATGCTCTGCACTCCCGCTGGTACCAGGCCCGCGACCTCATGCTCATGAGCCACTTGCAGGACAACATTCAGCATGCAGACCCGCCAGTGCAGGTAGGATGGGGAGGCCTTGGAGGTGAAGGAGTTGCCAGGCCCCTGGCCTCTTGGCAAACTGGCTTAACCAGAACAGCCACCTGTCTGGCCGGTGCAAATTTAAGTAGACACTTGGTCTTTCCCAGTTGCCAGCATCCTGCAGTCCTCCTGCATGTAAACACATAATTTCGTGTCAAAAAAAAAATTATCCAGGCTTGGTAGTGCTTGAGCCCAAGAGGCAGAGGTTCCAGTGAGCCGAGGTTGTGCCACTGCACTCCAGCCTGGGTAATGGAGCAAGACTGTTCAAAAAAAAAAAAAGCTGTGTCTGGAAGTGTAGATCACGTAAAAGTATATTTGAGGCAACTAGGAAATGTTTATGTGTAGAGCACCTGGTGAACCTGTCTGGGGGTAATGCTGGTTTTTAAACAGCCCTCCTGTTTGTGTTTTTATTCTATGGTATGAACATATCACTGTGTCTGTTTTCCTCTTGGCGGACACCCAGTTTATTTCCAGTTTTTGGCTCTAATGTATGAAGCTGCTGTGAACATTCTTGTAAGAAACTCAAAAGTGGTTATACCATTTTACACTCCTGCTAGTGTTTGGGAGTTCCTTGTCAACTTTTGGTGGTGTTGGTCTTTTTTTGAGAGGGAGTCTCGCTCTGTCGCCAAGGCTGGAGTGCAGTGGTGCAATCTTGGCTCACTGCAACTGCCACCTCCCAGGATCAAGCGATTCTACCTCAGCCTCCCGAGTAGCTGGGATTACAGGTGCCCGCCACCACTTCTGACTAATTTTTGTAATTTAGTAGAGATAGGGTTTCACCATGTTGGCCAGGCTGGTCTCAAACTCCTGACCTCAAGTGATCTGCCTGCCTCAGCCTCCCAAAGTGCTGAGATTACAGGAGTGAGCCATCATGCCGGCGGTGGTATTGGTCTTTTAAACTTTTTTTTATTTTTGTTTTTTGAGGCAGGGTCTTGCACTGTCACCTAGACTGAGTGTAGTGGCATGATCATGGCCCGCAGTAGCCTCAAATTCCCAGGTTCAAGTGATCCTCCCACCTCAGCCTCCATAGTAGCTGGGACTACAGGCATGTGCCACCACAGCTGGGACTACAGGCATGTGCCACCATGCCTGGCTAGTTTTTTATTTTTTGTAGAGACAGGGTCTCACTATGTTGCCCAGGCTGGTCTCAAAGATCTTTTAGGGGTGTGTGTGTGTGTGTGTGTGTGTGTGTGTCTCTTTTAGGGGGTGTGTGTGTATCTTTTAGGGTTGTGTGTGTGTGTATCTTTTAGGGGGTGTGTATCTTTTAGGGTGTGTGTGTGTGTGTGTTTTGAGACAGAGTCTCACTCTGTTGCCCAGGCTGGAGTGCAGTGGTGCAATCTTGGCTCACTACAACCTCCATCTCCCAGGTTCAAGCCATTCTCCTCCCTCACCATCCCATGTAGCTGGGATTATAGGCATGTGCCACCACACCAGGCTAATTTTTGTATATTTAATAGAGACAAGATTTCACTGTGTTGGCCAGGCTGGTCTTGAACCTCAGGTGACCCACCCACCTCAGCCTCCCAAAGTGCTGGGATTACAGGCGTGAGCCACCGCAACCGGCCACTCAAAGGTCTTTTAAATTTTAGTTGGTTGTCTAATGGTATCTCATTGTGGTGTTAGTTTGCATTTCCCTGGTGACTATTGATATTGGCTACTTTTTTACTTTTTTATATTTATTGGCCATTTATCTTTCATGAAATAATAAATATCTAGTCAGTTCTTGCCCATTTAAAACAATTGGATTGTTCACTTTATTGAGTTGTAGGAGTGCCTTATCTATCCTGGATAGCTAGTCCTGTGTCAGAATTTTTTTTTTTTTTTTTTTTTTGGAGACGGAGTCTCGCTCTGTCGGCAGGCTGGAGTGCAGTGGCGCGATCTTGACGACTCACTACAACCTCTGCTTCCCAGGTTCAGGCAATTCTCCTGCCTCAGCCTCCCGAGTAGCTGGGACTACAGGCGCCCACCACCATGCCCAGCTAATTTTTTTTATTTTTTAGTATCCGTGTTGGCCAGGATGGTCTCGATCTCTTGACCTCATGATCCGCCCGCCTCACCCTCCCAAAGTGCAGGGATTACAGGCATGAGCCACTGCGCCCGGCCCAGTTTTTTCTTTTATAGTAATTATTTTCTGGATCCTGTCTAAAAAACCTTTGCCTAACTGAAATTCATGAAGACTTTTTAAATTTCTCTCTTTTTTTTTTTTTTGTAAGTTGCTATGGGTGTTAGCTTTTACATTTAGTCTTATAGTTGGTCTTGGTTTGATTTTTGCATCTGGTGAGGTTGGGATCAGGGTTTCTTTTTCCTCCATATGGATACCTAGTTGTTCTAGCATCATTTGTAGAAAAGACTTCCTTTCCCCTATTGTATTGCTTTGGTGTCTTTGTGGAAAACAATATGAAAAACCACATTACCTATAAGAGTAGGTGTTTTTCAGGTCATTCCCTCTGTCCCATTCATTTACCTTTTTGTCTGTCCTTATGCAAGTCCCATACTATCTTCATTGCTGTGCAACATAGCAAAACCCTGTCTCTACAAAAAATACAGAAACTAGTCAGGCATAGTGGTGCACGCCTGTAGTCCCACCTACGCAGGAGGCTGAGGTAGGAGGATTGCTTGAGCTCAGGAGGTCGAGGCTGCAGGAGCCACGATCACGCCACTGCACTCTAGCCTGGGCAACAGAGCAAGACTGTCTCAAAAAGAAAAGAAATACCCGGTTACTTCTCCTTCATTCTATTCATATAATGAATAACTATGAGTTCATTATTGTGTGTTTTTTGTTTTTTGAAAAAGGGTGTCACTCTGTCACCCAAGCTGGAGTGCAGTGGCGCGATCTCGGCTCACTGCAATCTCTGCCTCCCAGGCTCAAGCAATTCTCCTGCCTCAGCCTCTCGAGTAGCTGGGATTACAGGTGCACATCACCACTACCCGGCTAACTTTTGTATTCTTAGTAGAGACGGGGTTTCACCATGTTGGGCAGGCTGCTCTTGAACTCCTGACCCCACGATCCACCCACCTCGGCCTCCCAAAGTGCTGGGATTACAGGCATGAGCCACCACGCCCAGCCGAGTTCATTACATTTTTATACCAACCTTTTATTCCTGAAGTATATCCAGTTTGGTCATGTATATTGTCTCTTTTATATTATATATTGCTGGATTCTGTCGCTAACATTATTAAGGCTTTTTGCATGTAAGCTTATGACTGGTATTGATCTCCACATTTTTGTTGTTATGACTACACTTAGCCTTTTCCCCCCAAGATTTGTACCACTTACCGTCTCCCCTGTCTTAATTAGTGCCAAGTCCCTCTTCCCAGTTGCTTAGACCAGAAACCTTGGAGTCATTCTTGATTCGAACTTTTCCCTCATATACTGTATCTGATTCCCCAGCCATTCCTGTTCACAGTCCATGATGAGAACACTTCTGTCACTTCTGCTTGTACCCTCTGCTCTCAGCCACCATCATCTGCCTTTGTGTCCCTTCAGTCCCTTTGTTCTGTTCATAATACAGATTAACCCTGTTCAGTTATGTCAGATCATATTACCTGTTTGCTCAAAACCTTCCCATGGTTTCTTGTCTTAAAACTCATAACAAGGCCAGGCACGGCGGCTCACACTTGTAATCCCAGCACTTCGGGAGGCCGAGGCGGGTGGATCACGAGGTCAAGAGATCGAGACCATCCTGGCTAACACGGTGAAACCCTGTCTCTACTAAAAGTACAAAAAATTAGCCGCGCGTGGTGGCGGGCGCCTGTAGTCCCAGCTACTCGGAGAGGCTGAGGCAGGAGAATGGCGTGATCCCGGGAGGCGGAGCTTGCAATGAGCCAAGATCACACCGCTGCACTCCAGCCTGGGTGACAGAGTGAGACTCCGTCTCCAAAAAAAAAAAAAAAAAACTCATAAATGGCTGGTGCTCGCCCATCCCCCAGCTTGTGGTGGCATCTTTTCCCAGCCCTAGCTGTGTCACGCCCCTTGTTTCTTGAATATGCCTGGCCCGGTTCTTCCACAGGATCACTGCGTTTATTTTTCCTTTTTATAGGATATTCTTTCCCCAGATGCCTGCATGACTTGCTCTCTCTTTAGGTCTTTATTCAAACATTCTTTCCCAATGAGGCCTTCTGTAGTTATATGAACATTTGAGCCTCCACCACTGCACAGACTGCCTTCCTGGCTCCGTCCTCTGCTTTATTTTTCTTCTCAGCATGAGTCACCATCCTCGTAGTGCAGCTCTCTTGCCCACCACACCCCACCCCTAGACATAAGCTCCATGCAGACTGGGGACTTGTCTATTTTGCTCTCCCTCCCCAGCCTAGTGCTCAGCACATAGTAGGCACTTGAAGTAGATTTGTTTAGTTTTGTTTTTGTTTTTTATCTTTAGCGATGGGGTATCTCCATGTTTCTCAGGCCCATCTTGAACCCCTGGGCTCAAGTGATCCTCCCACCTTAGCCTCCCAAAGTGCTGGGATTACAGGTGTGAGCCACTGCACCCGGCTTAGTTATGGAATAAATGAAGACTTGTCTTGCAGCTGTCATCTCTGAGTGCATTATGACCCTTTGCCCCCAGATCCTTTACAACCGCACCGTGGTGCAGCTGGGCATCTGTGCCTTCCGCCAAGGCCTGACCAAGGACGCACACAACGCCCTGCTGGACATCCAGTCGAGTGGCCGAGCCAAGGAGCTTCTGGGCCAGGGCCTGCTGCTGCGCAGCCTGCAGGAGCGCAACCAGGAGCAGGAGAAGGTGGAGCGGCGCCGTCAGGTCCCCTTCCACCTGCACATCAACCTGGAGCTGCTGGAGTGTGTCTACCTGGTGTCTGCCATGCTCCTGGAGATTCCCTACATGGCCGCCCATGAGAGCGATGCCCGCCGACGCATGATCAGCAAGCAGTTCCACCACCAGCTGCGCGTGGGCGAGCGACAGCCCCTGCTGGGTGAGTGTGGAGCTCCAGGGTTCAGCAGGCTGCCTCGCTCCCTGATTACACATAAGGATTAAGAGAAGTGAAGGGAGTAACTCTCCCACCACTCGACTCCATCTGATTTAATGACACCTCCTCTGCCTGGCACTGTGCTAAGTGTTTTACAAATAATTATTTAATCTGCATTAGTAATAACCCTATGCCGGTAGGTACTAGTAATACCCTTTTTCCCAGTGGAGAAACTGAGGCACAGAGAAGTTAAGTGACTTGCCCGAGTTTAATGCAGCTCATGTGTACCTCTGATCTTTCTTTCCGTTTTCTTCCCTTCATGTACATTATATTCCAGCCAAACCAACTATCATAGAGCCTTATCGTTCAAGAGGCTAATGTTGATTCCTTTGGCCCCTTTTGAAAGACAGATCCTGCAGGGTTGCAGTGAGTGGTGACTCACTGGAAAGGAATTGAGCTGCGCCCTTCCTGTGACATTGGCCCACAGGAGGGCTTGACGAGTGAGCTGAGCCCAGTGTCCACAGCCACATCCCCCTACAGATTTGTCCTCTCCTGGTCATGTGTATGTTTGGGCTAAAGGGCAAGTTCCCTTAGGCACATTTTGTTTGGCTTATGTAGTGAGATTTACTTTGTGGGGAAATTTCCCATGAAAATCGGAATTTTCATGTCTTAGAATATTGGCAATCTGTCGCTCCTGGCCCTGCCTTCCTGCAGAGCTAGCCTTGGCTGGAGCTGAAGTAGCAGCGATGGGAAAGGGCTGTCTGCTTCTCCACAGTCCCTGCCTCTCAATTTCTCCCTACAGTGGTTCCAAAAGCCAGTTTCCATCAGCCCTGCACTGTTGTTCGGCCTATAGAGAAATATTCTTTGAGCCCGTAAACTTGCTTTTTTCTTTCTTTTTTTTTTTTTTTTTTTTTTTTTGAGATGGAGCCTCACTGTTGCCCAGACTGGAGTGCAGTGGCTCAGTCTCAGCTCACTGCAACCTCCACCTCCTGGGTTCAAGTGATTCTGCTGCCTCAGCCTCTCGAGTAGCTGAGACTACAGGCCCCCGCCACCATGTCCAGCTAATTTTTTGTATTTTTAGTAGAGATGGGGTTTCTTCATGTTGGCCAGGCTGGTCTCGAATTCCTGACCTCAGGTGGCCCGCCCACCTCGGCTTCCCAAAGTGCTGGGATTACAGGTGTGAGCCACCGCGCCCAGACCAACCTTGCCTTTTGCAAGTGTTAATATGGTTAAAATGGAGGTTCATCCAGGAGGGCTGTGTGCCTCTCCTTACACTCTTACACTTAGCCCTGCTCCTATGGTTCCATTTGGACCTGATCCCCGTTCGCATTGAGCTTGCCGTTCTTGCTGTGGAGTCTGCGTGTTTGTGTTTCACTGTCTGCCACCCATTTCTAGCCGTAGAACTTTTGCACTTTGTCTACCCTGAATTCCAGTTACTATGGCGTATCATGTCTTACCTTCCTGGCTTGTCTTAGGATTGTATTTGGGGGCCTGAGTTCATAATTAATATATAAACTTGTGATTTTAGAGATAATTTTGACCGGGGCTAAGTTTTTTAAGGAAAAGAAGTGAGCTGCTTGGAAGAATAATAAGCTGGCAACAGTGTAATTGATGCATGGGAATGGCACCATTCATGAAGGTGATGTGAGTGAGGAAGGGTTGGTAAATTCCATTCCAGTTGAGCTGGAAGAGGTGGTTTTGTTTTGTTTTGTTTTGTTTTGTTTTTTGAGACAGAGTCTCGCTCTGTAGCCCAGGCTGGAGTGCAGTGGCAAGATCTCAGCTCACTGCAAATTCTGCCTCCCGGGTTCAAGCAATTTTCCTGCCTCAGCCTCCCGAGTAGTTGGGATTACAGGCGTGTGCCACTATGCCTGGCTAATTTTTGTATTTTTAGTAGAGACGAGGTTTTGCCATGCTGGCCAGGCTGGTCTCCAACTCCTGACCTCAGATGATCCGCCTGCCTTGGCCTCCCAAAGTGCTGGGATTATTACAGGTGTGAGCCACCACGCCTGGCTGGAAGAGGTGTTTTTAGGTCAAGGAAGCTGACGAGAATCTGATGAAAGCTGTGGGCCTTTTTCCTAGGAAGAATGTACATGAGGACATGTGCACAATTTGTCAACATTTTTGAGGGTTTCGGCAGTCCCCTGAAGTGCATCTATGGACTGATTGAGTTCAAACATTTGTGCAGATGGAGTGGCTTGGGCGACTACGTGGCTGTTTGGTGGAGAGGTGGGGAGAGTCTCTAGTATGGTTTGCTCCTCCAGCCTCTGTTCCTCCTTAAAGAGTGCTAATGGAACTTGTCCCAAGTTCCCTAGGCCCTGCCTCATTCCCACCCTTTCAGGTCCCCCTGAGTCCATGCGGGAACATGTGGTCGCTGCCTCCAAGGCCATGAAGATGGGTGACTGGAAGACCTGTCACAGTTTTATCATCAATGAGAAGATGAATGGGAAAGTGTGGGACCTTTTCCCCGAGGCTGACAAAGTCCGCACCATGCTGGTTAGGTGAGCAGACAGAGAGGCCATGATGGGTCGGGGAAGAAGAGACTGGTTGGTCCCCTTCCCTGAGGCCCTGTTGTGTCTTCTGTCCCCTCTTCCCACAGGAAGATCCAGGAAGAGTCACTGAGGACCTACCTCTTCACCTACAGCAGTGTCTATGACTCCATCAGGTAGGCGGGGCCCTGGGGACACAGAAGGGCCCCAGCCTTGTGGGCAAGTGTCCTGACTGCCCCTGCCCTCTGCCTTCTTTCTTCCCAGCATGGAGATGCTGTCAGACATGTTTGAGCTGGATCTGCCCACTGTGCACTCCATCATCAGCAAAATGATCATTAATGAGGAGCTGATGGTAGGGGCCGGGGTGGGAAGCGGGCAGGTGGAGCCATGGAGGGATTGGAGCAGAGGGGCCTGATCTGTGTCATGTCCCCTCTTCTGCCTTGGCGCCTGTCAGGCCTCCCTGGACCAGCCAACACAGACAGTGGTGATGCACCACACTGAGCCCACTGCCCAGCAGAACCTGGCTCTGCAGCTGGCCGAGAAGCTGGGCAGCCTGGTGGAGAACAACGAACGGGTGTTTGACCACAAGCAGGGCACCTACGGGGGCTACTTCCGAGGTGAGTACTTCGGCTCCTCTCCTTGCCCAGCTCCTGGTGCCCTCACCGCCTCTCACCTGGCATTCCCTGCCCTTCCTTCCCATCTCTCTCCTACAGACCAGAAGGACGGCTACCGCAAAAACGAGGGCTACATGCGCCGCGGTGGCTACCGCCAGCAGCAGTCTCAGACGGCCTACTGAGCTCTCCACTCTGTTTCCCGCCTAGGCCATCCAACCTTGAAGTCCTAAACCACATCTCAGTCACTAAAGGTCTGTTTAAAGTTGTTCTGGTTGATTGCTTGTTGCCACAAAGGTGTGTTGAGCCCATTCATTTGCTGATTATATTTCTGAGCTGCTACCACATGACAGACACAAGGCTCAGATGAAGAGGTGAATTGAACACGTTCCTGACCTCAAAGAGCCTGCTGCTTTTTGACATTTAACAGAAAATTATAGTAACATAAGTTATAATGGGTGTTTTAAAAGGCCAGTCGCAGTGGCTCATGCCTGTAATCCCAGCACTTTAGGAGGCCCAGGTGGGCAGATCACAAGGTTGGGAGTTTCAGACCAGCCTGGCCAACATAGTGAAACCCCCTCTCTACTAAAAATACAAAAATTAGCCGGGCATGGAGGCACATGCCTGTAGTCCCAGCCGCTTGGGAGGCTGAGGCAGGAGAATCGCTTGAACCCATGAGGTGGAGGTTGCAGTGAGCCAAGATCACACCACTGCTCTCCAGTCTGGGCAACAAAGCGAGACGCCGTCTCAAAAAGAAAGTCACAGATGTATTGAGGATGTGACCGGGGGTGGAACGTCAGGAAGACATAGTGGACACAGTAGTGACAGTTGGACTCTGAGGGTTCACCAGGCAGGGAGAAGGGAGAGCTGGTCTAGACCAGCGTGGATGCACTGTTACCTGTTCATAACAAGACAGGTGCCATCAGTAAGAGGGTGCATTGAGAGACTGGGCCTTTGCTCTGATATCTAAGCATGTGGTTGTTTTCTGATCATTTAAGTTTATTGTGTTTTTTGTTTGCTTGTTTTTTGTTTGTTTGTTTTTGAGACAGTCTCACTCTGTCGCCCAGGCTGGAGTGCAGTGGCGCGATCTCAGCTCACTGCAAGCTCCGCCTCCCGGGTTCACACCGTTCTCCTGCCTCAGCCTCCCAAGTAGCTGGGACTACAGGCGCCCAACACCACGCCTGGCTAAATTTTTTTTTTTTTTTTTTTTTTTTTTAGTAGAGATGGGGTTTTGCCATGTTAGCCAGGATGGTCTCCATCTCCTGACCTCGTGATCCACCCGCCTCCACCTCCCAAAGTGCTGGGATTACAGGCGTGAGCCACCGCGCCCGGCCTTATTGTATTTTACGTAAGTATGGGTCCACAGCAGATTGGATTTTTTTTTTTAAGACATGGGATCTTGCTGTGTTGCCCAGGCTGGTCTTGAACTCCTGGACTCAAGCAATCCTCCCACCTCAGCCTTCTAAGTAACTGGGACTACAGGTATGCATCACCATGCCTGGTCTAGATTGGAAATTTTTTAAAAATGATCCTTTACCACATTTGAGAAGCACTGATGTAGGCAGAGGGAAAAAGTGCAAGCTCAAAGGGTTGGAGAAGTGAGATAGTGGCATGATTAGTGTAACGCACGTGTGGAGCATGTGCAGGAGATGCACTGGAGACTTACCCGGGCCGTCTCTTAAAACTTTCAATGCTCTGGGTTTTTATAAACAAATTCACAGCTGGGGCTGGGCGCAGTGGCTCACACCTGAAATCCAAGCACTGTGGGAGGCCGAGGCAGGACGATCACTTGAGGCCAGTAGCAGGGCACAAAAATTTTTATTTTTTTAGTATTTATTGATCATTCTTGGGTGTTTATCGGAGAGGGGGATTTGGCAGGGTCATAGGACAATAGTGGAGGGAAGGTCAGCAGATAAACGTGAACAAGGGTCTCTGGTTTTCCTAGGCAGAGGGCCCTGCGGCCTTCCACAGCGTTTGTATCCCTGGGTACTTGAGATTAGGGAGTGGTGATGACTGTTAACGAGCACGCTGCCTTCAAGCATCTGTTTAACAAAGCACATCTTGCACCGCCCTTAATCCATTTAACCCTGAGTGGACACAGCATATGTTTCAGAGAGCACGGGGTTGGGGGTAAGGTTATAGATTAACAGCATCCCAAGGCAGAAGAATTTTTCTTAGTACAGAACAAAATGGAGTCTCCTATGTCTACTTCTTTCTGCACACGCACAGTAACAATCTGATCTCTCTCTCTTTTCCCCACATTTCCCCCTTTTCTATTTGACAAAACCGCCATCGTCATCATGGCCCATTCTCAATGAGCTGTTGGGTACACCTCCCAGATGGGGTGGCGGCCAGGCAGAGGGGCTCCTCACCTCCAAGATGGGGCTGCCGGGCAGAGGTGCCCACCTCCCGGGCAGGGTGGCGGCTGGGTGGGGGGCTGCCCCCCACCTCCCTCCCGGACCGGGCGGCTGGCCGGGCGGGGGCTGGCCCCACCTCCCTCCCGGACCGGGCGGCTGGCCGGGTGGGGGGGCTGACCCCCACCTCCCTCCTGGATGGGGTGGCTGCCGGGCGGAGGGGCTCCTCACTTCTTAGACGGGGCGGTCACCAGGCAGAGGGTCTCCTCACTTCTCAGACGGGGCGGCCAGGCAGAGACGCTCCTCACCTCCCAGATGGGGTTGCGGCCGGGCAGAGGCACTCCCCACATCTCAGACGATGGGCGGCCTGGCAGAGACGCTCCTCACCTCCCAGATGGGATGGCGGCCGGGCAGAGACGCTCCTCACTTTCCAGACTGGGCAGCCGGGCAGAGGGGCTCCTCACATCCCAGACGATGGGCGGCCAGGCAGAGACGCTCCTCACTTCCCAGACGGGGTGGCAGCCGGGCAGAGGCTGCAATCTC
Organism: Pan paniscus; assembly: GCF_029289425.2. Lineage (NCBI taxonomy): Eukaryota > Metazoa > Chordata > Mammalia > Primates > Hominidae > Pan > Pan paniscus. Next base: position 31,039,873 of record NC_073267.2, on the reverse strand, counting down.
GGCACTTTGGGAGGCCAAGGCAGGCGGTTGGGAGGTGGAGGTTGTAGCGAGCCGAGATCACGGCACTGCACTCCAGCCTGGGCACCATTGAGCACTGAGTGAACGAGACTCCGTCTGCAATCCCAGCACCTCGGGAGGCCGAGGCTGGCGGATCACTAGCGGTTAGGAGCTGGAGACCGGCCCGGCCAACACAGCGAAACCCCGTCTCCACCAAAAAAATACGAAAACCAGTCAGGCGTGGCGGCGCACGCCTGCAATCGCAGGCACTCAGCAGGCTGAGGCAGGAGAATGAGGCAGGGAGGTTGCAGTGAGCCGAGATGGCAGCAGTACAGTCCAGCTTCGGCTCGGCATCAGAGGGAGACCGTGGAAAGAGAGGGAGAGGGAGACTGTGGGGAGGGAGAGGGAGAGGGAGAGCCTGTTTCTAATAAATATACAAAATCAGCAAGGCATGGTGGCGCATGCCTGTAATCCCAGCTACTTGGGAGGGTGAAGCAGGAGAATCGCTTGAACCCAGGAGGCAGAGGTTGCAGTAAGCTGAGATCGTGCTATTGCACTCCAGCCTGGGCAACAAGAGTGAAACTCCATCTCAAAAAAAAAAAAAAAAAAAAGAGACACGAAAATAAAACGGCATTTAGAGTTGAAAGCTTCGCCTTCCTCTCTGGATGGTGAGTCCTCACTCTCCCAGCAGCCCACGCCTCTGCCTCAAACCTCCATGGCTCCCAAGAGTCTGGATAAAGCTAAGGAGTCTCAACGCACCCCAAGTCCTGGGGGTAGTCAGCCCCTCTCACCCCTCCCTCATCCTCTCACACAAGAGTTGTTTACTGTCCCTCCAGTTATGCCTGGTCACGCAGACACTCTGCTGCTCAAATGCCCTCACCCCATCCTCAGCCTGCTCCCAGGCCACCTCCCTCCAGAATCCACCCTGCCTGTCAGGTGGCCATAGGGACCCTCGCCATACTGTCTGCTTGTGGCAGTGCCCTCCGGCCTGGGGGGTCTTCCAGAGCAGATCTCTGGCCTAGCGCAGTGGCTCATACCTGTAATCTCAGCACTTTCAGAGGCCAAGGCAGGTGGATCACCTGAGGTCAGGAGTTCGAGACCAGCCTTGCTAACATGGTGAAACCCCGTCTCTACTAAAAATACAAAAATTAGCCAGGTGTGGTGGTGCACGCCTGTAGTCCCAGCTACTCAGGAGGCTGAGGCAGGAGAATCTCTTGGACCTGGGAGGTGGAGGTTGCAGTGAGCTGAAATGGTGCCACTGCACTCCAGCCTGGGCAACAGTGAGACTCTGTCTTAAAAAAAAAAAAAAAAAAAAATCTCTGATATAAGCTCCCCTGGCACACAGTGAGCTTCCAGAAATGGTCCCTCGACCTCTAAATCCACCAAGACCCAGGGAACACGCCCACTCTGAGCACCCTGACAATGTCCCAGTCCCAACACAGTACCCTGAAGCTGTCCCCAAAGTTTCCCCTGCCACACTCCCTGACCACTCTCTGGTATCTCAGAGCCCTAGCAACGGCCCTATAGAGGGAGGGTTCTAGGCATGGGGCAGGCATGAGCACTGTGCTTATAACCAAGCAAAACACTCCCTCTGTGCCAACATAGGTGGGGCAGGTCACGCTGGGGTCTGTTTGCCCTGTCTGCCCACTGCAGCCTCCTCGGGGAGGGCCAGGGTTGTCTGTGCATCCTGTGAGCCCCAGGGTCTATGTGCACATATGTGTGTCTGTGCTGCTCTGTGTGTGTGTGTGTGTGTGTGTGTGTGTGTGTGTGTGTGTGTGTGTGTGTACACGGCGCATCTGAATTGTCCTGAGTGCTGTCTCGGGTATCCTTGAGCTGTGTGTGCATGTGTCCCCCTAGCGGTATCTCAGTATTTTTGCCTGTGGGAGCTGCACACCGTGAGCTGCACACCTGAGGGCCAGGTGAGTCTGGGGCTGGTCCTGTGCCTGCGCATCTGTGTGCTGGCGGTGTCTGCATAGTATTCTGTGGCTACATGTATCTGTGCACCCCAGAAATGGGCAGTCACCCAGGAGACCTCTCTACAGTGACCCCAAATGATGGATAGTGAGATAGGGACAGTATGATCTATATTTTTTTTTTGGTCACAGGGGTTTGTTGTACAGGGGCACAATATATTCTTCTCCCACTCCCAAGCCGGGCCCTTTCTGCCCCTGCTCCTCCCACCCTCTGGTGTCTCACATCTCAGGGACAGGTGGAATGAAGGATAAGTTCACGGACCCCAGATCAGGACAAGCGGGAAGCTTCTGGGCTGCTGGAGAGGGTCACAGCCGGTTAGGGGAGGGAGCCAGGAGAGGACTCTGTGGCCCCGGGGAAGGGCTGGGCTAGTTCTGGGTCCCTGGGAGGAGTGAGTGGGGGGCCCTGCAGAGGGCTGGGACCTAGAGTGTGGGTGAGCATTAGAAGAGCGAGCTGGGGGCTCTAGGGCAACTAGGAACTTGAAGAGGGATGGGAGGCAGGGCTGCTGGGTCCCTAGGAAGGGCTGGAGGAATCCCGTAACGCCTGAGTTCCGGGAAAGCCCCTTTCTCACTTACCCTCGCCGGACCCGGGGCCAGGTCCAAGCAGCAGCAGCAGCAGTAGTTACGGGAGCCGCAGGAGCAGCATGATTGGCAGGCGCACAGGTAGCGGCCCCATCGGAGGGTGGCAGAGGTGGGACGGTGCTGCCGGGCCGCCGGAGGCAGCAAGCCCAGCGGACACACACCCTGGCTGCCACGCCTCGGCCCGGCCCTCGACCTCACCTTCCCTCGGGGCCCAGGCGGAACCAGCTAGGGGTGGGCACCTGGGGCGGCACAAAGGCATCCTGATCTCTGCATCTTGGTCACTGAAGGGGCTCGAGAGGCCACGGGGCGCTGGGGACAGGACTGGGAGTCAGGCCCAGGAAAGTCTCCTCGGAATAAGTGAGGAAAAGGCGCTCTTTTGATGTTATTATTCCCCCAGCCCCTCCCCCGCTCACCTGGGCGCCCAAAGGGGACAGAAGACTTGGAGGAGGGGTAGTCCTGAATTTACTTTAGCATTTTATTTAATTTGGCCGGGCGCGAGGTGGCTCATGCCTGTAATCCCAGCACTTTGGAAGGCCGAGGCTGGCGGATCACCTGAGGTCAGGAGTTCAAAACCAGCCTGGCCAACATGGCGAAGCCGTCTCTACTAAAAACACAAAAATTAGCAGGGCGTGGTGGTGCGGACCTACAATCCCAGCTACTTGGGAGGCTGAGGCACGGGAATCGCTTGAACACGGAAGGTGGAGGTTGCAGTGAACCAAGATCACTCCACTGCACTCCAGCCTGGGTGAGAGCCAGACTCCATCTCTTTCTCTCCCTCCCTCTCTCTCTCTCTCTGTCAGTCTAGAGAGAGTTGATTGTCCCCAATCAGTCTCTCTCTCTCAGTCGAGAGAGGGGTGGGGGGGGACGGAGGATGGGCACAGGGCTCACGCCTGTAATCCCAGCACTTTGGGACACTGAGGCGGGTGGATCACCTGAGGTCAGGAGTTTGAGACCAGCCTGGCCAACATGATGAAACCCTGTCTCTACTAAAAATACAAAAAATTCCCTGGGTATGGTGTTGGGCGCCTATAAACCCAACTACTCAGGAGGCTGAGGCAGGAGAATCACTTGAACCTAGGAGGCAGAAATTGCAGTGAGCCAAGATCGCACCACTGCACTCCAGCCTGGGCAACAAGAGTAAAACCCTGTCACACACACACAGACACAGACACATACACACACACACACACACAAAATTAACCAGGCATGGTGGCATGTGCCTGTAGTCTCAGCGGCTCAGGAGGCTGAGGTACAAGAATCGCTTGAATTTGGGAGGTGAAGGTTGCAGTGATCCAAGATTGCGCTATTCCACTCCAGCTGGAGCGAGAAGACCGAGACTCCATATCAAAAAAAAAAAAAAGTCTCTGTCTCAAAAACAAAAACAAAAAAACAATAAAAACCAGAAGTCTTGATCTGTGATCTTGGGAAAAGCTGTTCACATCAAGGATGCCATCTTCTTCCAGCGAAAAACTTCCCTCTTGTGAGATTATGAACCCAAAGTTCAAGGTCCTGAAGTTTTGCTGTAGTGTGGATGGCAAGGACATTCTTTCTCTGATGTTCTCAGAAGATCCAATCTTCAGGTTCTAGATTGTGAAGGAATTGATTGTCCCCAGTCAGCCATAAAAAGCTTTCAGTATCTGGTGAAAATACACCATACCATAGATCTACTGTTATAATATCAGCCCTCTTGCATGGGAAAGCAACCAGAAAACATGCATTGAAAATGACAATTGACAATTGAAATGTTCAAATTGCCCATGAGGTAGCCAAATGCACCTGAAGCTTTGATTGTCTTCCCAGGAACATGGATTTGACAAACAAAACATTGGTTATGAACTATTTTAGCAATTTATAAGTCAGCATAGAAATACATATTTAATTTGGATCATTTTATCTTTTCCATGATGAGTCATGGGATGCAGAGCCTTTTATTTTTTCTTTTTAGACAGAGTTTCATTCTTGTTGCCCAGGTTGGAGTGCAATGGTGCTATCTCGGCTCACCGCAACCTCTGCCTCCTGGGTTCAAGCGACTCTCCTGCCTCAGCCTCCCGAGTAGCTGGGATTACAGGCATGAGCCACCACGCCTGGCTAATTTTTTGTATTTTTAGTACAGATGGGGTTTCACCATGGTCTCGATCTCCTGACCTCGTGATCCACCCACCTTGGCCTCCCAAACTGCTGGAGTTACAGGCTTGAGCCACTGTGCCCGGCTTAATTTTTGTACTTTTAGTAGAGACACGGTTTCACCATGTTGGCCAGGATGGTCTCCATCTCTTGACCTCATGATCTGCCTGCATTGGCCTCCCAAAGTGTTGGGATTACAGGCATGAGCCACCACACCCGGCCCCCCTTTTTTTTGAGATGCAGTTTCGCTCTTGTTGCCCAGGCTGGAGTGCAATGGCGTGATCTCAGCTCACTGCAACCTCCACCTCCTGGCTTCAAGCAATTCTCCTGCCTCAGCCTCCCAAGTAGCTAGGATTACAGGCATGCCCCACCACACCTGGCTAATTTTGTATTTTTTTTTTTTTTTAACTAGAGATGGGGTTCCACCATGTTGGTCAGGCTGGTCTTGAACTCTTGACCTCAAGTGATCCACTCACCTCGGCCTCCCAAAGTGTTAGGATTACAGGCGTGAGCCACTGCACCCGGCCAGCATTTTCTTATAGTAAAGAAAGTGAAACCATGGGTTGTTGAAAGAAGGAAGAAAGGTAGAGCGTGAATCTTGGTAGGAAAAAGAAGGAAAGCAAAAGGAAACAAAAACTTCCAGCTGTCTGGCTTGTATTGGCATTTACAATGTTTGCTGGTGTCCCACTTTGATCAGTGAAATGTGGCTGGGAGGAACCTGTGTCACTTTTTGTTTTTTCTTTTTGAGACTCACTCTGTAGCCCAGGCTGGAGTGCAGTGGCGCAATCTTGGCTCACTGCAAGCTCCGCCTCCTGGATTCTCACCATTCTCCTGCCTCAGCCTCCTGAGTAGCTGGGACTACAGGCGCCTGCCACAACGCCTGGCTAATTTTTGTGTTTTTAGTAGAGACGGGGTTTCACTGTGTTAGCCAGGATGATCTTGATCTCCTGACCTTGTGATCCGCCCGCCTCGGCCTCCCAAAGTGCTGGGATTACAGGCGTGAGCCACCACGCCCGGCCTGAACCCCTGTCATTTTTTAGCAGAAACTTTCAGAGTCAGTAAGTGGCCAGGCATGTCTCTTTTTTTTGTGCCACAGGACTCTGGATGTTTACAATGCAGACTAATCCAAGGCTGCTGTGGATGTGTCCTGTGGGAGAGAAATCGACTTTGTTGATTTCTCTATGGAGAATGGGGGGTGCACCAGGCAGGATGACTCATGCCTGTAATTCCAGCACTTTGGGAGCCCAAGGCTGGTGGATCACTTCAGGCCAGGAGTTCAAGACCAGCCTGGCTAACACAGTGAAACCCCGTCTCTACTAAAAATACAAAAATTAGCCAGGTGTGGTGGGGCATGCCTGTAATCCCAGCTACTCAGGAGGCTGAGGCAGGAAAATTGCTTGAACCAGGAGGTGGAGGTTGTAGTGAGCCAAGGTCACGCCACTGCCCTCCTGCCTAGGCAACAGAGCGAGATTCTTATCTCCATAAAACGAAACAAAGCAAAACAAAGGGAGAGAGAATGGAGGTTGCCTGTGACTGCATCATAATCTTGTTTATGCTGACTGATGCATTAGAGGTACTAACGGCATGAGAGGAACAATTTCCTGAGACACAGTTTACTGACCATGAATTTCCTCAAAACCCCCAAGAGCAGGCTTCTCAGGAGGAGACTCAGTGTGGAATCCCTTGCCAAGGTAGACCCTGGTTCTGTAGCAGGACGAGCTGCAGATAAATCTCCTCAGACACCGGATTAAAGAAGGAAAAGGTTTATTTGGCCAGGAGCGTCAGCAGATTTGTGTCTTAAGACCCGAGCTCCCCGAAAAAGAAATTCTTGGCCTTTTTAAAGGCTTACAACTTTAAAGGGTCCACGTGAAAGTGTCGTGATAAATCGAGCAAGCATGGGGAAGGTGAGTGGGGGCTACATGCATCAGCTAACAGAACAGAAAGTTTTGCAATGCTTTTTCATACAATGTCTGGAATTTACAGATAACACAAGTAGTTTAGGTCAGGGGTTGATGTCATTATTATTTTTAACTCCTGTGGCAGGTGGTGGTGCCAAGGTGTCTGGCTACTTATCTTACTTTTGTTTCTAAATTTTTGCTTTCTCTCTTTCCTCCTGTCTTGTGAACTAGGCAAGATGGTGGGAGGAGGGCAGCCGGAGTAGTAGTGGTCTCCTTCCTTAGTTCAGGTTCCAGCTACAAACACTTACCACCTGTGAGACCTTGGGCAGTTCACATCCCCTCTCTGTGGCTCAGTCTGCTCAACTGTAAAATAGGTTAAATCCTGAAAGATCAAAATCCCTCACATCTAAAATCTCAAAAATCACAGTCCCAAAGTGATCGTTCTTGTTGCCCAGGCTGAAGTGCAATGGTGTGATCTCAGCTCACTGCAACCTCCGCCTCCCAGGTTCAAGTGCTTCTCCTGCCTCAGCCTCACGAGTAGCTGGGATTACAGGTGTGCACCACCATGCCTGCCTTATTTTTTGTCTTTTTAGTAGAGACAGGCTTTCACCCTGTTGCTCAGGCTGGTCTCGAACTCCTGACCTCAGAAGATCCACCTACTTCAGCTTCCCAAATTGCTGGGATTATAGGCATGAGCCATGGTGCCCGGCCCCATATTTTATTTATTTATTTATTTGAGTTTTGCTCTGTCACCCAGGCTGGATTGTAGTGGCACGATCTCAGCTCACTGAAACCTTCGCCTCCTGGGTTCAAGCAATTCTCTGTCTCGGCCTCCCGAGTAGCTGGAATTACAGGCGTCCGCCACTACCCTGGCTAATTTTTGCATTTTTAGTAGAGACGGGGTCTCATCATCTTGGCCAGGCTGGTCTTGAACTCCTGACCTCGTAATCCACCCACCTAGGCCTCTGAAAGTGCTGTGATTACAGGCATGAGCCATTGTGTCTGACCCCTTACATTTTTTAAAAACAACTTTATTGAAATAGAATTCACGTAGCATACAACTTCCCCATTTAAGGCATACAATTCAATGGCTTTTAGTATATTCACAAATCCTTTCTTTTTGTGTATATGTACCACATTTTCTTTGTCCATTCATCTGTTGATGGATACTTAGGTTGATTTTGTATTTTGGCTGTTTTGAATAGTGCTGCAATAAACATAGGAGTGCAGATGTGTCTTTGAGATACTGAGTTTCTTTCTTGTGGACTTATACCCAGCAGTGTGATTGCCGAATTATACAGTAGTTCTATTTTTAGCTTATTGAGGACCCTCCATGCAGTTTTCCGTAGTGGATAAGCTATTTTACATTCCCACCGGCCAGGCGTGGTGGCTCACGCTGGTAATCCCAGCTCTTTGGGAGGCTGAGGCGGGAGAATAACGAGGTCAAGATATCAAAAACATCCTGGCCAAAATGGTGAAACCCCATCTGTACTAAAAACACAAAACACAGCTGGGCGTGGTGGCAAACGCCTGTAGTCCCAGCTACTCGGGAGGCTGAGGCAGGAGAATGCTGGAACCCGGGAGGCGGAGGTTGCAGTGAGCCGAGATCCGCGCCGTTGCACTACTCCAGCCTGGGCGACAGAGAGAGAGACTCTGTCTCAAAACAAACAAACAAACAAAAAACATTCCCACCAAGAATGTTTGAGTGCTCCTGTTTCTCTGCGTCCTTGTCAGCATTTGTTGTTTTCTGACTTTTTGATAGTCGCCATTTTAGTTGAGGTTAGATGAAATTTTACTGGGTTTTGATGTGCACTTCTGTGATGATTAGTGATGTTAAGTTTGCATATACCCGTTGGCCACTTGTATGTCTTCTGTTGGAAAATAGCCATTGAGATCTTTTGCCTTTTTTTTTTTTTTTTTTGCCAATGCTGTCGTTTATTGCGCGGAGTGGGGGCGTGGGGGTTAGTGGGGCGTGGGGGTCGTGATGGGGGCACTGCTGCCTCGGTTCGTCAGTACATTAATCACGGCGGCGGGACTCCAGCCTTTGCAGCCTCACCCACGCACCCTGCGCAGCCAGGACGGCCCGCCCCTCGGCGCAGGTGCTGGAGGGAGCCGGGGCACTGCTCCGGGAGGTCACCGCGGGACGCGCGTGGACGGCGGCTGGGCAGGTTATTGCGTGAGCGCAGTGGGAGCAGCGGGAAGCCGGAGGGCCAAGTATTGCACTTAGAATAACAATCCTCATCAGATGGCGGGCTACCTAGAGGGCAGGGGGCGGGCAGGGCTCCACAGCCGGCTCCTCTCCGCCACTGGGTCGCCCTGTCCCTATCTTACAGCTGGGGAAACTGAGGCACCGAGGTGAAGGGAGCCCCCTCGCACGCGAGGCCGCCGCCGGGGGCAGGGGCGATGGGGGTGGGCGCAGGGCGATGAGGGGGGACGGCTGGGGGCTCGGAGGGGACTGCTCCCCGGCCAGTGTAGTCAGTCCGACTACGGCTACCTACGTCTCGTCTATAGCTTCTTGAGGGGCTGGCGGCCGGGGCAGCGCAATGACAGGGCTTTGGTCTGGATGACGCCCCGCCCTGGGCCAGCCTGGCCCTTGGTGAGGGTCACAAGTTGGACCAGAAGCGCGAGCGCGGAGAGTCCTGTGGGTCCAAGCCGCGGGCAGCACCGGGCGAGGCCGAGTCCATGCGGTCCGGGCTGGGCGCCGCGCTCGGGGCAGCGGGCCTGGGCCCCAGGCGAGGCATGGACCTGCTGGCCCGGCCCGCCGTGGCTGTTGTCCATTTTTTAATGGGATTATTTGGGATTTTTGTTTTTGAGTTCTTATATGTTCTGGGTATTAATCCTTTGATGGATGAATAGTTTGCAAAAATTTTCTCCCATTCTGTGGGTTGTCTCTTCACTTTGTTTTTTTATTTATTTTAGACGGAGTCTCACTCTGTGGCCCAGGTTGGAGTGCAGTGGCACAATCTCGGCTCACTGCAACCTTCGCTTCCCGGGTTCAAGCAGTTCTCCTGCCTCAGCCTCCCTAGTAGCTGGGGATTACAGGCACCCACCACCATCCCCAGCTAATTATTTGTATTTTAGTAGAGACAGGGTTTCACTATGTTGGCCAGGCTGGTCTAGAACTCCTGACTTCAAGTGATCTGCCCGCCTTGGCCTCCCAAAGTGCTGGGATTACAGGCATGAGCTACCGTGCCTGGTCTACTTTATTTATTTTTAATTTTCATTAAACAAATTTTTTTTCTGTGCAGAAGCTTTTTAGCTTGATGTAATTCTATTTATCAATTTTTGCTTTGGTTGTCTGTGTTTTTGAAGTCTTACTCAAGAAATCTTTGCCTAGACAAGTGTTATAAAGCATTTCCCCAATGTTTTCTACTAATATTTTCGTAGTTTCTTTTCTTTTCTTTTCTTTTCCTTTCTTTTCTTTTTTTCTTTTGAGATGGAGTCTCACTCTGTCACCCAGGCTGGAGTGCAGTGGCGCAATCCCAGCTCACTGCAACCTCCACCCCTTGGGTTCAAGCAATTCTTCCGCCTCCCTCCCTAGTAGCTGGGATTACAAGTGTGCGCTACCACGCCTGGCTAATTTTTGTATTTTTAGTAGAGACGGGGTTTCGCCATGTTGGCCAGGCTGGTCTTGAACGCCTGAGCTCGGGCAATCCTCCCGCCTCGGCCTGGGCTGGGATTACAGGTGTGAGCCACAGTGCCCAGCCTGTAGTTTCTTACATATAAGTTTTTAATTAATTTTGATTTGATTTTTATATGTGGTGAAGCACAGGGGTCTAGTTTTATTCTTCACACATAGATATATCTCATTTTCCCAGCACCACTTATTGAAGACACCATCTGTTTCCCCATGGTATGTTTTTGGTGCCTCGGTGCAAAATGAGCTGGCTGTAAATGCCTGGATTTATTTCTGGGTTCTCTGTTGTGTTCCACTGGGCCATGAAATCCTTCCTTTCCAATATTATAAAGTCACCATTTTCCCGTTTCCCTCCTGTCACCCTTGCTGTGTTTGGGCCAAGCAGGGCAGGCAGGACCCAGAACTTGATGTGGCCAGGTGAGGCCAGAGCCTCTCTAGGCTGCTCAAGAAATCTGCGCTGAGGTCCTTGGTCTGCAGGGAGAACCAAATCCCCATCGATGACCCCACAAAACACTGTTAGGTAAACCACAGTGTGAAACAGCTTGAGAAATAGAATCTGTGTCATATCCAACATTTACTCACACTCATGATTGCGAGACTGGGATACCTAAGCAGGAGGAACCAGAAGAGCACCCTCTTCCCCTGCATGTCCAGGTCCCCTTTAGGTCACCTAGGGCATGTGGCTGGAAGCAGGGGCTTCTGGGATAGGGGCAGGCTATGGTCGGGGGCAGTGGGGGTGGTGGGCCCTGGGCAGTAGGGGTGGTGGTGTTAGTGAAAGGTCTGAGGCAGGGCAGACATCAGGAGGAATGGCATTCCAGCAGGATTCAGAGACAGGCCAGTAGGTCGGCAGACACAGGAGCAGGTGGCCTGGGACTCAGAGGAGCAGCTGGAGTTGGAGGAGAAGGGCCCTGCTTTCCTCCAGTCTTCTTCTGTTTGGGTGCTGCATTAGCACCCCACTGCACCCCCAACCCCTGTCCCTCCCCTTCCCTCACTCCCTGAGTCTTAGAACCCATTCCTTCATCCCCAGCATGCACCTTCTTCTTCTTTTTTTTTTTTTGAAACAGAATCTCATTCTTGTTGCCCAGGCTGCAATGGAGTGGCATGATCTCAGCTCACTGCAACTCCCACCTCCCAGGTTCAAGCAATTCTCCCTGCCTCAGCCTCCCAAGTAGCTGGGATTACGGGTGCACACCACCACTCCTGGCTAATTTTTGTATTTTTAGTAGAGATGGGGTTTCGCCATGTTGGCCAGGCTGGTCTCGAACTCCTGACCTCAGGTGATCTGCCCGCCTCGGCCTCCCAAGGTGCTGGGATTACAGGCGTGAGCCACAGTACCCAGCCGCAGCATGCACCTTCTTAAGGACAGTTCCTTTCTGGATCCTTCCTAAGGTTCTGATTTCTAATCCTTCCTAACCCAGCTCACTGCCCCCCACCACCACCCTCCATCCCCCCATTCTGCCTCAGTTTCTCCTTTCCTGATTCCCACAATTTCCAGCAATCAGACTTGGCCTCAGATTCCTGTCCTTCAGGTTCCAGTGTTCCTCGGGTCCTCTCTCTCCCGTGATCCTCTCTGATTAGGGGTGGGAGGGTGTGAGTTGGAATTAAACACAGCCTTTATTGGAGTCCTAGGGCTGGATTCTGCATTGTGCTCCATTGTGTCATTGCACCTTCTCATTTCCGCTCTTTCTGCCTTGCTTCATCCTCTTCATACTCTAAGCTCAGCCAGCGCATGTTGACCCCACCGGTGGAGCGCTGCTCCTTCCCACCTGCTGCTTCTCCATCTCCATCTCCACCTCTCCATCTTCTGCTCCTGGCCATTCCTGGCACGGGGACCCGAGCTCTGAGCTCTTGCCTTTTTCTGGGGCACCGTCTTCTCCTTCTCGTCACCCCGGGCAGTGCCCCTGGGCTCCTCGGCTGCTGCGGGCCTGGGCCGCCCGGGTCAGCGCGGCCCTGCTGACAGCGCAGTTCACACCCTGGGGCGGCCGCAGCAGGTGCAGTGCGAGGCGCGCCACCTGTAGGCTGGTGTGGGCACTGCCTAGAGGTTGCTGTGGCGCCGTCTGGAGGTTGCCGTGGCGCTCGTTGGCGCCCAGCGCCCCGCCCGGGGCTTCATGGCTGCCCCCTCCCAGGGCCGCAGGGCCCGGGTTCCACTTGGCGGCATCTTCTCGCGAGTCGCTTTCGCTGCTCCGTGAAGTCGGCGGTGCAGCAACTGACGCCGCTGCTGCTCCGGTCGCCGCAGGTCGCCATATTCCTCGCGGGGGCCGGCCGGGCTCTCGACTCAGGCCGCCCACCCTGCTCCAGCCGCCGCCGCCTCTCCTTTCCCGCAGCCAGAGGAGGCGAGGGAGCGACCTCCAGGCACTGGGCGCCCGCCGCTTCCCCAGCAGCCGGCGGGGCGGGGAAGAAAGACGCCAGGAAGCGGAAGCTCCCGCCGGCCCGAGGGTCGCCCGGGGCTGTGCCCCATGGTTCCTGCCCGCGAGCAGCTGCTGGGACCCCCCCTTGCCAAGTTGCTCCCCGAAAAGCTCTAAGGTTCTCAGGCCTGCAGGGAGTGACAGTTTCCCCCTGACTGTAACGTAAGGCTGCAAACTCAAAGCCAGGAATTTTCTGTATGTTCTTAAATAGGATGTTTCAGTCAAAGCCTTGATAATATAACCAATCTTTCTGATTGTAGCCTGCTTATAAAGAGAACATATGTACATGAAAATAAGAATATTTATGAATAGTTTCCAAACTTTAGAAGGATCAAATAGGGAGGAAAAACAAACGCTTCCACCCACCTTTGTTCACAAAAGTGTGCTTTACCAAATCGGTGTAAATTCTAGATAACTTCTGAGAAAAAACTTTCTTCAATCTAGAAAACAAAACAAGGGCCAGGCGTGACGGCTCAAGCCTGTAATCCCAGCACTTTGGGAGGCCCAGGCAGGGGGTGATCACCTGAAATCGAGAGTTGGAGACCAGCCTGGCCAACATGGTGAAACCCCGGTGTCTGCTACAAATACAAAAACTAGCTGGGCGTGGTGGCGGGCGCCTGTAATCCCAGCTACTCGGGAGGGTGAGGCAGGAGAATCGCTTGAACTGAGCGGAGATCCTGCCACTGCACTCCAGCCTGGGTGACAGAGTGAGACTCCGTCTCAAAATAAAAATAAAGAATGAATCAACAATGTTTTAAATACGAGTTATAAAAACATTATCTTAATAGATTTTTTTGTTTTGCTTGATCTTGCTTGGCAGTTTTTTGAACCATTTTTTCCTTATTAGAAACCACTAGAAATTGGTTTTTAGTTCATTGATTTTTGTTTATTTTTATTTTTATTTCTGAGACACAGTCTCAGTCTCGCCCAGGCTGGAGTGCAGTGGCACAATTTTGGCTCACTGCAACCTCTGCCTCCCAGATTCAAGCGATTCTCATGCCTCAGCCTCCCGAGTAGCTGGGATTGTGTGCCAAATCATTCACCCCTCACCACAACTGAATGAGCTAAGGATTCTCATTATATATAGTTTATGGAGAGGGAAGTGCAGACATAAAGAGGTGAATTATCTTACCCAGATCACACAGCTGATAAGTGGTGGAGGCAGAATAGAATCTAAACAGTGTGGCTGCAGAGCCCACATGCATTGATTCGACAAGTGTTTATTGAGCACCTGCCATGGACAAGGCCTTGTGTGATTAAATAGGGTTATAATTAATAATATAAAAATGAGAAATCACTAATGCTTTTTAGACTTAACATTTTCTTTTTTTGTAGGTTTCAGGCACAGAACTGTATATCCAATAATGGTGAAATGGATCCCACTAATTATGACAGAAATGATGATACATTTAAATGACTTGGATGTTTTATAGGTATGATCTCGTGAAACCTTGAGAGAAACTGAATGACGAATGAAACTATTGTTCCTGTTTCACACAGAAGAAAACTGAGGTTAAAAGGGGTAAAGTAATTTTGCATGGCATGAAGTAGAAATTCAAAGTACAGGAATTTGAACTTGGTTCTGTCCTTTTCTGAAGCCCTTGACCACTATAGACTCAAACATCACCTTGTTTTTCCACTCATTCAACAATTTTTTTTTAAATTATCTAATAGGTTGGCAATCATCATGAGCCTCTGTTCTCATTCTGCAAATGGTGAAGCTCTCTATTGTCCTGACCCCACAGTTCCTGTCCCATGACCAGGGCCAGCTCACCAAGGAGCTGCAGCAGCACGTAAAGTCAGTGACATGCCCATGCGAGTACCTGAGGAAGGTGAGTGAGTGCAGACAGATGGGGCCTGGTGCCCTTGAGCAGTTCCCGGGTCTCAGCTGCCACACATCTCATAGCGGGTGATGCTGGGGGAAGCTTACGCAGTCACAGTACTGGCTTCTTCCTCTTTTTCTTTCCATACAAGTGGCTTAGGGGTGGGGTAGAGTAGTTGACTTATTTGGATGAAAACCACTATCTTCTGTCAGAAACTCAAAAGGAATCATTGCTGGCATGGTAACCTAAAGAAAAACAACCAGACAAGTGCCCAACGACACTTAAAAAGGTTATTTATTATCTTGCCAAGTTTAGGCTGGGCGTGGTGACTCATGCCTGTAATCCCAGCATTTTGGGAGGCTGAGGCTGGTGGATCACCTGAGGCCAGGACTTCGAGACCAGCCTGACCAATATGGCAAAACCTCGTCCCTACTAAAAATACAAAAATTAGCCGGGCATGGTGGTGTGAGCCTGTAGTCCCAGCTACTCAGGAGGCTGAGACAGGAGAATTGCTTAGATTCAGGAGGTGGAGGTTTTAGTGGGCTGAGATCACGCCATTGCACTCCAGACTGTGCGAAAGAGCGAGACTCTGTCAAAAAAAAAAAAAAATTATCCTGCAAAATTTGAAAAGGAAATTCAAATCAACAGCTTCTAAACTACTTTTTAACATGACTCATAATAAGAAATACATTCTATAGTACATATATATGTTCTATAATTTTGAATAAAAGAATTAACCACATCACATTTATTTTACAATATGTAATACATATTTTTTATTCTCCTTCATTTGTTTTGAATGCTCTGTGCAGTCTACAAAAAGTCCAATAGTAATAATTAAATTAGTCATTAAGTTGAACATTATCTTGTCTTTTAAAATGATAATCTCAAAAATGATCTTTTATTTTTGAGATTTATATAGATACACACACACACACACACACACATATATATAGAGAGAGAGAGACAGAGTTTCACTCTGTCGCCCAGGCTGGAGTGCAGTGGCACAATCTTGGCTCACTGCAACCTCCATCTCCCGGGTTCAAGCAATTCCTCTGCCTCAGCCTCTGAGTAGCTGGGACTACAGGTGTGCACCATCATGCCCAGCTAATTTTTGTATTCTTAGTAGAGATGGGGTTTCACCATATTGGCCAGGCTCGTGTCAACTCCTGACCTCGTAATCTGCCCACCGTGGCCTCCCAAAGTGCTGGGACTATAGGTGTGAGCCACTGCACCCGGTCCAAGATAAAATTATTTTAACAGTATACTATGAAGAGAAAAACACTGGCTATGAAAGAATATGCATAGTTTTACCCTGTTTAAAAATAAAGATTGAAAGAATACATATGCAAATAAGTTTACTTTTATTTTTGGTAATACTTTACTGGATTGTCTGAATATTGACAATCAGTATGCATCATGAAGCTACATGGCTAACATTGATTACTCACTGTGTGTGCCAGGCCCTGGGTTCAATGCTCTACATGCACTTATATTTCATTTAATTCTCTCTGCAACCTGAGATGGTATAGCCACCTCATTTTACAGAGTTGAAACTGAGGCTCAGAGACTGAAAGTTAGGCCTGAGGTTACAGTCAATAAGAGGCAGAGCTGGAACTGAAACCTACGTGTGTCTGACCACCAGTTCATGTTCTGACGGCAGGCTAGTCTGCATCACAGAGCGTGGGGTAGATGGTGCATGCCTGCTAGGATGGACTAGGTATCACTGTAGGTAAGAAACAGCCCCAAACGATGGAAATGTACACCACTGAAGGCTCTTTTCCTGCCCATGCTGCACATCCTCCATGGCTCTCCTGTGCCCTGTGCCCCACGTGCCCTCATCCTGCCACGAGAATAAAGGAGCAGCCTCCATATGGGAGCTGTCAGCTGCTCTAAGAGATGAAGGAGAGGGTGGCCAGTCTCAATGGCTCCCAACTCTTTTGCCTCGAGGTGACACGCTTCACTTCCACTCACATCTCTTGGGTCAAAGCAAATCCCATGGGTACATCCACTTTCAAGTGGCCCAGGAGAGAACCTGAAATACTCGGTGGACTCCATTAAGGCCGTCATATGGTGTCAGCCTGCATGGAAGACTGTGGAGGGGCAGAGGAGGAGAGTGGGGAACTGATGGGAAATGACAGGAGGACTAAGTCACCGCAGATTTGCTTTATCCTCAGCCAGGTGGAGTTTGTCCCAGAGCTGCACAAAATCATCACCAGCATGATGAAACGGAGTAGACTTCAGAAAAAGCAGTTTGGTCAGATGTAATCAGCAGTGAACTCAGAATCAACTGAGTGACATTGAGTCAGTAAATCTCTGACTGCCTCAGTTACCCCATATGATAGTTCTGAGGATGGGAACATTGAGAGAGTTGATTTGGAAGGATATCAAGAGTAAAAATTCCAACATTTTAGTTCCTTTAAGTTAAATCCAGGCACTCTTTTTCCTGCAAGTCTCCTGTTCCTTTCAGATTGCACAGGTGAGAGTGCTCAGATTAGGGCTGGAGGTTGTAAACTATTGCTCCCACACTGACAGTGCCCCCGTGTCGTGCATGTATTCTGTGCATTTTCCTGTGCTAAACACTCTCCCAAAACATCGTGGGGCCTGATTCTTCCTCTTTGTTCCAATGGCCCTGGGTGACTCCAGTGCCCATTCAATGACCAGGACACAGAGGTCTTAGAGAGATGCTCCATGAGGCCCCAGGTGCGAGCCTGTACCCTGCCGGAGCATGAGGCAAGGGACAGGGCATCGTCTGTGGGGATAGTGGGGGTAGTGGGGGTAGTGGTCAGCCAGGCTTGGTGACTCTACTTGCTCACCAGATGATCCTACACCTGCCACCTCCGATGGATCCACTGCCTCTGTGCCTGCCTGTACTGCTGATGCTCCAGTGGATAACTCAGCATCCCAGCCTAGGCCCAATGCCACTGAAGATGGACCTGCCCCCTGGGGACCCAGGAGTCCTACCAGTCAGCTGTCCCCAGGAGTGCCCAGACCCTCATTCTTATCCAGGACCTAGGAGCCCTACCCCTGGCCTTCCCTCATCAGCCGTAAATGATGATTTACTGCTGTTACCATCATCACTGCCTTCAGTGACCAAGGGCCTTCCAAGGTGCCAGCTCTGGAATGAAGGATGCCCTTGGGAGGTGATGACACTCAGGTACACGGGTGCTCAACAGATTGCTTCCTTCTATCCTCAGACGGTCTTTGCATGCATGCAGCCATTGGCACTCCCATTGTATGGAAGGAAACCAGCCCAGGGTCACACAGCTGGTCAGCAGCAACATAGCTGGTCTCAAATCTAAGGTGCCTGGCCATGCCTCCATGAGGGACTCCCTGCAAGGGAGGTTGATCCTGGCTTTGGGGAGCCTTTCCTGGGCTGCACGAATAACCTCCATTGTTCGAGACCCCAAACTCTGCTCACATCTTCCTTTCCCTGTCTCTGCTTGGGCTATGATCACGGTGACTCTAGCAGCCCTTCATGGACATTATACTACTCTCTGCCATTCACTTTTGCTCTAATCTGACTTCAACCCCCACTTACTTGGTCTCTCCTTTTACAACCAACACAACCGAAATCTAGGGCTTCTTTTTTTTTTTTTTTTTTTTTTTGAGACAGAATCTCATTCCATTCTGTCACCCAGGCTGGAGTGCAATGGAACGATCTCGGCTCACTGCAACCTCCGCCTCCCGGGTCCAAGGGATTGTCCTACCTCAGCCTCCTGAGTAGCTGGGATTACAGGTGTGTGCCACCATGCCTGGCTAATTTTTGTATTTTTAGTAGAGACGGGGTTTCACCATGTTGGTCAGGCTGGTCTCGAACTCCTAACCTCGTGATCCACCTGCCTCAGCCTCCCAAAGTGCTGGGATTACAGGCGTGAGCCACCATGCCCAGCCAAATCTAGGGCCGGAACATGGCTGCAGCATATAAAAAGAATTGAATTCCATACTTTTGTTAACCCTATTTTTTGTTTGTTTGTAGTTGTTGCTGTTTTTGAGACAGAGTCTCGCTCTGTCGCCTAGGCTGGAGTGCAGTGGTGCAATCTCGGCTCACTGCAGACTCTGCCTCCCGGGTTCAAACTATTCTCCTGCCTCAGCCTCCCAAGTAGGTGGGACTACAGGCACCCCCCACCACACCCGGCTAATTTTTGTATTTTATTAGAGACAGGGTTTCACCATATTGGCCAGGCTGGTCTGGAACTCCTGACCTTGTGATCCGCCCACCTCGGCCTCGCAAAGTGCTGGGATTATAGGCGTGAGCCACCACACCCAGCCTCTGTTTTGTTTTTGTTTTCCTTGCTTCTTAGGGTTGTTTTTCTATTTATGGTAAAGGCATTGGCTTTCCATTTGTAGCATCAATAGAATGTTTCCTGTTTACAATAACCTTATGTCATAGTAAATGGTAAAGGGATTTAAAGCAGTGGTTTTCAGCTGCCAGAGGCCTGAGAGAGTTTGGGCACACTCTGTGTGATCCGGCAGAAGGCCTGTGGAAAGTTTAGCAGAGGACAGGGCCAGGAAAGGTGATGGACAGTGGGGGTCTGTCCTGGTCACCAGGCCCCTGGGTCCTGCCCACCTGCTTGGAGCTCCCCACCCATCACACATGATGCTGCCAAGCCCTCTGGGTATTGTGGGCAAATACCTTAGGAGAGAAGCTGATGAACTTTGTTTCTTGAAATGCACAGATTCCTTGGACATCCCTGAGAGGTCAATCATGAAAGTCAACTTGGTTTTCTCCCCCTCATTTGGGTTCAGAATTTAAAGTCCACACACACAGGCAGTAAGATGATATAGATAAGGACATCATCACTCGGTTTCGGATGTTAAAATGTCTAGGTGGGTTAGGGGTGATTTGCGATCACACAACCTTGTGGCACAAAGAGGAATTCCCAGGCCAGAGGGAGACATTTTATTGCCATGTTATGATCTTATCATTGAGTTGAAAGGCAATCTTGTTTCATTTTGGATTCTTTCTTATGTTTATGTCTTATAAGGGCACTTTGAATTTCCAAGCAAATAATAATTTTGAATTAGCTTTTAATCATTGACTTCTAGCACAGTTATATGATCAGAAACATGCTGTGTGATTTGATTGCTCTCAAATATATTGAGATTTGTTGGAACAAAATAAGTCAGGTTAATTTTTGTAAATGTACCATGCATGCTTAAAATGAATGTATCTACATTTGTTCCTGAGATACAGGTTGATGGATGGATGGCTACATGGATGTGATGGAGATGGTTTACTATCGGGACCTTCCGCATCCTGCTGATGTTTTGTTGCTTAGGATATGAATGGCTGAGCGGAGGCTGTAAAACCTGGCACCCTGCTTGGGTATGAGGTTCTTCCTGCCATCCTGCCATCATTTGTTTTTTACGTTTTGTCGCCAAAAGTGACCTTGAGGAACCCTGGGAGCTCAGGAAGGAAGGAGCGCCCAGAAGCAGGGACAGGGAGCTGGTTGGGGAGGACCAGAAATCAGGTTTGTGAAGGTTCCAGAGAGGACCTGTCCTTGCGAGGAGTGTGGGAGACTGAGATGGGGGAGGGGTCATTGGAATGATGCGGGCGCTACTTGGCGTTGTCCATTGTGAGGCACCACCGGGGTCATCAGGGATTGGTGGAGAGGGAGTATAAAGCCCCAGGGTTGCCAAGGGAGGGCCCAGACCGAAGAAGGTTTGGTGGATAGCAGAACCTTTTTGTCTCCCTCTAATTGCTTCTAAGCCTCACGCTCCCTTGCCCCGCGTGTCCTGTTGCTTCCCTGATCTTCTCCGTGACCTGTAGCTAAACCTTCCACCAGCGCTTGAGAACTTAATTTGAACCGGATCCTTTCCCAGACCCCTTTCTTCTTCTCCTCCTCCTCCTCCACCTCCTCCAGGTGCCCAACAGCCCCCTTCCCCTCCTTTCCCTTCCCTTACTTCCCCCCTTCCCCTCCCCTTCCCCTCCCCCTCCCCTCCCCCTCCCCAACTCAGATCCGGCCCCGGTCCCCGTCCCCTTCCCTCCCCCCTGCCCTAAGCCACCTCCACCTCTGTCCTGGCCGCCTCAGGGCGCCCTGAAAGGACCAGGACATGCGGCTGTGGCTGCGGTGGTGGCTCCTCTTTTGGCTCCTGCTGGGATTTATCAGCCATCATCCCACCCCTGTGAGTAGACGCTGGACCCGCGGGGTTTCTTCCTTTTTACTGGGCTGTGTCACGCGGCATGAAATTACACAGCTCAGGCCTGTAATCCCAGCACTTTAGGGGGCCGAGGTGGGCAGATCACTCAAGTCCAGGAGTTGAAGAGTAGCCAGGGCATCATAGCGAAACCCCATCTCTACAAAAAATTCCAAAAAAGATTAGTTGGGCCTGGTGGTGCGTACCTGTTATCCCTGTTACTGGAGAGGCTGAGGTGGGAGGATCGCTTGGGCCCAGGAGCTGGATGTTGCAGTGAGCCGAGATGGCCCCGCTGCACTCTTGTCTCTAACAAACAAAATGGACCAAAACAAAGTGAAATGTCATTTGATTTGTGTCATCTGGTTTGATGACTTCTTTTTTTTTTTTTCATAGACAGAGTCTCACTCTGTCGCCCAGGCTGGAGTGCAGTGGCAAGATCTCGGCTCACTGCAACCTCCGCTTCCGGGGTTCAAGCAATTGTCCTGCCTCAGCCTCCTGAGTAGCTCAGATTACAACGCCTGGCTAATTTTTGTATTTTTAGTAGGCCACCACACCTGGCTAATTTTTGTATTTTTAGTACAGACGGGGTTTCACCATGTTCGCCAGGATGGTCTCCATCTCTTGACCTCGTGATCTGCCTGCCTCAGCCTCCCAGTGCTGGGATTACAGGCGTGAGCCACCGCGCCTGGCCAAAATATATAACCTTAAGTGTAAGTTTACTAACTTTGGAAAGTACATACACCAGCATAAACCAACCCCCTTTCAAGATCTACATTATTTTATTTATTTATTTATTTTTTTGAGACAGTTTCTCCCTTGTTGCCCAGGCTGGAGTGCAATGGGGCAATATCAGCTCACCGCAACCTCTGCTTCCCAGGTTCGAGCGATTCTCCTGCCTCAGCCTCCCGAGTGGCTGGGATTACAGACATGTGCCACCACTCCCAGCTAATTTTGTATTTTTAGTAGAGATAGGGTTTCTCCATGTTGGTCAGGCTGGTTTTGAACTCCCGACCTCAGGTGATCCGCCCGCCTCAGCCTCCCAAGGCGTTGGGATTACAGGCGTGAACCACCGTGCCCAACCAAGATCTACACTATCATGTCACCCCAGAAAGTGAACTCTCACTCTTCCCAGCCAGTCTCTTTCTTATCATAGGTTAGCTTGCTTATTCTGGAATTTCACGTATACAGATGCATGCCATGCCATAGGTACTCTTTTGTGTCTGCTTTGTTCTGCTTAACACCATGTTTCTGAAATCATTACCATTGTTGTATGGTTCTCTAACTCCATCATTTCCATTTCAGACACAGCATATGCTGAGTTCAACCTGATGAAGGGCTATCTCTGTTTAATTCACCATCTTGAAAGAAACATTTAAAATTGAGATGTTTTCAAGAATATATAGTTAAATCCTGAGGAATCGATGTAGAAATGTTATCACAAGCTGTCTGAACTTAGGGGAAGTCTTCGTCTTCACTCACATAAGAGTCTAATGGAATTAATATCAACAATCTTAGAGAAATCCCACACTATTCATGCCATTTTCATGATCTCCGCCTTGGTAATTTTTTTTTGAGACAGAGTCTCGCTCTGTCACCCAGGCTGAAGTGCAGTGGTGCGATCTCGGCTCACTGCAACCTCTGCCTCCCGGGTTCAAGTGATTCTTCTGCCTCAGCCTCCCAAGTAGCTGGAACTATAGGCGCGTGCCACCATGCCCTGCTAATTTTTTGTAATTTTAGTAGAGACGGGTTTCACCGTGTTAGCTAGGATGGTCTCAATCTCCTGATCTCGTGGTCCACCCACCTCGGCTTCCCAAAGTGCTGGGATTGCAGGCGTGAGCCACCACGCCCGGCCCACCTTGTTAATTTTTAAGCACTAAAATTTGATCCTTATTTGTGAATGAAGTAATCTCTTCATTTTATTATTATTTTTTTTTACTTATGCTGAGCTTTAAATGACAAAGATTCATATAATCCAAGAGAGAAGTATTATTTAGAGGGATTCTTTTACCATGTGATATATAATAAATGCATCCAATGTTATACATCAATTTAAAAAACAAGTAAATAACTTTAAAGAAAAGATAACTACTGGCCAGGTGCAGTGGCTCACACCTGTATTCCCAGCACTTTGGGAGGCCGAGGCAGGTGGATCATGAGGTCAGGAGTTGGAGACCAGCCTGGCCAAGATGGTGAAACCCTGTTTGTACTAAAAATACAAAAATTAGCCGAGTGCGGTGGCAGGCGCCTGTAATCCCAGTTACTCAGTAGCTGAGGCAGGAGAATCGCTTGAACCCGGGAGGCGGAGGTTGCAGTGAGCTGAGATCATGCCACTGCAATCTAGCCTGGGTGACAGAGCAAGACTTTGTCTCCAAACAAAAAGAAAAGATAATTACTTTATACTTAGCTTATCTTAGCCATGAGTGACGGGCTGCATGTGGCCCAGGACAGTTTTGAATGCAGTTCAACACAAATTTGTAAACTTTCTTAAAACATTAGGAGATTTTGGCCAGGTACAGTGGCTCATGCCTGTAATCCCAGCACTTTGGGAGGCTGAGGCGGGCAGATTACCTGAGGTCAGGAGTTCGAGACCACCCTGGCCAACATGGCAAAACCCCATCTCCACAAAAAATACAAAAATTTGCTGAGTGCATTGTCAGGCACCTGTACTCCCAGCTACTCAGGAGGCTGAGGCAGGAGAATCACTTGAACCTGAGAGGCAGAGGTTGCAGTGAGCCGAGAGCATGCCACTGCACTCCAGCCTGGGTGACAGAGTGAGACCCCATCTCAAAAACAAAACACCAAAACAAAAACAAAAACAAAAACAAATGGCTGGGCACGGTGGCTCACACCTGTAATCCCAGCACTTTGGGAGGCCGAGGCAGGCAGATCGCCTGTCAGGAGTTCAAGGCCAGACTGGCCAACGTGGTGAAACCTCATCTCTACTAAAAATACAAAAATTAGTCGGGCATGGTGGCAGAGACCTGTAATCTCAGCTACTCGGGAGGCTGAGGGAGGAGAATGGCTTGAGCCCAGGAGCTGGCGGTTGCAGTGAGCTGAGATTGCACCACTGCACTCCAGCCTGGGCGACTGAGTGGAGCGGAACTCTGTCTCCAAAAAAAAAAAAAAAAAGAGTTTTTTTTTTAGATCATCAGCTATTGTTAGTGTTAGTGTATGTTATGTGTGGCTCAAGACAACTTTGCTTCTTTTAATATAGGCAGGGAAGTCAAAAGATTGGATATCCCTGCTTTATACCAAGAAAGACAGCACCCCACATTTGCAATGCCTAAAAACACTACCATCCATCTGAAAAACATGAGACTTCTAACTTCTGTTCTTTTTTGTAGCAGTGGAATCCCACGGTGATATCTGAGGGATGTGGTTACCTTTTGGAGGAGGTTGATGGTTTCTAAGGATGATTCTTTCTGAGTGAAATATTGTCGGTGTCATTGACCTTTTCATTATTTCAACTATTATTATTCCAGGTTATCAATACTCTGGCTGTCTATCGTCATCGTGAGACTGACTTTTGTGGAGGAGTTCGAGACCACCCTGGCCAACATGGCAAAACCCCATCTCCACAGAAATTGGATAATTTGATAATTATCATTATTGGGTTTCTGAGACCTTACACATTTACCATTCTCTTCTGCACAAATTACCTTTGTGTGAGTATACTAACTTTCTGTAGAGGTATACTTGTAATCACAAATAAGAATAAGTTATATAAAACAATTCACATTTCTGGACTTCATTATGAATATGTGGTTTTACCCAAACAATCAGGGAAATGATTTATTAGCATAAGAATTATGAAAATGTCTGCCATTTACATTATGAAAATTAAATAGGTCGGTGTTTGTTTAATAGAATGTCAACAGAGCTTTTGGTCAAAAATAAGTTTTTTTAACCTTTGTGCTATTTATCACAAATGGAGTATGAGGTTTCGTCACTTAAATAGGAAATTCTTTCTAAACTCTTCTGCTTTATAGTTCTATCGTATGGGTGGAAGGAAAGCTTCCAATCTCCTCTCTGAAGATTCACTGCAGAAATGAGCTGACAACAGACAGCTTAACAGGAGAAGAAAAACCTAGAACAGGCATAAACATGGGAATCAGCTGAAAAATGAGACTGCTAGAAGGGCCAGATGGTTGATGCTTAAAGAGCACCCTCTTCTGAGGGGAGAGGGAGATAGATGGAGATGTAGGCCATTTAGAGGGGCAGCAAATGATTTTTAGGGGAAATGAAAGAGGCCAAGGAACAAACAATTGGCCTGAGACAAAGTTCCTCTGAGGTCATAGGGACGAGGTGACAAACTGCCGGAAGGTGAAGGGCAGAACTGCACTGCGTCTCATGATGCAGAGAAAGCCCCAGAGAATCTCTTAGAACTGCCCTCCAAGAGAATCAATGAAAAGTGTGTCTGGGCAGGGTAATTTTGAATGACATCATTCAAAGTGCATGTTCCCACTTGCAACTGGAGAGAGATCAGTATGTCAAAAGTCTGTACTTGGTAAGAATTTGGCTGCTAAGTTGTGCCATAATTTGTCTTTTGAGCCTTTTTTCCTTTGGGTAAGTTGAGCTCTACATTTTGTCTTGCCATTCATGACAGTAAAAATGTGGTCGTCTGGGGGCTGAACCTCCTTCTGAACAATGATCCAAGATAAAAGTACTAATACCACAATGCTTTTTTATATTCAAGGGAAGAGGAAGTATGTTTCAGTTTAACCACCTAGATAATTACACGTCATTTGGCACTGCCTTTCAAGATATGTAGAAAACAGAAAATATATGAGTTATGAAGATATCTAGGCACATTTAACATTCTCTATGCCACTTAGTCCTGAACAGAGAATTTTCGGTATAAATTGGAGGAAGCTTTTTTTTTTTTTTTTTTTTTTTCTTTTCTCACCCCCGAGACGAGTCTCCCTCTGTTGCCCAGGCTGGAGTATAATGGTGCGATCTCGGCTCACTGCAACCTCCACCTCCTGGCTTCAAGCGATTCCCCTGCCTCAGCCTCTCAAGTAGCTGGGATTACAGGTGCCCACCACCATGCCCAGCTAATTTTTGTATTTTTAGTAGAGTTGGGGTTTTACCATGTTGGCCAGGCTAGTCTCAAAACCCAACCTCAAATGATCCACCCGCCTCAGCCTCCCAAAGTGCTGGGATTACAAGCGTGAGCCACCACGTGAGCCAGGGGAAGTTGTTAAATTTACCACTTTTTAACAATTCCATTTAGGAAAGTTCAGTTGAGCTGTTGGACTTGGACAACTTCGCACCTCTCATCTTTGTCCTTGTCATCTAGTCATCTATACCATTACCTCCTAAGCAGGGACATCATGGGTGCCATGAAGCATTCATGCGTGATGGCATTTCTTTGCTTGTCATTTCTTCATGTGTTTAACATTTCTCCTAGCTCCAAACTGGGCCAGCTACCTTTCCTATGAAATCTAGCAGTAGTTGTGGGATTGACGTGGTTGCTCTTTTCATCTTTTTAGATTACCCATTGCTTCTCTCAAAATCCTAGTACATGATTTTTTTTTTTTATCCTATGTGCAGAAATCAGGAAAAAACAAATTCTACAAAGAATTTGAAAGATACTATTTCAGGCCAGGTGTGGTGGCTCATGCCTGTAATCCCAGCACTTTGGGAGGCTGAGGCAGGTGGATCACTTGAGGTCAGGAGTTCAAGACCAGATGGGCCAACATGGTGAAACCCCATCTCTACTGAAAAGACAAAAATTAGCCAGGCATGGTAGCAGGCACCTGTAATCCCAGCTACTTGGGAGGCCGAGACACAAGAATCGCTTGAATCTGGGAGGTGGAGGTTGCCGTGAGCCAAGGTAGCGCCAGTGCCCTTCAGCATGGTTGAGAGTGACACTCCATCTCAAGAAAAAAGTCATTTCAATGACTACCTCAGGAGATTCATAGGTATCTGACCCACATCTGAGATGGGATTTGCATTGCATTTTCGCTATGATGAGAACAAATATTTAATATCTTAGAAGATTAAAAGCATACTGTGATAATATGGAAATCTTGGTGGGAATTCAGTCATTAGTGAGAATGTTTTGCGTTAAGTTCAAACCAGCCTCAATGAAGCTGATGTGAGGGAAAGAAAGTGAACTCTGAGTAGAGCAGGGACAGAAGGAAGATGCTCCAGTGCAGATCAGGAAGGAGCAGGGGGTGAAATGTTACAAATTCTAGAACTCAGAGAGCTGAAGGTAATTACTTCCTTTTCAAGTTGTGAAACATGTTAACCTGTGGTAAAATACTTATAAGATGATAATAACCATCTAACCATGTTGAAGTGTACAGTTCAGTTGTGTGAAGTATATTCATGTCATTTTTTTTTTTTTTGAGACGGAGTCTCACTCTGTCACCAGGCTGGAGTGCAGTGGTGGGATCTTGGCTCACTGCAACCTCTGCCTCCTGGGTTCAAGCAGTTCTCCTGCCTCAGCCTCCCGAGTAGCTGGGACTACAGGCGTGCATCACCATGCTCAGCTAATTTTTGTATTTTTAGTAGAGATGGGGTTTCACCATGTTGCCCGGGATGGTCTCCATCTCTTGACCTTGTGATTCACCCGCCTCAGCCTCCCAAAGTGCTGGGATTACAGGCGTGAGCTACCGCACCTGGCCTATTTTTTTTTTTTTTTTTGAGACAGAGTTTCAATTTTGTTGCCCAGGTTGGAGTGCAATGGCACAATCTCAGCTCACCACAACCTTTTCCTGCTGGGTTCAAGTGATTCTCCTGCCTCAGCCTCCCGAATAGCTGGGATTACAGGCATGCACCACCATGCCTGGCTAATTTTGTATTTTTAGCAGAGACAGCATTTCTCCATGTTGGTGAGGCTGGTCTCAAACTCCCGACCTCAGGTGATCCGCCTGCCTCGGCCTCCCAAAGTGCTGGGATTACAGGAGTGAGCCACCGTGCCAGCCTCATGTCATTCTTGTGTGTGTGTGTGTGTGTGTGTGTGTGTGTGTGTGTGACAGAGTCTCATTCTGTCGCTCAGGCTGGAGTGCAGTGGTGTGATCTCGGCTCACTGCAACCTCCGCCTCCCAGCTTCAAACGGTTCTCTGCCTCAGCCTCCCGAGTAGCTCGGATTACGGGCGCCCGCTGCCATGCCCAGCTAATTTTTGTATTTTTAGTAGAGATGGGGTTTCACCATCTTGGCCAGGCTGGTCTTGAACTCCTGACCCCGTGATCCACCTGCCTTGGCCTCCCAAAGTACTAGGATTATACGCATGAGCCACCGTGCCCAGCCGTCATTCTTATATTATTATTTCCTAGGTGTCTTTCCTGAAGACTATCTTCTGGTCTCGAAATGGACATGATGGATCCACGGATGTACAGCAGAGTGCCTGGAGGTCCAACCGACGTAGACAAGAAGGTATGGCTCTGTTGGAGTCCCCATAGTGTGGAAATGAGTTTGCCCTGGAAAGGGAAAGAACAGCTTCTTGCCCTCAGGTTTCTCACCTTCTCTTCTCCTCACTCTCACCAAGGGCTGAGGTCCATTTGTATGCACACAAAGAAAAGAGTTTCTTCCTTTCCAGGAAATAAAATTGGCCTGAAAGACGTCATTACTCCATGGAGACATGTGGAAAGAAAATTTAGAGCGAAAATCCATAAGGGGAAGGTGACAACGAATATCAACCATCATGACAAAATCAATGGAAAGAGGAAGACCGCCAGAAAACAGTAAGATGTGCCTTGACACAAATACTGTTGTATGAACCATGTGCCAATCAAAGTAGACAACTGTAAAGTCCTTGAGAATATTTTCTACAATATTTGTGGCAGATTCAGTGGGTTCAAAGTTGAGTTTGTCCTTTCTGCTTCATTAGTTTAAGCTTTATAATTCCTTTCCCTTCCTACATTCTTGTTTGTCATTTTTTCGGGGGAAGAGGAGTTGCTAGTACTGGCATTGGTTTTCCTTTCTCTGTCTTTTTTTTTTTTTTTTTTTCCTGAGATGGAGCTTTGCTGTTGTTGCCCAAGCTGTAGTGCAATGGCAAAATCTCGGCTCACTGCCTTTTGGGTTCAAGCAATTCTCCTGCCTCAGCCTCCCAAGTAGCTGGGATTACAGGTGCCCACCACCACGCCCAGCTAATTTTTGTATTTTTACTAGAGATGGGGTTTCACCATGTTGTCCAGGCTGGTCTCGAACTTCTGACCTCAGGTAATCCACCTGCCTCAGCCTCCCAAAGTGCTGGGATTAGAGGCGTGAGCCACCACAGCCAGCCTTTTTTTTTTTTTTTTTTTTTAATTTTGAGATAGAGTCTCGCTCTGTCGCCCAGGCTGGAGTGCTATGGTGCAATCTTGGCTCACTGCAACCTCTGCTCCCAGTTTGAAGCAATTCTGCCTCAGCTTCCGGAGTAGCTTGGATTACAGGTGTTTGCCAGCACATTTGGCCAATTTTTTTTTTTTTTTTTTTTTGAGACAGAGTCTCACTCTGTCACCCAGGCTAGAGTGCAGTGGCATGATCTTGGCTCACTGCAACCTCCACCTCCCAGGTTCAAGCGATTCTTATCCCTCAGCCTCTTGAGTAGCTGGGACTACAGGCATATGCCACCATGCCCGGATAATTTTTGTATTTTTAGTAGAGGCGGGGTTTCACCATATTGGCCAAGCTGGTCTAGAACTCCTGATATCATGATCCACACACCTCGGCCTCCCAATGTGCTGGGATTACAGGCGTGAGCCACCGTGCCCGGCCCGATTTTTGTATTTTTAGTAGAGACAGGGGTTCACCATGTTGGCCAGGCTAGTCTTGAACTCCTGACCTCAGGTGATCTGCCTACCTCAGCCTCCCAGTGTGAGCCACCGCACCCAGCCTGGATTGTTGAATTCAATGCTTGGGTCACCTCCAGATTCATTTTCACAGTCTTTCATGTTTTGGTCATATTACATTGTATTTTGCTGCCATATGACTGATCTTTTTTTGTTAAATGTGAGATAGTTGTTAAAAAATATTTAGCAATGAATTGAGGCCTAGTAGCATGTTATCTTGCTGCAGAAGAGATGGGAGTCTACTTCTGGGGGATGGTCAGGGGTCCTCCATACAGGCGGCAACTGAGGTCGTCGGTGCAGGCTCAGTCCCTACAAAGGCCAGGGTATTTTCTGTCCACCTTTATTCTGATGCATGACTCTTCTGGGTCTCAACCAGAGCCAGTGGACTTCAGTATGGGTCGCTTTCATTGGCAGACCCTCAATCCACTTGTTTTCCATCTAATCCCATGCATGTGTGCAAAAGCTGCTGTGCTTCTTTGCATCTCAGTAGTTCCTTCTGGAATTCAGCAATGAAACTCAGGGAAATGGGTTCCAAATGCGAGGCTGACTTTCGTCCTGGGTTTCCTTCTTCTCCATCTTCACCTCATGTCTGTTTACTGCCATGTTAGCAATTTGATGTATTCAATCATGAGTTTTATATTCTGTTTGGTGTCCCCCATTGTTCTCATCGGAGATCAGAAGCTTCAGATGCACTTATGTCAACTCAAGAGTAGAATGCTTCCTTAGCTTCCCTCCAGAGTCAGGTTTTGTGTTTCTAGTTCCCAAGTGCACAGCAGGAGTAGTGATGTCCTCACTGGCTTCTCATTTGCATTAAACTGTGAGCTTCTTTAGCGTGGGGACAGGACCCTGCTCCCATTGCATTCTCAGCACCTCACCACACACTCCTTGTTGGAGGCCACTCCAGACAGCATGTGCTGAAGGATGCCCTGTGGTCAGAAACAAGTTCATTAACTTTCTCTTTGAAGTGTTTTTGTCCCTGTTTCCTAGCATTCTGGGAATTTTACACATCCTTCCTATAAAACCAAGTATCAGGTGAGATCCTTAGGATCAGGACCATGAATCAAGTGGTGTGAGGGCAACACAGCAAACTTACCCTTTTTAGGCCATTTCCTTTTTCTGCCCTCAATCTCTGTGAACTGAACCTTGTTAAAGTCAGTCAACACCAGGGTGGATGTTTTGCCATTGTCACCTATTTTCAGGACATAACACCCTGACTTAGGAGCCATTCCGACCATTTCTAATTCAATAGATGTGCCCAGCATTCAGATTGCCTTTTCTCTCAACCAGGATCTTTAAAGTCGATGACAAGAGTTCCAGTCCTGAATCATGGCAAAGTGCAGTAGTGAACTGCGGGGTTAATGACACCATATTCTGGAAGGATCTCTCTATGGCTGATGGTCTCAGTTCCGGCATCAGCCTCTGACTGAGAATCAGGTCTCACACAGGAGGAGTCAGATGAGGAGCAATCCTCTGCTTCCGATGGAGTTAGTTGTGATGAATTGGTGAGGTCTGGTTTTTCACACTGAACTAAAATGAGCTTTCACTGTGTCAAGCACAAGACTGACCCCAGAGACACACATAGTGCACCTCATAGAAGCTTTTAATAGTCTTTATATTTACTAAAGAATAGGACTAACTATGGAAGTATGAAGATGAGCTGGAAATGACAGGTGACTTGCCAGCAGGCCAGAGTGTGACTTTTTTTTGTCCCTCAATGGGAGGTGTCAATTCTCCCTTTGGTTGTGAGAATCAGTTGGTTCATTTCTGGGAAGGTTGCAGGGGGGATCTTTGAATCACAGCCTTCAGATGCCAGAAGGGCAGAGGGAATCCCACACGGGCTGGTGGATCATGTGTGTGCATTTCTCTCCCTTCTAATCTGAGGAAACTAAGCATGAAAGAATGTGAGCATGCAGAAAAGGAGAGGCAGGTATCAGAGGCAGAGGAAAATGGGAAATTGGATATGAAAGAAATACACACCTACAAGTGAGTTCAGAAACTGAACCCCACCCTCTTGGGAAACGCCCATTGGAGTGTTGTTTTTAACCTTTGTACAGTGTTTAGACCCAGTAAATGCAGAAATAGAAACAAATGGTCAGAAGACATATCGTGAGAGAGAGAGAGAGTTCACAAAACAGAAAACAAAGTACCTTAATATTTACCAGTGACCAAAAGATGTGAAGTAGCAAAACGTCTCCTGACCCCATTGCCAGCTAGACTGTGTGGAAACTCGGTTCATACCAGCCATTCTAGGGGTGGGGTGAGTTGTTGTCATCCTTAGGAAAGTGTGTTGTTGTAGGATCAACCACATCCTTCAAAAGGACTATGCCTGTTTATAAGCCCAGCTGTTTCTGCCCTGTGAAACACGGTAAGGATATTAATACAAAGAGAATACAGCTTTATGATAAAAGATGCTCAATGAAGGATGAATTAGGGATATACTGAGAATGGGGAAGGAAACTATCATCTCAGAAGTCAGCAGGCAGTAAGCAAGAGGAGGAATCAATATAGCAACAGTTTGGATCAGACCGTACAGTTTTTTTGTTTTTGTTTTTCTGAGATGGAGTCTGGCTGTGTCACCCAGGCTGGAGTGCAATGACGTGATCTTGGCTCACTGCAACCTCCGCCTCCCAGGTTCAAGTGATTCCCCTGCCTCAGCCTCCCGAGTAGCTGGGATTACAGGTGCCTGCCACCACGCCCGGCTAATCTTTGGTATTTTTAGTAGAGACGGGGTTTCACCGTATTAGCCAGGATGGTCTCAATCTCCTGACCTCGTGATCCATCCGCCTCGCCCTCCCAGAGTGCTGGGACTACAGGCGTCAGCCACCGCGACCGGCTCAGACTGTACTCTTATAGCCATCTGAAATACATTTTCTAGGTAGAGATAGATTGTGTAAGGGTACAGTTGTGAGGATAACAGAAACATGGCAGATTATTTAAAATCATCCTGAAAGTGGTGCTTTATCTGATGAAAGTGATTGTAATCCATAGGAAAATGTTTCAACGTGCGCAAGAGTTGCGGCGGCGGGCAGAGGACTACCACAAATGCAAAGTAAGGAGCTTCCTCCCCGCAGTTGCAGGATAGTTCAGTGCTGATGCAGATGATGCCACGGCTCTTAGACTCTCTCAACATTCAATTTCTCATGTGTTGGCTTTTTCAGATCCCCCCTTCTGCAAGAAAGCCTCTTTGCAACTGGGTAAGTTTGTTTGTTTTCCTTGCTTTTGAACATAGTCTGCCAGGTCAGGACATGGATACATTTTTCTCCCTACAGCTCTGTGCTCAAGCCCTGCAGAGGGAGATGGCAGAGAGAAAGGCTGCCTACAAGCATCACAGTCCCATCCCTGTTGGTAACCATGTTGTGCAAAAACACCTTCATCCCCACCCAGTGGGGCCCCTGATCTAATATTCAAAGTGTCAGAGGTTCCATATTTGTAATAGCAAATGGGCCCTGACTGTAAATTAGTGAAGAGTGAATGTAACTTATTACCCACAGGGACAATTCCAAATGAAGGCCTTAAATGATGCTCAGCTAAGCTGGTTCTTGTGTGGCCTCTGTACCTTCAAAAGCTGCCGAGTCCTATGATTACACGTGACGGGACTTGTACACTTGAAGTGAAACACAGTTTTAAAACTTGCTTTGTTTAGAATTCCCACCTCATTTTTCCATGGACAAAAGTATTCTTTATGTCCTAGTGCACTTACAATTTGGTATTACCTGGGAGTGAAAAGAAATATTACAGCCATGCCTAACTGACTTCTTGAGGTAAGATTGTTCTGTCAGAAAACCCTCTCCCAGTTCCCCTGCAGCTCTTCAGGAATCCACATCTCTCCAGAGCTCTTTGTTCTCATGGGTGGCACCTCCAGAGTGAAGAAGATCCTTTGTCAAGAAGGGAAACAGAGGGGAAGTGAGAGGGTCCTGCAGGCAGAGCTGGAATCAACTTCCACTCTGCCTCTTGCAAGCTGTGTGACCCTGGGCACAATTTCTCGTTCCTCTGGAAACCTCTGTTTTCTTAGATTTGGAGCAGGGTGGTCACACTGACCTTGCAGAGTTCTGAGAATCAGAGACAGAACATAAAAGGCCTGGAAAACATTCTCCAAAAGGAAGCTGCAACATGTGTGGACAATGGGCTTTTCATGCCTCTCTTACTATCTGTTGACCTGGTGCAAGAAACATGCTCTGGTGATGGCTGTGAGGGAGGAATGAGGATGGACATAGACACTCCTGTGTCTCAAACATGCTTCTTTATTACTCTGTTATGACTCTGTCTTCCCTGGGGCAGGACCCCAGCCTGCCTACGTTTGCAGACAGACACAGTGGCATGTGGAGACAACAGTGTGTCCCAATGACTTTTCTTTACTCCCCAGCTGTCGGCAGTACTCAGTGGAAGGGTGATATTATGACACTGATACTGCTATTTTGAAACCTGGAGGATGGAAAGGTGCAAAAATCTATCACCAGCAACAGAAGGTGCAGACCCTGTTGGTGGCGGTAATTTTGTCCATCAAATGAATATGTGTGAAAACATTCCCTTCTTCGGCCCTACAGGTCAGAATGGCGGCAGCGGAGCATCGTCATTCTTCAGGATTGCCCTACTGGCCCTACCTCACAGCTGAAACTTTAAAAAACAGGATGGGCCACCAGCCACCTCCTCCAACTCAACAACGTTCTATAACGGATAACTCCCTGAGCCTCAAGACACCTCCCGAATGTCTCCTTCGTCCCCTTCCACCCTCAGTGGATGATAATATCAAGGAGTGTCCTCTTGCTCCTCTTCCACCCTCTCCTCTTCCACCCTCAGTGGATGATAATCTGAACGAGTGTCTCCTTATCCCTCTTCCACCCTCTCCTCTTCCACCCTCAGTGGATGATAATCTGAACGAGTGTCTCCTTATCCCTCTTCCACCCTCTCCTCTTCCAGCCTCAGTGGATGATAATCTCAAGACTCCTCCCTTAGCTACTCAGGAGGCCGAGGCGGAAAAACCACCCAAACCCAAGAGGTGGAGGGTGGATGAGGTGGAACAATCACTGAACCCCAAGAGGCGGAGGTTGAGTAAGCTGAGAACACGCCATTGCACTCAAGCCTGGGCAATAAGAATAAATCCGTGGGTCGAAAAAAAGAAAAAAATCAAAAAATAAAACAAAACCCACACTCCAAAAACAAACTAACAAAGAATAAATAAATAATATAAAAATAAAATAA
Organism: Pan paniscus; assembly: GCF_029289425.2. Classification (NCBI taxonomy): domain Eukaryota; kingdom Metazoa; phylum Chordata; class Mammalia; order Primates; family Hominidae; genus Pan; species Pan paniscus. The sequence goes on along the minus strand of NC_073267.2, from coordinate 31,005,316 downwards.
ATACTGCAGTCCTTATGTTATTGCTTTGTTTCAATATCTGGTATGATTGCCTGAGGGACCTGAGGTTTTTAATTAATTGTAGGGTTTTTTTTTTTAATCTTTAGAAGTGTTTGGTTATGTAAAATATGATTATTATTATTTTTTTTTTGAGACTGGGTTTTGCTCTGTCACCCAGGCAGGAGTGCAGTGGCTCGATCACAGCTCACTGCAGCCTCAACCTCCTGGGCTTCAAGCAGCCTCAGCCTCCCAAGTAGCTGGGATCACAGATGTGTGCCACCACGCCTGGCCAATGTTAAAAAATCCTTTAACTTTTTTGTAGAGATGCACTCCTGGACTCAAGCCATCCTCCTACTGGTCCCGACCACCAGCCTCTTTCTGATAAACATTTACACTGTTTATTATCTGATGCCATTTCTATCTTCTTCCTTGTCGTCCAGACATCAAAGAAGTAGGTTTCTTCAGGGTTTTCTTTTTCAAGTCCTCATTGTTAAAGATCACTCACATTAGGGCCAGACACCACGACTCATGCCTGTAATCCCAGCACTTTGGGAGGCCAAGGCGGGCAGAGCACTTGAGGTGGGGAGTTTGAGACCAGCCCGGCCAACTTGGTGAAACCCCACCTCTACTGAAAAACATACAAAAATTAGCTGGGCGTGATGGTGCATGCCTGTAGTCCCAGCCACTTGGGAGGCTGAGGCATGAGAATCGCTTGAACCCAGGAGGCAGAGGTTGTAGTGAGCCAAGATCACATCAGCACACTCTAGCCTGGGTGACAGAGCAAGACTCTGACTCAAAAAATAAATAAAATAAATATCACTTACATTAGATATACCCAAGGGGTGTTCTATAGAGAGTTGGAAGCAGTGGTTATTGCAACAGGCGCACGGAAGTCATCTGGCTATGCCAGGATGCCCAGGGGATACTCGGGGTGGATGGCATAGTGGTGCTGGGGACTCACCGCACAGGACGCTCTGATTGACGCACTGCCAGGAGTAGCGCTCTGTCTTGGGGCTGCAGCCGGCCTCCTCAGCTCGAGTGTAACAACAGTCGTGGCCATGGCAGCACCTGCGGATGTCACATGGGCAGGACAGCAGGTGGGTGAAGCTCTCTCCTGGCCCTCCTCTCTTGCCAGGACCATGGGTGACTGAAGACCCCCAGGGAGGCACAGCATCCTCTTATCTAAGTTTTTTTTGTTTTTTTTTAAGAGACAGGGTCTTTCTCTGTCGCCCAGGCTGGACTGCAGAGGCACAATCATAGTTCACGGCAGCCTTGAACTCCTGGGCTCAAGCGATCCTCCTACTTCAGTGTCCCAAGTAGCTGAGACTACAGGCACACGCCAGCATGCCCGGCTGGTTTTTTAATTTGTATTTCCTTTGAGACAGCGTATCTCTCTGTCGCTCAGGCTGGAGTGCAATGGCTCAATCAGCTCACTTTAGCCTTGAACTCCCGGGCTCAAGTGATACTGCCACCTCAACCTCCCAAGTATGCTACTACAGGAACACAAACTCCTTTTTTAAATTTTTTGTGGATATGGGGGTCTCACTATGTTGCCTAGGCTGGTCTCGAACTCCCAGGCTCAAGCAGTCCTCCTACCTCAGCCTCCCCAAATGCTGGGATTACAGGTGGGAGCTACTGTATGCCTGGCCTTATCTAAGCTGTTTCCCTGAAAATCCCCGACTTGGGTAATGATTCCATTGGCCCCACCATGCCCTGTCCTGCCTTCCTGGCTGTGCCCAAGCTTGGTCCCTGCCTGCCTGCCTGCCTCACTCTCTGGGTCTCGAGCTTCTGTGACACATGACTCCTCTCTCTTCCTGGAGTGATCCAAGCCCTGCCACTTCCTGACTTTGCCCACACTGTACCCTCTGCCTGGGGCAACTTCATGTCTGCCCATTGTCCCTTAGGCCTCAGCCCAGGCACAAGCCCCTGCCTCCGGAGGTCATCCAGGCCTCACCAGGCTACACCCTCTCGTAAAATTGGATTCCCTCCCTTCAGGGCAGGTTTATAATGAAATCCTCCTCAGAGGCCAGGTGCGGTGACACCCATCTGTAATCCCAGCACTTTGGGAGGCTGAGGTGGGAGGATCACTTGAGGCCAGGGGGTCGAGACCAGCCTGGGCAACATAAGAGAGACTCTTGTCTCTATAACAAATTTAAAAATTAGCTCACCAGGCCAGGCTCAGTGGCTCATGCCTGTAATCCCAACACTTTGAGAGGCCGAGGCAGGTGGATCACGAGGTCAGGAGTTCGAGAGCAGCCTGATCAACACGGCGAAACCCTGTCTCTACTAAAAATACAAAATTAGCCAGGCATGGTGGCACGCACCTGTAATCCCAGCTACTCGGGAGGCTGAGGTAGGAGAACTGCTTGAACCCAGGAGGTGGAGGTTGCGGTGAGCCAAGATCATGCCATTGCAGTCCAGCCTGAGCAACAGAGCAAGACTCTGTCTCGAGACAATAAAAACACACAAAAAATTAACTCGCCATGATGGCACATGCCTATAGTCCTAGCTACTTGGGAGGCTGAGGTGGGAGGATTCCCTTCAGCCCAGGAGTTTGAGGCTGCAGTGAGCCACTATGATTGTGCCACTGCACTCTAACCTGGGCAAAAGCGAGACCCCAGGCTAGAGTGCATGATTTTGGGTCACTGCAACCTCCACCTCCCAGGTTCAAGTGATTCTCCTGCCTCAGCCTCTTGAGTAGCTGGGACTACAGGCATGTGCCACCACGCCTGGGTAATTTTTGTATTTTTAGTAGAGACAGGGTTTAGTAGAGACCATGGTGAAACCCCGTCTCTATAAAACAAATCTCTACTAACCCCATCTCTACAAAAAACAGCTGGGCGTGGTAGTGCACACCTGTAATTCCAGCTACTTGGGAGGCTGAGGCACGAGAATCATTTGCATCTTGGAGGCAGAGTTTGCAGTGAGCTGACATCGCACCACTGCACTCCAGCTGGGATGACAGAGCAAGACCCTGTCTCAAAAATAAGAAAAAGGAACAAACAACAGCAACGACAACAAAAAAACCTCTGTGTCAATCACAGCCTTCAAGCTAGGGGAGAGGCGGCCGAATTCTGCCCTCTGCTAACTAACTATAGCTTTGTGGAAATGGGTGAGTGGCATGCCCTTTTGAGCCTCAGGGCCCCATCTGTAAAATGGGCATAACCATCATGCCCGTCTTTAAGAACAGCCTTGGGGGTAAATGAGTGGAACTCATGGAAAGATCTCAGCCCACAACCTTCCACAGAACAGGCGCTTCTCACACAGTAAGTAGCAGGAGTGCAGAGGCTGCAGGCATGAATCCAGCCAGACTGCCTGGGTTCAAGTCCCAGCTCCCACGTCTTGGTAACTATGTGGCCTCAGACAAGTTACTTAATATTTCTTTTTTTTTTTCTTTTCAGAAGGAATTTTGCTCTGTCACCCAGGTTGGAGTGCAGTGGTGTGATCTCGGCTCATTGCAACCTCTGCCTCCCGGGTTCAAGCAATTCTCCTGCCTCAGCTTCCTGAGTAGCTGGAATTACAGGCACCTGCCACCACACACAGCTAATTTTTGTATTTTTAGTAGAGACGGGGTTTCACCATGTTGGCCAGGATGATCTCGAACTCCTAACCTCGTGATCCGCCTGCCTCAGCCTCCCAAAGTGCTGGGATTACAGGCGTGAGCCACCATGCCCAGCCAAATCTAGGGCCAGAACGTGGCTGCAGCATATAAAAAGAATTGAATTCCATACTTTTGTTAACCCTGTTTTTTGTTTGTTTGTAGTTGTTGCTCTTTTTGAGACAGAGTCTCGCTCTGTCGCCTAGGCTGGAGTGCAGTGGTGCAATCTCGGCTCACTGCAGACTCTGCCTCCCGGGTTCAAACTATTCTCCTGCCTCAGTCTCCCAAGTAGGTGGGACTACAGGTGCCCACCACCACACCCGGCTAATTTTTGTGTTTTATTAGAGACAGGGTTTCACCATATTGGCCAGGCTGGTCTGGAACTCCTGACCTTGTGATCCGCCCACCTCGGCCTCCCAAAGTGCTGGGATGACAGGCGTGAGCCACCACACCCAGCCCCTCTTTTGTTTTTGTTTTGCTTGCTTCTTAGGGTTGTTTTTCTATTTATGGTAAAGGCATTGGCTTTCCATTTGTGGCATCAATAGAATATTTCCTGTTTACAATAACCTTATGTCATAGTAAATGGTAAAGGGATTTAAAGCAGTGGTTTTCAGCTGCCAGAGGCCTGAGAGAGTTTGGGCATACTCTGTGTGATCGGGCAGAAGGCCTGTGGGAAGTTTAGCAGAGGACAGGGCCAGGAAAGGTGATGGACAGTGGGGGTCTGTCCTGGTCACCAGGCCCCTGGGTCCTGCCCACCTGCTTGGAGCTCCCCACCCATCACACATGATGCTGCCAAGCCCTCTGGGTATTGTGGGCAAATACCTTAGGAGAGAAGCTGATGAACTTTGTTTCTTGAAATGCACAGATTCCTTGGACATCCCTGAGAGGTCAATCATGAAAGTCAACTTGGTTTTCTCCCCCTCATTTGGGTTCAGAATTTAAAGTCCACACACACAGGCAGTAAGATGATATAGATAAGGACATCATCACTCGGTTTCGGATGTTAAAATGTCTAGGTGGGTTAGGGGTGATTTGCGATCACACAACCTTGTGGCACAAAGAGGAATTCCCAGGCCAGAGGGAGACATTTTATTGCCATGTTATGATCTTATCATTGAGTTGAAAGGCAATCTTGTTTCATTTTGGATTCTTTCTTATGTTTATGTCTTCTAAGGGCACTTTGAATTTCCAAGCAAATAATAATTTTGAATTAGCTTTTAATCATTGACTTCTAGCACAGTTATATGACCAGAAACATGCTGTGTGATTTGATTGCTCTCAAATATATTGAGATTTGCTGGAACAAAATAAGTCAGGTTAATTTTTGTAAATGTACCATGCATGCTTAAAATGAATGTATCTACATTTGTTCCTGAGATACAGGTTGATGGACGGATGGCTACATGGATGTGATGGAGATGGTTTACTATCGGGACCTTCCGCATCCTGCTGATGTTTTGTTGCTTAGGATATGAATGGCTGAGCGGAGGCTGTAAAACCTGGCACCCTGCTTGGGTATGAGGTTCTTCCTGCCATCCTGCCATCATTTGTTTTTTATGTTTTGTCGCCAAAAGTGACCTTGAGGAACCCTGGGAGCTCAGGAAGGAAGGAGCGCCCAGAAGCAGGGACAGGGAGCTGGTTGGGGAGGACCAGAAATCAGGTTTGTGAAGGTTCCAGAGAGGACCTGTCCTTGCGAGGAGTGTGGGAGACTGAGATGGGGGAGGGGTCATTGGAATGATGCGGGCGCTACTTGGCGTTGTCCATTGTGAGGCACCACCGGGGTCATCAGGGATTGGTGGAGAGGGAGTATAAAGCCCCAGGGTTGCCAAGGGAGGGCCCAGACCGAAGAAGGTTTGGTGGATAGCAGAACCTTTTTGTCTCCCTCTAATTGCTCCTAAGCCTCACGCTCCCTTGCCCCGCGTGTCCTGTTGCTTCCCTGATCTTCTCCGTGACCTGTAGCTAAACCTTCCACCAGCGCTTGAGAACTTAATTTGAACCGGATCCTTTCCCAGACCCCTTTCTTCTTCTCCTCGTCCTCCTCCTCCACCTCCTCCAGGTGCCCAACAGCCCCCTTCTCCTCCTTTCCCTTCCCTTACTTCCCCCCTTCCCCTCCCCTTCCCCTCCCCCTCCCCTCCCCCTCCCCAACTCAGATCCGGCCCCGGTCCCCGTCCCCTTCCCTCCCCCCTGCCCTAAGCCACCTCCACCTCTGTCCTGGCCGCCTCAGGGCGCCCTGAAAGGACCAGGACATGCGGCTGCGGCTGCGGCTGCGGTGGTGGCTCCTCTTTTGGCTCCTGCTGGGATTTATCAGCCATCATCCCACCCCTGTGAGTAGACGCTGGACCCGCGGGGTTTCTTCCTTTTTACTGGGCTGTGTCACGCGGCATGAAATTACACAGCTCAGGCCTGTAATCCCAGCACTTTAGGGGGCCGAGGTGGGCAGATCACTCGAGTCCAGGAGTTGAAGAGTAGCCAGGGCATCATAGCGAAACCCCATCTCTACAAAAAATTCCAAAAAAGATTAGTTGGGCCTGGTGGTGCGTACCTGTTATCCCTGTTACTGGAGAGGCTGAGGTGGGAGGATCGCTTGGGCCCAGGAGCTGGACGTTGCAGTGAGCCGAGATGGCCCCGCTGCACTCTTGTCTCTAACAAACAAAATGGACCAAAACAAAGTGAAATGTCATTTGATTTGTGTCATCTGGTTTGATGACTTTTTTTTTTTTTTTTTAGACAGAGTCTCACTCTGTCGCCCAGGCTGGAGTGCAGTGGCAAGATCTCGGCTCACTGCAACCTCCGCTTCCGGGGTTCAAGCAATTGTCCTGCCTCAGCCTCCTGAGTAGCTCAGATTACAATGCCTGGCTAATTTTTGTATTTTTAGTAGAGATGGGGTTTCACCATGTTCGCCAGGATGGTCTCCATCTCTTGACCTCGTGATCTGCCTGCCTCGGCCTCCCAGTGCTGGGATTACAGGCGTGAGCCACCGCGCCTGGCCAAAATATATAACCTTAAGTGTCAGTTTACTAACTTTGGAAAGTACATACACCAGCATAAACCAACCCCCTTTCAAGATCTACATTATTTTATTTATTCATTTATTTTTTTGAGACAGTTCCTCCCTTGTTGCCCAGGCTGGAGTGCAATGGGGCAATATCAGCTCACCGCAACCTCTGCTTCCCAGGTTCGAGCGATTCTCCTGCCTCAGCCTCCCGAGTGGCTGGGATTACAGACATGTGCCACCACTCCCAGCTAATTTTGTATTTTTAGTAGAGATAGGGTTTCTCCATGTTGGTCAGGCTGGTTTTGAACTCCCGACCTCAGGTGATCCGCCCGCCTCGGCCTCCCAAAGCGTTGGGATTACAGGCGTGAACCACCGTGCCCAGCCAAGATCTACACTATTATGTCACCCCAGAAAGTGAACTCTCACTCTTCCCAGCCAGTCTCTTTCTTATCATAGGTTAGCTTGCTTATTCTGGAATTTCGCGTATACAGATGCATGCCATGCCATAGGTACTCTTTTGTGTCTGCTTTGTTCTGCTCAACACCATGTTTCTGAAATCATTACCATTGTTGTATGGTTCTCTAACTCCATCATTTCCATTTCAGACTCAGCATATGCTGAGTTCAACCTGATGAAGGGCTATCTCTGTTTAATTCACCATCTTGAAAGAAACATTTAAAATTCAGATGTTTTCAAGAATATATAGTTAAATCCTGAGGAATCGATGTAGAAATGTTATCACAAGCTGTCTGAACTTACTCAGGGGAAGTCTTCATCTTCACTCACATAAGAGTCTAATGGAATTAATATCAACAATCTTAGAGAAATCCCACACTATTCATGCCATTTTCATGATCTCCGCCTTGGTAATTTTTTTTTGAGACAGAGTCTCGCTCTGTCACCCAGGCTGAAGTGCAGTGGTGCGATCTCGGCTCACTGCAACCTCTGCCTCCCGGGTTCAAGTGATTCTTCTGCCTCAGCCTCCCAAGTAGCTGGAACTATAGGCGCGTGCCACCATGCCCTGCTAATTTTTTGTAATTTTAGTAGAGATGGGTTTCACCGTGTTAGCTAGGATGGTCTCAATCTCCTGATCTCATGGTTCACCCACCTCGGCTTCCCAAAGTGCTGGGATTGCAGGCGTGAGCCACCACGCCCGGCCCACCTTGTTAATTTTTAAGCACTAAAATTTGATACTTATTTGTGAATGAAGTAATCTCTTCGTTGTATTTTTTTTTTTTACTTATGCTGAGCTTTAAATGACAAAGATTCATATAATCCAAGAGAGAAGTATTATTTAGAGGGATTCTTTTACCATGTGATATATAATAAATGCATCCAATGTTATACATCAATTTAAAAAACAAGTAAATAACTTTAAAGAAAAGATAACTACTGGCCAGGTGCAGTGGCTCACACCTGTATTCCCAGCACTTTGGGAGGCCGAGGCAGGTGGATCATGAGGTCAGGAGTTGGAGACCAGCCTGGCCAAGATGGTGAAACCCTGTTTGTACTAAAAATACAAAAATTAGCCGAGTGCGGTGGCAGGCGCCTGTAATCCCAGTTACTCAGTAGCTGAGGCAGGAGAATCGCTTGAACCCGGGAGGCGGAGGTTGCAGTGAGCTGAGATCATGCCACTGCAATCTAGCCTGGGTGACAGAGCAAGACTTTGTCTCCAAACAAAAAGAAAAGATAATTACTTTATACTTAGCTTATCTTAGCCATGAGTGACGGGCTGCATGTGGCCCAGGACAGTTTTGAATGCAGTTCAACACAAATTTGTAAACTTTCTTAAAACATTAGGAGATTTTGGCCAGGTACAGTGGCTCATGCCTGTAATCCCAGCACTTTGGGAGGCTGAGGCGGGCAGATTACCTGAGGTCAGGAGTTCGAGACCACCCTGGCCAACATGGCAAAACCCCATCTCCACAAAAAATACAAAAATTTGCTGAGTGCATTGTCAGGCACCTGTACTCCCAGCTACTCAGGAGGCTGAGGCAGGAGAATCACTTGAACCTGAGAGGCAGAGGTTGCAGTGAGCCGAGAGCATGCCACTGCACTCCAGCCTGGGTGACAGAGTGAGACCCCATCTCAAAAACAAAACACCAAAACAAAAACAAAAACAAAAACAAATGGCTGGGCACGGTGGCTCACACCTCTAATCCCAGCACTTTGGGAGGCCGAGGCAGGCAGATCGCCTGTCAGGAGTTCAAGGCCAGACTGGCCAACATGGTGAAACCTCATCTCTACTAAAAATACAAAAATTAGTCGGGCATGGTGGCAGAGACCTGTAATCTCAGCTACTCGGGAGGCTGAGGGAGGAGAATGGCTTGAGCCCAGGAGCTGGCGGTTGCAGTGAGCTGAGATTGCACCACTGCACTCCAGCCTGGGTGACTGAGTGGAGCGGAACTCTGTCTCCAAAAAAAAAAAAAAAAAAGAGTTTTTTTTTTAGATCATCAGCTATTGTTAGTGTTAGTGTATGTTATGTGTGGCTCAAGACAACTTTGCTTCTTTTAATATAGGCAGGGAAGTCAAAAGATTGGATATCCCTGCTTTATACCAAGAAAGACAGCACCCCACATTTGCAATGCCTAAAAACACTACCATCCATCTGAAAAACATGAGACTTCTAACTTCTGTTCTTTTTTGTAGCAGTGGAATCCCACGGTGATATCTGAGGGATGTGGTTACCTTTTGGAGGAGGTTGATGGTTTCTAAGGATGATTCTTTCTGAGTGAAATATTGTCGGTGTCATTGACCTTTTCATTATTTCAACTATTATTATTCCAGGTTATCAATACTCTGGCTGTCTATCGTCATCGTGAGACTGACTTTTGTGGAGGAGTTCGAGACCACCCTGGCCAACATGGCAAAACCCCATCTCCACAGAAATTGGATAATTTGATAATTATCATTATTGGGTTTCTGAGACCTTACACATTTACCATTCTCTTCTGCACAAATTACCTTTGTGTGAGTATACTAACTTTCTGTAGAGGTATACTTGTAATCACAAATAAGAATAAATTATATAAAACAATTCACATTTCTGGACTTCATTATGAATATGTGGTTTTACCCAAACAATCAGGGAAATGATTTATTAGCATAAGAATTATGAAAATGTCTGCCATTTACATTATGAAAATTAAATAGGTCGGTGTTTGTTTAATAGAATGTCAACAGAGCTTTTGGTCAAAAATAAGTTTTTTTAACCTTTGTGCTATTTATCACAAATGGAGTATGAGGTTTCGTCACTTAAATAGGAAATTCTTTCTAAACTCTTCTGCTTTATAGTTCTATCGTATGGGTGGAAGGAAAGCTTCCAATCTCCTCTCTGAAGATTCACTGCAGAAATGAGCTGACAACAGACAGCTTAACAGGAGAAGAAAAACCTAGAACAGGCATAAACATGGGAATCAGCTGAAAAATGAGACTGCTAGAAGGGCCAGATGGTTGATGCTTAAAGAGCACCCTCTTCTGAGGGGAGAGGGAGATAGATGGAGATGTAGGCCATTTAGAGGGGCAGCAAATGATTTTTAGGGGAAATGAAAGAGGCCAAGGAACAAACAATTGGCCTGAGACAAAGTTCCTCTGAGGTCATAGGGACGAGGTGACAAACTGCCGGAAGGTGAAGGGCAGAACTGCACTGCGTCTCATGATGCAGAGAAAGCCCCAGAGAATCTCTTAGAACTGCCCTCCAAGAGAATCAATGAAAAGTGTGTCTGGGCAGGGTAATTTTGAATGACATCATTCAAAGTGCATGTTCCCACTTGCAACTGGAGAGAGATCAGTATGTCAAAAGTCTGTACTTGGTAAGAATTTGGCTGCTAAGTTGTGCCATAATTTGTCTTTTGAGCCTTTTTTCCTTTGGGTAAGTTGAGCTCTACATTTTGTCTTGCCATTCATGACAGTAAAAATGTGGTCGTCTGGGGGCTGAACCTCCTTCTGAACAATGATCCAAGATAAAAGTACTAATACCACAATGCTTTTTTATATTCAAGGGAAGAGGAAGTATGTTTCAGTTTAACCACCTAGATAATTACACGTCATTTGGCACTGCCTTTCAAGATATGTAGAAAACAGAAAATATATGAGTTATGAAGATATCTAGGCACATTTAACATTCTCTATGCCACTTAGTCCTGAACAGAGAATTTTCGGTATAAATTGGAGGAAGCTTTTTTTTTTTTTTTTTTTTCTTTTCTGACCCCCGAGACGAGTCTCCCTCTGTTGCCCAGGCTGGAGTATAATGGTGTGATCTCGGCTCACTGCAACCTCCACCTCCTGGCTTCAAGCGATTCCCCTGCCTCAGCCTCTCAAGTAGCTGGGATTACAGGTGCCCACCACCATGCCCAGCTAATTTTTGTATTTTTAGTAGAGTCAGGGTTTTACCATGTTGGCCAGGCTAGTCTCAAAACCCAACCTCAAATGATCCACCCGCCTCAGCCTCCCAAAGTGCTGGGATTACAAGCGTGAGCCACCACGTGAGCCAGGGGAAGTTGTTAAATTTACCACTTTTTAACAGTTCCATTTAGGAAAGTTCAGTTGAGCTGTTGGACTTGGACGTCTTCGCACCTCTCATCTTTGTCCTTGTCATCTAGTCATCTATACCATTACCTCCTAAGCAGGGACATCATGGGTGCCATGAAGCATTCATGCGTGATGGCATTTCTTTGCTTGTCATTTCTTCATGTGTTTGACATTTCTCCTAGCTCCAAACTGGGCCAGCTACCTTTCCTATGAAATCTAGCAGTAGCTGTGGGATTGACGTGGTTGCTCTTTTCATCTTTTTAGATTGCCCATTGCTTCTCTTGAAATCCTAGTACATGATTTTTTTTTTGATCCTATGTGCAGAAATCAGGAAAAAACAAATTCTACAAAGAATTTGAAAGATATTATTTCAGGCCAGGTGTGGTGGCTCATGCCTGTAATCCCAGCACTTTGGGAGGCTGAGGCAGGTGGATCACTTGAGGTCAGGAGTTCAAGACCAGATGGGCCAACATGGTGAAACCCCATCTCTACTGAAAAGACAAAAATTAGCCAGGCATGGTAGCAGGCACCTGTAATCCCAGCTACTTGGGAGGCCGAGACACAAGAATCGCTTGAATCTGGGAGGTGGAGGTTGCCGTGAGCCAAGGTAGCGCCAGTGCCCTTCAGCATGGTTGAGAGTGACACTCCATCTCAAGAAAAAAGTCATTTCAATGACTACCTCAGGAGATTCATAGGTATCTGACCCACATCTGAGATGGGATTTGCATTGCATTTTCGCTATGATGAGAACAAATATTTAATATCTTAGAAGATTAAAAGCATACTGTGATAATATGGAAATCTTGGTGGGAATTCAGTCATTAGTGAGAATGTTTTGCGTTAAGTTCAAACCAGCCTCAATGAAGCTGATGTGAGGGAAGGGAAAGTGAACTCTGAGTAGAGCAGGGACAGAAGGAAGATGCTCCAGTGCAGATCAGGAAGGAGCAGGGGGTGAAATGTTACAAATTCTAGAACTCAGAGAGCTGAAGGTAATTACTTCCTTTTCAAGTTGTGAAACATGTTAACCTGTGGTAAAATACTTATAAGATGATAATAACCATCTAACCATGTTGAAGTGTACAGTTCAGTTGTGTGAAGTATATTCACGTCATTTTTTTTTTTTTTTTTTTTTTTGAGATGGAGTCTCACTCTGTCACCAGGCTGGAGTGCAGTGGTGGGATCTTGGCTCACTGCAACCTCTGCCTCCTGGGTTCAAGCAGTTCTCCTGCCTCAGCCTCACAAGAAGCTGGGACTACAGGCGTGCATCACCATGCTCAGCTAATTTTTGTATTTTTAGTAGAGATGTGGTTTCACCATGTTGCCCGGGATGGTCTCCATCTCTTGACCTTGTGATTCACCCGCCTCAGCCTCCCAAAGTGCTGGGATTACAGGCGTGAGCTACTGCACCTGGCCTTTTTTTTTTTTTTTTTTTTTTTGAGACAGAGTTTCAATTTTGTTGCCCAGGTTGGAGTGCAATGGCACAATCTCAGCTCACCACAACCTTTTCCTGCTGGATTCAAGTGATTCTCCTGCCTCAGCCTCCCGAATAGCTGGGATTACAGGCATGCACCACCATGCCTGGCTAATTTTGTATTTTTAGCAGAGACAGCATTTCTCCATGTTGGTGAGGCTGGTCTCAAACTCCCGACCTCAGGTGATCCGCCTGCCTCGGCCTCCCAAAGTGCTGGGATTACAGGAGTGAGCCACCGTGCCAGCCTCATGTCATTCTTGTGTGTGTGTGTGTGTGTGTGTGTGACAGAGTCTCATTCTGTCGCTCAGGCTGGAGTGCAGTGGTGTGATCTCGGCTCACTGCAACCTCCGCCTCCCAGCTTCAAACGGTTCTCTGCCTCAGCCTCCCGAGTAGCTCGGATTACGGGTGCCCGCTGCCATGCCCAGCTAATTTTTGTATTTTTAGTAGAGACGGGGTTTCACCATCTTGGCCAGGCTGGTCTTGAACTCCTGACCCCGTGATCCACCTGCCTTGGCCTCCCAAAGTACTAGGATTATACGCATGAGCCACCGTGCCCAGCCGTCATTCTTATATTATTATTTCCTAGGTGTCTTTCCTGAAGACTATCTTCTGGTCTCGAAATGGACATGATGGATCCACGGATGTACAGCAGAGAGCCTGGAGGTCCAACCGACGTAGACAGGAAGGTATGGCTCTGTTGGAGTCCCCATAGTGTGGAAATGAGTTTGCCCTGGAAAGGGAAAGAACAGCTTCTTGCCCTCAGGTTTCTCACCTTCTCTTCTCCTCACTCTCACCAAGGGCTGAGGTCCATTTGTATGCACACAAAGAAAAGAGTTTCTTCCTTTCCAGGAAATAAAATTGGCCTGAAAGACGTCATTACTCCATGGAGACATGTGGAAAGAAAATTTAGAGCGAAAATCCATAAGGGGAAGGTGACAACGAAAATCAACCATCATGACAAAATCAATGGAAAGAGGAAGACCGCCAGAAAACAGTAAGATGTGCCTTGACACAAATACTGTTGTATGAACCATGTGCCAATCAAAGTAGACAACTGTAAAGTCCTTGAGAATATTTTCTACAATATTTGTGGCACATTCAGTGGGTTCAAAATTGAGTTTGTCCTTTCTGCTTCATTAGTTTAAGCTGTATAATTCCTTTCCCTTCCTACATTCTTGTTTGTCATTTCTTCGGGGGAAGAGGAGTTGCTAGTACTGGCATTGGTTTTCCTTTCTCTGTCTTTTTTTTTTTTTCCTGAGATGGAGCTTTGCTGTTGTTGCCCAGGCTGTAGTGCAATGGCACAATCTCAGATCACTGCCTTTTGGGTTCAAGCAATTCTCCTGCCTCAGCCTCCCAAGTAGCTGGGATTACAGGTGCCCACCACCACGCCCAGCTAATTTTTGTATTTTTACTAGAGATGGGGTTTCACCATGTTGTCCAGGCTGGTCTCGAACTTCTGACCTCAGGTAATCCACCTGCCTCAGCCTCCCAAAGTGCTGGGATTAGAGGCGTGAGCCACCACAGCCAGCCTTTTTTTTTTTTTTTTTTTTAATTTTGAGATAGAGTCTCGCTCTGTCGCCCAGGCTGGAGTGCTATGGTGCAATCTTGGCTCACTGCAACCTCTGCCTCCCAGTTTGAAGCAATTCTGCCTCAGCTTCCGGAGTAGCTTGGATTACAGGTGTGTGCCAGCACATTTGGCCAATTTTTTTTTTTTTTTTTTTTTTTGAGACAGAGTCTCACTCTGTCACCCAGGCTAGAGTGCAGTGGCATGATCTTGGCTCACTGCAACCTCCACCTCCCAGGTTCAAGCGATTCTTATCCCTCAGCCTCTTGAGTAGCTGGGACTACAGGCATATGCCACCATGCCCGGATAATTTTTGTATTTTTAGTAGAGGCGGGGTTTCACCATATTGGCCAAGCTGGTCTAGAACTCCTGATATCATGATCCACACACCTCGGCCTCCCAATGTGCTGGGATTACAGGCGTGAGCCACCGTGCCCGGCCCGATTTTTGTATTTTTAGTAGAGACAGGGGTTCACCATGTTGGCCAGGCTAGTCTTGAACTCCTGACCTCAGGTGATCTGCCTACCTCAGCCTCCCAGTGTGAGCCACCGCACCCAGCCTGGATTGTTGAATTCAATGCTTGGGTCACCTCCAGATTCATTTTCACAGTCTTTCATGTTTTGGTCATATTACATTGTATTTTGCTGCCATATGACTGATCTTTTTTTGTTAAATGTGAGATAGTTGTTAAAAAATATTTAGCAATGAATTGAGGCCTAGTAGCATGTTATCTTGCTGCAGAAGAGATGGGAGTCTACTTCTGGGGGATGGTCAGGGGTCCTCCATACAGGCGGCAACTGAGGTCGTCGGTGCAGGCTCAGTCCCTACAAAGGCCAGGGTATTTTCTGTCCACCTTTATTCTGATGCATGACTCTTCTGGGTCTCAACCAGAGCCAGTGGACTTCAGTATGGGTCGCTTTCATTGGCAGACCCTCAATCCACTTGTTTTCCATCTAATCCCATGCATGTGTGCAAAAGCTGCTGTGCTTCTTTGCATCTCAGTAGTTCCTTCTGGAATTCAGCAATGAAACTCAGGGAAATGGGTTCCAAATGCGAGGCTGACTTTCGTCCTGGGTTTCCTTCTTCTCCATCTTCACCTCATGTCTGTTTACTGCCATGTTAGCAATTTGATGTATTCAATCATGAGTTTTATATTCTGTTTGGTGTCCCCCATTGTTCTCATCGGAGATCAGAAGCTTCAGATGCACTTATGTCAACTCAAGAGTAGAATGCTTCCTTAGCTTCCCTCCAGAGTCAGGTTTTGTGTTTCTAGTTCCCAAGTGCACAGCAGGAGTAGTGATGTCCTCACTGGCTTCTCATTTGCATTAAACTGTGAGCTTCTTTAGCGTGGGGACAGGACCCTGCTCCCATTGCATTCTCAGCACCTCACCACACACTCCTTGTTGGAGGCCACTCCAGACAGCATGTGCTGAAGGATGCCCTGTGGTCAGAAACAAGTTCATTAACTTTCTCTTTGAAGTGTTTTTGTCCCTGTTTCCTAGCATTCTGGGAATTTTACACATCCTTCCTATAAAACCAAGTATCAGGTGAGATCCTTAGGATCAGGACCATGAATCAAGTGGTGTGAGGGCAACACAGCAAACTTACCCTTTTTAGGCCATTTCCTTTTTCTGCCCTCAATCTCTGTGAACTGAACCTTGTTAAAGTCAGTCAACACCAGGGTAGATGGTTTGCCATTGTCACCTATTTTCAGGACATAACACCCTGACTTAAGAGCCATTCCGACCATTTCTAATTCAATAGATGCGCCCAGCATTCAGATTGCCTTTTCTCTCAACCAGGATCTTTAAAGTCGATGACAAGAGTTCCAGTCCTGAATCATGGCAAAGTGCAGTAGTGAACTGCGGGGTTAATGACACCATATTCTGGAAGGATCTCTCTATGGCTGATGGTCTCAGTTCCGGCATCAGCCTCTGACTGAGAATCAGGTCCCACACAGGAGGAGTCAGATGAGGAGCAATCCTCTGCTTCCGATGGAGTTAGTTGTGATGAATTGGTGAGGTCTGGTTTTTCACACTGAACTAAAATGAGCTTTCGCTGTGTCAAGCACAAGACTGACCCCAGAGACACACATAGTGCACCTCATAGAAGCTTTTAATAGTCTTTATATTTACTAAAGAATAGGACTAACTATGGAACTATGAAGATGAGCTGGAAATGACAGGTGACTTGCCAGCAGGCCAGAGTGTGACTTTTTTTTGTCCCTCAATGGGAGGTGTCCATTCTCCCTTTGGTTGTGAGAATCAGTTGGTTCATTTGTGGAAAGGTTGCAGGGGGGATCTTTGAATCACAGCCTTCAGATGCCAGAAGGGCAGAGGGAATCCCACACGGGCTGGTGGATCATGTGTGTGCATTTCTCTCCCTTCTAATCTGAGGAAACTAAGCATGAAAGAATGTGAGCATGCAGAAAAGGAGAGGCAGGTATCAGAGGCAGAGGAAAATGGGAAATTGGATATGAAAGAAATACACACCTACAAGTGAGTTCAGAAACTGAACCCCACCCTCCTGGGAAACACCCATTGGAGTGTTGTTTTTAACCTTTGTACAGTGTTTAGACCCAGTAAATGCATAAACAGAAACAAATGGTCAGAAGATATATCGTGAGAGAGAGAGAGAGTTCACAAAACAGAAAACAAAGTACCTTAATATTTACCAGTGACCAAAAGATGTGAAGCAGCAAAACATCTCCTGACCCCATTGCCAGCTAGACTGTGTGGAAACTCGGTTCATACCAGCCATTCTAGGGGTGGGGTGAGTTGTTGTCATCCTTAGGAAAGTGTGTTGTTGTAGGATCAACCACATCCTTCAAAAGGACTATGCCTGTTTATAAGCCCAGCTGTTTCTGCCCTGTGAAACACGGTAAGGATATTAATACAAAGAGAATACAGCTTTATCATAAAAGATGCTCAATGAAGGATGAATTAGGGATATACTGAGAATGGGGAAGGAAACTATCATCTCAGAAGTCAGCAGGCAGTAAGCAAGAGGAGGAATCAATATAGCAACAGTTTGGATCAGACCGTACAGTTTTTTTGTTTTTGTTTTTCTGAGATGGAGTCTGGCTGTGTCACCCAGGCTGGAGTGCAATGACGTGACCTTGGCTCACTGCAACCTCCGCCTCCCAGGTTCAAGTGATTCCCCTGCCTCAGCCTCCCGAGTAGCTGGGATTACAGGTGCCTGCCACCACGCCCGGCTAATCTTTGGTATTTTTAGTAGAGACGGGGTTTCACCGTATTAGCCAGGATGGTCTCAATCTCCTGACCTCGTGATCCATCCACCTCGCCCTCCCAGAGTGCTGGGACTACAGGCGTCAGCCACCGCGACCGGCTCAGACTGTACTCTTATAGCCATCTGAAATACATTTTCTAGGTAGAGATAGATTGTGTAAGGGTACAGTTGTGAGGATAACAGAAACATGGCAGATTATTTAAAATCATCCTGAAAGTGGTGCTTTATCTGATGAAAGTGATTGTAATCCATAGGAAAATGTTTCAACGTGCGCAAGAGTTGCGGCGGCGGGCAGAGGACTACCACAAATGCAAAGTAAGGAGCTTCCTCCCCGCAGTTGCAGGATAGTTCAGTGCTGATGCAGATGATGCCACGGCTCTTAGACTCTCTCAACATTCAATTTCTCATGTGTTGGCTTTTTCAGATCCCCCCTTCTGCAAGAAAGCCTCTTTGCAACTGGGTAAGTTTGTTTGTTTTCCTTGCTTTTGAACATAGTCTGCCAGGTCAGGACATGGATACATTTTTCTCCCTACAGCTCTGTGCTCAAGCCCTGCAGAGGGAGATGGCAGAGAGAAAGGCTGCCTACAAGCATCACAGTCCCATCCCTGTTGGTAACCATGTTGTGCAAAAACACCTTCATCCCCACCCAGTGGGGCCCCTGATCTAATATTCAAAGTGTCAGAGGTTCCATATTTGTAATAGCAAATGGGCCCTGACTGTAAATTAGTGAAGAGTGAATGTAACTTATTACCCACAGGGACAATTCCAAATGAAGGCCTTAAATGATGCTCAGCTAAGCTGGTTCTTGTGTGGCCTCTGTACCTTCAAAAGCTGCCGAGTCCTATGATTACACGTGACGGGACTTGTACACTTGAAGTGAAACACAGTTTTAAAACTTGCTTTGTTTAGAATTCCCACCTCATTTTTCCATGGACAAAAGTATTCTTTATGTCCTAGTGCACTTACAATTTGGTATTACCTGGGAGTGAAAAGAAATATTACAGCCATGCCTAACTGACTTCTTGAGGTAAGATTGTTCTGTCAGAAAACCCTCTCCCAGTTCCCCTGCAGCTCTTCAGGAATCCACATCTCTCCAGAGCTCTTTGTTCTCATGGGTGGCACCTCCAGAGTGAAGAAGATCCTTTGTCAAGAAGGGAAACAGAGGGGAAGTGAGAGGGTCCTGCAGGCAGAGCTGGAATCAACTTCCACTCTGCCTCTTGCAAGCTGTGTGACCCTGGGCACAATTTCTCCTTCCTCTGGAAACCTCTGTTTTCTTAGATTTGGAGCAGGGTGGTCACACTGACCTTGCAGAGTTCTGAGAATCAGAGACAGAACATAAAAGGCCTGGAAAACATTCTCCAAAAGGAAGCTGCAACATGTGTGGACAATGGGCTTTTCATGACTCTCTTACTGTCTGTTGACCTGGTGCAAGAAACATGCTCTGGTGATGGCTGTGAGGGAGGAATGAGGATGGACATAGACACTCCTGTGTCTCAAACATGCTTCTTTATTACTCTGTTATGACTCTGTCTTCCCTGGGGCAGGACCCCAGCCTGCCTACGTTTGCAGACAGACACAGTGGCATGTGGAGACAACAGTGTGTCCCAATGACTTTTCTTTACTCCCCAGCTGTCGGCAGTACTCAGTGGAAGGGTGATATTATGACACTGATACTGCTATTTTGAAACCTGGAGGATGGAAAGGTGCAAAAATCTATCACCAGCAACAGAAGGTGCAGACCCTGTTGGTGGCGGTAATTTTGTCCATCAAATGAATATGTGTGAAAACATTCCCTTCTTCGGCCCTACAGGTCAGAATGGCGGCAGCGGAGCATCGTCATTCTTCAGGATTGCCCTACTGGCCCTACCTCACAGCTGAAACTTTAAAAAACAGGATGGGCCACCAGCCACCTCCTCCAACTCAACAACGTTCTATAACGGATAACTCCCTGAGCCTCAAGACACCTCCCGAATGTCTCCTTCGTCCCCTTCCACCCTCAGTGGATGATAATATCAAGGAGTGTCCTCTTGCTCCTCTTCCACCCTCTCCTCTTCCACCCTCAGTGGATGATAATCTGAACGAGTGTCTCCTTATCCCTCTTCCACCCTCTCCTCTTCCACCCTCAGTGGATGATAATCTGAACGAGTGTCTCCTTATCCCTCTTCCACCCTCTCCTCTTCCAGCCTCAGTGGATGATAATCTCAAGACTCCTCCCTTAGCTACTCAGGAGGCCGAGGCGGAAAAACCACCCAAACCCAAGAGGTGGAGGGTGGATGAGGTGGAACAATCACTGAACCCCAAGAGGCGGAGGTTGAGTAAGCTGAGAACACGCCATTGCACTCAAGCCTGGGCAATAAGAATAAATCCGTGGGTCGAAAAAAAGAAAAAAATCAAAAAATAAAACAAAACCCACACTCCAAAAACAAACTAACAAAGAATAAATAAATAATATAAAAATAAAATAAATACTGCAGTCCTTATGTTATTGCTTTGTTTCAATATCTGGTATGATTGCCTGAGGGACCTGAGGTTTTTAATTAATTGTAGGGTTTTTTTTTTTAATCTTTAGAAGTGTTTGGTTATGTAAAATATGATTATTATTATTTTTTTTTTGAGACTGGGTTTTGCTCTGTCACCCAGGCAGGAGTGCAGTGGCTCGATCACAGCTCACTGCAGCCTCAACCTCCTGGGCTTCAAGCAGCCTCAGCCTCCCAAGTAGCTGGGATCACAGATGTGTGCCACCACGCCTGGCCAATGTTAAAAAATCCTTTAACTTTTTTGTAGAGATGCACTCCTGGACTCAAGCCATCCTCCTACTGGTCCCGACCACCAGCCTCTTTCTGATAAACATTTACACTGTTTATTATCTGATGCCATTTCTATCTTCTTCCTTGTCGTCCAGACATCAAAGAAGTAGGTTTCTTCAGGGTTTTCTTTTTCAAGTCCTCATTGTTAAAGATCACTCACATTAGGGCCAGACACCACGACTCATGCCTGTAATCCCAGCACTTTGGGAGGCCAAGGCGGGCAGAGCACTTGAGGTGGGGAGTTTGAGACCAGCCCGGCCAACTTGGTGAAACCCCACCTCTACTGAAAAACATACAAAAATTAGCTGGGCGTGATGGTGCATGCCTGTAGTCCCAGCCACTTGGGAGGCTGAGGCATGAGAATCGCTTGAACCCAGGAGGCAGAGGTTGTAGTGAGCCAAGATCACATCAGCACACTCTAGCCTGGGTGACAGAGCAAGACTCTGACTCAAAAAATAAATAAAATAAATATCACTTACATTAGATATACCCAAGGGGTGTTCTATAGAGAGTTGGAAGCAGTGGTTATTGCAACAGGGGCACGGAAGTCATCTGGCTATGCCAGGATGCCCAGGGGATACTCGGGGTGGATGGCATAGTGGTGCTGGGGACTCACCGCACAGGACGCTCTGATTGACGCACTGCCAGGAGTAGCGCTCTGTCTTGGGGCTGCAGCCGGCCTCCTCAGCTCGAGTGTAACAACAGTCGTGGCCATGGCAGCACCTGCGGATGTCACATGGGCAGGACAGCAGGTGGGTGAAGCTCTCTCCTGGCCCTCCTCTCTTGCCAGGACCATGGGTGACTGAAGACCCCCAGGGAGGCACAGCATCCTCTTATCTAAGTTTTTTTTGTTTTTTTTTAAGAGACAGGGTCTTTCTCTGTCGCCCAGGCTGGACTGCAGAGGCACAATCATAGTTCACGGCAGCCTTGAACTCCTGGGCTCAAGCGATCCTCCTACTTCAGTGTCCCAAGTAGCTGAGACTACAGGCACACGCCAGCATGCCCGGCTGGTTTTTTAATTTGTATTTCCTTTGAGACAGCGTATCTCTCTGTCGCTCAGGCTGGAGTGCAATGGCTCAATCAGCTCACTTTAGCCTTGAACTCCCGGGCTCAAGTGATACTGCCACCTCAACCTCCCAAGTATGCTACTACAGGAACACAAACTCCTTTTTTAAATTTTTTGTGGATATGGGGGTCTCACTATGTTGCCTAGGCTGGTCTCGAACTCCGAGGCTCAAGCAGTCCTCCTACCTCAGCCTCCCCAAATGCTGGGATTACAGGTGGGAGCTACTGTATGCCTGGCCTTATCTAAGCTGTTTCCCTGAAAATCCCCGACTTGGGTAATGATTCCATTGGCCCCACCATGCCCTGTCCTGCCTTCCTGGCTGTGCCCAAGCTTGGTCCCTGCCTGCCTGCCTGCCTCACTCTCTGGGTCTCGAGCTTCTGTGACACATGACTCCTCTCTCTTCCTGGAGTGATCCAAGCCCTGCCACTTCCTGACTTTGCCCACACTGTACCCTCTGCCTGGGGCAACTTCATGTCTGCCCATTGACCCTTAGGCCTCAGCCCAGGCACAAGCCCCTGCCTCCGGAGGTCATCCAGGCCTCACCAGGCTACACCCTCTCGTAAAATTGGATTCCCTCCCTTCAGGGCAGGTTTATAATGAAATCCTCCTCAGAGGCCAGGTGCGGTGACACCCATCTGTAATCCCAGCACTTTGGGAGGCTGAGGTGGGAGGATCACTTGAGGCCAGGGGGTCGAGACCAGCCTGGGCAACATAAGAGAGACTCTTGTCTCTATAACAAATTTAAAAATTAGCTCACCAGGCCAGGCTCAGTGGCTCATGCCTGTAATCCCAACACTTTGAGAGGCCGAGGCAGGTGGATCACGAGGTCAGGAGTTCGAGAGCAGCCTGATCAACACGGCGAAACCCTGTCTCTACTAAAAATACAAAATTAGCCAGGCATGGTGGCACGCACCTGTAATCCCAGCTACTCGGGAGGCTGAGGTAGGAGAACTGCTTGAACCCAGGAGGTGGAGGTTGCGGTGAGCCAAGATCATGCCATTGCAGTCCAGCCTGAGCAACAGAGCAAGACTCTGTCTCGAGACAATAAAAACACACAAAAAATTAACTCGCCATGATGGCACATGCCTATAGTCCTAGCTACTTGGGAGGCTGAGGTGGGAGGATTCCCTTCAGCCCAGGAGTTTGAGGCTGCAGTGAGCCACTATGATTGTGCCACTGCACTCTAACCTGGGCAAAAGCGAGACCCCAGGCTAGAGTGCATGATTTTGGGTCACTGCAACCTCCACCTCCCAGGTTCAAGTGATTCTCCTGCCTCAGCCTCTTGAGTAGCTGGGACTACAGGCATGTGCCACCACGCCTGGGTAATTTTTGTATTTTTAGTAGAGACAGGGTTTAGTAGAGACCATGGTGAAACCCCGTCTCTATAAAACAAATCTCTACTAACCCCATCTCTACAAAAAACAGCTGGGCGTGGTAGTGCACACCTGTAATTCCAGCTACTTGGGAGGCTGAGGCACGAGAATCATTTGCATCTTGGAGGCAGAGTTTGCAGTGAGCTGACATCGCACCACTGCACTCCAGCTGGGATGACAGAGCAAGACCCTGTCTCAAAAATAAGAAAAAGGAACAAACAACAGCAACGACAACAAAAAAACCTCTGTGTCAATCACAGCCTTCAAGCTAGGGGAGAGGCGGCCGAATTCTGCCCTCTGCTAACTAACTATAGCTTTGTGGAAATGGGTGAGTGGCATGCCCTTTTGAGCCTCAGGGCCCCATCTGTAAAATGGGCATAACCATCATGCCCGTCTTTAAGAACAGCCTTGGGGGTAAATGAGTGGAACTCATGGAAAGATCTCAGCCCACAACCTTCCACAGAACAGGCGCTTCTCACACAGTAAGTAGCAGGAGTGCAGAGGCTGCAGGCATGAATCCAGCCAGACTGCCTGGGTTCAAGTCCCAGCTCCCACGTCTTGGTAACTATGTGGCCTCAGACAAGTTACTTAATATTTCTTTTTTTTTTTCTTTTCAGAAGGAATTTTGCTCTGTCACCCAGGTTGGAGTGCAGTGGTGTGATCTCGGCTCATTGCAACCTCTGCCTCCCGGGTTCAAGCAATTCTCCTGCCTCAGCTTCCTGAGTAGCTGGAATTACAGGCACCTGCCACCACACACAGCTAATTTTTGTATTTTTAGTAGAGACGGGGTTTCACCATGTTGGCCAGGATGATCTCGAACTCCTAACCTCGTGATCCGCCTGCCTCAGCCTCCCAAAGTGCTGGGATTACAGGCGTGAGCCACCATGCCCAGCCAAATCTAGGGCCAGAACGTGGCTGCAGCATATAAAAAGAATTGAATTCCATACTTTTGTTAACCCTGTTTTTTGTTTGTTTGTAGTTGTTGCTCTTTTTGAGACAGAGTCTCGCTCTGTCGCCTAGGCTGGAGTGCAGTGGTGCAATCTCGGCTCACTGCAGACTCTGCCTCCCGGGTTCAAACTATTCTCCTGCCTCAGTCTCCCAAGTAGGTGGGACTACAGGTGCCCACCACCACACCCGGCTAATTTTTGTGTTTTATTAGAGACAGGGTTTCACCATATTGGCCAGGCTGGTCTGGAACTCCTGACCTTGTGATCCGCCCACCTCGGCCTCCCAAAGTGCTGGGATGACAGGCGTGAGCCACCACACCCAGCCCCTCTTTTGTTTTTGTTTTGCTTGCTTCTTAGGGTTGTTTTTCTATTTATGGTAAAGGCATTGGCTTTCCATTTGTGGCATCAATAGAATATTTCCTGTTTACAATAACCTTATGTCATAGTAAATGGTAAAGGGATTTAAAGCAGTGGTTTTCAGCTGCCAGAGGCCTGAGAGAGTTTGGGCATACTCTGTGTGATCGGGCAGAAGGCCTGTGGGAAGTTTAGCAGAGGACAGGGCCAGGAAAGGTGATGGACAGTGGGGGTCTGTCCTGGTCACCAGGCCCCTGGGTCCTGCCCACCTGCTTGGAGCTCCCCACCCATCACACATGATGCTGCCAAGCCCTCTGGGTATTGTGGGCAAATACCTTAGGAGAGAAGCTGATGAACTTTGTTTCTTGAAATGCACAGATTCCTTGGACATCCCTGAGAGGTCAATCATGAAAGTCAACTTGGTTTTCTCCCCCTCATTTGGGTTCAGAATTTAAAGTCCACACACACAGGCAGTAAGATGATATAGATAAGGACATCATCACTCGGTTTCGGATGTTAAAATGTCTAGGTGGGTTAGGGGTGATTTGCGATCACACAACCTTGTGGCACAAAGAGGAATTCCCAGGCCAGAGGGAGACATTTTATTGCCATGTTATGATCTTATCATTGAGTTGAAAGGCAATCTTGTTTCATTTTGGATTCTTTCTTATGTTTATGTCTTCTAAGGGCACTTTGAATTTCCAAGCAAATAATAATTTTGAATTAGCTTTTAATCATTGACTTCTAGCACAGTTATATGACCAGAAACATGCTGTGTGATTTGATTGCTCTCAAATATATTGAGATTTGCTGGAACAAAATAAGTCAGGTTAATTTTTGTAAATGTACCATGCATGCTTAAAATGAATGTATCTACATTTGTTCCTGAGATACAGGTTGATGGACGGATGGCTACATGGATGTGATGGAGATGGTTTACTATCGGGACCTTCCGCATCCTGCTGATGTTTTGTTGCTTAGGATATGAATGGCTGAGTGGAGGCTGTAAAACCTGGCACCCTGCTTGGGTATGAGGTTCTTCCTGCCATCCTGCCATCATTTGTTTTTTATGTTTTGTCGCCAAAAGTGACCTTGAGGAACCCTGGGAGCTCAGGAAGGAAGGAGCGCCCAGAAGCAGGGACAGGGAGCTGGTTGGGGAGGACCAGAAATCAGGTTTGTGAAGGTTCCAGAGAGGACCTGTCCTTGCGAGGAGTGTGGGAGACTGAGATGGGGGAGGGGTCATTGGAATGATGCGGGCGCTACTTGGCGTTGTCCATTGTGAGGCACCACCGGGGTCATCAGGGATTGGTGGAGAGGGAGTATAAAGCCCCAGGGTTGCCAAGGGAGGGCCCAGACCGAAGAAGGTTTGGTGGATAGCAGAACCTTTTTGTCTCCCTCTAATTGCTCCTAAGCCTCACGCTCCCTTGCCCCGCGTGTCCTGTTGCTTCCCTGATCTTCTCCGTGACCTGTAGCTAAACCTTCCACCAGCGCTTGAGAACTTAATTTGAACCGGATCCTTTCCCAGACCCCTTTCTTCTTCTCCTCGTCCTCCTCCTCCACCTCCTCCAGGTGCCCAACAGCCCCCTTCTCCTCCTTTCCCTTCCCTTACTTCCCCCCTTCCCCTCCCCTTCCCCTCCCCCTCCCCTCCCCCTCCCCAACTCAGATCCGGCCCCGGTCCCCGTCCCCTTCCCTCCCCCCTGCCCTAAGCCACCTCCACCTCTGTCCTGGCCGCCTCAGGGCGCCCTGAAAGGACCAGGACATGCGGCTGCGGCTGCGGCTGCGGTGGTGGCTCCTCTTTTGGCTCCTGCTGGGATTTATCAGCCATCATCCCACCCCTGTGAGTAGACGCTGGACCCGCGGGGTTTCTTCCTTTTTACTGGGCTGTGTCACGCGGCATGAAATTACACAGCTCAGGCCTGTAATCCCAGCACTTTAGGGGGCCGAGGTGGGCAGATCACTCGAGTCCAGGAGTTGAAGAGTAGCCAGGGCATCATAGCGAAACCCCATCTCTACAAAAAATTCCAAAAAAGATTAGTTGGGCCTGGTGGTGCGTACCTGTTATCCCTGTTACTGGAGAGGCTGAGGTGGGAGGATCGCTTGGGCCCAGGAGCTGGACGTTGCAGTGAGCCGAGATGGCCCCGCTGCACTCTTGTCTCTAACAAACAAAATGGACCAAAACAAAGTGAAATGTCATTTGATTTGTGTCATCTGGTTTGATGACTTTTTTTTTTTTTTTTTAGACAGAGTCTCACTCTGTCGCCCAGGCTGGAGTGCAGTGGCAAGATCTCGGCTCACTGCAACCTCCGCTTCCGGGGTTCAAGCAATTGTCCTGCCTCAGCCTCCTGAGTAGCTCAGATTACAATGCCTGGCTAATTTTTGTATTTTTAGTAGAGATGGGGTTTCACCATGTTCGCCAGGATGGTCTCCATCTCTTGACCTCGTGATCTGCCTGCCTCGGCCTCCCAGTGCTGGGATTACAGGCGTGAGCCACCGCGCCTGGCCAAAATATATAACCTTAAGTGTCAGTTTACTAACTTTGGAAAGTACATACACCAGCATAAACCAACCCCCTTTCAAGATCTACATTATTTTATTTATTCATTTATTTTTTTGAGACAGTTCCTCCCTTGTTGCCCAGGCTGGAGTGCAATGGGGCAATATCAGCTCACCGCAACCTCTGCTTCCCAGGTTCGAGCGATTCTCCTGCCTCAGCCTCCCGAGTGGCTGGGATTACAGACATGTGCCACCACTCCCAGCTAATTTTGTATTTTTAGTAGAGATAGGGTTTCTCCATGTTGGTCAGGCTGGTTTTGAACTCCCGACCTCAGGTGATCCGCCCGCCTCGGCCTCCCAAAGCGTTGGGATTACAGGCGTGAACCACCGTGCCCAGCCAAGATCTACACTATTATGTCACCCCAGAAAGTGAACTCTCACTCTTCCCAGCCAGTCTCTTTCTTATCATAGGTTAGCTTGCTTATTCTGGAATTTCGCGTATACAGATGCATGCCATGCCATAGGTACTCTTTTGTGTCTGCTTTGTTCTGCTCAACACCATGTTTCTGAAATCATTACCATTGTTGTATGGTTCTCTAACTCCATCATTTCCATTTCAGACTCAGCATATGCTGAGTTCAACCTGATGAAGGGCTATCTCTGTTTAATTCACCATCTTGAAAGAAACATTTAAAATTCAGATGTTTTCAAGAATATATAGTTAAATCCTGAGGAATCGATGTAGAAATGTTATCACAAGCTGTCTGAACTTACTCAGGGGAAGTCTTCATCTTCACTCACATAAGAGTCTAATGGAATTAATATCAACAATCTTAGAGAAATCCCACACTATTCATGCCATTTTCATGATCTCCGCCTTGGTAATTTTTTTTTGAGACAGAGTCTCGCTCTGTCACCCAGGCTGAAGTGCAGTGGTGCGATCTCGGCTCACTGCAACCTCTGCCTCCCGGGTTCAAGTGATTCTTCTGCCTCAGCCTCCCAAGTAGCTGGAACTATAGGCGCGTGCCACCATGCCCTGCTAATTTTTTGTAATTTTAGTAGAGATGGGTTTCACCGTGTTAGCTAGGATGGTCTCAATCTCCTGATCTCATGGTTCACCCACCTCGGCTTCCCAAAGTGCTGGGATTGCAGGCGTGAGCCACCACGCCCGGCCCACCTTGTTAATTTTTAAGCACTAAAATTTGATACTTATTTGTGAATGAAGTAATCTCTTCGTTGTATTTTTTTTTTTTACTTATGCTGAGCTTTAAATGACAAAGATTCATATAATCCAAGAGAGAAGTATTATTTAGAGGGATTCTTTTACCATGTGATATATAATAAATGCATCCAATGTTATACATCAATTTAAAAAACAAGTAAATAACTTTAAAGAAAAGATAACTACTGGCCAGGTGCAGTGGCTCACACCTGTATTCCCAGCACTTTGGGAGGCCGAGGCAGGTGGATCATGAGGTCAGGAGTTGGAGACCAGCCTGGCCAAGATGGTGAAACCCTGTTTGTACTAAAAATACAAAAATTAGCCGAGTGCGGTGGCAGGCGCCTGTAATCCCAGTTACTCAGTAGCTGAGGCAGGAGAATCGCTTGAACCCGGGAGGCGGAGGTTGCAGTGAGCTGAGATCATGCCACTGCAATCTAGCCTGGGTGACAGAGCAAGACTTTGTCTCCAAACAAAAAGAAAAGATAATTACTTTATACTTAGCTTATCTTAGCCATGAGTGACGGGCTGCATGTGGCCCAGGACAGTTTTGAATGCAGTTCAACACAAATTTGTAAACTTTCTTAAAACATTAGGAGATTTTGGCCAGGTACAGTGGCTCATGCCTGTAATCCCAGCACTTTGGGAGGCTGAGGCGGGCAGATTACCTGAGGTCAGGAGTTCGAGACCACCCTGGCCAACATGGCAAAACCCCATCTCCACAAAAAATACAAAAATTTGCTGAGTGCATTGTCAGGCACCTGTACTCCCAGCTACTCAGGAGGCTGAGGCAGGAGAATCACTTGAACCTGAGAGGCAGAGGTTGCAGTGAGCCGAGAGCATGCCACTGCACTCCAGCCTGGGTGACAGAGTGAGACCCCATCTCAAAAACAAAACACCAAAACAAAAACAAAAACAAAAACAAATGGCTGGGCACGGTGGCTCACACCTCTAATCCCAGCACTTTGGGAGGCCGAGGCAGGCAGATCGCCTGTCAGGAGTTCAAGGCCAGACTGGCCAACATGGTGAAACCTCATCTCTACTAAAAATACAAAAATTAGTCGGGCATGGTGGCAGAGACCTGTAATCTCAGCTACTCGGGAGGCTGAGGGAGGAGAATGGCTTGAGCCCAGGAGCTGGCGGTTGCAGTGAGCTGAGATTGCACCACTGCACTCCAGCCTGGGTGACTGAGTGGAGCGGAACTCTGTCTCCAAAAAAAAAAAAAAAAAGAGTTTTTTTTTTAGATCATCAGCTATTGTTAGTGTTAGTGTATGTTATGTGTGGCTCAAGACAACTTTGCTTCTTTTAATATAGGCAGGGAAGTCAAAAGATTGGATATCCCTGCTTTATACCAAGAAAGACAGCACCCCACATTTGCAATGCCTAAAAACACTACCATCCATCTGAAAAACATGAGACTTCTAACTTCTGTTCTTTTTTGTAGCAGTGGAATCCCACGGTGATATCTGAGGGATGTGGTTACCTTTTGGAGGAGGTTGATGGTTTCTAAGGATGATTCTTTCTGAGTGAAATATTGTCGGTGTCATTGACCTTTTCATTATTTCAACTATTATTATTCCAGGTTATCAATACTCTGGCTGTCTATCGTCATCGTGAGACTGACTTTTGTGGAGGAGTTCGAGACCACCCTGGCCAACATGGCAAAACCCCATCTCCACAGAAATTGGATAATTTGATAATTATCATTATTGGGTTTCTGAGACCTTACACATTTACCATTCTCTTCTGCACAAATTACCTTTGTGTGAGTATACTAACTTTCTGTAGAGGTATACTTGTAATCACAAATAAGAATAAATTATATAAAACAATTCACATTTCTGGACTTCATTATGAATATGTGGTTTTACCAAACAATCAGGGAAATGATTTATTAGCATAAGAATTATGAAAATGTCTGCCATTTACATTATGAAAATTAAATAGGTCGGTGTTTGTTTAATAGAATGTCAACAGAGCTTTTGGTCAAAAATAAGTTTTTTTAACCTTTGTGCTATTTATCACAAATGGAGTATGAGGTTTCGTCACTTAAATAGGAAATTCTTTCTAAACTCTTCTGCTTTATAGTTCTATCGTATGGGTGGAAGGAAAGCTTCCAATCTCCTCTCTGAAGATTCACTGCAGAAATGAGCTGACAACAGACAGCTTAACAGGAGAAGAAAAACCTAGAACAGGCATAAACATGGGAATCAGCTGAAAAATGAGACTGCTAGAAGGGCCAGATGGTTGATGCTTAAAGAGCACCCTCTTCTGAGGGGAGAGGGAGATAGATGGAGATGTAGGCCATTTAGAGGGGCAGCAAATGATTTTTAGGGGAAATGAAAGAGGCCAAGGAACAAACAATTGGCCTGAGACAAAGTTCCTCTGAGGTCATAGGGACGAGGTGACAAACTGCCGGAAGGTGAAGGGCAGAACTGCACTGCGTCTCATGATGCAGAGAAAGCCCCAGAGAATCTCTTAGAACTGCCCTCCAAGAGAATCAATGAAAAGTGTGTCTGGGCAGGGTAATTTTGAATGACATCATTCAAAGTGCATGTTCCCACTTGCAACTGGAGAGAGATCAGTATGTCAAAAGTCTGTACTTGGTAAGAATTTGGCTGCTAAGTTGTGCCATAATTTGTCTTTTGAGCCTTTTTTCCTTTGGGTAAGTTGAGCTCTACATTTTGTCTTGCCATTCATGACAGTAAAAATGTGGTCGTCTGGGGGCTGAACCTCCTTCTGAACAATGATCCAAGATAAAAGTACTAATACCACAATGCTTTTTTATATTCAAGGGAAGAGGAAGTATGTTTCAGTTTAACCACCTAGATAATTACACGTCATTTGGCACTGCCTTTCAAGATATGTAGAAAACAGAAAATATATGAGTTATGAAGATATCTAGGCACATTTAACATTCTCTATGCCACTTAGTCCTGAACAGAGAATTTTCGGTATAAATTGGAGGAAGCTTTTTTTTTTTTTTTTTTTTCTTTTCTGACCCCCGAGACGAGTCTCCCTCTGTTGCCCAGGCTGGAGTATAATGGTGTGATCTCGGCTCACTGCAACCTCCACCTCCTGGCTTCAAGCGATTCCCCTGCCTCAGCCTCTCAAGTAGCTGGGATTACAGGTGCCCACCACCATGCCCAGCTAATTTTTGTATTTTTAGTAGAGTCAGGGTTTTACCATGTTGGCCAGGCTAGTCTCAAAACCCAACCTCAAATGATCCACCCGCCTCAGCCTCCCAAAGTGCTGGGATTACAAGCGTGAGCCACCACGTGAGCCAGGGGAAGTTGTTAAATTTACCACTTTTTAACAGTTCCATTTAGGAAAGTTCAGTTGAGCTGTTGGACTTGGACGTCTTCGCACCTCTCATCTTTGTCCTTGTCATCTAGTCATCTATACCATTACCTCCTAAGCAGGGACATCATGGGTGCCATGAAGCATTCATGCGTGATGGCATTTCTTTGCTTGTCATTTCTTCATGTGTTTAACATTTCTCCTAGCTCCAAACTGGGCCAGCTACCTTTCCTATGAAATCTAGCAGTAGCTGTGGGATTGACGTGGTTGCTCTTTTCATCTTTTTAGATTGCCCATTGCTTCTCTTGAAATCCTAGTACATGATTTTTTTTTTGATCCTATGTGCAGAAATCAGGAAAAAACAAATTCTACAAAGAATTTGAAAGATATTATTTCAGGCCAGGTGTGGTGGCTCATGCCTGTAATCCCAGCACTTTGGGAGGCTGAGGCAGGTGGATCACTTGAGGTCAGGAGTTCAAGACCAGATGGGCCAACATGGTGAAACCCCATCTCTACTGAAAAGACAAAAATTAGCCAGGCATGGTAGCAGGCACCTGTAATCCCAGCTACTTGGGAGGCCGAGACACAAGAATCGCTTGAATCTGGGAGGTGGAGGTTGCCGTGAGCCAAGGTAGCGCCACTGCACTTCAGCATGGTTGAGAGTGACACTCCATCTCAAGAAAAAAGTCATTTCAATGACTACCTCAGGAGATTCATAGGTATCTGACCCACATCTGAGATGGGATTTGCATTGCATTTTCGCTATGATGAGAACAAATATTTAATATCTTAGAAGATTAAAAGCATACTGTGATAATATGGAAATCTTGGTGGGAATTCAGTCATTAGTGAGAATGTTTTGCGTTAAGTTCAAACCAGCCTCAATGAAGCTGATGTGAGGGAAGGGAAAGTGAACTCTGAGTAGAGCAGGGACAGAAGGAAGATGCTCCAGTGCAGATCAGGAAGGAGCAGGGGGTGAAATGTTACAAATTCTAGAACTCAGAGAGCTGAAGGTAATTACTTCCTTTTCAAGTTGTGAAACATGTTAACCTGTGGTAAAATACTTATAAGATGATAATAACCATCTAACCATGTTGAAGTGTACAGTTCAGTTGTGTGAAGTATATTCACGTCATTTTTTTTTTTTTTTTTTTTTTTTGAGATGGAGTCTCACTCTGTCACCAGGCTGGAGTGCAGTGGTGGGATCTTGGCTCACTGCAACCTCTGCCTCCTGGGTTCAAGCAGTTCTCCTGCCTCAGCCTCACAAGAAGCTGGGACTACAGGCGTGCATCACCATGCTCAGCTAATTTTTGTATTTTTAGTAGAGATGTGGTTTCACCATGTTGCCCGGGATGGTCTCCATCTCTTGACCTTGTGATTCACCCGCCTCAGCCTCCCAAAGTGCTGGGATTACAGGCGTGAGCTACTGCACCTGGCCTTTTTTTTTTTTTTTTTTTTTTGAGACAGAGTTTCAATTTTGTTGCCCAGGTTGGAGTGCAATGGCACAATCTCAGCTCACCACAACCTTTTCCTGCTGGATTCAAGTGATTCTCCTGCCTCAGCCTCCCGAATAGCTGGGATTACAGGCATGCACCACCATGCCTGGCTAATTTTGTATTTTTAGCAGAGACAGCATTTCTCCATGTTGGTGAGGCTGGTCTCAAACTCCCGACCTCAGGTGATCCGCCTGCCTCGGCCTCCCAAAGTGCTGGGATTACAGGAGTGAGCCACCGTGCCAGCCTCATGTCATTCTTGTGTGTGTGTGTGTGTGTGTGTGTGACAGAGTCTCATTCTGTCGCTCAGGCTGGAGTGCAGTGGTGTGATCTCGGCTCACTGCAACCTCCGCCTCCCAGCTTCAAACGGTTCTCTGCCTCAGCCTCCCGAGTAGCTCGGATTACGGGTGCCCGCTGCCATGCCCAGCTAATTTTTGTATTTTTAGTAGAGACGGGGTTTCACCATCTTGGCCAGGCTGGTCTTGAACTCCTGACCCCGTGATCCACCTGCCTTGGCCTCCCAAAGTACTAGGATTATACGCATGAGCCACCGTGCCCAGCCGTCATTCTTATATTATTATTTCCTAGGTGTCTTTCCTGAAGACTATCTTCTGGTCTCGAAATGGACATGATGGATCCACGGATGTACAGCAGAGAGCCTGGAGGTCCAACCGACGTAGACAGGAAGGTATGGCTCTGTTGGAGTCCCCATAGTGTGGAAATGAGTTTGCTCTGGAAAGGGAAAGAACAGCTTCTTGCCCTCAGGTTTCTCACCTTCTCTTCTCCTCACTCTCACCAAGGGCTGAGGTCCATTTGTATGCACACAAAGAAAAGAGTTTCTTCCTTTCCAGGAAATAAAATTGGCCTGAAAGACGTCATTACTCCATGGAGACATGTGGAAAGAAAATTTAGAGCGAAAATCCATAAGGGGAAGGTGACAACGAAAATCAACCATCATGACAAAATCAATGGAAAGAGGAAGACCGCCAGAAAACAGTAAGATGTGCCTTGACACAAATACTGTTGTATGAACCATGTGCCAATCAAAGTAGACAACTGTAAAGTCCTTGAGAATATTTTCTACAATATTTGTGGCACATTCAGTGGGTTCAAAATTGAGTTTGTCCTTTCTGCTTCATTAGTTTAAGCTGTATAATTCCTTTCCCTTCCTACATTCTTGTTTGTCATTTCTTCGGGGGAAGAGGAGTTGCTAGTACTGGCATTGGTTTTCCTTTCTCTGTCTTTTTTTTTTTTTCCTGAGATGGAGCTTTGCTGTTGTTGCCCAGGCTGTAGTGCAATGGCACAATCTCAGATCACTGCCTTTTGGGTTCAAGCAATTCTCCTGCCTCAGCCTCCCAAGTAGCTGGGATTACAGGTGCCCACCACCACGCCCAGCTAATTTTTGTATTTTTACTAGAGATGGGGTTTCACCATGTTGTCCAGGCTGGTCTCGAACTTCTGACCTCAGGTAATCCACCTGCCTCAGCCTCCCAAAGTGCTGGGATTAGAGGCGTGAGCCACCACAGCCAGCCTTTTTTTTTTTTTTTTTTTTAATTTTGAGATAGAGTCTCGCTCTGTCGCCCAGGCTGGAGTGCTATGGTGCAATCTTGGCTCACTGCAACCTCTGCCTCCCAGTTTGAAGCAATTCTGCCTCAGCTTCCGGAGTAGCTTGGATTACAGGTGTGTGCCAGCACATTTGGCCAATTTTTTTTTTTTTTTTTTTTTTTGAGACAGAGTCTCACTCTGTCACCCAGGCTAGAGTGCAGTGGCATGATCTTGGCTCACTGCAACCTCCACCTCCCAGGTTCAAGCGATTCTTATCCCTCAGCCTCTTGAGTAGCTGGGACTACAGGCATATGCCACCATGCCCGGATAATTTTTGTATTTTTAGTAGAGGCGGGGTTTCACCATATTGGCCAAGCTGGTCTAGAACTCCTGATATCATGATCCACACACCTCGGCCTCCCAATGTGCTGGGATTACAGGCGTGAGCCACCGTGCCCGGCCCGATTTTTGTATTTTTAGTAGAGACAGGGGTTCACCATGTTGGCCAGGCTAGTCTTGAACTCCTGACCTCAGGTGATCTGCCTACCTCAGCCTCCCAGTGTGAGCCACCGCACCCAGCCTGGATTGTTGAATTCAATGCTTGGGTCACCTCCAGATTCATTTTCACAGTCTTTCATGTTTTGGTCATATTACATTGTATTTTGCTGCCATATGACTGATCTTTTTTTGTTAAATGTGAGATAGTTGTTAAAAAATATTTAGCAATGAATTGAGGCCTAGTAGCATGTTATCTTGCTGCAGAAGAGATGGGAGTCTACTTCTGGGGGATGGTCAGGGGTCCTCCATACAGGCGGCAACTGAGGTCGTCGGTGCAGGCTCAGTCCCTACAAAGGCCAGGGTATTTTCTGTCCACCTTTATTCTGATGCATGACTCTTCTGGGTCTCAACCAGAGCCAGTGGACTTCAGTATGGGTCGCTTTCATTGGCAGACCCTCAATCCACTTGTTTTCCATCTAATCCCATGCATGTGTGCAAAAGCTGCTGTGCTTCTTTGCATCTCAGTAGTTCCTTCTGGAATTCAGCAATGAAACTCAGGGAAATGGGTTCCAAATGCGAGGCTGACTTTCGTCCTGGGTTTCCTTCTTCTCCATCTTCACCTCATGTCTGTTTACTGCCATGTTAGCAATTTGATGTATTCAATCATGAGTTTTATATTCTGTTTGGTGTCCCCCATTGTTCTCATCGGAGATCAGAAGCTTCAGATGCACTTATGTCAACTCAAGAGTAGAATGCTTCCTTAGCTTCCCTCCAGAGTCAGGTTTTGTGTTTCTAGTTCCCAAGTGCACAGCAGGAGTAGTGATGTCCTCACTGGCTTCTCATTTGCATTAAACTGTGAGCTTCTTTAGCGTGGGGACAGGACCCTGCTCCCATTGCATTCTCAGCACCTCACCACACACTCCTTGTTGGAGGCCACTCCAGACAGCATGTGCTGAAGGATGCCCTGTGGTCAGAAACAAGTTCATTAACTTTCTCTTTGAAGTGTTTTTGTCCCTGTTTCCTAGCATTCTGGGAATTTTACACATCCTTCCTATAAAACCAAGTATCAGGTGAGATCCTTAGGATCAGGACCATGAATCAAGTGGTGTGAGGGCAACACAGCAAACTTACCCTTTTTAGGCCATTTCCTTTTTCTGCCCTCAATCTCTGTGAACTGAACCTTGTTAAAGTCAGTCAACACCAGGGTAGATGGTTTGCCATTGTCACCTATTTTCAGGACATAACACCCTGACTTAAGAGCCATTCCGACCATTTCTAATTCAATAGATGCGCCCAGCATTCAGATTGCCTTTTCTCTCAACCAGGATCTTTAAAGTCGATGACAAGAGTTCCAGTCCTGAATCATGGCAAAGTGCAGTAGTGAACTGCGGGGTTAATGACACCATATTCTGGAAGGATCTCTCTATGGCTGATGGTCTCAGTTCCGGCATCAGCCTCTGACTGAGAATCAGGTCCCACACAGGAGGAGTCAGATGAGGAGCAATCCTCTGCTTCCGATGGAGTTAGTTGTGATGAATTGGTGAGGTCTGGTTTTTCACACTGAACTAAAATGAGCTTTCGCTGTGTCAAGCACAAGACTGACCCCAGAGACACACATAGTGCACCTCATAGAAGCTTTTAATAGTCTTTATATTTACTAAAGAATAGGACTAACTATGGAACTATGAAGATGAGCTGGAAATGACAGGTGACTTGCCAGCAGGCCAGAGTGTGACTTTTTTTTGTCCCTCAATGGGAGGTGTCCATTCTCCCTTTGGTTGTGAGAATCAGTTGGTTCATTTGTGGAAAGGTTGCAGGGGGGATCTTTGAATCACAGCCTTCAGATGCCAGAAGGGCA
Organism: Pan paniscus; assembly: GCF_029289425.2. Lineage (NCBI taxonomy): Eukaryota > Metazoa > Chordata > Mammalia > Primates > Hominidae > Pan > Pan paniscus. The sequence continues at coordinate 30,968,959 of NC_073267.2, read as the reverse complement.
GAGGGAATCCCACACGGGCTGGTGGATCATGTGTGTGCATTTCTCTCCCTTCTAATCTGAGGAAACTAAGCATGAAAGAATGTGAGCATGCAGAAAAGGAGAGGCAGGTATCAGAGGCAGAGGAAAATGGGAAATTGGATATGAAAGAAATACACACCTACAAGTGAGTTCAGAAACTGAACCCCACCCTCCTGGGAAACACCCATTGGAGTGTTGTTTTTAACCTTTGTACAGTGTTTAGACCCAGTAAATGCATAAACAGAAACAAATGGTCAGAAGATATATCGTGAGAGAGAGAGAGAGTTCACAAAACAGAAAACAAAGTACCTTAATATTTACCAGTGACCAAAAGATGTGAAGCAGCAAAACATCTCCTGACCCCATTGCCAGCTAGACTGTGTGGAAACTCGGTTCATACCAGCCATTCTAGGGGTGGGGTGAGTTGTTGTCATCCTTAGGAAAGTGTGTTGTTGTAGGATCAACCACATCCTTCAAAAGGACTATGCCTGTTTATAAGCCCAGCTGTTTCTGCCCTGTGAAACACGGTAAGGATATTAATACAAAGAGAATACAGCTTTATCATAAAAGATGCTCAATGAAGGATGAATTAGGGATATACTGAGAATGGGGAAGGAAACTATCATCTCAGAAGTCAGCAGGCAGTAAGCAAGAGGAGGAATCAATATAGCAACAGTTTGGATCAGACCGTACAGTTTTTTTGTTTTTGTTTTTCTGAGATGGAGTCTGGCTGTGTCACCCAGGCTGGAGTGCAATGACGTGACCTTGGCTCACTGCAACCTCCGCCTCCCAGGTTCAAGTGATTCCCCTGCCTCAGCCTCCCGAGTAGCTGGGATTACAGGTGCCTGCCACCACGCCCGGCTAATCTTTGGTATTTTTAGTAGAGACGGGGTTTCACCGTATTAGCCAGGATGGTCTCAATCTCCTGACCTCGTGATCCATCCACCTCGCCCTCCCAGAGTGCTGGGACTACAGGCGTCAGCCACCGCGACCGGCTCAGACTGTACTCTTATAGCCATCTGAAATACATTTTCTAGGTAGAGATAGATTGTGTAAGGGTACAGTTGTGAGGATAACAGAAACATGGCAGATTATTTAAAATCATCCTGAAAGTGGTGCTTTATCTGATGAAAGTGATTGTAATCCATAGGAAAATGTTTCAACGTGCGCAAGAGTTGCGGCGGCGGGCAGAGGACTACCACAAATGCAAAGTAAGGAGCTTCCTCCCCGCAGTTGCAGGATAGTTCAGTGCTGATGCAGATGATGCCACGGCTCTTAGACTCTCTCAACATTCAATTTCTCATGTGTTGGCTTTTTCAGATCCCCCCTTCTGCAAGAAAGCCTCTTTGCAACTGGGTAAGTTTGTTTGTTTTCCTTGCTTTTGAACATAGTCTGCCAGGTCAGGACATGGATACATTTTTCTCCCTACAGCTCTGTGCTCAAGCCCTGCAGAGGGAGATGGCAGAGAGAAAGGCTGCCTACAAGCATCACAGTCCCATCCCTGTTGGTAACCATGTTGTGCAAAAACACCTTCATCCCCACCCAGTGGGGCCCCTGATCTAATATTCAAAGTGTCAGAGGTTCCATATTTGTAATAGCAAATGGGCCCTGACTGTAAATTAGTGAAGAGTGAATGTAACTTATTACCCACAGGGACAATTCCAAATGAAGGCCTTAAATGATGCTCAGCTAAGCTGGTTCTTGTGTGGCCTCTGTACCTTCAAAAGCTGCCGAGTCCTATGATTACACGTGACGGGACTTGTACACTTGAAGTGAAACACAGTTTTAAAACTTGCTTTGTTTAGAATTCCCACCTCATTTTTCCATGGACAAAAGTATTCTTTATGTCCTAGTGCACTTACAATTTGGTATTACCTGGGAGTGAAAAGAAATATTACAGCCATGCCTAACTGACTTCTTGAGGTAAGATTGTTCTGTCAGAAAACCCTCTCCCAGTTCCCCTGCAGCTCTTCAGGAATCCACATCTCTCCAGAGCTCTTTGTTCTCATGGGTGGCACCTCCAGAGTGAAGAAGATCCTTTGTCAAGAAGGGAAACAGAGGGGAAGTGAGAGGGTCCTGCAGGCAGAGCTGGAATCAACTTCCACTCTGCCTCTTGCAAGCTGTGTGACCCTGGGCACAATTTCTCCTTCCTCTGGAAACCTCTGTTTTCTTAGATTTGGAGCAGGGTGGTCACACTGACCTTGCAGAGTTCTGAGAATCAGAGACAGAACATAAAAGGCCTGGAAAACATTCTCCAAAAGGAAGCTGCAACATGTGTGGACAATGGGCTTTTCATGACTCTCTTACTGTCTGTTGACCTGGTGCAAGAAACATGCTCTGGTGATGGCTGTGAGGGAGGAATGAGGATGGACATAGACACTCCTGTGTCTCAAACATGCTTCTTTATTACTCTGTTATGACTCTGTCTTCCCTGGGGCAGGACCCCAGCCTGCCTACGTTTGCAGACAGACACAGTGGCATGTGGAGACAACAGTGTGTCCCAATGACTTTTCTTTACTCCCCAGCTGTCGGCAGTACTCAGTGGAAGGGTGATATTATGACACTGATACTGCTATTTTGAAACCTGGAGGATGGAAAGGTGCAAAAATCTATCACCAGCAACAGAAGGTGCAGACCCTGTTGGTGGCGGTAATTTTGTCCATCAAATGAATATGTGTGAAAACATTCCCTTCTTCGGCCCTACAGGTCAGAATGGCGGCAGCGGAGCATCGTCATTCTTCAGGATTGCCCTACTGGCCCTACCTCACAGCTGAAACTTTAAAAAACAGGATGGGCCACCAGCCACCTCCTCCAACTCAACAACGTTCTATAACGGATAACTCCCTGAGCCTCAAGACACCTCCCGAATGTCTCCTTCGTCCCCTTCCACCCTCAGTGGATGATAATATCAAGGAGTGTCCTCTTGCTCCTCTTCCACCCTCTCCTCTTCCACCCTCAGTGGATGATAATCTGAACGAGTGTCTCCTTATCCCTCTTCCACCCTCTCCTCTTCCACCCTCAGTGGATGATAATCTGAACGAGTGTCTCCTTATCCCTCTTCCACCCTCTCCTCTTCCAGCCTCAGTGGATGATAATCTCAAGACTCCTCCCTTAGCTACTCAGGAGGCCGAGGCGGAAAAACCACCCAAACCCAAGAGGTGGAGGGTGGATGAGGTGGAACAATCACTGAACCCCAAGAGGCGGAGGTTGAGTAAGCTGAGAACACGCCATTGCACTCAAGCCTGGGCAATAAGAATAAATCCGTGGGTCGAAAAAAAGAAAAAAATCAAAAAATAAAACAAAACCCACACTCCAAAAACAAACTAACAAAGAATAAATAAATAATATAAAAATAAAATAAATACTGCAGTCCTTATGTTATTGCTTTGTTTCAATATCTGGTATGATTGCCTGAGGGACCTGAGGTTTTTAATTAATTGTAGGGTTTTTTTTTTTAATCTTTAGAAGTGTTTGGTTATGTAAAATATGATTATTATTATTTTTTTTTTGAGACTGGGTTTTGCTCTGTCACCCAGGCAGGAGTGCAGTGGCTCGATCACAGCTCACTGCAGCCTCAACCTCCTGGGCTTCAAGCAGCCTCAGCCTCCCAAGTAGCTGGGATCACAGATGTGTGCCACCACGCCTGGCCAATGTTAAAAAATCCTTTAACTTTTTTGTAGAGATGCACTCCTGGACTCAAGCCATCCTCCTACTGGTCCCGACCACCAGCCTCTTTCTGATAAACATTTACACTGTTTATTATCTGATGCCATTTCTATCTTCTTCCTTGTCGTCCAGACATCAAAGAAGTAGGTTTCTTCAGGGTTTTCTTTTTCAAGTCCTCATTGTTAAAGATCACTCACATTAGGGCCAGACACCACGACTCATGCCTGTAATCCCAGCACTTTGGGAGGCCAAGGCGGGCAGAGCACTTGAGGTGGGGAGTTTGAGACCAGCCCGGCCAACTTGGTGAAACCCCACCTCTACTGAAAAACATACAAAAATTAGCTGGGCGTGATGGTGCATGCCTGTAGTCCCAGCCACTTGGGAGGCTGAGGCATGAGAATCGCTTGAACCCAGGAGGCAGAGGTTGTAGTGAGCCAAGATCACATCAGCACACTCTAGCCTGGGTGACAGAGCAAGACTCTGACTCAAAAAATAAATAAAATAAATATCACTTACATTAGATATACCCAAGGGGTGTTCTATAGAGAGTTGGAAGCAGTGGTTATTGCAACAGGCGCACGGAAGTCATCTGGCTATGCCAGGATGCCCAGGGGATACTCGGGGTGGATGGCATAGTGGTGCTGGGGACTCACCGCACAGGACGCTCTGATTGACGCACTGCCAGGAGTAGCGCTCTGTCTTGGGGCTGCAGCCGGCCTCCTCAGCTCGAGTGTAACAACAGTCGTGGCCATGGCAGCACCTGCGGATGTCACATGGGCAGGACAGCAGGTGGGTGAAGCTCTCTCCTGGCCCTCCTCTCTTGCCAGGACCATGGGTGACTGAAGACCCCCAGGGAGGCACAGCATCCTCTTATCTAAGTTTTTTTTGTTTTTTTTTAAGAGACAGGGTCTTTCTCTGTCGCCCAGGCTGGACTGCAGAGGCACAATCATAGTTCACGGCAGCCTTGAACTCCTGGGCTCAAGCGATCCTCCTACTTCAGTGTCCCAAGTAGCTGAGACTACAGGCACACGCCAGCATGCCCGGCTGGTTTTTTAATTTGTATTTCCTTTGAGACAGCGTATCTCTCTGTCGCTCAGGCTGGAGTGCAATGGCTCAATCAGCTCACTTTAGCCTTGAACTCCCGGGCTCAAGTGATACTGCCACCTCAACCTCCCAAGTATGCTACTACAGGAACACAAACTCCTTTTTTAAATTTTTTGTGGATATGGGGGTCTCACTATGTTGCCTAGGCTGGTCTCGAACTCCCAGGCTCAAGCAGTCCTCCTACCTCAGCCTCCCCAAATGCTGGGATTACAGGTGGGAGCTACTGTATGCCTGGCCTTATCTAAGCTGTTTCCCTGAAAATCCCCGACTTGGGTAATGATTCCATTGGCCCCACCATGCCCTGTCCTGCCTTCCTGGCTGTGCCCAAGCTTGGTCCCTGCCTGCCTGCCTGCCTCACTCTCTGGGTCTCGAGCTTCTGTGACACATGACTCCTCTCTCTTCCTGGAGTGATCCAAGCCCTGCCACTTCCTGACTTTGCCCACACTGTACCCTCTGCCTGGGGCAACTTCATGTCTGCCCATTGACCCTTAGGCCTCAGCCCAGGCACAAGCCCCTGCCTCCGGAGGTCATCCAGGCCTCACCAGGCTACACCCTCTCGTAAAATTGGATTCCCTCCCTTCAGGGCAGGTTTATAATGAAATCCTCCTCAGAGGCCAGGTGCGGTGACACCCATCTGTAATCCCAGCACTTTGGGAGGCTGAGGTGGGAGGATCACTTGAGGCCAGGGGGTCGAGACCAGCCTGGGCAACATAAGAGAGACTCTTGTCTCTATAACAAATTTAAAAATTAGCTCACCAGGCCAGGCTCAGTGGCTCATGCCTGTAATCCCAACACTTTGAGAGGCCGAGGCAGGTGGATCACGAGGTCAGGAGTTCGAGAGCAGCCTGATCAACACGGCGAAACCCTGTCTCTACTAAAAATACAAAATTAGCCAGGCATGGTGGCACGCACCTGTAATCCCAGCTACTCGGGAGGCTGAGGTAGGAGAACTGCTTGAACCCAGGAGGTGGAGGTTGCGGTGAGCCAAGATCATGCCATTGCAGTCCAGCCTGAGCAACAGAGCAAGACTCTGTCTCGAGACAATAAAAACACACAAAAAATTAACTCGCCATGATGGCACATGCCTATAGTCCTAGCTACTTGGGAGGCTGAGGTGGGAGGATTCCCTTCAGCCCAGGAGTTTGAGGCTGCAGTGAGCCACTATGATTGTGCCACTGCACTCTAACCTGGGCAAAAGCGAGACCCCAGGCTAGAGTGCATGATTTTGGGTCACTGCAACCTCCACCTCCCAGGTTCAAGTGATTCTCCTGCCTCAGCCTCTTGAGTAGCTGGGACTACAGGCATGTGCCACCACGCCTGGGTAATTTTTGTATTTTTAGTAGAGACAGGGTTTAGTAGAGACCATGGTGAAACCCCGTCTCTATAAAACAAATCTCTACTAACCCCATCTCTACAAAAAACAGCTGGGCGTGGTAGTGCACACCTGTAATTCCAGCTACTTGGGAGGCTGAGGCACGAGAATCATTTGCATCTTGGAGGCAGAGTTTGCAGTGAGCTGACATCGCACCACTGCACTCCAGCTGGGATGACAGAGCAAGACCCTGTCTCAAAAATAAGAAAAAGGAACAAACAACAGCAACGACAACAAAAAAACCTCTGTGTCAATCACAGCCTTCAAGCTAGGGGAGAGGCGGCCGAATTCTGCCCTCTGCTAACTGACTATAGCTTTGTGGAAATGGGTGAGTGGCATGCCCTTTTGAGCCTCAGGGCCCCATCTGTAAAATGGGCATAACTGTCATGCCCGTCTTTAAGAACAGCCTTGGGGGTAAATGAGTGGAACTCATGGAAAGATCTCAGCCCACAACCTTCCACAGAACAGGCGCTTCTCACACAGTAAGTAGCAGGAGTGCAGAGGCTGCAGGCATGAATCCAGCCAGACTGCCTGGGTTCAAGTCCCAGCTCCCACGTCTTGGTAACTATGTGGCCTCAGACAAGTTACTTAATATTTCTTTTTTTTTTTTTCAGATGGAGTTTTGCTCTGTCACCCAGGTTGGAGTGCAGTGGTGTGATCTCGGCTCATTGCAACCTCTGCCTCCCAGGTTCAAGCAATTCTCCTGCCTCAGCTTCCTGAGTAGCTGGAATTACAGGCACCTGCCACCACACACAGCTAATTTTTGTATTTTTAGTAGAGACGGGGTTTCACCATGTTGGCCAGGATGGTCTCGAACTCCTGACCTCATGATCTGCCTGGCTCAGCCTCCCAAAGTACTGGGATTACAGGCATGAGCCACCGCACCTGGACACGTTACTGAATATTTCTGTGCCTAGGTTTCTTCATCTGTGAAATGGGATTGTTGTGAGAACACAAAGGGATTCCCAGGGCAGTTCCTAGTGCATAGTCTGGCTGCCTGTGTGTGTGTGTGTGTGTGTGTGTGTGTGTGTGTGTGTGTGTGTGTGTGTTTGTGTTTAATATAGAGACAGGGTCTCACTCTGTTGCCTAGGCTCGTTTCAAACTCCTGGGCTCCAGTGATCCTCCTGCCTCGACCCAAAGTGGTGGGATTACAGGCATGAGTCAACACACCTGGTCACTTTATATTATTATTTTTTTTTTCTTTTGAGACAGGGTTTGGCACTGTTGTCCAGGTTGGAATACAGCGGTGCAATCTCAACTCACTGCAAACTCCACCTCCCGGGTTCAAGCAATTCTCCTGCCTCAGTCTCCCCAGTAGCTGAGATTACAGACGCCTGCCACCACACACAGCTAATTTTTGCATTTTTAGTAGAGATGGGGTTTCACCATATTGGCCAGGCTGGTCTTGAACTCCTGACCTCAAGTGATCTGCCCACCTCGGCCTCCCAAAGTGCTGGGATTACAGGAGTGAGCCACCGCTCCTGGCCAATTTTTTAAGGCAACGTTTTCAGCCCATGGCCAGGGTAAGGGGCAGCTGGTACCAAGATCTGGCTTCACTGGCCATGTTATCCAAGAGGCCTCTGCCTGCCTGCAAAGTAGTACTGCACACTGGGATCTCCCTGGACCAAACCCCAGCTTCAGTTTTGGGTACTTCCTCATAAGCCTTGACTACCCCAGCGTGTGAGGGATTTTGTAGCCTGGTCCCAGGCATGCACTCACCAGTCAATGGCATCGTGGGGCTGGCCATGGCCTCCCAAGCCACAAAAGGAACCATATTTCATATAGGCGATGGGAGTCTAGGGACCAACACAACCCACAATTCCTGCCAGTTCCAGGATCCCACGCCGGTGCACACATAATATCCTGGAGGCTGGGGGGTAAACAAAGGTGACAGGCTGCAGGTCAGGGCTTCCCAGACCCCTGGGAAGGGCATGAGCCTGAGAAGAGCCTAGGTGTTACAGCCTGGCTGTCTGAGTTTGAATCCTGCTTCCTAGCTGTGTGACCTTGGACAAATTCCTAACCTCTCCGGGCCTTGGTTTCCTCATCTGTGAAATGGGGGATAAGCTGACTTCAACTCATATGAATGAAATGAGATAATGAGTATAAAGCCCCTGGTGCATGAAAAGGCTACTATAATCCGGCTGGGCTCAGTGGCTCACACCTGTAATCCCAAGACTTTGGGAGGCCCAGGTGGGCAGATCACCTGAGGTCAGCAGTTCAAGATCAGCCTGGCCAACATGGTGAAACCCCATCTGTAGTAAAAATACAAAAATTAGCCGAGCCTAGTGGTGCACACCGGTAATCCCAGCTACTAGGGAGGCTGAGGAAGGAGAGTCACTTGAACCTGAGAGGTGAAGATTGCAGTGAGCCAAGATTTTGCCACTGCATTCCAACCTGGACGACAGAGCAAGAGTCTCAAAAAAAGAAAAAGAAAAAAAGGATAACTATTATAATCAAGGTCCTCAAGGTAGCCGAGAAGGGAAAAAAGAGTCGTGCATGAAACGTTTGTCCAGTTCCCTGTGTTGGGCACTGGGCATCACGGATGCGCCTACAGGTGTCTGTCACCAAGGTGGGCTCCTCTGTGGCAGCTCCCGGGCCCTGGCACTGCCTTGTGCTCATGACTTCCCCTCCAGACTCAGGGCCCTTGGTATCTCCTCTTATTTTCACTGCCAGACAGGAAGGCCCCTTGGCCTGAGCCCAGCCATTTTTCTAGATCCTGGCACAGCTTGGACATGTAATGGTGCCCAATGCATGTGACTGGAACCCCTGCATTGGACATGAAGGAAACGAGGCCAGCCGGGAAAGGTAACCCTGCATTCCCACAGCCAGCAGGAACCCGAGCAGAGGCTTCAACCCAGGCTTCTGACTTGCAAACCAGTGCTCCTTCCTCCTTACACAGTAACAACAGGGGAAGGTGGCCTTCCGGGTTGCCAGAGCCGAGTGGTACCAGCAATAGAGTGGAAACTCACACACAGGCTTGCCTGCTTCCTGGGCTAGGGTTAGGGTTTATACGGCTCCGGGAGGTTGATGCATTGTGTTTGATCATCCCCCCTATTTTTTTTTGAGACAGAGTCTCATTCCTGTTGCCCAGGCTGGAGCATAGTGGTGTAATCTTGCTCACAGCAACTTCTGCCTCCCAGGTTCAAGCAATTGTCCCGCCTCAGCCTCCTGAGTAGCTGGGATCACAGGCGTGCGCCACCACACCCAGCTGAGTTTTGTATTTTTAGTAGAAACAGGGTTTCACCATCTAGGCCAGGCTGGTCTTGAACTCCTGACCTCATATGATCCACCTGGTTTGGCCTCCCAAAGTGCTGGGATTATAGGCGTGAGCCACTGTGCTCATCCTGATCATCTTGTCTCTCTTTTTTTTTTTAGAGACAGGGTCTCACTCTGTCACCCACACTGGAGTGCAGTGGCACAATCATAGCTCACTGCAGCCTCCAAATCCTGGGCTCAAGCGATCCTCCTGCCTCAGTCTCCAGACATATGGGCATGCACCACCATGCCCAGCTAATTTTTAAATTTTTAGTAGATCTGGGGTCTCACTATGTTGCCCAGGCTGTTCACAAACTCCTGGCCTCAAGTCATTCTCCTGCCTTGGCCTCTGAAGGCGCTGGGATTCCAGGCATGAGCCACCATGCCCAGTCTCATTTCTGTTTTATCTAGAACATGTTTTCATCACACTGACTTTTTTGAGAAGTCCAGGCCAGATTTAAATTCCATTTTGTCTTTTTATCAGTGGAAAAGTAGCATATTTATGTTGCAGGACAAAGATGAATCAAATAGGAAGAAAATGTAAAACACATTTGGGGCCAGGCACAGTGGCCCATGCCTGTAATCCCAGCACTTTGGGAGGCCAAGGTGGGCAGATCACCTGAAGTCAGGAGTTCCAGACCAGCCTGACCAACATGGAGAAACCCTGTTTCTTTTTTTTGTTTTTTTTTTTATTGATCATTCTTGGGTGTTTCTCGCAGAGGTGGATTTGGCAGGGTCATAGGACAATAGTGGAGGGAAGGTCAGCAGATAAACAAGTGAACAAAGGTCTCTGGTTTTCCTAGGCAGAGGACCCTGTGGCAGTCCGCAGTGTTTGTGTCCCTGGGTACTTGAGATTAGGGAGTGGTGATGACTCTTAACGAGCATGCTGCCTTCAAGCATCTGTTTAACAAAGCACATCTTGCACCACCCTTAATCCATTTAACCCTGAGTGGACACAGCACATGTTTCAGAGAGCACAGGGTTGGGGTAAGGTCACAGATCAACAGGATCCCAAGGCAGAAGAATTTTTCTTACTACAGAACAAAATGAAAAGTCTCCCATGTCTACTTCCTTCTACACAGACATGGCAACCATCCGATTTCTCAATCTTTTCCCCATCTTTCCCCCCTTTCTATTCCACAAAACCGCCACTGTCATCATGGCCCGTTCTCAATGAGCTGTTGGGCACACCTCCCAGCCGTGGTGGGAGACATGCACCACCACACCTGGCTAATTTTTGTATTTTTAGTAGAGGCAGGCTGGCCAGGCTGATCTGGAACTCCTGACCGCAAGTGATCCACCCGCCTTGGCCTCCCAAAGTGCTGAGATTACAGGCGTGAGCCACTGCACCTGGCCCATTGATTTAAAAATATATATATATTTAGTTTTAATGTATTGAGGGGGTATAAGTACGAGTTTCTCACATGCCTATATCGCATAGTGGTGAAGCCTGGGTAGTTCATTGATCTGGGTTATCAGAAAACTGTGTTCAAGAGGACCTGTTAGAGTTTTCTCCATGCAAAGCAAATTTGGGGGAAGGACGCAGTGGCTGACTGCTGTAATCCCGGCACTTTCGGAGGCTGAGGAGGGCGGATCACGAGGTCAGGAGCTGGAGACTAGCCTGGCCAACATGGTAAAACCCAGTCTCTACCACCACCAGTTAGCTGGGCGTGGTGCTGGGCGACTGTAGTCCTAGCTACTTGGGAGGCTGAGGCAGGAGAATCGCTTGAACCCAGGAGGCAGAGGTTGCAGACAGCCAAGATGGCACCACTGCACTCCAGCCTGGGTGACAGAGCCAGACTCCATCTCAAAAAAAAAAAAAAAAAAAAAAGGTATTTACTAAATTTTAGTATCAAAATAACAAATTATGTATGTTTTGGGGAAAGAAATCTGGTTATTAAATCTTCATTTCGATTGAGTTCTATGTAAATTAAAATTCACTCTAAGAACTATTTTTTGGTATAAAACTTCATCTGCCCAAAAGTGTTCAGGAGATAACCTGAGATTTTAGAAGAGAAATGTAAACAATCAAAACCAAGAAACCAAGTTTCCTGAAACTTGCATTAAAATATTAGAAATATTAATAATTCTAAAACGCCATTTTGCCACTGTTATTCATATTAACCAAAATATTAGAGAAGTAATATTTCAGACTAGATCAGGAAAAAATGTCTGAATGCAATTCAAAAATAATCATTGATAATTTTTTAAAAAGTGGGTCTATAAATAGTAGTAATTCCTCAAAATGAAGTGCATAATTGGCACATCAAATATTTTGTCTGCAGGCAATTCTGTGCATTTTAGGTAAAAAATGTGGTCCCTTTAAGAGAGTCCTTGACTTCTCATTTCTCCGGGGACCCTTCTGTGGCACTGGTCCCCTTTGTATATAAAATGGTGAAAGCTGACTTGAATGTGCCATCACTGCTCTGCTGGGAAAAACAGATGAAGGTGGCCCAGAGAAAACCACAGACTCCAGCGTAAGCTGTTCTCCATTGAACAGGAACAAGGCTGAAGTTGGTCAGCTGGAACAGGGAGAGTGAGTCCATTAGGGCCACATGGAAACCAAAGCCCTGAGTTCATATTACTGAGCAGGTGGAACTCACCTGTACAAAGGGCCAGTACATCAGTCCGCTCTGGAATTTAAAAAAAAAAAAAAAAAGCAACAACTTAATTAGAATGCCTTTTATTTTTTATTTATTTATTTTGTTTTTTATTTTTTGAGACAGGGTCTCACTCTGTTGCCCAGACTGGAGTGCAGTGGTGCAATCTTAGCTCACCGTAACCTCTGCCTCCTGGGTTCAAGCAATTGTCGTGCCTCTGCCTCCTGAGTATCTGCGATGACAGATGCACACCACCTCACCTGGCTAAATTTTGTATTTTTAGTAGAGACGGGTTTTCACCATGTTGGCCAGGCTGGTCTCAAACTCCCGACCTCAGGTGATCTGCCCACCTCGGCATCCCAAAGTGCTGGGATTACAGGTGTGAGCCACTATACTCGACCTAGAATACATTTTAGCCACACAAAACAATTGCACAGTTCATTCCATAAAAGAGTAAGAAATACTAGGCCAACAAGATGCCAAGGTAGTATTATATTTCAGACTAAGCTGATTAAATTAGAGTACTAAGGCCTCCAGAGTGAGGGGGTTGGGGAGTTATGGGGAAGAAAGCTATTAGGTACAAGACATTTCTATTAATTATATTTTTAACATCAGAATGAAAAGTCTACTAGAATCAGTACCAATTCTGGAAGAGAGCCGCTTTGGAAATGACAGCATGTATTTATGCATTGCAATTTCCTGGTTACCATGAACAAATGATGCAGGAATATATTTGTAAATACAGAATCATCAATGAATTCTCTTTTTTTAAATTAATTATGTATATATTTTCTGAGACATGGTATCTCTATGTTGCCCAGGCTGGTCTTGAACTCCCAGGCAAAAGCAATAGTCCCACCGCAGCCTCCCAAAGTGCTGGGGTTATAGGCATGAGCCACCTCATCCTGCTGAATTATTTTATTTATTTATTTTGTTTGAGATGGAGTCTCATTCTGTCGCCTAAGCTGGAGTGCAGTGGCAAGATCTCGGCTCACTGCAACCTCTGCCTCCTAGGTTCAAGTGATTTTCCTGCCTCAGCCTCCTCAGTAGCTGGGATCACAGGCGCTTGCCACCATGCTCGGCTAATTTTTGTATTTTTATTGGAGACAGGGTTTCACCATGTTGGCCAGGCTGGTCTTGAAGTCCTGACCTCAGGTGATTTGCCTGCCTCCTCCTCCCAAAGTGGTGGGATTACAGGCGTGAGCCATTGTGCCCAGCCTTGAATTGTTAAAACTATATACCAAACCATTGTTTATGGAATGATTTTCAATAATATATTCAAACCATGGGATGCTATAGCACAAGTTTAGCTGAAATTTTCATATATTACAAAAGATCTTAGACATTTTAACAAGCTTTATCCTATACAGTCCGATAAAAAAGTCACCATTATGAATTTTTTTAAAAAAAAAAGTCTTGGTATGTAAATTATATCTCAAAAAAAAGCTAGAGGTTTTTTAAATAGTTCTTAAAAGTGGTATTACAGACTTATTTTCTTCTTTTTACTAATTTGTATTTTCTGAAGTTTCTAAAATGAACAATTGCAATAAAAGTTTTATAATATTTATGTTTATATTTAAAAGTAGATATTACATATAATGTGTGTGTATATATATATATATATATTTTGTTTTGTTTTGTTTTGTTTTATTTTGTTTTGTTTTTGAGGTGGAGTTTCGCTCTTGTTGCCCAGGCTGGAGTGCAATGGTGCGATCTCGGCTCACTGCAACCTCCACTTCCCGGGTTCAAGGGATTGTCCTGCCTCAGCCTCTGAGCAGCTGGGATTACAGGTGCACACGACCACGCCCAGTTAATTTTTTGTATTTCTAGTAGAGACAGCATTTCACGATATTGGCCAGGCTGGTCTCGAACTCCTGACCTCAGGTGATCTGCCCGCCTCGGCCTCCCAAGGTGCTGGGATTACGGTTGTGAGCCACCATGCCTGGCCATAAAATATATTTTACATATATTTTTGAGACGGAGTTTCGCTCCTGTGCATTTCAAATTCCCGAGCTCAGGTGATCCACCCACCTCGGCCTCCCAAAGTGCTGGGATTACAGGCATGAGACACTGAGCCTGGCCCTTAATTTTTAAATATACTTTAAATATAAAATATACCCCTGTAATCCCAGCACTTTGGGAGGCCAAGGCGGCCAGATCACCTGAAGTCGGGAGTTTGAGACCAGCCTGACCAACATTGAGAAACCCCATCTCTAATAAAAATACAAAAATTAGCAGGGCGTGATGGCAGGAATCTGTAATCCCAGCTACTCAAGAGGCTGAGGCAGGAGAATTGCTTGAACCTGGGAGGCAGAGGTTGCAGTGAGCTGAGACTGCACCATTGCACCCCAACCCGGGCAACAGAACGAGACTCTGTCTCAAAAAATAATAATAATAATAATTTAAAACTTTAGCAAAAATAATCAGAAGACTAAACTCATCCAAACATGGCTTTCCTTCTTTCTTTCTTTTTTTTCTTAATAGAGATGAGGGCTCACTATGTGGGCCAGGTTGGTCTTGAACTCCTGGCCCCAAGCAATCCTCCTGCCTCTGCCTCCCAAAGTGTTAGGATTACAGGAGCCACTGTGCCCGGCCATGGCTTTATTTCTTATGGCTGTGTTTTTTCCTGTCAGAATGTAGTATCATGTAGTAGTATATTTTGTTCTCAAACCATTCCCCCACAAAAAGGAATCAGGACGCCTCAGAGAATTGGCTGATTCTAGGGCCAGGGCAGGGCAGGTGCAAGGTACAAGATGGTCCTGGAACACACTGTCATGCCAGGAAGGAAGTGGCTTATGAAAGAAGAAAAGGAGAAAGAAGATGGGTGATGTCACAGGACACAGGAACCAGTGTGGAGGGACTCCAACTGGCCGAATCTGGGACATGAGAGCACTAAAAATAATTAAACCCTGTCATGAACTCTCCTCTGTGCTTCGGCAATCTCCCTCTGAATAGGCCAAAGGCATCTGGCATTCAACATTTCCCAAACTGAACTCACCTCATCTTTTTTTTGAGACAGAGTCTTGCTCTGTCACCCAAGCTGGAGTGCAGTGGTGCAATCTCACCTCACTACAATCTCTGCCTCTCAGGTTCAAGTCATTCTCTGTAGGGACCAGCCCCACAGGGTCGGTGGGTCTCTCCCTATGTGCGGCGATGAGAGAGTGTAGAAATAAAGACACAAGACAAAGAGACAAGAGAAAAGGCAGCTGGGCCCGGGGGACCACTACCACCAATGTGCAGAGACCGGTAGTGGCCCCGAATGTCGGGCTGCGCTGTTATTTATTGGATACAAGGCAGAAGGGGCAGGGTAAAGAATGTGAGTCACCTCCAATGATAGGTAAGGTCACGTGGGTCATGTGTCCACTGGACAGGGGGCCCTTCCCTGCCTGGCAGCCGAGGCAGAGAGGGAGAGGAGACAAAGAGAAAGACAGCTTACGCCATTATTTCTGCATATCAGGGACTATTAGTATTTTCACTAATTTACCACTGCTATCTAGAAGGCAGAGCCAGGTGTACAGGATGGAACATGAAGGTGGACTAGGAGTGTGACCACTGAAGCACAGCATCACAGGGAGACGGTTAGGCCTCCGGATAACTGCGGGCGAGCCTGACTGATGTCAGGCCCTCCACAAGAGGTGGAGGAGCAGAGTCTTCTCTAAACTCCCCCAGGGAAAGGGAGACCCCCCTTTACCGGTCTGCTAAGTAGCGGGTGTTGTTTCTTGACACCTTTTGCTACCGCTGGACCACGATCCGCCTGGTAACGGGCGTCTTCCCAGACGCTGGCGTCACCGCTAGACCAAGGAGCCCTCTGGTGGCCCTGTCCGGGCATAACAGAAGGCTCGCACTCCTGTCTTGCAGTCACACCTCACTATGTCCCTTCAGCTCCTGTCTCTGTATGGCCTGGTTTTTCCTAGGCTATGATTATAGTGCGAGGATTATTATAATATTGGAAGAAAAAGTAATTGCTACAAACTAATGATTAATGATATTCATCTATAATCATATCTAAGATCTATATCTGGTATAACTATTCTTGTTTTATATTTTATTATACTGGAACAGCTCGTGTCCTGTGTCTCTTGCCTCGGTGCCTGGGTGGCTTGCCGCCCACAGAGGAAGCTCTAGGGCCTGCCTGTGCTGTCTCCCTGCCAGCCAGCACCCTTTGTCTCACCATTTTCTGCTGTGACCCCCAGCCTCCACCCAGTGGGCTCGTCTCCCCGATGCTCCCCTCCTTGAGCCCCTCAGGCCCCTCACATGTGGAAACCTCCCAGGCCGGCCAGGCCTGTGATCCACCTGCCCAGCCACAGTCCATCTGGGCTCCAGGACAAGCATGGTCCATTGAGCAACTGAGCTGGTACTGGGGGCCAGAGCCTGGTGTGGGAATGAACAAAACTCTGATGATTCCGCAGAATGAGGAGGGGACACCATGGCTCATGCCTGTAATCCCAGAGCTTTGGAGGCCCAGTGGAGAAGAATCACTTGAGCCTTGGACTTTGAGACCAACCTGGGCAATACAGCAAGACCCCATCTCTAGAAAAAAATATATTTAAAACTGAGCTGGGCAGCCAGGTGTGGTGGCTCACACTTGTAATCGCAGCATTTTGGGAGGCCAAGGTGTGGCGGATCACCTGAGGTCGGGAGTTCAAGACCAGCCTGACCAACATGGAGAAACCCCTTCTCTATGAAAAATACAAAATTAGCAGGGTGTGATAGCGCATGCCTGTAATCCCAGCTCCTTGGGAGACTAAGGCAGGAGAGTCGCTTGAACCCAGGAGGCGGAGGTTGCAGTGAGCTGTATCATGCCACTGCACTCCAGCCTGGGCAACACGAGCAAAACTCCGTCTCAAAAAAATAAAAAATAAATTAAAAATAAGTTTTAAAAATTAGCTGGGCATGGTGGCTCTCTCCTGTACACCCAGCTACCAGGGAAGGTGAGGCGTGATTATCATGTGAGCCCATGATTTTGAGGCTGCAGTGAGCTACAATTTGGCCACTGCACTCCAGCCTGGGTGTCAGAGCCAAGCCTTGTCTCAAAAAAACAAAAATAAAAAAGAAAGAAGGGAAGCCAGGCTGGAGTTCCCCTAGTGAAACTGGATATCCGTGGGGAAACAGCCAGTATGGCAGAGGCCTTGGCTGCTGGAATGTTGGCTCCAAAAGCTGAGCAGGGTGAGGGCGCCCTGGGCCATTCCACTCTGGTACTCACCTGAGCTTTCTGGAATTTTGCTCCCTTGCCCTGGTGGCTGAGTGTGGGGTGTGTGGAGCTGTTGTCTGCCCTGAGGGTGTGGTAGGTCTAATGTGGGAGGGATCCGGAGTCGGGACCAGACTTGGGTTTGCTCCCGGAAGGAAGGGGTGGGGTTGAGAGCGAGGGAGCTTCTCCATTAGCCTCCTCAGCACCACAGCTGCAGCCAAGCTTAGAGTGATCTGCAAAGCCAAGATGTGAGTTTAGTGTTTAGTTGTGATTAGAAAGCACAAGAATGAAAGGCAAAAGAGCCCAATGTATAATTTATTTATTTATTTATTTTGAGATGGAGTCTTGATCTGTCGCCCAGGCTGGAGTACAGTGGCACGATCTCGGCTCACTGTAACCTCCACCTCCTGGGTTCAAGCAATTCTCCTGCCTCAGCCTCTTGAGTAGCTGGGATTACAGGCATCCGCCACCACACCTGGCTAATTTTTGTATTTTTAGTAGAGGCGGGGTTTCACCATGTTGGTCAGGCTGGTCTTGAACACCTGACCTCAGGTGATCCGCCTGCCTCGGCCTCCCAAAGTGCTGGGATTACAGGCATGAGCCACTGCTCCTGGCGGCTTTTTTTATTTTTTGAGCTGTCACCGGGCTCTTGAGCTGCCCTCTGAACTCCACCCTGCAGGGCAGGCCAACAGAAGAGCTTTTTCTAATTGACCCAGCCAAGGGAAGTGAGCCGGTGAGTGGGGAAAAATGGGTACTCACTAGACAGAAACAGGGCAGGTCATATTTCCCAGGGCAGTCTTGAAGGCACCAATGCTTCTAGTCCAGTGCAGCCTGCATGCAAGCCCCCAGCAGCCCAGGCATTCCAGGCTCTGACCACACGGCCAGTCTGGAGTAATATGTGTGGGCAGAGTTGAAGGGGCAGCGGTGGAGCAGAGCATGGATGCATAGAACAAGAAAGAACAAAGACGCTGGAGTCCCATCACCCTGGGAGCCAGCCCCAGTTTCATGGCTCTCAGGGGAAGTTACAGAGCTTCGCTAGAAGATCCTAGAAAAACAGCAGCCCGTGGCAGGTGCTTTTGTTTCCCTGGGTTTGAAGGAGGCTCCACAGACAAGAGACCAGAGGAGGTTGAGGCTTGGAAGCCACAGGGCCCTGTGGAAGGAGGGCATCCCCCCACCCTCCTCGTTCTTTGTCTTCACTATTTAAAGTTCAAGGTCAAGCTGGGGCCAGGCATGGTGGCTCACACCTGTAATCCCAGCACTTTGGGAGGCCAAGGTGGGCAGATCACGAGGTCAGGAGTTCAAGACCAGCGTGGCCAACATGGTGAAACCCTGTCTCTACTAAAAATACGAAAATTAGCCAGGCACGGTGGTGGGCACCTGTAATCCCAGCTACTGGGGAGGCTGAGGCAGGAGAATTGCTTGAACCCGGGAGGCGGAGATTGCAGTGAGCTGAGATCACGCCACTGCACTCTAGCCTGGGTAACGCAGCAAGACTCCAACTCAAAAAAAAAAAAAAAAAAAAAGGTCAAGCTGGGCACGAGACACGAGACAGGTAACCATTTGAGTAAAGGTGAGTCTCCCAAGCCTTCCAAGAATTGTGTGAGTTCAGAGGCAAGCGGGCAGGTGGGAGTGTGGGAGAAGCTGAGGCATCCGGCTTCCAGGCAGAGGAGAAGCTGCTCACATGCTAGGGCCACAGGCCCCTCCTCCCTCCTCTGGAAGCCCCTTGACTGGCAGGACCACAGGCAACCAGCTCTGCCTCCGCCCTCAGCAACCAACAGAAGGCACCCTTGACTCAGACTTTGTATTGCATTCCAGTAAAAAGCCCCAGACCCGCAGTGGGTGGCATAGAAAAAAGGTGGGAGGGGGGTTACACAGCTCAATCCTGTGAGGCAGGGGCGACTATTATTCACATCTTAGAGATGAGGAAATGGAGGTGGGGGGGGTAAAATCCTTGTCCCCAGGGACTAAGCTGGCCAGTGTCCTGTGAGCATGAGCAGTGATTGACTGAGTCACAGCCTCACCCCTGCAGCCAGATCTGAACTTCCTCATAGCTCAGCAACCCCCGCCAGATCACTGAATCTCTGCAGGGCAAGCCCTTTACTCACTCACAGTAGAGGCCAGGACCATCGTCTGTTATTTTATTAACTGTTTCTTGGCCATTGGCTCTATGTGGGACTTTGTTCTACAGCAGTGACAAGAGCTGCCCCCAGGCAGTTTAGTGCACAGGTTCGGAAGGGGTTTAATGAGATGCATAAAATTTGTAGTATGGCAGAAAATAATAAGGGTTCAGGAAAGGGGGGCGGGCAGGGAAGTGCACAAGAAAGAGCCGCAATTTTATTGTATTTTATTTTTTTAGAGACAGGGTCTTGCTGTTTCCCCCAGGCTGGAGTGCAATGGAGTGATCATAGCTCACTTCAGCCTCCAACTCCTGGGCTCAAGCGATCCTCCCACCTCAGCCTCCCCCGTAGCTGGGACTACAGGCATATGCCACCATGCCCGGCTTCTCAGAGCTGCAATTTTAAATTGGGAGCCAGGGAAGACCTCCCTGTGGAGGTGGCAGGTTATCAAGACTGAAGATGTAGAGAAGAACCTTCCAGTCAAAGGGAAAAGGCAGGTCCTGCTGTGCTCAGGTACTATCATCCCCATCTTAGAGATGTGGACAGGGCCGCAACAGTGTCAGGGCGTTTCCTGGCTCCTCAACAGCAGGATCCGAAGTCGTCTGGAGGATGTGCCGCTCTGCTTGGGGCGGACCTCCCCTGGAGCGCACCTCCCCTGGAGCGCGCGGGCGCGCAGGGTGCACACAGCCCTCTTGGACCCCGGGACCGGCTCAGGCTCAGGCTCGGCGTCAGCAAAGGGACCTGCGCGGCGCCCTGGGGCGGAGGAGGCCCGAAGGTCAGTGGCCAGTGCCGTGCGGCTGACGGAGGTCGGGGCGCAACGGGACCGGGAGGAGCGCCCAGGGCGGGGGTGCCAGGCCCCCTCCAACCGTGGCGGGGTTGGAGTCAAGGCGGCTCCGGGCGGGGGTCGGACCCCAAATCCAGGCCACAGGCCGCCGCCCGGTCTTCTTCTTTACCCGAAGGGCGGCCGCGGCGGATGAGAAGCCGTGCACGACGAGCACAATCTCCATGGGGAGGAGAACAGGAATGTTCCTGTGAGCCCCGCCGCGCCCTACCGCCAGCGCAGCCCAGCATCGCGGGTCCCCTCCTATCCCACCGGAGAACGGGGTCCTCACTCCCAGCTTCAGCCGAGCCCTGGCCCCGCAACTGCCTGAAGGCACGCCCCCTGCACCTGCCCACCTCAGGTCCCGCCTCCAGCCCAGGTACCCACCTGTTCTCATTCCTCTCCCTCCTGCGCTCCACCCGACCCCAGCGTGCCCACCAAGACCCCTGCGCTGGACCCCAGCCTGGATCATCACCCTCGCCTCATCCAGCTGCTCTCCGGAGTTCCACCGCCGAGATTCCCAGGGCACCGCCTCCCCGTTAGGCTCCTCCCCTGCGACAGCCTCCCCCCACCAACCGGCCTCGCCCGGGACGTCCCGCGCACGTCGCAGGCCTAGTGGGTCCCTCTCAGCAGGCTTGTGCCCCCCGGTTCCGCCTCCTCCAGGGAGCCTTCCTCCGGGCACAGAGACCCTCCCCCTCTTAACAGGGACCTCGGCCAATGGTCCGCCAAGCCCCGCCTTTTTTGTGGCCACCATTGTGCTGCTGGACGAACAGGGTTGACAGTGAGCCCCACGTAGACAGGGCCCGGGTACCAGGGATTCAGGCAGTAGAGCAGCTGGACGCTGAAGAAGCACCCGGCCTCGCCCCGATTCCCGCGGGACCCTTCGAATTTTAGGAACTTTTCACTAACGAAACACACTTCTGTGTCAGCACCGACATCAAGAAGAGAACCTCACCAGCACCTCAGAACCCGCTTTGTCCCTCCCTGGTTCCTTCCCCTGGGTGCCTGGCGTGCTGCCGTCTCACCCATATGTAGTTGAGCGCAGCAGCCCCTGTAGGACACCTGGCAGATCAGGTCACAGTCCTGCTGTGCCCTCGGGCTCACTCGGGAGCTGGGGGCTCCCAGGTGCTCCTCCAGCAGCTCAGTGCAGCATGCTGGCGGGTCAGGGCCAGCCCCTGTCCCTGGGGCCTCAGGCCTCCCTTTCTTCCCACAGTGGCCAAGATCGCGGGTCTCTACAATGACTCGGAGCCACCCCGGAAGACCATGCGCAGAGGGGTGCTGATGACCCTGCTGCAGCAGTCGGCCATGACCCTGCCCCTGTGGATCGGGAAGCCTGGTGACAAGTGAGGGCAGCAGCTGCGAGGGAGGGGCTGGTGCCCAGGGGCTGGGACTGACCCTTTGTTCCACTCACAGGCCCCCACCCCTCTGTGGGGCCATCCCTGCCTCAGGAGACTATGTGGCCAGACCTGGAGACAAGGTGGCTGCCCGGGTGAAGGCCGTGGATGGGGATGAGCAGTGGATCCTGGCCGAGGTGGTCAGTTACAGCCATGCCACCAACAAGTGAGTGACACCAGCCCTGGGGCTGCTCTCTGCCCTTCCTGTCCACCTGCCCCACAGCCCCAGGAGGACTACTCTATCCTGTTTGAAGACACCTCCTATGCAGACGGCTACTCCCCTCATCTCAGTGTGGCCCAGAGGTACCTGGTAGCTTCTAAGGAGCCCAAGAAAAAGTGACGCTGCCCGGCGGACTCGACGTCCTCCACCATCTTGGGGCAGGACAGCAGAGGATGTGCTGGGATTAAACAGACATCCCCCCTCCACACATCTCCTGGGTTTTACTTCTCCAAACCCTTCTCCCCTCCCCAGATATGGTGACCTGGGGAGCTGAAGGCTGGGGGAGAGGTGACCATATGTGGCCCCACTGGGCATTCACTCTTTCAGCTCAGAGTTTCTCTTCCTTTCCAATACAGGCTCTACATGAACACAAATCATATTTTATTTTAATTGAGCTTTATTTTCTTTGGAGGGAGGGTCTTGCTTGTCATCCAGGCTGTAGTGAATGGGCATGTCATAACTCACTGTATCCACAACCTCCTGGGCTGAAATGATCCTCCAGCCTCTGCTTCCCAAGTAGCTGGGACTACAGGTAAGTGCCAGCACATGTGGCTAATTTTTTTACATCTTTGTAGAGATGAGGTCTCACTATTTTACCAGGCTGGTCTCAAATTCGTGGCCTATTGTGATCCTACCAGCTCAACCTCCCAAATCGCTGGGATTGCAGACATGAGCCACTGTGCCTGACTCAAAAATCATACTTTATTCTTGAGCCCATTGGTCAGGGTAGATTCGCACACTCCCTCTGCAGTGACTCCAGGAGCCCCTCTCACAGCTCAGAGCGGAAGCTGAGGCTGCAGCCTGCCATCTTCTCCGCATAGTCCGCATCGAAGCGCTCATTCTGCGCCACGGTGAAGGTGGTCTTCCAGTCCCCAGACATGCCTGGCGGAGGAAGGCAGGGAGCAAAGCTGGAGTCTCATCCCAGGGGAGGCCCCGAGTGCCTATGGGGAGGCTCCAGCTGCTGCTCCCACCCGCCCCAAACCCCCGTGCTGGCCGGCACCCACCTTTCCTCATGAAGGGGGAGATGCTGTGGTCCATGAGCTCCTGGGGGACGGTGGTGTAGTTGGTCATAGGGTTCTTCTTCATCTCCTTGAACGACGTGTGCTGAACCATGAAGTCCACGGTCTCCTCTGGCAGGGAGCGCCCCACAAACTCCAGGATCTTTTGAATCTCCCTTTTGGGGTTCTGAGCAGCAGAGGGCTCCTCAGTGGAGCAAAACAAAACGGGTCCCCCTCTCTAACCTCAGAGGGGATCTGGCCACTTCCCCTAGAAACCCCAAAGAGCCTCAACCCCTGGGGCCCTAGTCTCTGGAGTAAAATGAATTGATCTCTGCCCTGTGATCCCATCATGAACAGGGCTTGGCGCCTATGGGTGAGGACCGGGATGGTCTTCTTCCGTGACTGTGGCCCTGGGTAGCACACCCTTTGGTGAGGATAAGCAATAGGACTAAGTATCTGATCCGTGGCCACCCATGCAGCTGACTCAGGTGCAGAAGATGAAAGCTGTGCCGAGCCTGCTGCCAGGTGGGGCTGCAGTGGGGGGGCCTGGGCCAGGGAGGTAGGATGGGGAATCCGGACTTGCTGTGGGAGCCGCCCAGGGACGGGGCTGGGTGGCCTTGGTGGGTCCCTGTGAGGTGCCTGCCCCCAGGTGTCACATGGGGGGAAGCATCACAGGTGGTCTCACCTCCTTCATGTCTTCATAGAAGAGGTAGAGAACAGGGTGGGTGCGGCTCAGCTCCCACCACTCCTGCACGTGCTGGTACCAGGACCCGTAGGACACTAGAGAAGCGGGCAGGGGGCACCGACACAGGGTTGCTGTGCGTTATAGCCACCACCCCTCGGCTTCACACCCTCCTTCCTCCAGTCAAGCCCACCTTCTCCAGCCATGAACTTTTCCAGGAAGCTGTCCCAGGTCCCAGGCTCAGGGTGTGCCTTTTCCATACGGTGGAAATGGTAGTAGGAGACCGCCACGTCCTTTGGGTTTCGGGCAACATAGACCACCTGCAGGGGCAGAGGACCCAGCCCCAGCACCATCACCACACAGCCCACCCCAGGCCAGCTCATCTGTTGAACTGGCAAAGGAGGAACCTGAGGCTTAGAGGCTGACTTGCTTGAGATCTCACTGCACAGGTAGGGCCAAGCTGGGATCTGAACCCTGCTCGGAAGCCAAAGTCCTGCCTGGTTCCTGAGACCATATTCTATACTAATATAATCTGCACCAATGCCATCATACCCTGATCTGGAGCAAGGCATGCCTGGTCCCCACAGCTCCCCCTCCTCTGCTGACCTGTGAGCACCCACATGCTGCCTTTCTTAAGTGTGCACTGTAGAGACTCACTATCCTTGCATCAGACCCTCATCAGAGCAAGAGGCAGACAGTGTCCTCTCTCAAGATGTGATGAAGGCTGGGCGTGGTGGCTCACGCCTCTAATCCCGGCACTTTGGGAGGCCAAGGTGGCCAGATCACCTGAGGTCAGGAGTTCAAGACCAGCCTGACCAACATGGCGAAACCCCATCTCTACTAAAAATACAAAATTAGCCGGGCATGGTGGCAGGTACCTGTAATCCCAGCTCCTTGGGAGGCTGAAGCAGGAGAATTGCTTGAACCCAGGAGGCGGTGGTTGCAGTGAACCGAGATCACACGATTGCGCTCTAGCCTCGGCAACAAGAGTGAAACTGTCTCAAAAAAAAAAAAAAAAAAAAAAAAGGGCCAGGCGCGGTGGCTCACGCCTGTAATTCCAGCACTTTGTGAGGTCGAGGCAGGAGGATCACAAGGTTGACCAACGTGGTGAAACCCCGTCTCTACTAAAAAGAATACAAAAATTAGCCGGGTGTGGTAGCGCACGCCTGTAATCCCAGCTACTCAGGAGGCTGAGGCAGGAGAATCACTTGAACTGGGGAGGCGGAGGTTGCAGTGAGCTGAGATCATGCCACTGCACTCCAGCCAGGGTGACAGAGCAAGACTCTGTCTCAAAAAAAAAAAAAAGATGTGATGAGCCTGGCAGAAGTGAGGAGGCCCTTCCAGAAGAACAGGAACATGGCTGAGAGGGCACCTGAGCCCCCCTTCCTGGCTTTCCTTGCCAGTCAGTGGGAACTTTTTTTTTCGTAGAGGTGGTTTTGCTGTGTTGCCCAGGCTGGAGTGCAGCAGCAGGATCATCAGGGCTCATTGCAGCCTCCTATTTGCATAAACAATCCTCCCCGCTGAGCCTCCTAAGTAACTGGGAACAGTCTATGCCACCATACCAGGTTGTTAATTTTATTTTTGTAGAGATGGGATGTCATCTCTACAGCAATGTTGCCCAGGCTGGTCTCCATCTCTCGCCTTCAAGGGATCCTCCCTCCTCAGTCTCAAACTGGGATGACACGTGTGAACCATTGAGCCCGGCCTCACCTTGACCTTCTGATCCAACAGAGTCTGAGGGAGCAGAGCCAGGGGCAGGTGTGACTTGATGAGCCGTGGGGGCGGTGTGTCTTTCAGAGTCTCCATCCCTGAGCAGTGGGTCAGGGAAGGTCTGGTGAGCTGAAGCCCCAGCCCTGTCTTCCTCCACTTCCCTTACCCCCAGGACCCAGCCATGCACCTGAGGGTTCCCCTGGATCATTGACCTCAAGGAAGGGCACCCGCATGTAGATGGGAGCCCGGTTACACTTCTCTAGGTCGCCGCCCTGGTAGATCATGTCCAGTATCTGGCTCACCCAGGTGGTGCCTGGAGAGGGAGGGAGATAGGAGGCGAGCAGGCTGAGGGCACGACCTTGCTGACCAAGGTGGGGACTGCCGCCTGGGAGAGGGTGGGTGGCCCTCCTCACTTACCAGACTTGGGGTAGGTGCTGATGAGCAGGTCATCAGGCCGGGCCTGGAAGCTTTGCAGGGGCCCCAGCGCCTCTGCAAAGTACTTGATGAGCGGGACCCCCTTCACATACTCCAGTGGCGGGCGGGAGGTGTCCTGGATCAGCTCCATGTTCCTGCGTCAGGGGCCAGAGCCAGGCCCGTTCCCTTACCACCATCACAACAGCAAGAAAGCAGGATTCTCTCTTTTTTTTTTTTTTTGAGATGGAGTCTCACTCTGTCACCCAAGCTGGAGTGCAGTGTGGCACAATCTCAGCTCACTGCAAACTCCACCTCTTGGGTTCAAGCAATCCTCCTGCCTCGGCCTCCCAAGTAGCTGGGATTACAAGCATGTACAACCATGCTCAGCTAATTTTTTTTTTTTCTTTAGTAGAGATGGGGTTTCACCATGTTGGCCAGGCTGGTCTAGAACTCCTGGCCTCAAGTGATTTGTCTACCTCAGCCTCCCAAAGTGCTGGGATTACAGGTGTGAGCCAGCACCCAGCTGCCCCTTTGCAGAGTTTTTGCTTTCAGGGAAGTCACTGAGGCCTAGGGAGGCTGAGTGACTTGCCCGCACTCACAAAGTCAGTCAGTGGCGGGGCTGGGGCTGAAACCAGGTCCTTCCCCAGCCTGGCTGCACCTTTCAGTCACCTGCAGAGCTGTTCAAAGTCCCAGGGCCTGGGGCATAGTGCAGACCAGTGAAAGCACCCTCGTAGCGCGGGGCCCAGATATCAGGGTGTGTGAAGGTCTCCAGGAGAGTCCAGCTGTGCTGAGGAAGCTCTAGGGCCTGCCTGTGCTGTCTCCCTGCCAGTCAGTGCCCTTTGTCTCACCATTTCCTGCTCTGACCCCCAGCCTCTACCCAGTGCGCTCCTCTCCCCGATGCTTCCCTCCTTGAGCCCCCCTCATGCCCCTCACATGTGGAAACCTCCCAGGCCGGCCAGGTCTGTGATCCACTTGCCTGGCCACAGTCCATCTGGGCTCCAGAACAAACACAGCCCATTGAGCAACTAAGCTGGTACCAGGGGCTAGAGCCTCGTGTGGGAATGAAAACTGATGACTCATCAAAAGGAGGGGCCCAGGCAGGGTGACTCCCGCCTGTAATCCCAGAGCCTTGGGAGGCCAATGGGAAAGGATCCCTTGAGCCCTGGAGTTTGAGACCAACCTGGACAACAAAGCAAGACCTCTCTCCTCTACAAAAAATATTTTTCAAAATTAGCTGGGTGTGGTGGCTTGCTCTTGTAACCCCAGCTACTCAGGAGGCTGAGGCGGCAGGATTGCCTCAGCCTAGGAATTTGAGGCTGCAGTGGGCCAGGATCCCACTACACTCCAGCCTGGGTGACAGAGCAACACCCTGTCTCAAAAATACACAAAGGAAGAGAAGGAACGCAGGGGCATTCCGGCCAGGCTGGGTTGTCTAATTGAAATGGAATATCCATGGGAAAGGGCAGGGATGGCAGAGGCCTCGGCTTCTAGAATGTTGGAGCCACAAGCTGAGCAGGGTGAAGGTGCCCTGGGCCATTCCAACGTGTCACTCACCTGAGCTCTCAGGAACCTGACCTGTTCTCTCCTTGCCTGCAGGGGCTGAGTATGGGTGCGGTGTAGGGAGTGTAGGGCTGCTCTCTGCCCTGAGGGTTTTGAAGGTCCAATGTGGGAGGGATCTAAAGTCAGGGCTGGGAACTCCAGGAAGGAAGGGGTGGGGTTGAGGGTGGGGAAGCTTCTCTATTACCCTCCTTACCACCACAGCTCCAGCCAAGCTTGGAGTGATCTGCAAACCCAAGATGTGAATTTAGTGTATAGAAAACACATGAATGAAAGGCAAAAGGGGCCAACATTGGTATTTGGGTCTTTTTTTTTTTTTTTTTTTTGAGCTGTCACTAGGCTCCTGACCTTCCCTCTGAACTCCACCCTGCAGGGCAGGCCAACAGACAAGCTTTCTTTCTTTCTTTTTCTTTTTTTTATATGAGATGGAGACTCGCTCTCTCGCCCAGGCTGCAGTGCAGTAGCACGATCTCTGCTCACTGTAACCTCCCCCTCCTGGGTTCAAGCGATTCTTCTGCCTCAGCCTCCCGAGTAGCTGGGATTACAGGTGCACACCACCACATCCGGTTAATTTTTGTATTTTTAGTAGAGACGGGGTTTTGCCATGTTGGCCAGGCTGGTCTCAAACTCCTGAGCTCAGATGATCCGCCCGCCTCGGCCTCCCAAAGTGCTGAGATTACAGGCATGAGCCACCATGCCTGGCCGACAAGCTTTCTCTAATTGACGCAGGCAAGGGAGGTGAGTGAGTGGAGGGGAAAGGTGGGATAGGCAGGCCTGGGAAAAGTCACCTACCTGCTGGCTACAGGCCAGTCTTGAAGGCGGCAGGGGTTCTGGCCCAGTGCAGTCCACAGGCCCCCAGCAGCCCAGGCATTCCAGGCTCTGACCACAAGGCCAGTCTGGAGTGATGTGTGGGGGCAGAGTGAAGGGGCAGAAGTGGAGCAGAGCATGGACATATAGAACAAGAAAGAGGCTGAGCGTGGTGGCTCACGCCTGTAATCCCAGTACTTTGGGAGGTCGATGCAGCACGATCACCTGAGGTCAGGAGTTCGAGACCAAGCTGGCCAACATAGTGAAACCCTGTCTCTACTAAAAATACAAAAATTAGCTGGGCATGATGGCGGGCACCTGTAATCCTAGCTACTCGGGAGGCTGAGGCAAGAGAATCACTTGAACCCAGGAGGCGGAGGTTTCAGTGAGCCAAGATCACACACTGCACTCCAGCCTGGGCAACACAGTGAGACTCTGTCTCAAAAAAAAAAGGAAAGAAAGAAAGAACAGAAAGAATAAGAAAGGACAAGGACACTGGAGTCCCATTGCCCTAGGAGCCAGCCCTAGCTTCATGGCTCCTGGGGGACCTCACAGAGCATCAATAGAAGATCCTAGAAGAAAAACAACCCTGGCAGGTGCTTTTCTTTCCCTGGGTTTGAAGGAGGCTCCGTAGACAAGAGACTAGAGGAGATTAAGACTTGGAAGCCACAGAGTCCCGTGCAAGGAGGGCATCCCCCCATCCTCCTTGGTCTTTGTCCTATTTGCATTCAATTTCAAGGTAAGTCTCCCAGGCTTCCAAGAATTGCATGAGCTCAGAGGCAAGTAGGGGAAAGCTGAGGCATGGGGTTTCCAGGCAGAGTAGAAGCTGTTCACATGCTAGGGCCAGGGGCCCCTCCTGCCTCCTCTGTGCCCCTGAGGAAGCCCCGTGACTGGCAGGACCTTGGGCTACTAGCTCCTCCCCTGCCCTCAGCATCCACCATAAGGCACCCTTGACTCAGACTTTTTATTGTACTCAAGTAAAAACCTGCTGGACCCACAGCAGGTGGCACAGAAAAGAGGTAGGAGGGGGTAGGGACACTGAGGATCAGGTCTCCAGCAGGTCTGTCCAGTGTGCCTGCAGAGGCAAGAAGTGTGGTCACAGGCAGCCCAGGGCAGGGAGTGGGGTAGGGAGCCCGCCACCAAAGCCCACTCACCTCTTCTAATTCTGAGTCTTCTACTTCTTTCTCAGTGTCCATCTGGCACAGCCAGATCAGGTCTCCCCAAAGCAGTGACTTCTCACAGCTACCAAGGAGAGGGGCAGGTAGGAGATACAGAGTCAGATGCCACAAGCCCCCTCCAGTATCCACCCTGGATGCTGAGATGAGGGCTCAGCTGCCTGGGCCTGGATTGCACAACTGGGCACCCTCTTCCCAGAGGTGGACCAGGCTGGGGCCAGGGGACTACACTCACCAAGGGCATTGGCCCTCTAGGGGCAGAAGCTGCCCTGGTTCTTCCTGAAGAAACTCCTCTGCCAGGCAGATCACATGGGCCCTTAGCAGGCAGCCAGGGTGGGGGCAACACAAGGGCCCCTCTTCATCCTGTCCCAGGCAGCAGGCAGGTAAGAGACAAGGAGGGAGAGGGAGCTGGCAGCAAGCCCCTCTGTGCAGCAGGCACTGTTGCGGGCATTACAAGCTCCATCCCATGAGGCAGGGGTGACTGTTATTTGCATCTTACAAATGAAGAAACTGAGGTGGACAGTTAAAATCCTTGCCCCTGGGACTAAGCTGGTGCAGGTCCTGGGAGCATCAGCAGTGATTGATTGAGTCACAGCCTCACCACTGCAGCCAGACCTGAACTTCCTCACAGCTCAGCAACACCCAGCAGGTCACTGAATTTCCCCAGGGCAAGTCCTCTACTCACTCACAATTACCGGGAGCTCAGTAGAAGGCACCCATCGTCCATTATTTTATTAAATATTTAGGGCGGGCACGGTGGCTCATGCCTGTAATACCAGCATTTTGGGAGGCTTAGGTGGGCAGGATCACCTGAGGTCAGGAGTTTGAGACCAGCCTGGCCAACATGGTCGAAACCCCATCTCTACTAAAAATACAAAAATTAGCCGGGCGCAGTGGCAGGCGCGTGGCGCAGTGGCAGGCGCGTGTAATCCCAGCTACTCTGGAGGCTGAGGAAGGAGAATTGCTTGAAACCAGGAGGCAGAGGTTGCAGTGAGCTGAGATCGCGCCACTACACTCCAGCCTGAGCGACAGAGTAAGACTCCGTCTCAAAAAAAAAAAAAAAAACAAATAAATAAATAAAAAGAAAATTTCTGGGCCATCGGCTCTGTGCAGGACTTTGTTCTACAGCAGTGATAAGTGCTGCCCTCTGATAGTGCAGTATGGCAGTTGGGGTGGGAGAGACTAATGAGATCAAGAAAACACGTAGCATGCCAGACAATAGTAAGTGTTAAGGGAAAGGGGGTGCAGAAAAGTGCACACAAGAATGAGCTGCAATTCATTACATCGTTTTAGAGACAGGGTCATGTCCAGGCATGGTGGCTCACGCCTATAATCCCAGCACTCTGGGAGGCCGAGGCGGGCAGATCACTTGAGGTCAGGAGTTTGAGACCAGCCTGCCCAACATGGCGAACCCCATCTCTACTAAAAACACAAAAATTCGGCAGGTGTGGTGGCACACTTGGGAGGTTGAGATAGGAGAATCGCTTGAACCCAGGAGGCGGAGCTTCCAGTGAGCTGAGATCACTGCACTCCAGCCTGGGCAACAGAGCAAGACTCTGTCTAAAAAAAAAAAAGGGCCGGGCGCGGTGGCTCATGCCTGTAATCCCAGCACTTTGGGAGGCTGAGGCGGGCGGATCACGAGGCTAGGACATCGAGACCATCCTGGCTAACACGGTGAAACCCCGTCTCTACTAAAAATACAAAAAATTAACCAGGCATGGTGGCGGGCGCCTGTAGTCCCAGCAACTCGGGAGGCTGAGGCAGGAGAATGGCGTGAACCCAGGAGGCGGAGCTTGCAGTGAGCAGAGATCGTGCCACTGCACTCAAGCCTGGGCGACAGAGCTAGACTCCATCTCAAAAAAAAAAAAAAAAAAAAAGAGGGTCATGCTCTGTCGACCACACTGGAGTGCAGCGGAGTACTGATGGCCTAGGGAAGAACCTTTTCGTTGAAGGGGAAATGGTGAAGGCCCTGAGCAGGGCCTGCTTTGCTCAGGAATGGCCGTAAGTCCTATAGCATCAGCATCTTAGAGATGGGGATAGGGTGGCCAAAGCGTGTCAGTGGGTTTCCCTCAAGAAAGAGCTGGATCCGAAGTCGTCTGGACTCTAGAGCCATCCATTCCTTGGGGGGGACCTCACCTGGATGGTCTGGGCGCACAGGGAGCAGCAGGCCCCTGGATCCCCCTGGTCTGGCTCAGTCTCCGCGTCATCAAAGGGACCTGCGCGGCGCCTTGGGGCCGGGGCCTGGGGCGGTGGAGGCCCGAAGGCCAGAGGCACGTGCGGCGGCGGCGGGAGGCAGAGGTCCTGGCGGAGGTCTGGGCGCACCCAGCGCAGCGTGAGCGGGAGGCGAGCCCAGGGCGGTGCGCGCAGCATGTGCGCCAGCACGCGCAGGTGGAAAGCGAAGGCTGTCTCTCCTCGCAGGCGAGGCCCCACGTGCGCCAGGCGGCGCGAGGCGTGCGGGTGCTGCCAAGCCCACTCAAACTGCGGGCGGCGTACAGGGGCATCAGGGCGGCTCGGAGCGAGGGGCGGAACCCAAGCCCTCGCCCGGCCGCCGCTGCCCGGTCTCCTTCCTTACCCGAAGGGCGGCCACGGAGGACGGGAAGCCGTGCACGACGAGCACCATCTCCCTGAGGAGGAGAACGGTGATGTCCCTGTCGCAGCCCTGCGCCTCAGCCGCGGGTCCCCTCCAATCCCACCCGAGAGCGGGGTCCTCATTCCTGGCTTCAGCCGAGAAGTGCAGCCCTCTGCACCTGCCCACCTCAGGCCCTGCCTCCAGCCCAGGTACCCACCTGTCCCACCTCCTCTCTCTCCTGCACTCCACCCGACCCCAGCGTGCCCACCAAGAGCCCTATGCTGGAACCCAGCCTGGATCATCACCCCCGCCCCAGCTAGCTCCTTCCCTGAGTTCCGCCGCGGAGATGCCCCGGGCACCGCCTCCCCGTCACGCTCCCCCCCTGCGACAGGCCCCGTCCCCACCACAGACGCCCCGCCTCTGTCACAGTCCTGGCCGGTCCTTCTCATCAGGCCTGTGCCCCGCGGGGTCCGCCTCCTCTGGGAAGCCTTCCTCCCGGCACAGAAGGCCTCCCCCTCTCACCAGGGCCCTCGCCCGCTGGTCCGCCAGGCCCCGCCTTTTTTGCGGCCCCCATTGTGCTGCTGGACCCGACGAGCAGTGTTGACAGTGAACCCCACGTAGACGCGGCCCCGGTACCGGGGGTTCAGGCAGTAGAGCAGGTAGACGCCGAAGAAGCGCCCTGGCCTCGCCGCGACCCCCGCGGGACCCATCGGGCCTTGGGGTTCGGGAACCACAGCAGGGGGTTGATTGCCGTGACCTAGGGTCCAGGGGAGGGCTGGATCGCTAGGGCTGCAGGGTGCTTGCTTCGGAACAAGCTCTCGGGGACTATCCGGAGGCAGCCTGGAGGCTGCCGTAGCGCGGGTACGTGCCCCTCTCCTGTCTGGAGGCGGGTGTAGAAGTCCGACCGCGGAAGCCAGACTGCTGTCCAGTCGGCGAGCGCGTACCATTCAGCATCGGCTCCGCCCGAGTCCCACCTTCCTCAGGCTCTGATTGGCTGACACATGGCAAGCGCGAAAAGCCTGGACCGCTGGAAAGCCCGGCTGCTTGAGGGCGGAAGTACTGCGTTGACGTACGCCTTAGTAAGGGCGGAAGTGAGTTTTCCAGCGGAAGTGGCTCCTGTAAGGCAGCAAGGTAGCGTGGCCGGCGTCCGAGCAGGGGTTGTGTCCCTGCTGGGCTGCCGTTCCAGCTGGACTGTCGCCATGGAACTCAGCGCCGAATACCTCCGCGAGAAGCTGCAGCGGAACCTGGAGGCGGAGCATGTGGTGAGTTGAGCCGCCGGACCAGGGGAAAAGAGCTCGGGGGGCGGGTTCGGCACCATTCATATTCTTCCGCTCGGTAGGAGGTGGAGGACACGACCCTCAACCGTTGCGCCTGTAGCTTCCGAGTCCTGGTGGTGTCGGCCAAGTTCGAGGGGAAACCGCTGCTTCAGAGACACAGGTAAGGCCCTGGGAGCACCTTGCCTAGCTCCTGTACCACAACCTCAGCCACTCCCCCTACCCTTGCAACCTAACTCCCGCACTCCCCCTGGCGTGGCTCAGGGACCTTGAGGATCCCGCCTTCGTGACCCCTGCTTCGAGTATTTCGATGTAGACCCTCTCTCCAAGTACGTGTTCCCACGGCCTGGGGACTACAACCTTGGGGACACCAGTCTCTTGGGTCACCCTAGCCTCGGGGTGTGCGATCACCGCCGGCCTTTTCCTAACCCCATCTCTCGCCCCAGGCTGGTGAACGCGTGCCTAGCAGAAGAGCTCCCGCACATCCATGCCTTTGAACAGAAAACCCTGACCCCAGACCAGTGGGCACGTGAGCGACAGAAATGAGGGACTGGGATCTGCACAGCCATTAAATTATAAATCTGGACCAGCTTCTGTGTCGATGTGTGTGTGGGAGGGGTGCTGAGGCCGAGTCTAGGACCTGGCCTCTCCCTGCCCTGCCTCCGTCCATTGTTTTACCTTGGACACGTCACTGTCCCCATCTAGGCCTCTATCCCTGCTTGTAAAATGAAAGTTCTACCGTAAAAGTCCCTTCCAGGGTCTACCGAGAAAGCCTTCTCTCTGCAACTCCGTTTAGACGTCTAGGAGTCTGTACTGCCACCACCTACCCACCTCCTAGAGAGCTCAGGGTTCCTCCTCTCTGCTAGCCTTCAAGATGCAGAGATGAGAAAGTGATCGGGGTTTCAGGGCCCTGATCAGTTGAACAAACCTCTCCCTCTCCCCGACATCACCGCAGTATCAGAGGCACCATATAGAATTCCACATATTCCTTGCAGGTTCCCCCCGGCCTTCTCAGGCCCAAGAGGGAGTGGTGCCCAGGTAGGGGCTCATCAACTCCTGGAATGCTGATGTTTTCAGACCCACTGGAGAAGGTTCCAGTGGCCCCATAGCCCTGGGCTTAATGTGTCTACAGCTGCCCCCGGAGGACCATGGAGGTTTTAAGAATAGTGGGTGTGGGACGGGGATAGGGGTGAGATTAGAGTAGGAATATAAGGCTGACCTGAGTCAGAAAATTGGGGCAGGCGATGCCCCTGTATCAGTCTTCATAACAGGTTAGTAGGGTTGCTAGGACCTTGTTTGTTTTATTTGTTTTTTGTTGTTTGAGACAGGGTCTTGCTCTGTCGCCCAGGCTGGAGTGCCGTGGCGCCATCTCAGCTCATTGCAACCTCTGCCTCCCAGGTTCAAAAGATTCTTGTGCTTCAGCCTCCTGAGTAGCTGGGATTACAGGGGTGCACCACCATGCCCGGCTAATTTTTGTACTTTTAGTAGAAACAGGGTTTCACCATGTTGGCCAGGCCAGTCTCAAACTCCTGGCCTCAAGTGATCTGCCCGCCTTGGTCTCCTAAAGTGCTGGAATTTTAGGCGTGAGCCATTGTACCTGGCCCAGATTGCCAGGACTTTGAACAGAGGTCCCTGAGACCTAGGGAGGGAGCCCGAATAACCTAGTTGGGGCCAGGGCTCGTTGAGAGTGAGAAATTGCAAGTTTCAGCCATCACACACTCTTTTCCTGCGTTTTTTTGTTTGTTTGTTTGTTTGTTTGTTTTGAGACAGAGTCTTGGCTCTGTTGCCCAGGCTGGAGTGCAGTAGCATGATCTTGGCTCACTACAACTTCCCCCTCCCGGGTTCAAGCGATTCTCCTGCCTCAGTCTCCCTAGTAGCTGGGATTACAGGCACACGCCATCATGCCCAGCTAATTTTGGGGGTTTTTTGATTGTTTGTTTGTTTGTTTGTTTTTGAGACAGAGTTTCACTCTTGTTGCCCAGGCTGGAGTGCAATGGCACGATCTCGGCTCACCACAACCTCCGCCTCCTGGGTTCAAGCGATTCTCTTGTCTCAGCCTCCCAAGTAGCTGGGATTACAGGTATGTGCTACCACGCCCGGCTAATCTTGTATTTTTAATAGAGACAGGGTTTCTCCATGTTGTTCAGGCTGGTCTTGAACTTCCGACCTCAGGTGATCCACCCGCCTCGGCCTCCAAAAGTGCTGGGATTACAGGCGTGTGCCACTATGCCCAGCTTTCTTTTTTGTTTTCTTTCCACACCTCTACTGCCCAAGTAGTTTTCTATGGCATACTGAAGAGGTGGGGCCTGGAAATGACGCCATGGGTGGTCCCTGCTTGATATGAACCAAACCCTACTATGGCTAAGACGCCCATCCCAAACAGCCCTGTGTCCTCCCATCTCAGGATCACCTGCTAAGTCGGGTATCAAAACCTATTCCCACACCCACTCCCCACAAGGCCTGACAGACCTGTTCCTGCCAGGTCTCTCACAGAGGTCAGGCCCAGGCAGAACCCACAGGAAGGGCTAGAGAGGCAGAAGCACTCACTACACGGTGGAAGGCTCTGAATTCAAAAGGGGAGACGTAGGGCCAGGCACAGCGGCTCATGCCTGTAATCCCAGCACTTTGGGAGGCTGAGGCAGGCAGATGACTTGAGGCCAGGAGTTTGAGACCAGTCTGGCCAACATGGTGAGACCCCACCTCTACTGAAAACACAAAAGTTAGCCGGACGTGGTGGCACATGCCTGTAATCCCAGCTACTTGGGAGTCTGAGGCACGAGAATGGCTTGAACCCAGAAGGCAGAGGTTGCGGTGAGCCGAGACTGTGCCATTGTACTCAATTTGGGCAACAAGAATGAAACTCTGTCTCAGAAAAAATTAAATAAATAAAAAAGTGGGGAGACTTAGACTCTGACTTGGGATCTGCCCTTCAGTGAGCTGGGCTCCTGCTCCCGGCCTCAGTTTCTTCTCTGGTAAACTAGGGTCAGCCTGTTGCCTTAATTCTGTCTCTTCCTTAGAAGAAGTTCCCCTGTTTCATATATTAAAATATATAATATATAAAACATATATAAAATATATATAATATATAATATAATATATATAATATATAATATAATATATAATTATATAATATAATATGTAATAATATATATTAAAATATATAATATATAATATATATTAAAATATATAATATATAATATATATTAAAATATATAATATATAATATATATTAAAATATATAATATATATAATATTTATATATTAAAATATATATAATATATATAATATTTATATATTAAAATATATATAATATTTACATATTAAATATAATATATATTAAAATATATAATATATACAATATATATTAAAATATATTATATATAATATATATTAAAATATATAATATATAATATATTTATATATTAAAATATATATAATGTATTTATACATTTAAAAATATATATATATTTTTTTTTTTTTTTGAGACGAAGTCTCACTCCTGTCCCCCAGGCTGGAGTGCAATGGCATGATCTCGGCTCACTGCAACCTTTGCCTCCCGGGTTCAAGCAATTCTCTTGCCTCAGCCTCCTGAGTAGCTGAGATTACAGGCGCCTGCCACCATGCCCAGCTAATTTTTGTATTTTTAGTAGAGATGGGGTTTCACCATGTTGGCCAGGCAGGTCTCGAACTTCTGACCTCAGGTGATTCACCCACCTCGGCCTCCTAAAGTGCTGGGATTACAGGCGTGAGCTGCCGCACCCGGCCTATTTATATTTTTTAGAGACAGTGTCTTGCTCTGTCACCCAGGCTGCAGTGCA
The DNA here is from genome assembly GCF_029289425.2 of Pan paniscus. NCBI lineage: Eukaryota > Metazoa > Chordata > Mammalia > Primates > Hominidae > Pan > Pan paniscus. The sequence goes on along the minus strand of NC_073267.2, from coordinate 30,932,201 downwards.
GTGGTGCAATGGCTCATTGCAGCCTCGACCTCCTGGGCTCAAGGGATCCTCCTGCCTCAGCCTCCTGAGTAGCTGGAACTATAGGTGCCCACCACCATGCCTGGCTAATTTTTTATTTTATTTTTCGTAGAGACGGTATCTCGCCGTGTTGCTCAGGCAGGTCTCAAACTCCTGGGCTCAAATGATCCTGCCACCTCAGCCTCCCACAGTGCTGGGATTATAGACGTGAGTCCCCATGCCCAGCCTCCCTCGTTATTTTTATCTTTGGACCTGCAGTTTAAAAGATACCTACCCTGTAAGTGATGGTTGGTTCATTTCCTCACAAGCAACAGTGCCAGCAGAGTCACATGCAACGTGATGTTTTGGTTGACTAGGAAAGGCAGATTTTTGGTAAATTTGGGAATTATTGAGGTTCTAAGCTAGGGCCTTAAATAGTTCAGCTGTGTCAGCTCTGAGAAGGAGCTCGGAAACGGAGAGCAGCCTCCTGGCCCACATCAGCATGGCTGGTTTCTACCCACGAAGGCCCTGTTCCTGTGATGTAGTAAGTCAGGGGGCATCCCACATCCCCTGCCATGGGTCAGTCCCCTCAGCGCGGTGGAGGGGAAGCTCTAGGGCTGGTCGGTTCAGCAAACTGCGTGTCTAGGGGACCAGTCATCAGAGTCTGGGAGGTACCAGAAAATAAAGCCATTTTATTATGATTTTTTTCTCTGCCATGTGGCTGGGAATGGGAGGTGAGTGGATAGGTGTGAATGGCTGACCCTGCTGGAGGCCCTGCGGGGCTCTACTTGGCCTGGACTGTCTCCTCCAGCCTGTCCAAGCGCTTCTGGAGCTCCTGCACCGTGGCCTGGAGCTTCCGCATCTCCTCCTCCAGCCGAGACACGGCATCCTGGGGACCCGGTGCTGCATTAGGCCCAGCTCCTCCCTGGCTCCCCTTACCCCAGCATCTGCTGAGCCCCATCCCTAGAGCCCTGGCCTTGGGTCCTTTAGTCGCTCAGCTGGTTGCTGCCTGGAGACCTGCAGGCCTATCAATCTGAAACCTGTGTTCTGAGGCCTCAGGATTACCACTCCCAGCCCCGCAAAGATTCCCAATGTTGCGAGTTTGAGCTGCCCCAAACGCCAGCCCCACCTCACCCTCCCAGTTTTATTCCCTGGCTTCCCAGCCCTCTCACCGAGCTGGGAGTGCCACTGGCCTCTGGCGCTGCCCTCCTGCGCCCGGTGTCCAGGCCCCGGTTGACCCTCAGCTCCCGGCTCTTTGGGGGTACGTAGCCATCCTTGAGGGAGATGAGGAGGGGCCCAGCATCCCGACCCCCCAGCCACTCCTCAGCCGTGAGGGCAGGGTCGGGCCCTGCGGTGGGTGGGTACAGGTCCTCCTGGAACAGGTCCGACTGTGGGCAAGGCCAGGGATAGTGAGGAAAGCGCTTATGCCAGGACACCCCCCACAAGACCGCAAAGTCAGTGCCCAGCCTGGAGCCCAGGGTGGGGCGGGGGAGCATCACCTTTCGAGGCACTGTCATGGCAATGGGCTCACACCTCCGCTCGTGCAGCTTGTAGAACCTGTGGGAAGGGGAAGGTGAGCGGGGCCCACAGTCTGGTTGGGTGGGCTTCGGACTGCCCAAGGAGCATGCTGCGGTCAGGGCCGGGGGTCAGTCACCTGGCGATCTCACACTTGTTCACCTCCAGGCCACGTTTGGGCATGTAGCCCATGCCCCGCTGGGACTCCTTGGAACTGAACATGGAGAGATAGTGCAGGAAAGGGGCCTCGGAAGTGATCTCAAAGTACCGGATTGAGCTGTCACCCTGTAGGTGGCAGGTGTGGAGGGAGGGTCAATACCAGTGGATGCCCACTGCCCTGGCCCTCTCCAGGCCCATCCTGCCCACCTCCCACCCCCACCCCGCCCGACGAGGCCACCTTGCCACAGAGGTAGACGATGTTGGTGTCAGGGTCAAAGAAGGGCAGCAGGACACCGCTGCTGGTGTCCAGCTCCTGCAGGGACAGCGGCTCCTCCAGGTGCTTCTGTAGACACAGGTGAGAGGTAACATCCCAGGCCCTGGGATGGTGGTCTTCCCTGGGCAGTGACCTGTGAGGGCCCTCCCGACCAACCAGTGGGAACACCCATCTCACGCCTGGGTAAACTGAGGCCCATGGCCATCCTGCCAGGTGAGTGGCAGAGCAGGGACGAAACCTCCAGTCTTGGTTCCCAGCCTGGGGGCCCTCGGCTTCCTGCCCCGGCACTCACTGTGTCCCACAGCGCCACCTGCCGCTCACTCATGCGGCTGAAGCCCGTGGTCAGGATCTTCCCCTCCGACACGAACACTGCACGCACGGGCCGGGTCCCCTCGTGGGGACGGTCCTTCTCCTGCAAGGAAAGGGAGGTGGTAGGTCAGGCACCCATACACACCCTACGGGGCCAGTCTCAGGTGGAGGCGAGGGAGGGCAGCATCCAAGGGCCTGGCTGATGGTGGATAAGAAGGATAAAGGCTGTAGGGTCAAAGGTCAGGGTAGATGGCGACTCACAGCTACGACAGTGCCTTTGCGGGGCTCGATGATGCGCACGCGCTTGTCACGGCAGGAGGTACAAATGAGGCCTCCATCTCGGCTCCAGTCCACACTGTAGATCGTGTCTGGGTGCACCTCTGGGCCCAGTGTCAGCATGGCCGCCCCAGTGCCCACGTCCCACACCATGATCACGTTGTCACAACCTGCACGTTCCCCACAGTGTCAGAAGCCATGAGCCTCCTGCCCTCATCCACTGCAGGCCACGAGCCACCCCCAAGCCCCTCCTCCCGCAGCACCTGCACTGAGCAGCACGTTCTGGGCTGTGGTGTGCCAGGCCACAATGCCCACACGCTTGGTGTGGCCCTCCAGGGTGACGACGGGCTCCCGCAGGGGCAGCACCAGGCCCCCATCCGGGATCTCCCACACCTGCAGAGGAGGGGCCAGTGAGTCTTCAGGACTCCAAATGTCAGATCCCATCCTAGAGCCCCTCTCCCAGCCCCTGGGTCCCCACCACCACTCACCATGACTGTGCAGTCCTCAGAGCCACTGGCAATGACGTTGTCATTGTGCGGGCACCAGGCGATGTCTAGCACAGGGGCTGTGTGGCCACAGACCGTGGGCGCATTCTTGTCCACACGTCCAGTCTAAAGGCACAGCAGGGCCTTGGAGGTGCTTTTGCCTCCCAAACCCAATCCAACCTCCCCACACCTCCTTCAGAGAGGCCCAGAGAGGAAAGCTGTGGTGTCCCTGGGAGCTGGACCAGGGCCTGGGGTGGGGACGGGGGCGGGTTGTTCTTCTCTTGTTCCAGTCCCAAAATGGCCTGGGCAAACCCCAGGAGGGCTGGCCACGCATGGCAGAGGTTGGGGGCCGTGCAAGACCCTGGCAGAGTTCCCGCCGGTCTCTGTCTCAGTCTGTCTCTGCCCTTAGGGTTGGCACCCCCACCCCAGCTTCCCCGAGTGAGGCTTCCATGGGCACAACTGGCCCTGGAGCCAGGACAGGTGTATGGGGGCTGGGGGGGTGGAGGCGGCTCCCCAGAGAGCGAGTGTGAGTGGTGGGGCTGCAGGGGTGGGTCCTCCCAAAAGGAGAGGGGCCAGGGAGCCTGTCCCAACTGGCCCCAGGCAGGAGCAGAGGTTTGGAAATGGCTTCTTCCGGGGACAGCTGCTTCAGCAGGGCTTCCTGTGTGACAGCCATGTGGGGCGCGGGCCCAGCTCTCACCCCGACAACCACTTCCTCTTCTCTTTGCTTCCATCAGCCCTTTTAAGGTAACAACTTGGGGCCCATCTCCCCTTCCTGTCTTACCCCCCAAAGAGCACAGGAGTGTGCTGGGGGTGCGGGGCAGCAGCCAGCCAGCGGAGGGGGCAGCAGGCTCCAGGGGAGGGCAGGGCTGCGGGTGGGGGAGAGCACCTCTTGCATCATCCCTGCCTGCGAGCTGGGGGACAGAGTTGCTAGGTCCTCAGACAGGCCCAGAGCCAGAGTCCCTCCCAACCCTGAGAACGCTGCCAGGGCCCCCAGACCCCATCCCAACCCCCTCTGTGTTTCCATGGGGAGAAAGCCCCAGGCTGAGGCTCAGGAGGGCTGGTCATGGGTCTGCAGGACTGTCTGTAGTCCTGGTCACTGGTGTGACCCATCTTGTGTTGGCTCCTTCTGAGCGTCAGTTTCCACACAGCCACAGCACAGAGGAGCTGGAGGAAGTGTAAGGCTCATGGGGCCCAGCTCAGTTTTCCAGATGGCAACACAGGCCCTGGAAGGCCTGGTGACCGTCACCTAATCAGGACCTGCACAGAGCCATGGGTCTGGTGGAGGAGCTGCTCCCCCCAGGGCCCCAGGGGCTCACCTTGCCCAGGGGCAGCACCAGGAAGGCCCCTCCCCCGCTGGCCTCACAGATCAGGGCCACAAACTTAGGGTTGACAGCACAGAAGCCACTGTCCCAGGTGGTCTGTGAGACGCGCACATCTTCATAGCACTGGTCGGCCTTGGCCGGCTGTCCAAACACGTGGCGGAACTTGCTGGAGCGGACCACCTGCCGGCTCATTCTGGGGGCGCACAGCATAAGAGCATTTCTCCCTTCAGGTCAACTCTGATCTTCCAGTGGTCCCCACCTCCCCCAGGACACCCCTCAGTCTGGCTTTTAAGGTCCCAGCATCATCTTCAGGGGCTCCCTATTCTTCCCTCTGTGGCTGATGCCTGCTCGCCTTCCCCAGCCTCTCCTTCCGTCTAACCTGCAAGCCCCCTTCTCCCTGGCCCCAGGCCACTCTGAGCCACCCTCTCAATCTGTACCCTCAGCCTCTGCAACAGAGCCTGGCGTGGTGTTGCCCCACTGCATGTTTGTTGACTGACTGGCTGATGGATGCAGAGCCCGTCCTTCCTAATGGTTCAGACTCAGGCGTCATCAGCCCAGATGGCTCCGAGGGTGGGTTCTCTCTTAGTTACCGTGTCCAGAGCCCACCTCCCTCACACCCACACAGCGCTTCCTAAAGGCAGGGACAGGAGCTGGCCTCCCTCGCCTGCTGGCGTGGGGCTGGACACAGGAGGAAGTGGCGTGGGGGCTGCCCGAGGGGAGTGAGGCGGCAGGATAGCTTCCCCAGCAGGTCTCTGGCTCAGGTCCCGGTATCTCCTCCTCCCCATACCTCTGCCTCTCGCCTCCGCTCAGAAAAGCAGGTGCCCTTAAGAGCCATCTCCACCCCCATGTGAACTGCACACAGGAAGGGAGAGGCCACTCCGACTGCTCTGAGGTCCAGGTAGGATGGTTTCCCCCAGTGTCTGGGTGGGGAGCAAGGAACTCCAGGGGCGACCTTGTGCCACCGCATCACCTTCCTGCTCAGGGAAGGGGCCTGTGCTGCCGCTCGGAGGGTGCCATGCCCAGAGCCTCTGCCCCTAGCCTCAGCCTCGCCTACTCACTGGGGGCTCCAGCACCCCCGGCCACCCCAGGACTCCCGAAGAGGCTGCTAGGTCGGCCTGCCCAAAGAGCGGTGAGGAGCGTATGTGAAGAGCCCCAGTCTTGAGGAGCAGCCTGTATCTGGAGAGAGGGGAGCCCCGGACCAGAGGTGGGGGACAGGAAGCCATCGCCCCACCCTGCCTCCTCCCCCACCACAGGTACCAGGCCCGGAAACCACGGAAAGGGGAACTTGGTCTTTTCTTGTTTTGCTCTCAACCCCTTCCTGTCTCCAAGCCCAGGGCAGCTGCCCCGCTCACCCCACCCTGCCCTCGTCCCCACCCTCCCCGAGACTCAATTCCGTGGGGAGTCGGGCCCTCGACACTGTGCTGACCCCCGGCCACCCACCTCCATCTTGGCCGCGGTGGTCCCTAGCCCTCGCCTCCGCAGAGCGCTCTGGGGCCCCGGCGGCCCCCACTCCAAGCAGCGTCCCCCCACGGGCTGCTGCGCCCGCTACCTGGCCCCGGCGCTGGCTGGGTCGCGGTGACAGCCGCGCGCCCCCGCAGCCCGCGGCTCCCACGCGCGCGCCGCCCCACAGGTGGCCCTCGCCCCGGCCCACCCGCGCCTCCCAGGCCCAGCCTCACCTGCTGCCGAGAGAGGACAGTGACCCCCCAAAAGCCGGAGGTGGAGGAGGAGGAGGAAGAGGAGGAAGGAGCTGGAGGAGCCGGGGACTCGCCCGCTGAGGATGCTCTTGTCAAGACAATGAATGAGAAGCAGCCGTGCGCCCGCCTCCGGGGTGGCCGCGCCCCTTGGGGCGGAGCTCTTCCAGGCCCGCCCTGCGCTCCCCGGCCCCCGCTGCGGCCGCCTCCCTCCCCGGCCCCTGCCCGCGCACCGCGTTGGTCCCCAACCATAGCGCAGGCTGCCATCCCGGCTCCGGGAAGCGAATCTAAACTTCTTTTTAAAATGTCAAAACGCAAGAGCACCCCATTGCTTCTTTCCTCCCTTCGTCCGCCCCCAGCCTCCTCGCCAGCCTTTCCCTGGCAGGCACGAAAGCGCCCCAGGCCCGCCCGCCAGGCCTCGGTGCCCGCCCCGGCCCGGCTGCGCCGCCCCTTCCTCCCGGCCCCGCAGACGCGAGCGCAGGGGGCGCGAGGGGCGCGGGGGGCGCGAGGGGCGCGGGGGGCGCGAGGGGCGCGGGGGGCGCGAGGGGCGCGGGGGGCGCGAGGGGCGCGGGGGGCGCGAGGGGCGCGGGGGGCGCGGGCGAGGAGGAGCCCCGAGCGCGCTCCTGGACCCCCGGGACCTGGCTCTTGCCTGGCTCTGAGATCTAAGCATGGGTGGCCCCGGGAGTCGCTTCTCCTCCCTGGATCTCCTGGCTTCATCGGGAACACCCCTGCCCTCCTGCTGAAATAATCCGGCATCACGGGCACCTACTTCGTGCCAGGGGCTACAGGGTCGAGCAAGGCAGGCAAGCCAGGCAGGTTTCCGCCCCTGAAGAGCCCAGCCTGGGGAAGGAGGAGGAGCCCACGGCCGCTCCAAGCCCTGGCTTTGGCGAAGGCTCGAGGGCAAGGAGGAATAGTTCCCACCCTTGGATTCAGAGAGGCTTCTGGAGGCAGCAACAGTGGGCAGGAAAGGCCTGCTCTAGAGTCAGACTATGTCATGAGTGCGACCGCAGCCTGTCACCTGCTGAGTGAGGTGTTGCCGCTACTTAGCCTTTCTCAGCCTCGGTTTCTCCCTCTGTAACAGTCATACCTGCCACGTAAGAGGTATGGGGATGATTACCTAAAATAACCCAAGGAAGTCAGTAAGGACCTCATCTAGAAAGTGGCGGGTGCTTAATAAACGTTAGCTCTCAGCCATGCGTAGTGACTCACGCCTGTAATCCCAGCACTTTGGGAGGCCAAGGCTGGCGGATCACCTGAGGTCAGGAGTTCGAGACCAGCCTGGCCAACATGGTAAAACCGCATCTCTACTAAAAATACAAAAATTAGTGTGGTGTAGTGATGCACGCCTGTAATCCCAGCTACTGAGGAGGCTAAGGCATGAGAATAGCTTGAACCCTGGAGGCAGAGGCTGCAGTGAGCCAAGATTGAGCCACTGTTATCACCCAGTCTTCTCTGGGTGAAAGAGCAAGACCGTCTCATTTAAAAAAAAGTTAGCTCTCGTCATTCTTGTTTAAAAAGTATCTGGGCTGGGCCTGAATGGATTAGGAAGAGCCAACAGGCAAGGCTAGAGGGGTGACCTGTAGGCTGAGGGACAGCCCTGTCGTGTGGAGAAGTTCAAGGAACAGCAAGGGACGGGTTCAAGTCCCACCTCTGCCACTGACTGGCTGTGCGATCTTGGCCAAGAGGGCTAATCTCTCTGAAACTCATTTTGTCATTGGTAAATGGGGAATTAATAAGATTTGAACTGCCCATCTCACAAAGTTATGAGGCTCTGGCCGGGCGCAGTGCCTCACGCCTGTAATCCCAGCACTTTGGGAGGCCAAGGCGGGCGGATCACAAGGTCAGGAGATGGAGACCATCCTGGCTAACATGGTGAAACCCCCTCTCTACTAAAAATACAAAAAATTAGCCAGGCATGGTGGCAGGCGCCTGTAGTCCCAGCTACTTGGGAGGCTGAGGCAGGAGAATGGTGTGAACCCAGGAGGCGGAGGTTGCAGTGAGCCGAGATCGTGGCACTACACTCCAGCCTGGGTGACAGAGCGAGACTCCATCTCAAAAAAAAAAAAAAAAAATTACCCGGGCATGGTGGTGCATGCTTGTAATCCCAACTACTCTGGAGGCTGAGGCAGGAGAATTGCTTGAACCTGGGAGGCGGAGGTTGCAGTGAGCTGAGATGGCACTATTGCACTCCAGCCTGGGCAACAAGAGTGAAACTCCGTCTCAAAAAAAAAAAAATTAGCTGGGCATGGTGGTGTGCGCCTGTAGTCCCAGCTACTCGGGAGGCTGAGGCAGAAGAATCGCCTGAACCCGGGAGGCAGAGGTTGCAGTGAGCCAAGACTGTGCCATTGCACTCCAGCCTGGGCAACAGAGTAAGACTCCATCTCAACAACAACAAAAAAGTTACTAGGCTCAAATGAGACAATAAATCTGTAAATCTTTTATAGATTATTCAATTGTAAAAACCTTAGGGCTGTACTGTACTCAAAGGCCTGCGACTGGACGGGACTAGACCGAGATAAGGTGGGTACTCTGATGTGCCGTCTCCCACAGAAGTGACAGGAATAATAACTGGCTTTTATTGAGTGCCTACTATGTGCTGGGCACTGTTCTAGACACTATACTATGTTCATGTAATCCTCATAGCACCCCTGGGTAGCAAATACTATCTCCATTTTACAGATGCAGAAACTGAAGCACACACTGCCTTCAGCTCTGGAGGGCCTCATGTCCACACACAGGACGAGGGCATTGGTGAAGGACCTGAAAACTAGGCTCCTGAAGGTGGCGAGCCTGACGGCCCTGGAGAGGGCAAGGTGCAGGCAGACAGTGCTGCTTTCAGAGGCCAAGTGGGCTGCAGCAGGGGAAGGGGTGGGCAGCCTTGGGGCTGCCACAAAGGACAGGGGCAAGGCTGGTGGGTGGAGGTTCTGGGAAGCAGATGTCCATGCAGCATAAGAATTAGTTACAGCAGTGAGTGGGGAAGGCCCCGGCAAGGCTCTCCATGTTTGAGAGGGGGACAACCTTTTCAAAGGGTGTCCTTATAAGGGATGTCAGAGGGCATTTGCCCAGGAGCGGCGAGAATCACTTGAGCCTAGGAGTTTGAGACCAGTGTGGGCAGCATAGCAAGACCCCATCTCTTAAAAAAAAAATGAAATTAGCCAGCTGTGGTGGCATGTGCCTGTGTTCTCAGCTGCTTAGGAGGCTGAAGTGGGAGGTTCGCTTGAGCCCAGGAGTTCCAGGCTAACAGTGAGCTGTGATTGCACCACTGCACTCCAGCCTGGGTGACAGAGGGAGACCCAGTTTCAATTAAAAGAAAAAAAAGGGGGACCTTTGCCTCTCTTGTTCCTGCTGGTTTAGCTCTTACCATTGCCTCTCTCTCTCTCTTTTTTTTTTTTTTTTTTGAGACGGGGTCTCCCTCTGGCTGGGGTGCAATGGCACGATCACAGCTCACTGCAGCCTCAACCTCCCACGCTCAAGTGATCCTCCCATCCATCCTCAGAGCCTCCCGAGTACCTGGGACTAGAGGCACATGCCCAACACACCTAGCTAATTTTTTAAATTTTTGGTAGAGACGGGATCTCACTATGTGGCCTAGGTGGGTCTCGACCTCCTGGGCTCAAGCAATCCTCCCGCCTCAGCCTCCCAAAGTGGTGCAATTACAGGCATGAGCCACCGTGCCTGGTCCCGTCGCCTCTTTATTGGATTTTCTTTTGGGGAACCAACCTCTCCTCACAGGCACTCCATGAGGTTCAGGAGGGGACCTGGCGTATTCACATGGCCTGTGCTTCCCAACCAAAGCAACCTGTTTTCATTGGCTCAGGGATGGGCACTTGATTCATCTTGTGCCCAAGACTCACCTTGGAGCTGCTGTGAAAAAGATGCCCTCTTTCCACTGGGAGTTAGGAAGCTGATAGGATGTAAGCCCAGCACTGCTGGTGATATCTTGTTGGTATGCAGGAAAAGCTGGTCAGAACAAGGCGCAGTGGCTCACGCCCGTAATCCCAGCACTTTGGGAGGCCGAGGCAGGCAGATCACCTGAGGCCAGGAGTTTGAGACCAGCCTGGCCAACATGGCAAAACCTGTCTCCACTAAAAATATAAAAAGTAGCCAGGCATGGTGGTGTGCACCTGTAGTCCCAGTTGCTTGGGAAGCTGAGGCAGGAGAATAGTTTGAACCGAGGAGGTGGGAGTTTTGGTAACCCGAGATCACGCCACTGCACTCCAGCCTGGACGACAGAGCAAGACTCTGTCTCAAAAACAAAAACAAAAAACAAAAACAAAAAAAACAGCAAAAAGCTGGCTAGAATGGGTCTACACAGAGGCCTGAAGAGGCCAGATATGAAGAGACATATTCTTGAGATCATTTGAGTGTCTGGATCAAGCTGTGCCTGAAACCCTTAACTTTCCTGTTGTATAAGGCAATGCACTTCTTTTTCACGTAAGCCAAGAAGTATGAGTTGGATTCCTGGCACTTGCAGCTGAAAAAGTTCTGATTACACCTACCCTGGAGGGAGACAGGACCAGAGGCCCTTCCAAGGAGCCAGATACCTACAGTAGAGGTAGACTGAAGTGATGGAATCAAATCATTACTCCTCTTTTTATTTTTATTACTTTTTTTTTTTTTCTTTTGAGACAGAGTCTCACTGTCACCCAGGCTTGAGTACAGTGGTACAATCTCTGCTCACTGTGACCTGCGCCTCCTAGGTTCAAGCGATTCTCCTGACTCAGCCTCCCGAGTAGCTGGGATTACGGTGCATGCCACCTTGCCTGGCAAATTTTTGTATTTTTAGTAGAGAGGGGGTTTCACCATGTTGGCCAGGCTGGTCTTGAACTTCTGACCTCAGGTGATCTACCCACCTGGGCCTCCCAAAGTGCTGGGATTACAAGCATGAACCACCATGCCCGGCCAAAGTCCAATGTCTGTAGCAAGGTTCACAGAGCTTCCCTGGTCTGTCTTGCCCAAAGGAGGCTGTGGAGCATGGTGGGGTCAGGCACCCCTGATAACCTTGGTTTCAGCATCTCCTTGCTGTCCCTGGCCAGGTGCGGTTTCCTCATCTAGGACAGGTGCACAGTGGCCCTCACTTTATAGAGGATGAGGACTAATGGAAACTAGCTATAAATGCTGGGCACAGTGCCAGGAACCAGGCTGGAGTGTGCTGGCAACTTTCCCTACCCCCTCCACCTTCTCCATGGAGAAAGTGTGGCCCTAGAATGACACACGTAACATGCTGTCTTTGGGAAGTCACTTCCACTTGGAGTTTCTGCCCTTAGCATGGTAGCATGCTTTGTAAACATGTGAAAGGGACCCTTTTCTTATTTTTCTTATTTTTTATTTTTTATTTTTTTTGAGACAGAGTCTTACACTGTCGCCCAGGCTGGAGTGCAGTAACCCGATCTTGGCTCACTGCAACCTCCACCTCCCAGGTTCAAGCGATTCTCCTGCCTCAGCCTCCCAAGTAGCAGGGATTACAGGTGCCCGCCACCACGCCCGGCTAATTTTTTGAATTTTTAGTAGACACGGGATTTCACCATGTTGTCCAGGCTGGTCTCAAACTCCTGACCTCAGGCGATCTGCTCATCTTGGCCTACCAAAGTGCTGAAATTACAGGCGTGAGCCACCGTGCCCAGCTCTTTTTCTTATTTTTAATTTAATTTAATTTATTTATTTTTGAGACAGCGTCTCACTCTGTCGCCCAGGCTGGCGTGCAGTGGCACAATCACAGCTCACTGCAGCCTCCACCTCCCAGGCTCAAGTGAGCGATCCTCCCACCTCAGCCTCTCGAGTCACTGGGACTACAGGCAAGTGCCATAATACCCAGCTAATTTTTAAAGTTTTTGTGGAGATGGGGGTTTTGCATTATTGCCCAGGTTGGTCTTGAACTCCTGAATGCAAGCAATTCTCCCGCTTCAGCTTTTCCCAAAGTGCTGGGATTATAGGCCTGAGCTACCTCACCCAGCCCTCTTTTAATTTTTTTAGAGACGTGGTCTCACTGTGTTGCTTATTTTCTATCCTCTTCCTCACCCATCTGTCCATCCATCCACCCACCTACTTGTGTCCCAGGCAGGGTGCTTTGTGCTGGGGATTCAGAGGCTAATTAGCACACTCCTGCCATTAGAGAACAGCTGATTAAGAGAGGAGTGATGAGCGCTGGCGACCCAGGCCAGGCCAACAGTGCCCTGCGAACTAATTCCAGGCCTTTTTTTTTTTTTTTTCGAGACAGAGTTTTGCTCTTGTTGCTCAGGCTGGAGTGCAATGGCGCAATCTCGGCTCACTGCAACTTCCACCTTCCAGGTTCAAGCGATTCTCCTTGCCTCAGCCTCCTGAGGAGCTGGGACTACAGGCATGCATCACCAAGCCCGGCTACTTCCATATTTTTTTAGTAGAGACGGGGTTTCACCATGTTGGTCAGGCTGGTTTGGGACTCCTGCCCTCAGGTGATCCGCCCACCTCGGCCTCCCAAAGTGCTAATTGCAGGCCTTTTATTGGAAGTTTCTGTTGGATGACTCACATTATAGGATAGAAGTCTAAGAAATGCTGGTAGTCATCCCACCTTCATCTGAAGCAAAACTGCCTGAGAACAGAACCAACCTAGAGGACAGTAGGGTCAAGAAAGGGAGAGAACAAGACAGACTCCCGGAGCCCGCCCTGGGTCCAGCCGCACTTGAAGCTAGATCTTTCCATTATGTGAAGCAACAAATTCTCTCTTTTTTTTTTTTCCTTATCAAAATTTGAACTAGGTTTCCTTCTTCTTCTTCTTCTTCTTTTTTTTTTTTTTTTTGAGACAGAGTCTCGCTCTGTTGCCCAGGCTGGAGTGCAGTGGTGCCATCTCAGCTCACTGCAAGCTCCACCTCCTGGGTTCACGCCATTCTCCTGCCTCAGCCTCCCAAGTATCTGGGACTACAGGTGCTCACCACCATACCCGGCTAATTTTTTCGTATTTTTAGTAGAGACGGGGTTTCACCCTGTTAGCCAGGATGGTCTTGATCTCCTGACCTCATGATCCGTCCACCTCGGCCTCCCAAAATGCTGGGATTACAGGCGTGAGCCACTGCTCCCGGCCCTTCTTTCTTCTTTTTTAACTTTTGATGGTAATAAGGATTTATCTATTATTATTATTATTATTATTATTATTATTTTGAGATGGAGTTTCACTCTGTTGTTCAGGCAGGAGTGCAATGGCACAATCTCGGTTCACTCCAACCTCTGCCTCCCAGGTTGAGGCGACTCTCCTGCCTCAGCCTCCTGAGTAGCTGGGATTACAGATGTTCACCACCATGCCCAGCTAATTTGTTTCTATTTTTAGTGGAGATGGGGCTTCACCATGTTGGCCAGGCTGGTCTCAAACTCCTGACCTCAGGTGATCTGCCTGCCCTGGCCTCCCAAAATGCTAGGATTACAGGCGTGAGCCACTGCGCCCAGCCTATTTTATCTGTTTTTAAGAATTTGTTAACTTTATTTTTATTTTTTGAATCAGGGTATCACTCTATCACCCAGGCTGGAGTGCAGTGGCTTGATTAGAGCTCACTGTGGACTCGACCTCCTAGGCTCAAGCAATCCTCTACCTTGGGCTCCTAAAGTGCCGGGACTACCAGCATGAGCCACCTCATGCAGCCAATTTTTTTTTAGACAGAGTCTCATTCTGTTGCCCAGTCTGGAGTGCAGTGCTGCAATCTCAGCTTACTGCAACCTTCACCTCCTGGGTTCAAGTGATTCTCCTGCCTCAGCCTCCTGAGTAGCTGGAATTACAGACATGCACCACCACACCCAGCTAATTTTGTATCTGTAGTAGTGATGGGGTTTCACCATGTTGGCCAGGCTGGTCTCCAACTCCTGACCTCAAGTGATCCTCCTGCCTCAGGCTCCCAAAGTGCTGGGATTACAGGCATGTGCCACCATGCCCGGCCTGTAGACATTTTCAAATACAGAAAACGGGAATAATTGGTATAATAAACTCTTTTGTACCCATCATCCAGCTTTGACAATGGTCAACATATATTGGCAATATTTGATTCAAATATGGCAATATTAGCAAACATTGATTCATTTCTTCTTTCACATTATTTTCTTAGAGTGTATTAAAACAGCCGGGCGCAGTGGCTCACGCCTGTAATCCCAGCACTTTGGGAGGCTGAGGCGGGCGGATCACAAGGTCGGGAGATCGAGACCGTCCTGGCTAACATGGTGAAACCCTGTTTCTACTAAAAATACAAAAAATTAGCCAGGCGAGGTGGTGGGCGCCTGTAGTCCCAGCTTCTCGGGAGGCTGAGGCAGGAGAATGGCGTGAACTCGGGAGGCAGAGCTTGCAGTGAGCTGAGATTGCGCCACTGCACTCCAGCCTGGGCGACAGATTGAGACTCCGTCTCAAAACAAAACAAAACAAAAAAAACAGAATGTATTAAAACAAATCTCAGACATCATAGCATTTCAACTTAAATACTTCAGTATTAGCCAGGCACATTGGCTCACACCTGTAATCCCAGCACTTTGGGAGGCTGAGGCGGGCAGATCACTAGGTCAAGAGATTGAGACCATCCTGGCCAACATGGTGAAACCCCATCTCTACTAAAAACAGAAAAATTAGCTGGGCGTGGTGGTGCACACCTGTAGTCTCAGCTACTCGGGAGGCTGAGGCAGGAGAATCGCCTGAACACAGGAGGTGGAGGTTGCAGTGAGCTAAGATCATGCCACTGCACTCCAGACTGGCGACACAGTGAGACTCCATCTCAAAAAAACAAAAAAAAAAACTTCAGTATTTACCTCTAACACACAGAGACTTAAAAAAAAATCTCTTAGATCTGGCCAGATGCAGTGGCTCAAACCTGTAATCCCAGCACTTTTCAGGGTCAAGGTGGGCAGATCACCTGAGGTCAGAAGTTTGAGACCAGCCTGGCCAACATCACAAAAATCCGTCTCTACAAAAATACAAAAATTAGCTGGACGTGGTGGCGTGTGCCTGTAATTCCAGCGCAGTGACGAGATCTCAGCTCACTGCAACCTCTTCCTCCTGGGTTCAAGCAAGTATCCTGCCTCAGCCTCCCAAGTAGCTGGGACAGGTGCACATCACCACAACTGGCTAATTTTTGCATTTTCTGTAGAGACAGGGTTTCACCATTTTGCCAAGACTGGTCTTGAATTCCTGGGCTCAAGCGATCCTCCCACCTTGGCCTCCCAAAGTGCTTGGATTACAGGTGTGCACCACCATGCCTGGCGGATTATTTTTATTCCAGTTGTAACGTTATTTTCCTTCTTTTTAAAACAAACTTTATTTACATACAACAAAACACACTTTAATTTTCTTTTTTTATCTTTTTTTTTTTTTTTTTTTTTTGAGACGGAGTCTCACGCTGTCACCCAGGCTGGAGTGCAGTAGTGCGATCTCAGCTTACTGAAACCTCCGCCTCCCGGGTTCACGTGATTCCCCTACCTCAGCCTCCCAGGTAGCTAGGATTACAGGTGCACACCACCACAGCCGGCTAATTTTTTGTATTTTTAGTTGAGACAGGGTTTCACTATGTGGCCACACTGGTCTCAAACTCCTGACCTCGTGATCCACCCACCTCAGGCTCCCAAAGTGCTAGGATTACAGGCGTGAGCCTCCGCGCGCAGCCCACTTTAATTTTCATACAATAAAGCACATTCATTTTAAGTGCATGATTCAGTTAGTTTTGACAAATATACATACCCATGTAATTACTACCATAATCAAAATATGAAATACTCCCATCACCCTTAAAATTTCCTTCCACTCGCCAGGCGCAGTGGCTGCCAGTCAGGAGATTGAGACTATTCTGGCCGACACGGTGAAACCCCATCTCTACTAAAAATACAAAAAATTAGCCGGGCGTGGTAGCAAGTACCTGTGGTCCCAGCTACTCAGGAGGCTGAGGCAGGAGAATCACTTGAACCCAGGAGGCGGACGTTGCAGTGAGCCAAGATTGCGCCACTGCATTCCAGCCTGGGCGACAGAGCGAGACTCCATCTCAAAAAAAATAAAAATAAAAATAAAAGTTCCTTCCCCAATCAATCCCCAACCTCAGCCCCAGACAACGATTGATCTTTTTGCTGTCATTATAGATTAATTTTGCCTGTTCTAGAATGTTCCACACAAATGAAATATACAATACGGGTCTGCTTTTTTTCACTTTTCATAATGTTTTGAGATTCGTCATATTATTGTATGTCAGATAAGGATTACTTTACCTAACCACAGTACCATTACATAATACATAATTAATTACACCTAAATTTAGCAAGAATTTTTTTTTGGAAATGTACTAAAATTTAATCATCCATAAAAGCTTTTTTTTTTTTTTTTTTTTTTTTTTTTTCCGCAGACGGGTTCTCGCTCTGTTGCCCAGGCTGGAGTGCAGTGGCACAATCTCAGTTCGCTACAGCCTCCACTTCCTGGGTTCAAGCAATTCTCATGCCTCAGCCTCCCACGTACGAGGGACTATAGGAGTGCACCACCCCTCCTGGCTAATTTATTTTTTTTCAAAACAGAGTCTCGCTCTATCGCCCAGTCTGGAGTGCAGTGGCATGATCTCAGCTAACTGCAGCCTCCGCCTTCTGGGTTCAAACAATTCTGCCTCAGCCTCCGGAGTAGCTGGGATTACAGGTGTGTGCCACCACACCCAGCTAATTTTTTTTTTTTCTTTTTTGAGACAGAGTCTCGCTCTGTCGCCCAGGCTGGAGTGCAGTGGTGTGATCACTGCAAGCTCCGTCTTTCGGGTTCACGCCATTCTCCTGCCTCAGCCTCCCGAGTAGCTGGGACTACAGGCACCCACCACCGCACCCAGCTAATTTTTTGTATTTTTAGTAGACACGGGGTTTCACCGTGTTAGCCAGGTTGGTCTCGATCTCCTGACCTTGTGATCCTCCTGCCTCGGCCTCCCAAAGTGCTGGGATTACAGGTGTGAGCCACCGCAACCGGCCCACACCTGGCTAATTTTTTGTATTTTTAGTAGAGATGGGGTTTCACCATGTTGACCAGGCTGGTCTTGAACTCCTGACTTCATGATCTGCCTGCCTCGGCCTCCCAGAGTGCTGGGATTACAGGCATTAGCCACCGTGCCCAGCCAATTTTTCTATTTTTAGTAGAGATGGGGTTTCACCATGTTGGCCAGGCTGGTCTCAAACTCCTGGCCTCAAGTGATCTGCCCACCTTGGCCTTCCAAAGTGCTGGGATTACAGGCATGCGCCACCATGCCCAGCCCAGAGATATAATTTAACAGTAAAACAGAATAAGCTATGTTAGAGTTGGTTTAGTGCAAGCTTGTGCAACCCCAGGATGACCCAGGATGGCTTTGAATGCAGACCAACACAAATTTGTAAACTTAAAACATTATGAGATTTTTTGTGATTTTTTTTTTTTTTAGCCCATTAGCTATCGTTAGTATATTTTATGTGTGGCCCAAGACAATTCTTCTTCTTCCAATGTGGTCCAAGGAAGCCAAAAGATTGGACAACCCTGATTTAGTATATTATATATTTTATCTTTGAAAGCCATAGAAATCATTTGTCCCAGGCCGAGCGTGGTGGCTCACGCCTGTAATCTCAGCACTTTGGGAGGCCAAGGTGGGTGGATCAAAAGGTCAGGAGTTCAAGACCAGCTTGGCTAATATGGTGAAACCCCATCTCTACTAAAAATACAAAAATTAGCCGGGTATGGTAGTGGGCACCTGTAGTCCTAGCTACTGTGGAGGCTGAAGCAGAGAATTGCTTGAACCCGGGAGGCGGAGGTTGCAGTGAGCCGAGATCATGCCACTGCACTCCAGCCTGGGCAACAGAGCGAGACCCCATCTCAAAAAACAAAAAAAAGAAAGAAAAGAAATCATTTGTTCCAGTTTTTTTTCTATAAAAGATCCATTTTCCCAAAGCATTCTACACACATTTTAATTAGAATGCAATGACAGACGGTATTTCATAATTTTTAAAATATAAAATGAAGTCAATGACTCAAAAAAGTTAGCTGCTGCAATGAATTCGAAAGGAATTTTCATAATCTATATCACTGCAGAAATAGAGTAGAATGATTCAACTTTTCAGTGCTTGGCAGAGAGGAATAATGATTAAAAGGTCAATATGAAATTATTTGAGGCTGAGTGTGGTGACTCAGGCCCATAATCCTAGCACTTCGGAAGGCCGAGGTGGGAGGATTGCTTGAGTCCAGGAGTTTGAGACCAGCCTGGGTAACATAGTAGGACCTTGTCTCTACAAAAAATTTAAAAGGAAAAAATAAATAACTGGGCACGGTGGCACGTGCCTGCAGTCCCAGCCACTCTGGGGGCGGGTGAGGTGGGAGGATTGCTTAAGCTCAGCAGGTCGAGGTTGCATTAGGCCATGATTGTGTCACTGCACCCCAGCCTCGGTGACAGAGAGACCCTGTTTCAAAAAAAAAAAAAGAAAGAAAAGAAAAGAAGAAAAGAAAAGAAAAATAAATCATTTGATAATACTAGCAACATCTAACATTTGAAATGCATTCATGCTCTTCTGTATAATCATATTAGAGTTGAGTGTATTTATTTTCACATCTGTTATAGCTGCCTTTGCAAAGGAAGAATAGTATTATCTTATTTTCCAAGAGATATACACAGAGCAATTTTTTTTCTGCAGGGAACTTGTGCAAACCAACGTAAGATCTAAATTCTCCATATAATATATCAAGCAGGAAAAGCCTCATCAGATTTCTTTTTTGAATTCTGGGATGCTGACACTTTCCAATTAGGCAATGGTTCTTCATCCTGCAGTTGGCTCAGAGCTGCAGCTGACTGTGGGTCTGCCATAGCAGACATGATTTCTTTATTTTGAGATGGAGTTTTGCTGTTTCGCCCAGTCTGGAGTGCAGTGGCACGATCTCAGCTCACTGCAACCTCCTCCCCGCAGGTTCAAGCAATTCTCCTGCCTCCACCTCCAGAGTAGCTGGGATTATAGGTGCCTGCCACCATGCCCAGCTAATTTTTGTATTTTTAGTAGAGATGGGGTTTCGCCATGTTGGCTGGGCTGGTCTCGAACTCCTGACCTCAGAGTGATCTGCACGCCTCAGCCTCTCAAAGTGCTGGGATTCCAGGTGTGAGCCACCACATCTGTCTAATTTTTCTATTTTTTGTAGAGACAGGTTTCACCATGTTGGCCAGGCTGGTCTCGAACTCCGGACCTCAGGTGATCCGCCCGCCTTGGCACCCCAAAGTGTTGGGATTCCAGGTGGAAGCCACCACACCTGTCTAATTTTTCTATTTTTTTAGAGATGGGGTCTTGCTATACTGCCCAGGCTGGTCTCAAACTCCTGACCTCAGGTGATCCGCCTGCCTCACCTCCCAGAGTGCTGGGATTACAGGCGTGAGCCACTGCGCCTGGCCTGAACTAGGTATTGAATAGGAGTTTGCAAAGCAAAGAAGAGAGGCAGGAGGGAGAAGAGCCATTCAGATGAAGGCAGGAAAATATCATGACGTTTTAGGGAATGGAGAGCTGTCCCCCAAGGCTGGGGCCTCAGATGCTTGGGGTGAGAGGAAAGGTCAGAATGCTGGGAAGGTCCATAGGGGCAGAGCATGGGGGACCTCAAACAGAGCCTTCTCAAGGAGTTTTCTCCAGTGAGTAGCACGGAGCCCCCACAAGTCTCCAGGTAAAGAAGTAACAGTTTCATTGGCAAGAGGTTGCTCTGGTAGCCTGGCACCTCCTCATGTGGCCCTGATCTTCCATCTACCTGCAGGGTCAGCACTGACTCACATTCCGAAAGCACTCCTGCCCGGGCACAGTGGCTCATGCCTGAAATCCCAGCACTTCGGGAGGCCAAGGCAGGAGGATCATTTGAGACCAGGAGATTGAGACAAGCCTGAACAACATAGTGAGACTCCATTTCTACAAAATATAAAATATGGGCTGGACACGGTGGCTAATGCCTGTAATCCCAGCACTTTGGGAGGCCAAGGCGGGCGGATCACCGGAGGTCAGGAGTTCGATATCAGCCTGACCAACATGGTGAAACTCTGTCTCTACTAAACACAAAAAATTAGCCAGGCGTGGTGGCGCATGCCTGTAATCCCAGCTACTTGGGAGGCTGAGGCAGGAGAATTGCTTGAACCCGGGAGGTGGAGGTTGCAATGAGCTGAGATTGTACCATTGCACTCCAGCCTGGGCAACAAGAGTGAAACTCTGTCTCAAATAAATAAATAAATAAATAAAATAAAATATTAGCCAGGTGTGATGGCATGTGCCTGTAGTCCTAACTACTCGGGAGGCTGAAGCAGGAGGATCCCTTGAGCCCAGGAGTTGGAGGCTTCAGTGAACTATGATTGCGCCACTGCATTCCAGCCTGGATGACAGAAGGAGACCCTGTCTCTAAAAAAAATGTTTTTAAAGTAATGGTTCTCATTGGGCCCAAGGCCGATCCCTCTTGGGACACATTCCTCCCATTTCTTCAGTGATCTCACCTCATCGTTTCACCCTTTTCTCCTCTACTGGCAGGCCTCTCTCTGCAGACCCTCTCTTTTCAGGATATAAAACACACCCAGGTTCCTGTGTGCAGGGGGAACCTCTCTCAACTTGGCAACCTCAAACCACTTCCCTATTTCACTCCTATTGTTCACATGTGAGTTTCTTGAGAGAACGGTGGACACTCACTGTCTCCACTTCCTCATTTCCTACTTTTCCACCTACTTGAGTCTGTCTTCTGCCCTCGCCATTCCACATAGATTTGCCCTCACCAGCCAGGCCCGGTGGCTCACGCCTGTTATCCCAACACTTTGGGAGGCTGAGGCGGGCAGATCACCTGAGGTCAGGAGTTCAAGACCACCCTGGCCAACATGGTGAAACCCCATCTCTACTAAAAACACAAAAATTAGCTGGGTGTGGTGGCGCACACCTGTAATCCCAGCTACTGGGGAGGCTGAGGCAGGAGAATCGCTTGAACCCGGGAGACAGAGGTTGCAGTGAGCCGAGATTGAGCCATTGCACTCCAGCCTGGGTGACAGAGCGAAACTCCATAAAAAAAAAAAAAAAAAAAAAAAAAAGATTTGCCCTCAGCAGGGCCACCAGTAACTTCCTGGTCATCAAGTCAGGCAAATACGTTTTGGTGTCCATCCAATGCTACTGACTACGCCTCCTCCTTGAACATGTTCCTTTCGAATCTGCGACGCACCCTCCCCTTGTTCTCATCTTTCTCTATGGCTTTCTCTATCAATCCCCTGTGGGGTGTCTCTTCCTCTGCTTTACTCATTACACCCAGAGTCCTCCCAGGACTCCACCTCTTAGTTACTTATTTAGATTCAGGGTCTTGTTCTGTCACCCAGGCTGGAGTGCAGGGGTGCAATTACAGCTCACTGCAGCCTCAAAGTCCTGGGCTCAGGCGATCCTCCTGCCTCAGCCTCCCAAAGTGCTGGGACTAAAGGCGTGCAACACCATGCCTGGCTAATACTTCTGGTTTTTGGAGAGGCGGGGGGGGTCCCATAATGTTGCCCAGGCTGGTCTTAAACTCCTGGCCCTAAGCAACCCACCCATCTCAGCCTCCCAAAGTGCTGGGATTACAGACGTGAGTCCCCGCGCCTCCATCTCTTCTTATTGCACTCAAACTCCCCACACTATCTTATCCACATAGGCAGCTTCAATTGCAAACTCTGATGACTCTCAGCCTGTCTCTGAGGTACAAAGCTGTCTCTGTGTTTCCTGGTTCTGACCTGCATGTCCCATTAGAACCCCAGGGAGGGCCTCCTGGAGTGAGGAGTCTTGACCTTGAATCTCCCCTTTTCTCTTCATCACTACCGACACTACCTGAGTTGAGTTGCTTCTACCATTGCAGGAACCCCCTAAGTAATCTGCAGGCCATCTCACCTTCTTCTGATCCATCTTTTATTTATTTATTTATTTATTTATTTACTTACTTACTCACTTACTTATTTGAAACAGAGTCTTGTTCCATCACTCAGGCTGGAGTGTAGTGGCACAATCTCAGCTCACTGCAACCTCCACCTCTTGGGTTCAAGCGATTCTCGTGCCTCAGCCTCCTGAGTAGCTGGTGTTACAGGCACACGCCACCACACCTGGCTAATTTTTGTATTTTTAGTAGAGATGGGGTTTCACCATGTTGGCCAGGCTGGTCAGAAACTCCTGACCTCAGGCGATCCGCCCACCTCAGCCTCCCAAAGTGCTGAGATTACAGGCATGAGCCACCACACCCAGCTCCCATGACTGCTTAACTGATAGAATGTGGTAGAAGTTATTCTGTGACAATTACAGGCCTATCCTTTCAGTAGACTAAAAGGTTTTGCTTCCTTTCTCAGGATGCTTCTGCTCAAAACCCCAGAATAATGAGAAATAACAAAATGGTTGTCAATTTGGCCAGGTGCAGTGGCTCACACCTATAATCATAGCACTTTGGGAGGCCAAGGCGGGTGGATCAGTTGAGCTCAGAAGTTCAAGAACTGCCTGGGCAATATGGTGCAACCTTGTGTCTACAAAAAATATACAAAATTAGCTAGGCATGCACCTGTTGTCCCAGCTACTCAGGAGGCTGAGGTGGGAGGATTGCTTGAACCAGGGAGGCAGAGGTTGCAGTGAGCCGACATCACACTGCTGTACTCCAACCTGGGCAACAAAGTGCAACCCTGTTTCAAAACAAACAAACAAACAAAATAATAATAAATAATGCAGTGTGGTGGCTCACACCTGTAATCCCAGCACTTTGAGGGGCCAAGGCAGGAGGATTTCTTGAGCCCAGGAGTTCAAGACTAGCCTGGGCAACACAGAGAGATCCTAACTCAACGAATAATATAAAAAGTTAGCGGGCTGGGTACAGTGGCTCACACCTGTAATCCCAGCATTTTGGGAGGCCAAGGCAGGAGGATCACTTAGGGCCAGGAGTTCAAGACCAGCCTGGGCAACAAAGTAAGACCCTTGTCTCTAAAAATATTTAAAAATTAGCCAGACTATAGGTGGCGTGTGCCTATAGTTCCAGCTGCTTGGGAGGCTGAGGTGGGAGGATCGCTTGAGCCCAAGAGGTCAAGTCTGCAGTGAGCTATGATCACACCACTGCACTCCAGCCTGGGCAATAGAGTGAGACCCTGTCTATACACAAATAAACAAACAAACAAACAAACCACTCTTTTTGGCGACAGATGGGGTTTCACCATATTGGCCAGGCTGGTCTCAAACCCCTGAGCTCAGGTGATCCATCCACCTTTGCCTCCCAAAGTGCCAGGATTAAAGGTGTGAGCCACCACACCCAGCCAACTTCTTTTGATGTGGAAATTTACAAAGGATTGGCAGCCGTCTTTCATTCACTAGAGAGGACTGTGCAGGTAACATGAGCATCTGAGGCAGGGCGGGTGAACCAGAGCAGGGAGTGGAGGGGCTGTGGTGGTGCCAGCCACTTGTCACCATGGAGAAATGCTGGCCCTGTGTAGCCAAACTTGGCTTTTCAAGATAAAGTGGAAATATGGATTTTTATGTGAAAGCTCTAGATCTTTCAATGTTGGCAACTAATTCAAAAATTTCTAAAAATGTTGTGCGAGCAAAACTAAATATGTCTTTGGTTTGGATGTGGTTTTTCTGGCCAGATTTTTTTTTTTTTTTTTTTAAAGAAATAGAGACAGGGATTTGCTATGTTGCCCAGGCTGGTCTGAAACTCCTGGCCTCAAGTGATGCTCCCACCGCAGCCTACCAAACTGCTAAGATTATAGGCATGAGCCACCAGG
Source organism: Pan paniscus (assembly GCF_029289425.2). Taxonomy (NCBI): domain Eukaryota; kingdom Metazoa; phylum Chordata; class Mammalia; order Primates; family Hominidae; genus Pan; species Pan paniscus. The sequence goes on along the minus strand of NC_073267.2, from coordinate 30,908,492 downwards.
CCCTGCCCTGGCCAGCAATTTTTCTTTTTTGACTCTGTTCTTTGCCCTTGACATGGGCCTGAAATCTCTTTTTTAAAATTAATTAATTTATTTATTTTTGAGACAGAGTCTTGCTCTGTCACCCAGGCTGGAGTGCAGTGGCACCATCTCGGCTCACGGCAACCTCCACCTCCCTGGTTCAAGTGATTCTCCTGCCTCAGCCACCCAAGTACCTGGGACTACAGATATGCACCATCACACCTGACTAATTTTTTAATTTTTTGGTAGAGATAGAATTTCATCACGTTGGCCAGGCTGGTCTCAACCTCCTGACCTCAAATGATCCACCCACCTTGGCCTCCCTAAGTTCTGGGATTACAGATGTGAGCCACTGCGCCTGGCCTGAATTTATTTTTAATTTATATATTTTTTAGAGACAGGGTCTTGCCATGTTGCCCAGGCTTGTCTCGAACTCCTGAACTCAAGCTATCTGCCTCAGCCTCCCAAAGAGCTGGGATTACAGGTGTGAGCCACCGTGCCCAGCCTGGGCCTGAAATCTCTTACTCTTTGTTTCCTACCAAACTTTCATGTATCCTACTTATCCCTTGAAACTTGGCGAGGTGTGGTGGCTCGGCGAGCCGAGATCGCACCACTGTACTCCAGCCTGGGTGACAGAGTGAGACTCCATCTCAAAAATATAAAAATTAAAATAAATAAAACTCAAGTCAAGATTTCCTTCTCTGGGAACTGCCTCTCCCCTGACCCACAGTCACTGCCCAAATGCTTTCCTTTCTGCTTTGTGTTAGTGGCCCTTGCTGTATCCCTCAATCATTGTAACTGGTACATTGGATAGTCATTGTTTATATGTCCCCCTCTACCACAGACTGAGTTGTTGTCTGTTTCTTTGAGACAGGATCTTGCTCTGTCGCCTTGGCTGGGGTGCAGTGGTGTGATTATGGTTCATTGCAGCCTTGACATCCCAGGCTCAAGCAATCCTCCTCCTGCCACAGTCTCCCCAGGAGGTGGGCCCACAGGCACGAGCCACTGGACCTGGCTAATTTTTCATTTTTTGTAGATGAGATCTCACTGTGTCACCCAGGATGGTCTCAAACTCCTGGCCTCAAGTGATCCTCCTGCCTCAGCCTCCCAGAGTGCTGGGGTTACAGGCATGAGCCACACCATGTCTGGCCTTCAAAATGAGTTGCATTTGCCCAGCACAGTGGCCAACATATGGCTGGCATTCAATAGATAAAATCCTCTTTCTTTCCCAACACTGCTAAGCAATGAGCACTTGCATACTCTGCCTCCACCATGTTATTTCCTGGCCAGTCCATCCTCTGTTCCCACTGCTATTACCCTGGCCAAGCAGAACATACCTTACCTCCTCTTCCCCATGGTGATTAGTTTACAGAAGAATTTATGACCTACTGTAGACCAATGAGATTCTTCCCAAGCACCATTGCAGGAACTTTTGGGGATGAGATTTCTTTTGACTCTGGTCGGCAAAATGGCAGAAAGAAGAGGCTGCCTGAAAATGAAGCTAACAGCCGGGCGCAGTGGTTCACATCTGTAATCCCAGCACTTTGGGAGGCCAGGGGAGAATCACTTGAGGCCAGGATTTCAAGACCAGCCTGGGCAACATAGCAAGACCTCGTCCCTAAAACAAAAAATTTAAAAATTAGCTGGACAGGCCAGGCATGGGGGCTCATGCCTGTAATCCCAGCACTTTGGGAGGCCGAGGCAGGTGGATCATGAGGTCAGGAGATCGAGACCATCCTGGCTAACACGGTGAAACCCCGTCTGTAATAAAAATACAAAAAATTAGCCGGGCGTGGTGGCACGCGCATGTAGTCCCAGCTACTTCGGAGGCTAAGGCAGGAGAATCGCTTGAACCCGGGAGGCGGAGGTTGTAGCCGAGATTGCACCACTGCACTCCAGCCTGGGCAACAGAGCGAGACTCCGTCTCAATAAAAAGAAAAAAAAAATTAGCTGGACATTGTGGCACTCACCTATAGTCCCAACTACTTTGGAGGCTGACACGGGAAAATTGCTTGAGCCTCGGAGATTGAGGCTCTAATGAACCATGATTGCACCACTGCATACCACCATAGGCAACAGAGGGAGACCCTGTTTCAAAAAAAAAAAAGTAACCAGGTGCTTGCCTATAGTCTCAGTGACTCGGGAGGCTGGGACAGGAGGAATGCCTGAGTCCAGGACTTTGAGGTTAGAGTGAGCTGTGATTGCACTACTGGACCCAGCTCTGGGCGACAGAGTGAAACTCTGTCTCTTAAAAAAATGTTTTTTGTTTTTGTTTTTTGGGTTTTTTTTGAGATGGAGTCTCACTGTTGTTGCCCAGGCTGGAATGCAATGTTGCGATCTCAGCTCACTGCAACCTCTGCCTCCCAGATGCAAGCAATTCTCCCTCGGCTTCCCGAGTAGCTGAGATTACAGGCATGCACCACCATGCCCGGTTATGCACCACCACGCCCGATAATTTTTATGTTTTTAGTAGAGACGGGTTTCATCATGTTGGCCAGGCTGGTCTCGAACTCCTGATCTCAGGTGATCCACCCACCTCGGCCTCCTAAAGTGCTAGGATTACAGGTGTGAGCCACTGCGCCCAGCCCAAAAATATGTTTTTTTAATTGAAGCTAACACAGGTAAGGGATTGGTGAGACAAGTTCCTGATGACATTCTTTGAACACCTATTCAGGCTTTCCTGAAGCCAGCTATACACAGGAATTTTAATTTATATCAGTCAATAAATTTATTTCTGGCTGGGTACTATGGCTCACACCTGTAATCCCAGCACTTTGGGAGGCCGAGGCCGGTGGATCATTTGAGGTCAGGAGTTCAAAACCAGCCTGGCCAGCATGGTGAAACCCCACCTGTACTAAAAATACAAAAAAAAATTATCTGGGCGTGGTGATGCACTCCTATAATCCCAGCTACTTGGGAGGCTGAGGCAGGAGAATCACTTGAACCCAGGAGGTGAAGGCTGCAGTGAGCCGAGATCGAGCTACTGCACTCCAGCCTGGGTGACAGACTGAGACTCTGTCTCAAAAACAGAAAAAGAAAAAAAAAAAAAAGAATAGAGGTGAGTTTCACTTCAGTAAGAGAAGACTAGCGACGCCGGGCACAGTGGCTCACGCCTGTAATCCCAGCACTTTGGAAGGCCAAGGCGGGCAGATCACCTGAGGTCAGGAGTTTAAGACCAGCCTGGCCAACATAGGGAAACCCTTTCTTTATTAAAAATACAAAAATTAGCTGGGCGTGGTGGTGCACTCCTGTAATCCCAGCTACTCAGGAGACCAAGACAGGAGAATTGCTTGAACCCAGGAAGCGGAGGTTGCAGTGAGCTGAGATCGTGCCACTGCACTCCAGCTTGGGGGACAGAGCAAGATTCTGTCTCAAAAAAAAAAAAAAAAAAAGAAGACTAGCAGCACAGATTTCACGAGCAACCTATATATAGCTATTTCAGAATCACAGAATGCAGTCATCTTCTAAAACACAGCCTTAATGATACTCTCCTGCTTTGTAAACTGGAAGAGCTTCTTGGCACTCTCCTGTTAAATCCAAACTCTTCCTTATAACCTCTATTCAGAGTTATGTCCTTTCCAACAGAATTGCCTAATTTTAAGAGCTGGGAGATATTTCTGTTTACTATTTTACATTTCTTTTTTTCTTTTCTTACTTTTTTTTTTTTTTTTCTGAGATGGAGTTTCGCTCTGTCGCCCAGGCTGGAGTGCAGTGGCACGATCTTGGCTCACTTCCAGCTCCGCCTCCCAGGTTCACGTCATTCTCCTGCCTCAGCCTCCCAAGTAGCTGGTACTACAGGTGCCTGCCACCATGCCCGGCTAATTTTTTGTATTTTTAGTAGAGACGGGGTTTCATCGTGTTAGCCAGGATGGTCTCAATCTCCTGACCTCGTGACCCACCTGCCTTGGCCTCCCAAAGTGCTGGGATTAGAGGCGTGAGCCACTGTGCCTGGCCTTTTTTTTTTTTTTTTTTTTAAGATGGAGTCTTGCTCTGTCGCCCAGGCTGGAGTGCAGTGGTGTAATCTCAGCTCACAGCAACCTCCGCCTCCTGGGTTCAAGCGATTCTCCTGCCTCAGCCTTCCAAAAAGCTGGGACTACAGGCGCCCACCACCACACCCAGCAAATTTTTGTATTTTTAGTAGAGACGGGGTTTCACCATATTGGCCAGGTTGGTCTCGAACTCCTGACCTTGTGATCCACCCGCCTCAGCCTTCCAAAGTGCTGGGATTACAGGCGTGAGCCACTGCGTCCAGCCTCTTTGTACTTTTTATTTGCATTTCCTTAATGACTAAAGATGTTGAGCATCTTTTTATGTGCTTATTGGCCACTTGTACATTTTTGTAGAACTGTCTATTCAGATCCTTTTCCCATTTTTAATTGAGTTGTCTTTTTATTACTGTAGTGTAAGAGTTCTTTATATATTTTGGATACAAGTCCTATATCGACTTGCAAATATTTTCTCTTATTCTGTGGGCTGTTTTTTCACTTTCTTTTTTTTTTTTTTGCCTTTAAGCATCTGTTTAATAAAGCACATCTTGCACCACCCTTAATCCATTTAATCCTGAGTTGACACACCACATGTTTCAGAGAGCACGGGGTTGGGGGTAAGGTTATAGATTAATAGCATCCCAAGGCAGAAGAATTTTTCTTAGTACAGAACAAAATGGAGTCTCCTATGTCTACTTCTTTCTACACAGACACAGTAACAATCTGATCTCTCTTTCTTTTCCCCACATTTCCCCCTTTTCTTTTCGACAAGACCGCCATCATCATCAGGCCCGTTCTCGATGGTCGCTGTCTCTTCGGAGCTGTTGGGTACACCTGCAGAAAGGCTGTCACGTCACACTTGGAAGATTGCACAGCAGCCAGGCAGAGGCGCTCCTCACATCCCAGACAATGGGCGGCTAGGCAGAGGCGCTCCCCACTTCCCAGACGGGGTGGCCGGGCAGAGGTGCTCCTCATATCCCAGACGATGGGCGGCTGGGCAGAGGCACTCCTCACTTCCCAGACGGGGTGGCGGCCGGGCAGAGGCTGTAATCTTAGGACTTTGGGAGGCCAAGGCAGGCGGCTGGGAGGTGGAGGTTGTAGCGAGCCGAGATCACGCCACTGCACTCCAGCCTGGGCAACATTGAGCATTGAGTGAGCGAGACTCTGTGTGCAATCCCAGCACCTCGGGAGGCTGAGACGGGCAGATCACTCAAGGTCAGGAGCTGGAGACCAGCCTGGCCAACACGGCGAAACCCCGTCTCCACCAAAAATACAAAAACCAGTCAGGCGTGGCGGCGCATGCCTGCAATCCCAGGCACTCGGCAGGCCGAGGCAGGAGAATCACAGGAGCCCGAGGCAGGGAGGTTGCAGCGAGCCGAGATCACGGCAGTATAGTCCAGCCTCGGCAACAGAGGGAGACTATTGAAAGAAAGAAAGAGAGAGAGAGAGAGAAAGAAAGGCAGGCAGGCAGGCGTTTTTTCACTTTCTTGACGGTGTTCTTTGAATCACAGAAGTTTCACTTTTTTGTTTCAAATTCTTTTTTTTTTTTTTTTTTTTTGAGACAGAGTCTCACTCTGTCCCCCAGTCTGGAATGCAGTGGCACGATCTCGGCTCACTGCAAGCTCCGCCTCCTGGGTTCACACCATTCTCCTGCCTCAGCCTCCTGAGTAGCTGGGACTACAGGCACCAGCCACCACACCCGGCTAATTTTTATTTTTATTTATTTTTATTTTATTTTATTTTTGTATTTTTAGTAGAGACAGGGTTTCGCCGTGTTAGTCAGGATGGTCTGGATCTCCTGACCTCATGATCCACCCGCCTTGGCCTCCCAAAGTGCTGGGATTACAGGCGTGAGCCACTGCGCCCGACCAAAATTCTTTTACACTTATTATGATTGTTGATTATTTTCTATATTTTATTTTAAATCCTGGGATACACGTGCAGGATGTACAGGTTTGTTACATAGGTAAACGTGTGCCATGGTGGTTTGCTGCACCTATCAACCCATCACTTATGTATTAAGCCCTGAATACATTAGCTTTATCCTAATGCTCTTGCTCCCCCCACCCCCTGACAGGCCCCAGTGTGTGTTATAAGTTTCACATTTTGATGAAGCCCAATTTATCTGTTTTCATTGTTGTTGCTTTCCTTTTTGTTGACATGTCTAAGAAGACACTGCTGGGATGGGTGCGGTGGCTCATGCCTGTAATCCCAGCACTTTGGGAGGCCGAGGCACGTGGATCACAACGTCAGGAGATGGAGAACATCCTGGCTAACATGGTGAAACCCCGTTTCTACTAAATATACAAAAAATTAGCCGGGTGTGGTGGTGGGCACCTGTAGTCCCAGCTACTCGGGAGGCTGAGGCAGGAGAATGGTGTGAACCTGGGAGGCCGAGCTTGCAGTGAACCGAGATTGCGCCGCTGCACTCCAGCCTGGGCAACAGAGCAAGACTCTGTCTCAAAAAAAAAAAAAAAGACACTGCCAAATTTGAAGCTACAAAGACTTGTCCCTATGTTTTCTTCTAAGAGTTTTATAGTTTTAGCTTTTACATTTGGTTTTAAAACAACAACAACAACAACCCTATTTTGAGTTAATTTTTATATATGGTATGAGGCAGGGGCTCCACATTCCTTATTTATTTATTATTTTTTGAAACAGGATCTTACTCTGCTGCCCAGGCTGGAGTGCAGTGGTGTGATCACAACTCACTGCAGCCTTGAACTCTTGGGCTCAGGTGATCCTCCCACCTCAGTCTCCCAAGTAGTTGGGACTACAGGCACACACCACCATGCCTTGCTTATCTTTTTGTATTTTTTGTGGGACAGGAGTTTCACTATGTTGTTCAGGCTAGTCTCAAACTCCTGGGGTCAAGTGATCCACCCACCTCGGGCTCCCAAAGTGCTGGGATTACAGGCATGAGCAACCATGCCCAGTCAAGTTCATTATTTTGTATGTGTATGTTTTGTACATGTTCACTGTTACATAGCACTGTTTATTTAAAGACTATTCTTTCCCTCATTGAATTGTCTTGGCACCCTTATTTAAAATAAATTGACCACAGACATATAGGTTTATTTCTGGACTCTAGATTTTTTTTTTTTGAGGCAGAGTCTGTCACTCAGGGTTCAAGTGATTCTCTTGCCTCAGCCTCCCAAGTAGCTGGGACTACAGGTGCCCACCTCCACACCTGGCTAATTTTTGTATTTTTAGTAGAGATGGGGTTTCACCATGTTGGCCAGGCTGGTCTCGAACTCCTGACCTCAAGTGATCCACCCACCTCAGCCTCCCAAAGTGCTGGGATTATAGCTGTGAGCCACCACATCCAGCCATGGACTCTATAGATCATTGATCTATGGGTCTAGCCCTATGACAGTATCACATTGTCTTGATTACTGTAGCTTTGTAGTAAGTTTTGAAATTGGGAAGTGTGAGCCTTCAACTTGTTTCTTTTTCAAGATTGTTTTGGCTATTCTGAGTCCCCTGAGTTTCCATATGAATTTTAGGACCCATTTGTCAATTTCTACAAAGAAGTCACTGGAATTCCAATAGGGATTGGGTAGATTAATTTAACAATATTAAATCTTCTGATCCATGAATGTGGGGTATCTTTCCATTTACTTAGAAATCAAATCTTCTTTGATTTGTTTCAACAATTATTTCAAGGTTTCAGAGCATATATTTTGTACTCCTTTTGTTAAGTTTATTCTTAAGTATTTTATTTTGGGGGTGCTATTGTAAATGGAATTGTTTTCTTAATTTCGTTTTCAGAAATTGTTCATTGCATTTTTTTTTTTTTTTTTTTTTTTGAGACGGGGTCTCGCTCTGTCACCAGGCTGGAGTGCAGTGGCACGATCTCGGCTCATTGCAACCTCCAACTCCCTGGTTCAAGCGATTCTCCTGCCTCAGCCTCCTGAGTAGCTGGGATTACAGGCATGCGCCACCACACCCAGCTATTTTTTTTGTATTTTTAGTAGAGACGGGGTTTCACCATGTTGGCCAGGATGGTCTCTATCTCCTGACCTCGTGATCCACCCACCTCAGCCTCCCAAAGTTCTGGGATTACAGGCATGAGCCACCACACCCGGCTTTTTTTTTTTTTTTTTTTTTGAGATGAAATGTCACTCTTGTCGCCCAGGCTGGAGTGCAATGGTGCATTCTCGGCTCACCACAACCTCCACCTCTCAGATTCAAGCTATTCTCCTGCCTCAACCTCTCTAGTAGTTGGGATTACAGGTGCCAGCCACCATGCCTGGCTAATTTTTTTGTTTGTTTGTTTTTGTATTATTAGTAGAGATGGGATTTCATCATGTTGGCCAGGCTGGTCTCGAACTCCTGACCTCAAGTGATCTGCCCGCCTTGGCCTCCCAAAGTGCTGGGATTACAGCTGTGAGCAAACGTGCCTGACCTGTCCATTGCAATTATATGGAAATATAATTGATTTTTTTTTTTTGCATATTGACCTATATCTTGCAACATTACTGTTTTCATTAATTAGTTTGTTTTTTGTTTTTTGTTTTTCAGATGGAGTCTCGTTCTGTCACACGGGCTGGAGTGAAGTGGCATGATGTCGGCTCACTGCAACCTCTGCACCCCATGTTCAAGCAATTCTCCTGCCTCAGCCTCCTCAGTAGCTGGGATTATAGGTGCGTGCCACCACGCCTAGCTCATTTTTGTATTTTTTTAGTAGAGATGGGGTTTCACCATGTTGGCCAAGCTGGCCTCCATCTCCTGACCTCAGGTGACCCACCAACCTTGGCCTCTCAAAGTGCTAGGATTACAGGCATGAGCCACCTCACCTGACCTTGGCCTTTTTTTTTTTTTTTTTTTAGACAGTGTCTATCTCTATTGCCCAAGCAGGAGTACAGTGGTGCGATCTTAGCTTACTGCAGCCTCAACCTTCCAGGCTCAAGTAATTCTCTCTCTTCAGCCTCCCAAATAGCTGAGACCACATGCATGCACCACCATGCCCAGCTGATTTTGTTTATTTTTGTCGAGACGGGGGTTTCACGGTGTTGCCCAGGATGGTCTCGGACTCCTGGGCTCAAGAGATCCTTCCATCTCAGCCTCCCAAAGTGCTGGGATTACAGGTGTGAGCCACTGTGCCTGGCCAGTTTTATTTTCTTATTGTGATAAAACACATAACATGAGATGTACCCTCCTAGCAAGTTTTTGTTGTTGGTTTTTGTTTGTTTGTTTGCTTTTGACGGAGTCTTACTCTGTCGCCCAGGCTAGGGGGCAGTGGCACGATCTTGGCTCACTGTGGCCTCTGCCTCCCGGGTTCCGGCAATTCTCCTGCCTCAGCCTCCATGCCACGCAACCATCCCTGGCTAATTTTTATTTATTTATTTTTTAGTAGAGACGGGGTTTCGCCATGTTGGCCAGGATGGTCTCGATCTCCTGACCTCGTGATCCGCCCGCCTCGGCCTCCTAACGTGCTGGGATTACAGACATGAGCTACCACACCTGGACCCGAGCAAGTTTTAAGTGTACAGTACTTTAAACTACGATCACAACATAGTGCAGCAGATTCTAAAATTTTTCATTTTGCATGATTGAAACTCGATATCCAATAAACAGCAACTCCTCCTCTCCCCCTCCCCCCAGCTGCTGAACATCACCTTTCTAATTTTTGTTTTGGTGAGTTTGACTACTTTAGATACCTCGTATGAGTGGAATCATGAAGTTTTTGTCCTTCTATAACTGGTTTATTTCACTTAGTATAATGTCTTTGTCTTAAGCCGTTCTTGCTTTGCTATAAAGAAATGCTGGAGACTGGGTAATTTACAGTGAAAAGAGGTTTAATTGGCTCATGGTTCTGCAGGCTGTACAGGAAGCATGGTGCTGGCATCTGCTTGGCTTCTGGGGAGCCCCCAGGAAACTTAAAATCATGGCAGAAGGCGAATGGGGAGCAGGCATGTCATGGCGAAAACAGGAGCAAGACAGCGAGAGGGTGAGGGGGGGTGCCACTAACTTTTAAAGTCAGATCTCGTGTGAACTCAGAGTAAGGGCTCACTTATTGCTAAGGAGATGGCGCAAGCCATTTATGAGGGATCTGCCCCCGTGATCCAAACACTTCCCCGCAGGCCCCACCTCCAACATTGGGGATTGCATTTCTACAAGAGATTTGGGCAGAGACACACATCGAAACTGTATCAGTCTTCAGGGTTCATCTGTGTTGTAGCATATGACAAGATTTCCTCCTTTTTACAGCTGAATAATATTCCATTGTATGTCTGTGCCACATTTTCTTTCTTTCTTTCTTTCTTTTTTTTTTTTTGAGATGGAGTCTTGCTCCATCACCCAGGCTGGAGCGCAGTGGCGCAATCTCGGCTCACTGCAAGCTCCACCTCCCGGGTTCACGCCATTCTCCTGCCTCAGCCTCCTGAGTAGCTGGGACTACAGGCACCCGCCACCACACCTGGCTAATTTTTTGTATTTTTAGTAGAGATGGGGTTTCACCGTGTTAGCCAGGATGGTCTCAATCTCCTGACCTCGTGATCCGCCCACCTTGGCCTCACATTTTCTTTATCCATTCATCTGTTAGTGGACATTTAGGTTGTGTACACCTCTTGATTATTGTAAATAATACTGAAATGAACATGGGAATGCAGATATCTCTTCGAGATTCTGATTTCAATTCTTTTGGATAAATACCCAGAAGTGGCCAGGCGCAGTGGCTCACACCTGTAATTCCAGCACTTTGGGAGGCCGAGGTGGGTGGATCACTTGAGGTCAGGAGTTCAAGACCAGCCTGGCTGACATGGTGAAACCCTGTCTCTACCGAAAACACAAAAACTAGGCTGGGCACGGTGGCTCACGCCTGTAATCCCAGCACTTTGGGAGGCTGAGGTGGGTGGATCACTTGAGGTCAGGAGTTCAAGACCAGCCTGGCTGACATGGGGAAACCCTGTCTCTACTGAAAACACAAAAATTAGGCCGGGCACGTGGCTCATGCCTGTAATCCCAGCACTTTGGGAGGCCGAGGTGGGTGGATGACCTGAGGTCAGGAGTTTGAGACCAGCTTGGCCAACATGGTGAAACCCCGTCTCTACTAAAAATATAAAAATTAGTCTGCATGGTGGCAGATGCCTGTAATCCCAGCTACTCAGGAGGCTGAGGCAGGAGAATCGCTTGAACTCGGAAGATGGAGGTTGTAATGAGCCAAGATCACACCACTGCACTCCAGCCTGGGCGACAGAGTGAGACTCTGTCTCAAAAAACATACACACACACACACACACACACAAATTAGCTGGACATGATAGCACACCCCTGTAGTCCCAGCTGCTTGAGAGACCAAGGCACAAGAATCGCATGAACCCAGGAGGCGGAGGTTCCCGTGAGCCAAGATCGCACCATTGTACTCCATTCTGGGTGACAAGAGCGAAGCTCCGTCTCAAAAATAAATAAATAAATAAATACCCAAAAGTGGGACTGCTGGATCATATGGTAGTTCTATTTTTAATATTTTGAGGAACATTCACACAGTTTTCCACATTAGCTGTACCATTTTACATTCCCGCCAACAGTGCACGGGGTTTCCAATTCGCTCTCATTCTTGCCACACGTATTTTCTGGTTTTGGTGTTTTTTGTTTTTGTTTTTTATAGTGGCCATCCTAACAGGTATGAGGCAGCACCTCATTGTGATTTGGTGATATATATATATACATCTAGATTTTGTCCACAGTTCCTGGTTCACAGCTCCCATAGCTCTTGCTAGAATGCTGGAGTGCTGCAATCCTCTGAAGCAGGCCTCATTAAAAAAAAGAATCTCTTGGCCGGGTGTGGTGGCTCATGCCTGTAATCCCAGCACTTTGGGAGGCCAAGGTGGGTGAATCACGAGGTCGGGAGTTCAAGACCAGCCTGGCCAACATGGTGAAACCCCATCTTTACTACAAATACAAAAATTAGCCAGGTGTGGTGGCTGGCGCCTGTAGTCTCAGTTAGGAGGCTGAAGCAGGAGAATCGCTTGAACCTGGGAGGCGGAGGTTAGTGTGAGCGGAGATCGCTGCACTCTAGCCTGAGCAACAGAGCAAGAATCCGTCTCAAAAAAAAAAAAAAAAAAACTCTCTCTCTCTGTTTGACCTTCTGCTCTCCTTTCACCTGCTTCTTTTTCTCGCCAAGGCAGGAATCTTCCCCTACCTTTCTGTATTGAAACTGGCCATAAAGAAACTCTCTGACATACCTTGTCTGAGTGTAGTTGATGACACCTTCATTTCGGTAGGACTCCTGCCCATACCCTGGAGGAAGGAAAGCTGCACAGAGAGGCCAAGGAGCTGCTGAACACAAGGGCCTTGCTGGGGTTCCCCATTCAGGGTATTAGTATTAGATCGTGCCCTTTTTGACCAATCACCTTTCTACACATTTGTCCATGCTTGAGTCATGCCTATCCAATTAAGTCTCCATAAAAGGCCAAAAGGACAGGGCTTAGGGAGCTTCCGGATAGCTGACCATGTGGAGGTCATACAGGAGTTAAGAAGAAATTACTTAGGCAGATAGTAAGGGTACAGAAGTCTTTGGTAAGGTTCTCCTTTTAATGAAAAGCAGCCCCAAATTATTTTCCTTTCTAACGAAGAGTAGCCTGTAAAATCGAGCTGCAGACATAGATGTTGGCAGTTGTGCCAATCATGTTCAAGATGGTGGCTCCATCTTCCCTTCTCTTTGTCAGCCACGTGTACAGTAAAGAGCAGACAAGATGGCGAAGGCCAAGGGGAAAGTTCATTTGCATAATAAGATTAGGGTGAGGCAGCCAGCCTTCCCTGCATGCTATGTAATATCACACTTGATCAAACCAATCTGTGAGTCCTATGTAAATCAGGCACCACATCCTCAAATCTGACTATAAAATATGGCACATCCCCCACCTGCTGGTCTTTTCCTCTCAGAAGTCCCCAATCTCACCAAAGAGAGAGCTGTGCCAGACATGGTGGCTCATGCCTGTAACGCCAGCACTTTGGAAGGCCGAGGCGGACGGATCACGAGGTCAGGAGATCGAGACCATCTCTGGCTAACACAGTGAAACCCCATCTCTACTAAAAATACAAAAAATTAGCTGGGCGTTGTGGCATGCACCTGTAGTCCCAGCTACTCAGGAGGCTGAGGCAGGAGAATGGCATGAACCTGGGAGGCAGAGCTTGCAGTGAGCTGAGATCTCTGCCACTGCACTCCAGCATGGGTGGCAGAGGAGACTCTGTCTCAAAAAAAAAAAAAAAAAAAAAAAAAAAGAGGGAATCATGGAAACCCCAATTTGAAGCCAGTCGGTCAGAAGTTCTGGTGTGTGTAAGGGTGCAGTCTTGTGGGATTGAACCCTCAACTTGTGGGATCTGATGCTTACTTCAGGTAGATAGTGTTGGAATTGAATTGGAGGACACTCAATTCAGAATTGTCCATTGCAGAATTGGTTGTTTGCTTGGTGTTGGCAGGAGTTCCCCCCAACATTTGGTCACAGAAGACTTCTTTTTTTTTTTCTTTTTTCTTTTCCTTTTCTTTTTTTTCTTTTTTTTTTTTTTGAGACCAAGTCTCACTCTGTTGCCCAGGCTGGAGTTCAGTGGCGTGATCTCTGCTCACTGCAACCTCTGCTTCCCTGGTTCAAGCATTTCTCCTGCCTCAGCCTCCCCAGTAGCTGGGATTACAGGTGCCTGCCACCACACCTGGCTATTCTTTTTGTGTTTTTAGTAGAGATAGGGTTTCACCACGTTGGTCAGGCTGGTCTTGAACTCCTGACCTCGTGATCCACCCACCTTGGCCTCCCAAAGTGCTGGGATTACAGGTGTGAGCCACCGCACCCAGCCCGGTCACAGAAGACTTCTGTAGTGATTGTTACTGTGGTGTGAGAGCCAAGAAAAAAAACAGTTTGTGTGTTTTCTTCAGAGGTTTTGATTTGCATTTCCCTGGCGATTAAAGTTCTGATTTTTTAGTGGGTTCCTTAGGATTTACAGGATCTTATATATTTTCTTTTTTTGTTTTTGTTTTGTTTTGTTTGAGACAGAGTCTGACTCTGTCACCCAGGCTGAAGTGCAGTGGCACGATCTCAGCTCACTGCAAACTCTGCCTACCAGCTTCAAGGGATTCTCCTGCCTCAGACTCTGAGTAGCTGGGATTACAGGTGTGCACCACCATGCCCAGCTAATTTTTTGTATTTTTAGTAGAAACGGAGTTTCACCATGTTTGCCAGGCTGGTCTCAAACTGCTGATCTCAAATGATCTGCCCACTTTGGCCTCCCAAATGCTGGCATTACAGGCATAAGCCACCACGCCCGGCCTTGGATCTTGTATATTTTCTATATACAAGATCATGTAATCTATAGATAGTTTCACTTCTTTCTTTCCAATCTAGATGCCTTTTATTTCACTTTCTTGCTTAATTTTCCTGGCTAGAATCTCCAGTACGATACAGAATAAAAGTGGTAAGAGCAGACTTCCTTGTCTTATTTTGATCTGTCAGGAACTTTCACCATTAAGTATGATGTCAGCTGTGGGTTTTTCACAGATGCTCTTTATCAGGTAGAGGAAGTTGTCTTTTACTTGTAGTTTGTTGCATGGTTTTTTTCTTACGAAAGAATGTTGAATTTTGTCAAAGTTTTTTTCTGCATTTATTGAGATGATTAATTGCTTTTTTCCATTTATTCTAAAATTATGGTGTATTAAGTTAATGTATTTTCAGATATTGAACCAACCTTGCATTCCTGGGATCATTCACACTTGATCATGGTGTACTGTCCTTTTGATGTGGTGCTGGATTCTGTCTGCTGGTATTTGAAGATTTTTGCCTCTATATTAATAAGAAATACTGATCTGTAGTTTTCTTTCTTATGTCTGGCTTTGGCATCAGGGTAATACTGGCCTCATAAAAAGAGTTGGGAAATGTTGCCTCTTCTATTTTTTGAAAGAGTTTATGAAAAACTGGTATTAATTTTTCTCTAAATGTTTAGTTAAATACAGCAGTGAAGCCATGTGGGCATGAGCCTTTGTGGAAGTTTTTTTTTTTTTTTTTTTTTTTCTCGAGAGGGAGTCTCGCTCTGTTGCCCAGGCTGGAGTGCAGTGGCACGATCTCATCTCACTGCAAGCTCCACCTCCTGGGTTCACACCATTCTCCTGCCTCAGCTTCCCGTGTAGCTGGGACTACAGGCCCCCACCACAATGCCTGGCTAATTTTTTTTAGTAGAGACGGGGTTTTACGGTGTTAGCCAGGATAGTCTTGATCTCTTGACCTCGTGGTCTGCCCACCTTGGCCTCCCAAAGTGCTGGGATTACAGGCATGAGCCACCACGCCAACCTGTGGGAAGTTTTTTATTACTACTTCAATCTATTTACTTGTTATATGTCTATTCAGAATTTCCATTTCTTCCTGAAATTTGGTAGGTTTTTCTTGTTTTTCTAGGACTTTGTCCATTTTTCTAAGTTGTTTAATTAATTGGCATACAACTATTTATTGTATTCCTTTATAATACTTTTTATTTCTTTAAGGCTCATAGTAATGTCCCCAAGGTGTCTAATAAGAGGTCAGCTCTAGTTAAGTGGAGGCTGAAATAAATCATTTGAACCTCAAATAACTTTGGGGGAGGTCAGGTACTACATATATATATATATTTTTTTTTTTTTTGAGATGGGGTCTCACTCTGTTGCCCAGGCTGGAATGCAGTAGTGTGATCTTGGCTCACTGCAACCTCTGCCTCCCAGGGTCAAGTGATCCTCCCACCTCAGCTTCCCAAGTAGCTGGGAGCTGAGAGCACAGGCATGCACCACCACACCCGGCTAATTTTTTGTATTTGTTGTAGAGACCGGGTTTTGCCATGTTGCTCAAGCTGGTGTTGAATGCCTGAGCTCAAGTGATCCACCTAGCTTGGCCTCCCAAAGTGTTAGGATTACAGGCGTGAGCCACTGTGACCAGCCTAGTACTACATTTTAAATCTTTCATTTTTGCTGACATGAAAAGCTATTTATCTGTAAAAGTGGAACCTATCAATTAATCAGATTAAGCAAAAACTTTACATGTGGTCTGTCCAGAATAGGCAAATCCATGGAGACAATAATTAGATTAGTGGTTGCCAGGGACTTGGGGAGTAGGGAGGGGACAGGGAGTGGCTGCCAATTAGTATAGAGTTTCTTCCTGGGGTGAAAATATTTTGGAATTACATAGTGGTGACAGATGAACTTTGTGAATCAACTAAAAACCAAACCCACCAAACTGTACACTTTGAAAGGGTAAACTTAATGGTGTATGTTTTATATTCCAATAAAGCTGTTATTTTTTTTAAAAGGTTATATGGGCCAGGCTCAGTGGCTCACACCAGTAATCCTAGCACTTTGAGAGGCTGAGGCAGGTGGATCACTTGAGGTCAGGAGTTCGAGACCAGCCTGACCAACATGGTGAAACCTCGTCTGTACTAAAAATACAAAAATTAGCCAGGTGTGATGGCGGATGCCTGTAATCCCAGCTGCTCGGGAGCCTGAGGCAGGAGACTCACTTGAACCCAGGAGGTGGGGGCTACATTGAGCTGAGATTGTGCCACTGCACTCCAGCTTGGGCAACAGAGCAAGACTCTGTCTTCAAAAAGAAAAAGAAAAAAAAAAAAAAGGTGGCCGGGTGTGGTGGTTCATGCCTGTAATCCCAGCATTTTGGGAAGCCAAGGCGGGTGGATCCCAAGATCAGGAGATCGAGTCCAGCCTCACCAACATGATGAAACCCCGTCTCTACTAAAAATACAAAAAAAATTAGCTGGGTGTGGTGGCACGCGCCTGTAGTCCCAGCTACTCAAGAGGCTGAGGCAGAAGAATCGCTTGAACCTGGGAGGCAGAGGTTGCAGTGAGCCAAGATCGCGCCACTGCACTCCAGCCTGGTGACAGAGCAAGACTCCATCTCAAAAAAAAAAAAAAAAAAGTTATATGTGAGCTCTGTTCCTAATTTTAAGTTATGCTGTATGTTCCTACCTTTCAATGATGGAATATGAAAGGAGAACAAAAAAGGAAAAGAAAAGAGATAAGGGCTCTCTTACTGTCAACTTACTGTATTACCCTTCTAAAATATAAACCAGGCCGGGCATGGTGGCTCACGCCTGGATTCGCAGCCCTTTGGGAGCCTGAGCCGGGCAGATCACCTGAGGCCAGGAATTTGAGACCAGCCTGGCCAACATGGTAAAACCCTCTCTCTACTAAAAATACAAAAATTAGCTGGGCATGGTGTCACGCACCTGCAATCCCAGCCACTCAGGAGGTTGAGGCAGGAGAATCACTTGAACCTAGGAGGCGGAGGTTGCAGTGAACATAGATTGAGCCACTGCACTCCAGCCTGGGTGACAGAGCAAGACTACATCTCAAAAAAAAAAAAAAAAAAAAAAAAAAAAAAAAAAAAAGCTGGACGTGGTGGCTCACACCTATAATCCCAGCACTTGGGGAGGCCAAGGCAGGTGGATCACCTGAGGTCAGGAGTTGGAGACCAGCCTGGCCAACATGTGAAACCCTGTCTCTACTAAAAATACAAAAATTAGCCGGGTGTGGTGGCGGGTGCCTATAATCCCAGGTACTTGGGAGGCTGAGGCAGGAGAATCTCTTGAACCCCACAGGCAGAGGTTGCAGTGAGCTGACATCATGCCACTGCACTCCAGCCTGGACAACAGAGCAAGACTTTGTCTCAAAAAAAAAAAAAAAAAAAAGGACCGGGCGCGGGGGCTCACACCTGTAATCCTAGCACTTTGGGAGGCCGAGGTCAGGGGATCACGGGGTCAGGAGATCGAGACCATCCTGGTTAACATGGCGAAACCCCGTCTCTACTAAAAATACAAAAAATTAGCCGGGCGTGGTGGCGGGTGCCTGTAGTCCCAGCTACTCAGGAGGCTGAGGCAGGAGAATGGCGTGAACCCGGGAGGCGGAGCTTGCAGCGAGCCGAGATCATGCCACTGCACTCCAGCCTGGGCGAAAGTGCGAGACTCTGTCTCAAAAAACAAAGTGATTAAGTTTGAACTGACAAGTAGTTTGTTTTCTCTACTTCTTCTCACTGATCTCCTCCTTTCAATTAATGAGTGCCCAGATAAGCTCTGTCCTCAATCTGTCATGCAGCCTAAGGGTGACTGCACACATTGGTAAATGAGTTTGATATTCCTGTGGCCCAGATTGCTCAGCCCTTGATCATGTTTTCCTTTTCCTTCACATCCACCTATGATGCTCAAGCATCAGGTACAATCCTGACATCCCAAACTTCTATTTTTTCACCTGTTAACTGGTGCAATCAATGACATCACTCACACCAACCGGGCATGAGGGAAAAGTACAAATTATCACATCCTGTCTATATTTGTAAATGTCTTCATCAACATTCAAATGTGCAAATGTTTTTACTGCAAGGCTCTGAAGCTGACTAACATGATAAAATGCTCTCATTCCTTCTAGCAGAAAATCCAGTCTTCTTATCCCAGCCCTCAAGGTCTTCTTTGCCATCTGCTGCTCCAATTGTTCTCCACACAACTCCTGTTTTTTTTTATTGATACATAATATATTCCAGGCCAGGCGCAGTGGCTCACACCTGTAATCCCAGCACTTTGAGAGGCCAAAGCAGATGGATCACCTAACGTCAGGAATTCAAAACCAGCCTGACCAATATGGTGAAACCCCATCTCTACTAAAAATACTAAAATTAGCTGGGTGTGGTGGCGGGCGCCTGTAATCCCAGCTACTCGGGAGGCTAAGGCAGGAGAATTGCTTGAAACCAGGAGGCGGAGGTTGCAGTGAGCCAAGATTGTGCAATTGCACTCCAGCAACAGAACAAGATGCTGTCTAAAAAAGAAATATATATATTATATATATCTCACATATATAATATATCACATATATTATATAATATATCACATATATTATATAATATATCACATATATTATATAATATATCACATATATTATATATCACATATATTATATAATATATCACACATATCATATATAATATATATCACATATACCACATATATTATATATGATATATAATATACCACATATATATGATACATAATATACCACATATATTATATATGATACATAATATATCACATATATTATATATGATACATAATATATCACATATATTATATATGATACATTATATATCACATATATTATATATCATATATAATCTATCACATATATTATATATCATATATGATATAATATGTGTTGCATATGATATATCATATATGTCATATATATATACACCATGCTTATGGGGTCCATGAGAGTATTTGTTACATGCATAGAATGTGTAATGATCAAGCCAGGGTATCTGGGGTACTCATCACCTTGAGTATTTCTCATTCCTATGGGTTGGGAGTAATTCAAGTTCTCTTCTAGTTACTTTGAAATATACAATTCATTGCGGCCAACTATAATCACCCTACTCTGCTATCAGATATTAAAACTTTTTTTTTTTTTTTTTTTGAGACTGAGTGTTGCTCTGTGGGCCAGGCTGGAGTGCAGTGATCTTGGCTCAGTGCAACCTCTGCTTCCCAGGTTCAAGCAATTCTCTTGCCTCAGTCTCCGAAGTAGCAGGGATTACAGGCACCTGCCACCACGCCTGGCTAATTTTTTTTTTCCCAGAAGAGGTGGGGTTTTGCCATGTTGGCCATGCTGGTCTCGAACTCCTGGACTGAAGCAATCCACCTGTGTTCACCTCCCAATGTGCTAGGATTACAGGTGTGGGCCATCACGCCCAGCCTAATTCTGTTTTATAGTCAAATAGTATTCCATTCTGTATACATACCATAGTTGATTTATCCACTCCTCCACTGATAGATACTTAGGTTGATTCCATATCTTTGCTTTGTGGATAATGTGGATAATGATGTGGTAAGAATATGACAACTCTTTTTTTTTCCTTCAAGACAGGGTCTTGCTCTGTTACCCAGGCTGGAATGCAGTGGTGCAATCACAGCTCACTGTGGCCTTGAATTCCTAGGTTCAAGTGATCCTCCTGCCTTGGCCTCCCAAAGCACTGGGACTATAGGCATGTACCACCACACCTGGCTATTTTTTTAAATTTTATGTAGAGACAGTCTCACTCTGTTGCCCAGGCTGGTCTCTAACTCCTGGCCTCAAGCAATCCTCCTGCCTTAGCCTCCCAAAATTTTGTGATTACAGACATGAGCCACCATGCCTAACCAAGACAAGGTTTACTTTTAAAAAGTTAGAAGGGGCCAGGCACGGTGGGTCACGCTTATAATCCCAGCACCTTGGGAGGCCGAGGCGGGCAAATCACCTGAGGCCAGGAGTTCAAGACCAGCCTGGCCAACATGGTGAAACCCTGTCTCTACTAAAAAAAAAAAAAAATTAGCCAGGCATGGTGGCAGGCGCCTGTAACCCCAGCTACTCGGGAGGCTGAGGCAGGAGAATCGCTTGAACCCAGGAGGCAGAGGTTGCAGTGAGCCGAGATCACACCATTGCACTCCAGCCTGGGTGACAAGAGTAAAACTCCACCTCAAAAAAAAAAAAAAAAGTTAAAAGGCATCAGGTTAAAGATAGTAGACTAAACACATGTATTTACTTCTGTTCTTGCCCCAACCATAATAAAATGGCAGTAAGAGAATCTTTCTAATGCCACACACCCACAGGAAGAGTAAGAATAGGAAAGAAGACAATAGGAACAAAAATGTTTAAGCCAGGTACTAATAGATGGACTCATGGTAACCAATTTACTAGAACCAAGGAAGTGGAATCGAGCTGGCATTGGAAAAAATGAGAAATTGCCAGGTTTTCTTTGCAGAAGCCACAAAAGACATAGAAATTGGCACCTTCAGGCAGGAATTGGAAGAATCTTCTGAAGGGACTGTGATCAAGCCAAGAGGAAAGTCCTGAAGACACTGACATCAGGAGCTCCCTGGGAAGCCACCAGCAAGGTCACCCCCTAGCACACAGTGCCACACAGTGGAGAGAGGTTTTTGTTTGTTTGTTTTTGAGATTGGGTCTCACTCTGTCACCCAGGCTGCAGTGCAGTAGCACAATTACAGCTCACTGCAACCTCAAACTCGTGGGCTCGATCGTCCTCCCACCTCAGCCTTCCTGGTATCTGGGACTACAAGTGTGCACCACCGTGCCTGATTTATTTTTTTTCTTTTTTTTTTTTGAGATGGAGACTTACTCTGTCGCCCCGGCTGAAGTGCAGAGGCACGATCTCAGCTCACTGCATCCTCTGCCTCCCTGTTCAAGTGATTCTCTTGCCTCAGCCTCCTGAGTAGTTGGGATTACAGGCGTCCACCACCACGCCTGGCTAATTTTTGTATTTTTAATGGAGACGGGGTTTCACCATGTTGACCAGACAGATCTCGAACTCCTGACCTCATGACCCGCCCGCCTTGGCCTCCCAAAGTGCTGAGATTACAGGCGCGAGCCACCATGGTCAGCTTTATTTTTTTATTTTTTGTAGCGATGAGGTCTTGTTATGTTACCCAGGCTGGTCTTGAACTCCGGACTCAAGAGATCCACCTGTCTTGGCCTCCCAAAGTGCTGGGATTGCAGGCATGAGCCACTGTGCCCTCAGCCTGGGGAACTTTTAAAAGGCTTTTAATAGCTCCAGCTTTAGTATGCACAGACACCCAAGATTCACCACATGTTTGAGGAAGGCATCCAATATAGAAGACAGAGGGTCGGGAGCGGTGGCTCACACCTGTAATCCCAGCACTTTGGGAGGCCGAGGCGGGCGGGTCATGAGGTCAGGAGTTCGAGACCAGCCTGGTCAACATGGTGAAACCCCGTCTCTACTAAATATACAAAAATTAGCCAGGCATATGGTGGCGGGCACCTGTAATCCCAGCTACTCAGGAGGCTAAGGCAGGAGAATCACTGGAACCCGGGAGGCGGAGGTTGCAGTGAGCTGAGATCTCGCCATTGCACTCCAGTCTGGGCAACAGAGCAAGACTGTCTCAAAATAATAATAATAATAATAAAGACAGAGGCTGAAAGGGTGAATGGATAAACAAACTGTGGTACCTACATACAGTGGAATATTATTCAGAATTTTTTTTTAAATAGGAAATTTTGATACATGCTACAACATGGCTGAACTTTGAGGACATTATACTATGTGAAATAACCCTGTCCCCAAAAGACATATACTGCATGATTCCACTTATGTGAGGTACCTGGAGTCAGAGTCATAGAGATAGAAAGTAGAGTGATGGTTGCCAGGGGCTGAGGGGAGGGGAGAGAGGGGAGTTGTTTAGTGAGTTCAGAGTTTCAGTTTTGCAAGATGAAGAGTTCTGGAGATTGGTTGCACCACAGTGTGAATGTACTCAACACCACTGAACTGAACACTAAAAAATGGCTCAGATGGTACTTTGGGAGGCCGAGGCGGGTGGATCACCTGAGGTCAGGAGTTGGAGACTAGCCTGGCCAACATGGTGAAACCCCATCTCTACTAAAAATACAAAAATTGGCCAGGCGCACATCTGTAATCCCAGCACTTTGGAAGGCCAAAGTGGGTGGATCACCTGAGGTCAGGAGTTCCAGACCAGCCTGGCCAGCATGGTGAAACCCTGTCTCTACTACAAATACAAAAATTAGCCGGACGTGGTGGCACACACCTGTAATCCCAGCTACTCGGGAGGCTGAGGCAGGAGAATTGCTTGAGCCTGGGAGATGGAGGCTGCAGTGAGTGGAGATCGTGCCATTGCACTCCAGCCTGGCCAAGAAAGCGAGACTCTGTCTCAAAAAAAAAAAAAAAAGGTACATTTATGTTGTGTGTATTCTACCACAATCACAATTAACTTTTTATTTATTTATTTATTTTTGAGACGGAGTCTTGCTCTGTCACCCAGGCTGGAGTGCAGTGGTGCAATCTCGGCTCACCGCAACCTCCACCTTCTGGGTTTAAGCAATTCTCCTGCCTCAGCCTCCCGAGTAGCTGGGATTACAGCCTTGTGCCATCACGCCCAGCTAATTTTTTGTACTTTTAGTGGAGACGGGGTTTCTCCATGTTGGTCAGGCTGGTCTCAAACTCCTGACCTCAGGTGATCCGCCTGCCTTGGCCTCCCAAAGTGCTGGGATTACAGATGTGCGCCTGGCCAATTTTTGTATTTTTAGTAGAGATGGGGTTTCACTATGTTGGCCAGGCTAGTCTCTAACTCCTGACCTCAGGTGATCCACCTGCCTCAGCCTCCCAAAGTGTGGGATTACAGGCGTGCAGGCGTGAGCTACCACACCCAGCCTACAATGAGTGCATTCTTTTTTTTGAGACAGAGTCTAGCTCTGTTGCCCAGGCTGGAGTGCAGTGGCACAATCTCGGCTCACCACAACCTCTGCCTCCCGGGTTCAAGTGATTCTCCTGCCTCAGCCTCCAGAGTAGCTGGGACTACAGGCGTGCAAGACCATGCCCGGCTAATTTTTGTATTTTTAGTAGAGACAGGGTTTCACTATGTTGGCCAGGCTGGTCTCGAACTTCTGACCTCATGATCCATCCACCTTGGCCTCTGAAAGTGCTGGGATTACAGGCGTGAGCCACTGCGTCTGGCCATGAGTGCATTCTTATAAAGCCCAAAACAGGCAGGAACTAAGCCTGTTTAGAAATGCATACATGGTGCAGCTGGGCGAGGTGGCTGATGCCAGTAATCCCAGCACATTGGGAGGCCGAGGCAGGAAGATCACTTGAGCTCAGGAATTTAAGACCAGCCTGGGCAACATTGCAAGACCCTGTCTCTACAAAAAATTTAAAAATTAGTCGGGTGTAGTGGCACGCATGTGTAGTCCCAGCTATTCTGGGGGCTGAGGTGGGAGGACTGCTTGGAGCCCAGGAAGCTGAAGCTGCAGTGAGCTGTGATTGCACCACTGCACTCCAGCCTCCGGTACAGAGCAAGACCCTATCTCAAAATAAAACAAAACAAAATAATATGAAATAAAACCAATAGAAAATGGAATATGTTTGAATGTGATAAAGGATTGACATCTCAAGGTAGCATTCAGGATTGAACTAGTGTTACATAGCAAAAAAACACAGCAGCTAAAATGTGACATAATGAACTCAGTGTGGTGGAGGGGAAAGAAGGAACAACAGTGCAGGGAAGAAGTGTTTGTGGAAAGGGCATGGTTCAGCTGTGAACAGTGTTTACATAGCTATAGGATATAGACTCTGAATATCTGTGTACCCAGAACCGAGGCACAGTGACATGGAAGAATGAAAACAGGAAGTGCACACGTGCATATGTAGGAATAGAGATGTGGGCTGTCGGGGAGAGGTGGAAGAATTGTAAAGCCTCAACCTTCAAAATGATAACAGGTAGTGCCTAAAACCGAGAAATCAGCAAGTACAATATGAACATGCTGTTTAGAGGCATGGAAGTCAATACCAATGGCCCAGCCAAAGCGGTGGAACGTTCTTGCCTCTGGGGAACAGGAAATGGGTCATGAAGGAGCCCTGGTTTTTCATAATAAGCCTATAGAGCCCAGCTTCAGTGGCTCATGCCTATAATCCCAGCACTTTGGGAGGCCGAGGCGGGAGGATCACTTGAGCCCAGGAGTTCAAGACAAGCCTGGGCAACATGATAAGACTCCATCTTTACAAAAAATTGAAAAAATTAGCTGGATGTGGTGGCATGCACCTGTACTCCTAGCCACTTGAGGGGCTGAAATGGGAGGATTGCTTCAGCCCAGGAGTTCAAGGCTGCAGTGAGCAATGATCACACCACTGCACTCCAGCCTGGGAGACAGAGTGAGACCTTGTCTCAAAGAAAAAGAAAAGCCAGGAGGCCAGGTGCCGTGATTCATGCCTGTAATCCCAGCACTTTGGAGGCTGAGGTGGGCAGATCACTTGAGGTCAGGAGTTCGAGACCAGCCTGGCCAACATGGTGAAACCCTGTCTCTACTGAAAATACAAAAATCAGCTGGTGCAGTGGCGCACGCCTGTAATCCCAGCTACTTGGGAGGCTGAGGCAGGAAAATTGCTTGAACCTAGGAGGCAGAGGTTGCAGTGAGCTGAGATTGCACCACTGCACTCCAGCCTGGGTGACAGAGCGAGACTCCATCTCAACAAAAAAAGAAAGGAAAGGAAGGAAAGAAGGAAGGAAGGAAGGAAGGCCGGCTGGCCAGGTGCAGTGGCTGACACCTGTAATCCCAGAACTTTGGGAGGCATAAGTGGGAGGATGACTTGAGCCCACAAGTTCCAGACCGGCCTGGGCAATGTACTGAGTCTCCACAAAAAATCTGTAAAAAAATTAGCCAGAAGGCCGAGGCGGGTGGATCACCTGAGGTCAGGAGTTCGAGACCATCCTGGCCAATATGGAGAAACCCCGTCTCTACTAAAAATACAAAATTAGCCAGGCATGGTGGTGCATGCCTGTAATCCCAGCTACTCAGAAGCTGAAGCAGGAGAATCACTTGAACCTGGGAGGCAGAGGTTGCAGTAAGCCGAGATCACGCCATTGCACTCCAGCCTGGGCAAGGAGAGTGAAATTCTTTCTCAAAACAAAAAAAAAAAAAAAAAAGTTAGGCATAGTGGCACACACCTGTAGTTGAGAGGCTGAGATGGGAGGATTGCTGGAGCCCAGGAGGTAGAGACTGCAGTGAGCTGAGATTGCACCACTGCCCTCCAGCCTGGGTGACAGACTGAGACCCTGCCTCAGAAAAAAAGAAAAGAAAAGGCCTGGCATGGTGGCTCACACCTATAATCCCAGCACTTTGGCAGGTGGATCCTCTGAGGGCAGGAGTTCGAGACCATCATGGCCAACATGGTGAAACCCCATCTCTACTAAAAATACAAAAATTAGCCAGGTGTGGTGGTGGGAGCCTGTAATGGCAGCTACTCGGAGGCTGAGGCAGGAGAATCACTTGAACCCAGGAGGCAGAGGTTGCAGTGAGTTGAGATCACACCACTGCACTCCAGCCAGGGTGACAGAGTGAGACTCTTGTCTCAAAAAAAAAAAAAAAAAAAAAAAAGTCCAACTGTGCTTTCGCATACGGGTTGCCCCCTTACACACAGGCTGTGTGGTTTTCAGTCCCCTTTGGGCCTGAGCCTACCCTCCTGCCACTGCAGCGCAGGCAACAGGCATGTGACTAAAGCAGCCATCTGCGAAGCAGATCCCCAGCCCCGGCTGTTCCCTCCCCATCCATTAGAGTTACTGTTGGCTGTTCGGGTCACCCCATCTGAGGCTGAGGCTCAGACATCACAGAGCAGAGTATAGCTTTTCCCTCTTTGCCCTTCCCAAACTCCACCCACAGAATCAACGAGCATTTGAAAAAAAATTTTAAAAGGTGGTTGTTTCATGCCACTAAATTTTAGGATCGTTTACCACACAGTCGTAAATAAATGAAAGCTAAGGGAAAAAGCAGTATGTAATTGTGTATTAATGTACTTGAGGTGAACAAGACAATGCCTATGACTATTAGGATGCTAAATTAATCATAGGATGCTAAATTAATGAACAATTATCTCATTGCATGTGCTAAATATTTATCTGTGTTCCAATACTGAACTAATATGTATCATTTTATTTATCATTTCAAGAATATCCAACCTCCTCCCGCCTCCCCAAAAAACCAGCCACTCCTTCATCCCTTTTGGGTCCTGATGAAGAGGCAATCGGAATAGCATTTATAGGAGCCAAAGTGGCTGCACAGGAAGTTCTGTAATAAAAGAAGATGTAAGAAGAGCCGCGTAACCCAGGGATAAACACAAAAGCTGAGCATAAACCTATGAGAACAGTGTCGGGATGGCTGTAACTCGGAATGAGCTGAGATTACAAAACATGCTATAGACAACAAAAAGGGCTTTGATAGCTATATCTGGAGCAAGAAAAAGGAAGAAATAGGCCCATTGCTTAGGGTAGATGTTGTAATACGAACAGATGACCAAGAGGAAGCAGAAGCTCTCCACTTTCATTTAGTTTCTCTTTTTTCTTTTTTCTTTCTTTTTTCTTTTTTTTTTTTGAGACAGACTCTCTCACTCTGTTCCCCAGGCTGGAGCGCAGTGGTGCAATCATAGCTCACTGCAGCCTCCACCTTCCAGGCTCCAGGGATCCTCCCACTTCAGCCTCCCAAGTAGCTGGGACTACAGGCATGCACTGCCATGCTCAGCTTATTTATTTATTTATAGAGCTGGAGTCTTCCTATGTTGCCCAGGCTAGTTTTGAACTCTTGGCTCGGCCTGGCACAGTGGCTCACGCCTGTAATCCCAGCACTTTGGGAAGCCGAAGTGAGCAGATCACTTGAGGTCAGGAGTTCAACCAGCCTGGCCAACAGGGTGAAACCCCGTCTCTACTAAACATACAAAAATTAGCCGGGCGTGGTGGCACGCACCTATAATCCCAGCTACTCGGGAGGCTGAAGCATGAGAATTGCTTGAATTTAGCAGACAGAGGCCTCAGTGAGTTGAGTTCCCACCATTACACTCCAGCCTGGGCGACAGAATGAGACTCCGTCTTAGGAAAAAAAAAAAAAAAAGAAAGAAAGAAAGAAAGAAAAGAAAAGAAAAAAACTTGGCTGGGTGTGGTGGCTCACACCTGTAATCCCAGCACTTTGGGAGGCTGGTGGGGAGGACTGGTCTCAAGCCCAGGAGCTTGAGACCAGCCTGGGCAACATGCCAAAACCCCATCTCTACAAAAAAAAAAAAAAATATATATATATATATATATATAAATACAAAAATTAGCTGGACATGGTGTTGTGTGCCTGTAGTTCTAGCTACTTGGGAGGCTGAAGCTGGAGAACTGCCTGAGCCTGGGTGGTCGAGTCTACAGTGAGCCATGATGGTGCCTCTGCACTCCAGCCTGGGGGACAGAGCGAGACCTTGCCTCAAAAAAAAAAAGGTGGGGGGAGGAATTAAAAATATATATATTATAATAGACACTGCTGTAACTGTCTGCTCAGCACTTTCTGGGGATGGTGCCCGAATTTTCCTTGGGAAAACCATCCCTTCCCTAGCCTACTTTATGTCATGCCAGTAGAGATAACTAAACCCCCAATTCCACACTGATTCAGGTTGAAGGATTTGCACAGGCTTCAAACAAAACTAGTAACTGGCCAGGCATGGTGGCTCATGCCTGTTATCAAAGCACTTTCAGAGGCTGAGGTGAGTGGATCGCTTGAGGCCAGGAATTTGAGACCAGCATGGCCCACATGGCGAAACCCCGTCTCTACTAAAAATACAAAAATTAGCCGGGCGTGGTGGCGGGCGCCTGTAATCCCAGCTACTCGGGAGGCTGAAACAGGAAAATCACTCGAACCCAGAAGGTGGAGGTTGCAGTGAACCAAGATCGCACCATTGCACTCCAGCCTGGGTGACAGAGGGAGACTCTGTCTCAAAAAAACTAGTAACCAATAAGAGTCAAATCTAGGCCTTGCATTACAAGAGACAGAGACAGGGAGAAAGAGAGACAGAGAGAGAAGAGCTTTCCCTTGCTGGAGTTACTGAAAAAACCAGACACGAATCTGCAAGTACTAGCTACCATCTGGCTACTCTGAGAGGAGGGGGTGGCTAAGAATGGAACCAACTCAGAAGAAAGTTGAGCTAAGGGAGGTATCAAAGTCCTAATGATACTGTTTGAGTCAGTGGAGCCAACTGTGTCTTCACAGTCAGTAAGCCAATGCACCTCCTTTCTTGCTTGAGTCCTTTTGAGTTGGGTCTTTGAAGACTTGTTACTGAAAGATTCCTGCCTACTACAACCTCATCAGGGCCGTGTTTTAGGCATATCTGAGGAGGAAGGAGACAGACAGAAAGGAACCTAGTTAAGACTAGCCTGGGGCCGGGCGCAGTGGCTCATGCCTGTAATCCCAGCACTTTGGGAGGCCGAGGCGGGCACATCACGAGGTCAGGAGTTCAAGACTAGCCTGGCCAACATGGTGAAACCCCATCTCTACTAAAAATACAAAAATTAGCCAGGCGTGGTGGTGGGCACCTGTAATCCCAGCTACTCGAGAGGCTGAGGCAGGAGAATTGCTTGAACCCAGGAGGTGGAGGTTGCAGTGAGTTGAGATCGAGCCACTGCTCTCCAGCCTGGGTGACAGGGCAAGACTCTGACTCAGGGGAAAAAAAAAGAACCAGCCTGGGCAATATAGCCAGACTGTCGTGTCTACAAAAAATTAAAAAAATTAGGCCAGGCGCAGTGGCTGTCACCTGTAATCCTAGCACTTTGGGAGGCCAAGGCAGGTGGATCACTTGAGGTCAGGAGTTTGAGACCAGCCTGGCCAACATGGTGAAACCCATCCTAATAAAAATACAAAAAGAATTAGCCAGATGTGGTATTGTGTACCTGTAGTGCCAGCTACTTGGGAGGCTGAGGAAGGGAGATCATTTGAGCCTGGGAGGTTGAGACTGCAGTGACTATGATCATGCCACTGCACTCTAGCCTGGGCAACAGAGCGAGACCCTGTCTCAAAAAAAAGGAAAGAAATGAAATGAAAAGAAAGGCCAGGCGCAGTGGCTCACACCTGTACCTGTAATCCCAGCATGATGGGAGGCCAAGGTGGGCAGATCTCTTGAGACCAGGAGTTCAAGACTAGCCTGGGTAACATGGTGAACTTCGTCTCGATACAATACAATAGTAAAGGCAAAGTGACATGAGAATCACAAGGAAATATCAGACAAACCCAAACTGAGGGACATTCTACAAAATAACTGACCTATAATCTTCAAAAGTCTACGGTCATGAAAGACCAGAATACTACTACTAATAATAAGAAGAATAAATAACTATTTCAGGCCAGGCATGGTGGCTCATGCCTGTAATCCCAGCACTTTGGGAGGCCAAGGTGGGCGGATCATTTGAGACCAGCCTGGGAAACACGGTGAAACCCCATCTCTACCAAAAATACTAAAATTAGCTGGGCATGGTGACACATGCTTGTGGTCCCAGCTACTCAGAAGATTGAGGTGAGAGGATCATTTGAGCCTGAGAGGCAGAGGTTGCAGTGAGCCATGACCGCACCACTGCAGTCCAGCCTGGGCGACACAGCATGACACTGCCTCAAAAAAAAAAAAAAAAAAAAGAAAGAAAGAAAGAAAAAAAGAAGTGCCAGACCTTGAAAATCACAAAAAGCTAATAACTGGTTTAAGATTTAATCTGGAGCCAGCCGAAGTGGCTCATGACTGTAATCCTAGCACTCCGAAAGGCCGAGGTGAGAGGATCACTTGAGCCTAGAAATTTGAGACCAGACTGGGCAACATTAGCTAGAACCCTTCTCTACAAACATTCTAAAAATTAGCCAAGCCAGGCACGGTGGCTCACATCTGTAATCCCAGCACTTTGGGAGGCCAAAGCGGGCAGATCACTTGAGGTCAGGAGTTTGAAACCTGCGTGGCCAACATGGTGAAACCCCATCTTTACTAAATATATAAAAATTAGCCAGGCATGGTGACGTGTGCCGGTAATCCCAGCTACTTGTAAGGCTGAGGCAGGAGAAACGCTTGAACCTGGGAAGTAGAGGTCAAGGTGAGCCGAGATTGTGCCATTGCATTCCAGCCTGGGCACAGAGGGAGACTCCATCTCAAAAAAAAAAAAAAAATGCTGGGCGCAGTGGCTCACACCTGTAATCTCAGCACTTTGGGAGGCCGACGCGGGCGGATCACGAGGTCAGGAGATAGAGACCATCCTGGCTAAGACGGTGAAACCCCCTCTCTAATAAAAATACAAAAAATTAGCCAGGCATGGTGGCACACGCATGTAGTTCCACCTACTCAGGAGGCTGAGGCAGGAGACCCGGGAGGCAGAGGTTGCAGTGAACTGAGATTGCACCATTGCACTCCAGCCTGGGCAACAGAGCAAGACTCCGTTTCAAAAACAAAAAAAAAATTAGCTAGGCGTGGTTGTGTGTGCTAGGCATGGTGGCAGGATCAGTTAAGCCTAAGAGTTTGAGCCTGCAGTGACCTATGATGCCACTACACTACACTCCAGCCTGGGCAACAGAGCAAGACCCTGTGCTAGAAAAATAATTCTGCCGGGCACAGTGGCTCACGCCTGTATTCCTAGCACTTTGGGAGGCCGAGGCAGGTGGATCATGAGGTCAGGAGATGGAGACCATCCTGGCTAACACGGTGAAACCCCGTCTCTACTAAAAATACAAAAAATTAGCCGGGCATGGTGGCAGGTGTCTGCAGTCCCAGCTACTCAGGAGGCTGAGGCAGGAGAATGGTGTGAACCTGGGAGGCGGAGCTTGCAGTGAGCTGAGATCGCACCACTGCACTCCAGCCTGGGTGACAGAGCGTAAGCTTCCACATCGTTTTCCCTCTCTCCCTTTTTTTTGGGGGGTGGGGGTGGGGGCAGGGTCTCTCACTGTCACCCAGGCTGGAGTGCAGTGGCACCATCAGAGCTCACTGCAACCTCAACCTCCTGGGCTCAACTGATCCTCCTGCCTCAGCCTCCCAAGTAGCTGGGATTACGGACGCACGCCACCACACCCAGCTCATTTTTGTGTTTTTGGTAGAGATGGGATCTCACTATGTTGCCCAGGCTGGTCTCCAGCTGCTGGGGTCAAGCAATCAGCCTGCCTCAGCCTCCCAAAGTGCTGGAATCACAGAGGTGAGCCACCATGACCAGCCAGCATCATTTTCCAGTTAAATGTTAATAGTATCTACTTCATATGGCTGCTGTGAGGATTACAGGAGGTAGTGTACATAAAAGTGCCTGGCAAGCCAGGTGCCGTAATCTCAGCACTCTGGGAGGCCAATGTGGGTGGATCACCTGAGGTCAAGAGTTTGAGACCAGCCTGGCCAACATGGTGAAACCTCGTCTCTACTAAAAATAACAAAAATTAGCCGGGCGTGGTGGCTGGCGCCTGTAATCCTAGCTACTTGGGAGGCTGAGGTGGGAGAATGACTTGAACCCAGGAGGTAGGGGTTGCAGTGAGCTTGCACTCCTGCCTGGGTGATAGAGCAAGACTCCGTCTCAAAAAAACAAACAAACAAAAAGTGCCTGGCACAGAAGAGATGGCAAGTCTACATTAGTTGAATATGCGTCTATGAACCAGAACAAATCCCAGTCCAGTCCTCCAAGGAAATGCCAACCTCAGTCACTAGAGGGGAATCTCAGTCACACTCTAACTGAGCTTCCAGCAGCAGGAGGTGGCAGCTTGCAGCTCTGATACACCAGCCTTTCCTATGCTGGGAAACTCACTCCCACTCAGCAAACCTGGCTCCATGCTGAACTCCATAGTGTTTTCTCTGAGTCACTATATTCTCCCGCAGTTGCAAAATGATCTGGCAAAAGTCCCTCTAGGGTTTTTACTGCTTACTGAGTAACATCCAAACTCCTTGCCAGAATCCAGAGCCTTCCTAATCTGGCCCCAACCTACCTCTCCAGGCTGAAACCTCATCATTTTTTTACTGCAGCCATGCTGGACAAGTTATGCTTCTGCCTTTATGCCTCAGCTCACCCCGATCCTTCTCCTTCATGCCTTTCTTCAGTCCCTACCTTCTGCAACCCTACTTTTTCTCTTCTTCTTTTTGTTTTTTGTTTTTGAGACGGAGTGTTGCTCTGTCGCCCAGGCTGGAGTGAAGTGGTGCAATCTCAGCTCACTGCAACCTCCTCCTCTCGGATTCAAGCGATTCTCCTGCCTCAGTCTCCCAAGTAGCTTGGATTACAGGCACGTGCCACCATGCCCAGCTAATTTTTGTATTTTTAGTAGAGACGGGGTTTCACCATGTTGGTCAGGCTGGTCATGAACTCCTGACCTCAGGTGACCCACCTGCCTTGGCCTCCCAAAGTGCTAGGATTACAGGTGTGAGCCACCATGCCCAGCCTACTTTTTCTTTTTTAAAAAAATTTTTTGGCCCGTTGCGGTGGCTCACGCCTGTAATCTCAACACTTTGGGAGGCCGAGGAGGGCAGATCATGAGGTCAGGAGTTTGAGACCAGCCTGGCCATGGTGAAACCTCATCTCTACTAAAAATACAAAAAGTAGCCAGGCGTGGTAGTGGGTGCCTGTAATCCCAGCTACTCGGGAGGCTGAGGCAGGAGAATCAGTTGAACCTGGGAGGCAGAGGTTGCAGTGAGCCGAGATCGGCACCATTGCACTCCAGCCTGGGCAACAAGAGCGAAACTCCCTTTAAAAAAAAAAAAATTATTGTAGAGACAGTGTCTCCCTCTGTTGCCCAGGCTGGAGTGCCATGTTGCAATCACAGCTCACAGCAGCCTTGACCTCCTGGGGCTCAAGCGATTTCCCCACCTCTGGAGTAGCCAGGACCACAGGCATGCGCCACCACACACAGCTAATTTTTGTCTTTTTGTAGAGATGGAGTCTTCCTATGTTGCCCAGGGTGGTCTCAAACTCTTGGTCTCAAGGGATCCTCCTGCCTTGACCTCTCAAAGTGCTAGGATTACCAGTGTGAGCCCCCACACTTGGCCTGTTTATTTATTATTTTAGAGACAGGGTATCAATATTATTAAAAGAGAAAGAGGAAGAAAAAGAAATACAGACAGGGTCTCACTCTGTCACCCTGGCTGGAGTGCAGTGGTGCAATCATAGCTCACTGAAGCCTCAAATTCCTGGGCTCAAGTGATCCTCCTGCCTCGGCCTCCCAAACAAAGCACTGGGAGTGAGCCACTGCACTGGGGCCTAAATTGATTTATATATTTTATCTCTTCAATAGCTTGGAGTGTGTATTTTATCTCTTCAGTAGATCGGAGGCCTCCACCAAGAAGCCAGTAGGTAATGTGCCCAGGGTAACACAGGGTAAATAAGTGGCAAGGATGGAATTCTTTTTTTCTTCTTTTTCTTATTCTTCATCATTCAACTTGAACAAAGATCGGATTCTATCCCAGGCAATCAGGCTCTGGGGGCTTCTTTCTCTTAAACACAGATTCATACTATATAGTAATCCTTTATCAGCCACAGTACCTAGCTCAGAGCTTTGCACACAGTGCCATGCAATGCTTTATCAAATGAATAACTAAAAAAACTCATTGATCTAATTAGCACCTCTTGAACCTTCACTGACCTATGGGCCACTGGGAATCAGAAACTCAGTCTCATTAATCTGAATGAGACTGCCTGGCTGTGGATCTAATTATGAGCAATTTCAGAATCATAATTACTGTTCCATTTTGTCTCTTGATCTGTAATGCATCCAAGGACCTACTCCCAGCTTCTCAGGGACAGAAAAAAAAAAACAACCCACTACATGATTACTTACTGAAGCCTGGGAGCTGTGTGTTTTTGTGAAGCTTCCAGCTCACATCTTCGCTGTGAAATGAGGGGGATGGGCTGGATGATCTCCGAGGGCCCTTTCTTCAGTTGTAACAGTCTGAGATGGACAGGTGTGATCCCAGAGCTTTGGGAGGCCGAGGTGGGAGGATCCTGTGAAGTCAGTAGTTTCAGACCAGCCTAGGCAACATAGCAAGACCCAATATCTACCAAAAAAAAATTATATTTTTTTTCTTTTTTTTTTTTGAGATGGAGTCTCGCTCTGTCACCCAGGCTGGAGTGCAGTGGTGCGATCTTGGCTTACTGCAACCTCCACCTCTTGGGTTCAAGCAATTCTCCTGCCTCAGCCTCCTGAATAGCTGGGATTACAGGCGCCCACCACCATGCCCAGCTAATTTTTGTATTTTTAGTAGAGACAGGGTTTCACCATGTTGGTCAGGCTGGTCTCAAACTCAGGTGATCTGCCCACCTCGGCCTCCCAAAGTGCTGGGATTACAGGCGTGAGCCACCGTGCCCAGCCCCCCAATTTTTTTTTTTAATTAGCAGGGCGTGGTGGCGCGCACTCGTAGTCCCAGCTCTTTGGGAGGCTGAGGTGGGAGGATCACTTGACCCCAGCGAGGTTGAGGCTGCAGTGAGCAATTATTGCACCACTACACTCCAGCCTGGACGACAGAGAGAGACCCTGTCTCTATAATAAAATAAAAACAGTCTAGGACTCTGAGAGGCATGGAATTAGAAAGAGTCTCTGTGTCAGAAGACACCATTTTGAGTCTCAGCTGTCATTACTAGTGACCTTACCCAAGTTAGTAAACCTAACTCTCAGATTCCCCATCTGTAAAATTTGATCCATTTATTAGAACATTATTTTTAACCTAGGGTGATCCCGGGCCCAGGTTCTGGTGGGCTGCCGCATACATTGGCTGGGTGGCTCTGGTAGGTCACGCCCTGGCCGCTTCGCCATCGAGGGTAGGGTGAGGACAGTCTCCGAGGCGGCGCTGCCGAACCTCCCGGTGACCTGGAGGCCGCGGAGCCCGCAGGGACCCATGGCCCCCGAACCTGGGGCAAGAAGGGCAGGCGCGCGCGGGGCGGGTCACGTGACAGCTCCAGGCCCGCGCGGGGCCGGGGCAGGGGCGGGGCCTGGCGCGCGCGGCCCTGCGGGTGACAGGCGGGCGGGAAGGGGCGGGGCCTCGGGCGGGGCCGCCGTGGGGAGGAGGGCGGTGGGAGGGGAGGAGTGGAGATGGCGGCGGCGGCGGCGGCGGCTCAGGGGGGCGGGGGCGGGGAGCCCCGTAGAACCGAGGGGGTCGGCCCGGGGGTCCCGGGGGAGGTGGAGATGGTGAAGGGGCAGCCGTTCGACGTGGGCCCGCGCTACACGCAGTTGCAGTACATCGGCGAGGGCGCGTACGGCATGGTCAGGTGAGGGGGCGTTCCGGGGGAGGGGGCGCCCTCAGGGGAGGGGGCTTCGCGGGAGAGGAGGAGGAGGCGCCGAGCGCTTTCCGGGACGTGGAGACGCGGAGCGTCCGGAGGAGGCAGGAGACTCGGGATGATCGGGAGCGTCCCAGGGAGGGGGCCCCTGAGTGCTTTCTGGGGGAGGGGGCGCTGCCTACGTCCTCAGGGGAGCGGGCTTGGAGGCTTTGAGTCCACCCTTCTGTAGTGATGGGAGGGGCATCCGAGGCCCGCGGGGACCCTAGTGACACAGGGCGAGGCCCAGAGGATGAGTACTCTCGGGGAGGCGACATCCTTAGTGAAGAGGCAGTGGAGGGCCCGTTTTGGGGGAAAGGGTGTCTTGGATTCCCCCTGTGAGGCAGTGCCAGGGAGCCTGGGGGAGAAGAGCCGAGATCAGGGTGGGGCAGGGCTTTGGCCCCACCACCACCACCACCACCAGGGGCCCAGAGAGAGATGAGGCGGCCAGGAGTGCCACCTGCATGTTTTGGGAGGGGTCTGTGAGTGCCCCCGGCCCCACCGTGTGCTCTGGGCCTCTATCCCTCTGGGACAGCCCCGCTGCCCGGATCCCTCACCCTGGGACCCTCCCCTGCCCTGTCCATTCTCTCCTGCCCCTCCCCTGGCTGCCACCTTCCCAGTATTTGCCCCATGGTGTGCCCCCAGCATCTGCACCCCCGGACCTGTCTTGGGTTAAGGAGCCTTTCCTGGGAATGGGGGCGAAGGGTTCAGGGCCAGTAGAATGGAAGGGGATTGAGGAGAAGGGAAGTCAGTGAGCGGTCAGTCTCTTCCTCTGTTTGTAAAGTCACCGAAGGGCCGCCTGGCTGGTCCCCAGCTTTCTCTCTGGAGATCCCAGGCCTCCACAGCAGGAAGGAACCAGCATTGTTTATGATTTGACCAGAGCCAGCTCCTGCTCTCTCCCCTCCCTGCCAAGGCCTGGGTGGGGCCACCAGGCCCGGACTCCCCCTTTGTAAGGCCACAGCAGCAGCCTCTCTCCGGTCCCCTCAGCTCGGCCTATGACCACGTGCGCAAGACTCGCGTGGCCATCAAGAAGATCAGCCCCTTCGAACATCAGACCTACTGCCAGCGCACGCTCCGGGAGATCCAGATCCTGCTGCGCTTCCGCCATGAGAATGTCATCGGCATCCGAGACATTCTGCGGGCGTCCACCCTGGAAGCCATGAGGGATGTGTATCCTTCACCTTGGCCAGTCGGCTGGTCAGGCACGGCCTCGCAGCTGGGCTGGGGACCCGTTGCTTGCTTTCTGTTTCCATCTTACCCACCACCCTCCAAAACAAACCCAGTAAAATAAACTTTCCTGCAGAGGAGAAGCCACAGTGTAACAGGACTTGGAGACCTCTGATGAACCCAGGCCTGCAGCGGCCCAGGCAGTATGGCCTCGAGCAAGTGGGTTCTCTGCTCTGTGCCCCAGGGGGAAGGGCTAGGCAGGATGGTCTCTATGGGAGTGGTGTCTTCTGACGTCGGCAGTTCTGAGACATGACCCAGCCTCTGCCCACAGTCACTTCTTGCTAAGGAATGGATGATTCTTTCCTCCTTGCCCAGACCGGAAGGGAGACAGGGAGAAAGAAAACTGTCAGCTGGGCGTGGTGGCTCACGCCTGTAATCCCAGCACTTTGGGAGGCTGAGGTGGGAGATTACCTGAGGTCAGTAGTTGGAGGCCAGCCTGGCCAACATGGTTAAACCCCATCTCTACTAAAAATACAAAAAAATTAGCGGGGCATGGTGGTGCAAGCCTGTAATCCCAGCTACTTGGGAGGCAGAGGCAGGAGAATCGCTTGAACCCAGGAGCTGGAGGTTGCAGTGAGCCAAGATCGTGCCACTGCACTCCAGCCTGGGTGACAGAGCGAGACTCTGTCTCAAAACTAAACAAAAACAAAAAACTGCCTTTCTTGAGGGCCTGCTGTGTGTCAGGTACTATACATGCCCAATGCTTTTTTTTTTCTATTACACCTCCCAACTACCCTATGAGATGGGCTTTTCAGCTTCATTTCAAAGATGAGGGGTGGAGTGCAATGGCTCACATCTGTAGTCCCAACACTTTGGGAGGCCAAGACCAGAGGATCACTGGAGGCCAGGAGTTCAAGACCAGTCTGGGCAGCATAGTAAGACCCCACCTCTACAAAAAATTTAAAAATTATCCAGGTTTGGTGGTACACAACTATAGTCCCAGCTACTTGGGAGGCTGAGGCAGGAGGATGGCTTGAGCTTAGGAGTTCGAGGCTGCAGTGAGCTATGATTGTGCTACTGCACTCCAGCCTGGGGGATAGAGCGTGACCCTGTCAAAAAAAAAAAAAAAAAAAAGATGAGGAAGCTAAGGCCCAGAAAACCTAAAATCAAGTGTTTCTGTTGCTGTCTCCTCCTCTCCTCCCCCAGATGGGAACTTGTCCTTCTTCTTAGGACTTCTCACTCAGAGCCACACCCTAATCACCTGTGGACTTGCACCTTGCCCAGGGAGGGACAGCCTAGCCTTGGCTGTCCTCCCCCAATACTGCTTTCCTAGTTTGCTGTCCACTTCCTGTCTGGCTCTCCTTAGCAACTTATGACACCTGTCACTTCTTCCCTGCCCCACCCACCCACTCTCAGTCCCAGCCCTCCACCCAAGAATGGGGATTTGTACTGAGGTGTCTGCAACCCCCACCACAAACTGTGGACAGGAAATCTCTGTGCTCACCCCCAGCTCGCTGTGTGATCTGAAGCAAGTCACTGCGTCTCGCTGGGCCTCCCCAGCCCTAAAACAGCAGGGCTGGTCCACATATTCTCTGAAGACCCTTTCAAGGCAGATTCTTGTTTTCTTTGTTTTTTGTTTGTTTGTTTTTAGATGGAGTCTCCCTCTGTCGCCCAGGCTGGAGTGCAGTGGCTCAATCTCAGCTCACAGCAACCTCCACCTCCCAGGTTCAAGCTATTCTCCTGCCTCAGCCTTCCAAGTAGCTGGGACTACAGGCGCCTGCCACCACGCCCAGCTAATTTTTGTATTTTCAGTAGATGCAGGGTTTCGCCCTGTTGGCCAGGCTGGCGTCGAACTCCTGACCTCAGGTCATCAACCCACCTTGGCCTCCTGAAGAGCTGGGATTACAGGCATGAGCCACATGCCTGGTCTCAAGGCAGATTCTAAAAGACAGCCCTGACTTATTTTTCCAGAGACAAGCCAAACAGCATTTGTGGATTTATTTATTTATTTACGCATAAGCTTTTTTGTATCTTCAAATAGAAAAAGACATTTTACTCCTCCATCTTCGGAGGTATGGCCAAGCACTCTCCTTTGAGTGGGAGTGTGCTGTTGGGAGTGTCTCCTCATTTTTCTTGCACAAACCATTCCCATAAGGCAGGCATTTATTTTTAAGCAAACATTTATTGCATGCCAGATGGTGTTCATACATTATCTCATTTAACTCCCTCAACAGCCATGTGACTCAGGCATTCATATTAGTAATAATAGTTCATGTTTGCCTAGCACTCACAACTTGCCAAGCACTGGGCTGACAGCTTTACATGTGCCATCTCATCTAGTCTTCACAACCACCCTCAAAAGAACCATTATTTCATGGCTTGCACCTGTAATTTCCAGCACTTTGGGAGGCCGAGGTGGAAGGAACACTTGAACCCATGAGTTCAAGACCTGCCTGGGCAACAGAGCAAGAGCCCATCTCCACAAAAAGAAAACAAACAAACAAACAAAAAAACATTATTTCCCCTACATACCAGATGAGAAAGTTGAGGCACAGACAGGTTGAGATCCTAAAGCCAGTGAGTAGTAGAGAGGAGATTTCAGACATCCATGGGTTAACTCCAGAGTTGCTGCTCTTTTTGTAGTTTTTTTTTTTTTTAATTTATTTATTTTTGAGACAGAGTCTCACTCTGTCATCTGGGCTGCAGTGCAGTGACACAGTCTTGGCTCACTGCAACATCTGCCTCCTGGGTTCAAGTGATTCTCGTGCTGCAGCCTCCTGAGTAGCTGGGATTACAGGCACATGCCGCCGTGCCCAGTTAATTTTGCTATTTTTAGTAGAGACAGGGTTTTGCCATGTTGCCCAGGCTGGTGGTCTCAAACTCCTGACCTCAAGCAGTCCTCCCGCCTCAGCGTCCCAAAGTGCTGGGATTACAGGTGTAAGCCACCACTCCTGGCCCAAGTTGCTGCTCTTAACTGTGAAGTTCTCCTGCCTCCCACAGTTTATTATTATCCCCGTTTCCCCGGTAGGGAAACTGAGGCCACAGAAATGAAGCCCCTTGCTCAGGATCAGCAACTGTGATGCGACAGAGGCTCAGAGCCCTGCCGCTGGGTAATGGCAGCAGCTTCCC
Source organism: Pan paniscus (assembly GCF_029289425.2). Lineage (NCBI taxonomy): Eukaryota > Metazoa > Chordata > Mammalia > Primates > Hominidae > Pan > Pan paniscus. The sequence continues at coordinate 30,868,629 of NC_073267.2, read as the reverse complement.
CAGCTGGTGGTGCAGGTTGGCAGATCTATTGAGTCCCAGGGGCCCTGGCTGGAGGAGGTGTGCAGCCTCGCCTTCAGAGCCTGTTTTCCTTAACCAAGTGCCTCCCACTGCCCCCTGCCTGGGGGGGTCTGCGGAACCATCCTCAGCTACATTGTGCAGGACCTGATGGAGACTGACCTGTACAAGTTGCTGAAAAGCCAGCAGCTGAGCAATGACCATATCTGCTATTTCCTCTACCAGATCCTGCGGGGCCTCAAGTACATCCACTCCGCCAACGTGCTCCACCGAGATCTAAAGCCCTCCAACCTGCTCATCAACACCACCTGCGACCTTAAGGTCAGAGGGTTGGGCACCTGTCCCCTCCTCCCCCAGGGTCTGGGGCTTCCAGTGACCAGTAGAAGAAGCCTTGGGCAGGAGAACATTGCAAGCAAAGGGAACAGTGGAGGCAAAGACAAGGGGGCGTGACTGCTTAGGCTGCAGAGGCCTTGAGCACCGAGCTTAGCAGCTAGGTCTGATTCCAGATTTGTGATTTCGGCCTGGCCCGGATTGCCGATCCTGAGCATGACCACACCGGCTTCCTGACGGAGTATGTGGCTACGCGCTGGTACCGGGCCCCAGAGATCATGCTGAACTCCAAGGTAGGAGGGGCTGCCCACTCCTGAAAGGAACGGACCAGTTCCCAGGAAGCCCTGGAGCTACCTCTGAGCCAGACACTGACCCCCATGACACAGGAATTCTACCCTCTGGGCCTTGGGCTCTGCAAGGAAGCTGAGCATTGAGCCCTCCAGGCCTCTGCCTTCTGCCTGGTGTTGGATCTAACTTGGAGGTGGTGGCCTGGCGCAGACAACAGGACCCTGTTGAGGCTGGCCCAGGAGCTCACCACTTCCTCCTCTCCCCCAGGGCTATACCAAGTCCATCGACATCTGGTCTGTGGGCTGCATTCTGGCTGAGATGCTCTCTAACCGGCCCATCTTCCCTGGCAAGCACTACCTGGATCAGCTCAACCACATTCTGGGTGAGGGAGGCCCGGCTGGCTGAGTTGGGGATGATTAGCTTTTCCGAGGTGAGATTTCTCGAGAGTCCAAGTCAGGGATACCACCACGTGTGGGGTGCCTCCAGCATCTCATGGTATCTCAATGAGGTATAGATATTATCCCCATTGGATAGATGGGAAAAGCAAGGCTAAGTCCCACACCTGAGGAGGCACCAGACCTAGGATTTGAGCCTCGGTCTGCCTGAACCCAGCCCCCTTGCTCTGCACCACCATGCTAATGACTAGGAGGTGACTGAGGGATTGGCATGGGTTGCTGGGCTGGGGGGTCTTGTTCTTGCCTTGTTGCCTATTCTGTTCCCAGAAAGAAAGAGGTGATCATTTACCAAGTCACCTCCTTATCCACAGGCATCCTGGGCTCCCCATCCCAGGAGGACCTGAATTGTATCATCAACATGAAGGCCCGAAACTACCTACAGTCTCTGCCCTCCAAGACCAAGGTGGCTTGGGCCAAGCTTTTCCCCAAGTCAGACTCCAAAGGTTCGAGAGACATGAGGGTGGGTGTGGGATAAACCTTGGGTGTCGTGGAGGGTGTGTGAGCCCAGCAGCCGCTGGAGGAGACAGGCAAAGCAATGCTTCTCGGAGCTCCTCCAGTCTTCCCTGTGACCCCTGACTCCTGCCCTTCCATAGCCCTTGACCTGCTGGACCGGATGTTAACCTTTAACCCCAATAAACGGATCACAGTGGAGGAAGCGCTGGCTCACCCCTACCTGGAGCAGTACTATGACCCGACGGATGAGGTGGGCCAGTCCCCAGCAGCAGTGGGGCTGGGGGCAGGGGAGCAGGGGGGCACGTAGGCATCCCCCATGCCAGGCCTGAGCCTTGCTGTCTCTGCCACCCCAGCCAGTGGCCGAGGAGCCCTTCACCTTCGCCATGGAGCTGGATGACCTACCTAAGGAGCGGCTGAAGGAGCTCATCTTCCAGGAGACAGCACGCTTCCAGCCCGGAGTGCTGGAGGCCCCCTAGCCCAGACAGACATCTCTGCACCCTGGGGCCTGGTGAGTGTCTCCATGGCCCACACACGGACACCCTGATACTAAATATCTATATCTGTATATCTATATCTATATCTATCTGTACATGCCTCCATACAGCAGCAAGCTTACCCCACACCCATGGTCAATGTGTCTGGTGACAACAGAAGTGCCCAGGGGGCTGGGTGCGGTGGCTCATGCCTGGAATCCCAGCACTTTGGGAGACTGAGACTGAGATGAGTGGATCACCTGAGGGTCAGGAGTTTGAGACCAGCCTGGCCTGCATGGTGAAATCCCATCTATACTAAAAATACAAAAATTAGCCGGGCACAGTGGGTCACTCTGGTAATCCCAGCACTTTGGGAGGCTGAGGCAAGTGGATCACCTGAGGTCAGGAGTTCGAGACCAGCCTGCCTGGCCAACGTGGTGAAACCCTGTCTCTACTAAAAATATAAAAATTAGCCGGGCACGTAGGCATACGCTTCTAGTCCCAGCTACTCAGGAGGCTGTGGTGGGAGGACTGCTTGAACCCGGGAGGCGGAGGTTGCACCACTGTACTCCAGCCTGGGCAACAGTGAGACTCTCTCAAAAAAAAAAAAAAAAAAAAGGGCTGGGCACAGTGGCTCATGCCTGTAATCCCAGCACTTTGGGAGGCCGAGGTGGGTGGATCACAAGGTCAAGAGTTGAGACCAGCCTGGCCAACATGATGAAACCCGGTCTCTACTGTAAAGAATACAAAAATTAGCTGGGTGTGGTGGCACATGCCTATAATCCCAGCTACTCAGGAGGCTGAGGCAGGAGAATTGCTTGAACCCAGGAGGCAGAGGTTGCAGTGAGCCGAGATCGCACCACTGCACTCCAGCCTGGACTACAGAGCAAGACTCCATCTCAAAAAAAAAAAAAAAAAAAAAATGCCCAAGGGCTGCCCAGACTGGTGGCCCACCGAGTCCTCCAGCCCCAAATGTCTCTGCCTGTCAACACCTTGCATCCTCCAGCCCCACAAGCCATTCTAATCTCCTTCTGGGAACAGAACTGGCAAAGAGGCAAGAGGTCACTGAGGGCCTCTGTCACCCAGGTGAGGACCTGAGCCAAGCTTCAGCTCTGGGTGTGGCAGAAGCAGGTGGGGCCATGATTGCTTTGGGAGGGGCCCAGCAGCGCCCAGCCTGACCCAGATTGCCAGGCCTCCTCACACCTGCTGCCAGATCAGCAGTTCACATAGCTGTGGAGACCCCGCTGGCCTGCCCCCACCCACGCTGCCTCCTTGCCTCCTCCGGTCTCTTCCTGTCTTCAGCCAGGTGTGGCCTGATAGAAAGAAGGCATGCACACCTGGGCTCAAACTCCAGCTGTGCCACTTAGTAAGTGCTGTGTGATATTGGGCAAGGCACCTCACCTCTCTGCGCCTCAGTTTCCGGAGTCAATCTATTTATCTTTTTTTTTGGTTTTGTTTTTTTGAGACAGTGTCTCGCTCTGTCACCCAGGCTGGAATGCAGTGGTGCAATCATAGCTCACTGCAGCCTCAAAACTCCTGGGTGCAAGGGATCCTCCCAGCTAGCTGGACGAGCCATTGCAACCGGCTAATTTTTTTTTTTTTTTTTTTTTGTGGAGCTGGGGTCTTGCTATGTTGCCCAGGCCAGTCTCAAACTCCTGGGCTCAACCGATCCACCACCTCAGCTTCTCAAAGTGCTGGGATTATAGGCGTGAGCCACTGTGCCCGGCCGAGACAGTTCTAATAATGAAAGCATAAAGCCCTAAGCATTGTTCTAAGAGGTTTACATGTATTAATTCCTTTAATCTTACAGCAGTACCTCGAGCTAGGTACTATTATTACTCCATTTACAGATAAGGAAACTGAGACCCAGCCTATCCAGCTGTGAGGGTGAAATGAGAGATGTTGAGGTCAGGGCTCCAGTGGGTCTGCCCGGGGGGTGCTAACGACTCCTCTCCTGCCTGCTTCTCTCTTTAGGACCTGCCTCCTGCCTGCCCCTCTCCCGCCAGACTGTTAGAAAATGGACACTGTGCCCAGCCCAGACCTTGGCAGCCCAGGCCGGGGTGGAGCATGGGCCTGGCCACCTCTCTCCTTTGCTGAGGCCTCCAGCTTCAGGCAGGCCAAGGCCTTCTCCTCCCCACCCGCCCTCCCCACGGGGCCTCGGGAGCTCAGGTGGCCCCAGTTCAATCTCCCGCTGCTGCTGCTGCGCCCTTACCTTCCCCAGCGTCCCAGTCTCTGGCAGTTCTGGAATGGAAGGGCTCTGGCTGCCCCAACCTGCTGAAGGGCAGAGGTGGAGGGTGGGGGGCGCTGAGTAGGGACTCAGGGCCATGCCTGCCCCCCTCATCTCATTCAAACCCCACCCTAGTTTCCCTGAAGGAACATTCCTTAGTCTCAAGGGCTAGCATCCCTGAGGAGCCGGGCCGGGCCGAATCCCCTCCCTGTCAAAGCTGTCACTTCGCGTGCCCTCGCTGCTTCTGTGTGTGGTGAGCAGAAGTGGAGCTGGGGGGCGTGGAGAGCCCGGCGCCCCTGCCACCTCCCTGACCCGTCTAATATATAAATATAGAGATGTGTCTATGGCTGACCCTGGCTCTGTCTGTGTTCGCGACGCCCCCGCCCTGCCCCGTGCGGCTCTGAGGACAGACTTCTGCAGCCCAGCTGCTGCTTGACTTGGGCTTTCAGGGGCCTGGTGCCCTTCACTCCCAGCTGCCCAGGGCTGGGGACGGGGCTCTGGAGAGCTCCAGACTCCTAGAAAGAAGGGGGTCAGTTTTCCCCTTAGTCACCGTCCTGTCCTCTCGCTAATGGCTTCCTGTCTAACTGGCTGGGGGTGATTCGGGGTGACTCAGGAGCACCCTACACACCCCTGGATCCTCTGAAATGGCAAGGGGTAGGCATGTTGGATGCGCTGGCTACAAGTACCAGAGAGAGGGAGAGGTCCTAACAGTCCTGGGTGGTTTTTACTCCCCTCATGTAGCCCAGGACAGGGGGCTGCTGGGGTCTGGGAAGGGCCTGGGGATATGAGAGCCAGGGCTACTTGCCTCACCTCCTGACACTACCCCAGCTTCAGCCGAACCCTGCAGCCTGGCTCCAAGCCAGCCCAGCGGCAGGCTCAGCAGGTCCCAGGGGCGTGGCAGTGGCCAGTAGTAGAGCCGGCCCACACTGGCTAGGCAGGCAGCACAGTCCCGCGGACGGCTGAGCGTGTGGCTGCAGGAGCTTCTGTGGGAGTATGGTCATGAGCCTTTTGCTGTACTATGCCCTCCCTGCCCTGGGCAGCTATGCCATGCTCTCCATCTTCTTCCTGCGCCGGCCTCATCTGCTGCACACGCCCAGGGCTCCCACCTTCCGCATCCGCCTGGGGGCCCACCGAGGAGGTGAGCCGGGTAGGGGTGAGAACAGGCGCCAAAGTGGACTGCACAGAGGGGTAGGTCCAAGGGGGCATGCTAGAAACGGGGCAGGGACCAAGAGAGAAGGAGAGCGAAGTGGCAGGGCAGGGTGTGGACGAGGAAGAAGATGCTGGCGCAGCCTGGGCTGGCTGGGGAGGTGAGGCCAGAGGGAGGATGGAGCCCAGAGAGGGAATGTGGGTGATGAGGTTGGGCCAGGCCCCTAGACCCCAAGCCCCAGGGGCCCACTCCAGTGCCCCCCACAGGATCTGGAGAGCTGCTGGAGAACACCATGGAGGCCATGGAGAAGTGAGTGTATCTGCCCCTGCCCAGGCTGCCATGTGAGGGTGTGCAGGTCGTGGACTGCATCACAGCAAGGGACGCCATTCACTTCCTAGCTGCGTGACTGGCGCCCCCTGGAGGTGGCCTGCACATCCCGCCACGAACTCTGCTCTCACATTCCCGGCCACCTCCCAGCCACCATGCCCCTCATCCCAGTCCCCTGCCCCTGCCCCCCGCTGACCTTCACCCCCACAGCTCCATGGCCCAGCGCTCGGACCTCCTGGAGCTCGACTGTCAGCTGACACGGGACAGAGTGGTGGTGGTGTCACATGATGAGAACCTGTGCCGCCAGTCGGGCCTAAACAGGGATGTGGGCAGCCTGGACTTCGAGGTGGGCCCTGCCCTGACACCCCAACCCCCACCCTGAGAGTCACCATGCCCAATGCAGGCCTCTAGTGACATCCTTCCTGTCCTCCCCAGGACCTGCCCCTCTACAAGGAGAAGCTGGAGGTTTACTTCTCTCCAGGTGAGAGCAAGGGCTTCGAGCCCTGCCTGGGCCATGCCTGCCTTCCTTGGACCTCTGCCTTGGCTTCCCTCTGACCCCTTTTCCCACACCACCCCCAGGCCACTTTGCTCACGGGTCAGACCGGCGCATGGTTCGTCTGGAGGACCTGTTCCAGAGGTTTCCAAGGACACCCATGAGCGTAGAGATCAAAGGGAAGAACGAAGAGCTCATCCGTGAGGTGGTGCTGCAGGCAGGGCTAGGGCGGCCACCGGGGGCGTGAGAGAGGCCTGGCTCTCCCTTCACCTCCTTCTCCTCCTCCCAGATAGCAGGCTTGGTGAGACGCTATGACCGTAATGAAATCACCATCTGGGCCTCGGAGAAGAGCTCGGTCATGAAGAAATGCAAGGCTGCCGTGAGTCCCCCCACCCCTCCCCCGTCCTCTTCCTCCTCCAGGGGCCCCTCCTCCCCAAAGCTGGAGCCCACCCAGCATGGGGACCCGAGCTAGAGGGGTCTGGGAGAGTTCCCAGTGGTGTGGCGGTGGCAATGAAAAGGGTGTGAACTCAGGCCTCGAACACAGAGCCAAGATGTGACTTTTGTTTTTTTTCTTTTTTGAAACACAGTCTCTCTCTGTCGCCCAGGCTGGAGTGCAGTGGTGCCACCTCGGCTCACTGCAACCTCTGCCTCCTGGGTTCAAGCGATTCTCATGCTTCAGCCTCCCGAGTAGCTGGGATTACAGGTGCACGCCACCATGCCCAGCTAATTTTTGTATTTTTAGTAGAGATGGGGTTTTACCATGTTAGCCAGGCTGGTCTTGAACTCCTGATCTCAGGTGATCCACCTGCCTCAGCCTCCCAAACTGCTGAGGTTACAGGCGTGAGCCACCACACCCAGCCCCAAGATGTGACTTGGATCCTGCAGGTAGTAGGGCCTCTGGAATGCCCACCACGGCTCCCCTGCAGCTCATGCCTCCTCTCTGCTTCCCCAGAGCAGACAGATTCTCATGCCTCTCCTTGCCTCCCCAGAACCCCGAGATGCCCCTGTCCTTCACAATAAGCCGAGGATTCTGGGTGCTGCTTTCCTACTACCTGGGGCTGCTGCCCTTCATCCCAATCCCTGAGAAGTTCTTCTTCTGCTTCCTGCCCAACATCATCAACAGGTACCAGTGGGGGGCGGACCTCAGAAAAACTCCCCACTGCTTAGGGTCTCCGTGGAGAAGGAGCCCAGATCTTCCCAGCTCCCCAGCTCCCCTCAGAGATAACCCCCAAGGTCTTTTAAGGACAGTGGTTCTTACCCAGCATTCATGAATACTAAGGGAACTGTGAACACCCTGAAATTCTGTGCATATGTGGAGTTTTAGGATAGAGAGGTCATTTATCCATCTCAGGCCATCTAGCATATTTTATTGAATGTCTACTCTGTCCCAGGTGCAGTTATAATGTGTAAATGAGACCAGTGAGGGTGGGGAGAGGTCCTTGGTGAGCTTACAGTCTGGCTGGGGAGACATTCGTTCATTAATTATAGCACGGCTGTCTCAGACTCTCAGCAGGAAAAGGCCAAGTCAGTGTTCTGCAGGAAGGCAGGGGTTAACAAAGTAACAGCTGGGGAAAGGATCAGGAATTTGGATACTTCGCTGGCACTTAAGCCTAGTCCCTCCCTTTGCTTTACAATTTTTTTTTTTTTTTTTTTTTTTTTTTGAGACAGAGTCTTGCTCGGGCTGGAATGCAGTGGCCAGATCATGACTCACTGCGCCTCGACCTCCTGGGCTCAGGAGATCCTCCTGCCTCAGCCTCCTAAGTAGCTGGGAGTATAGGCGTGCAACACTGCACCTGGCTAATTGTTAAATTATTTGTAGAGACAAGGTCTCACTATGTTGACCAGGCTGCTCTTGAACTCCTCAGCTCAAGCGAGCCTCCCACCTCGGTCTCCCAAAGTGCTGGGATTACATACCTGAGCCCCCGGGCCCGGTCCCCCTTTGCTTTCTGACAGCTTCTCTGTGGTAGTCCCAGAGCTCTCTGCTCCCCTCTGTTGTCCAGAAGGAAGTCCCACTCAGCCCCCACAATCCCTTGCTACAAAGAGATCAATGATATTTGTGTACCACCTTTTTATACCGGATTTTTTTTGTTGTTTTTTGAGGAGTCTTCCCGTTGCCCAGGCTGCAGTGCAGTGGCGCGATCTCGGCTCACTGCAAGCTCTGCCTCCCTGGTTCACGCCATTCTCCTGCTTCAGCCTCCCGAGTAGCTGGGACTACAGGCGCCCGCCACCACACCCGGCTAATTTTTTTGTGTTTTTAGTAGAGATGGGGTTTCACCGTATTAGCCAGGATGGTAATCTCCTGACCTCATGATTCGCCTGCCTCGGCCTCCCAAAGTGCTGGGATTACAGGCGTGACCCACTGCACCCGGCCTTATACAAGATTTATAAAGTGTTTTAACATATTTTGGGTTGACTTTTACCTTGCAGCACCCCTAGGAGGTATAAGACTCATGACTCCCATGGTACCCTAGAGAATATGAGGCCCAGAGAGGTTCTGTAATTTGCCCAAGGACACACAGCTGGAAATCCAGAGCTTAGGTTTTCCCTGGGTCTGACTCCAAAGCCTGCCCTAGGACACTATCAAGGGCCTCTAAAGTCACCCCTGGAGTGGGATAATTAGGGGTCGTCCCACTAAGTGCTGTCTGGTCTCAAGAAGCTGGCCAATGGGCACAGTGGCTCACGAGGTTTTTTGTGGGTTGGTTTGTTTGTTTGTTTGTTTTTGAGACGGAGTTTTGCTCTTTTTGCCCAGGCTGGAGTGCAATGGTGCGATCTTGGCTCACCGCAACCTCCGCCTCCCAGATTCAAGCGATTCTCCTGCTTCAGCCTCCCAAGTAGCTGGCATTACAGGCATGCACCACCATCCTGGCTAATTTTGTATTTTTAGTAGACACAGGGTTTCTCCATGTTGGTCAGGGTGGTCTTGAACTCTGGACCTCAGGTGATCCACCCGCCTCGGCCTCCCAAAGTGCTGGGATTACAGGCGTGAGCCACCGCGCCCGGCCATTGTTTTTTGTTTTTGAGAAGGAGTCTCACTCTGTGGCCCAGGCTGGAGTGCAGTAGTGCAATCTTGGCTCACTGAAACCTCCGCCTCCTGGGTTCAAGCAATTCTCCTGCCTCAGCCTCCCAAGTGGCTGGGACTACAGGGTCTGCCACCACGCCCGGCTAATTTTTGTATTTTTAGTAGAGACGGCGTTTCGCCATGTTGGCCACGCTGGTCTCCTCCCACCTCAGACTCTCAAAGTGCTGCGATTACAGGTGTGAGCCACCACACTTGGCCGGCTCGTGCTTATTATCCTGGCACTTTGGGAGGCTGAAGCGGGAGGATTGCTTGAGTCCAGGAGTTCAAGACCAGCCTGGGCAACATAGTGAGACATGTCTCTACAAAAATTTTTTAATGGCCGGGCTCGGTGGCTCACGCCTGTAATCCCAGCACTTTGGGAGGCCAAGGCGGGCGGATCACAAGGTCAGGAGATCAAGACCATCCTGGCTAACAGGGTGAAACCCTGTCTCTACTAAAAATACAAAAAATTAGCAGGCGTGGTGACAGGCACCTGTAGTCCCAGCTACTCAAGAGGCTGAGGCAGGAGAATGGCGTGAACCCGGGAGGCGGAGCTTGCAGTGAGCTGTGATCGCACCACGGCACTCCAGCCTGGGCGACAGAGCAAGACTCTGTCTCAAAAAAAAAAAAAAAAAAATTAATTTAAATTAATAATAAGATAAATAGATAAATAAGAAGCTGGCCAGGCCCAACCAGGAGGGCCTGCAGCCTGGATGTCCAGCTTTGGAACCGAGCGAGGCCCTGGCCCAGCCCCACCACCACTCTGCTTTGGGCCTGGCAAGTCCCTTTCGTTCTCTAAGGCCCAGATTCCTTATCTGGTGAATGGTGACTGGAGGGCCACACCCTTGAAGCGTGGTGGTCAGAGTAGGCTCTCTGAACAATGGGTGAATTGTTCACTGGGGCAACTACAAAGGTTATTCTGGGGGATTCTGGGGGGTGGGAGGGCAGCGCTACCCTGGTTGGCGGGGGCACTACCAGCCCACCCCACCTCTGGGACAGGGGAGACCCTAGGAGCTAACCCCCACTTCCTTCTCTCTGCAGGACCTATTTCCCATTTTCCTGCTCTTGCCTGAACCAGTTATTGGCTGTGGTTTCGAAATGGTGAGGTGGGCAAGATGGCTGGGTGGAGTGTCCCCATAGAGACCTACTGCTGCCCTTCTCCCATGTCCCCTCTCATCATCACCTCCCACGTCCCCACCCCACCCCCAGGCTGATCATGAGGAAGAGTCTGATCCGACACTTGGAGGAGCGAGGGGTGCAGGTGAGGCCTTGACCACCACTTCCACCGCACACAGACCTGGCAGCAGGGTTCCGGTCCCACTCTGCTGCCAACTAGCTGCATCACTCGGGCAGGTGACCTCACCTCAGTTTCTTCGTCCCTAAAATGGGAAAATGGTATATTTAACTCTCTGGATACACACACACACACACACACACACACAAATTTTCTTCTTCTTCTGTGTGTGTGTGTGTGTGTGTGTGTGTGTCAAGAGTCCCACTCTGTCACCCAGGCTGGAGTGCAGTGGTGCAATCTCGGCTCACTGCAACCTCCACCTCCCGGGTTCAAGCGATTCTCCTGCTTCAGCCTCCCCAGTAGCTGGGACTACAGGTGCCTGCCACCATGCTTGGCTAATTTTTGTGTTTTTAATAGAGACGGGGTTGCACCATGTTGGCCAGGCTGGTCTCGAACTCCTGGCCTCAAGTGATCCGCCTGCCTCAGCCTCTCAAAGTGCTGGGATTACAGGTGTGAGCCACCACGCCTGGCCACGCACATATTTTCTTAACCTGACATTGCCAACATATGGATATGTAACTAGTACTTATTAAGGGCTTGATAAATGTTAGCCATTATGATGACAACAATGATGTATCATGATCCCTGATGAGAGGGGGCTGGGGAAAGATGAGAGATGGGAGAAACCAGGCCCAGCCCACCCCCCTCTCCCCTGAGCATTGGCTTCCACCAGATCATTTAATTAGTAAACGATCCTTGAGAATGTTCCAGGCACTATGGTACTAGGGGTGGGAGCTTCCCATCAAGGGTACAGGGAAGAAATGCCATAGGCAGAGGCTGAGCCCGGTGGCTCCCACCTGTAATCCCAGCCCTTTGAGAGGCCAAGGTGGGAGGATCACTTGAGCCCAGGAGTTTAAGACCAGCCTGGGCAACATACTGAGACCCTCGTCTCTACAAAAAATTTAAAAATTAGCCAAGCACAGTGGTTTATACCTGTAGTCCCAGCCACTCAGGAGGCTGAGATGGGAGGATCACCTGAGCACGGGGTTTCGAGGGTGCAGTGAGCTATAATCAGAATCACGCCACTGCACTCCACACTCCAGCCTGGGAGAGATAGCCAGACTGTCCCAAAAGAGAGAGAGGAAAGAGCGTGAGAGCCAGAGACAGGGAGAGGGAGGGAAACAGGAAAAAGGAAAGGAAAAGGGAAAGGAAAGAAAAATGCAGAGGCAGGGTGCAGTGGCTCATGCCTGCAATCCCAGCACTTTGGGAGGCCAAGGCCAGCGGATCAACTAAGGTCAGGAGTTTGAGACCAGCCTGGCCAACATTGTGAAACCCCATCTCTACTAAAAATGTAAACATTATCCGGGTATGGTGGCGCATGCCTGTAATCCCAGCTCTACTTGGGAGGCTCAAGCACGAGAATCACTTGAACCCAGGAGCTGGAGGCTACAGTGAGCCGAGATCACACCACTGCACTCCAGCCTGGGCGACAGAGCAAGACTGTCTCAAAAATAAATAAATAAATAAATAAAATATTAACTGGGCATGGTAGTGCATGCCTGTAGTCCCAGCTAGTTAGGAGGCTGAGGTGGGAGGATCACTTGAGCCCAGGAGGTCAAGGCTACAGTGGGCTGTGATTACACCACTGCACTCCAGTGTTGGCAATACAGAGAGACCTCGTCTCATCTGTATTTTTAATAAAATAAAAAATTCCCATCTCCACCTACCTCAGTGCCCACTCAACGGGCAGGGAAGGGGCAGAGCTGCAGGAGCTGGGGCAGGTGGCAGTGGAATGGGGGTCTGGGGGAGGGTGGTGCTGGTAAGTGGTCAACAACTAGCTCTCAGAGAGGAACAAATGAAAGCCCTGATTTGAGGATTAGTTTTCCTGGTTTAAATACTCCCATCTTGGCCAGTTTCAGGCTGCCGACATGAAGCCACTAAATGCAGAATGGGAAGAGATGCATGGTGGCACCCCATCATGTAGTATTTCCATCTTGCAGCCTCAACAGACTTAATCACTTCAAGAACACAGTAATAGGAAACTGATTAGCAAGAGATATGCTTTGAATATTTATTACTGGGTTTTTGTTTGTTTTGGGTTTTGTTTTTTGTTTTGGATTTTTTTTTTTTTTTTTGAGACAGAGTCTTGCTCTGTTGCCCAGGCTAGAGTGCAATGGCGTGATCTCAGCTCACTGCAACCTCCACCTCCTGGGTTCAAGCGATTCTCCTGCCTCAGCCTTCTGAGTAGCTGGGATTACAGTCGCCCGCCACCACGCCCAGCTAATTTTTGTATTTTTAGTAGAGATGGGATTTCACCATGTTGGCCAGGCTGGTCTCGAACTCCTGACCTTAGTTGATCTGCCTGCCTCGGCCTCCCAAAGTGCTGGGATTACAGGCGTGAGCCACTACACCTGGCCACTTGTTGTTTTAATAATTTATTTAGGGCCGGGCGCGGTGGCTCACACCTGTAATCCCAGCACTTTGGGAGGCCGAGGCGGGTGGATCACGAGGTTAGGAGATCGAGACCATCCTGGCTAACACGGTGAAACCCCATCTCTACTAAAAACAGAAAAATTAGCTGGGCGTGGTGGCGGACATCTGTAGTCCCAGCTACTCAGGAGGCTGAGACAGGAGAATGGTGTGAACCCGGGAGGCAGAGCTTGCAGTGAGCCGAGTTCGTGCCACTGTACTCCAGCCTGGGCGACAAACCAAGACTCCATCTCAAAAAATAAAAAAATAAATAAATAATTTAATTGTCAGTATATATAATTTTTTTTTTTTTGAGACGAGGTCTTGTTGTATCGCCCAGGCTGGAGTACAGTGGTGCAACCATAGCTCACTGCAGCCTTAGAGTCCTGGGCTCAAGCAATTCTTTCACCTCAGTCTTCCAAGTAGCTGGGAGCACAGGCGCAGCATACCACCACACCGGGCTAATTAATTTTTACACAGTTTTTTGTAGAGATGAGGTCTCACTCGATCTTAAACACCTGGCCTCAACTCCTGCCTCGGCGTCCCAAAGTGTTGATATTACAGGCGTGAGCCACTGCACCCAGGCTATGATTTAATTTTTAATAATGGCTGGGTTTAATAACCACTTTGCAAAATTCCTGAGAATTTAACAATCAGCTCCAGCCTACTGCTGCTGGGGAGTCTCCATAGAGGAGGAGGTGGGTCCCCACTGTCCGGATGTAAAATTGTTCAGAATCTACAGGCCCCCTCCCTCCCTGCTCAGGTGGTCTTTTGGTGCCTTAATGAAGAGTCGGATTTTGAAGCAGCCTTCAGCGTGGGAGCCACTGGCGTCATGACGGATTATCCCACAGCCCTGCGGCACTACCTGGACAACCATGGACCAGCTGCCCGGACCTCCTAAGTCCAGAAGCCTCGAGCTCTCCTGTTTCTCTTCCTGAAAAATAAATATTTGCCTTTCGATCACATCGTTGTGCTGAGGGTGAGGAGTAGAGGGGTGGGTCCTGAAGATATGAAGATGGCAGCTTAGGAGGGAACAGGCCAGCCCTGAGGCTGGAGCCTGGGGCCCTCAGGAGCCTGACCCACTGGTTCCACTGCATTCCTGTCCTCCTGCCACACCCCGCCCCAGCCTGGCCTCCACTCTCCTCAGGAATGTCCCCTCACGGCCAACCCAGGCATCCTGGCCCCCAGCCACTTGACAGCAACAGGTAATGGTTCCATTTTCCTGAGGCCATCAACAGCCCAGGCACCGGGCAGGGAACTTGATCTCTTCCATGTCTTGCCCTGTGAGCTTCCTTCTCGGGCTGCAGAGGATGGGCCTGGGTGGGACAGCTGAGTTCACCCAGCCCCTCTGCTGCCCCCGCCATTCCAACCTTCTCCTCCCAGGTCTCCTTCTCCAGAAGCTCCCAGAATGCTTCTGCCATCTTCAGCCCCAGGGCCATATTCACTGAAGGAACTACACATTCACATTTCACAGATACTTCCTGAGCGCCTCCTCTAGACCAGGCTGGGCCCACTGCAGTGAGCAACACAAGCCAAAGAACTGCAGACACGTGTTGAAACAGACATGCCCTGAGATCAGACCTAACCCAGCCTGGAGCACAGGGGTGTTGGAAACAAGTGCTCAGTGTAGTCAAGAAAAACCAGCACTGAGACAGATTTCCCAGCAAGGCATCTTTACTTCAGAACGGTGCTACTTGCGCTGCTTGTAATCGCAAGAGCACCCCAAACAAAGGAGAGAAGGGCTTTTTAACCCTAACGCAGTTCCTGTTTCTGTGTCCTTTCCCCATTGACTGGGGATGGACTGCACAATCTGAGCTGATCCCGACTGGCTAAGGTTTAAACTTTCCCAAACAGGGTAGACTGGCGAAAAAGAAGAAGGGGGAGAAGTTTATGACCGGGAAGTTGAGTCTTTGAAGAGCTTAGCTGTCCCAACAATTTCCTCTCTTCTACTTGATACTTCTACTTGATACTTCTTCCTCTGCAAAAAATTTTAACAGGATTTGGCTTCGTTGTTCTTCTTGATTATCCAGGAGCAAGAGCTTGTCCAAGTATGGAGGGAGAGAAGAGAGGAAGGCTTTAGTGAGGGCTGTTTCTATGAGCCTTTGAGTTAACCCACGAATACAAGGTATGATGCGGCAGCCCACAAGGATAAGTACACTTGTTACAATTGCAAGAGAGGTAAAGATTGAAGCCAGGAGTCCTTTCCATTTTCCAAACCACTTTTCCATGAGACCCATAAAAGGGTTATCTAGTCCAGAATTTTCGGCTAATTCATTTGCCAGGGTGGTAAGGCCTTGTAAAGCTTTTGTGATGGTCCCGTCGGCGGCTGTATTATTAGGGATAAAAGTACAACATTGGACTCAGATCATGACACAGACTCTGCCTTTTCCTGCCAATATCATGTCAAGGGCTAGTCTATTTTCCCAGGTCATCTGGCTGGTGGGGCCTAATTGTTCAGCTATTCCTTTGATGGCATCCCTGGTATAACTGATGAATCGCTGCTCACTGTAGTATATATAATTTATCCAGTCTACATTTTTATTTATAGCAGACCACCAGAACAAAACAGACTTAAACCCAGCGGCTATTTGATTCCAAGCTTTAAATTCACTTGGTAGCTCCCGTGGGACCCCGCTACTGTCTATGTAAACATGGGGGTCAAAGGACCCACGAGGGGCTTCTCTTTTTCTTTGGGTTACTTGCTTCCTGTCTGGTTGATGAAATGCCAAGGTGAAAGGGATGGCCAACTGGATTAGAGCAAAAGTGCTGCTCCAATTGCTTGGCAGCATACCCAGTAACAGTCCTCCACAATACCACCATACATCTGCTCGGGGATAGACAAGGGCCGACTGATTGGTTAGCTCTTGAAAAGGTTTAGACTCCCATTAGATTTCCAAGGAATGTCAATTTGTCCCGTTGTGGGAGACACAAGGTGTAATTGGCATTGAGAGGTGGAAGTCAAATGGTCCTTGGGAGCTGACCCATAGGGCTCCTGATCTTTGGGAAACGTAGTGAAAGAGTGGCGCACGTCTTGTTTCCCCAGGCTGTGGTGTGCTGGAAGAGAGCTACCATACAGTCCATGCCTGGTTGGTTGGCCCATCCGAGTGGAAAGGGGACAATCTGGGTTTCTGGCCTGCCCGCTGCACAAGAGTAACAATCGCTTTTATTCAGGGTGCGAAAAGAATATTTAATCCATTCCAGCCAGGCATTTGCATCTTGATACCCGGTCTCAATGGCTAGGGTTTGCTTTAAGTCCTTGACTTCTACTATAGCTACTTTGGTTTTGTCATTGGGTAAGAGGTGAGGAATGGTTTGATTTGGTGGGCTTGGGGAGGGGGAGATGGTAGGAGGTGGAGAAGGGTGAACAAAACATATTTCAAAGAAGCCTATAGGGTCCCTTCCAGTAACATCGGCTCCTAAGCCATAGAAGCAACCTAGAGTAGAGTTAGGGTCGGTGGAGGTAGGGGTAGTAATAGAGGTAAGTAGTGGGTTGCACTGGTTGGATTGGCAATTATAGGGGTGGTTCCCTTGATAAAGTAAAGGCTGCTTCCTTCGGGTTTTATTAGTTTTTTTGCACACTAGGCAACTATCCGCCACCTGACTAGCGAGGGTAGAGATTCCTATATACCCATAGGCTTTGAGGACTGTGTCACACATAGCTTGGGGACCCCAGTGAGTTTCTTGATAAAGCTGTGATAATATTTCCCTCATAAGAGGTTTAGACAGCATTTCCCTCCCGTCTGGTAATACCCACCTTCCCTCTGAGCTTTCCTTAGCTCCTATTCCTTTTAACTTTTCTTGGTCCGCGTCGGAGAAGATGGGGATTGCGACTGGAGGGGAAGGCAAGGGGTCAGATGGAAAATGGGTGCCTCTCAGGAAGAGGCAACTTGCTTGGCTACTTGATCTGTGAGGTTATTTCCCCGGTTTTCAAAAGATGGGTTTTTCTGGTGTCCTGGGACGTGGACCACCACTATTTCTTCTGGCAGTTGAAGATTTTCTAGTACTTGCATAATCAATTCTTTATAGACAAGGTCCTGGCCCTTACTATTAATGAGGCCTCGTTCAGTCCAGATCTTTCCAAAGGTATGGACTACTCCAAAATACTTGGAGTCAGTGTAAATAGTTCCTTCCTGATTTTGCAGAGATTTTAAGGCCTGATTTAATGCAAAGAGTTCACATGTTTGAGTGAACCAGTTATTGGGCCGTCTCCCTGACTCTACCTCCATGAGGGTTTCCCTGTCAACTACAGAGTACCCGTTATGCCTCCTTCCTTCAATTACCCGAGAGGAGCCGTCTATAAAGAGGTAACGCCCAGTTTGGAACAGGGTCTTGCTTAGATGCAGTCTGACTCTAGTCTGATAACTGATCAGATCTAAACATTTATGCTCAGGTTCCTCCCGGTTCGGATTTCCTGTTAGGAAAACATCGGAGTTGAGCGAACTACCAGTGGTCAATGTTAAATCATCCCTCTCTAATAAGATAGCCTCAATTTTTTCGGGGGGGTGGGTGGAGGATGGAGTCTCATTCTGTTGCCCAGGCTGAAGTGCAGTGGCTGATCTCGGCTCACTGCAACCTCTGCCTCCGGGGTTCAAGCGATTCTCCTGCCTCAGCCTCCCAAGTAGCTGGGATTACAGGCGTGCACCACCATGCCTGGCTAATTTTTTGTATTTTTAGTAGAGAGGGGGTTTCACCATGCTGGGCACTCTGGTCTCAAACTCCTGACCTTGTGATCTGCCCACCTCAGCCTCCCAAAGTGCTGGAATTACAGGCGTGAGCCACCACACCCACCCGATAGCCTCATATTTTAAAATCCTTGAGTCAGTGAGCTATCTTCCTGCCTTCTGATTAAGAATGGTTCTAACGTGATGAAGGGTACATACAATGAGGCTTCCCCCAAAGGTTATTTTCCTGCTTGGTTCCGTTAGCAAAGCAGTTGCTGCTACAGACTGGGCACATTCGGGCCATCGGTGGGTTACTGGGTCAAGAACTTTTGACAGGAAGGCTGTGGGCTGCCAGTGGCCTCTGTGTCTTTGGGTGAGTACCCCTAAAGCCAACCCCTTGTTTACACTGATGAAAAGGTGGAATGGCTAAGGAGGGCAAAGCTATTACGGGGGCAGTTACAAGTAGGTGTTTTAACTCTTCTACTTGTTGGACTTCTGATAGGGTCCAAAGAAGGGGGTCTGGTCCTTCTTGGGTGAGTTTTTGATGTAGAGATTTTGTTTTTCAGGCATAAGAGTCAATCCATAGACGACAGTATCCAACTAATCCCAAGAATTTTCTAAGTTCCTGCTTTGTTTCAGGCAAAGGTAGAGATGTGACACCTTCAATTCGTTCAGGTACTATTTTCCGTTTGCCTTTACTGATTAGGTGTCCTAGATATTTTACCTCAGGTTCTACAAACTGAATTTTACTCCTTGAGACCTGTAACCCTTGTTCCCTTAGGAAATTCAGAAAGTTAATTGAAACTGTGGTTATGCGGTCCTTGCTATTTCCTGAAATGAACAGGTCATCTGCCTATTCGAGTAGGCATATGGATGAAGGAAGGGAAAAGTTTTCTAGGACTTGTTCTAAAATTTGACCGAATAGATTTGGGGAGTCTGTAAACCCCTGGGGTAGGACTGTCCACTGGTACTGCTGTTTTCGACCTAAGTGAGGGTCCTCCCACTCAAAAGCAAACATGTCCCGGCTGTCTTCCACTAAAGGGCAAGCCCAAAAGCCATCTTTCTTTTTTTATTTTTTATTTTATTTATTTATTTTTTGAGACAGAGCCTGGCTCTGTTGCCAGGCTGGAGTGCAGTGGCACGATCTCGGCTCACTGCAACCTCAGCCTCCTGGGTTCAAGCAACTCTCCTGCCTCAGCCTCCTGAGTAGCTGGGATTATAGGCGCATGCTGCCATGCCCGGCTAGTGTGTGTGTGTGTGTGTGTGTGTGTGTGTGTGTGTGTATTTTAATAGAGACGGGGTTTCACCGTGTTGCCCAGGCTGGTTGCAAACTCCTGAGTTCGGGCAATCTGCCCGCCTCGGCCTCCCAAAGTGCTAGGATTACAGGTGTGAGCTACCGTGCCCAGCTGGCATCTTTCAAATCTATCATTGTGAACCACTGGTGATCGTATGGGATTTTGCTGATAATAGTGTAAGGGTTGGGAACAACAGGGTGGGTAGTTTGAGCTGTTTGATTAACAGCCCAGAGGTCTTCTACTAGCCGGTATGACCCATCTGACTTTCTTACAGGCAATATTGGAGTGTTATAAGGGGACATACAGGGTTCAAGGGGTCCGTCATGGACAAGGCCCTCAATTATAGGTTTTAGAGCCATTCTAGCTTCTAAGGGAATAGGGTATCGTTTTCTCCTTACCACTTCCCTGGGAATTTTTTTAAATAAATAAATCAATAAATCAATAAATAAATCTGACGGTAGAACCCAAATCAGAGTTAATCACTTTCTTTCTTTTTTTTTTTTTTTTTTGAGATGGAGTCTTGCTCTGTCTCTCAGGCTGGAGTGCAATGGCGTGATCTCAGCTCACTGCAAGCTCCACCTGCCAGGTTCACGCCATTTTCCTGCCTAAGCCTCCTGAGCAGCTGGCACTACAGGCGCCCGCCACCACGCCCGGCTAATTTTTTGTATTTTTTTAGTAGAAACAGGGTTTCACCGTGTTAGCCAGGATGGTCTCGATCTCCCGACCTCATGATCCACCCACCTCGGCCTCCCAAAGTGCTGGGATTACAGGCTTGAGCCACCGTGCCCGGCCTTTGGGCCTCTCTTAATTAAAAGTTCCTCTATGGAGCAGTCTTGCCAATATTCTATCTTTTGTAATTTCTTTCTAATGTCCGGCCGACTGTTGGTGATAAAATAGAGCTTTAACATCCCTTGTCCAAGTGGGTCCTCTATGTCTAAGCCTGAATATCTTCTTATTTGCTCCTTAAGTCTCTTTAAAAATTCCATGGGCCCTTCATCTTTTTCTTGGTGTACATTAAATGCTCGAGAAATATTTTGGGTTTGAGGCACCAATTCCCGAATCCCTTTAATTATCATATCCCTGAGGTCTTTCATGTTTTCTCAGTGGGCTGCATTGTTCCTATTCCACTGAGGGTCCTGGGCTGGGAATTTCTGCTCTGCTGCAGGGATGTTTTGACCAAGAGGGTGTTCACATTCCCAGACTATCATAGCAGCCCTGCGGATCATGGTTCTTTCCTCCCCTGAGAAGAGAATACCTAAGATGGACATTAATTCAGCCCAAGTATACAATTGCGGCCCTAAAAATTGTTCAATTTGATCTGTGACTCCAAAAGGATCATCTGATAATGGTTTGAGTTCCTTTTTCAGATTTCTAACCTCTGAACTAGTTAAGGGGGCATTTACGAAACCAATACCCCCTCCTCCCAGTGGTACTTAAAGGAAAAGGGGTTGGGGCAGACCCCTTTGAGGAAGAGGGAAAAGGAAAGTTCTGAATATCCCTCCGGCATTGTTCCATCTCGTGCTGGAGTTTTCCTGAGGAAAGGACATGTTCGGGTGGCTGCTCAATGGGGATGTGGGGCCACAAGGCCCACGGGGCAGGGTTATGTGGGGGAGGGACTGAGTGATTAGCCTGGGGTGGGGTAGGCGGGGGAAGATGGTCTAGGGGATCCTGTACATTGGCATCTTTAGATGTAGAATCTGACTTAACTGGGTTGTCCTAGGGGGGTACTGAGTTTGGTTTCTCTTTTACGTCATCCTTTAAGGGAAAGGGAAGGACATGTTCCTGTCTCCAACACAGAGCATAATCTATTTCCTCTTGAGAGACTGGACTTTTTTCATTAACATACTGGATTAAGAGTTGGCATATCCAATCCTCGTCTGATCCAAACTTTGGCCAAAAGACTGAGGGTCTGAGGATAGGTTCTTTGGTCCAAATAAAACAGCAATATTTTATCATTCACTGTCTTTCCTTGTGTTACATGGTTCTTTCATTATACCTCCAGTACTCTAACATAAGGCCCAGAGGACTGTCAGGGGGAATTTTATTGTCTGCTTGGCCTTTTGTATTCCCTGTCTTACTTGGGGTATTTCCCATTCTGGAGGTTGGTGCCCATTTCCTAGGGGCTTAACCTCTCCCTTTTCCCATTGGAGGTTTCTTGCACTCATATGAATAATCGCTTCGTACTTTTTGGCCGCTTCCCTCGTGGGAATTTCAGGCCCCTCTTAGCATTAGCGGGTCGGTATAATCCCCGACTGGAAAACCGCCCTAAGCCTTATGAGTTGACCATGGAACCAAGTCTGGACTCCACACTCGATTCGTGTCCACTGACGTGTCTCAGCCATGCACTTTCAACCTCCAAGTGACCCCAACCACCAAGGAAATACTTTGTCACCCCAGTAGCAACTTTTCTTACCTTGGTCTGTGCACAGAGTTACCCACTTGCCTGGGAATTTTAAGGCTCCTTCCTGCCCACGTTGCTGAAAGTCCGGATTTATTCCTCACTTTGGGTGGACCCGATCCTCCGCTCCTTGGGCCACTGCAACAAGGCAGTGGGACGTGTCTCACGAGGAAAAGTAATCGCTACCCCTCCCAAAGGAGAATGGGATCCCAGAAGACCCCCAAATTTGTTGAAAACAAGTGCTCAGTGTAGTCAAGAAAAACCAGCACTGAGACAGAAGACTTCCCAGCAAGGCATCTTTACTTCTGCAGAAAGGTGCTGCTTGCGCTGGTTGCAATCGCAAGAGCACCCGCCAACAAAGGAGGGAAGTGGTTTTTAACCCTAACGCAGTTCCTGTTTCTGTGTCCTTTCCCCATTGGCTGGGGGGTTGGACCGCACAATCTGAGCTGATCCCGATTGGCTAAGGTTTAAACTTTCCCAAATAGGGTAGACGTGCGACAAAGAAGAAAACGCGGGAGTAGAATCTGTTTACAGCTTATGACCAGGAAATTGAGTCTTTGAAGAGGAACTTAGCTGTCCCAACAGAGGCATCCGAGAGGCCTGGAGGAGGTGATGCTGGACAGTAGGAATTGCCTGGTCCGACGCCCTGGCTGCCAGGGGCGCGCATCTTTGGGTCTTCCCTGCTAGAAGGTGAACTGAGTGTGTCCCTGGCGCTCTGGCAAAAGCCATGGAATGGGCCCACAGTGAGAATTCCAGCTTCGCCTCTTACTAGCTGGATAACCTAGGGAGCCGCGAGGCCTCCCTGGGCCTCAGCCCCCAGTACAGTGGAGCCAACGGGAGAAACGGCCTCACGGGATTGATGCGGGGATTGAGCGGGGCACGGGCGGCGGACAAACGCGGGTCATTATACTCATCTCACCCAGAGCATGCGTCCCAGCGCCACCCGCTTCCTCGCTCCGCGCCCGGCCTAGACCCTCCGACCCCGCCCCTGCGCGGGCCACAAGCAGGAATGCGAGCAGGCCGGGGGCGCGCGGGCCGCAGCCGCATTTCCGGGCCGGCGTGAGCGGGCGGCGGGGGAGGGGCGGTCGGGGCCTGCGCCGGCCGCCGTGTGACGCACCCCCTCATTTGCATGCGGAGCGCCCATTGGCCACGGCGGCCGCCGGGACAGGAGGCGGGTCCCCTCCCCCTCCCGCCGCAGCGGCGGCAGCAGCTGGGCTCGGTGTAAACAAGTCCAAGCGCCTGCGAACCCGGGCCCGGGGGGGACGGCGCCCGCCAGGAGCGCCCCCCACTCCCAGGCCAGCCCACCCCTGTGGACCGGGCCCCGCGCGCCCAGGCGAGGTGAGGCCCGCGCCGTCAGGGCTGCGTGTCGCCCCGCGCCCCTGCCCAGCCCGCGAGGACTGCCCCCTCCCCCGGCGCCCGCCCCCACCCCCGCGCCCCAGGTGAGCCCCGGGGTCCAGGTAAGGCTCCGCGATGCAGGTAAGAGCCCCTGAGCGTAGAGGAGGCCTTGGCGCCCGCAGGTGAGAGCCCCTCCCCTCCTAGGTGACCCTCCACCTTCACGGCGAGGCCTCCTACCTCCTCCAGGTGGGGGACCCTCTCCCCGATGAACCCCCTAAACCACCAGTGAACCCCACTGCTCTCCAGATGAGGTCGCAAGGACCAACCAGTGCCTACCCGCCCATGCTCCCCCGAAACTGGGAACTGACAGCCCAGCCCCTCCAAAGCCCCTTCCTCCAGCTTCAGCTGCCAGGTCAGCAAGGGTGAGGCCGGAAGCAGGCGGGTGACTCACCCTGGGCACCTCCGAGCCTCAGTTTCCCCATTGATGCAACCTGAGGCCTCCTCACTGAGTCAAAACCGAGACGCCTCTGGTCCCCGGAGAGGCTGCTGGCTCTGGGGAAAGGAGAGAGCAGCCGAGTGTGACAGAGCGAGTCCCCACGGCTCTGGGAGTGCCTCGCATGTGTGTGGCCCAGGTCCTGACAGCCCACCTACTCCCTCCCCGGCAGGCACTGGGCTCCCTCTGCTCCCCGTGGGCCGCTCCCCGCGTGGGGCCACTGCCCCCGGCCCCCGCCATGGTGCGGATTTCAAAGCCCAAGACGTTTCAGGCCTACTTGGATGATTGTCACCGGAGGTATAGCTGTGCCCACTGCCGCGCTCACCTGGCCAACCACGACGACCTCATCTCCAAGGTAACCAACAAGGCCACAGTGGGGCTGGAACCTATAGGGGCTGCCTGGCAGCTCCCCACCGGCAGCCCTGACCCCCTCCTCTCTTCCCACCCTCTCACCCTTTAGTCCTTCCAGGGCAGTCAGGGGCGTGCCTACCTCTTCAACTCAGTGTGAGTATCTGGCCTCCCTTCTTGCTTTCCCTGACCTCTGTTGTGACCTGTGACCCCTGGCATCCTGCTGAGACTCCCAGAGTTCCCCGGTGCAGGCAGGAAATTGTGAGCATCATTTCTTGGATGCTGAGGACAGACACAGTGCTTGAGGGGGCGGGCCCTGTGATGGCAGGACCCTCCCTGGGACTGCCCCATGTCCCCACAGGGTGAACGTGGGCTGCGGGCCAGCCGAGGAGCGGGTGCTGCTGACCGGCCTCCATGCTGTCGCCGACATCCACTGCGAGAACTGCAAGACCACTTTGGGCTGGAAATATGTGAGTCACCCACCTCTGACCCCAGGCTAGCCTTTGACCTGAACTTCCAACACCTCCTCCTGACAAGCTGTCACCCTATAGCCTTTCAGATTGCATAGGCCGCGCTCACACAAGTCAGCATCCCTGACCACATTCTCTTTATCTTGCACCTTGCAAGGGGTGTAGAACTTTTCTCTTAACCCATCCCTTCTCTCCCAGGCACTGGGATCCCCATTTGAGAGTTAGGATATAATCAGAGTCACTATTTATGGAATGTTTATGTGCCTTGCACTGTTGTGTGCCTGGCATCTATTATCTCATTCAATCATTGCAGTGATCCTCTAGGTAGAAGCTATTATTATCTCTACAGAAGAAGACAGGGAGGCCCAGAGATGTTAGGTAACTTGCCCAAGATCACACAACTGGTAAGTAACAGAATAGGGACCAGAATCTGAGTTGGTTGGTTGGTTTTTTTTTTTCACTCCAAACCCTTGGTCACCAGCTTATATTGTCATTCAGAGTATCAGAAAAATTGCCCCAGACTCTGCAACAACATGGAGCTTGGGTTCACCAGCCTCCCTTTCCATAGTCCTCATTGCCACTGCTGCTGTCCAGGGTCTGATTTCACTACCCTGAGTCTCATTTCCTTATCTCTCAGTGGAAGATAAAGCCACTGCCTAGCACCCAGGATTGTTACAGGGATCAGATTAGATGCTCAGGAAGATGCTCTTGGGACACTGCAAGGGACAGGATTCTTCAGGCGTCGCTTGGAACTGTGGTGCCTCTGTCAGGTGGATGTCCCAGGCAGAGCCAGCCAGCCAGCCCTGACCTGAGCTCGCTGCTGACCCTGCCACAGATTGGCTGTGTGTCTCTGGACAGGTGGCTTGGCCACTCTGGACCTCTACCAAATAAAGAGCTGGCCTGCCAGGCACAGTGGCTCACACCTGTAATCCCAGCACTTTGGGAGGCTGAGGCGGGTGGATCACAAGGTCAGGAGATTGAGACCATCCTGGCTAACACAGTGAAACCCCATCTCTACCAAAAATACACACACACAAAAAAATCAGCTGGGTGTGGTGGCGGGCGCCTCTAGTCCCAGCTACTCGTGAGGCTGAGGCAGGAGAATTGCGTGAACCCAGGAGGCAGAGCTTGCAGTGAGCGGAGACAGAGCGAGACTCCGTTTCAAAAATAATAATAATAATAATAATAATAATTAAATAAAGAGCTGGCCTAAACAAGAGGTCAAAAACTCAAGTGCCAGGCTGGGTGTGGTGGCTCATGCCTGTAATCCCAGCACTTTTGGGAGTCTGAGGCAGGTGGATCACCTGAGGTCAGGAGTTCGAGAACAGCCTGACTAACATGGTGAAACCCCATCTCTACTAAAAATACAAAAATTAGCTCGGCTTGGTGGTGGGCGCCTGTAATCCCAGCTACTCAGGGGGCCAAGGCAGCAGAATCACTTGAACCCGGGAAGCAGAGGTTGCAGTGAGCCGATATCGCGCTGTTGCACTTCTAGCCTGGGCGACAGAGCAAGACTCCCTCTCAAAACCAAACAAACAAAAAAACCTCAAGTGCCTGCAAGGCCAAGCAGATACTGTAGATGTGTAAAGGGTAGCATAGATTGGCGGGGTTGGGAGTTGGGGGCAGGCTGGGCAAACTGGAGTGAGCAAGGCCTACTTATATTTTAATACTTTAAAGTTATTTTTATTAAACTGTCTGCTGTCCAAACATAATACATGTTGTAGGCCAAAATGGCCATGAAGCTACCAGTTTGCAAACCCTGAACTGTGAAATCTTTTAGCCACTTCCCTATCTTCTCTGTTGGAGCCATCATTAGTACTTTAAAAAGTACCTTTGAGTCAGGGAGTTCTATTCTACTCTGTGTTTGTGAGAAATACGGCCCTGCCCCTCTGGGCCACAGTTTTCTCATATGTAAAATGGGGCCACTCATGTCCACTTCCCAACCCCAGTGCCTTGTGGTGAGACTGTTGCTCCGGGGATGACGGTCCCACCCCTCCTTCCAGGAACAGGCCTTTGAGAGCAGCCAGAAGTACAAAGAGGGGAAGTACATCATTGAACTCAACCACATGATCAAAGACAACGGCTGGGACTGACCCCGGCTCCCCCGACGCATGTGGCTCCAGCCCGGCCTGGCCGCCAGGGAGCGCCACCGGCTTCCCGCCGCCCGAAGGGAGCTCTGGACCCTCAGAGCCCCTGCAGAGGACGGATCTAGCTCCTGTATATATATTTTATTGCATGCACTGTGACCTTGGGGGGAGAACAGAAGGGGGACGACGCCCCCGCACCTCCTGCGATCTGGCTGGCTTGGATCTCGTTTTTAACCCGTTCCTGCCCCACCTGCCCTATAGTTATGGCCTGTGTTCTGCTCTCCTGGCCCCAGTGCACCGTCTGCTCTGTGAACTCCTCCCACCAGGCCCTTCTTACCCCACGCGTGTCTGTCCCCCTCGTTCTGTAGCGTTTGTACATAATAAAACAATGGAGTGGAGACAGCTCAGGCTCGCGTGTAATCCGGGAAGGGGGAGCTCAAGCGGAGATTTCCGCCCCTATAGACCTGTGCGGTTCTGAGCCCCGGCGGGGCATGGGGTAGGCACAGCCGTCCAAGCTGGGTCTCCGGGAACCGGGACGGTTTCACTGCTGGCGGAGGTCCTGAGCCCACTCTGGCTGCCTACGCCGTGACCTCGGCTGATCTGCGTCTGCTCATCTGCAGCGTTTGGCCGCCGCCTAGGGGCAGCGTCCCAGGGAGGCAACCGCGCCGCCGGCCTCGCAGCCCCCTCGCGGTCGGACTGCAACTCCCAGCGGCCCCCGCGTGGTCCGTCCGGCTCCTTCGGGCGCGCCTCAGCGCTGAGCCTGCCGGGAAGTGTAGTTCCGAGGGTTCCCCAGCGCGGGACCTTCGGGAAACCCTGGCGCGAGGCGTCAGAAGCTGTCGGACTGTGAGCGCCTTCGAACTTTGGAGGCTTGGCTCGGGATGGAGGTTTTTTTAGCATGGGGACCAGGGAGGACTACGGTGCTCGGGACTGGGCTGCGGCCTCCTCGCGGCCCCGAGTGCCCTGTGAAATCAGCTCAGGCCGCGTCCCTCTAGCCTGCACTTTCCCTCTGTTCATGCTGCTTCCCTCCAGGGCCCGGCCTCCAAGTGAAGGGGGGCGGAGGGCGGTCACCTGCCAGAAGGTCTGGGGCGCCAAGGTGTGTCCCGGGACTCTTGGCTCCGTCCAGGTTCCAGGCCCCGCCCCCCAGCTTATCCCTAGCCGGGGCTCCCCACCGTGGGAACGGGGACCAGCTGGCCGGAAGCGCCAAACTGCGTCCCTGTCCGAGCCCTGGGGATCAATCAAGCCGAGGAGTTAATTATGTAATGAGGGGGCAGGGGGTCGAGGCTAATGAAGCCTCCCGGGGTGGGGAGGGAGGGGAGGAGGGGACCGTACCCAGGTATCCGACCCCCTCTCGGACCCCTTCGAGGCCCCAGGGGTCTCCACCCCAGCCCAACTCCAGGGCCCCAAAGAGGGGAGGGGCTGTGATCCTGGATCTGGAAGGGGCTGAGCTGTGAGCTATAAAGGGGGCATCTCGCAGCACCGGGGGCCCTAAGCAGCGAGACCTGAGGCCAGACGGAACTACAACATGTACCATCCACGAGAATTGTACCCGTCCCTGGGGGCCGGCTACCGCCTGGGGCCCGCCCAACCTGGGGCCGACTCCAGCTTCCCACCCGCCCTAGCGGAGGGCTACCGCTACCCCGGTGAGCGTTGGGACCAGCTCCTGGGTAGGAGAATAGGGGGGCTGTGGCCCTCGGCTGGCTCCTCATTCTTCCCCGGCTTCCAGAACTGGACACCCCTAAACTGGATTGCTTCCTCTCCGGGATGGAGGCTGCTCCCCGCACCCTGGCCGCGCACCCACCTCTGCCCCTTCTGCCCCCTGCCATGGGCACTGAGCCGGCCCCATCAGCTCCAGAGGCCCTCCATTCCCTCCCGGGGGTCAGCCTGAGCCTGGAGAACCGGGAGCTATGGAAGGAGTTCAGCTCTGTGGGAACAGAAATGATCATCACCAAAGCTGGGAGGTGAGGGGCTGGCCAGGGTCCGTGTTTCTGGTGGGGGTCTCTTGGGAAAGGCAGAGTCCCTGGGGAGAGGGCTAGGACTGGGTGGTTCCCGAGGGGCTAGAGCTCTGCCTAGGCCTAGAATCTGACTATGGCCTGGGGCAGGGGTTACTCTGTGGCTGGAATCAGGAGTCACTCTGTGACAAGGGTTAAGGGCCAGTCTGTGGAGTCTGTGGCTGAGTTTAGGGACCAATCTACGGCAAGGGTCATGGGTCAGTCTGGGGCAGGGTCAGGAAGTCCCTCTGGGTTATAGGTTAATGTGTGGCTTAGACCAGCATCCAGACAAGGACAGGGGGTCAAGGGCCAGCCCATTGACCAGCATCAGGGAAATCTGGCCAGGATTCGGGATCAGTATGCAACTCGAATAGGAGTCAGTATATGACTAGGTCCAGGGTCACCCTAGAGGCAGGGACACAGTCAGTGTTTGACCTTAGATGAGGTCTTTATCTGGGGCAGGAGCTCAAGCCCTAGCATGGAAAGTCCTCGGCCCTACTGCAGGCAGGGTATATTTTTTCTAAAGCAAATTCATCTAAGAGCTGCAGATTCTGGTGCTGCAGATCAGGGGAGGAGAGGAGGGTGGGGACAGAAAGCTCCTAGCAAAAAAGTTAGTCACCCCTGCTTCTGCAAATAGGCTTTGAGGGGTAGGAGTCATGGCTCTGTTCCTAACCTGCTGTGTGACAGATCACTTAACCCGTCTGTCCTGTTTCCCCAAATGTAAAATGAGACAAGAAAACCTTCCAGCTCTAAGATTCCGCCCTCTGGGTTCTTTTTTTTTTTTTTTTTTTTTTTTTTTTTTTGAGATGGAGTCTCGCTCTGTTGCCCAGGCTGGAGTGTAGTGGCGCGATCTCGTCAGCTCACCACAACCTCTGCTTCCTGGATTCAAGCAATTCTCCTGCCTCAGCCTCCCGAGTAGCTGGGACTATAGGCACACACCACCACACCCGGCTAATTTTTGTAGTTTTAGTAGAGACGGTGTTTCACCATATTGGCCAGGCTGGTCTCAAACTTCTGACCTCATGATCCTTTCACCTCGGCTTCCTAAAGTGCTGAGATTATAGGCATGAGCCACTGCGCCCGGCCCTTTTTCCTTTTTCAGAGACAGTGTCTTGCCCTGTTGCCCAGGCTGGAGTGCAGTGGTGCAATTGTGGCTCACTGTAGTCTTGACTTCCCAGGCTCAAGTGACCCTCCCGCCTCAGCCTCTGTAGTAACTGGGACTATCAGTGTGCACCACCATGCCTGGCTAATTTTTTAATTTTTTTGTAGAGATGGGGTCTTTTATGTTGCCCAGGCTGGTCTTGAATTCCTGACTCAAGAGATCCTCCCACCTTGGCCTCCCAAAGTATAGGGATTAGAGGTGTGAGCCACAGCCTCCAGCCTGCCCTCTGGGTTCTAATTCCACCTCCTTTGATGTTTCTCTGACAGCTCTGGGGAGCCCGTTGCTATGTCCCGTTACTGGTGCTGGGCCCACCCCTGGCCAGTGGGTAGCTCCAGGCCTCTCCTGTCCCCTCCCTTGCACAGGCGCATGTTCCCTGCCTGCCGAGTGTCAGTCACTGGCCTGGACCCCGAGGCCCGCTACTTGTTTCTTCTGGATGTGATTCCGGTGGATGGGGCTCGCTACCGCTGGCAGGGCCGGCACTGGGAGCCCAGCGGCAAGGCAGAGCCCCGCCTGCCCGACCGTGTCTACATTCACCCCGACTCTCCTGCCACTGGTGCACATTGGATGCGGCAGCCTGTGTCTTTCCATCGTGTCAAGCTCACCAACAGCACGCTGGACCCCCACGGCCACGTGAGGCCCAGGCTGGGACTCCAGGATAGGGTTGGGGGGTGCTGGAAGGGAGGCCAAGGCTGAGGCGCAGGGCAGGGAATCACTCCCATTTCCTCCCTCCCAGCTGATCCTGCACTCCATGCACAAGTACCAACCCCGCATACACCTAGTTCGGGCAGCCCAGCTCTGCAGCCAGCACTGGGGGGGCATGGCCTCCTTCCGCTTCCCCGAGACCACATTCATCTCCGTGACAGCCTACCAGAACCCACGGGTGAGTGACCCTGCTTGAGGGGTGGTGGCCCCCTGCCCAGACCACAGTTGCTTTGACCCTGCATGTGTGTCCCCAGATCACACAACTGAAGATTGCAGCCAATCCCTTTGCCAAAGGCTTCCGGGAGAACGGCAGAAACTGTAAGAGGTGGGAGTTGTTCATTCATTTGTTCATGCATTCAACAAATGTTTATTAATCACTCACTGTGTGCCAGGCACTGTGCTGGACATCAGAAATGCAGTGGTAAGTGAAAACATTCATTCACTGACTCAGCAAATACTTATATAGTACCTGCTATGTGCCAGGGACAGTTCCAGGCACTGGAGATAAAACAAACAAAGCAAACCAAAGCCCCGGCCCTCATGGAGCTGATTTCTAGTGGGGAGAGTAGACAAGCAGACAAGAGAAATAAATAAAATGTCATCTGTTAGGAAGCCATTCTAAAGAGAAGAGAGACCAGGTGTGGTGGCTCACGCCTGTAATCCCAGCACTCTGGGAGGCTGAGGCGGGCAGATCACCTGAGGCCAGGAGTTCGAGACCAGCCTGCCAACATGGTGAAACCCTGTCTCTACTAAAAATACAAAAATTAGCCAGGCATGGTGGCAAATGCCTGTAATCCCAACTACTTGGGAGGCTGAGGCAGGAGAATCTCTTGAACCCAGGAGGTGGAGGTTGCAGTGAGTCGAGATCATGCCATTGCATTCCAGCCTAGGCAACAAGAGCAAAACTTCCTCTCAAAAAAAAAAAAAAGAAAGAAAAAGAAAACTCTCTCTCAAAAAAAAAAAGAAAAAAAAGAAAAAGGAGAAGAGAAATAAACCAGGAAAAGATAGGAAGGACTGGGGTGAGGTATTAGATAAGAGGCCTGGAAAGGCCTCAGTGGGAAGAAGACACTTGAGAAAGAGCTGAAGGAAGTACGGGAGGGAGCCAGGTGGGCATCTGGCAAAGCACACTAGGGAGTGGGAACAGCATGTGCAAAGGCCCTGAGGTGGGGCTGTGCCTGTGGCGTGGCTGCAGTGGAGTGACTAAGAGTCAGGCAGGGGAGGGGAAGCCAGGTTATGTCGGACCGTAAAGGTTCCGTAAGGCCATGGGAACTGTTCCAAGTGCAGCACCTCAGAGCTGGCCCCTGCCCTCAAGTAGCTTCCAGTTTGTCAGAAGAGACAGACATGAACCAAGGAGTCACTCCATCAAATGCAAAAGCAGAACTGTGACGGATGTTATGAGGGAGGGGTGTGTGCTCTCGGAGGTCAGGGAGGACTTCCTTGAGGAACTTGCGCTTGCAGTGAGGCAAGGATAGGTTTGGTGGCTCATGCCTGTAGTCCCAGCACTTTCGGAGGCTGAGATGGAAAGATCACTTGAGCCCAGGAGTTGGAGGCTGCAGTGAGCTGTGACCTGTGACTGTGCCACTGCACTCCAGCCTGGGCAACATAGCAAGACCCCATCTCAAATTTTAAAAATGAAAAGAAAAAGGACAGGTTCAGCCCGTGAAGAGGGGACAGAAGAGGATTCCAGAGAGAGGCTGAGAGTGGAGATGGGGCAGAAAGATGAGCTAGGTGAGACTGTGCCCTGGCCTTGCCACTGGGAAGGAGTTTCCACTGATACTAAACACAATAGGAAAGCATGGACAAACTTGAGCAGGGACAAAATTCCAGCTCTGCCACTTTCTAGTTATTTAATTTTTCTGGCCTTCAGTTTCTTCATCTATAAAATGGGTATAATGATGGCCCCTACCTGACAGGGTCCCTGGGAGGGTGAAATGCCTGGCACCGGGTAAGTACTGTTACCATCACCATGGCCATCACCATCATCATCATCATCACCACCACTGTTCCCCAGGGAGCGAGACGCCCGTGTGAAGAGGAAACTGCGGGGCCCAGAGCCAGCAGCCACAGAGGCCTATGGGAGCGGAGGTGAGTGTAGTCCTGATGGCGATGGGGCCAGGCCTGAGACAGGGATCCTCCCTAGCCCAACCTCTCCCTTCCCTCTCCCCAGACACACCAGGTGGTCCCTGCGACTCCACCCTGGGTGGAGACATTCGTGAATCAGATCCAGAACAGGCCCCAGCCCCCGGGGAAGCCACTGCTGCCCCGGCACCTCTGTGTGGTGGCCCCAGTGCTGAGGCCTACCTCCTGCACCCTGCGGCTTTCCATGGGGCCCCCAGTCACCTTCCCACCAGGTGAGTGGGACAGGGGACCAGGCGGGGCTGCGGGTCCCTGTGCCCTGCTCTGACATCCCTCTCTCCATGTCAGGAGCCCCAGCTTCCAGGAGGCTCCAGACTCCGGGCGCTCAGCCCCCTACTCGGCTGCATTTCTGGAGCTGCCGCACGGGTCAGGGGGCTCCGGGTACCCAGCGGCTCCGCCGGCGGTACCCTTTGCCCCGCACTTTCTCCAAGGGGGCCCCTTCCCTCTACCATACACCGCGCCTGGGGGCTATCTGGATGTGGGCTCCAAACCCATGTACTGAACCACTGCTGGGCCCCTCTGCCTCCATCACAAACCTCCCGCTCCCTTCCCCCAGCCCTGGAGCCCCCTCACCTCCACCGGCCCCATCCCCCACACCAAATGGCCGCCTTGGGCCTGCCCACCCACCCCCCCAACTTCACACCTTGATTTCACTCCCACCCCCCTCTGGCTTCAAAGCCTAACCAAGGCTGCTGGGAGTCCAGCTGGGGCCGGCTTCCCCTTCCCGGCTCTCACCTCCGTGTGAATGGAAGGGGCTCTGCCTGGCCAAATGGGGCCACAGACCAGCATCCCCACTTACCGGGCCTCCCCATGGGCTCTGGAGGGGCTCAATCCCCACCCCCGCACACACACTGGTGCAGGCCACACCAGTCTGTTGTTCTGGGACCAGAGTATTTTTGTTAATAAAACTCAAAAGCCATCCATGCTCAGGAAACACTGGGCTCCTGTGTTTGGCCCTGGGCGGGGCTGGGTGAGCAAAGGCTTTGCTAGGAGACCCAGGCCCAGATCTAGACCTGTGTTTCCAGCTGCCTGACCTAGCACAAAATCCACTGGCCCTCTAGGCCCATCTCCTCTTCAGGAAAATGGAGAAATCAGAATCCTGTGATTCTGTGTGTGCCTGTGTGTGTACGCTGTTAATAAGATAAGGCTGCCCATGAGAACAGAGCCCTCTCCCTAGGGCTGGGGAAGCCAGCAGGCAGCGGCCCCTGGAGGCCGTGGGCAAGCTGACTGGCCTGAGCCTGGCCCTCCTGGCAGGTCGGGGCCCTGAGGCAGTCAAGGCCCTGACGTCCACCCCAGGTCCCAGGCCAGCAACCCTGTGCATTCCCAACCAAGTCTGGCACAAACCCAAAAACCATTTTTCTTCTTTTATTAGAATTTTTTCATTTTTTTTCTCAAAATTTTTATCTAAAAACAAACAGAAAAAAGAAGGAAAAAAAGAAAAAAAAAATTATTGGAAACTTCATGGTTCAAGTGGGGAGAGAGGAGGAGGAACATGGAGCTAGGTCTCCAGGCCTCTCCAGAGAAGTCCTCACCCTCGAAGCACCCTCTTGGGGGACAGCAGAGCCAGGACAGCCCCCGCCACGCCCAGCCTCCGTCTGAGGAAGATGGCAGAGTCACAGTGGTGCGAGGGCCAGAAGGGTTGGAGGGGGCAGGGGCCGGGCGGGGTCACAGGAAGTAGTCGGCCACGGGCTTCTTGGAGGGGATGCCCCGTGTCTCTTGGGGAGCAGCCTCAAAGATGATGAAATCTTTCTGGAGATGCTCGTCCAGCTCCAAGATGGCTGCCACATTCCCACAGCTGGAAGGCGGGGCAGCAGGGTCAGGAGCAGCTCGGCTCAGATGCCCGCCCATCCCAGCCCGGCCCAGCCGGCTCACCGGTAGCAGTAGTTGGGTGCCGACCACACAGTGAGCACGGTCTCATTGAAGTGCCACTTGTAACCTTCCATCACCAGTTGGTGGGCACGGCAGATCATGTCAATGTCATTGGCTGCGTTGAACTGGGCCACCACATCACTGCCAAATAGGTAGCCGGCTCCTCGGGGGCTCACGCCCCAGCCTGTGGTGTCTGATGCGGAAAGGGAGGGATGGAGAGGGATGTCCTCAGGCTTCTCTGGCTGCCCGCGCTGCCCCTTGAGGGTGAGCAGCCTGGCCCCTCCCCAAGTCCACCAGAGGCCCGTGGGACCAGAGCATGGGGCCTGAATATGGTCTGTGAGATGGCGGGGACCAGGACAGCAAATGTAGGGGCAGATAAGCTCCAGAGGACAAAGAACTCCCAATGCCTGGGGCCCCCTCATAATCACAGTGATCATACAATCCCCGTCCAAACAGCACATAAGAGTGAAAGGGGCACTCCCAGAGACAGAAGGGCACCCTGTGTTGTCACAGGGAGGTCCGGAGTGGCTGTGGAGCAGCGGCTGCATGTGTGTGTCTGTATGTGTGTGGCTGTGATGGAGCAGAGGCCTCGTGTGCGTGTGTGTGGCTATGATGGAGCAGAGGCTATGTGTATGTGTGTGTGTGTTTGCGCTGGAGCAGAGGCTGCCTGTGCGTGTGTGCCTGTGTGTGTATGTGACAACAGGAACTCTGGCTGGTCCTCAGAAGACCTGACTTTAAATCTCAGCTCTGCTCTACACTAGTGGAAAACCCACAAAATGAGGGGTCTCAGGGGGCTACCATTCTGGGGTTCTGACCTCTGAAGAAGCTGCTGTCATGTTCTAAGGCCCCTTCACTTCAGGGAGCCATGACTTGGTTGTCCTCCACAGCCCTCTGGGCCATGCCCCAAGCCACTGTGTGCTCAAAGCACCTGCCATGCAGGCCTCCCTGCTCCTCCTCCAAGGTTCCAGCCATTTGGCAGGTGGAGGACGAGTGACAGTGAA
This sequence comes from Pan paniscus, assembly GCF_029289425.2. Classification (NCBI taxonomy): domain Eukaryota; kingdom Metazoa; phylum Chordata; class Mammalia; order Primates; family Hominidae; genus Pan; species Pan paniscus. Next base: position 30,833,715 of record NC_073267.2, on the reverse strand, counting down.
GACCAGCCCTGCTCCCTCTCTTTCCCAATCCCTCCTGGCTGTCCCTGCCTGCCCCTGCCCACATGCCCTCACCTTCTGGGTCAGACCAGAGGAGGTCACACATGGGCCCATCATGAGGCACCTCTTGCTTTCGGTCGATTGTCCGAATCTGATCCAGGGTCTGGATGGAGGGTGAGAGGCCCCCGTGCACGCAGAAGATCTACAGGGGAGAGCAGGGAAAGAGGACGGGGCTGAGGCCTGAAGCCCCCCTCCTCTCCCTGTCCCATGGAGCCCTGGGCTGGCTTACCTTGCCATCGATGATGGCTGACAGGCTGAGGTAGTCAAAGATCTCAGTGCAGTAGCGCCACACAGTCACCGAGCCGTACTTGCGCAGGCACTCATCGTAGAAGCCATAGACCTGCGTGATCTGGCGACTCTCATGGTTGCCCCGGATCAGCGTGATGCGATCAGGATAGCGAACCTGGGGGTGGCCACCAAGCCAGGGCTGGCGCCTAGACGGTCTCTCCACACATCCCTCTCTGACCTCCTCATGCCCGCCAGCCTCATGCCATCCTCACAACCACTGCCCAGCACACTCCTGGCACCTCTTGCCTGAATCATGTGGCATGAGCCACCTCCCAGGCCCACACGACCCCTCCAGATAATGTAAACCTGACCCATTCCCTCAACTATGAACCTAATGGCTCTTCTTTCACCTGCCAGACACAGACCAGGTCCCTAGCAAGGCACCCAGGCCCTTTGTCATCTGGCCCCACACTGCCTCTCCCACCAGTGGCATCAATGACCTGCCACATTCGCAACAGTGAGCCTCTGCCCCTCCCAGAATGCTGCCCCGCTGGCCTCAACCCCCATCAAGTCTCTGACCACCCCCAAAAGCAGAATTGGTCCATCACCAGTGACACAGCTCCAAGGTGGGGCTGGTCACGATAGGAGATGAGGGTGGAACGGACTAAGACAGGCCCGGCCCGAGGTCACCCAGGTTGGGGGTGCAGAAGCCGGGGACTGCCACCTTAAGTGCCAGCAGCAGGAGGAACGTTTCGACGCTATAGAAGCCACGGTCCACAAAGTCCCCCATGAAGAGGTAGTTGGTCTCAGGGACATCGCCACCTACCTGTGGGGAAGTAGAAAGTTTTGCCCTGTCATAAACAGTCCCCTACCCACTACCTGTTTCTGTCCAGCGGAGGCCCTTCTTCCACAACCGCCCATCTAACTTGGGGCCCCTTGCCCCCACTCCATGCCCCAAATTAAGGCTCCCACCCTCAATTACAGGGGTCTTCCAGTCATCCCCCCGTTACATTTCACAGTGTTGGCCACACTCTTACTCTGAACAGCTCTTTGAGGTCATAGAATTGTCCATGGATGTCGCCGCACACCTGGGGAACAGGAAGAGTGGGGTTAGAACTCAAGCAGTGGGAGTTGCCAGGGACTACCCTCCAAACACCCGCTGCTTTAGTGAGCTTTATCACTCTTGGCTGCACTTCTACTTCCTAGGACCAAAATTCTCCTCTCCCACCCCAAGTCAGTCTGGTCTGGAACCATACCCACTGTCCTATGCTGAGTACCAACTATTCTGTAGGCAAGAGCTAGAACTAAGTCCTTCCAGGTAGATGTCCCGGCCCCCTCCTCTCTCTACTCCCCACAAAGTACCCAGAATCAAGTTACTAACACAGACTGGAGATACGTGAGCAGAATCACTCGCCAAATAGGAGTCCTTCTGCCCTGGCCAAGAATCTCCACTAACAAATCCAAAGTCCTTTCCCACAACCCCTCTTTCTTTTCTTTCCTTTCTTTCTTTTTTTTTTTTAGACGGAGTCTCGCTCTGTCACCTAGCCTGGACTGCAGTGGCGCGATCTCGGCTCACTGCAAGCTCCGCCTCCTGGGTTCACGTCATTCTCCTGCCTCAGCCTCCCGAGTAGCTGGGACTACAGGTGTCCACCACCACACCTGGCTAATTTTTTTGTATTTTTAGTAGAGATGGGGTTTCATCATGTTAGCCAGGATGGTCTCGATCTCCTGACCTCGTGATCCACCTGCCTCGGCCTCCCAAAGTGCTGGGATTACAGGCGTGAGCCGTCGCGCCCGGCCTGTTTGTTTTTTTTTTTTTTTTTTGAGACGGAGTCTCCCTCTGTTACCCAGGCTGGAGTGCAGTGGCCTGATCTCAGCTCACTGCAATCTCCACCTCCGGGGTTCAAGCGATTCTCCTGCCTCAGCCTCCCAAGTAGCTGGGATTACAGGCACGTGCCACCACGCGTGGCTAATTTTTGTATTTTTAGTAGAAATGGTTTCACCATGTTGGCCAGGCTGGTCTCGAACTCCTAACCTCAAGTGATGTGCCCACCTTGCCCTCCCAAAATGCTGGGATCACAGGTGTGAGCCAACGTGCACAGCAACCCCCACTTCTTTTAGCAGTGCTCCGTTGAAGGTGAGGGAAAGGACAGATAAAAGAGGCTTAGGGTTGGGCTTATAGAGCCCCCAAGATGAAGAGGAAACTTCATGTGCCTGAAAGACCAGGCCTGGCTCTGCAGGGACAGCAGGTACTCACTGTGACTGGCGAGTCCACCCTCTGCACGTTGCTCTCCTCTACCAAGATCTCTCTGGAGACAGGAGAAGACCAGGGTCACCACAGCCAGGCCAGCCCAGCCCAATTCCTGACCTTTTTTGGGGGGAGGGGAGGATATGAGGCGGTCCTGGAAGCTCCAGGGGGCAGGAGTGAAGCGTACAGTCTCCCCAAAACAGGCTGACCACGGCCCTTCAGCATGCAACACCCTTCCGTGGCCCCCTGCTGCCAAAAGGACAAAGTCCAACCTCTTATCCCAGCGTTCCAGGCCTTCTGAGCAGGCTGGGACTTTTCCAGCCCTGACTCCCCCTGCTGCTCCCTCTTCCGCATCCAGGACTCACTCCTGGGAGGCGGGTCTCCCCATCCTCTCCACAGCAGAGCTTAAGTCACTCTTGGCCAATCACAGAGCCCTTCTCCCAGGCTATCCAGACACAAGGGTAGGTGCCCAGGGCAGGCCCACAGTGGATGCGCCTTCAAAGTGATGCGCTCTTGGCCAGGTGCAGTGGCTCATGCCTGTAATCCCAGCACTTTGGGATGCCAGGGTGGGCAGATCACGAGGTCAGGAGTTCGAGACCAGCCTGACCAACATGGTGAAACCCTGTCTTTACTAAATATACAAAAATTAGCCAGGCGTGGTGGCGCGTGCCTGTAATCCCAGCTACTTGGGAGGCTGAGGCAGGAGAATCGCTTGAACCTGGGAGGCGGGGGATGCAGTGAGCTAAGATCGCGCCACTGCACTCCAGCCTGGGCGACAGAGCAAGACTTCATCTCGGGAAAAAAAAAAAAAAGTGAGGTGCTCTTGCCATGTGTTCAGTATTTCTTTATGACTATGAGGACTTAAATATTTTTTATTTCTCCTTGCAGTGCAGTCTACTTCTACTTGAGTGAGCAGGAGATGAAATCACTTTGCCAGGTAAGACACCCAATTTTTTTTTTTTTTTTTTTTTTTGAGACAGAGTCTGGCTCCATTGCCCAGTCTGGAGTGCAGTGGCGCCATCTTTGCTCACTGCAAACCTCTGCTTCCTGGGTCAAGTGATTCTCCTGCCTCAACCTCCCGAGTAGCTGGGATTAGAAGCATGTACCACCACGCCCAGCTAATTTTTGTATTTTTAGTAGAGTCGAGATTTCACTATGTTGCCCAGGCTGGTCTCGAACTCCTGACCTCAAGTGATCTACCCACCTTTGTCTCCCAAAGTGCTGGGATTACAGATGTGAGCCACTGCACCCAGCCTATAGATACCCAATTTAAGCAACACTGTATTTCCAAATTTTGCCTGGTAATAGCAGCAGTGAACATTCGAGCTCATACTGTGTGCCACGAATGTTATTAAGAGCTTGGCAGGCAGGTACTCTGATGATTCCTGGTACACAGATGAAGAAATTGAAGCAGGGAAGGAGGCTGGCTTGGTGCCAGTGACACAGGTGGGATATGAACCAGGGAAGCCTGGCTCTGGGGTCTGACTCTTTATCAAGATATTCTGATGTGGGAGGCCCAACTCGCCTGGCTCCCCTCTTTCTGCCAATCTCTTCCCTTAGAATGAGTTTCCTGAGCTCAGTGGACAGGAGGATTCACTTATGCCCCTTGCTCTGTATGGCAGAGGCAGCACGAAGGAGGTCTGCCCTGGCTTTCTGGGAACAGAAGGCAGCACTGGCGGTGGTCCAAGAGGCCACACCAGTACCCGGACTCTCTCACCTGCACTGCTTCTTGTGCTGAACATCCTTCCCCTTCAACTGCTCATAGTGACCTTTCCAACAGACTGAGGAGGTTCTCTTCAGCCTCACGTAACAGTAAAGAAACCGAAGCTAGGCCGGGTGCGGTGGCTCATGCCTGTAATCCCAGCACTTTGGGAAGCCAAGGCAGGCAGATCATGAGGTCAAGAGATTGAGACCATCCTGGCCAACATGGTGAAACCCCGTCTCTAGTAAATATACAAAAATTAGCTGGGCATGGTGGCGCGTGCCTGTAATCCCAGCTACTTGGGAGGCTGAGGTAGGAGAATCACTTGAACCTAGGAGGTGGAGGTTGCAGTGAGCCAAGATCAGGCCACTGCACTCCAGCCTGGGCAACAACAGCAAAACTCTGTCTCAAAAAAAAAAAAAAGAAAAAAAGAAACCAAAGCTTACAGAAAAGCGGGAGGGTCAAGGTCACCAAGCTGGAGAGTGGCTAAATTGAAACCCAGAAGCCCAATTTCCTGAGAATTTATGCCAGCCCCTTCCACAGACCCTGAGTGAAAACCTGAAGCCCAGGGAGGTCACATGCAGGGCCAGTGCTCTCTGCAAAGCCCCTCTCAGTGCCAGCACAACCCCAGTGTGGCCTGGGAATCAGGCCCAGATTCCAGCCCCAGTTCTGCCACTTGCAGCACTTCCCCAGCCCTATCACGACCTGCCTGCAGTAACGGCTACCAGCGCAGCAGGCCCTGTGCCCGGATACCCGGACTCTCAACTGCATGTCATTATCACTTCAAAAAATCAGAAAGTGTCTTGACGAGGGTCATATTGCTTCTAGGTGACAAGGCAAAGATTCATACTGAAGACCACCTGATTCAAAAGCTCAGCTCTCCTACTGTGCTAATATTTCTAGTAGCAGCAATTTCAGCTCAGACACTGCGGACCTCTGTGCTTCCACCGGTTTCATCTGCATGTCTGTGCCCTCTAGGCAAGCCGGTGCTCTTGACACCACCAGCCTCAGCCTGGGTCTCTGGTGGGTCCCCAGGAGGCCATAACCAGGTATCAGAGATGGCCCTGCTTCAGACTGAGCCTGGGACAACAGTGGCCAACTCGGGCCTTGGCCTAGTACCTCCTAGTTCCACTCAGTTTCAACTGGGCAGGACCCTCCACCCCTCAGCCTTCCATGGCTTCCTGCTGCCTCACACCCCACATCAAAATCTAAATGCCTCTGCCTGGCTCTCAGTGACCACGGAGCACAGTCAAAGACCTGGATGCAAAACTAACTTCCCCTCCGACTAGCTGCGTGATGTTGGGCAAGACATTATCTACTCAAAGGCTCAGTTTCCTCTGCTACGAAATGGGGCTAAGTACTCAGCCCACTCTGCGTATTCCTTAGGCTGTTGCAAGGAGCCATGGAGACTGAATATACGACTTCCTGCTATTCTGCAAACTCCAGCATGCTATCTAAGCTTTGTCTACCATCACCACCACACTGATCCAGGGCCCGTGAGGGAGACAATACTTCGAGGTTAAAGAATAGTGCCAGGCAACAACAGGTTTAAGTTCCTAAAAATGCCAATCAGGACTGAGGGAGAGGGGACAACTAAAAACACCATGGGGCTGGTCTGGTCAGCTGGCAAAAGAGAAAAGCCACAGACAGGTGGCGAAAAAGAGGCCGACCCTGCTCATCATCCCCTCACAGGCCCTGTCTGGCTGCAGGGAGTATATGTGAGGCAGGGCCAGGCAAAGAGCCTGAGGGCCACAGATTCAGGACCCAGCTCTGCCACGTCCTCAGTGGGTGACCTCAGTTAAGTCACCAGACCTCTACGAGTCATGGCTTCCTGTTCGATAAAATGCAGCAAATGATTCCAACCTCATAGGATTGCTGGGGGGAAGAGATGGATAGAAGTTTTTTGCCAGTACCGGGCCAGGCCAAATAGTGGCCCTGTAAAGGCCAATGTTTACTGTTCAATAAACGTAGGGTAATTCTGTGGGCTCTTCTGCCACAATTCTCCAGCCTGGTAGAAGCCACAATCACACAGTTCCCCAGAGGAGGCAGGTAATTAAACCCCTGACTGTTCCCCACGCATCTCAGGGCCTCCACTGTTACATTCGTCCTGCTTGGAATGCCCTTCCCTCACTGGCCCTGCCTCCATCAGCTAGCCAAATTATCTTCATCCTTCAAGGCCTACCTCCACTCAAAAGCCCTCCCTGATGGCTTTAGCCCATCTCATTATTGCCCTCTTCCAAAAGAAATAGAATACCTGGTGATTATCAAGCACGTATGCTGTACCAAAACACTGTGCTAACCTCATCTCCAGCACCAACTCACTGAATCTTCACAATCATCTTATTAAGTACTATTAATTCTGCTTTACAAATAAAGACACTTAAGATTACTAACACAGCTAGAAAGCGGCAGAGTTCAGATTCAAACCTAGAGCCATCTCACACTGCAAAACCTAGAGCCTTAACCACTACATCATCCTACTTCCCACAGAACTCGGAACTGGCCTCCCCATCGTGCTTAATTCTACCCTGGCTTACTTGCTACGATTTCTCAGGCTCCCACCCTGAACGTGAATGATCCAACTCCACCTTTTTGCATTATGGCCTGAAAAAGGACAGGACACTAAGAGCTGGCTTCAGACCCCATTCCTTACTTGTGGGTAACTTTGAACATGAAAGTTCCCACCTGTAAAATGAGTACAATACCACCAACCTTTAAGGGTTGTTGTTGTAATTATAAGACTTTTATAAATCACAGGGTCTTTAACTTTCCTGTCTTAAACCTTTGGTTTTTGGCTGACTCTTTTACCACCTCCTTATTCGAGGCCTCTCCCACAGTTCGGCCCCCCTCCAACAAGCTTCCGTCCCCCGACAGATGGACTTGTTTCCTTGAGTTTCCTAAGTACTTTATGTAACACTCTTACTCCACTGGAAACACATCGTCTAATAAACTTTAAGTGTCTTTATCCACTCTGTCTTCCCCGAGCAGGCTAGCTTTTCCTCGAGGGCAGCAGCTCCATCCTGCTCCTCTCTGGGAAAGCTTCCAGAACGAGGCAAGCCCAAAGTTCTCAGTTGGGTTTGCCCCAGGCCAGAACCCGTGGGCGGCGGCTTGGCCTCCCTTCCCCAGGGCCAACGGGCTCACCTGGCCTTAGCGCACAGGGCCTTGACTTCGCTCTCCTTGATGAGCTCGCAGCGACGCAGCTGCTCGATCTGCCGGTCCAGGTCGCTGATCTCCGCCATGGCCCACCCCCGGCGCGGGTCAGAGTCGGGGCCGCCGCCCCCTCCGCACCGCACAGGGGTCTCCTGGGAAAGGCCAAGACGAGCCCGCGGATCAGTGTCCGTCCGGGGCGCGGAGCGGACAACTCGATTCTAGAGCCGGCCCGGCTCCCCCACCCCCGCCTCCCCTCACATCGGCCCCAGGACCCCCCGGCGTCCAACGGCCTGGCCGCACCCCCGCTAACTCCCGTCGAACCCCGCGGTCCCGCGCTAAGGACGGTGACTTAGAGGAGTCTCGCACTATTACCGCCGCTGCGACTCCGGTTCCGGCTCTCCGGCTCCCTGCCTCCCTCTTTCACTCCGCTTTCGACCGCCGCCGCCGCCGCCGCTCCTACTTCCGGCCCCGCCGCGGAAGCAAAGGGAGGCCAGTTCCGCCGCGCGCCGGATGTGGCGTCATACACGCTCCTCTCCTTTCGCAGCGACCCCTGCACCACTTCTCCAGCCTGAGATCGGGAAGGAGGTGGAGGAACCCTGTAGCGGCCAGTGGCAGTTTTGTGGGCTCTGCCGCTGGACGATGTGGAGGCTGTTAGAAACCCTAGACCAGTCCCCTCCCATATCATTTCATAAAAATGTTTAAACAACTGTCTTTTCTTTTTTTGAGACGGAGTTTTGTTGTTGCCCAGGCCGGGGTGCAATGGCACGAACTCGGCTCACCGCAACTTCCGCCTCCCGGGTTCCAGCAATTCTCCTGCCTCAGCCTCCTGAGTAGCTGGGATTACAGGCATGCGCTACCACGCTGGGCTAATTTTGTATTTTTAATAGAGACGGGGTTTCTCCATGTTGGTCAGGCTGGTCTCTAACTCCCTACCTCAAGTGATCCGCGCCCCCCCCCCCCCCCACCACCCTTCGGCCTCCCAAAGTGCTGGGATTACAGGCGTGAGCCACCGCCCCCGGCCACAACTTTCTTTTTTCTAAATTACAGACAGGGTCTCGCTCTATCGCTCAGGCTGGAGTCGGTGGGGCTATCATAGGTCACTGTGACCTCGAACTCCTGGGCACAAGCGATCTTCCCGCCTCGGGCCTCCCAAAGTGCTGGGATTACAGGCATGAGCCACCGCGCCCGGCCATCCCCCATTTCAGCTAGGGAAACAAGCCGAGCTGGGGCTAGGCTTTGTTACTTTATTACACTTTTTTTTTTTTTAACATTACACTTTTTTTTTTTAATGTTACACATTTTTGTTACTTGTTTTGTCAGCCTTCCCCACCACAGTCCTTGGAGGATCCAACTTTGTCTTTTTAAGTATTGCAGCCCCAGTGGTTAGAATAAGGCCTGGCACGGTAGGCATATATAGATACTTGTTAATACTTGTTCAATGGATGAGGGAAGCCAAGTTCAGATCTCTTCCTGTGCCGTCAGAGAAATATTTGCCGTGGACAACTTCAGAAGTTAACAGATTGGAGTCCACTTTTCCCACGCCAAGCCTGTGCCTCAGTCAGCATGACTTCTCTGATTCCAAAATGGCACTCTTGACATTTCTTAGTTGCTTCCGTTTTTCTTTTTGAGACAGAGTCTCGCTCTCTCGCTCTGTCGCCCAGGCTGCAGTCCAGTGGCGCCATCTCCGCTCACTGCAAGCTCCGCCTCCCGGGTTCACGCCATTCTCTTGCCTCTGCCTCCTGAATAGCTGGGACTACAGGCGCCCACCACCAGGCCCGGCTAATTTTTTTGTAGTTTTTAGTGGAGACGGGGTTTCACCGTGTTAGCCAGGATGGTCTCGATCTCCTGACCTCATGATCCACCTGCCTCAGCCTCCCAAAGTGCTGTACCACAGGCGTGTACCACCGTGCCCGGCCTCTTTTTTTTTTTTTTTTTTTTTTTTGAGACGGAGTCTTGCTTTTTCACCCCGACTGGAGTGCAGTGGCACAATCTCGGCTCACTGCAACCTCCGCCTCCCAGGTTCAAGCGATTCTCCTGCCTCAGCCTCCCAAGTAGCTGGGATTACAGGCATATGCCACGACGCCTGGCTAATTTTTGTATTTTCATTTATTTATTTTTTTAAGACAGAGCCTTGCTCTTGTCGCCCAGGCGGGAGTGCAGTGGAGCGATTTTGGCAGACCGCAACCTCCGCCTCCTGGGTTCAAGCAATTCTCCTGCCTCAGCCACCTGAGTAGCTGGGATTACAAGCACCCGCCACCACGCCCAGCTAATTTTTGCATTTTTAATAGAGACGGGGTTTCACCATTTTGGTCAGGCTGGTCTCGAACTCCTGACCTCAGGTGATCCACTCTCCTCGGCCTCGGAAAGTGCTGGGATTACCAGCTTGAGCCACCGTGCCTGGCTTCTTAGTTGCTTTCTATTAAGTTTTGTGCCTTTTTTAAGAGGAGGAAACTGGCTCAGAGGGGTTAAATAACTTGTTCATTGCTTGTATAACAGTGGATTGGGGATTTTACACTGAAATTTGAATCCGGGGCCAGGTGTGGTGGCTCAAGCATGTAATCCCAGCACTTTGGGAGGCCGAGGCGAATCACTTAAGCCCAGGAGTTCAAGACCAGGCTGGGCAACAGAGTGAGACCCAGTCTATAAACAAAAAGAATAAGAAATTTGGGCTGGGCGCGGTGGCTGACGCCTGTAATCCCAGCACTTTGGGAGGCCGAGGCGGGCGGATGATGAGATCAGGAGATCGAGACCATCCTGGCTAACATAGTGAAACCCCGTCTACTAAAAATACAAAAAAATAGCTGGGCGTGGTGGCGGGCGCCTGTAGTCCCAGCTACTTGGGAGGCTGAGGCAGGAGAATGGTGTGAACCCAGGAGGCAGAGCGTGCAGCGAGCCAAGATTGCGTCACTGGACTCCAGCCTGGGCAACAGAGCGAGACTCTGTCTCAAAAAAAAAAGAAAGAAAGAAATTTGAACCTGGCTGTGTGTGGTGGCTCACACCTGTAATCCCAGCACTTTGGGCAGCCGAGGCAGGTGGATCACCTGAGGTCAGGAATTCAAGATCAGCCTGACCAACATGGTGAAACCCTGTCTATCCTAAAAAATAAAAAATAATAATAATAATTAGATTTGGTGATGCGCTTGTAGTCCCAGCTACCTGGGAGGCTGAGGCAGGAGAATCGCTTGAACCCAGGAGGCGGGGGTTGCAGTGAGCCGAAATTGTGACACCGCACTCCAGCTTGGGCAACAGAGTGAAATGCTGTCTCAAAAAAAAAAGAAATTTGAACTCAGAAAGTTGTGTCCTCAGGTGTAGTTTTTTTTTTTCTATCAATTACTCTTTCGGGAACTCAGATTATCATAAAATTAAGAGGTCCAGGCCAGGCATGGTGGCTCACGCTTGTAATCTTAGCACTTTGGGAGGCCAAGGCAGGCGGATTACCTGAGATTGGGGGTTCAAGACCAGCCTGGCCAACATGGTGAAACCCCGTCTCTACTAAAAATACAAAAAATTAGCCGGGTGCAGTAGCGTGCACCTGTAATCCCAGCTACTCTGGAGAGGCTGAGGCAGGATAATCAGTTGAACCCGGGAGGCAGAGGTTGCAGTGAGCCCAGATCGTGCCACTGCCCTCCAGCCTGGGCTACAGAGCGAGACTTCGTCTCAAAATAAATAAATAAATAAAAGTCCAAATCTCCCAAACTGGTATATGACGTTCTCTGCTTCTCTAGTCTTTTTTTTTTTTTTTTTTTTTGAGACGGAGTCTCGCTCTGTTGCCCAGGATGGAGTGTGGTGGTGCAATCTTGGCTCAGCGCAACCTCCACCTCCTAGATTCAAGCGACTCTTCTGCCTCAGTCTCCCGAGTAGCTGGGACTACAGGCGCGCACCACCATGCCCAGCTAATTTTTGTATTATTAGTGGAGACGGGGGTTTCACCACATTGGCTAGGCTGGTCTTGAACTCCTGACCTCGTGATCCGCCGGACTTAGCCTCCCAAAGTGCTAGGATTACAGTTGTGAGCCACCGTGCCCGGCTGAAACTATTGATCTTTAAACAATCTCTCCAGTCTCTGAGACTCTGCACATGTTCCCTTTTGGAATGCCCCCTTTGCCATCTTCTACCGACCTTCAATTTTTATTTGCTTTACTTCAGTGTTTGTTTCCCAGAGTTGAATGAGCTAGGCAGACAAATTAATCCAAAGTTTAGAGGGATAATAGTGATTGGTTTTGTTTTAGATGTAGGCAATAAAAGCAAAATATGCAGAAAAGGGAAGGACCAAGTTTTATTTTTATTTTTTGGGACGGAGTCTGGCTCTGTTGCCTAGGCTGGAGTGCAGTGGCACAATCTCGGCTCACCATTACCTCTGCCTCCTGGGTTCAAGCAATTCTCCTGCCTCAGCCTCCCAAGTAGTTGAAACTACAGGTGTGCGCCACTATGCCCGGCTAATTTTTGTATTTTTAGTAGACACAAGGTTTCACTATGTTGTCCAGGCTGGTCTCAAACTCCTGACCTCATGATCTGCCCACGTTGGTCTCCCAAAATGATGGGATTATAGGCGTCAGCCACCATACCCGGCCTAGGACCAAGTTTTTATACTCCTAGAAGGTTCTAGGTAACTCCGTTCTACCTGAATCACTGCAGAGATTCTCTAGGTCCAGAGAGCTGATGTAGTTACTGTACACCCCAGCCTGGGTCATTGGGGAAAGGCTCAAAGTAATGGCATGGCACGCTCATTCTAGCTTCATGGAAAGCAGCAGCTGCAGAGACACAGTTCTTCACCTAGAGCCTGAGCTCTACAGCTTAACTTCTGTATCTGCATTACCAAGGGGGTATTGGAAACAATTCAAGGTTTTTATGGGATTCCACAGCCCAAAGGAGACTAAGAAGCCCTAATTCCATCTCCTGTTAAAATGGGAAAACAGGCCAGGCGCAGTCACGCCTATCATCCCAGCACTTTGGGAGGCTGAGGTGGGCGGATTACCTGAGGTCAGGAGTTCGAGACCAGCCTGGCCAACATGGCGAAACCTCGTCTCTACTAAAAATAAATTAGCTGGGTGTGGTGGCTTGCGCCTGTAATCCCAGCTACTGTGGAGGCTGAGGCAGGAGAATCACTTGAACCCGGGAGGGGGAGGTTGCAGTGAGCAGAGACGGTGCCATTGCACTCCAGCCTGGGCGACAAGAGCGAAACTGTCTCAAAAAGAAAAAAAAAAAAAGATGGGAAAACAGAAAACTCAATAGTGTAGATTAAGGAGATAAGCATTGGCTGGGCGCAGTGGCTCACGCCTATCATCTCAGCACTATGGGAGGCTGAGGTGGAGGAACCGTGTGAGGTCAGGAGTTGGAGACTAGCCTGGCCAATGTGATGAAACTCCACCTCTACTAAAAAACACAAAGATTAGCCAGGCGATAGTGGCGTGAGCCTGTAATCCCAGCTACTTGGGAGGCTGAGGCAGGACAATCGCTTGAGCCCAGGAGGCAGAGGTTGCAGTGAGCCAAGATCGTGCCACTGTACTCCAGTCTGGGTGAGAGTGAGATTGTCTCAAAAAAAAAAAAAAAAAAAAAAGAGATATGCATTGATAATCCTTTCCACCAAGAAACAGTTCAATCTTGGGCAAAAGAGCCTTAGGTATAAATTAAAAATAACAGCATCTACTCATATAAAACACCCATTATGTTGCCTGGCTCATGTCACTCAGGAAAAGTGAGCTAGTTAGTGGGTTTTTGTCACAGGGGTCTTCTGCCCCCCTTGAGTTCTGGACCTAAAAGTGCTGAGGCTGAAGCCTCCTAAGACATGAGCAGTTACAACCATACTCCCCAACTGTTAGCCCTATCTTATGCTGTTAGGTGAAGGGGCAGAGCCTGCAGTGGCTGGAAGAAAATGTCACAAGCTCTCAGCCTTTCTTGAAGCCCTGGCCAAGTATAAAACAGAGCAGGAAGGTCCTTTCACCTTTCACTCCTTTTCTGCCCAGAAAAAACAGAGAACAGGGGCTCTTTCTTCTTCTGGGCTCTGCTACCTCCCCAGGCCCTCCCCTGCATTAGACACCACAAGACACGGACGGCCGACTCCCCCTTAAATAGCTGTTTATTTGGCAGTGTGCCGGAAAGGGTGATGGACTTAGCATTCACAGACGACACCACACACCACTGTCACGAGGGAGGAAAGAGCGCGGGCAAGCCAGCCTGGAGCCCCGAGGAGGAGGCCTCCTCTTCAAGAGTGGGAGGGGGCAGGGCCTGGAGTGTTGGGGGCAGCCTGGGAACAGCTCCGCTTAATAGGCGTGGTTAGAGACGAAGAGGGACTCGCTGGCAGCAGCCCCAGCCTGACCGCTCGGAGTGTACTTTCCTTGACAGGCAAGGCTGTTGGCCTAAGCAGGGAGAGGGGTGGAGTGAGAAGGGCTCTTCTCCGAGTCCCATCCACCCAGGCACCCTGCCCACCTCCTGCCTATCCTTACCAGGGCTCGCTTGACATACTCCTCCTGCGCAGCCTTCAGGTTCTCCTTCTTCCCGCCCCAGGCCTTCAGGGCAGAGGCCTGCAGGGCTCGGCCGTAGGAGAAGGTCAGGGCCCAGGGCTTCAGCAAGGGGCACTTGTTAATAGCATTGAGGTTGATGGACGCCTCTTCCTCACTCTGGCCTCCAGACAGGAAGGTGATCCCTGTAGAGCAGGGGTGAGGCGAGAGGGGCTGTGGTCAGAGACCCAGGAAGCTGGCAGGAGCTGGTGGAAGTTGCCATGGAAATCCGTCCAAATGGGCATAGGGTTGTGGGTGGAGCTTATCTACTGCATAGAGATCAAGATGAGAGTGTGGGCCTCACCAGTGACAGCGGGGGGCACTGTGCGGCGCAGCGCTGTGACAGTCGCCATGGCAATCTCCTCATGAGAAAACTTCTGGGTGCAAGCATGGCCTGGGGTGACCATGTTGGGCTTCAGCAAGGTGCCTTCCAGGTAGATGTGGTGGTCACTCAGAGCCTTGTAGACAGCAGCCAGCACCTGGAGCAGAGCAGGCGCACGGTGGGTAGTGGGGTGGAGGAGAGGATAGGGGTTAGCCCCAGGGTCCCCGCCCAGCCACCTTGCACTGGTCAGGCAGGTAGCCATTTACCTTCTCGGTCACATACTGGCAGCGCTTCAAGTCATGGTCCCCATCAGGGAGGATCTCAGGCTCTACGATGGGCACAATGCCATTCTGCAGGGCGAGGGACAGGGTCACTGTGAGGCCTCCTAACCCGGAGTCCCACCTACAGCTCTCCACAGCCACTGGTCAAGACCGTATCTTGATGATGCCAGGGACTCAGGCTTCAAAGCCCTCAGATTACAGGAGACAGGAGCCACCTCAGATCCACCCACCACCCCTCCTTGGCCCCTCTGCCTCGAACAGCCCTTGAGTGTCCTCCACGGGCCAAAGCTGATGCTTGCTTTTGGGGAGGTAGGCATCATGGCAGGTAATAGGCAAGTTAACAACACTGGAACCAAATGAGGTGGGAGGTGGCCTATTGAGGACCTGCAGGCCCACCTGCTGGCAGATACTGGCATAACGGGCCAGAACATTGGCATTTTCCATGATGGCGAGGGCTGAGGGGGTGTGTTCCCCAATCTTCAGCACACAACGCCACTTGGCGAAGTCAGCTCCATCCTTCTTGTACTGGGCACAGCGCTCAGACAGCCCATCCAACCCTAAGAGAAGAGGGAGGGGTCAGAGCACGGTGGGGAAGGGCATGTGGTTTCCACTCCTCCCAGCACCCAAACCTGCTCTGGTTGGGTTCGTAGGGCAGAGAATCAAACAGTTCTCACCTTGGGTGGTAGTCTCGCCATTTGTCCCTGCCAGGGGGACCACGCCCTTGTCTACCTGTTGGGGTCAGGGTAACAACATTAAGACACAGGAAATGACCTCTAGCACCCTTTCCACTGTCGCCCCGGCTGGAGTACAGTGGTGGAATCTCAGCTCACTGAAGCCTCCACTTCCTGGACTCAAGTGATCCTCCCGCCTCAGCCTCCTAGGTAGCTGGGCGTGCCCCTCTTTCCTCTTCTTTAGCCCCAGTCTTCCCCCACATTTACTTAATCCCTTAAGCTGCATCTCAGGGCTGGCAAATATTTTCACTTAGTTACAATTAAAATATTTAGTTACTTAAGCCGCGCATGGTGGCTCACGCCTGTAATCCCAGCACTTTGGGAGGCCGAGGTGGGCAGATCACGAGATCAGGAGATTGAGACCATCCTGGCTAACATGGTGAAACCCAGTCTCTACTAAAAATACAAAAAAAAATTAGCTGGGTGGTGGCGGGCGCCTGTAGTCCCAGCTACTCGGGAGGCTGAGGCAGGAGAATGGCGTGAACCTGGGAGGCGGAACTTGCAGTGAGCCAAGAGATCGCGCCACTGCACTCCAGCCTGGGAGACAGCGAGACTCCATCTCAAAAAAAAAAAAAAAAAAAAATTACTTAAAATGTTTAGTTACTCAAATACTTAGTTACAATTAAATTAAAATATTTTCACTTAGTTCACTTAGTAACAATCCTCTGAGACAGGATACACTGGGATGTTATTTGACAACAGAAATGTTGAGTGAATTGGGTGTCAGACTGGGGCTCTGCCACTTACTCTGAGCAAAACACTTCACTTCCCTGAGCTTCTGAGATTTTCATGTGTAAAGTGGGAATGATACCGTTCTCTCAGAATTGTGAGGATTAAAAATGTCGAGTAAATGCCCTAAGCCTGAAGCAGGCTCCATGCAAGTCTCTAGGCCACCAATCCAGCATTCATTCCCTGCCTCACTAACCTGGATTTCCTTCCTCCACTTCCATCTCAAACCTCATGTCCTGAGGCCCTCCCCTTACCTTGATGCCCACAACACCGCCTTTGGATTTGATAACTTGGGGGAAGGGACGCCCATCATCCGCCTTCTGGTAGAGTGTCTCATGGAAGAGGATGACACCCCCAATGCAGGGGTTCACGCGGTCGTCAGCTGTCAGCAGCAGCTGGCGGTAGAAGCGCCGGTTCTCCTCGGTGTTCTCGGTGCCAATGGACTGCAGCCGCTTGGCAATGCTCCCTGGGAGTGTCACATGGGAATTAGGGATCAGCCTGCCACTCCCAACCCTGCACCCTCCACCCATTCTGTCTCCTGCCCGCACCAGTGGACTCATCTGCAGCCAGGATGCCCTTGCCAGGTGCCACGATGCGGTGAGCGATGTCAGACAGCTCCTTCTTCTGCTCCGGGGTCAGTGCTGGATATTGGTAGGGCATGGTGCTGGTAGTAGCAAGTTCCTGGATACAGGAAACAGAGGGGAAGGACTAGTTAGCTAGGGTTTCCCATCATCTCCCGATGAGCAGGGCCCCTCTCCTGGAGGTCAGGGAAATGTTCCCTACCTCCCCTGCCCCACACCCAGCAGGCCCTGGGGCACTTCTGGTCCCCAGCTCTCTCTTACGCCCAACTTCCCTTTGCTAGGCTTGCCCCTGTACCTTTCCTAACTCTGTCTGGTGCTGGGTGTTGCCCAGCTGAGGGTGGAGTTGCCCACTGGCAACTGGGGGAAAGGAAAAGGCCATAGCCATGGACAGGTGGGTCATGTTGAAGCTGGACCCTTCTGGCTTGCGCCTTGCCATGGGGTCACCTTGCCTGAAAACAAAACCGAACCGGAGTATTTTAGAATGTAAAGATCGTGAATCAAGCAGAGGGCCCAACACCCTCGTGGGAAAGGGCCCAGATATGGGAAAGGTCTGTGCTTCAAGCCACACAGCAACCCCGGAGCCAGATCTGAGATTAGAACCCAGCTCTTCTGACTGCCACTGGGGTGTTCCTTCCAATCCACTCAAGATCCCAGGGCTGGCCCGGGCTCCAAGGCTTCAAGGACATCCCAAGGTCAGGCTTTTCCCCACAAGGGAGGGGGCGGGTGGTAGGAAAGGGGCATTAGGAAAAATATAAGAGAGCAAGGAGAAGCCCAGGAAAGGGCGGCGGAACAAGCCCTAGCCCGAGGCGAGGAAAGCGGTAAGCTTTGCCATCGTCACTGTTCCTACGGGGCAAGAACGTGGAGGAGCAAGCGCCTTCCCCTGAAAAATGGTCCCGTCGCTTCGCATGGCTGCAGCTGTTCCGGGCTCAGAATCAAGGTAGCCCGATAAGGAGAGACAGCGAAAGTGTTAAGGGGGCATCAAGCACCGCGGAGGGGTTCCCCTCCTCGCGAAGGGCGCCCCGTTTCCCAGGGCAGAAACCAAGCTCCCACTTGCGAGAACCCTGGGGCTGTACATGGGCCGGCCCCCACCCCTCACTGCCTCTTAGGATCCCCGCCAGGGCTAAGGGGCCCTAATCCTTTGCCACAGGGGTCCCTGCAAGAAAAGGGGGGGAATGGTCCTTCATCTCGTCCGGCTTCCTCCCCCGCCATGACTCAGCGCGCGCAGCCGCTGCATTGCGCAGTTAGAGGACCTCAGGCTGGAGGGGCCGGGGAGCCTGTGTGTGCCTGGTAGTGGGGAGACGCTGGCATGGGGTGGGGGAGGCCTCCACGCGGACGCCCAACCCGCCACTGCCCCCAAGATCCCTCTCCACGGTCCCTGGTCCCCGCACGTGAAGAGGGGCGCTCACCTGGCACAGGAGAGGGGCGGGTGTGCAGGGTGCGGCGGCAGAGGGCGGCGGGCTGGCGAGTGGATTCAAGGAGAGAACGCGGGACTCGTCACCAGGACCCCTTCTGCGGCGCGTTCCGAGAGGAACGCAGCCGATTTAGCCTCAGAGGGGGCGGCGCAGGGGGCGGGCAGGCGGAAAGCGGCGCCCGGCCTTTTAAAGGCACCACTCCGCCCTCCGCCGAGCTTTTTCCTTTACGAGGAGCGGGCGGCGTCCAATGGCAGGCGACGGACTGGGCTATGGGCCGCCCCCGAGAGGCGCAGCCCAGAGGCCGCGCTAGGAAGGGGCGGGCGCCGAGAACACTATCCCTCCCCACCCCCCTCGGACGTGACTCGGACCACATCCCGCGGGTCGCTGGGGCCCTCCCTTCTGCTCCTTTCCCCCAGCCTGGCGCGCTCTGGGGCGCCGTGACTCAGCCAGAATGTTGGCAAAGGAGGAGGGCGGAACGGGGAAGTGGAGGACGCGGATGGAAAAGTCGGAAACGAAGGAGGCTGAGTTTCGCCTCCCAGGCCCAGCGCGCGCGGCCCGGGGCCGCCCCAGCTTCCGGCCTTCGCGGCTGCAGCGCGTGTCACCATAGGGGCCACATCGCGCAGTCGTGCGTTAGCCTGCCTCGCCCGCGGGCTGAATCGGCGCGGAGCCGACACCCTGTCACTGGCCCAGGCGTAAGGGAGGCGGAGGAAAGGGCATCGAGAGGACACGCAGGGAGCGCGAGAAGGCGGCGGAACTAGCGGCGCGCGGAGGCGAGACCTCCCCATCCGAGTTCCAGGCTGGCAGGCCGGGCTGGGTCGCGCATGCGTGCGCGCTCTCCGCCGGGCCGCCGCAGCCAGGCTGGTAGTCCTCTGCGCCACAGAAAACCAGAATGCGCGGCTATGCACCGGCCGCTGCTCGGCCTCTGGCATGCGGGGTCACAGTTCCTGCCAAACGTCTTCCTTGAGCCTGACTTCCTTCTCCAAAAGAAAATCCGTCCCCGAACTGATCTGCCTCCCAGATGCTGAGCCCCCTGCTCCTATCTTCCAAATCTCCCCTCCTCACCCGGACCCCATCTGGACCCTGTTGGCCCAACCCCATCCCCACCCCGGCCCGGTCCTGCAAGGGGCCCACCTGCGGCGAGGCTGAAGGAGCCGGCAGAGCCTGGTCAGCAGCGAGTGAGCTAGGGGTTCCCGGGCTGGTTATAAGGCAGCTCGTGCCCGCCCCACATGTGTCCCCGATCTTCTCTAATGACCCCTGCCCTTTTCCCGCCACGGATCCTCTGGCAGGGACCTATATTTAGGGAAACCTGAAGCCCCTGACATTCACACTAGCGTGGGGCCCGGCATGGGGGAAGGGGGAGGAAGACTTGGGTCGGCCCTATTGATGGGGAGGGAGCCCCTGCCCACTCACCGGTGCTTCAGAGGAAATTCTTCCTTGGAAATCCAGACGGAGGCCCTTGGTTGTCAAGAGAAATAAATCTTTGGCCAGGGACCTGTGGGAAGGAAAGGGGTGAGGGGACTCGGATCACGTGGCCTCCCTGCCACCCTCCCTGGCTCCTCTAATCTCCCTCCTCCCTTGACTCCCTGCGGTGATGGTGGCTGTTCTGATTCTCTGGAGCCCTGGTTTTTTTTAAGAAGGAGAGTAGATACTGGCACTACACTCACCTCCTAAAATAACGGAGAGTCCGTGGACGGAGTGTGGTTGAGGCACCCCTGCGTACCCGGTACTCAAGGGCCAGACTCCTCCTATAACACTTGTGTGTGGTGAGCAGCGCCACCCCCCTGCCCAACTTCAAATAGAATCGTTGACGTGTGGAGGGGAAGGGAAGCCAGGGCACCTGCCCGAGCACTAGCCCCTCTCTTTTCCGGCCCTCCAGAGGAGCTGCCGTCCAGCCGGCCAAGAGTCCTGCCCTGCAGGGAGCCAGGCCCTGCGCTGCCACTTCCAGTTCCCAGGCCTGGGTGCTCGGCAGGCCATCTGTGGTTCCAGTGGCGTGGGGAAAGGCTCTTCAGGGAGGAGGGCACATGGGCCCTGGGGGCTGGCCGCTCCCCAGAGGGCAGGGGCCCTGGGTCCTCATCGGAGCTTGATCTCGAAGCAGAGACAGTTGAGGCTCTGGCAGTCGGGGAGCTGGCACGTACAGGCACAGTCGCAGAGTGGGCAGCAGCGGGGGCAGCGAGGTGCCCAGTCCTGAGGGAGGAGAGAGAGGGTTGAGGGAGGTGGGATGGGGCCACGTCTGTTGCTCTCTAAGGGAAGAAGGGAACAGAGAGGCCTGGGAAATCTCACTCGCCCAGTGGAACAGAGGGTACTGTCCATCATTCCCAGGAACAGTGCAATTCCCTGTGCTGTTGAAAAATCAGCAGTGAGTCCTTGTTCTGAACAACTGAGTTCAGGAGCTAGAAGCAATGATTCAGGGTTCTCTCCTTCCCATTTTATGGGTGAGGAGACTGAGGACCACAGAGCAACTGGCCCTGGGTCCCATGCTAGAATTTGGGCCTCCCGGTGTCAAGCTCAAAAGATGGTTCTGTTACAGTCCCGGGGTCTGTGCAGTTGAGGCAGTAGACAGAGAAAGGACACACATTTTTCTGTCCATCATGAAAATGACTTGTGGGCTTTATGGACTTCTTCAGCATGAGACCAAAATAGAGGGTCTCATTCACCATTTTCGAGCATCTACTCTGTGCAACGAACAGACCGCATTCATGAATGATTTTAAAAATCTTTACAGGTATCTTTGAAAATGGCAATTTACATATTTTTAATTTTTTTTTTGAGACAGGGTCTCACTCTGTTGCCCAGGGTGGAGTGCAATGGTGCGATCTTGGCTCACTGCAACCTCCACCTCCTGGGTTCAAGTAGTTCTGCCTCAGCCTTCTGAGTAGCTGAACTACAGGCGTGAGCCACCACACCCGGCTAATTTTTGTATTTGTAGTAGAGATGGGGGTTTCACCATGTTGGTCAGGCTGGTTTCGAACTCCTGGCCTCAGGTGATCCACCTGCCTCAGCCTCCCAAAGTGCTAAGATTAAAGGAGTGAGCAACTGTGCCCGGCCATTTTTTTTTTTTTTTTTTCCGAGATGGAGTTTCACTCCTGTTGCCCAGGCTGGAGCACAATGGCGTGATCTCCACTCACTGCAACTTCCACCTCTGGATTCAAGCGGTTCTCCTGCCTCAGCCTCCCAAGTAGGTGGGATTACAGGCATGTGCCACCACACTTGGCTAATTTTGTATTTTTAGTAGAGACGGGGTTTCGCTATGTTGACCAGGCTGGTCTTGAATTCCTGACCTCAGGTATCTGCCCGCCTTGGCCTCCCAAAGTGCTGGGATTACAGGCACGAACCACTGTGCTCGGCTCATTTTTTGTACTTTTTTTTTTTTTTTTTTGAGACGGAGTCTCGCTCTGTTGCCAGGCTGGAGTGCAATGGCGCGGTCTCGGCTCACTGCAACCTCCGCCTCCTGGGTTCAAGCCATTCTCCTGCCTCAGCCTCCCAAGTAGCTGGGATTACAGGCACGTGCCACCACGCCTGGCTAATTCATTTTTTGTATTTTTTTGTAGAGACAGGGTTTCATCATGTTGCCCAGGCTAGTCTCAAACTCCTGGGCTAAACCCACCTTGGTCTCCCAAAGTGCTGGGATTACAGGCATGCGCCACTGCGCCCAATCAATTTTAATGTTTTTAAAAGAATTAGATCTATTTGTTTGTTTGTTTTTTCAAACAGAGTCTTGCTCTGTCGCCCAGGCTGGAGTGCAATGGCGGGATCTCAGCTTGGGGCAACCTCTGCCTCCCGGGTTCAAGTGATTCTCCTGTCTCAGCCTCCTGAGTAGCTGGGATTACAGGCGCCCGCCACTACGCCCAGCTAATTTTTGTATTTTTAGTAGAGACAGGGTTTCACCATGTTAGTCAGGCTGGTCTCGAACTCCTGACCTCAGGTGATCCGCCCACCTCGGCCTCCCAAAGTGCTGGGATTACAGGTGTGAGCCACCGCGCCCAGCCTTATATTTTTTAATTACCAGAATCCTGAGTAATGGGCTTCTTTACAAAAGAGAAAATGGATGGTTGGACATGGTGGCTCATGCCTGTAATCCCAACAACTTGGGAGGCCAAGGTGGGCAGATCACTTAAGGTCAGGAATTCAGGACCAGCTGGGCCAACATGGCGAAACCTCTTCTCTACTAAAAACACAAAAATTAGCTGGGCGTGGTGGCGTGCACCTGTAATCCTAGCTACTCAGAAGCCTGAAGCAGGAGAATCGCTTGAGCCTGGGAGGCAGAGGTTGCAGTAAGCCGAGATGGACCCACTGCACTCCAGCCTGGGCAACAGAACAAGACTCTGCCTCAAAAAAAAAAAAAAAAAAAAAAGGAAATGGAGGCATAGACAGAGAGGCAAGTGATGGGAATGGAGCTGGGATGTACAGTCCTGCCTGCAATCCCTCTTGAGCCCTCTGCCTCCCAGTGCCAGGAGCATCAGCCTCTCTCTGGGTCTGCCAGGGCAGGGGCAGCTCATCCCATATTCTCCACTGAGCTAGCACTGGACTCATGCTCAGCAGGTGTCTGAGATATAAATGAATGCTGAATGAATGGATGAATCTAAGCATATCATTTGCCTTCTTTAGGCAAAGAAGAAAGAAGAGGGCTTCTCAGCTCCTGGAGGAAACAATGTCTGTCTCTTGGGGGAATAGGAGCAGCGTGTCCTTAGAGGCAAGAAGGGAGAACTGGTCTATCCAGTGCACTGCTGTCCTCCCCTGGGACAGGGATGACCCACAACTGCCTTAGGCATGGGCTGGAGTCAGGCCAAATGGCTGAAGTGGCCCAGGATGGCTGTGTGACAGAAGATTGGCTCCTTGAGGCCAGAGGCAGAGGTAGTGACAGTCACAGTTGTACAGTTCAATCAGAAACTTGGCCAAGCCAGGAATAGGGGAATGACCTTTCCAACAGCTGAGGTTTCGGGGTGTGGTGTCAGATGGCTGGTGAGATCAGATATCACTAGGGGCTGCAGTGAGGGGAGGGGACCTGCCACCTGCCGGGACAGGGGTCTGAATTGGGCTGTGCTACTGTCAACAGAACTGCCTCCTTAGGGGAGGCTAGAACCGTCATGGTGGAAGGGGGAGAGAGAAGTGATTTTCTTGTGTTTGATGAGGGTGTGATTTGGGGTGTCTCTAGGGAGTCTCAGTCTGGGGATGAAATCACTTCTGCAGGCTTTTGAAGGACCACACCATCATTCTGTGCACAGAACCCATGGCTGAGAGAGGCTCTGCTGCCATTACCTCAGAAAAGAGGGTATTAAAAGCATTTCTTGGCTCTCTCCCTTGGAAGGGTTTAGATCTTGTCATTAATAACTGGCTAATGGATTTCTCAACCGTTACAAGCAGCCATGTGGCTTCTGGAAGGAATCTGCTGTTTAAGTACATTAAACAAGGACTCCGCAAGACTGTTAACCCTTGTGTCTCTCCTGGCTCTCAGGAGAGTTTTTCACTTGAATTTTTCCTGTTGTCTCTGTGAGAGCCAGCCATCATCGTATAGATGGTTAAAGCTCAGGCCCTAGAGTCAGTAAGGCCTGGGTTTGAACCTCAGCTTGGCTAATTCATTTTTTCAGCCTCAGTTTCCTCATTTATAGGAATCTAACACCTAAGGCCAGGTGTGGTGGCTCACACCTGTAATCCCAGCACTTTGGGAGGCCAAGGCGGGCGCACCATCTGAGATCAGGAGTTCAAGACTAGCCTGGCCAACATGGTGAAACATCATCTCTATTAAAAATACGAAAATTAGCTGGGCGTGGTGGCGCACGCCTGTGGTCCCAGCTACTTGGGAGGCTGAGGTGGGAGACTTGCTTAAACCCAGGAGGTGGAGATTGCAGTGAGCCGAGATTGTTTTACTGCACTCTAGCCTGGGCAACAGAGTGAGACTCCGTCTCAAAAGAATAAAATAAAATAAAATGAAAAAATATAAGACCTAGTTCATAAGGCCATTGTGGGGAATCGGTGGAAGGAACTAAGCACGATGCCTGGTAAGTAGTGAGTGCTGGACGAAAGAGAGCTGTTCTTGGCCGGGCACGGCGACTCACGCCTGTATGTAATCGCAGCACTTTGGGAGGCCAAGGCAGGTGGATCACCTGAGGTCAGGAATTCAAGACCAGCCTGGCCAACATGGTGAAAACCTGTCTCTACTAAAAATACAAACTTTAGCCGGGCATGGTGGCAGGTGCCTGTAATCTCAGCTACTTGGGAGGCTGAGTCAGGAGAATCAGTTGAACCTGGGAGACGGAGGTTGCAGTGAGCCGAGATTACACTACCGCATTCCAGCCTGGGCAACAGAGGGAGCACTGCACTCCAGCCTGGGTGACAAGGGAGACCCTGTCTGGGGAAAAAAAAAAAAAGAAAGATATTATTATTATTATTATTATTTTTTGAGACGGAATCTTGCTCTGTCTCCCAGGCTGGAGTGCAGTGGCACGATCTCGGCTCACTGCAAGGTCCGCCTCCCGGGTTTTACACCATTCTCCTGCCTCAGCCTCCCGAGTAGCTGGGACTACAGGCGCCCGCCACCACGCCCGGCTAATTTTTTTTGTATTTTAGTAGAGACGGGGTTTTACCGTGTTAGCCAGGATGGTCTCGAACTCCTGACCTTGTGATCTGCCCGCCTTGGCCTCCCAAAGTGCTGGGATTACAGGCATGAGCCACCGCACCCGGCCTGAAAGAGAGCTATTCTTATCATAGCTTCTTCCCTCAGCAGTGGTTCTTAACCTGGTGTGCATCAGAATCATATGAGAACTTGTAAAAGATTCACAAACTCTAGCCCCAGCCCAGACCTCAGTGTGGGGCCTAGATGCCTGGCTTTCCTTTTAAGTCCTGTACCTGCTTCTGATCGCATGCAGGGCTGAGCAACCGCTGCTCCATAGCACGTCATTTCTCACCCTCTGTTGTAATGGCCTGGTTATTTCTCTCTCTCCATCACCAGAATGGAAGCCCTGCGAGGCTGGGGACCTTCTCCATCTTGTTTCTGCTGAGTCCCCAAGGCCCTAGACAGTGCCTCAACAGTAACTCCATAAATCTTTGGTGAGTGAGTCAATGAATGAATGAATGAATGAGAACCTTGCAACATGCACATGAAAGAAGCAGAGCAGGCCAGGCGTGGTGGCTCACGCCTGTAATCCCAGCACTTTGGGAGGCCAAGGCGGGCGGATCACGAGGTCAGGAGATCAAGACCATCCTGGCCAACACGAAACCCCATCTCTACTAAAAATACAAAAAATTAGCCAGGTGTGGTGGTGGGCACCTGTAATCCCAGCTACTCGGGAGGCTGAGGCAGGAGAATCGCTTGAACCCGAGAGGCGGAGGTTGAAGCGAGCCAAGATTGCACCACTGCACTCCAGCATGGGTGACAGAACAAGACTCCATCTCAAAAAAAAAAAAAAGAAAAAAGAAAAAAAAAAGAAGCAGAGCAGGCGAGCAGGCATGTTTCTCCCTCAGTAAGGAAGAGAAACCTGGGTTTCTATTCCAGCTGATCCAGCCATATAACCTCCAAGTCACTCCAACCTCCGTAAGCCTCGGTGTCTACAGCTGCCAAGTGGCAAGACATTTGTAACCTTCTGGGCTGTTATTACAAGGAAACTGAAGAGGGAGGGACTTAAATGTACTTTGTGGAAAGATAGCTCAAGGACAGAAAGAACCTGCCCTGCCCTCCACCCTGTTAAATCCCTTCCTAGCTCCAGCAGAAACCAGAGAGGATCAGGGCCTGATGTCTCCAGGTTTGAAAGTTCTTGCAGCCCTCTGTGGGGAAGGTGGGAAGGCCCAGTCTATCCTTACAATGCACCTCACCCATCCTCTCTCCCAAGGAGGTGATGAGTCCCTGGCTATTCACTTCAAATAGACAGAAGGGGTAGGGGGCGGCATCCCCAGGACAGGGGGCCAGAAATCATTTTCTAATGGAGCATCTCCTCTAAGGCAGGAGGTTTTATTGCTTTGGTTTTTTTTTTTGAGACAGAGTCTCACTCTGTCACCCAGGCTGGAGTGCAGTGGCCTGATCTCAGCTCACTGCAACCTCTACCTCCCAGGTTCAAGCGATTCTCCTGCCTCAGCCTTTCCAGTAGCTGGGATTACAGGCGAGTGCCACCACGCCAAGACAGGAGTTTTCAGAACCCAAGGTCTCCTCCTTTTGCCCTTCTGCCCCTCAGCCCCAAACCTGAGACCCCTCTGCTGACTGCCCCTGGCAAACCAGAAGGTGATTATCTGAAAAAGCGCTCCTTGCCCCACAATTTACTTCAAAACTGAAAACATGCCAGGGATTAGCACCAATCACCATATGCCCAAGTTATGAATTTGCTTTTATCCTCCCCTTCCATCCTAGGGAAGGAAGGTCACCACTCCAAGGGCAGGGGCTTTGCTGTCTGAATCGCTGAGCTCAAAATAATCATTCCTCAGGAAGGTGGTCGATTACATTTAACATCTTTAAACCCACAAATAGAAACAGGCTTGTCTTCTCCAAGCCAGGCTTCTCCCCTGAGGATTCTACCTCAGCTAACGCTGTGGAGCTATTTGTGATGCAAGGCTCTCCTGCGTAACACTCTGGAGAAGCCACTAAACTTCCCTAAGCCAGCTTACTCCCCACTGCAGGAGGAGGACAGTAACCCTTATGTGTCTACACATACAGGCATGGATAGGTGGCGAAGTGTGATGTCAGGTTAAAAAGGGCAAGTAGAGGCTGAGCCCGGTGGCTCACATCTGTAATTCCAGCACTTTAGGAGGCCGAGGCAGGCAGATCACCTGAGGTCGGGAGTTCGAGACCACCCTGACCAACATGGAGAAACCCTGTCTCTACTAAAAATACAAAATTAGCCTAGTGTGGTGGCGCATCCCTGTAATCCCAGCTACTTGGGAGGCTGAGGCAGGAGAATAGCTTGAACCCAGTAGGCAGAGATTGCGGTGAGCCAAGATTGCACCATTGCACTCCAGCCTGGGTGACAAGTGCAAGACTCGTCTCAAAAAAAAAAAAAAGGGCAAGTAGAGGCTGGGCATGGTGGCTCACGCCTGTAATCCCAGCACTTTGGGAGGCTGAGGATGGCAGATCGCTTGAGCCCAGGAGTTCAACACCAGCCTGGGCAACAACATGAAACCCCATCTGTGCAAAAGATATAAACATTAGCTGGGTGTGGTGGCATGCACCTATAGTCTCAGCTACTCAGGAGGCTGAGGTGGGAGGATTGCTTCAGTCCAGGAGGTAGAGGCTGCAGTGAGCTATGATTGCACCACCAGACTCCAGCCTGGGTGACAGAGCAAGATCCTGTCTCAAAAAAGGCGGGGGATAGGGGGACAGTAGCAGGTATGATGAAATAACCTACATGATACCACCCCATTTTTGCCAAATAATGGTAAAATACAGCAGTGATAGTACTGTATTAGTATATGAGAGATACATGTAAAACACAGCAACTTTGGGATAGAGAGCGGGTTTGTAACGTGATTGGTACTTTCCATGTATTTCTATATGTATACTTTGTAAATAATACTTTTTGTAATCAGAAAAAACATATAGGTTTTAAAAAATACCCAGCTCTGGATCACCTGAGGTCAGGAGTTCGAGACCAGCCTGGCCAACATGGTGAAACCCCGTCTCTACTAAAAATACAAAAATTAGCTGGGCGTGGTGGCACACGCCTGTATTCCTACTACTCAGGAGGCTGAGGCAGGAGAATTGCTTGAACCCAGGAGGTGGACACTGCAGTGAGCTGAGATTACACCACTGTACTCTAGCCTAGGCGACAGAGCGAGACTCCGTCTCAAAAAAAAAAAAAAAAAAAAAAAACCATGGCTGGGCCATGGTGGCTCACGCCTGTAATCCCAGCACTTTGGGCAGCCAAGGCGGGTGGATCATTTGAGGTCAGGAGTTCGAGACCAGCCTGGCCAACATGATGAAACCCCGTCTTTACTAAAAATATAAAAATTAGCCGTATGGTAGTTGTGTGAGCCTATAATCCCAGCTATTCAGGAGGCTGAGGCAGGAGAATCACTTGAGCCTGGGAGGTGGAGGTTGCAGTGAGCCTAGATCGCACCACTGCACTCCAGCCTGGGCGAGAGAGTGAAACCCTGTCTCAAACAACAACAAAAAGAAAAGAAGAGGGGAGGGGAGGAGACGGGAGGACCCAGCTCTGGAGGGAGGAAAGAAAAAAAAAAAAACAACTTAGTTCTCAGTTCTCAGGGTTGTTGGGAAAAACAAAGGTCCGTAAAGAGGCCCTATACCTAGAACACAGTTCATTCGGTGAACGGAAAGGAGCTGTGTGAGCTGTTTTTTCATTTAGCTCACTTTCATTTAGCTCACTTTCATTTAGAAGTGCTGGCTATGTGCTCTACACGTTACCCACATCACCTTTCTCCAGCTGGCACCCTATTTTATTTTCTTCAAGTAGCTTTCATCACCAGACATTATCTGATAGGTTGTTTTTACCTGGCTGCACATGATTCATGCCCTGGAACCGTGCCTGGCCTTGAGAAGGTGCTCAGTAATAAATGTTGTTGAGCAAAAAAATGAATGCACCGATCATACCTAGATCAGGGCTCAGTGGGGCAGGGGGTAGGAATGGAACTCACAGCTCTGGTGGGCTGGGGGCAGCAGGCATCCAGGAAGTGGGCCGGGCTAGGCAGAGGAAAGTTGCAGGCTTCTGCACAGGTCCAGCAGCAGTCTGGGGGCCCGGAGGAACCTTGCTTCCTGCAGGGGGAGCTACCGTCCGCGCAGCAGCCCTGGGCCTAGGTCACAGGGTTCAGGATGTGGAATAGGCAGCAGGTAGTGACAGCCAAGGCAGCTTTCCCGAGGGGAAAGGAAAAGGTTTGGCTGGGGACAGGAGAGGAGGGACCCCCTGGTACCACAAAACGGATAGATGCAAGGGCTAAATGTCAAGTGTCTCAGGGTAAGAGCCTGCAGATGAAGGGACAGGTTACCGGGATTCCTCTTCCCCAGAGCCCACCCTTTATCCCCGACCAGACCCCTCACCAGCAGGCAGTTCCTAGTCAGCAGGACTAGACCCAGCAGCAACAAATAGATGCCCACAGCGATGAAGACGATGGCAGGGATGGGGAGCAGCAGGGGAGGGCTGCTGACAGGAGCCGGGGTTGGATTCCACGGGCTAGAGGAGGCCTGGACGAGTACAGGAGGAAGGGGTGACAAGGAGATGGAGAGGGGCTGCAGGAACACGGGAATACCATGAGGGACGAGGAGGTGGCTGGGAGAGGAACGGCCACCAGATGGTGGGGAGAGCGTCAACAGGACTACACCCTGACTCATTATCTTGTGCCCCGAGCCTGCCTTTTTCCCTATCATTCCCAGTTCAGCAACATGAAGCACTTCAGCATTCTAGAGTCTTCTAGGGCTTACTGATTTTCCTTCTGGAATGCCTCTCCAAAGAGATCTCTTGTCTTTGACTCCCTTGCCACTCCTTTACCATCCCTCAGCCCACATTACCGGCTCCTGTCATCCAACCTGCAATTTTGCCCCTTTCCACACCAGATGTCCTTGTGTATCCCTCCCTCCCTTACAATCCGTCAATGGCTCCCAGTAACTCACTTAAAACTTTTTCTATTATTTATTTTATTATTATTATTCTTATTGAGACGGAGTATCACTGTCACCCAGGCTGGAGCAGTGGGGCAAGCTTGGTTCATGCAACCTCTGCCACCTGGGTTCAAGCGATTCTCCTACTTCAGCCTCCCTAGTAGCTGGGATTACAGGTGCGCGCCACCACGCCCAGCTAATGTTTGTATTTTTAGTACAGAGGGGGTTTTGCCATGTTGGCCAGGCTGGTCTTGAACTCCTGATCTCAGGTGATCCGCCCGCCTCGGCCTCCCGAAGTGCTGGGATTCCAGGCATGAGCCACCGCACCTGGCCAATTTTTTTAGAGACAGTGTCTCACTCTGTCACCCAGGCTGGAGTGCAGCGGCATGATCATGGCTCGCTGCAGCCTCGAGCTCCTGGGCTTAAACGATCCTCCCACCTCAGCCTCCTCAGTAGCTGGAATTACAGGCGACAGCCACCACGCCTGGCACTTAAAACTTATGTCAGTGACAAAATTCCCAATTTAGCCCTGCCTACCTCTCTCCCTCCCCCTCTTCCAAACACACGATAGCCCTAGCAGTTCCCCAAATGCTGCAGCCTCCCTCTCACCCCCAGGCTGTTTCCTCTGCCGGAAATGCCTTTTCTCCTGGATTACTTGGTCAACTCCTTATCTTGCCAGGAATACCAGAAATGTGCCCTCCCGTGGGAAGTCCATTCCTGGACTCTTCCTGACAGCTCTCGTCCTGAGCTGGCAGGTTGTAGTCTCTGTTGGGTAGAAGCCCCCTCCCCAGTCCGTGCTGGAAGACAGGCCCATTCGGGGTTAGGAGAGGGCGCTGAGGGGGCCCAGAGAGGGGAAGGGGCCCGGACTTACGTCCATGGGGAAGGGCAGAGCCAGTCAGTCCGGGAGCTGCAGAAGGAAGGTTCTGGGTCTCAGAGGCTGAGAGGCACCGTTAGACCGGGGTGCCCACCCTCCTTCCCTTTCCTGTTTGGGGAAACTGAGGCCATGGCTGGGCCGGAGGGTGGAATTCGGGAAGGGGAATGGGGGGCGGGGGATCCGAGGCGGCGCCTTCCTCGCAGGCTCCAGCGCGCCCCAGGCCACTCCCCTCCTCAGTCCCCACACTCCGGGCTTCCCCAGTCGGTCAGCACCCATCACCTGCACCCTCGGGCTGCGGGCAATTCACGGATTCCGCGCCAAGCTAGGTCCAATCGTCCGAGGGACCGGCCCCGCCCAGAAGCCGTTCGCGGCATCCCGCTGTTGCCATGGTGACCAGAGCGGTGTTTGTACGGCGGCTGCCGAGGCCCAAACTCCCTCTTCCCGCCTCGCGCCTCCCGCTTCCCGCCTAAGCTTCAGCTGTCACCGGCTCTGCGCCGCCGCGGCCCTCGGGGCTTTCTCGCGGGGAGCGAAGGGGAAGAGCGAATCCCGCCGCCGCCCGCCTGGGTCGGATCCTCATCAGATGCCGGACGTTGGAGGAGGCACCGGGTTCTGGGGCGCCACAGGAGGATTGAACCCCCAGGCTACACCCACCACTTGGATGTATCTCCGGCCAAGCCACTGAGCATCTGCAAAAGGGAGAAACGCCTGCCGCTCAGGGATATTGTAAACATCAATGCTACTTTTTATATTTTATTTATATTTATTTATTTATTTTTTAGACGGAGTCTCGCTCTGTCGCCCAGGCTGCAGTGCAGTGGCGCGATCTCGGCTCACTGCAACCTCCGCCTCCCGTGTTCAAGTGATTCACCTGCCTCAGCCTCCCGAGTAGCTGGGATTACAGGCGCGCACTACCACACCCGGCTAATTTTTGTATTTTCAGTAGAGACAGGGTTTCGCAATGTTGACCAGGCTGGTCTCGAACTCCTGACCTCAAGTGATGCGCCCGCCTCAGCCTCCCAAAGTGCTGGGATTATAGGCGTGAGCCACCGCGCCGGGCCCGGTTCTTTTTTACTGATTTATTTATTAATTGATTTATTTATTTTTTGGAGACGGATTTTCGCTCTTGTCTCCCAGGCTGGAGTGCAATGGCGTGATCTTGGCTCACTACAACCTATGTCTCCTGGGTTCAAGCGATTCTCCTGCCTCAGCCTCCCGAGTAGCTGAGATTACAGGCGACTGCCACCACGCACACCTAATTTTTGTATTTTTAGTAGAGACGGGGTTTCACCATGTTGGCCAGGCTGGTCTCGAACTCCTAACCTCAGGCAATCCTGCCCGCCTTGGCCTCCCAAAGTGCTAGGATTACTGGCATGAGCCACTGTGCCCAGCCTTTTTTTCTGAATTTTTAGAGATGTGGTCTTGCTATGTTGTTAAGGCTGGTCTTGAACTCCTGGGCTCAAGCAGTCCTCCAGCCTCAGCCTCCCAGGTAGCTGGGATTACAGGCATAAGCCACCTTCAGTAGGATCTGCTGAAGCTTCCTGAACCAGTGTGTAGGGTCTCACATTTCCACAGCTTTGCAGTTGCTGATCCCTCTGCCTGGAACACCCTCTGTCTTCCCCTCAAACCTCTTCCTCATCCCTCAAGCACGTCCTCAGTTTTGCCTCTGTGAGGTCTCCCTGCCAACCTCAGGCAGAGGTGGCTGCTTTGGACTGTGAATTCCCACAGCATCCTACAGATACTGTTGTTCTCGCACTTCTCACAAGATACTTGAATTCCTCACTTCCATGTCTGGCTCCACAATTAGACTGCAAGTGTCTGGGGCCTGGTCTGAGTCATCTCCGTATCCTGAGCTCTAGTACTTGGCCTAGCCCTGGGAGCCTTGGTGAATACTCACTGATTCTTTTCCTTTCTTTCTTTCTTTTTTCTTTTCTTTTCTTTTCTTTTTTTTTTTTTTGAAATGGAGTTTTGCTTTTGTCGCCCAGGCTGGAGTGCAATGGTGTGATCTCAGCTCACTGCAACCTCCGCCCTGGATTCAAGCAATTCTCCTGCCTCAGCTTCCAGAGTAGCTGGAAGTGCCACCATGCCCAGCTAATTTTGTATTTTTAGTAGAGACGGGGTTTGTCCATGTTGGTCAGGCTGGTCTCGAACTCCCGACCTTAGGTGTTCCGCCTGCCTTGGCCTCCCAAAGTGCTGGGATTACAGGTGTGAGCCACTGCTCCTGGCCTGATTTTTTCTTTTAATAAAGTAGACATGGGGTCTCACTATGTTGGCCAGGCTAGTCTCCAACTCCTGCCTCAAATGATCCTCCCACCTCGGCC
Organism: Pan paniscus; assembly: GCF_029289425.2. Lineage (NCBI taxonomy): Eukaryota > Metazoa > Chordata > Mammalia > Primates > Hominidae > Pan > Pan paniscus. The sequence goes on along the minus strand of NC_073267.2, from coordinate 30,801,055 downwards.
TCCCAAGTTGCTGGTATTACAGGCCAGAGCCACTGCACTCAGCCAATACTCACTGATTCTATGAATGAATTGAAACCAAACACCATCCACGAATGAAGCATTGTTTTCCACACGTCCTAATTTCCTTGGCTTTCAAGGCACTCAGACCTCCCCGTTTCATTCCTAACCTTTTTAGATCACACACACACACACACACACAGACACTTGCACACACCCACACATGCACGCTCACACAAGCACCCCTCTCTATGGAGGCCTCCGACTTCCTACACGATGGCTGAATCCTGGCATTTTCCCCTAAAAACAATTCCACCATATACCTATTTTTGTCCATGTTCTCCACCCCAACATACCTCACCACAGCTGCTGCTCCTGGGGTTTCCTACACCATGAGGCAGCCACGGAAACTGCCAGGGGCTGTGTCCCTGGATCCCAAATCTTCCCTCCCACTGTCAACCATACTGAGGTGGTCTCAGCCACCCTCTTGGCCACCCCTGGCCCTCTCAGAGGGCGTTTCAAGCCCAGAAAACAGAAGTCTAGCTGTTGCTAATGTCACCATTATTGATCCTAAAGAAGATTGTCTTCTTAGGCTGTCTTCCGGTTTTTGTTTTTGTTTTTTTTTGAGACAGAGTCTCACTCGGTAGCCCAGGCTGGAGTGCAATGGCACAATCATGGCTCACCACAACAGCCTCGACCTCCTGGCTCAAGGGATCCTTCCACCTCAGTCTCCCAAGTAGCTGAGACTACAGGTGCATGCTACGACACCAGCTAATTTTTAAATTTTTTTGTATAGACGGGGTCTCACTGTATTGCTCAGGCTGTTTTTGAACTCCTGGGCTCAGGCGATCCTCCTGCCTCAGCCTCTCGAATTGCTGGGATTACAAGCGTGAACCACTGTGCCCGGCCTTGGGCGGTCTTATTGTCTGATGGAATCCTGAGGACCAAGTTGAGGCCAGTTCTCACCTCAGCCCTACAAAAGGCCTCCAGGAACACATATTCTGCATATTCTGCCAACAGAGAGACTTCAGCCTTGGCAAGGCCCCTGGACACGTCCGTGGCCTGCAGTGCCCAGACCCGCTGGTGCTGGTGTTTTGTTCCTACCATGGGCTCATACATTATGCAGGAGCACGGGCAGTGCCCCAGGCTTGTGTGTTGCCAGGCAAGCCAAGACAAGGGATGATGTATGCACCCCACTTTGCCAAGGCCCCATTTCTTTTCTTTCTTTTTTTTTTTTTTTTTTTGAGATGGAGTCTTGCTCTGTTGCCCACGCTAGAGTGCAGTGGTGCGATCTCAGCGCACTGCAACCTCTGCCTCCCAAGTTGAGTGATTCTCCTATCTCAGCCTCCCAAATAGCTGGGATTACAGACGCATGCCACCATGCCCGGCTAATTTTTGTATTTTTAGTAGAGACAGGGTTTCACCATGTTGGCCAGGCTAGTCTTAAACTCCTGACCTTGTGATTTGTCCACGTCGGCCTCCCAAAGTGCTGGGTTACAGATGTGAGCTACTGTGCCTGGCTGTGCCGAGGCCCCACTTCTATCCACATCACAACATTTGCTGGGGGCAGAGAAAAACTGACTTCACAATAGCCAGCTAACCACAAAGTCTCCTCTCCCTGAAGTTGGAAGCTGGAGATGTCAGATGTATCATATGTAGTTCCGCACTTCCCCTAGGAAAGGGCAGACAGGATTGTATACTTCCAATAATCGTGGGGTGGGTGGGAGATCAGAGATGCAGAGTTCCCAGAAGATGAAAGAAGCTTCAGCAGGCTTGGACGTGGGAAGGGACCTGGCAGTTCTGATTCTGATCTAATACTTTCAGCTGCCTCCAATGGACATCCAACGATATCATCTCCCAGAGATTAAGAAGAGGTTCACCAGCCTCCTTAGTATAAAATGAAAGGCTTGTGTTTAGGTAATTACCCTGGGGGAATAAAGAAGCAGTGCTGAGCTAGAGCTGGTGTCAACAGAGGCCTCTCCACAGACTTTATCTTACTTAATCCTTACAGGAGGCACGAGTGGCAGAAAAAATTACTTCCATCTTATAGGTTGGAAATAATAATGGCCCAGTTGGAAACAAAATGAAAAAAACCTTTAGGCCAGTGCAGTGGCTCACGCCTGTAATCCCAGCACTTTGGGAGGCCAAGGCAGGCGGACCACCTGAGGTCAGGAGTTTGAGATCAGCTTGGCCAGCATGGCAAAACCCCATCTCTACTAAAAATACAAAAATTAGCTGGGCATGGTGGCAGGTGCCTATAATCCAAGCTACTTGGGAGGCTGAGACAGGAGAATTGCTGGAACCCACGAGACGAAGGTTGCAGTGAGCCAAGATCGCACCACTGCACTCCAGCCTGGGTGACAGACAGAGACTCCGCCTCAAAAAAGAAAAAAAAATAGCTGGGCGTGGTGGTGCATGCCTGTAATCTCAGCTACTCGGGAGGCTGAGGCAGGAGAATCACTTGAACTGGGGAGGCAGAGGGCAGAGGTTGCAGTGAGTTGAGATCATGTCACTGAACTCCAGCCTGGGCGAGAAAAAAAAAAAAAAGCCTTTAGAACCAGGAAAGATCTGGATTTGAATTCTAGTTCTGCCACAGTGTATCTGTGCAACCCTGGACAAGTCAATTGACCTCATTGAGCCTCAGTTGTACTCATGTGGAAAGTGGGGATAACCCTCAGGGACTGGCAGGGCTTCCTGTGATTATTTGAGAAAATGTATGCAAGGCACATGGCATAGAATGAAGGCTCATTAAAGTATATAGCCAGGTGCAGTGGTTCATGCCTGCAATCCCCCAGCACTTTGGGAAGCTGAGGTGAAAGGATCGGTTGAGCCCAGGAGTTCAAGACCAGCCTCAGAAACATAGTGAACTCCATCTCTACAAAAAAAAAAAAAAAAAAAGAAAAATTAGCCATGCATGTTTTCTAATTTTCATGTGTATTTATGGTTCAACTACTTGGGAAGCTGAGGTGGAAGAATCTCTTGAGCCCAGGAGTTTTTTTGTTTGTTGTTGTTGGTGGTGGTTTTTTTTTTTTTCTGTTGGAGGCGAAGTTTCACTCTTGTTGCCCAGGCTGGAGTGCAGTTGTGCGATCTTGGCTCACTGCAACCTCTGCCTTCTGAGTTCAAGCGATTCTTCTGCCTCAGTCTCCTAAGTAGCTGGGATTACAGGCACCCGCCACCACGCCCAGCTCATTTTTGTATATTTAGTAGAGACAGGGTTTCACCATGTTGACCAGGCTGGTCTTGAACTTCTGACCTCAGGTAATTCACCCGCCTTGGCCTCCCAAAGGGCTGGGATTACAGGCGTGAGCCACCACACCAGGCCTGAGCCCAGGAGTTTGAGACTACAGTGAGCTATGATTACACCACTCCTCTCCAGCATGGGCAACAGAGTGAGACACTATCTCAAAAAAAAAAAAAATTATAGGCCACGTACAGTGGCTCACACCTGTAATCCCTGCATTTTGGGAGGCTGAGGCGGGTGGATCACCTGAGGTCAGGAGTTTGAGACCAGACTGGCCAACATGGTGAATACCCAGTCTCTACAAAAAATACAAAAATTAGGCTGGGTGTGGTGGCTCTCACCTGTAATCCCAGCACTGCGGGAGGCCGAGGCAGGCGGATCACTTGAGGTCAGGAGTTCGTGACCAGCCTGGCCAACATGGTAAAACCCTGTCTCTACTAAAAATACAAAAATTAGCCGAGCATGGTGGCACGTGCCTGTAATCCCAGATACTCAGGAAGCTGAGGCAGGAGAATTGCTTGAACCTGGGAGGCAGAGGTTGCAGTGAGCTGAGATTGCACCACTGGACTCCAGCCTGGGTGACAGAGGAAGACTCTGTCTCAAAAAAAGAAAAAAACCCAAAACCAAAAAGCAAAAATTAGCCAGGCACGGTGGCACATGCTTGTAGCCCCAGCTACTCAGGAGGCTGAGATGGGAAGATTGCTTGACCGCTGGGGGCAGAGGTTGCAATGAGCCGAGATTGCACTAGATAGATAGATAGATAGATAGATAGATAGATAGATAGACAGACAGACAGACAGATGACACAACAGGCAGGGCATGGTGGCTCATGCCTGTAATTCTAGCTACTTAGGAGGCTGAAGAGGGAGGATCAGTTTTAAGCCCAGGAGTTCAAGGCTACAGGGAGCCATGATCATGCCACTGCACTCCAGCCTGGACGACAGATCGAGATCTCATCTCTAAATATATACATTTTGAATGACTATTAATGAATATCACAATGCATATGTGTATAGCAACTGTGCTTTACACAGATCTCATTTAATCACCCCAGCAGCCCCAGGTAGAGGTGCTGCTGTTTCATAGATGAGGAGCCCAAGGCTCAGAGGAGTTGAATCCCTTGCACAAGGATGCCAGGCTAGTGACTGGCGAAGCAGGACTTAGGCCTGGCAATGGGACTTGGTGTGTGCTCAGTGGAGGCTCAGAGAGGTTGTGAAATTTGGCCAAGGTCACACAGCCAGTCTATGTGAGAAGAAAGGGATTGGACCCTTAGCTGTCTGACTCCAATCACCTGCTGTGCCCTCAGCTTTTTCTGGTGTGCAGATAGAGAGTGGGACTGGCATTGCTTGGGACAGTCCCTAACCTGGGACAGGTAAGTAAAAATACTAAATAATAAATGCTCTGGCACGCCAGCCAGGACTTGCCCCAGAGCCCAGGCGGGGGGAATCGGACCCTTCCCTGGGTATCATGTGGGAAACAGGCCACTTCTGGCCACTTATTGTTTACTTATTCACAGCCTTCGATGATATCACACTTGCACACCTCCGCAGGGCACCCAGTGGAGAGGATGAGTGAAACAGCCTGTGGGCGGCAGAACCTGGAAGAACAGAGAACGGTAAACTCAAGGCCAAGGGTAAATTGGGTGGTGGGTCTCTAAGGACTGCCTGGGGGTGAAACTCGCCTGGGGAGACAGGCTAGGGGAAGGAAAGATGGTGGCCAAAGTCACAGAGGCTTGGATGGGCCCTCCTATACCCCTGCCCTGCACTGCCCCTCCACACGTGGTGGACTGCCTAATGCTCTATGTTTTGTTTGTTTTTGTTTTGTTTTTGAGACAGGGTCTCCCTCTGTCACCCAGGTTGGAGTGCAGTGGCGCGATCATGGCTCACTGTGGCCTCCACCTCCCTAGCTCAAGCGATCCTCTCACCTCAGCCTCCTAAGTAGCTGGGACTACAGGCACACAGCACCACGCCCAGCTAATTTTTTTGACTTTTTGTAGAGAGGAGGTCTCATTGTGTTGCCCAGCCTGGCCCCATGCTTTCTGGCTGCACACCCAGGCCAGGACAGGCTGGTGTGTCTCCCTTCCTCTGCTGGGATGTCGTGAACACCCATTGACCACCCGATAAGGGTTCAGAGTGTGCGGTGCATCCCATCTTGGGTTTATTTTAGGTGGTATGTCAGCAAGAAGACACACACACACACAAACACACACCACACACACAAACACACACAACACACACACACAAACACACACCAAACACATCAACACACACACACCATACACACACCACATAAACACACATACCACACACAAATACACACACGCACCACACAAACACACACACCACTCACCACACACATACCACACACACCACACACACACACCACACATACCACACACACCACACACACACCATACACACCACACAAACACACATACCACACACAAATACACACACACCACACATGCACCACACACACACCACACACACTACACAAACACACCACACACCACACACACCATACCCACACACACCACACACACAAACCACACACACACACCACACACACAAACACACACAAACACCACACACACACCCCATACACCCACCCCACACACACCCCACCACACACACACCACACACACACCACACACATCACACACACACCACACACACACCCTGAACAAGCTACTCTCTTTCTCTTTCCAATTCCCTTTCAACGCTTCTGATTACTGGAGGAGAAACTCTCAATTTGCTGCCAGAAACCCTTTAACACCTTTCTCTCTGTGCTTATCTTTTTGTTCTTTTTTTTTTTTTTTTTTTTTTTTGAGATGGAGTCTTGCTTTGTCGCCCAGGCTGGAGTACAGTGACACGATCTTGGCTCACTGAAATCTCCACCTCCTGGGTTCAAGCAATTCTTCTGCCTCAACCTCCTGACTAGCTGGGATTACAGGTGCATGCCACCACGCCCGGCTAATTTTTATATTTTTAGTAGAGATGGGGTTACACCATATTGGCCAGGCTGGTCTCGAACCCTTGACCTTAGTTAATCCGCACCCCCCCGCCGCCCGCCGGCCTCCAAAGTGCTGGGATTACAGGCTTGAGCCACTGTGCCCGGCCTGATCTTTCTTTTTTGAACAAGGAGAGAGCCAGCGTCCAGTTCAGAATGAGCAGCTGCCCATAGTATCTAGCTAGAATGTTATAAAATGTGTTTTCATTTTGTATGTTTTTTGTTACCTTCTGTTTATCACAGGTGGTACTGGTTTTCTATTTTCCAGAGTGATAAAAAGTTTCCTTTTAAAGTACATGGTAGCCACAGTGGCTTACTTCTGTAATCCCGGCACATTGGGAGGCCAAGGCAGGCAGATCGCCTGAGGTCAGGAGTTTGAGACCAGCCTGGGCAACAGGTTGAAACCCTGTCTCTACTAAAAAAAATACAAACAATTAGCCGAGTGTGGTGGCAGGCACCTGTAATCCCAGCTACTCGGGAGGCTGAGGCAGGAGAATAGCTTAAACCCAGGAGGCGGAGGTTGCAGTGAGCCGAGATCGCACCATTGCCCTCCAGCCTGGGCAACAAGAGCGAAACTTCATCTCAAATGAAAGAAAATAAAGTACATGGTTAGTTTAGCACTGTGGCTCATGCCTGTAATCCCAGCACTCTGGGAGGTGTGAGGCAGGCAGATCACTTGAGGTCGGGAGTTTGAGACCAGCCTGGGCAACATGGTGAAACCCCATCTCTACTAAAAATACAAAAATTAGCCAGGTGTGATGGCACACACTTGTAGTCCCAGCTACTCCAGAGGCTGAGGCAGGAGAATCGCTTGAACCTGGGAGGCGGAGGTTGCAGTGAGCTGAGATCGCACCACTGCACTTTAGCTTGGGAGACAGAGTTAAAAAAAAAAAAAAAAAAAAGGACATGGTTAGCTCATGCTAACCATGGTGGTTCACACCTATAATCCCAGCACTTTGTGAGGCCGAGGCAGGAGGATCGGGCGTATTGCTGGAGCTCAGGAGTTTGAGACCAGCATGAGCAACATGGCGAAACCCTGTCTCTACCAAAAATACAAAAAATTAGCCGTGCATGGTGGTGGCTTGCCTATGGTCCCAGCTACTCAGGAGGCTGAGGCAGGAGGATCACTTGAGCCTGGCAAATGGAGGTTGCAGGAAGCTGAGATGGCACCACTGCATTCCAGCCTGGGCAACAGAGTGAGAACCCCATCTCAAAAAATAATACATGGTGAAAAACAAAACAGAACGCACAACCTGTGCTCTGAAAATCAGATTACTTGGTTCAAATCCCCACTTGTGCCACTTTCTACCTGCATGACCTTGAGCAAGCCACACAACCTCTCTGTGCCTCAATTTCCTCATCCGAACAGTGACTGAGAGTATGTCTCACCTGACACAGTGATTTTTGCCTATAATCCCAGCACTTTGGGAGGCCAAGGTAGGAGAATGCTTGAGGCCAGGAGTTTGAGACCAACCTGGGCAACAAATCGAGACCCCTATCTGTAGGAAAAACTAAAAAAATAAGCTGGTAGTGATGAGCCTGAGAGCCTGTAGTCCCAGCCACTTGGGAGGCTGAGGCAGGAGGATCCCCTGAGCACAGGAATTTGAGGTTACAGTGAGCTAATCGTGCCAGTGTACTTCATCAAGGGAGACAAAATGAGAGACCCCGTCTCAAAAATCAAAACAAAACAAAAACCCCAGTATGTCTGTCTTAAGATTATTGTGGATATTATGTTAGTTAATATATATAAAGGGCTTAGATTGCTGCCGGATGTCTAGTAAATGCTCTATAAATGTTTGCTTTTTTTTTTCTTTTGGAGATGGCGTTTTACTCTGTCGCCAGGCTGGAGTGCAGTGGTCTGATCTCGGCTCACTGCAGCCTCTGCCTTTCAGTTTCAAGCAATTCTCCTGCCTCAGCTTCCTGAGTAGCTGGGATTACAGGCACGTGCCACCACGCCTGGCTAATTTTTTTTGTATTTTTAGTAGAAATGGGCTTTCACCATGTTGGTCAGGCTGGTCTCAAACTCCTGACCTCATGATCCACCCACCTCGGCCTCCCAAAGCATTGCGATTACAGGTGTGAGCCACTGTGCCTGGCCTAATGTTTGCTCTTATTAGGTCAAATAGAAAAAAACAACAACAACAATAACAACAACAAAAAACACCCATGACTGACCATAACTGAGGTTTTTTTATGTGGGGAAACAAAGGTTTGGAGAAGCTAGAGGCTGAGTTAGGATATTGGTAAGTTTCTGGATTCCCAGTCTAATTGCCAGCCATTTCAATCTTCAATAATTAATATAACCTCTCAGTTTCCACTTAATCACTTGCAAAATGGAACTAATCCTATCTCATTGGATGTTGGGATTGATGTGTATAAAGGCGGATCAGAGGCAGGGCACCGTGCCTCATGCCTGTAATCCCAACACTTTGGGAGGCCAAAGCGGGTGGATCACTTGAGGTCAGGAGTTTGAGACCAGCCTGGCCAACATGGTGAAACCCCGTCTCTACTAAAAATACAAAAATTAGCTGGGTGTGGTGGTGGGCGCCTATAATCCCAGCTACTTGGGAGACTGAGGCAGGAGAATCACTTGAACCCAACGGGGGCAGGTTGCAGTGAGCCAAGATCGTGCCACTGCACTCCAGCCTGTGCAAAAGAGTAAAACTCCATCTGAAAAAAAATAAATAAAATAAAATAAATAAGTAAATAAATAAATAAAGGCGGCTCAGAAAATGAGCATTAGGACAATGATGCCTTCTCAACTGGTATAATATCGCCCCCAAGGGGGCAAAAAACTTACTCTTTTTAATATGGAAAAGATACATGTAAATAGACATAAATATATCTGTGTTATTAAACTTTCGTGATAGGCAGCGATTAGAAAAAAAAGTGTAAAAAGGGCCCCTTAGGGGAACAATAATGAAAGAAAAATTGAGAAACACTGCTCTCCAAACCAAGATTTTTCCCGCTTGGCTTGTTTAGCCACTAGTGGGCAGTGAAATTGGCTTAATGGGTCATGATCAATATTTGGTGGAAAAATGATCTAGAAAATTCCACAGGGCACTGCATATAGTAAGTCAGAATGTGTTGTGCAAAGGTTTTCCATTCAACGTGTGGGTGCATGAACTGCAGTCACAAAATAAAAGATATCTCGGCTGGGCGCCATGGCTCACCTCTGTAATCCCAACACTTTTTTTTTTTTTTTTTTTGAGACAGAGTCCCACTCTGTGGCCCAAGCTGGAGTGCAGTGGCGTGATCTCGGCTCACTGCAAGCTCTGTCTCCCAGGTTCATGCCATTCTCCTGCCTCACCCTCCCAAGTAGCTGGGACTACAGGCACCCGCCACCACGCCCAGCTAATTTTTTGTATTTTTAGTAGAGACGGGGTTTCACCATGTTAGCCAGGATGGTCTCGATCTCCTGACCTCATGATCTGCCTGCCTCGGCCTCCCGAAGTGCTGGAATTACAGGTGTGTGTAATCCCAACACTTTGGTAGGCCAAGGCGGGCAGCTCACTTGAGGTCAGGAGTTCAGACCAGCCTGGCCAATATGGTGTCTCTACTAAGAATACAAAAATTAGCCAGGCGTGGTAGCATGCACCTGTAATCCCAGCTACTTGGGAGGCTGAGGTAGGAGAATCATCTACCCAGGAGGTGGAGGTTGTAGTGAGCTGAGATTGTGCCACTGCACTCCAGCCTGGACAACAGAGTGGGACTCTGTCTCAAAAAAACAAAACAAACAAACAAAAATAAATACATAATGAAATAAAATAAAAGATATCTCTTGTGAGTCACTATTAAAAAAATTTAAAGCCATTGCTCAAAACCACAATTTTCTCCTCTCATATTTTCTCTCTCAGACAAGCCTGTGCAGCCTTGGACTGTTTTGCTCTCAACAAGAAGAAATCGACAAGGAAAGGAAGAAATGTAGGAGATAGTCCAGATTCCAGTGAGACTCGGGCCTGACTCTAACCAGCTCATGGCCTGTAAACTTTCCTCCCTTCCACATTTTCTTGTCCAGGGTAAGCACAGGTGCAGAGGAAAATGACCATCCCTGGTCACACTCAGTGGCTCACGCCTGTAATCCCAGAATTCTGGGAGGCTGAAGCAGGAGGATCGCTTGAGCCCAGGAGTTGAAGACCAGCCTGGGCAACATAGCAAGATCCCATCTCTAGAAAAAAAACCCTCCCCAGATTAGCCAGGTGTGGTGGTGCACGCCTGTCATCCCAGCTACTCAGGAGGCTGAGGTGGAAGGATCACTTGAGCCTGGGAGGTGGAGGCTGCAGTGAGCTGTGATTGTGTCACTGCACTCCAGCCTGGGTGACAGAGTGAGACTCTGTCTCAAATTTAAAAAAAAAGAAAAAGAAAATAACCGCAGAGGGGTGCTACTCCTCCTCACTCCTTCTGCCTCTCCTACTCTCATCCCTTCTCTTCCCCTTTTTCCCTCTCCCACCTTCTCTCCTCCCCTCACGCCTTCCCCTCTCTTCGCCTCCTTTTCTCCAGACTTGGAAGGTAGCGGTCACATTTACCGATTTTGTCATGTACTGTATGGTCTGAAGCATGTCATTCAACTTTTCTGAGACTCAGATTTCTCAGCAGTAAAATGGGGAAGTCATTTGTAAGGTGGCGTAGATGATTAAATGGGAACATGTATATAAAGTATTTCAGCCCGGTGCCTGGCATACAGTGGGTGCTGAGAATGACAGTAGCTGGCTCAGAATGACAGTAACTGGCTACTGGCTACCGTGTGAAGTATTGTAGTTTCTATGCATTGGCATGATTTAGTCCTCACAATGAGCTATGCAGGAGCTGGGCAAATAGCAGGGCAGGCTGCCTGGTTTCAGACCCCAGCTCAGGATCTTTTCATATATATATATATATATATCTTTTTTTTTTTTTGAGACAAAGTCTTGCTGTGTTGCCCAGATTGGAGTGCAGTGGCACCATCTCTGATCACTGCAACCTCCGCCTCCTGGGTTCAAGCAATTCTCCTGCCTCAGCCTCCTGAGTGATTGAGATTACGGATGTGCACCACCATACCCGGCTAATTTTTGTATTTTCAGTAGGGATGGGGTTTCGCCATGTTGGCCAGGCTGGTCTCGAACTCCTGACCTCAGGTGATCCACCCCCTTCTGCCTCCCAAAGTGCTGGGATCACAGGCGTGAGCCACCATGCCTGGCCGCTCTTGGTTTAACTTTTAATTTTCAGAGTCCCATCCAGAGGGAAGAAAATAAAGTAGCTAAAGAAGCAAACACTGGCCGAGCATGGTGGCTCATGCCTGTAATCCCAGCACTTTAGGAGGCCAAGGCAAGGGGATTGCTTGAGGCCAGGAGTTCAAGACCAGCCTGAGCAACATAGCAAGACCCCATCTCTATAAAAAGTACAAAGATTCCTTTCCATAGAACATAGCTAAAAAAATTTTTTTAAATACAAAAATTAGCTGAGTGTTGTGTGCACACCTGTAGTCCCAGCTATGCTGGAGGCTGAGGCAGAGGCTAAGGAGGATTGCTTGAGTCCAGAAGTTTGAGTCTGCAATGAGGTAGGATCATGCCATTGCATTCCAGTCTGGACAACAGAGTGAGACCCTGTCTCAAAAGAATATGAGGAAGAAGCCAGGCGCAGTGGCTCACACCTGTAATCCCAGCACTTTGGGAGGCCGAGGTGAGCAGACCACCTGAGATCAGGAGTTCGAGACCAGCCTGACCAACAGGGAGAAACCCCATATCTACTAAAAATACAAAATTAGCCGGGCGTGGTGGCGCATGGCTGTAATCCCAGCTACTCGGGAGGCTAAGGCAGGAGAATCGCTTGAATCTGGGAGGCGAAGTTTGCGGTAAGCTGAGATTGCGCTATTGCACTCCAGCCTGGATACCTGGATAACAAGAGCGAACCTCCATCTAAAAAAAAAAAAAAAAAAAAAAAGAATTAGAGGAAGGAGGAGGAGAAGGATAAGTTCTGAAAATATGAATGAGGATGTCTAAATTGTATTCAGTGGTTTTTTTCCCTCCTTTTTAAAAAAGCCTTTCAGTTCCTTAGGAAAATAAGTTTATGTTTTCTATATCTGCCTAACATTATAGGGACAAATAAATTCAGAAAATATGATTTAAAAAAATTTTTATTCACTTCCTGACTGTTTAACCTTGGACAAGGTACCAAACCTCTCTGTGCCTCTGTTTTCTGATCTGTAAAACAGAGGTGCAGTGATAATCCCTACCCACAAGGTTGCTTTGGATAAATGACTTGATATTTTTAATTAAAAATTTTTTTTTTTTTTGAGACGGAGTCTCGCTCTGTCGCCCAGGCTGGAGTGCAGTGGCATGATCTCGGCTTCTCAGCTCACTGCAGCCTCCGCCTCCCAGGTTCAAGCGATTCTCCTGCCTCAGCCTCCCAAGTAGCTGGGATTACAGGCACATGCCACCATGCCCAGCTAATTTTTGTATTTTTAGTAGAGATGGGGTTTCACCATGTTGGTCAGGCTGGTCTTGAACTCCTGACCTTGTGATCTGCCCGCCTTGGCCTCCCAAAGTGCTGGGATTACAGGCGTGAGCCACTGCGCCCAGCCCTTAATTGCTTTTTTTAGAGACGGAGTCGCACTCTGTGGCCCAAGGCTGGAGTGCAGTCTCGTGATCAAAGCTCACTGCAGCCTCAACCTCCTGTCCTCAAGTGATCCTCTTGCCTTGGCCTCCCAAAGTGCTGGTACTACAGGTGTGCACCACCACACTTGGCCTTTTTTTTTTCTTTTAGAGTCAGAGAATGCAGATCAATGTCTGACCTGTAGTCTAAGCAGCATTTAATGATGTGACACTAATTATTAACCCAACCTCACAGATGAAGAAATTGAGGCCCATAAAGGCTTTGCCCACCATCATTCAGAGAAAGGAAGAGCCTAAATTTAGAATTTTAAAAACTGCAGCTTCACTTAAGGGGCACACATTTTAAGAGGATGCCTCGAGAATGTTTACATATGTATACACTGGTGATCAATATAAGGCCATTTCCAACACTTCAGAAGGTTCCCTGGGGTCTCCTCCCAGTCAATACCTTCCCCAAGTTAAACGCTGTTCAGATTTTTCATGATAGATGTTTTGCTTTTCTGAATTTGATGTAAACAGAGCCATACAGTGTGTTTCTTTATTTGTTTCTTTATTTCAGCAATAGGGAAGTGAAATGTTTCTTTGATTATCTGTGGACTCTGAATTTGAAGTCCATGTACACCCACAGTAGAAATGGCCTTCTTTACCTTTTATCCTACACCGCCTTTTAAATCAATAATTACTTAGGACTACTTTTTTGGGGGGGCAGGGTCTTACTCTGTTGCCCAGGATGGAGTGCAGTGGTATGATCATAGCTCACTACAGCCTTGAACTCCTGGGATCAAGCAATTCTTTCCATTCTTTCGCCTCATCCTTCCAAGTACCTGGGACCACAGGTATATGTCATTGCACTGGACTATTTTATTCTTCTTCTTCTTTTTTTTTTTTTGAAACACAGTCTCGCTCTGTCGCCCAGGCTGGAGTGCAGTGGCGCCATCTCGGCTCACTGCAAGCTCCGCCTCCCGGGTTCACGCCATTCTCCTGCCTCAGCCTCCGGAGTAGCTGGGACTACAGGCGCCCGCCAACGCGCCTGGCTAAATTTTTTGTATTTTTAATAGAGACAGGGTTTCACCGTGTTAGCCAGGATGGTCTCGATCTCCTGACCCCGTGATCTGCCCGCCTCGGCCTCCCAAAGTGCTGGGATTACAGGCGTGAGCCACCGTGCCCGGCCTATTATTCTTATTTTTTGTAGAGACAGGGGTTCCACTGTGTTGCCCAAACTGGTCTTGAACTCCTGGCCTCAAGTGATCCTCCCACCTCGGCCTCTGAGGTGCAGGGATTCCAGCCTGAACCACTGCACTTGCTGTTTTTTTATTTTATTTTATTTTTTATTTATTTATTTATTTATTTATTTATTTATTTTGAGACAGAGTCTCTGTCGCCCAGGCTGGAGTGCAGTGGCGAGATCTCGGCTCATTGCAACCTCTGCCTCCCGGGTTCAAGCGATTCTCCTGCCTCAGCCTCCCGAATAGCTGGGATTACAGGTTCCCACCATCACGCCTGGCTAATTTTTGTATTTTTAGTAGAGACAGGGTTTCCCCATGTTAGCCAGTATGGTCTCGAACTCCTGACCGCAGGTGACCCACTCGCCTCAGCCTCCCAAAGTGCTGGGATTACAGGCGTGAGTCACCACGCCCGGCCCTGCACCTGCTCTTATTTCCCCTCTCCTTTTCTTTCTTTGAGCCCTGTCCCTGAAACATAGCTGTCCATCAAGTCACCAATGGATTCTAATTGGCCAATTCTAGGCAAGGCTTGCTGGAACCGCCCCCCAGCCCCCACAGGAAGCAAATGATAGGGCACATGTATCAACTGGCGGGCCATTAGGAGGATGGCATCTTCTAGCCACTCCACCAATGGAAGAGCATACTCCTGCCCTCCCCAACTGCCTCTGCAGAGCAGCCTCGTGCCTTTGCAGTTTGACACCTTCCTTTTATCCCGAGAAGGTCCCTTGGAAGACACTTCAGGAAGGCAGGATGGCAGGACCTGGTTCCCTTCATCCTGCCTGTGCCTGCTCCACACCTCTGCTCCCCAGAGTAGATGGGAGGGGAGGTCTTTCTAAACAAAAATGATATCTATGTAAATATATGTAGTTTCAGGCTTGCACCTGTTATTTCTTTTGTTTTCTTTTTTAATGGAACAACAATCGCTTTGGCTTTATTTTGTTTTTTCAACAAATGTCATTTTAAAGTTCCAAATATCTTGACAACCCCCTCCCTTCCTTTTTCCAAGTTCTGGGTGCTGAGGAGAAACATCAACCTCCCTTTCTGTCTTCCAACCTGTCCCTCTGAGGTGAGGACTGGGGAGAAGGTAGAGGTGACTTAGGGTGGGCGGCGGGCGGGGCATGCAGAAGATGGAAAATGGTGGAGTTTAAGAGTAGGAGGAGCTGGGTGCAGTGGCTCATGCCTGTAATCCCAGCACTTTGGGAGGCCGAAGCGGGCAGATCACTTGAGGTCAGGAATTCGAGACCATCCTGGCCAACACAGTAAAGTCCTGTCTCTACTGAAAATACAAATATTAGCTGGGCATGGTGGCGGGCACCTGTAATCCCAGCTACTCAGGAGGCTGAAGCAGGAGAATTGCTTGAACCGGGGAGGTGGAGGTTGCAGTGAGCCAAGATCACGCCACCACACTCCAGCCTGGGCAACAAGAGTAAGACTGCATCTCAAAAAAAAAAAAAAAAAGAAAGAAAAGAAAAGAAATTGTCTAAATTGAGTGTTTAAAACAAAAAATTGGGATAATTAGGATGTCGAATTGCCCCGGATGAGGAATATTAAAAGAGTAATAAGGATGCAAAGAGCTTAGAGAAGAGGTTTGCCTGGTGGCTTTCAATGGCCACAGATGGATGGGTCTCTTGGGGCTTGCCTCATTGGGGGTGAAGAAGGCTGCCGGGGAGTCTGAGGGTGTTGTGTTGAGGTGTTCTCATGGCCGTCTTTTTCTGCCTTCTTGGCTGCAGGCAGGCATGACCCTGCTGTTCGTAGTGGGTTGCATCTTCTTCCCGTTGTGCTTCACTGCCCTGCGCTGGGGCTTGCAGAACCACACCAGCCTGCAGATGGAGAGACAAGAGGCTGTCCTGGTAGCATCCAAGTAAGAGGACCAGGGTGAGGGTGTCCTTCCTGGGGCCATAGCTGGTGGAACTGATCTTTTACTTTCAGAATGAGTTTGCGGTGAAAGCAGAAGCAGAGTGTGGGGTGGAGCTGGGATTTGGAGTCAAAAGACACCAGCAGGCTGGGTGTGGTGGCTCACGCCTATAATTCCAGCACTTTGGGAAGCTGAGGCAGGTGGATCACCTGAGGTCCGTAGTTCAAGACCAGCCTGGCCAACATGGTGAAACCCTGTCTGAACTAAAAATACAAAAATTAGCCAGGTATGGTGGCAGGTGCCTGTAATCCCAGCTACTCCAGAGGCTGAGACAGGGGAATCACTTGAACTCGGGAGATGGAGGTTGTGGTGAGCCGAGATGGCGCCACTGCACTCCAGCCTAGGTGACAGAGTGAGACTCTGTCTCAAAAAAAAGAAAAAAGAAAAAAAAAAGACACCAACAGTGGGGTCTTTTGTGAGTCATTTAACTTCTCTGAACTTCAGATCCCTCACTGGTAAATGGGCTTAATAATAACACCCACTTTCCTTTCTTCGTGGAGATGTTGTGTGAGGATCATATGAATCAGCGTCTGTAGAGCAGGGGTTGAAAACTGCTGCAGATAATATGAGGGTTGTGGGCTCTGCAGGGATGATATAGGCTGGAGGACTCACCTTCTCTGCTGAGGGCCAGTGCTGCTCGACTCCAGCCACTGATAATGTTATATGGTTAGAACGTGGGCCAATGTTTTCGGAGTTATGATTCTTTGTCATTGTTGTTGAGACAGGCTGAGACAGGGTCTTGCTCTGTTGCCTAGGCTGGAGTGCAGTGGCACGATCATGGCTCACTGCAGCCTTGAACTCCTGGGCTCAAGCAATCCTCCTGCCATAGCTGGGACTACAGGCAATGCACCACCAAGCCTGGCTAATTTTTTTTTTTTTTTTTTTTTTGGTAGAGACAGGGTCTCACTATGTTGCCCAAGCTAGTCTTGAACTCCTGGGCTCACAGGATTGTTCCTTCTCAGCCTCCGAAGTGCTGGGATTACAGGCATGAGCCACTGTACCCGGCCTCTTCTTTTTTTTTGAGACAGAGTCTCACTGTGTCACCCAGGCTGAAGTGCAGTGACACCACCATGATTCACTGCAGCCTTGACCTCCCTGACAAGTGATTCTCCCTGAGAATCGGGCTGACTCCTGAGTTTCTTGGACTACAGGTGTGCACCACCATGCCTGGCTAATTTTTGTACTTTCAGTAGAGGCGGGGTTTCTCCATGTTGCCCAGGCTGGTCTTGAACTCCTGGGCTCAAGTGATCCTCCTGCCTTGGCCTCCTGAGTAGCTGAGACTACAGGTGCATGTCATTGTAGTGGGCTGTCTCCCAATTCTTTTTATTTTTTTGAGATAGAATCTCACTCTGTTGCCCAGGCTGGAGTTCAGTGGCTCAATCTTGGCTCACTGCAACCTTCACCTCCCAAGTTCAAGCAACATTTCTGCCTCAACCTCCCGAGTAGCTGGTATTACAGGTGTGCACCACCACGTCCGGCTAATTTTTGTATTTTTAGTAGAGACGGGGATGGGGTTTCACCATGTTGGCCAGGCTGGTCTCAAACTCCTGATCTCAGGTGATCTGCCCACTTTGGCCTCCTAAAGTGCTAGGATTACAGGCATGAGCCACCATGCCTAACCTCTTCCAATTCTTGAATACTGATAAGTAACTAAGAATTTATTTAAGAACTACTATACTGACAACTGCATACTGGCCAAACAAAACATGTCTGTGGGCCGGATTGGGCCCTTGGGCTGCAGATCTATGACCTGTGTGACAAAGCTTACCATAAAAGTGCACTATCAGCAAACCACAGGAGGCGTAGGAGGTACACGGAACACAGATTTTACTAGGGTGTCTACGTGGATTCCCTGGCAGACAAAAAAAGCCTGTCTCTACTCATCCAAAGTGAAACCACAGTTCCATGACCAGCCTTGTAGTCCTCAATCGAGTAGTTACGGTGGCCGCCCATCACCCAGCCTCCCCAGCCTCTGTCCTTTTTGCAGTTTTGCTCATGAGTGGCTTTGGGGTTATGCAACTGTGGTTTTTTGGTTTTTTTGTTTTTTTTTAAGATGGAGTCTCGCTCTGTCGCCCAGGCTGGAGTGCGATGGCACGATCTCGGCTCACTGCAACCTCCGCCTCCCAGGTTCAAGCAATTCTCCTGCCTCAGCCTCTCAAGTAGCTGGGACTACAGGCGCATGCCACCATGCCCGGCTAATTTTTTGTATTTTTAGAAGAGACAGGGTTTCACTGTGTTAGCCAGGATGGTCTCGATCTCATGATTCGCCAGCCTTGGCCTCCCAAAGCGCTGGGATTACAGGTGTGAGACACCTTGCCCGGCTGCAACCATGGGTTTGAAACCCAGCTTTCATCTGGGCGTGGTGGCTCCCACCTGTAATATCAGCATGTTGGGAGGCAGAGGTGGGTGGATCGCTTGAGCCCAGGAGTTTGAGACCAGCCTGGCTAACGTGGTGAAACTTCATCTCTACAAAAAATACAAAAATTAGCTGAGCATGGTGGTGTGCGCCTGTAGTCCCAGCTACTGGGGAGACTGAGGTATAAGGATCATTTCAGCCCGGGGAGGTTGAGGTTGCAGTGAGCCATGATCGCGCCACTGTACTCCAGCCTGGGGGACAGAATGAGACCCTATCTCAAAAAAAAAAAAAAAACCCACAACATTTCTAAACCTGTTTCTTCTGTAAAACAGGGATACCAAATAAGAATCAGTAGAAATCACCTGGTACTGTGCCCAGCATGTAGTAAAAACTCAGGGAGCTGGATCCCCTTTCCCCCTCCCGTGAAGGGCTGAGGACAGGAGCTAGGTCCGCTATTGTCTCTACAACCGTTTCTAAATCAGCGTGAGACTTCTTGGGTGCTTTCCTACAGATTGCCGCTAGAGGGCAGCACAAAACAGCAAATCCCAGTCCTTGGCCTTTCTTTGGGGGAGGCGAGGAGTGGGCTCTGGCAGAGAAAGGCAAACCATAGGGTTGATTATTGAACTTGGAGACCAAAGGAGTTTGCATAACAGGTCCTTGTCATGCTGAAGTCCACAGGACAGTTGGGAGCAGGATGGGAGGCCAGAAGTCAAAGGGGGCGGTGTCTCTGGCTCAGGTCCCACAGCTCCACCCGGGCCCAGTCCCCAGGCCTCACTTTCCTTATGGGCCAGTGAGGAGCTTGCACCAGCCCACCCCGCAGTCCTTTCCCACTCTGAAACTAGGCTGTATGTGGAAGTTGCAGAGAAAGGGGAGCTAGTAGCATTAAGGAAACTGAGGAAAAAGTGAGGGGTGGGAATTTAGAGAAGGCCAGGAGGGGCTGGCAGTCTGAAGAACAGGGCCTGGGCATCCTAGGACTCCCTGGGACTTCCTGAGAGGCAGCTGCCCCGCTCTCTCGCCACCGTTTCCCCTTCTTCCACTCCTTGCCCCTCCGACGCCTGCAATGAGAGGGCTATGCCACTTCTGAACTGGGTGACCTCAGGGAGCCTCAGGATCGTTGATGGCCCTGTGGGAAGGACAGACGCAGCGCCCTCGGAGCTCCTGCAGCAGACAGGACATGGGCAGCCCTGCAGCACAGTCAGGTGCCCCCTCTGGCCAATGTCAGCTTCCTTCCCCGCCATCGGGTGAGGGGGCCTCTGGCTCTGAGGATGCTGTGTTGAGATGTTTTTGCTCCTATCCCCTCCTTCAGCTCTTCCTTCTGAGAAAGCACCACTTACTCCCTCTCCCAGGGAACCCTCTCTTCCGCTGGAATGGGCACCCAAACCTCGGACCCAGGGCAGGCCACAGAGGGATGGCTTGGTGAGGGAGGCGATGCCAGGCATTTGCAAAGTGCTGATGGGAAGCAGGGTCAGGCCCCTGTGGGGGCTCAGGGCCCCCTCCCAGCTGGCCAAGGAGCCCTGGGCCCCCTTCCTCCCCAAGAGAAGAGCTGGCCCCTGTCCCCTGTCCCCAGCAGCCCCCTGTGCCACCGCAGCTGCTGTTCCTTTAAGGGCCTCCCCCTCCCTCTTTCTCTGCTCCCCCCATCTCTGTCGCAGCCGCGGCTGTGGCTCAGAGCTGCATGGGGAGACGCCGCTGCAGGTCCGGTTTCTCGGTGTCTGGTCGGTGCCATCATTTTCCTGCCCCTCCCCCGTCCTCCCCAAGCTGGCCACTTCCCCTCCCCCTCCCCCTCCCCACCGAGGGGGCAGGGGGCTGGGCACGGAGTCTCTATGATGATGCCATGTGCGGTGTCTGTGCCGGGTGGCGGGGACTGGGGCGGCAGCGAGAGGAGGCAGTGGAGCCAGGAGAGCGGTGGTGACCGCTGACCGCTTGCCCGGCTGCTCCTCCGCTCCCTCCCGCCCACCTCCTTCCTTTGGGGCTGGCACCCAGACCCACCCCCACCCCCTCCCCGCCTCCTCGGGCCCTCCCAGCCTCTCACGTAAGCCTCCCCTCCCCACCTGCCTGGTGGCTCCCTCCCCTCCCCCATCCGCATCCTCCTCCTCCTGTCCCCTCTTCCTCTCTGTCCCTCACCAAGCCATCCCCTCTTCGCCTCTCCCCATCCCTCACTGGCCTGCTCCTGCTCCCCTTCTCCCATCCTCCCCTCCCCCGTCTCTGCCCAGCCAGCCCCCTCCCGACTCCCCAGTTTCATCGGACTCCCTGGCCCCATCCCGTCCCCGCCCTGGCCCCTTTGTGCCCCTTCCCATCGTTTTCTCCCTCCTTCCCGGGCTTGGCGTCCCTTCTCCACCCCTAACTCCTTCCACTCGGCCTCCCTGCCCCTTCACGGCCCGCCTGCCTCCCTGCCCAAGTCCTGAGCCACCATGCTGACCCCGATGGTGGCCGGGGGGGTGGTGTTCCCCGGACTCTTCCTCCTCTCCAAGAACACGCTCCAGCGGCTGCCCCAGCTACGCTGGGAGGAGGCCGACGCAGTCATTGTCTCAGCCAGGTAAACCACTTTCTTTCCCCTCAGCCCCTGTCTGCTTCTTGGGCTTCTCAGGGAATGGAAGGGACCTGGCACTTCTCTGGACCCTCAGCGGTGGGGGACTGGGAGCTCCTGTGGGGGTCCGGGGCTTTACCCCCAGGCTTCCTCTCTCCTCACTGCCTGCCTTGCTCACTGTTCTGGGAGACCTCATCCAGCCCGGCCATCTGGTCTACTAGTGTTCAGCCCGCCTCTCTCTTCTTCCCCGTACACCCTCCCACCCTCCAAAACAGGGCCAGCATGCGGCGAAGACATTCCTATAAGACATTAGGGACTGAGGCCAGGGCCAGACAGCTAGGTGTCATTCAGGGTGAGTGTTTGGGGGCCAGGGATGGAGGAGTGGATGGTACAACTCTACACCCCTAGAACAGGGCCAGAGTGCAGAGTGGAGGCTGGTGGCAGTCAGGAGACAGTGGGAAAGTGACTGGGGAACTCGGGGTCACAAAGGGTCCAGAGTGAGGCCCGCGTCATGACTGGACAGCTAAGCGGGGCAAGAACCGGCCCAGGCTCCCCTCGTGGGGAGAGGTCCAGGCCAGCAGTTCACTCTCAGTCTCACCTCAGGACAGACACCCTGCCGGCTTGAGAAGAGGGAGACTCAGTTTCCACAAATGGGGAAGGAAGAAGGTGGCAAGGAGTGGGGTGGACTGAGGAACAGCAGCCGAGCGGGCCGGAGAGCCGTGAGGTACCCGTGGTGGGGCACACCTCAGGCAGCCTAGCCTTGGGCGAAGGCGGGCAAGGACTGGCCCAAGAAGTGGCTGAACGCAAAGCGCAGTGGTTAGACTAGCAACGAGGAGAAATCAAGGCACACGCCTCTTCCCTTCTGCCTTTCTAGCACGCCTCCCTCTCTCCCCCAGGCTGGTGTCCTCTGTCCAGGCCATCATGGCCTCCACTGCCGGCTACATCGTCTCCACCTCCTGCAAGCACATCATCGATGACCAGTAAGTGCTGCGAGACCGCCCCCCCCCCCCCCGCCCAGGTGCCAGTGGTTGGCGTGTACGGGTAATCCCGGAAGACCCCACATCTTGGAGGGAACTCTGTCCGTGGTCCCCAAGCCCTTAACTTGGGCCTGAGCAAGTTTACTGCAATAACCGCAACTCAACACCCAGGGATAAATTTATCCTGTCCTGTCCTTAAAGGTCAGAACCAGGGGGAGAAGGAGCGGGGATCAGAGAGGATCCTCAAAGCGCTTTCTAGTCGGCTTCCAGGTCTCCCGTGTTGTCGTGGTTCCCCACCTCCTCCCTGCCTTCCACCCCAGGAGGCAGACCCCATTTCCAGCCAGCACCCAGATGGGGTGCCCCCTCCTCATGCCAGGCTCACCCCTCAGCCCTTCCCATAATCCAGGCATCCGGCATCCACTCCATGCCTGAGGGAGAGGACAAGGGAGAGATGACACGCACAAGGCCACACACAGCCAGGCAGTGCGGGAGGGGATGAGGGTGAAGAGGCCAAAATGTGGCCGGGCAGCTGCTGCAGTGTCTGGTGCTTGCCAAAAAGGCCCAGAGGTGTGCGGGCAGGAGGCGGGGGGACGAGGCGGGGGGACGGGGCGGAGAGGGGCCCTGTCCGTGGTGCTGACGGCCGCCCTAGGTGACCCACGGGTGGCCCGTTGCAAGTTGCCTTAGAGGTGCCCACAACGCCCCCTTTGTAGCTTTCAGCACCACTTCCCTTCTGTGGCAGCCACTGAGTCCCAGGGAACATTTGGACGCCCCTGATGGGGGGTGCCCTGTTTCTGTTTGCCTCCTCTTTTCCTGAAGATGAGTTGCCTCTTCTGTGGTGAGGCAGCGGCCCTTCCTGGAAGGGCTTCAGCGAGAGGAATTGAGTTAAGTGGCAGCTGCAGAGGACAGTTCTTGGCTTAACTCTTTCTTCAGACCCTGCCCAGGGACTTGGCTGCTTCTTGGCCTCTGCCCACCCCTTCCCTCCCCTGCTCCAAGCTGAGCCTGGGATCCAGCACTTCCTCCCCAGCCTTCACATGCAGAGGTCACCGTTTAGCTTCTGTACCCCCTGCTCCCCAGGCCCCCCTGTGTCTGTTCCTGTCCTTCTTCCCTGCTTTAATCCTCAGGTAGGTGGGGAGGATCCGGGTTAATCCAGGGCAGCAGCTGTTCCTACTTCTGAGCACCTAATTGCCAAGAGGGTGGGGATGGGATCTAACACCTCACATGACAGCCCAGGGCCTGGTGGCCCCTCCTGGTCTCCTGCACCAGCCCAGCTGTCCCATCTCCCATCACCTCTGCTGGGCCTGCATTCTGGGCAGCTTCCTGCCCTGACTCCTCCAGGCCACTTGGGCCCTCTCTCCCTGTGTTCCCACTTCGCGTTCTCTACAGCTGCCCCTCCCCTCTCATCTTTCCCTGCCTCTGGGCCGCAGCTCCACACCACTGCACCAGTCTCAGGTTCCCTTTTCCCTGGTACCGTCCCTGCTGGAGAATGGGTTGGCTCCACTCACAGGCCGCCTGCCCCAGGCTCCCCATCCTCAGAGGCCTCAGCCCCAACTTCTCCACAGCCCCCTCCACGTGCCTCATGTTTGGTGATGGCTTCTGGCTGACTCTGCTTTCATCCCTCCACCCCTTGTGGGGCGAGCACCCCAGGTCCTGCCTCTCTGACCTCCTGCCCCCACCCCAGGCCAGTCTTGGGACTACAGGATTTAAGAGAAACTGCCAATGTGCTGACTCCAGAAGAAAAATGCTGTCTTGTCTATTCATCCATTTCTCGTTTTTGTTTACTCTCCAAGTACATGGAACTTTCTTTGTCCTTGGCTCCTTTTGCTCTGCATTTTCCCCTTAACGCTTGGCTGTCCCTGAAAAACAACACAAAACAGACAAGAGATTGGGTGACTTTGGGGCAGGGCGAACAGCGCTGACAAGACCTCTCACTTGCCAACAGGGTCTGTCTCTGATGCCTCTCGGATCTTCTGGGGACGGTGGGGATGACAGTGAGGGCTGTGGAGCCACACCGCCCATGTCCCTTCCTTGGCCAGGTTACCTAGCCCCTCTGTGACTCACTTCTTCACCTGTACAGTGGGGATGATGGCCACACCTGCCTTTTACAGGGTTTTGGGAGGGGTAAATAAGGGCATGCATGGGAAGTTTGGAAGATCGCCTGCCCCAGGAGGCAGGAATGGGCGTCCACCCCTGTGACCTCTCTCTCCAGCACTCTCGCCCCTTCAGCTGTTGCTGGTCCTAACCTCATGGTAAGGTTAGGACAAATAACCATGGCAAGGTCCCACCTGCCTGTCCTGGGCTTATTTTGGCACTGTATCTGTGCCTTTTGGTCTGTGGGCATCTTCTGGTCTTTTCTTTTCCCCCGACTATACTGCAGAGAGAGAGGAACATGGGTGAGTTCTGAGACCACAGGTTTGAATCCCAGCACCATCTCTTACTAGCTGCATGACTGTGTGACCTTGGGCAAGTTTCTCACCCTCTACCCTCTGGATCCCTCATCTGTACCCAAGACTCCGCTCCTGTCCAGGGCTGCTGTGCTGACCCCGAGATCTGCCCCCACTCACTGGTGTCCCCTTTCCTCCTTGCTCCCCCACCCCGTCTCTCTGCCCAACAGACACTGGCTGTCCTCTGCCTACACGCAATTTGCTGTGCCCTACTTCATCTACGACATCTACGCCATGTTCCTCTGTCACTGGCACAAGCACCAGGTCAAAGGGCATGGAGGGGACGACGGAGCGGCCAGAGCCCCGGGCAGCATGTGGGCCATAGCGCGTGGCTACCTGCACAAGGAGTTCCTCATGGTGCTCCACCATGCCGCCATGGTGCTGGTGTGCTTCCCACTCTCAGTGGTGAGTCCCGGGGAGCTGGGTGGGCGGGGTGCGGGTGGCCTGCTCCTTGGTCCTGCTGGTGCTGGCAGGAGCCTGGGAAGCCCTGGGTCTGCGTACTGACAACCAAGCAGACCCAGCGCATTCCCAGGGAAAGCTGTGGACAGGCAGGGTTCACTGAGCACCAGCCCAGGGCACCAGGGTGTGGGGGCAGCCTGGCCCCGGGCTGGACGATGCCCGGCTGTGGCTCTTTGGATTTGTGGTTGCACGTCTCTGAGCCTCAGTTTCCTCACCTGTTACATAAGGGACACAGTCTTTCTGCAGGACCGTGAGAGGGATGCAGCCAAGTCATGCACCTGCTCCTGCACCCAGGTGTTCTTTCTCTTTTTTTTCTTTCCAAGACGGAGTCTCTCTCTGTCACTCAGGCTGGAGTGCAGTGGTGTGATCTCGGCTCACTGAAACCTCCGCCTCCTGAGTTCAAGTGATTCTCCCACCTCAGCCTCCCCAGTAGCTGGGATTACAGGTGCCCACCAACACGCCTGGCTAATTTTTTTGGTATTTTTAGTACAGACGGGGTTTCACCATGTTGGCCAGGCTGGTCTCAAACTCCTGACCTCGTGATCCATCTGCCTCAGCTTCCCAAAGTGCTGGGATTACCGGCGTGAGCCACCGCACCGAGCCCTGCACCCAGGTGTTCTGATGTTCAGAGTCAAGCATCTCCCAAAGTGACAGAGGGGAAAGAGGAAGGGCGGGGGCTGCCCAAGAACCCAGGGAGAGCCCCAGCTCCTCACCTTCCTGCCTCTGTGCCCAGGTGTGGCGACAGGGGAAGGGAGACTTCTTTCTGGGTTGCATGTTGATGGCAGAGGTCAGCACGCCCTTCGTCTGCCTTGGCAAGATCCTCATCCAGGTGAGTGAGCATGGGAGGGTGCGGGAGCCCAATGGGGAGGTCACAGGAAGGGGAGGGACCTTCAAGGTTGCTGCCAAGGGCGCTAGCCCCTTCGTCATCCCCCCCTCACCCCGTGCATTTTGAGCACCTGGTGCTTGTGTCCTGGCAAAGTGTCTGGTTTGGGAGGAGCTGCCTGCTAGGGTCACAGGGAGGCAGGGAGAGGGCCAAGGGGGGCCGAGCCCTTCTGCTGCCGTGGCCACTGTGTCTGTGTCTCCTCAGTACAAGCAGCAGCACACGCTGCTGCACAAGGTGAACGGGGCCCTGATGCTGCTCAGCTTCCTCTGCTGCCGGGTGCTGCTCTTTCCCTACCTGTACTGGGCCTACGGGCGCCATGCCGGCCTGCCCCTGCTGGCCGTGCCCCTGGCCATCCCTGCCCACGTCAACCTGGGCGCTGCGCTGCTCCTGGCCCCTCAGCTCTACTGGTTCTTCCTCATCTGCCGTGGGGCCTGCCGCCTCTTCTGGCCCCGCTCCCGGCCGCCCCCGGCCTGCCAGGCCCAGGACTGAGGCCGGGGGCCGGGACCCTCCCTCTCCCCACCCCCACCCCCGTGGAGACAGGGCTCTGGGGCTGATGGCTGGGGTTGGGAGCCAGGGTCCTCTTGCCTGGACAACCCCAGGACTGACGATGACCCCGAAAGGGAAGAGGCCCCATCTCTCGGGGACTGAGGGGGTGGAGAGAGGGGACCTCTTCTCCCTACTCTGCCCCCTTCCTGCACACCCCTGCGCTGGAGGAGGGGAGGGGGCACCGCCTCCCACCCACTGAGGGCAGGAGGGCTTGTGGGAAGGGAGACCAACAGGGTTTCAAGGGGACCAGGAGTCAGAATGTGGGGAGACGCCTCTGCCAAGGCCATCCCAGCCCCTATGCTGCCATCCCCCAGGGCTCCCCATCACCCGAGAGGAGAGGATGCCCCAACTAACCCCCGCTGGCCCTCGGGCCTCCCGAGTGGCCGGCTGCAACCACGGCTCCTCTCCAGGGTAGGCCAGCTTGAGGAATCTTATTTATTTTATTTATTTACCCAAATTTGAACTAGTCTGTTGGGTTGGGGGAAGGAGGTGGCTGCTACCCCCAAGCCTTCCCAGTGCTGACAACCCCGGGGGCAGGCGAGGGCGCCCAGTCCCTCACCATCGGCTGCACATCGCGCCCTCGGGCCCTGCCATGTCCCTGGTGCTACTGACCTCTCAAGGCTTCCTCCAATCTGGGGTCGGGGGACCCTGGGAGGTGCTTTACAGACTGCTAATAAAAGACGATCTGCGTGAACGCCACCAAGGCCCTTGCCACCAAGTTCTTTGGGGCTGGGAAGGGAGGAGGTGGGGGGCTTGGGCCATGGGAAACAGAGGGGACAGGATCCCCGGCTGCTCGCTGGGCAGTCAGGGAGGAGGAAAGCAGGGAACTTTTGCTCATCAACAGGAGAGGAGGTGGGTGTGGGTGCTCAGGTTGAGTCCAGAGCCCTTGTCCGGCTCTTTAGGCCCCTTTCTGGAAGTTTCTGTGGGGCATGGAGATCAGAGGGGAGAGGTCACAGCCTGCCCCGCTAGAACTGGGGTCTTCAGCCGCTCCCAAGGAAGGTGGTGGGGGGGGGGTTGGAGAAAGGGGGCAGGCCTTACATGTGGGTGCAGAACTGGAAAAGGAGAAAGAAGAACGCCACCACCAGGAAGCCCACCAGGATGTGATGGAAGAGCCCGGGGCTGGAACCTGCTAGACAAACAGGACCCTTAACTCCCCTCTGATGGCCCAATGAAGGGTCTGGGGCTGCTGTCCTCCAGACCCTGGCGGAGAGGGAGGTCCCTTCTCAGGCTGGTTCATACCTGAGTTAATGAACACGATGGGTTTCTCTCCAATAAACTGGGCCACAGCCAGTAGCCTGGCTTGGTCTGAGTCCGGATAATCGAAGAAGTCAGGTCTGTCTAAGAAGCGCGGAGACTCTGTCCCCAGGGCTGACGCCGTGGCACGCTTGGGTCTGGGGGCTAGGACCCAAGCAAACTCTGTGACAACAGCCAAGCTGACCCCTGCCTTTATCTCTCGAGGTGGAAGCTGACTTGGGACCCTGTGAGACTACCCAGCCTTATTGCAGAGGCTGTGGAGGGTCTTGATTTCCCTCAGGGTCAGCTGGGTGCACCACGACAAGGCCTGCAGTTGTTGGGGGGTAGGTGGGACCAGCAGGATGGGAGAGAAGAGTGGAGAGAAAATGAGAGGGTGCAGGGTTGGCTTCCGAGTCCCTAAGTGGGCATCACACTTTATGCTCCCAGAGCTGCCTGCCTTCCTGCTGCTCCCAAGACAGCTTCTTACCAGTTTCTATGGCCCCTAGTGCAGCCAGCCACACCCACACCAGCACCCATGGCCACAGCCTCATGACTCCTATCATGAGGTGGGGGCTCTGTGATGTCACAGCCCAGAGCTGTTCTGATGGCACTTTGGGGTGAGGGGAGAAAGTGCTAGGAGCTGGGACCCCTCCCCCATCCCTCACTCTCATCAGAAGAGGAGAGGAGAGGAGAGGTTGGGACCAGTCTTCACCCCCTGGAATGTCACTGATGATAAAACCATAATGGTGGCAGCCCCAGCATTTACAAAGAGGAGGGATGCGGCAGGGCCATCTTGCTGAAAGCCCGAACTAAAGGAAGCTGTGTTTGGACAACAGGCACAATTTGGGGTGGTGGCACAGGGCCACACACCTCCGGTTACCCCTTGGATCAACCACAGGTAACATTTGTTTTATTTATTTTCATTTTTTTGGAGACAGGGTCTCTGTCTGTCACCCAGGTGGGAATGCAGTGGCGCCATCTTGGCTCTGTACAGCCTCTGCCTCCTGGGTTCAAGTGATTCTCCTGCCTCAGCCTCCTGAGTATCTGGGATTACAGCTTTGGATAAATCCCTTCCTTTTATCTGCCTGCCACCACACCCAGCTAATTTTTGTATTTTTAGTAGAGACAGGGTTTCACTATGTTGGTCAGGCTGGTCTTGAACTCCTCACCTCAGGTGATCTGTTCGCCTTGGCCTCCCAAAGCGCCGGGCCTATTTTATGTATTTTCAGAGACAGGGTCTCACTCTGTCACCCAGGCTGGAGTACAGTGGTATGATTACTGCAGCCTTGAACTCCTGGCCTCAAGTGATCCTCCCACATCAGCCTCCTGAGTAGCTGGGACCACAGGCATGTGCCACCATGCCTGGCTAATTTTTGCATTTTTTGTAGAGATGAGGGCTTGCTATGTTGCCCAGGCTGGTTTCGAACTTCTGGCCTCAGGTGATCCTCCAGCTTCGGCCTCCCAAAGTGCTGGGATTACAGGCATGAGCCACCATGCCCAGCGGGTAGCATTTATTGAACACCTATTACTATGCTGGCTGGACCCCATTTATGGCCAATTACCTTGCACAAATTGGTTCATTTGCTCTTGCACTGACCCTCAGAGGCAGGTACTCTTTTTTTTTTTTTTTTTTTTTGAGATGGAGTTTCACTCTGTCCGCCAGGCTGGAGAGCAGAGGCACAATCTCAGCTCACTGCAACCTCCACCTCCTGGGTTCAAGCGATTCTCCTGCCTCAGCCTCCTGGAGTGGGATTACAGGCGCGCACCACCACTGTCCGGCTGATTTTTGTATTTTTAGTAGAGATGGGGTTTCACCATGTTGGCCAGGCTGGTCTTGAACTCCTAAACTCGGATGATCCGCCTGCCTCGGCCTCCCAAAGTGTTGGGATTACAGGCGTGAGCCACCAAGCCCAGCCCAGAGGCAGGTACTCTTGCCTCCCTTATACACGGGAGGAAATCACGACACAGAGGGGAAAAGTAGTGTGGGCAATGCACACTTCCTGGGGGGGGGGTTCCTCTCTGAGGCTCCCCCTTGCATCCTATCCGCAAATCCAGGGGCACAGGGCTCTCTCCGTCCTCCCCCGCCCCCTCCTTAGTGCTCAGCCGGGAACGACCCTGGGGTTAGGAACCGAGAGGAGTAGCAGGCGTCTCCCACTAGGTGGCAGCAGCGGTCGCGCCTGAGTCCACGCTCCCACCCTAGGGAAGGCGCAGCGGGGCGGACTCCCGGGCCTCCTCCCGCCTCTTCCACAGGTTGCATCCGCGGCTGCAGGAAAACGGATGGCTGGGAATGGCCGTCGGGGGTTGGTCAGAGGAAGTCCCTCGGCCCTTTCCGAGGCACATCTCTTGGCCATCCACGCGTCCTTCGCAGACTCCGCTCCCTGCACCTCCGTTTCCTCTTCTGTGGCCGGCGGCTCCCCCGTGGCCACCCCATCTCCCATCTCTGCCACCTCCCAACAGCCATTTCCACTCCTGCGGCCCCATCCCAGCTAAGGAGAGCGCCCTTCTGATTGGCAGGTGGGCCTGTCTGTCTCGGGCATGTTCCATCCCACCCAAGCCCAAGGACACTCCAGGGTTTCCTTAGTTTCACAACCAAGGTGCGTGCTCAGCGGACTCTGCAGACCCAGTGCCGCGACTTCCCCTAAAGCCAGGCGTGTATCTGCGCGTGTGAGGTGCTCTGCCGCAACCCTATGCAGAGAGCAGGTGGGCTAGGACTCGGGGTACTTGCCATGAACCGCTTCGAGTTCCTAAACAAGTAAAAAGCCCAGAGAGAGAAAAAAAGGGGGCAGCGGGGCGGGGGTGGGGAAGGAGGGAAACGAATATCTATGGGACTGGCTCACGTGGGCTGCTTCCCCTGTGCTGCGCTGATGGCTTCCCTTTTTTTGAGACAGGATATTGCTCTATCTGTCACCCAGGCTGGAGTGCAGCCTCGACCTCCTGGGCTCAAGCGATCCTCTCACCTCAGCCTCCCAAGTAGCTGGGACCACAGGCGTGCACCACCACACCTGCCTATTTTTTGTTTTGTTTTGTTTTGTTTTTTAGATGGAGTCTCTGTCTGTTGCCCAGGCTGGAGTGCAGTGGCACGATCTTGGCTCACTGCAACCTCTGCCTCCTTGGTTCAAGCGATTCTCCTGCCTCAGCCTCCCGAGTAGCCGGGATCAAAAGCATATGCCACCATGCCTGGCTAATTTTTGTAGTTTTTTAAAGTAGAGACGGAGTTTCAGCATGTTGGCCAGTCTGGTCTCAAACTCCTGACCTCAAGTGATCTGCCCTCCGCGGCCTCCTAAAGTGCTGGGATTACAGGCGTGTGCCACTGCGCCCAGCCTACTTCTTTTTTTCTTTGCAGAGATGGAGTCTTGCTATGTTGCCCAGGCTGGTCTCAAACTCCTGGGCATGAGTGATTCTCCCACCCTGGCCTCCCAAAATGCTGGGATGACAGGTGTGAGCCGCCACGCAGATCACTTCTAAGAAAAAGGAAGGGATTTATCCAAAGCCACAAGGCATGTGAGAGGCAGCAGAAGGGACTCAGTAATGTGGTTTTTGGGCCAGGCGCGGTGCTCACACCTATGATCCCAGCACTTTGGGAGGCCAAGATGGGTGGATCACTTGAGGCCAGGAGTTCGAGACCAGCCTGCCCAACATGATGAAATCTCCTCTCTACTAAAAATCCAAAAAAAGGCTGGGCGCGGTGGCTCACACCTATAATCCCAGCACTTTGGGAGGCCGAGGCAAGTGGATCACCTGAGGTCAGGAGTTCAAGACCAGCCTGACCAATATGGTGAAACCCCGTCTCTACTAAAAATACAAAAATAAGCCGGGTGTGGTAGCATGCGCCTGTAGTCCCAGCTACTCGGGAGGCTGAGACAGGAGAACTGCTTGAACACAAGAGGCAGAGGTTGCGGTGAGCCTAAATTGCGCCACTGCACTCCAGCCTGGGTGACAGGGTGAAATTTCATCTCAAAAAGAAAAAGAAAAAAAAAAAGATTAACTAGGCATGGTGGTATGTGCCTATAGTCCCAGCTAGTCAGGAATCTGAGGCAGGAGAATCACTTGAGCCCGGTAGGTGGAGGTTGCAGTGAGCCGAGATCGCACCACTGCACTCCAGCCTGGGTGACACTCGAGACTCTGTCTCAATAAATAAATAACCTGGTTCCCGACGCTGGGCCAGGGCTCGTGCCCCAGGCCCACAGGCAACTGCTCCTTGAGGTTAGCTGGGAGAAGGGACACAGAACCTATGGCCTTTGGGGTTAACTTTCTTTTGTTTCCTCAAATGCTTCAAAAACATTCAGCTATCTCTACTAGTAAAGGCCATTTTGACCCAAACAATGCATTATCCATTCACCCATTTATTCATCCATGACATAAACGTGCTGAGCTCCTGCTACGCACTGGCTGGACTCCATTTATGACTCAGAAATCACCACGGCACGGTCCCTGACTTCAAGAATGACAAGGGAGAGAACTCATAGATGTGCATCATTCTAGAGTAGACGGGCAACTCTGAGTCATCTACACCTGCTGTCTCCACTCCCTCATCTTTAATGGACTCTTCAGTCTCTTCTTTTTCTGAGACGGAGTCTCATTCAGTCACCCAGGCTGGAGTGCAGTGGCGCGATCTCGGCTCACCGCAACCTCTGCCTCCCGGGTTCAAACGATTCTCCCACTTCGGTCTCCTGAGTAACTGGGATTACAGGCACCCACCACCACGCCCAGCTAATTTTTTAATTTTTAGTAGAGATGGGGTTTCACCACGTTGGCCAAGCTGGTCTCAAACTCCTGACCTCAGGTGATCTGCCTGCCTCTGCCTCCCAAAGTGCTGGGATTACAGGCATGAGTCACGTCGCCCAGCCAATTCTTCAACCTCTTCTAATCTGGCTTAGTCCCCACCAATCCACTGAAGCTACTTTGATCAAGTCCACGAAAGAGCTCATAATCTGCCAAATCAAATGGTTCTCTCTCTTTCCATTCCGTCTGCCTCCCAGCAGGTGCACCTGTCCCTGACTCAGAGCCCTGGAACCACACTCACCAGTTCTCAGGACTCCTTCTCCAGCCAACTCAGCATGGGGTCTTGTCTTGCTATCTATATTCTCTGCCTAGGTGATCTCATCCATACTCGTGGCTTTAAATACCATCTATATGCCAGTGACTCACAAATGTATATTTCCAGCCCAGACCTCTCCTTGGAGCTCCAGACTCCGAGATGTCTGTTTGTGATGTCCAAATACATCTCCAAGGCAATGGATCACAAATGGAGTCCTACTCCAGACCTGCTCTGCTCCCATCTTTTCATCTCAGTGGATGGTCCCATCATTCCTCTAGATGGTCTGCTCAACACAGAAACCTAGGAATCATCCTGCTTCCTTATCTCTCATCTAATGAACCCCAAATTGAGACCTGTTAGGCCAGGTTCGGGGGCTCATGCCTGTAATCCGAGAAATTTGGGAAGCCGAGGTGGGAGGATCACTGGAGGCCCGGAGTTCAAGGTTGAAGTGAGCCATGATCGTGCTGCTACACTCCAACCTGGGTGACAGAGAATCCCATCTGTAAAAGATAAGAATAAAAAGATCTGTTGGTTCAATTTTCTTTCTTTCTTTTTTTTTTTTTTTTTTTTGAGACAGCATCTCACTCTGTTGCCCAGGCTGGAGTGCAGTGGTGCAATCATAGCTCACTGCAGCATCGACCTCCCAGGCTCAAGCAATCCTCTCTCCTCAGCCTCCCAAGTAGCTGGGACTGCATCATCAAGTCATCATGCCCAGCTAAGTTTTTTTTGTTTTTTTTTTTTTTTGGTAGAAATAGGATTTCACTATGTTGCCCAGGCTGGTCTTGAACTCCAGGGCTCAAGGGATCCTCCTGCCTTGGCCTCCCAAAGTGCTGGGATTACAGCGCCCAGCCTCAATTTTCTTTTCTTTCTTTCTTTTTTTTTTTTTTTTTTTCCGGAGACAGAGTCCCACTCTGTTGCCCAGGCTGGAGTGCAGTGGCACGATCTCAGCTCATTGCAACCTCCACCTCCCAGGTTCAGGTGATTCTTGTGCCTCAGCCTCCTGAGTAGCTGGGATTACAGATGCATGCCACCAAGCCCACCTAATTATTTTTGTATTTTTAGTAGAGATGGGGTTTCGCCATGTTGGCCAGGCTGGTCTCAAACTCCTGGCCTCAAGCAATCCGCCCACCTTGGCCTCCCAAAGTGCTGGGATTACAGGCGTGAGCCACCGCACCCGGCAATAGGTAGTTTTTCGACTCTTTCCCTCCCTCCCCTTTTTTGGAGTCCCCAGTGTCTGTTATTCTCAGCTTTATGTCCATAGGTACCCAATGTTTAGCTCCCACTTACGAGAACATGTGGTATTTGATTTTCTGTTTCCGCATTAATTCAGTTAGGATAATGGCCTCCAGCTGCATCCATGTTGCTGCAAGGGATATAATTTCATTCTTTTTTATGGCTGCATAGTATTCCATGGCATATACGTATCACATTTTCTTTATCCAGTCCACTGTTGGTGGGCACCTAGATTGATTCTGTGTCTTTGCTATTGTGAACAGTGCTGCAATAAACACACAAGTGCAGGTGTCTTTTTGGTGGAATGATTTCTTTCTTTCTTTTTCTCTTTTTTTTTTTTTTTGAGACAGGGTCTCACTCTGTCACTCAGGCTGGAGTACAGTGGCTTGATCTCGGCTCACTGCAGCCTCAAACTCCTGGGCTCAAGCGATCATCCTGCCTCAGCCTCCCGAGTAGCTGGGACTACAGGTGCACACCACCACTCCTGGCTAATTTTTTTTTTTTAGGCAGGGTTTCGTCATGTTGACCAGGCTGGTAGAATGATTTCTTTTCTGAATATGCCGTACTCTGGACTGCCTCCCAGCTTTGGCACACACCTCTGCCTAGAATACACTTGCCCCCAAGCTTGACCTGGGTAACTCCTCCTCATCTTTCAGGTCTCAGTTGAGACAACTCCTTTTCTGGGAAGTGAGGTGTTAATCTTTGTTCCCTCCTACCTCATAGGACCCTGAGTTCCCATGGCTTCTGACCATCCCCTGTCCCCAAGTCAGTTTCCCTGGATGGGGATTGTCTGTGTATTTGTCTATCTTCCCTATGAGGCTGTGAAGTCACAGCTCATTGACCTTGGGCCTGGTTGTATCCCCACAATCTATAGTCGATATTCAGTCAATATTTACTGAATGACTGGGTGACTGGTGCAAAAGCCTCCCGTCTCTGGACAAAGCAGGGCTCAGCACTGTCCATCATTTTCCTCTGAAATTGGCTTGAACTCCAGCCTCATCCTTACCTGTCTTCAACAAGTTCTTCTGGAGGCAGGCAGGGCTGGGGTTGAGCAAGCACCGTGGGAAGAGAGCACAGGAGAGAGGACTCGGCAGGTTCCTTGACCAGAGTGTCCCCCTCCCCTCACTGCAGGCCCCCTGTGCCCAGGTCATGGACACCCTCTTGCTAAACTCACCGGCTTTCACACTGCACAGTGTCTCCCTTCGTCCTGCTTCCTTTCTTATTCTGGAGAGCCATGAAGGAAACCTAATGGTTGCCTTTACTTTAGAAATATTGGCCGGGTGCAGTGGCTCATGCCTGTAATCCCAGCACTTTGGGAGGCCAAGGCAGGCAGATCACTTGAGGTCAGGAGTTCGAGACCAGCCTGGCCAACATGGTGAAACCCCATCTCCACTAAAAATACAACAATTAGCCAGGCATGGTGGTGTGCACCTGTAATCCCAGCTACTTGGGAGGCTGAGGCTTGAACCTGGGAGGTGGAGATTGCAGTGAGCCAAGATCGTGCCACTGCATTCCAGCCTGGGCAACAGAGCGAGACTCTGTCTAAAAAATATATATATATATATATATATATATATATAATTTTATTATGCTGGGCATGGTCTTTGGCTCACACCTGTAATCCCAGCACTTTGGGAGGCCAAGGTAGGAGGATGGCTTGAGGCCAGGAGTTTGAAACCAGCCTGGGCACCATAGTAAGACCCATCTCTACAAAACAAACAAACAAACAAAAACAGATTAGCCAGGCATGGTGGTGCATACCTATAGTCCCAGCTACGTGGGAGGCTAAAGTGGGAGGATCGCCTGAGCCCAAGAGTTCGAGGATGTCCTGAGCTATGATCTTGCCACTGCACTCCAGCCTAGGCAACACAGTGAGACCCTGTCTCAAAAAAAAAAAAAAAAAAGAAAAAGGAAGGAAAGAAGGAAGGAAGAAAGGAAGGAAAGAAGGAAGGAAGGAAGAAAAGAAAGAAAAAGACAAGACCAAAATTTGGCCAGGCGCAGTGGCTCATGCCTGTAATCTCAGCACTTTGGGAGGCCGAGGCAGGCGGATCACCTGAGGTCAGGAGTTCAAGATCAGCCTGGCCAACATGGTGAAAACCCATCTCTACAAAAATACAAAAAAATTAGCCGAGCATGATGGCGGGTGCCTGTAATCCCAGCTACTCAGGAGTGTGACGCGGGAGAATCACTTGAACCCGAGAGGCGGAGGTTGCGGTGAGCCGCGATCGAGCAATTGCACTCCAGCCTGGGTGACAGAGCGAGACTCCATCTCAAAAACAAACAAACAAACAAACAAAAAAAGACCAAAATTTATTATTTTAATGTATTCTTTGGAACAGGTAACCTATGCATGTGGCACAAAGTTCAAAAAATACAAAAGGATGTACGTTGAAAAGTAAGTGTTTCCTCTTCCTGCCCTGTCTCCCCAGAGGTCACCATAGTTATATTTTCTTTTGTGTATTTATTATTTTTTTATTATTATTTTTATTTTTTCACTCTCTCAGCTTGTCAAGAGACACAGTTACCATTCTTGTGCAGGCCTCCAGAAACAACATATGAACAACTAAGCAAACACGGCTAAGCTCTTTCCCTCTCAAATGGCAGTATTCCAAGCATGCTTCTCTGCACTTGCTTTTCTTTTTTGATTTTTTTTCTTTTTTCTTTTTCTTCTGAGATGGAGTCTTGTTCTGTTGCCCAGGCTGGAGTGCAGTGGCATGATCTCGGCTCACTGCAACCTCCGCCTCCCAGGTTCAAGCAATTCTCCTGCCTCAGCCTCCCAAGATTACAGGTGCCCGCCAACATGCCCAGCTAATTTTTGTAATTTTAATAGAGACAGGGTTTCAGCATGTTGGCTAGGCTGATCTTGAACTCCTGACCTCGTGATCTTCCCGCCTCGGCCTCCCAAATTGCGGGGATTACAGGTGTAAGCCACCATGCCCAGCCTGCACTTTGCTTTTTTTTTTTTTTGAGATGGAGTCTCGCTCTGTCGCCCAGGCTGGAGTGCAGTGGCGCAATCTCGGCTCACTGCAAGCTCCACCTCACAGG
The DNA here is from genome assembly GCF_029289425.2 of Pan paniscus. Taxonomy (NCBI): domain Eukaryota; kingdom Metazoa; phylum Chordata; class Mammalia; order Primates; family Hominidae; genus Pan; species Pan paniscus. The sequence continues at coordinate 30,764,345 of NC_073267.2, read as the reverse complement.
TTCATGCCATTCTCCTGCCTCAGCCTCCCAAGCAGCTGGGACTACAGGTGCCCGCCACCACGCCCAGCTAATTTTTTGTATTTTTAGTAGAGACGGGTTTTCACCGTGTTAGACAAGATGGTCTCAATCTCCTGACCTCGTGATCCACCCACCTTGGCCTCCCAAAGTGCTGGGATTACAGGCATGAGCCATGGCGCCTGGCCTGCACTTGGCTTTTCTAAGTTAAAATGAAACTGTGAAATGATTGTAGGGCCAGGCACAGTGGCGCACGCCTGTAATCCCAGGACTTTGGGAGGCCGAAGCGGGAGGATTGCTTGAGTCCAGGAATTTGAGACCAGCTTGGGCAAAGTAGTGAGACCTTGTATATTTAAAAAAAAAAAAAAAAAAAGATGATTCTAAACAAGAGCAAAACAGCCTCTTGTGGCTGCACCCTATTTCACTGCATGGAATTACATCATGACTGATTTAACTGGTCCCCTGCTTCTGGGTATCTCAGTTGTTTCCAGTCTTTTGGAACATGCTACATTTAAGAATTTTGAACTTCATGGCCAGGCGCAGTGGCTCACAGCTGTAATCCCAGCACTTTGGGAGACCGAAGCAGGCGGATCATGAGGTCAGGAGTTCAAGACCAGCGGGGCTAAGATGGTGAAACACCGTCTCTACTAAAAAAACAGAAATTTAGCCAAGTGTGGGGCGTGCGCCCCTGTAATCCCAGCTACTTGGGAGGCTGAGGCAGGAGAATTGCTTGAACCCAGGAGGCAGAGGTTGCGGTGAGCCAAGATAGCACCATTGCACTCCAGCCTGGGCAACAAGAGTGAAAGTCTGTCTCAAAAAAAAAGAATTTGAACTTCTATTATTTGGCTTATGGGCTGGCATATCTGTAAGATAAAGTCCTAAAAGTGGAATTTCTGAGTCTAAGGATTTTTTTTTTTTTTTTTTGAGACAGGGTCTCACTCTGTTGCCCAGGCTGGAGTGCAGTGGAGTGATTATAGCTTACTGCAGCCTTGACCTTCTGGGCTCAAGAGATCCTCCCACCATCACGAGGTCAGGAGATCGAGACCATCTTGGCTAAGAAGGTGAAACCCCATCTCTATTAAAAATACAAAAAAATTAGCCGGGCGTGGTGGCGGGCGCCTGTAGTCCCAGCTACTCGGGAGGCTGAGGCAGGAGAATGGCGTGAACCCGGGAGGCGGGGCTTGCAGTGAGCCGAGATCGCGCCACTGCACTCCACCCTGGTTGACAGAGCGAGACTCCATCTCAAAAAAAAAAAAAAAAAAAAAGGAAAAAAAAGAAGAGAGATCCTCCCACCTCAGCCTCTTGAGTAGCTGGGACCACAGGCACACACCACTATGCCTGGATTTTTTTTTTTTTTTTTTTTTTTTTTTTGTAGAGACAGGGCCTCACCATGTTGCCCAGGCTGGTCTTGAACTTCTGAGCTCAAGGGATCAGTCCGTCTCAGCTTCCCCCCAGCCCAGACACTTTGGCTTTGCCCATTTTATGGGTAATAAGTGATATCTCAGGGTTTTTTGTTTGTTTGTTTTGAGACTGAGTTTTGCTCTTACAGCCCAGGCTGGAGTGCAGTGGCACGATCTCAGCTCACTGCAACCTCCGCCTCCCGGGTTCAAGCGATCCTCCTGCCTCAGCCTCCCAAGACACATGCCACCACGCCCGGCTAATTTTTTGTATTTTTAGCAGAGATGGGGTTTCACCATGTTGGCCAGGCTAGTCTCAAACTCCTGACCTCAGGTGATCCACCCACCTCGGCCTCCCAAAGCGCTGGGATTACAGGCGTGAGCCACTGCGCCCCACCCCCTCAGTGTTGTTGACTTTAAATTTCTCTTACTTTTTTTTTTTTTCTTTTTTTAAGAGACTGTGTCTCACTGTGTTGCCCAGGCTGGCTTCACTCAAGCGATCCTCTCGCCGCAGTCCCTGGAGTAGCTAGGATTACAGGCACCCGCCACCACTCTCGGCCCCATTTCTCTTATTAAAAAAAAAAAAAAAATTGCCATGAAATACGCATATCGAAATGTACCATCTTCACCATTTTTAAGGGTAAGATTAGGTGGTGTTAGGTATGTTCACTTGTCGTGCAACCAGATTGCTGTTTTAAATAACAGCACTTAGAGATGCTGACTTCGTGCCAGGCCCAGTTTGGGACATTAGAGACTCCCAGATGAATCAGCCGCTCCAGTGGAACTCCCTGCTGGTAGGGGAGGCACTGGCGAAGCGGTGCTGAGCGGAGTCCTGACGGCGCTGGAGCTGAGGGGCAGTGCGGGATGCCCCAGGAAGGCTCCTAGGAAGAGGGGACCCAGGGTGACTCGCTAAGGAAGCGCGGTTCCCAGGTAGAGGAGCGCATGTGAGCCAAGATCCCTAGGCCTGAGCCGTCTAGGTGTGTCCCAGGAACTGCAGGAAACGGTTGGGTGAGTCAGTGGTGGGCAGCGGGGGTGATAAGCCCCTTCGTGTCTTCGGGATGGTAAGTTTGGGGCACAGGTGAGCGAAGACCGAAGGCCAGGGGTGGACTGACACTCCGTGGCAGGCGCAGGGCCGGGCAGGGGGGCGGCTTGGGGGTGGCAAGGTTTGGGTGAGAAATGGCAGCCCATGGGGAACTACCGCAGGGCTCTGGGGCCTTCAGAGCCAAGCCCCGACGTCCCTTCCCACCTGCGGGGCAGAACTGGGGATGGCAGGGGGGAGGGTGGTTCCCAAAGGAGATGCCATCCCTGGTAAGGGGACATGGGCCCCTGGGAGTTGGGTTGGGCCACAAGGAGAGAGGCCTGAACGGCCAAAGGGAGGGGGCGTGGGGGAAGCCGCAGTATCAGACCTCTGCCTCCTCCCTCAGATCGTGAGGCTCCCCAGCCTGGCTCGGGAGACCCCGAGATCCCCGGCCGGTGACAGCAGGCGACCCCCTGCTCCTGTCAACCTGTGGGTCCCTACGGACATGGGGAAGGGAGGAGGGAGGCCCCAGCTCCCTGCGGGGGAGGGGCGTGAAGACGCGCGGGGGTGGGGGGAGATGAGCCGGCGTCGCCATGACAACGAGGCCGGTGGTCCGGCCTAGGGGACCCGGGAGGGAGGGAGGCGCCGTGGCCGCGCGCGCGGGCGGGGGCGGGGGGCCAGGTCTCCCAGGAGTAGTTGGGGAACACCCGGCGATTCTGGCGGCTGCTTCCTGGTGGCGCAGGGAGCCCGCGTGTTTGCGAGTGCGTGTGTGTGCGAAGTTCTCCGGGTAAGTGTGCCAGCGCGCGCCTGGGTGTGCGCAAGGGTGCGAGCGTGCACACGTGGGCACGGGCGTGTGCGCGCGGGGGTGCCCGGCTGGATGTGTGCACACGAGTGTGTGCCGGCCCGCGTGCCCCTGCGTGAGTGTGCGCGCGCGAGCACACGTGTGTGTGCGCGCTCGCGTGCGCTCCCGAGCGGGCCCGGGGTGGGAGTCCGAGATCCCGCCCCCTCCCCAGCCCCGGCGCCCCTCCCCGTCCCCCGCCGCCGCGCCGGCTGCATCCTCGCCTCCACCTCGCTCACCCCCTCCTCCCCGCACTTTCTCGGCGCTCCCTCCCTCTCGGCTCGCACAGCTCGACTCCGCGCTCTCCTCGCCGGCCGCCGCCGCCCAGCCTGCGCCCGCCGTCCCCCCAGTGCCTGGGCACCTGTTGGAGGCAGAGGCAGGTGCAGGGGGCTGGGCAGGCCGGGGGCGTGAGGGTGCGGGGAAGCGTGCCAGCCTGTGTGCGCTACGGGGGTGTTCGGCTCTTCTGCGGCTGCAATTTCTGGCTCCCCTGGGGAGCCAGAGGTGGCATCTGAGGCTGGGGTCTCCACCGTGGGCTGTGGTGAGCGAGCGGGGGAACCAGGCAGGCAGACAGGTCCTGGGGCTGAATGAGGGGACAGTGGGCAGTTGGAGCCTAGAGGGGTGGGTGACACGCTGACTAGACCAGCGCCTGGTGCAGAGGAGGACAGAGCCTCCGAGAAACAGAGGCGGGGCCCTGCAGGGCCCCTTGGGGGACAGGCAGGCTCAGGAGCAGAGGGGAGCCCCGGAGGAGAGGAAGGAGCTGGCAAGATGATACAGGGACAACCTAGAAGTGGGTGGGTGAGGACGGGGTGGTGCAACCTCGACTTCTGCGAGGAGTGGGTTGGCAGCCCAGCCCCTGTGGAGTCAGCTTGGGGTCTGCAGGGCCCAGGCCTCCCACCTGCCACCGGCTGGCACACGCCACCCTCTCCCTCGACACCTAGGAAGGGAGGCCAGTGAGGGCCCCGCAGACCGAGGAGGCCGTCGCCTGGCCCTCAGCCAGGATGGCTAGGTATGATGGGCTCACTGGCTCACACGCCCTCTCCTAGCCAGGGGTGCTGCATGAGGGGCCGCAGGGGCGATCGCATGACCATCAACATCCAGGAGCACATGGCCATCAACGTGTGCCCCGGGCCCATCCGGCCCATCCGCCAGATCTCTGACTACTTCCCCCGGGGACCAGGACCTGAAGGGGGCGGCGGGGGCGGCGGGGAGGCCCCCGCCCATCTGGTCCCCCTGGCTCTGGCCCCCCCTGCAGCCCTCCTTGGGGCCACCACGCCTGAGGATGGTGCGGAGGTGGACAGCTATGACTCGGATGATGCCAGTGAGTCTGGGGGCTTGGAGGCCCCATGTGCTGGTGGGGGTCTCCAGGCTTGCCGTGGTGGGGGGAGAGGGGGATGGGCCCTGCTGGCTGTGCATGTAGGTAGGGGAGGAGGGCAGTGGGGGGGTGGCAGGGACGGCCACCACAGCTGCAGTCAGCGTGGAGATTACAGCTTCAGCAAGGCTCAATATTCAGTATTTCTGCTGAGACACTCCACCACCCACACAGCCCCAGTTGCGGCCGAGCCAGGGACCCAGACGCACACATGCATGGGCCCACTCAGCCTCTTGCACTCACACTCGCGGGCTGGCAAGAGAGAGAGACACACAGAGCCAGTGCCCACCTGCTGGCCTCTCGCACACACCTGTCTCCATACCGACCCATGCTGCCTTTCCTCTCTCTCCAGCCGCCCTAGGCACGCTGGAGTTTGACCTTCTCTACGACCGGGCCTCCTGCACTCTGCACTGTAGCATCCTCAGGGCCAAGGTGGGCACTCCCTGCCACCCAAGCCCGGGCCCGGTTTGCGTGCAGCCCCCAGAGGGGGCCCATTCCTCCTTCCCTTCCCAGGCCTGCTCCTTCCTCCTGCCCTTGCCCCCTCCTTCTGGGCTCCTCCAGGGTCCAGCTCTACAAGAGGGATGGAGAGAGGTGCCGGGAGCCTCTAGCCCTCTCCCCTGCCCTCCTCTCCAGGGCCTCAAGCCCATGGATTTCAATGGCCTCGCCGACCCCTACGTCAAGCTGCATTTGCTGCCTGGAGCCTGTAAGGTAACAGCCTCCTCTCGCCCCGCCTGGCCCAGCCCATGACTCCAGCCTGTGGGGCTGGAGGACAGGTATTGAGAATCTTTCATCCCCACATCCCAGGCCAATAAGCTAAAAACGAAGACTCAGAGGAACACACTGAATCCCGTGTGGAATGAGAACCTGACTTACAGCGGGATCACAGATGACGACATCACGCACAAGGTGCTCAGGTGAGGGCCCCCCTCCCCACCACCTAGCAGCAGCTCGGGGACAGCTGACATTGTAACTGCTGGTTGGTTGATCTATGTCCCATTAAGCCCGTACCTCTCTGATGCTCAAGAACCATCAGCGGCTCCCTAGCCCCTTTGGCAGCAGGCCAAAATTCTTCCCTGCCATTCCTGCCCCTCAATATCTCCTGCCTGCCAGGTGTGGTGGCTCACACCTGTAATCCCAGCACTTTGGGAGGCCGAGGTGGGCGGATCACTTGAGGTCAGGAGTTCGAGACCAGCCTGGCCAACTTGGTGAAACCCCCGTCTCTACTAAAAATACAAAAATTAGCCGGGCGTGGTGGCATGTACCTGTAAATCCCAGCTACTCGAGAGGCTGAGGCAGGAGGATCACTTGAACCCGGGAGGCAGAGGTTGCAGTGAGCCGAGATCGCACCACTGCACTCCAGCCTGGGTGATGGAGACTCCATCTCAAAAACAAAACAAAGTATCTTCTGCCCCTCAAACAGAGGACTCCCTTCTTCCAACTGGCCAGTTCCACAACTCCTGAACTTTTCCTGTTGTTTTCTATCTGGAAAGCTCCTTCCTGCCAGCCTAAATTCCGCTCATCTGAGGTTCAGTCCAAGCTCTGCCCCCTCCCAAAAACGTTCCTGGGTTGCCGAGACCCCTTCTCAGAGCCCTTGGCTTAAGCCAGACCTCTGCAGCTTTGGTCTGCCCCTTCCGTGCCTTGAGTTCCCCTAAAATCTCTTAAGGAGTGAAATCTTCAGGGACAGGGAACTTGCTCCGCCATCCTAGGAGATGGAGATGTAGGGAGAGTACTCCCTCAAGTCAGGTGGCGGGCAGCGAAACCCAGGCTCTGGAGAGACCTCTGCCTTTGTGCTTGGATTTGCAGCTCGGACCTTCCCTGATGGTCAGGGCTGTGCGGCAGAGAGGCCACCTTGGTGTCAGCTATTCGGGTGGAATGGAGGGGAGGCCAGAGGCCAAAACCAGAATGAGACCAAAAAATGAGCGCTCACCAGGGCCCAGCCCAGGCTTAGCATTTTCACATTTCTTTCTTTCCCTTGACTATCTCCATTTACAGATGGGAATTGAGGCATAGGGTGATCAAGTGACTTGCCCAAGGTCACACAGGTGGCTCAGAAGTGGCAGGGCTGGGATCTGCCCATCCTCCATGCCACAGATGCCCAACCTGGTAGTGGGTCACTGCGGAGGCAGGGCAGGGACTGCAGGAGGACAGATGGCTGGAAAGCAATAATTTCTTAGTGAGTCCCTGCGGGGCTGGCTCTCTGCTGCATGCAGGAAAAGGACGGGGGTTCCCGAGGAGGCGTGGGGTACTCGTCTGGCTGCCCAAGGCTCCAAGGCCCTTCTAGCTCTCACGGCCTGTGTCTATGGCCACATCCACCGTGGTGTTCGGCTCCTGCCCCCAGGCCCTGAATGGAGGCAGTGAGCAGCGTGCTCCAAGATTTCTGAGGGCTTCCCACAATGGCTGAGCATGTGCTGATGGACCAGGGACAGCCGGGTGGCTGCAGAGGGAGGGACAGAGGAATGGGCAAATCTGCTTGTCCTTCTCAAGTGCCAGCCTGTCTTCCAGATGAGACGTAGTGTTTAGGGCGAGCTGGGCTGGTCCAAGGCCCTTCCGACACCCCGGAATGGGGCTCAGGTACCCCAGGGGCCCTGACACTGCAGTTCCCCACCAGGATCGCCGTCTGTGATGAGGACAAGCTGAGTCACAATGAGTTTATTGGGGAGATCCGCGTGCCCCTCCGCCGCCTCAAGCCTTCGCAGAAGAAGCATTTTAACATCTGCCTCGAGCGCCAGGTCCCGGTCTGTGTGGGGGCTGCAGGGGCGCCAGGGGAGGGGGCCCTGGGGAGGCCAGGCTTCCAGAACCTTCTCTTTGCCCCCTCAGCTGGCGTCCCCCTCTTCCATGTCAGCGGCGCTGAGGGGCATCTCCTGTTATCTGAAGGAGGTGAGGCACCTCATGGGGATGGGGATGCATGTGGGTGGGAGGCTGCAGGGGCCCAGGCTGACCCTGAGTCTGTGCCCCGCAGTTGGAGCAGGTGGAGCAGGGGCAGGGGCTGCTGGAGGAGCGTGGCCGCATCCTGCTGAGTCTCAGCTACAGCTCGCGGCGCCGGGGACTGCTGGTAGGCATCTTGCGCTGCGCCCATCTGGCTGCCATGGACGTCAACGGTTACTCGGACCCCTACGTCAAGACGTGAGCCCTTGCTCTGACCCTCTCCTCCCCAGGGAGCCTGCCCTGGTCTGAGTTGGGCCTGGCCTGTCCCTCACCCCTCAGTTCGTCTCCCTCCACCCCACCCCCAGGTACCTGAGGCCCGATGTGGACAAGAAATCCAAGCATAAGACGTGCGTGAAGAAGAAGACTCTCAACCCAGAATTTAACGAGGTACCCAGGAGGGGACGGGACATGGAGGGAGGCCAGGGAGGGGCTGGGGAGCTGGCTCACGAACGGGTGGCCGGCCTTGTCCCCAGGAGTTTTTCTACGAGATAGAGCTCTCCACTCTGGCCACCAAGACCCTGGAAGTCACCGTCTGGGACTATGACATTGGCAAATCCAATGACTTCATTGGTGAGGGAGGAGCTGGCTGCGGGTGTTGAGGGCGGGCAAGTGGCAGGGAGGTGGCCCTGACCCTGCCACCTGCTCCCCAGGTGGCGTGTCCCTGGGGCCAGGTGCCCGAGGCGAGGCTCGGAAGCACTGGAGTGACTGCCTGCAGCAGCCGGACGCAGCCCTGGAGCGCTGGCACACCCTGACCAGTGAGCTGCCCCCTGCGGCCGGGGCTCTGTCCTCAGCCTGAGTGGACAGCAGTGTCCCGGCACAGGCCCATCGAGCCGGGTCCAGTACCCAACCTTCGCACGAGTGTGTTGCACGTTTACACAGGGTGGGCTGCCCCCACCCTGCACTACCTGTCTTATTTTTGTGAGTCTCCGTGACCCGGGTCTGTCTGCTCATGAGGGGCTGTGGAGTTCTATATTCACATATGCAAACCTCCTGCCTGACTCGCTAGTCCCTGCAAATATGCAAACCCCCCATCATCTGCACACCCGGGCAGTGCTCAGAGCCCGGCCCCAGGCCCCCGCGCTCCTCACTCCTGCCTCTCCACGCTGCCCCGTCCCTCTCCCCCAACAGGGAGGAGGTCGGATTAGGGGAGGTTCAGAGGAGGAGAATGTCTCAAAAAAAAAGGACAAAAAACAAACCCAGAGCCACTCCTTTAATACAGAAACTTCATTGAAAAAACCTAGCCCTGTACAGCTGCCCTTTTAAAGAGGTGGCCATTGCAGGGTCTCTGCCTCCCCAGCAGGTGGCAGATGCTCCCGGCCACTCGTTTAAATAACTGTCCCCTGGAGGGGGCCGGGGTTTGAAGGCAGGGCCCCTGCCACCCTCCTGGGGGACACCCGTGCATGTTTACGCCTTTTCTGGTTGTGTCAGTGGCCGGAGCATGGCAGCTGGGCATCAATAAACACCTCCAAGGAAGCTGGACTCGTGTGTGCTGGCACGGGGAGGGCGCCGGGCGGGGCCGTGGTGGGCATGGCGTGATGTCACGGTCACTCCGGGATGTCGATCACCAGGTCATCGTCTCCATCCAAGGCATCGTCCCCGCTACCTGCATCGCTGAACATCTGCCGAGGGACCGTGCTCAGGATCGTGGGGGGGGGCATCTTGGGCGGTGGGAGGGGGGTCAGGGTTGTCCCGACCCCAGCCCCAGAACCCCGGCCAGGGAAGGTCAGCGGCCCTCCCACAGGGCAGTCGGGGGGTCCCACCGCCATCTGCAGCAGGGGGAAGAAACACAGGGGGACTAGTCAGGGAGGCACTGGGGCCTCAGGAGACTGGGCTTTGCCCCCCAGGGCAGCTCTGGGGAGGGGGAAGAGGCCCTGGGCACAGCTGGGCCAACCCATGCTGCACTCAGGGCCTGCCCCCTCAGCCCCTCGAGAGCCTCAAACCAGCAAGTGCCTGGGGGTGGTGATGGAGGTGAGATGAGGGGATGGGGGTATCTCACAGGAAACCGGGAGGGAAAGGCCCGGGCACCTGCCCTCTCCAGGGAGGCGCCTGGGCTGCCCTGAGACAGGGGTTAAGCCAGAGGCGGAGTCGGCCTGGAGTGCTTGCCTGCCTGCCGGCCCCGGAGGTGCCACCTGCCACCAGCTTCCTCTCCCTACTCCTCCTCTCCCTCTTCTGCGGCACTCACTGGTTCGGTGGAGGGTATTGCAGGCTGCCTGAGCCAGGAGCCCCAGCGGCTTATCTGCCCCCAAGAAGCTTGTATTATGTCTTGGATGGGCCCCTCCTCGGGATCCCCGCAGCTGTGGCCTAGGCCCAGCCCTCCTCTTAGCTCACCTGGGCTGCGGTCCCAGCCTCCTAACTGGACTCCCTGCCCGCAGCCTCTCCCAGATCCAGCTCCTCCGCACGGCAGCCAGAGCGCGCGCTCTAAAACACAGACCTGAGCGCGTCACCGTGCCACTCGGGGCCTCGGGGCGGGAGTGCCGCCTGCGGGACGACAGGCAGCCCCTCCACCTGGGCATCCTGCTCTATTTGTCAGAAGTCCTGCTTTGTCCTCTGAGGGTGGGAAGTGGCCTCTGCCCTGCTCAACCCTTCAGCTCCCCCCCGCTGCCAGGTCCTCACAAACCCTCCCTAGAGAGCTCTGTGGGTCTCCTCTGCAGTCCCCGTGCTTTGTCTGTGGGCACAAACTGGGCACCTGCTGTGTGTCAGGTGGTTTCTGTTAATGCCCTCCCAGCCTCAGGACACTGGGGAGCGGGAAGCGGGGAGAAGTCACATGCCAGCAGAGGAGGCTGAACCTGGTGTGGACATGGAGGTCCTGAGGCTTAGGCCTGCTGGGTCCTGCGGGGCAGTGTCCAGTCTGGCCCTGGGCTAGATGCTGAGTGGGCTGGCAGGAAACGCCATGCGTGGTCTCCAGTGGCCCTTCTGAGTGTCACATTTGGCCCTGTAGCCTCCTCTCTGCTTCCTAAGGAGCCCTCACTCACTCTCACCTCCGCTGCTGGGGTGGTGTGGGGGCCAGGGTGGGTCAGGCCTCAGGGTATAGGAGGCTGGCAGGATGGATGACGGGGGGTCCAACTCTGAACAGCACCCCCACGCCCTGCACCAGGCCCCCACATGTACACACAGAAGCAGACATGCGTGTATGACTGGAAAGGACCATCCCCTTCTCTGGCCACCTCCTCTCCTTCCCCACTGTGCGCAGCATGTCCCACCCTGGCCTGGACTTCCTCAGTGGCGTCCTCTCAGCCTGACTGGCAGCGGCTCACATTTCTCTGTGGCTTACTAGGGGCCAGGCACGGGCCGAGCGATTTTCATCCCTTCACTCACATTCTCCGCACAATGCCGCCACTGAATGGAGAAAGAGAGCTGTGGCTTAAAGAGTGAAATGACAACGCTGAGGTCGCATGGTGAGCACTGGAAGAGCTGGGATTCAAAGCCGGCCAAGTCCAACTCAGGCCTGACAGAACCAACCTGCTTCTGTCTTCACAGCTATCCTTCCTCTGCTTGGACTCCCTTCCTTCCATCTCCTCACTCCCCTGACCCTTCAGGGACTCCCGCTCCCCTGACAGTAACAGACAAATTCCCACTTCAGGCCACTGTCCAGGCCTTCCATGACCCCACCCCACCCAGTTCTTCTTGCCAATTTCTTACCACTCCTGCTCTGGCCCAGGCAGTGCTTTCCCTATGGCCCTGTCTCCCTTCCCACTATGGCTTCAGCCAGGAATATCCAAATCCACTCACCCTGGGCTCACACGTTCTCCTTGCTGAGGCCTTTCCTGGCTTCTCCCCACCTCCCCCGACAGCCATGGACCTGGGCCACCCTCTCAAACCTTCTCTCCAGAATGTCTACAACTTTGCTCCCGGACATGACTCTGCTTCAGGACTCAGCACCCAGCCAGAAAGCCTCAAAGTGCCCCCCAGTGCTGCGCCACCCCCTACCCTGCCCGCCACCCCCCTGCTAAGAACCAGGGCCAGTACTGTCACCTCTGCTTCTCAGGCTCAAGAGGTGAAGCCTGACAGGGCCAAGGTCACACGGAGAAAATGGCAGAGTTGGGATTAGAGCTCCAGATCCTGTACTCCAGACCACCGCAAATGCGGCCTCTCATTCTGCTTCTGGCTCCAGAACCCTGGGAGCCGCCCAGTTGGTCCCCACTCCGCTCTGCCCCTCAGCCCATCCCCATCTCTCCCAAGGCTTGCATCTACCGCCAGCCTGGCGGCTTCCAAATGCGCAGCCCCTCACGGGCCGCTATCTAGCTGCCTTTCCAGATGGCACCTGACACATCCGCGGCCAGACTCAGCTTTCCTCCAAGCCTGTGGTCCCACAGCCCTCCCATCTCCAGGGAGGGAGACTCCACTCGTGCTCAGACTAAAGCCCTGGAGGCATCCTGGCCTCTCTCCCGCATAGACCACACCAGGTCCTCCAGGAACTCCCATGCTCATTCTCTGAAATGGGTCCGCAGCTCCCTCTGGACCCTCTGCCCTTGGCCTGGTTTACCGTGGTGGCCTCCTCACTCCCGTCCCAACTCACTCCACCGCTCAGTCTGTTCTCTGACCACCAGTGTCTGCAATTTTGTTAAGATGCAATTAGATCACTCCCCCTCCACACCTGCAACCTGCGCCCCGCCAGGGAACTGCTGTCTCCAAGGCTTCATTCACAGCGAATCCTGCACACTGGCACCTCAGGAGCTCCCCCTCTGACCTGCTCCGGGACCCAATTCCCTGCTTACTTTTCTCCCAAACACAGACTCTGCCCGACAGAAACACTGCCCAGGAGCCACACGGCTTGCTGCCATTTCCTGTAAGTCTCTGATCAAAGAACATCCCAGACTGCTGGGCCCTAAGTGTCAGCCTCGTCCCCCTGGCGTCCCCATGCTCTGGACCTCACTCTGTTCTTCTCCACAAGTACCTACTTTTCTGGTGTGTTTTCTGCCTATCTTGCTAGACTGTGAGCTCTGTGAGGGCAGGCACTGGTCTGCTTTGTGCACTGCCGTGTAACAGGAGGCGCTCCAGGGGCGCTTGCTGGTCACATCGAGTAGGACCACTCACCCTATAGGTGCCAAGCCTAGGAGGCCTAGAGGGTAGCAGAGACCTGCTCAAGGCCACGTGGTTTCTAACACGGAGTCTTGACTTGACTCTAGATCCCATAATCCTGACCCGGTCTGGGGCTACCTGGCATCACAGAACACGCCCCCCTGGGAAAATGAGCCTGGCCCCGCTACACTGCAGCCATGAAAGGGCGGGATCCCTGGCATCCGCACACCGGGTCCCCCAAGGCTGGTTCTGCCCTGATTTGTCTCCATACAAGCCTGTAAGCCGAGACTTCTGTGATCCACCCCTCAGTGCTAAGTGCTGACTGGGTCCCCAAATTAACTGTTCATGGTTCTCTGACAGGCCCCCGCCTTCAGCCTCCCTCAGGTGACTGTCCTCCTGCCGTCCTGCCCCTCCCTAGCACCCCCACGTCAGGGTACCTTGAGTTTCCGGGGCAGGCGGGGCCGTTTCTCCCGCTTGGGCCTCAGGGGACTGGGCTCGGGCAGCTGCAGGGCCAGGTAGTCAGAAGGGAATGGGGGGTAGCGGGGGGAGGCCAGCTGCGGGCGGGAGCGGGGATGGAGATGGGAGGTGGAATGGACCGGGGTGAGGGTGGGGGAAGAAATGCAAACAGAAGGAGGATGGAAAAACAAAAGAGATGGTGATGAGTGCGGCTCCCGGGGCTCCCGAGCACAGAAGGGCCGGGCAGCAGCAGGATGCTGTCCTGGGCTTTGCTCTCCTCAGTCAGGCCTGGCCCCGTTCCTATACCAGAGAGAAGGGGGCAGCCCCGACTCACACCCTCCACGGGACACTTGGGCCACACCCAGACAGATGTCCCCAAAGTTGGGCTGGCCTTGCCCCGAGGCCCAGCCCTTCTGCCCAAATGACGCCCACCTTACTCCCAAGCACTTCCCATCCCTGACCCCAACTCACCGAGCTCAGGTATGGGGAGGGGACCCCGGAGGCCTGAAGGGGAAACCCTGTTGAAGGAGGCAGGGAGAGGCTGGAGGGAGAGGGGGCGCCCCCCAGCGGAGGGCTTCTCTTCCTGGAGAAAGGACAGGGTGAGGTCAGAGGTGGCTAGGAGCCCAGGCGCCCACCTGACCCTCCCCAGCGAGAGGAATGCATCTTCTTCTCACCTCTTAGGGGCCGGTGTGTCAGACAACTTGGGTGTCCCCTCTGTCTCGCTGTTATCTGATGATGCAGTGGCATCTGAGTCTGTGATGGGGACAGCTGGTCAGTGGGGATGGGGGGATCCCAGTCCATCCCAGAAAGGTATAACCTCCTCTACACTACAGAAGGGCACCGGAAGACCAGGTGCGGGGGCTCACGCCTGGAATCCCAGCACTGTGAGAGGCTGAGGTGGCCAGATCGCTTGAGGCCAGGAGTTCAAGAGCAGCCTGGACAACCTAGCAAGACCTCATCTCTATTAAAAACAAAAACAATTATCCAAGCATGGTGGCGTGTGCTTGTAGTCCCAGCTACTCAGGAGGCTGAGGCAGGAGAACTACTTGGAGATTGAGACTGCAGTGAGCTGTGATTTTAACACTGCACGCCAGCCTGGGTGACAGAGCAAGACCCTGCCTCAAAAAAATGAAACAAACCAAAACCCAACAGAAGGGCCCTGGGGGAATCTGACTCACCAGCTGGTGGGCACACGCATGCACCACACACTCGAGCTGTCCCAGGGAGGCCCATAGCCTCTCCAGCCTCCCCAGCCCCCCGCCCGCTCTGGTTTCTCCGTAACACACCTGCCACGCATGGCCAGGGTGCCAGGCTCTTTCCCACTCACCACCTCTCCTTGTCATCAGATCCAAGGAAGGATGGGAAGGGCAGCACCTCCACTTGTCACATGAGGTCACCGAGGCTCAGAAAGTAAGGTGTGAGGCTAAGACTCCAAGCCAGGTCTGTGACTCCTTGGCTGTTTGATGCCACTGGTTCCTTGCCTCTGAGCTGAGCAGTCTTCAACTCCTGCCTCTGCCCCACTCCCCATAACCAGGGTCCTGTTCATCTACCCCTGAAGTCCTCCCCTCCAGCCACTGGTCCCCACACCAACTAACACAGGTCAGGCCACCAGCACGTCAAAATCACCTGCTAAGCAGTCTCACCTCACCGTGCCACCCACTGTCCACCCCCAACCCCAGAGTGACCTAAAACAAACCTGGTCACATCCTTCCTGATGACATCACCCACTACCTGCATGAATTCATGGTGCTGCTTAATCTGGCTTCAATGTACCTTTCTGGTCAACTAACATAACTGTATTCTTTAAAGCACACTGACCTATTTCGTCAAAAAAGAAATGTATTTCCTAGTTCAGTGCCTCTGCCTAGAAGGGCCATCTTTCATCGAACAAACGACTGCTACACCTATAGAAGCCGTTACCAATGTCTCTGCTCAGACAGACCCTTTAAGAAGCAGATTAAATGCCACCTCCTCTGTGAAGTCTTCCAGAATCCCTCAAGCCCAGTTAACTGCAGGCTCTCCTGGAACGCTCTACTCTCGTCATGGCTGCCCTCACACTGTGCTGAAAAGCGTCGTTTGCGAGTGTCTCCCTGGCCAGGGCGTGGGCCTCCAGGACAGGAGTGGGGCTCGCATCGCTGGCTCTTCCTCCTCAGATGCAACCCACTCTGGCCATGAACATGCTGGGTTCTCTCCCACCTCCTGCCCTGAATTCCCCTCAAACAGGATGTTAACTGGAAGCCCCTAGGGAAGGAAGAGGCAGGGGATGAGAGGCTACAATAAAAGCCAAATCTCCTACTATGACCTACCTGAGTGGGCCCCTGCCTATTTCCCCAACCTTATCTACAATCCTCCTATAATAACAAGCAAATGGGTATCATGCGTTCTGACAAAACACTACGTCCTAAAACGTGGCTGGCTGCCACATGCCAATCCCTGCCTCAGACCAATGTGCTTTTTTTTTTTTTTGAGACGGAGTCTTGCTCTGTTGCCCAGGCTGGAGTGCAGTGGCGTAATCTCGGCTCACTGCAAGCTCCGCCTCCCAGGTTCACACCATTCTCCTGCCTCAGCCTCCTGAGTAGCTGGGACTACAGGCGCCCGCCACCACACCCGGCTAATTTTATGTATTTTTAGTAGAGACAGGGTTTCACCATGTTAGCCAGGACGGTCTTGATCTCCTGACCTTGTGATCTGCCTGCCTCGGCCTCCCAAAGTGCTGGGATTACAAGCGTGAGCCACCATGCCCGGCCCAGACCAATGTTTAAAGGCACCACGGAGAGAGGTGATTCTACGTGACATGGCTTACGAGGGCCTCACCCAGGAAGAGGCCCACAAATGCCTACCTTAGGGCTTTTTCAAACTGTGGGTCTCAAGCCATTAGTGGGTCATGAAATCAATTTATTGGTTTGCAACCAGCATTAAAAGAAGGGGAAAAAAGCAGTCTAAAAAGTGTCAGGATGAATTGGATACAGTGATCTTAAAAATGTTTCGTTAAACTTTGTTTTGTTTAACATGTGGGGCCCTGGTTATGATGTAAAATATAGTTAACTGCAGACAATATTCAATTAAAAGGACGAAAACAGTGTTCTCTCTCTTTCATGCCTCTGCTCTTCAACCAAGCCTGACCTGTTCTTACCTCAGGGTAGCTGCATTTATATTATTCTGCCGGGACAGCTCTAGCCCACTTCTTCACAAGATTGGTTTTTTTTTTTTTGTTTTTTTTTTGAGATGGAGTCTGGCTCTGTCGCCCAGGCTGGACTGCAGTAGTGCAATCTCAGCTCACTGCAAGCTCCACCTCCCAGGTTCACGCCATTCTCCTGCCTCAGCCTCCCGAGTAACTGGGATTACAGGTGCCCACCAACATCCCCGGCTAATTTTTTGTATTTTAAGTAGAGACAGGGTTTCACTGTATTAGCAAGGATGGGGTTTCTTTCTTTTGAGACAGTCTTGCTCTGTCACCCAGGCTGGAGCACAGCGGTGCTATCATGGCTCACTGCAGCCTTGACCTTTCAGGCAAGGGATCCTCCTGGTTCTGCCTCCCAAGTAGCTGGGACCACATGTATACACCACTATACATGGCTAATTTTTTTTTAATTGAGATGGGGTCTCACTATGTTGCCCAGGATGGAAGGCTGGTTTCTTCTCTGGTCCCAACTCAAATGTCACTCTGTGAAAGGCCTTTCTTGAGTACTCCATTCAGAGGTTGCCTGCTGCCTGCTTGTGTGGTCTGCAAGCTAAGAATGGCGTTTTTTTGTTTTTTTTTTTTGAGACGGAGTCTCGCCCTGTCACCCAGGCTGGAATGCAGTGGCAGCGATCTCGGCTCACTGCAACCTCTGCCTCCATGGTTCAAATGATTCTCCTGCCTCAGCCTCCCCAGTAGCTGGGATTACAGGTGCACGCCACCACACCCGACTAATTTTTGTATCTTCCTGAGACGAGGTTTCACCATGTTGGTCAGGCTGGTCTTGAACTCCCGACCTTGTGATCCGCCCACCTCGGTCTCCCAAAGTGTTGGGATTACAGGCGTGGGCCACTGCACCTGGCCAAGAATGGCTTTTAAGCTTTTAAACGGTTGGAAAAAAAAAAAAACTAAAGAAAAATTTTTCATATGGAAAAATATGAAATTCAAATTTCAGTGCCTATAAAGTTTTATAGAAACATAGCCATACTCATGTATTTGCCTATGGGGTACGGCTGCTACTACAATGGCAGAGTTCAGTAGGTGCTTCAAAGATTGTATGTTGCAAAAAGCTTACTTACCATCTGGCCCTTTGCAGAAACAATTCATCAACCCCTGTTCTACTATAATCATTACCGCATAACTGTTTACATTACCTTCAAGCCCTTACTATGACCTAAAATTCTAGTCTATTGTCTTCATTTACTTATTCTTCCCAACTAGAATATAAATTACAAGAGGCCAAGGGCTTTGCCTATCTCTGCCTCTGCTGTATCCCCTGTGCCAAGCACAGTGCCTGAAACACAATAGGTGCTCAGTAAGTGCCTGAATGAAAGAACGGTGGAGGTGGAAGGCAAGCAACTAGGCTTAAGGACCACTGGGGGCTGCATCAGCCACCACTGCCTAAAAGGCGGGGGCCCAGGAAGCTTGCTAAGTACCAGGAACCATGCTCTCCACCAATTTTTGAAGACCTTGCTCACCCGAAGAGTCTTCATCCACGTTCTCGTACTGCAGAAGTCG
The DNA here is from genome assembly GCF_029289425.2 of Pan paniscus. Taxonomy (NCBI): domain Eukaryota; kingdom Metazoa; phylum Chordata; class Mammalia; order Primates; family Hominidae; genus Pan; species Pan paniscus. The sequence continues at coordinate 30,746,612 of NC_073267.2, read as the reverse complement.
GTCTAGGAGGAAACTGAGGGGAGGGAAGGAGACACGGACAGTGATTTTCCAGCGCAGCAATGTCCTCCTGGGTACCTGTCCCTCCCAGCTGGCCCATCGGATCCTTGAAAGAGCCCATGCACTTGTGGCCCTACTCGGGGATGGGGTCCGAATGTAGATTCCCTAGGAACCACATCGCCCTCCGCCCCTGCAACGTGCCTCACCTCTTGTCCCGGGACACCTTCAGTAATTTCCTTTGCGCTTTCCTCAGCTCCTCCTGGAAGCACTCGTGCTCCTGTATCACGGGCAAGGGGTGCGCTGGGCCAACGGTCCTCTGTGAAGGGCCCCGGAACCAGCGGCCGCTCGCCCCACCCACTTTACACCTGGGTAAACTGAGATCTTGTCCGCGCCAGGCCTCATCCCCCACAGCCTTCCCGCGGCAGCACTCACGTAGATGAGGAACTTGAGCTTCCGCTTCAGATTCCGGTATTTTTTTTTGTAGTCCACTTCGCCGTCCGCCGGCCCGTTCATGACCGGCCCGGGAGTGGCGCCCAGAGTCTGCCCTCCCGCTACCCCAAGCAGGGGCTGCCCTGCCGCTCCCGCCTCCACTTCCGGAGACGCTGCAAGGCTGTGCCGTCAGGACTACAACTCCCGGCGTACTCCGCGCTCAGGCGACGTCACCGCATGGGCCGACCTCCCGGGGGACACTGGGACAGGAGCGCGGCAGCGAGTGGCTGCGCTGGGGATGGCGTAGCAGCGACGCAGTGACGCCACAAAAATGGCGGACGCTGGAAAGCGCCGTTCCTGACTCTAATGTACTTAGACACTTGAAGCCACAAAAGGATTTATCCCCGAGGTTCCTCATCTGCTCGCGAGGATGCCTTTTCTCTTCTGCCTTGCGAAATAACAGCAGCCTAGCTGTTGCCCGTGACCAGTGAGGAAGGCAGCGTCGCGGGCTGATTACGTTTCACCCAAAGGGTGCCGGCGCCGAATTGGTTTCTAACGAGAACTTTAAAAATGATCCGTTCCAAAAAAGGGTAGGAGCCGCGAGACCCTCCAACTGCCCAGACAAAACAAGTCTCGTCTGGCAAAGTTCTCGGCCCACGCGGTCCGCGGCCAAGGGCCAACGGTCCCTCGCCCCACGTTGCCGCAGCACTGCGCGTGCGCGAGCCGCTGTCAAACGCGCTGACGGAGGCCGAGAAGAAAAAAAGGCGGGAGCCGTCAATCCCGGGTTGAGCAAAATGGCGCGGGAGAAGGAGATGCAGGAGTTCACCCGTAGCTTCTTCCGAGGCCGCCCGGACCTCAGGTGCCCAGGGGGTTGGAGATGGGGTTGGAAAGGGCGCGGGTGGGACGGGACTCCGTCCTGACACCATGTCCCTGCAGCACGCTTACGCATTCCATCGTGCGGCGGAGGTACTTGGCTCACTCCGGCCGCAGCCACCTGGAGCCCGAGGAGAAGCAGGCACTGAAGCGGCTGGTGGAGGAGGAGCTGCTGAAGATGCAGGTGTGCCGGGCCGGAGCCTGGGCCGCGGGAGGCGGAGGCGGGGCTTGCTGCTGAGGAGGAGGGGCCTGACGGGGCGCGGTGAGCGCAGCCTTGGTGCATAGTTTGCCCTCTTGGCGCACACACAGGTGGATGAAGCCGCTTCCAGGGAAGACAAACTGGACCTTACCAAGAAGGGCAAGAGGCCTCCCACCCCTTGTAGCGACCTGGAGAGAAAAAGGTTCCGCTTCAATTCAGAGTCGGGTTAGTGCTTCCTCCCTGCTGTGGGGGCCTTCTGCATCGTTGGTTCACTCAAGAAGCATTCACTGCGCATCTCTTATGTCCCCAGGCGTTAGATGAGGGAGCAAGGCTAGTGAGTCAAGAACCGGGAACAGCAAGTACAGATAGTTGTTTCCTGCTGCCCCTCCAACTGTCAGGGCAGGGCTCGAGGCAACCTATCCGAAGTGAAGGGAGAAGGGACAGGAGGAGCCTGTCTCAACCCTCTCTCCTCTCCATATTCCAGAGTCCGGCTCTGAAGCCTCCAGCCCAGACTACTTTGGACCCCCAGCAAAGAATGGGGTGGCAGCAGAAGTCAGCCCAGCCAAAGAGGAGAATCCAAGGCGAGCCTCAAAGGCAGTTGAGGAGAGCAGTGATGAGGAACGGCAGAGGGACCTGCCCGCACAGAGGGGAGAGGAGAGCAGTGAGGAGGAGGAAAAGGGGTACAAGGGGAAGACTAGGAAGAAACCTGTGGTAAAGAAGCAGGCACCAGGCAAGGCCTCAGTCAGTAGGAAGCAGGCCAGGGAAGAAAGTGAGGAGAGCGAGGCAGAACCCGTTCAGAGGACAGCAAAGAAGGTGGAGGGAAATAAAGGAACTAAAAGCCTGAAGGAAAGTGAACAGGAGAGTGAAGAGGAGATCCTAGCCCAGAAGAAAGAGCACAGAGAGGAGGAAGTGGGGGAGGAAGAGAAAGAAGAGGATGAGGAAAAGGGGGATTGGAAACCCAGAACCAGGAGCAATGGCCGGAGAAAGTCAGCTAGGGAGGAGAGAAGCTGTAAGCAGAAAAGCCAGGCAAAGAGGCTCCTGGGAGACTCAGACAGCGAGGAAGAGCAGAAAGAGGCAGCAGGCAGTGGGGATGACAGTGGGGGAGATAGAGAACCCCCAGTGCAGAGGAAGAGTGAGGACAGGACCCAGCTTAAGGGTGGGAAGAGGTTGAGTGGAAGCAGTGAGGACGAGGAAGACAGTGGGAAGGGGGAACCCACAGCTAAAGGCTCTAGAAAGATGGCCAGACTGGGCAGCACCAGTGGTGAGGAAAGTGACTTGGAGAGGGAGGTAAGTGACAGCGAAGCAGGGGGAGGCCCCCAGGGGGAGAGGAAGAACCACTCTTCCAAGAAGAGCTCCAGGAAAGGCAGGACACGAAGCTCCTCTTCCTCCTCAGACGGAAGTCCAGAGGCCAAAGGAGGGAAGGTGAGGGTGAGGAGGGGTGGGAGGCCACTATTAGGGAAGAGGGAGACCCTGCCTCAGGCCCAGCAGGCTTGGCCTTCAGCTGCTGTCTTTCCTTGCTAGGCTGGCTCAGGTCGCCGTGGAGAGGACCACCCGGCTGTGATGAGGCTGAAGCGCTACATTCGGGCCTGTGGTGCCCATCGAAACTACAAGAAGCTGTTGGGCTCCTGTTGCTCACACAAGGAGCGCCTGAGTATCCTCCGGGCAGAACTGGAAGCGCTAGGCATGAAGGGTGAGGCCCGGCGTGCCCTGGGGGCTGCAGGAGAGGGCCTTCCTGCTGGGGAGGAGAGAATCACCAGCTTCTTCTGCCCCAGGTACCCCTTCCCTAGAGAAGTGTCGGGCCCTGAAGGAGCAGAGGGAGGAGGCAGCTGAGGTGGCCTCCTTGGATGTTGCGAACATCATCAGTGGCTCGGGTAAGGGGTTTCCTCTCACTGCCCAGGAGCAGATAGGTGGGGTTGGACATTCTCAGACATCTGATCTCTCGTTTCCCCTTTCCCCTAGGCCGGCCACGCAGACGTACAGCCTGGAACCCTTTAGGAGAAGCAGCACCCCCAGGGGAGCTGTACCGACGGACCCTGGACTCAGATGAAGAGCGGCCCCGTCCCGCACCCCCAGACTGGTCACATATGCGTGGCATCATCAGCAGTGATGGCGAGAGTAACTGAGCTCTGCCATCCCCAGGAGGGAGCCTTGATACATGTACAAAGCATACATAGCACCCCTTGCCCTGTGTCTGTGGAACAGAAGCAGCTTCCTTCAGAGAAGACTGCAGCTCCCAAGGACACAAGCTGTTGGGATGCTACTTCTCAGCTTCACGCTGTCCATTTAAGGTGTTTATTTTTTAAGACTCAATAAAGGAGTGTTTTTAATCACCTCGTCAAATTTGGTCCCCCATTCTCACCTCCTGTATTTTGGGCCAGGAAACTGAGCAGTAGTCACTGCCTCCACCTCCTCCCCTGGCCTGGTTCCCTTTAATTTCCCCCGGGTTCCTGGAAGAAGTCCCTGCCTCCAGACCCTGTCATCCAACAGCCACCAGACCCTTTTGGAGAAGGGTGTGTGGCTCCTGTGCTGCCCGCCTACCCAGTGGCCCCTCTGCTTTTAGCCTAGTCTGATAACCTAATGCCCACTTGGGAGAGGGATAGAATGACTTGTGGGCAGCCAGTGCTTAAGCCTTCTCCCTTATGCAAACAGCCACTTTGTCCACGGGCTGTTAGCCTCAAAGGGGTGGGGAAAAGCCCAGACCTCCTGGGCCAGTCCCAGCCCTCTAGGCCTCTGGCTACAGGCCCAGCCTCTGCAGTCACATGAGGTCTCCACTGAACTCTGGCTGCTGAAGCTTGTGGGAAGATTCGTGAGGATGGAGCTGCCCGGGGTCTGTGTGGGAGGCAAACCTAAGAATCTTTGAAGTCAAAGCAAAGAAAACAGGAATTAGAGGTCAAGGGGTTGAAGACCACCTTTGAGATCCGAGATCTGGTCACAGCTAAAGTCATTAAAATCACTGAAATGTTTAGATACACAGCCCAATAAATTCTCTTTATAAAACACAAGCAGTACTATTCAGTGGCCACTGAGCAGTCCTTCACGCACACCAAAGACAGAAGGGTGAGTCCTGAGATCTGTTAGAATAACCAACAGTTTATTAAAAGCTTGCCTGGGGCTCTGTGCCAGCCCCACAGCTGAGAGGGGCTCCCACGGCTGCCCCCCAGGCCTGGGAGCAGCCCCTTCCAAGGTCCTTCCCTTGTTTCCCCGCCCCAGCCCTGATCCCAATTAAAAAAAAAAAAAAAAGATAAAGGACAAGACGGCACAGGACGTCAAGACAGTAACGGGAAGAGACCCAGGCATCCTGACCCCAAGACCCCATCCTGATCCTTCCTGCCAGTAAGGTGGCCTCTCATTCTCCCTGCCTCAGGCCCCAGACCTGCTCTGCCCTGTGGCAGGTCTGAGGGCCTCACTGTGAGGGTAGTATAGTTCTCTGAATATAGTATGTCTAGACCCACCCTTCCCCTCCCCCAGGGGACTAGATGAATATTTGACACGCACATCTCCCTCCTTTCCTAGGTGGCGGAGGGAGACCCTGGCACCATGGTAGGGAGGCGGGGCTCCCAGGCAGCCTTGAGGCACCTATCCCCAAGCTGGCCCTGGGCCACTGGCCAGCCCCAAGAAGCTCATGAGATGAGGAGGTCTGAGGGGAGCTGGAGCCTACATCTTGTCCCCTACCCTTGCAGGGGCCTCCAGCTCAGTGCCCTCCAGGGTCAGGCTCCACCCACCCCTGCCCTGCCCAGCTCATCTGCTCCTCCCCGCTGCACTTCAGGAATAGAAGTGGGAAGAACCATTGAGGATGTGGGAAGCGACACTGGTGCTGCGGCTCAGGGGCCCGGGCACCGCGGCAGCAGGGGGGCCCACATTCTCACTGCCACTGCCCCCCGAGGCTGCCCGCCGCAGGGGCTGGGGGCTGTTTCTTAGCAGCAGCAGGGCTCCGCCACGGGGTGTCCCACTCTGTGTGGGGGGCCCCAGCCAGTTTGGGGGGCCTGGGGGAGCCAGCAGAGACGGCTGACGCCAGGCTGGAGGGGGCATGCCTGGTGGAGGAGGGCCGTGGCTCCAGTGTGCCCCAGAACGGGGAACGGGACGGGAGGGCCAGGCTGGGGCAGGGGGTGGAGCAGGATAGCCCTGGGCAGCAGCTTCAGCCGGGATGCCCCCCAGAGCCATGCTGGAGAAGCCCAGCCTCATGCTTTCCGCATCGAAGGCCTCGATCTCACGGGCCTGCCGCTCAAGCAGACTGCGGATTCGCTCAGAGCGTCCTGTCTGCAGGGCCAGCAGCTCCTCTTCCACCTGGGGCATCCGGAACAGAGGTTAGAGTTGGGGGCAGGAGCCCACCCTCCCTCCCCAGTCCTGGAGGCTGGGCCCCTTACCCGCTGCTCCAGCAGTGCCCGCCGCAGCGCGACCCTCTGCTCCAGCTCCCGCAGCTCCCTCTCGTGCTGGCTCTCTGTGCGGATCTTGATCTTGCTCTGGTAAGCATTGAGCAGCTCCAGCTCCTGTTGAAGCTGCTGCCGAAGGGCCTGGAACTCTGCCTCCTGGGTCTCATCAAGCCGCAGCTGGGGAAGATGAACAACCAGTTGTAGGGATCTCCTCCCCTACCCCCACTATCCTCCCCTGCCCCAGGTAGGCCTGGGCCCTAAGGTTTCAAGAAGCAGCGGTCTCAACATCTATCAGAATGGAAGATGGTCATACCCTGTGGCACAGCAATTACACTGCAGAATCTATCCCCCAGGTATACTTGCACATGTGCTCGAGGTGTTCACGGAAGCGTTGTGATAGCAAAATACTGGAAACAACCTAAATGTCCACCAATAAGGGATGGGTTAAATAAATTATGGTACAGCCATACCATGGAAAATTCTATGCTGTAAAAAAAATGAGACAGGTGTACTGACAGGGGAAGATGTCCAAGAAATATTAAGTGGAAAAAAGAAGTTACAGAAAGTAAATGTAAAGTATGATTCCATCTGTGTTTAAAATTCATATAATTTTTCAAAATGTGCACTGAAAAAACACAAAATACAGTTAATTATTAACAAGTTACCTGGGAGAGGTGGGACTGGGTGAGAGAACAGCCTTGGGTGGGGCGTTTCCACTCTCCACCCTCTCCGCACATTTTAAGTGGCCCATTCCAGTGTTAGGTGTGATCATTTTTTTAAAACAGCAACTTTCAAAATCCTCCAGAAGTCTGAGTAAATGGGCTTGAGGGCCACACTCACTTTAATCTGCACCCTGTTTACCCATTAAACTAACTCAGGCCCAGGAAAAAAATAATAGCCACTCTTTTCCTTGGTGGTTCTTGGGAAGAGGCACATGGCTTTGTCAAGACCTTAAGAAAATACTAAGAGAAAGAATAAAACCACTGAGGAGAATATGAAATAAATCATTGTGGAGAACACGAACAGAGGGAGAGTATGTGAGTTTCCCAAGTAAAAAAGCCCCAGCTCTGTGCATGCCCTGCACCGTCCATTTCTTTAAAGCAAAGTACAGAGCCTGGCCTCTAGCGCACTCCCTCCCTGGACCCCAGGCCTCACCGCCTGTGAGCTGAGCATCTCTGAGATGGACTGGTCATACTGCTCCGCCAAGATCGCCAGCTTGCGGGTCTGCTCTTCCTTGAGCCGCTTAAGGAGGCTCTTGTGCTGAGCTTTGGGCGTGGTCTCCAGCAAGTGTGCTCGCAGAGCCTTGTACTGCCGAGTCTGGATCTTACACGTCTCCTGGAACTGCTTCTTGATCTGCAGCTCCTTAGACTATGCAGTGGACGGATCAAGGGGAGATGGGGGCAGCGGGGAAGAGGAGGAGGAAGAGGAGGAAGAGGAAGAGGAGGAACAACCAGGGGAAATGGGGAGAAGAGAGAGAAGAGGAGAGGAGACAGAAGCAGAGACAGGGAGAGGGAGAGAAACAGAAAACATGTTAGACAGAGGGGGTGGGGGGAGCTGTATACAGACAGACAGACATGGAGAGGTGGGATCGTGTTGAGAGAGATCAGGAAGGTCTCGATGGGCAAGAGATGCAGAGAAGACAAGAGGTTCCAAGAGCACGTGCACGGAGTTGGGTGCGATACCCATGAGAAAGAACATCGGAGTTACTGGACAGGGAACTGAGGATCTTGGAAGCTCTGACCAGGCAAAGAGGGAGAGACTGTGACCTAGAGACAGAAGCACGTGAGCAAATATGAGAACGTGCACAAGAACAAGCAAGAAGAACCAGTCACACAAAACACCCGTGAAGAAAGCAACACGACTAAGGACAGACACAGGAAGTCCCAGGTCCAGCAGCTCAGGGAGGAAGGCAGGGAAGGAGGAGAAGCACCGAGCTGAGAAATGGGTAAGAAGGGGCTGCCCCATTTTGGGCCGCAGAGGAGAAAGGGGCAAAGGAGGTGGCCAGAAAGGGCCTGACAAGTTCAACCGGCCAGCAGCTACCACCCTGACCAGATCCGCATTCCAGCCCGGCCCCTCACACACTCAGCTCCCACTCCAGGCCCACACTCAATCCTGCTGCCACAGCCTTCATACTCCGCCTGGTTGCCCCCAGCTCAGCACCCCCTACTGTGGAGGGTCTGCAGCCCCGTCCCCCAACCCACTAGGGTAATGCCTGATGCAGGAGAGCAATTTGGTCCCCTGCAGCCATGGTTGGGAGAAAAGGCAAGGGATGAGGAGACCAAGGGCCTGGAAACTAAGACCTCTGGAAGGAACCCGCAAACAGGCGCTCTGTGGGACCAAGAAGTTCGGTGAAGTTCTACAGGGGCCCAGACCCCAGAGCCGGTGGTGGTCATGGTGCAATGAAGCTATGAAGGCAGAGAGCATGAGGCTGAGGAGTGAGAGGGGCTGAGATAACGGAGATGGGGTGAAGAGGTCATGGAGCCGGGCCGAGGGTCAGCCTGGGGGCATACCGGGGAGGCTAGGCGGCAGGACAAAGCAGACAGAGGCAGCCTGGGCCAAAGGCACAGTTCCGCTCAGATATTTTATTTGTGTTTGTCTTTTTCTTTTTTTGGTGGGGGGAAGGGGACAGGTTGGAAGGGAGACAGAAAAACAAAATCAAAGAGGAGAAAAAAAACATGACTCTTCCCACCCTCCACCACCCCTGGCCCCAGGCCTGAGTCAATGAGGGTGAGGATGAGCACACACAGCGGGCGAACAGCAATAACTTAGGGGAGGAGCGCCAGGAGAACACAGAGTGACTGCTGGACTCCACGGCTGAGGAGGCTGCCTGTCTAGAGGTCCGAAGGGCTGGGCCTGGGGTAAGTGAGCAAACTGAGGAAGGTGAGTGAAAAGAGAGGACTAGGGACTGGAGAAACTTCACTGAGTCGTGGGAGATAAAGTGCTCAATGCTCTAGATTTGGGCTGGAAGGGCTGGAGTCAGCTACCTCCAGGGGGGCAGGGCCCGCGACTGGCGGGTACGTGACCTCCGCCCGGCTAGAGTCCCTGGCAGTGGCTGGCGGGAGGCAGGGGGCCCTAGCTGGCGCTGGCTGCGTGGTAGTAGCCGGGGGATTCGGGTGGGCCGTTCACCCCGAAGCAGGCCCCAGCTGGCCAGTGTGTGGATGGCCCACAGGGGCAAGTGGGATGCTAAACCCTGGCTGGCCCGTGCCAGACGCCAGTTCCAGCCCTTGCACAGGACCCAGACCCTTGCCAACAGGGCTAATGGGTGTTGGGTGGTGCGGGGATTACGCCGCCGGGGCCCAGGGACGGGCAGGCGGCTGCGGAAGCCATCCTTGTTGGTTTTGGGGTACAGTGCAAAAAGACCCCGGTCCCCCACAGCCCCACAGCCCTGCAGGGCCCGGAAGGCCATGGGTGACAGGCGCAGCAGAACCCGCAACCAGAGTCGAGATATGCCCCGGCGCACCCGGGGGCCCTGCTGCCGCACCCATCTGCCCCCCGCTGCCATAGCCACCAGAGGTAGAGCTAGGCCTGGCCAAGCTAAGAGCCAGGCAGCTCCAAGGCCCAGGGGAACACCCATGAGGCCTCGGCGCCAGCTCAGGCCCAGGACGGCCCCCAGTGCGGTACCCTGGGCCAGGAGTAGGAAAAGACTGGAGGGCAGGTGCAGGGCTGTACAAAGGAGCAGGTAGGAGGCCCCCAGACCCACCAGCCCCACCTCAAGGGCCAGCAGCGCTGCCTGCAGGCCACCCCCACCCTGGGCTGCCAGCAATGGAAGCAGCAGCAGCAGCAGGAGGGGCAGGAGGCCAGAGGAGGACCCCACTGCAAAGGAGAGGCCGGCCAGGAGGCCATGGGACAGGAGTCCAGGGAGCTGGCTGGCAGGGCAGGGCCTCAGGTGTGTTGGAGGGGGTTCAGGAGGGATGTCGGGGGAAGGACAACCATCTCCAGGATCCCTAGGGGTCCCAATCGGAGCCCCCTCTTCCTCTTCTTCCTCCTCCTCGGGGACGGGAGTCAGTGCTGGGCCCTGGACCCAGCCAAGCTCAAACTCCTCATCCAGAAGACTCCCATCCTCCTTCCCCCACAAGCTCCACGTCCCAGCCTCCTGGCCAACAATGCTCCTCTCCTGGGGTACAAGGGAGGGCACCCTAAGCTCCTCTATCTCCTCAGGCAGACCCCAAACTTCCTCATCAACCAGGCTCCCATGTTTTTGTGGACTGGGACTAGGGGCTCCTGATTCTTCCCCCAGAATCCTCTGCTGCTTGGGCTCCAAAGTGGCCCCTTCCTTTCCCAGAATCCTTCTCTCTCCAACTGCTTCCTCCTCCTCGCCAAGCATTCTTTGGTCCAGGACTGCCTCCTGGCCAGGTGAGCAGGGCTGCTGTTCTATAGGGGTGCCTGTGTTGGGTGGGCCCAGAGCCCCAGGAATGGGGAGTGGAAGGCCCGGGGGGCGCTGGCCTGCACGTACTTTGAGGCTCTTGGGCTGCTGGCGAACCTGGGCCGCATGCTTCTGCCGCAACTCTTGCTCACGCCGCTTGTTGTACTCCAGCTGGTTGCCCAGCTCCGTCTGGTGCTGCAGGCGGGTGAGCTCAGCCCGCGTGCGCTGCACGGCCTGGAGCTGCCGCAGCTCCAGCTCCCGCGTGGCCTCATGCTGCCGAAGCAGCAGTGCACACTCCAAGTCCTTCTGGGTCTGCTTCTTGTTCAGGTCCTGAGGCAGAAGAAATGCAGGGCCCAGGGCCTGGTCAGTATCAAGGAAGTGAGAGGCCAGGGCTCCTTGGCAGAGGGAGCTGGGGATGGCGGAAGAAACACAGGGCCCAGGGCCTGGTCAGTATCAAGGAAGTGAGGGGCCAGGGCTCCTTGGCAGAGGGAGCTGGGGATGGCAGGAGATGAGGGTGTAGGGGAGGCAAGCTCCTCCCTGGCCTGGGAAAAGAGGCCTAAGGAAATTCTGGCAGGGTCTGTTGGGGATGAGAAGTAAAAGGGGCACTGAAGCAAAGCTGAACTGTAACACTCGAGGGCCAAGGAGAAAGAAGACAAGAATGAGGCAAATGGAAAAGGGTGGGTCCCTGGGATCCATGAGTGAGCGGGAGGGGAACAGAGATTGGGATGCCTACCTCCCGCAGCAGGTCCTGGTCCAGGCTGTGCCGAGCCAGCAACATCTTGCGCTTGTACTGGCGACACTGCAGCTCAAAGTACTGGCGCTGCCGCCGCAGCAGCCCTGCTTCCTCCTCCGCCTGGCACTGCTGGAGCTGCTCCTTCTGCCGCAGCAGCCACTCGGCCTTCTCCCGCTTGGGAGTGCTGGGGTTCTCCTGGAGCTCCTGGGCGAGGGCAGAGGGAAGCAGGGTCAGGACCCACCTGGCTCGCCATCGGCTCCGCCCCCAAGCAGCCCTAGCTCACCTCCTTCAGCTGTTCCTTGCGAAGTTTGTAGGTCCGCTTCTGTGCCTCCAGCAGGGCGGCCAGCTCCTTCTTCTGCTGCCCAAGGATGTGCTGCTGGAACTTCCGCTCCTCGGCCTGGGCAGCTCGTGCCTCCTTCTCACCTATGGCCTGGTGCCGCCGGGCCAGCTTTTCTGCCTCTGCCCCAAAGCCAGCCCGCTGCGCCTCAAGCTCCCGCTGCAGCCGTGCACTGTGCTCCTCCCGTTCACCCCTCAGCCGTGACTCCAGGGCCAGCAGCTGCTTCTGGTGCTGTCGTCGCATCCGCTTATAGCCGCTCAGCTGCTCCCGCAGCGCAGAGTCCTGCTCATGCTCCTGGATCTGACGGCTGACCTGGGGAAGGAGAGAGGGTGAGAGCTGGGGCTCAGCCTGGCCCCTAGTTAATTAACACAAGGGGTCTTCCGTGGGGAAGAGCATGGGTTTTCAACTCATGGGTTTCATTCTCATTTAACACCTTCCTCACACACGGCCACTCTAGCCTGTTTCCTCAACTGGATAATGGTGATATTATCTACATCACAAGTTGGTGTGGCCGAATGATAAAAGGTGGCAAGCACAGGGCCTGGCACAAAAGTAGGAACAATCCATACTAATTTGAAACAGTGAGTCAGACAGACCTGGGATCAAATCCCAGCTTTGCCACTTACCAAGCATGTGATCTCAAGTAAGTTAACTTCTCAAAGCACCAGTTCCCTCATCTGTTAAATGGGGAAATAATACCTCCTCATAGGGGCTGTGGGGTAAGTTCGGACTCTATCTAACAAGTGTTGGCTTCCTTCCCCTTCAGCAAACATGGTCGGCCTATCACTCCCCAGGTATTGAGCTGGGATCGGGGCCACAAGATGCTGGAATAACAAGAACACTGGGCTTGGACACCTTCATCCAAAGTCTGATCTCAGGTCTCATTCTCAACTGACTCTATGAGTGGCTCTCAAACTAGTCCCGGCAGCCAAGCCCCTGGCAGTCAAGACCTCTCAGCACAGTACCGCACAACACCATGGGATCTGAAGAATTGTTGGAACACAACCAGCACCAAGCAGAGGCCATAAGAACATACTAGACTGAATCAGTGGCCTCTAAGGGGATTGTTGACGCTCAAATGCAGCTCAGCAGGAACGTGATCTAAAGGCTTATTAAAAACATAGATGAAAAGCTATGTTTTATGAAAAGCCTAAACACTTTTTCCTGTGAACTGAGAAAGACTGCCATGAGTTGATTTTAGGAGAAGACTAAGGGCCTGCTTACAGGAGCGGAGAGCCACCAAAGGCACTGGGGCAAGTGGCCCCTCTGAGCCACAGGTGCCTCATTTCTCCAATGGGATCTTACCCTTCCCCTCCCAGGGGGGCTGGGAGGGTTAACACAGGCCTGTGTGTAAGCCTGAGAGCTAACTGCTGGCATGAGACAGATATCTGAACACCATCCCTGCCCTCTGGGGCACAGAATCTGGCAAACCTATCATGATGCTGTTCAGGACCACCCAAGCACAGGGCACCCCCGGCACAGGGCTCCCCCAGCACTGGACACCCCCAGCACAGGGCTCCACAGGCACAGGGCTCCCCCAGCACTGGGCTTCCCCAGCACACAACTGTGAAGCACCTGACTCACCAGAGGAGCCTGGGAAGGCAACCCAGGAGATGTCAGTTAAGTCAGGCCACAAAAATGGAGTAAGAGTTTGCCAAGCTAGAAACACCCAGATTGGGCCATATGACCAAAACAGTCCACTGGGAAGAGGAGGGAAGCAGGAGGGTTAAGGGGAGCAGGCAGGAGCCAGCAACAGAAAATGAGGGTAGAATCCAGACTCAATCCCATGCCACAGGGAGGAAATCATTTCTAGACTTAAAAAGACTGAAAAAACAGACAGCAAGCAGGCTGAGTGAGGATGGCTACACTCACCAGGGAGGCGGTTCGGATGGTGGCAAAGTGGTCCCGGTTACGGCAGTAGGCCCGGCGGCGGGCAGAAGAGGTGGTGGAAGTGGGAGCTGGGGCTGCAGGCGGCTGGAGAGGGCTGGGGGTTATCTCTGGCTGGTAGGGGTCATCATATAGGTTGTCAGAGCCCTAGAGGGAGATAGAAGGAACACCCAAGGCTCAGAGGCCACTGGGTCCAAAGAGAGCTACCTGAGGACAGCCAATCAGACTCAGAGGAGTGCTGCACTTAGGGAAGGAGGGCGAAGACCCAGGCGGTTCTAGAGCAGGTGGCTCGGGTCCCCCAAGGGTGAGCTGTGTACCGGCAGCCGGTGGATAATGGAGCTGTGAGAGGTGACTGTGTGCTCCCCCTCCTGCATCATGGCCATCTCCCGGGCTTCGGGGCCTTCTTCCTCCTCCTCCTCTTCCTCCTCCTCCTCCTCCTCTTCCTCGTTGTCTGAGGCATCTGCTAGGCTGTTGACGGAGCTGCTCTGGCTGGAGGCGCTGATGGACATGCTGGGCACTGAGTGGCTACTCTCGAGGCTGGTCAGAGTCCCGGCCCGGTGCATGTAGGGCTCGGCCTCCTGCGAACAGGGCGTAGGCTGCTGGGCAGGGAAGGGGAAGCCCTGGGGCATATGCATGGAGGTAGCATGGGAAGATGGTGGTGTGAGTAGGGCTGGGGAAGGGGCCAAGCAGCTGCAGGGGGCAGGCACACATGGGGTATAAAGAGGGGTGTTAGGGCAAGCTGGGTCACCTCTTCCTCCTCTGGGGCCTCGGCACCAGGGCCGTTGGGTGCTTCTTGGAACAGGATCTTCTTCATCTTGCGGTACTGCAGGTTGTCCAGCTCCCGCACGGCATCCTTGGTCCTCTGGATCAGGTCCATGATGACTGTGGGTGGCCGCTCCCGGAGCACAAAGCGGTGCTGGGGGAAGAGGGCACTGAGGTCTGCTGCCAACTCCCCTTCCCCCCACAACCCACAGCCCTTGGCATTCCCTCAGGCCTGAGGCACTCTTCTGGGGCCCACGCCCACCATGGGTTGATGCTGGCCTTATCCCAAGCCCTTCTCTCACAATAATTTTCTGTACCACCCAGTACCTACTCCCCAGACAGACTCTTCTTCCTCTAAGCATGGCTGACAGGCAGGGACAGTCAGGAGAACTGGATTCTTGTCCAGCTCCTCTACTAAAGGGCTATGTGACCTTGGACATGTCATGAGGCCCCTCTGGGCTTCATACAGTATCCTACAATTATAAAACAAGTGGGTCCAACTATATAATCTGAAGTTTCCAACTAGGGCTCCTCAGGCCCCCATGGGTCTGTGAAGGGAATGGGGCCCCTCCATTTTTGATAATTCAAAAAACACCTAAGGGAAATCATACATTTACCCATGATAAGGCTACACAGGCTTTTGGCTTGCATTACATCAGATCAGTGGGGCAACCCTGGTTATCACACGCTGACCAGAAGCTCTGGCTGGCAATTACATAAATCTTTGATTAATAAAAGATGGGAAAACAGTTTATTACTTAATAAATTAAGGCAGTCTGGTAGACAAAATCTTGTAAAACACAGAGTCCACTGGGCATTGGGGATGGGGTGGGAATTCATCAACGAAGCTCTTGGTGGAGGAGGAACTGGGAACCACTAATTTCCCTGGGGGTTCTTGTGGCTGTAACAAGCTACAGTTCCAGGAGAATGCTAGGCCAGCAGGCCCTCACCTTCAGGAGAACCTCTGAGGTTGGTCTGTCTTGAGGGATTTTCTGAAGACAGGAGTCGACAAAATTCCGGAAGTACTCAGACCTGAAAGTCACAGGAGGGTGGGAGAGGGGTGGGGAAGGCATGAGTCAGGCATCCATACCCCATGGCCTAACCCCTGGGCCCAGATTCGGAATCTCAGTCCTCACCAGTGTCCTGACTGGAGCACGGGGGATTCGTTCTGTGCAATGTGGTATAAGGCACTCATCGCATTCATGTTAAAGAGCGGTGGTTTCCGTTCAGCTACAGAAAAAGGTGAAAGGGAAGAAGGTGAGAGGTGGCAGGGGGTAGAGGACAATGGAATGGAACTGAGACGACTTGGGTTCAAACCCCAATTCCTTGACTTCCTTGCCACATGACCTTGAGAAGTTCCCATCATCCTGTTGCGTCTCAGTTAATTCCTTCCTCTGTAAAATACAACACCCATCCTCTCCACTGCACACGGGTGGAATAGGGGTCAAAGAAAATAACATCCACAAAAGCAGTAACGAAGGCAGAAGGACAGCCATTCAGTTATCACCCCAACTAATATTTCTTAGGTGCCAAAGGGAGCAGATAACTTGATAATTGCTATGGGGAAGATAAAAACAAGAATTAGGCCCCACCCTCAAGGAACCTCCAGTCTAAAAGAGAAGATTAAATAGGACTGAAAAAATAACATCAAAGTATTAACTGGTATAAGAGGGAAACAGGGAAGTCGCTGGGAAGTTGAGAGTATGCAGTGAGCCTTCAAGCTAGCATATCTTCAGGGAATTCAGAGAAGGGCTTTGTAAAAAGCCCTGAGATTAGAAAGGTTAAGTGCAAGCTAAGAGTCGCTAAGAGTCCCCTGTAGCCCAGACAAATGTCATGTTGTTTTGGCCTAAACGGTGATTTTTAAAATTAACTGCCAAAAGTAATAATCAAATAATAATACAAGTTTCCAGTTTCTCCTTAAGAATTAAATCTGGTGAAATGGAGTCTACATTACTGCATAACAATGGTCTGGAGATAAGCATTAGCTGCCCTCTTTCTATGGAAACAGCAATCTCCAGTTTGCCACATCCTTCTCCACACTGCTTCCCTGATATTGACTTAGTATGAGTTGACATTTATAATCAGACTTGATATGTATTTTTTTCAATAGTAGAGTAATATTTCTCTGTATCCACATCTCTTCCAAAAACTAGAAATAAAATGGACAGATCTAGCTTTTTCTTATACTTGGGTCCGTTTCTTACATTTTTCATCAACTGTCTGGGCCTGGCATCTAATGGCAAATGGAGACTGTGAAGATGGAGGAGAAGAGCTCGTCCAAATCTCTGACCTCGGGCAGAGGACCCAATACGAACCAAGGCAAGGAAGTGGAAGAGTTCATGACACACTCAGAGGGTGGAGCCCATGAAGGAAAGGGCCAGCATTTACGAAGCAAAGCCTCTAGGTTGGTGGGAGGAAGGATGGGGATGGCTTCAGTCTTGAAGGCAACAGGGGGCCACTCATGGCTCCAAACAGGGAGTGAAATGACAGCACTGAGCTTAGGCAGACCTCTCTGGCATCAGTACTTAAGACAGACTGGAAGGGAGAAGAGACTGGAGAGATCACTGCAGGAGGCTGTTGATAGGAGAAACTAACAGCAACTCTTAGGCAACTGTTTTGTGCCTGGCATTGTGTTGGAAGCCTTATAAATGTTACCTACCTCATTAAAGAATTGTTTCAATAGTGCTGGCTGACAGAGATGAGAACCTTGGCATGGCTTCAAGGCCTTAGGAACTCACTTGGACCTAACTCTCTGGCCTTATCCTTCAATATTCTCTGCATTACATGCTACGTTCCAAATAACTGAAGCTAGTCCCAGTTCCCCAGGCCTGCACTTACCTCTAGGCCTCTCACATGCTGTTCTCTCTGCCTGGAAAGCTCTTCCCTACATTCTGCAAACAGCTATTATTTATCTTGCGGGTTGGCTTCAATATTCTCCTACAAGGAGGCCTTCTTCAGCCCCTAAACTAGGTCAAGTCCCCTGTTTTACATTTGAACCGCTCCTGTAACTTCTCCACACAGCGTTCATCACACTGAAAGAAAACATGCCTGCCTGGTTTCCCTAAATCAAATGTAAGTTCCATGAGGGCAGGATTTTCATTCACTGCTATCCCTCCAGAATCACAGTCCATGGCACAGCACATGGTGGGCACTAAGAAAAGATTCAGAACCAGGGTAGTGGACAGGAAGAGATGAATGCTACAAAATCTCTAGGCCTAAGAGCTGGCAGAATTTGCCAGCTGCCTGTATTGGGGCTCCAGGGTAGAGTCACAACGGACAGGAACTTGGAGGCCTGGGATCCCATCCCTAGGAGAAGGGGGTAGTCCGGAGTCTGGGAACTAACAGGAAAGAATGGAAAAGATGATGAGGGAACAGGGAGGATGTTCTTACCCAGCTCGATGCAGGTTATCCCCAAGGACCAGACGTCCACTTTGCCGTCGTACTGCCCCTCATCCATGGCCAGGATCACCTCGGGTGCCATCCTAGGAGAATGGTCAGGAGAGAGAGGCAAATCACCCGCCGAGACCCTGTCACTCCTACTCCCAACATCCTGGGAGGTCTCTCCACTCACCACCACTCACTCACTCACCAGTATGGGGTGCCCACGAAGGAGTTGGCAGGTGCCATGATGGACGCAGAACCAAAGTCCCCTAGCTTCACTAACCCTGGCTCTGACAGCAGGATGTTTCCAGCCTTCACATCCCTGCCAGAGGCAAAGTACAGGGATGAGACATGTGTCTCAAGAAAGCTAGGCAGGGGCAGCCCAGCTAAGTGACAGGTGGTGCAGATAGCACTCCCCTCCCAGGCACTGCCGATGCTGCTTGTACCTATGGATCATGTTGTGGGAGTGCAGATATGCCAGGCCCTGAAGCGCCCCGTGGGTCACAGCTGCGATCTCTACCTCCTGAAGGGGTTTCTTGTGCACTGGAGAGTGAGGAAGAACATCAACCCGAGGGAGCGCAAGGGTGGGACTGGAATAAACTCCCCTTAACCCTTCCCTATGGCTCCCCTGCTCTTCTCCCTTCTCCACTTATTGGCCTATCAGTCACTTACCTTCTAGAAGGTCAGACGCTGAGCCCAGGCAATACTCCATTACCAGCTAAGGAAGAGACAAGGGTCAGAGATCAGAGTCTCCTGGGCAGGGACTCAAAACAGAGCTTCCTTGACTGTCCTGTACTCAAGCTATGTCCCTGGGGTGATGACAGGGAGGAAGCGCAACTGGAGACAATGAGGGGGTGGTGGGAGAGTTTCTGGAGTCTGGGCCCAAGACATTCACCACTGCCCATCTGAATCCCTTCAAACTCCCATTCAATCTCCACCTTCTCCAGCCCACAGTGACCTGTCCCACCTGCTAACAGCCTGTGTCACTCTGAGACAGGCTTTTGCTCAGTGGGTATGTCTGAGGACTAAAGCGGTCAAAAGAGACTTCCTCCTTCCCAAGATCCCACAACAGCACCACGAACAGGGACCACCTAAGAGACTGGACTACAATAAGGACGGGCATGAATAGGAGTAAAGATCAGGCCAGAATCTGGCACCAGCTCACCCAAGCCGTGTGCTCCCTCAGGTAACAGCCCCGGTACTGAATGGTGTTGGGATGCCGGAGCTTCTGTAAGAACCGCACCTCCTTGATGATGTCTTGCCATTTCTAGGGGGTCAGGGTAGGCAGAGATTACCCAGCTTGCATCTTGAGACAGGAGTCCCCTGTCCCCAACCTGGCTGTATTGCACCTGGCCCACCTCATTGGACTGCTTCCCACTGTAGGACATCTTCTTGATGGCCACCACCTCACTATTCCGGACATCCCGGGCCTAGAGGACCAGACCAGAAGGTGTTGAAGGCCCCATTGAGAGCCGGGCATGGGAAGACTTGCTGGCCCAGCAAGAGAAGGCAGGAAAGACCAGTGTGATGGAGTAGTGTGCAAGGGCTGTTGGGAGGTCCACAGGGGTAGGAAGAGTCCCCATCCCTATTACACCCTCCCAAGACCCAACTCACAAAGTATACGGCTCCAAAGCTGCCATGGCCAATTTCCCGGAGGTCAGAGAAGAGCTTTTCTGGGTCATCCTTGAAGAAGAGCTCAGCCACATCTGGGTCCTTCAGGCTCCCGGCCCGGCCCCCAGCTGGCATGGTGGCCCCTGGGGGCCCTGAGAGTGGGGCCTGGCCTGAGGAATGGAAATGGGACCCTTAGATCAAGGATTGAGCCTTCAGGGAGAGGAAGGGACCCATCAAGTTTCTGCCATCTCCTCCCCTCATTCCCTGATGAGGAGGAGGCACTGCTGAGGAAGGGGAGGGGGAGATTAGGAACAACATCAAAGCTCCAAAAAATGAAGTTGCCCTGGCAACCAGATCACGCGGGCTGGGTCCCTGGAGTCCCTAAAACTGCTAGGAAGATTCTGGGAAGCTAAGCATCCTCACCACCCCCTTCAATGCTCAACAAGTTCTCATTTCCCTATAGCCCCTGTATCTCCCCTCAAGGATAAAACATTCTGCTTCCCAGCCAGCACTCCAGAGCCCCAAGTGTCCTGTCCCATAAGTCCTATACCCCAACTGTTTCCAGGCACCTTTCTGTTCCCCTTGGCGCTGAGGCCCCCTCCTCCCTCAACCTCTCACACCCTGGAAGAGAACAGGAAATGGCCAGGCCGGAGGCAGTGGAAATCCGTCCATTGTTAGAAGTGGGTACTGGCCCAGAGGAGCCCGCAGAGTCACTCTCAAAAAGGGCAGGGGGAGATCTAGAATGGGAAGAATAGGGATATAAATGGCATCTGGCTATGAGGGCCTCTCTGTGCTCTGGGCCACCTTACTTGTCCTGTCCAATTGCATAAGCATCACACACAGGTACAGGACATTTGCAGGGTACAAATAACATTTATTGAGTACCTTACGTGCATTATCTCTATTCAGTCCTCACTACAACCTTATGAAGCAAGTATTATGATTTCCCCTATCTTACAGATAAAGAAACAGGCTCAGCAAGGTTAAGTGCCTTGTCCAAAGCTGGTCCTCCATCACTATGATTTCAGAGCAGCCCTTCGAAACAGGCAGGGCAGAATCATGATCACCATTTCCTAGGTGAGGTCACTGAGGCACAGAGAAGAAAAAGGACTTCTCCAAGGTCAGAGAACAGGACCTTCTGCTCCCCGGTTAGGCCTGTATCCATTACTCTCTCAGCTGTCACCCCAAGCTCAGCTCCCCTCTTGCAGGAAGCCTGTCCTGACCACTCCAGCCATTGGGAAGAGCACCTAGGGCACCCAGCCAAACACCCGGAGAAAGTTCCTGCAGGATACCAGAACCAAAACCCTCAAGGAGATTCCAAGACAGGCTCCAGCCTAAGCACTTGTCAGAATTTAGGCACAAAGGAGCCTTCAGCAGAGCTGGACTCCTGGGGCAGAGTTCTAGCTACTCAAAAGCACCTAACAATTTTAGCATGTAATTTATTCTGTCATGCATTGTTTCCTGTTGTGTTGTTAATTTTGTCTCAGCCCAACTGGAAGCTGGAGGGCAAGGAGGGAGCCTGACTCTCCAGTGGGCCCCCAGGGTGCAGAGGGCTCAGAATAGCCTGGGAGACTGATTGATTGCTCTCTGCTCAGCCCTCAGCAGCTCCCAGGTTGCTCGAAGCCGGCCCTTTTCTCCCTTCTGCCAGCAACAGTGCCAAGCACCCCTCACCAGCACCACACACCCACACACAAAGGCAGGTGCTCTCAACTTGCCAAAGGAATCTTCCTGACCTCTTTACCAACACAAGGCCCCAGAATGCTAACCTAGGCCACATGGAGGGGTGCCACCCACTGGCAAAACATCATGCAGGTCCCCTTCCCCATAATAACAACAAACACTTGAACAATAACCAAGGTCTGTGCTAAATCATAACCACCTTCCAAAACGAACAATGTTATCTCCATTCTACAGATGAGGAAACCCGTATCTATCTGTTCCTAAGCTATGCTACCAGTACATCCCGTCTGCAATGTACAGCAACAGGGCTTTGAATAAGTTCCTTCCAGTTCTTGGTCTTCTCTTCAGTGAAATGGATTACAGCATGGAGCTGTTGTTAAGATTTTAATGAGATCTCATACTTAGGAACACCATGCAGACACTCAGCATATGGATTTTTCCTTCCCTGCCTCCAAGGTCCCCACAAAGCTTTAATCCTTTGGGGGATCATTCTACCCCAACAGCTTGGCTTGAACAGTTCAAAGATGCCACTAGTGCTACCATTTGTCAGGAGAGAGCCCTCTCAGGAATCCAGGCCAAATCCTGGGATCGGGGTAAAGATGAAGGTCACAGTGGATAGAAAACTCCATGAGGCAGAGGCAAAAGCCAGAGGCTCCCATCAGGAAAAGCTTCTGAGTAGAGCCCTCCTGGAAAGGAAGCTCATCTCATCCCCATTCTTAAACCTCACCCCAGCCTGGACTCCTAGGGAACCCTGGCCGAGCCCAAACTCAGAGGAAAAGAGATGGCAAGAACCAGGCATGCATCAGGGAAAGATGTGATTGAGGACTTGAGTTCAAATTCTGGTTCTGCCACTGTGTGACCTTGGGCAACCTCTCTGGGCCTCAATGTTCTCAACTGTAAAATGGGAAGATGCCAATAAAAGAGGCCCCCACAGGGTGAATGCGGGGATGTCACATGAGAGAATGGCTGTCAAAGCACTTTGTAAAAGACAGATCGTTTGACAAATGGATGAGATTATTGACACCATCACAGCAAGAGGTTGGAAGGTAACTGCAGCTGGGGGAAAACATTGCCAGGCACCTCCAAGCACACACACACACGCATACACACAAACACATATACACACACTTCCTTGCAAGGACAAGAAATCCAACCAGACCAGGCCTGAAAAGCAGATAAGCAGACCCACCATGGGAATCAGAGGCATGGGAATCAAAATCACAGAATAGCCAGGAGAACGGGGCATATCAGGGAGGAGAGGTGGCTGTGAGGGGCAAAGTGAAGGGGAGAAGACTGAAGTGCAAATCCATCTGATTAGCTGAAGCATCCTAGGGTGTGAACCCCGGTGACATCAGAGACCCTGTCACCTGAGGTCCCCCACCAACCAGACACAATGAAGGGAAGAGGAAGGGGAAGGGGGTGGCAACAGAAGGCAAGGCTAGCCAGAGGCTGACCACTCGCTCAGCTGGGCTTCCCCATCCTGAGAGGGCCTACCCAAGTCCAGCTTCTCAGAAAGGCGCACCCTTTCTTCTCAGAACTAGACACAGGGACCCGCGCCCCTGCACCCCGTGTCTCACCTGGTAGGGGTCACTATGGTGCCCCAGCGCCTCCGCTTCCGCCTGGGGTCCTCCAGCGGCTCTGCCAAGCAGGGAGAGGGGCAAGGAGACCTTTCCCCTTGCCACCTCTTCCTCGGCTTTCGCCCTTCCTGAGGGGCGGGCCCGGGAAGCCTCCCCTGGAGGGGAGGGGGTGACAACCTAATCTGACCTCGCGGTCCAGTCCTCCCCCTCGTCGAGGGCGACAGCTGCCGAATTCCGGATTTCTGATTGTAGGGTCTGAACCCCGAATATCTGAACGGGATGGAGACTGAATCCGATATTTGAACGCCCGGGGAATGAACCCCGGATACTGGTGCACGCAGGGGCCTGAACCTGATATTTGAAATTCTATGAAACAGAGACCCAGGTTTAGAGAGGTTGGGACCCGAGTCCCGGATATCTGGACTATGAGGACTGTTACCCGGGTATCTGAGAAGGGAGGAGGGGCAAAGCCTGGAAATTTGGGACCCAGGGGCCTGAGCTGTAGGTCTTCGGCCACCGACTGGGCGCCCACCCCGAGGACGTCCGGCCGCACGGCCCCTCTCACGCCGGGGTCCGAGGGTGACAGCCCCCACTCCCGCCCCGGCCTCCTCCCTCTCCCTTCTCTCTTCCGAGAATAGCTGAACGATTGTAGCTAAGGCGCTGCTGACGGTCCCCGCGCCCTCTCTGCCTCTCCTCTTCTCCGTCTCAGCCTCTCTCCGCACCACAGCCCCGGTCTCGTCCCGGTCTCCCTCTCCCTCTTCCTCCCAATTCCAAGATGGAGACCGGGCGGGAGCGCGCAGGCGCGGTAGGGACGCCGGGCTAAAGGGGGCGGGGGCGCAGAGGACTCAGCCCCGCCCTCTCTCCTCACTGCCGCGGCCTGGGAGACCGGCAGCCGCCAAGCCCGAGTGCGCGCCCGCCCCGCCACGCGGACCCCCGGCCGGAGGAGGCGGGGAGAAGGGCTAGGCTTGCAAGGGGAGGAGCCCGGCACTCTGTCCCACGACTGGCGGTGGACAGAGCTGCAGCGCATGCGCTCGCCCCGCCTTCGCTCTGAGCCCGAGTTTGTTGCTAGGGGAAGCTTTGAGGGGGCGCGGGTGGACGGACAGCAGCGGCGATCTGCGACTGCGCGCAGGGTGGAAGTTGGGAGGGGCAAAGGAAGCTGCTGCTGGGCGCGGAAAAGGCGGGAAAATAGACTGCTCCGAGGTTAGCAACCATCTAACCTGGAAAAGGGCCTCCAAGTGCGAGGAATCTTTGCGCGTCGACGCTGGGAAAACTCAATCGGTCAAATCTCTTACGGAAATTGAGGCGCTGCAGGTTGCAAGACTTGCCAAGGTCACAGTGCATTTATGTCACAGCATTTCCATGACCTGACACCCCACCCGCCCAACTAACTGTAATTATCCATTTTATTTCCTAGAGGAAAACAAGACAGGTGTTTACCAAAGCCAAGTCAACCATGGGGAGAGCTCAAGTAACCTATGCCCTATGCCAACCTGTGTCCAAACTAGAGAGTCAACAGGAAAGAGTCCCCCAAAACTTCTAAGCCTGCCTACCCTAAAATCCCCACCTCAATCCAACCCCCAATAAACACCATACACGCCACTGGGCAAAAAAGCTTTTTATTTTCCCCCACATTCCAGCTCTTCACTTTTTCTAAAACCTATTCCAACTCAGAGCCGAGGCCCAAGAAGTTGATTCACACCTGGGGAGAAAGAAAATAAAACAACAAAACAGGTCGAAGAGCTGCTAGAGGAAGCTCTGAGATGTGTGCAGAAATTGAGGAAGGAGCAGAGGGAGTGACAGCTAGAGACCAATATGGGCATTTAATCCCAACTAAGGTAGCCTCAGGACCCCAGGGTCTGTCAGCGGCCAGGAAGCCCTCCTTTCCCAGTCCAAGGTTGAGAGGGTCCTGTCATTTCCTGTCCCAAGTAGGTGGTTGGGGCATTTAGGCCCAGCCATCAGCAAAATAAGCACAGTTGATCTTGAGCTTCCACTTCCTCTGGCCTGATCAGTTCCCTGGGCCTCAACTATTTCCACTTTTCCCATAGTAACTTCCTAGGGCACTGCAGCCAGCTGAAGCTGAGACCAGTTCAAGAGCTGGATGCATAACACATGGCTCTCAAATTTCATGCACCCCCCTCTGACAAGTGAAGATTTTTTGCAGAAATATTTTTTCCTTTAGTGAGCTGATGTGTGAACTGGTTAACCAACATGACCCCCACCCACTGCTACGTTTGTGAAGCTGATTCCCTCCAAAGATCTTGTTAACAGAATCAGCTTTTTCTAAAGGTAACGATGACTAAATGGAAGACAGAAGGTGCATGTCAAGTTCTTGGGCACATACTATGTCCCCAGTAAATGGGTATCATCAGTTAGACTCTTCTGAGCGGTTCAAGTTGAATTTTACAAAATTTCCATCATAAAACTGGGTATTGGAATTTCAGGACAAAAGCAAGACAAACATGGTTCATATTCAGGACGAATCATCAAATGTGAACCCTCTTAACTCACCATTGTTACCCAAATGCTTGGATGTGAACTAGTTATGAGTCTTAAAATCACAATGTTGCTTGAAAGAAGTCAGCCACAAAAGAATGTGTATGATTCTGTCTACATAGTTTCAAAAATAAGTAAAACCAAACTATATTATTTAGGAATACATACATGGCAATACATTATAAAGCAGGACAGTAATTTCTAGGGAGAGAGAGGGCATTGTCAGGAAGGAAGGGACCATGGGGGGTTTCTGGACAGCTGGCAATATTCTACTCCTTCCCTCAGTGGTATTTATAAGTATCCACTTTATAATAATTTGCCAAGCTGTCCTTTTATGCTATTGGACTTTTCTACATAAGCGTTAAATATTTTATAATAAAAAAGTTAAAGTAATTAGAAAAATATTGAATGCTGACGGTGTCAAATTGTTCCCAGTCCCTAAGGGAGAGCTGTGGTTGAAGGGGTTCTCGGGGACTCAGAAGCAGCAGTCTTTGAGGAAAAGTCCAAGGATCTGCTCTACCCCGGTTACAACCTCCACCCCCACCCCATTCCCTGCTCCCGCAGGACTGGAGCAAAGAACCTCACCTGAGAAACAAGTCGGGAACTAGGCCAGTGCCCTCAGAGCCGGGTTCTAGACCAGTGGGACTCCCGGCGCGGGTGGAAGCACATAGCAGTGACACAGCAGAGAAGGCCACAGAAGAGAAGCAGGAAGGAGCCCAAGACCAGCAGCCTGGAGCCACACAGAGCCAGCTCCTCCTAGGGAGGGGTACAAGGAGGGGAGGAGGAGGACATGTTAATCCAGTCCAAGGGCTATAGAAGGAGCCTCCATGAGGGAGAGGGCTCTCCATATCTAGGGAGCAACTGAAGGGAAAATGTTATTTTCATATAAGCTGACATTTGTCTTTTTTTTTTTTTTTGAGATGGAGTCTTGCTCTGTCGCCCAGGCTAGAGTGCAGTGGCGCGATCTCAGCTCACTGCAAGCTCCGCCTCCTGGGTTCACGCCATTCTTCTGCCTCAGCCTCCCAAGTAGCTGGGACTACAGGCACCCGCCACCACGCCTGGCTCATTTTTTGTATTTTTAGTAGAGACGGGGTTTCATCGTGTTAGCCAGGATGGTCTTGATCTCCTGACCTCATGATCCGCCCACCTCGGCCTCCCAAAGTGCTGGGATTACAGGCGTGAGCCACCGCGCCTGGCCCTTTTTTTTTTTTTTCTTTTTGAGGCAGGGTCTCACTCTGTAACTCAGGCTGGAGTGCAGTAGTGCAATCTCGGCTCACTGCAACCTCCGCCTCCTGGGCTCCAGCGATCTTCCCACCTCAGCCTCCTGAGTAGCTGGGACCACAGGTGTATGCCACCACGCCCAGCTAATTTTTTTTGTGTTTTTTTTGTAGAGATGGGGTTTCACCATGTTGCCCAGGCTCGAACATTTGTCTTGATGGTTTAAAAACTACTTTCTTGCCCAATTATCAACCTGAACCCCCATCATAACTCCATGAGATAGGAAACTTCATTATGATCCACAGTTTAAAGATGTATAAGTGGCCGGGCGCGGTGGCTCACACCTGTAATCCCAGCACTTTGAGAGGCCGAGGTGGGTGGATCACGAGGTCAGGAGATTGAGACCATCCTGGCTAACACAGTGGAACCCTGTCTCTACTAAAAATACAAAAACTTAGCCGGGCATGGTGGCGGGCGCCTGTAGTCCCAGCTACTTGGGAGGCTGAGGCAGGAGAATGGCGTGAACCTGGGAGGCGGAGCTTGCAGTGAGCCGAGATTGCGCCACTGCACTCCCGCCTGGGCGATAGAGCAAGACTCCATCTCAAAAAAAAAAAAAAAAAGTGCAAGCAGTGCTAGATCTGGAAACCAGATCTCTGATTCCAAGTCCCAGGTTGTGCTCCTCATGGGGTCTTTTCTTTTTTTCTTTATTTGAGACGGAGTCTCACTCTGTTGCCCAGGCTGGAGTGCAGTGGCATGATCTCAGCTCACTACAACCTCCGCCTCCCAGGTTCCAGAGATTCTCCTGCCTCAGCCTGCTGAGTAGCTGGGATTACAGACGCCCGCCACAACATCCAGCTAATTTTAAAATTTTTAGTAGAGATGGGGTTTCACCATGTTGGCCAGGCTGGTCTTGAACTCCTGACCTCAAGTGATCCACCGGCCTTGGCCTCCCAAAGTGCTGGGATTACAGGCGTGAGCCACCGTGCCTCATGGGGTATTTTCAAATGTGAGAGTGGAGTGTGCAGCAGCCTCCTGACTGATGGCCCTCCTCCACTCAGCCATTCTCCACCCAGCACCAGGGAAGCACCTCTCTCTCCTCCTTAAAACTCCTCAGTGGCCCCCACGGCCTTCAGCATCAGGTCATAGCCCTCTATCCTGCATTCACAGAGCCTCTCCATCAAATCCCTGTGGTCTCTCTTGCCTTTTCTCCTTCCTAAGCCTCTCAACATGGAGTGCTCCCAAAGGCTGAACACTTTCTTTTTTTTTCCTACTTGAGACAGGGTCTCACTCTGGCACCCAGGCTGGAGTGCAGTGGCACAATCATGGCTCACTGCAGCCTCAAACTCCTGGGATCAAAGGATCCTCCCACCTCAGCCTCCTGAGTAGCTGGGACTATAGGTGTGTACCACCACACCCTGCTAATTAAAAAAAAAAATGTTTTTTTTAAGAAATGGGGTCGCCAGGCGCAGTGGCTCACACCTGTAATCCCAGCACTTTGGGAGGCCGAGGTGGGTGGATCACGAGGTCAGGAGATTGAGATCATCCTGGCTAACAAGGTGAAACCCTGTCTCTACTAAAAATACAAAAATTAGCCGGGCATGGTGGCAGGCGCCTGTAGTCCCAGCTACTCGGGAGCCTGAGGCAGGAGAATGGCATGAACCTGTGAGGTGGAGCTTGCAGTGAGCCGAGATTGTGCCACTGCACCCCAGCCTGGGTAACAGAGCGAGACTCCGTCTCAAAAAAAAAAAAAAAAAAGCGAAAAAGAAACGAGGTCTTGCTATGTTCTCCAGGCTGGTCTGGAACTCCTGGCCTCAGGCATTCTCCTTGCTTCGGCCTTCCAAAGTGCTGGGATTACAGATGTGACACCTGGCTGAACACTTTTCAATCTCTAGGCCTGTGCGCATGCTGGTGCCTTTGCCTGGAGTGTACCTCCCCCTCTCCTGAACCTCCTCTACTGCAGTCCCTGTCCAAATCTTCCTCATTCTTCAAGGATCATTCTGACCTGACAGAAGGTGTGGGTTGCAACCCTGGCTCTGCCACTTAACCAGTTGTGTGGCCTGCAGCAATTCACTCCCTTTCTCTAAACCTGTTTCCTCATCTATAAAATGGGATAATAACACCTACCTCAAAAGGCTATTTTAAGATCAAATGAATTAATGAACCCTGAGAGCACTTTGTGCATTATAAACCACTGTGCACAATGCTCTTTGGTAAATGCCACCTTCTCTGTGAAGCACTCTCCATAAATGTTCAAGTTAGGGTTAATGGCTCCTTTCTCTGTGTTTGCATAACACTTTGCTCACATCTCTCTAATAGCAATTAGCCCATTTGCCTCTTATTATAGCTTCTGAACTCCTTTGAAGTAGAGAGAATGTTTTAAAGACAATAGTAAACAACAATAGCTGTCACTTATCAAATCTCTATGTCCCAGGCATTGTGCTGGGCACTTCACGGTCATTCTCATTTAATCCTTATTTGATGGAATTAAGAGATAGGGTCATGTTTTCTGTTTTACAGATGAGGATGCTGACACTCAGAGATGTTTAGACACTTGTTCTACGTCACACAGCCCCCAAGGCAGGGTTATAAAACCTGTGCTTTTTCTACAAGGTAGAATTGTTTCCAGGGACCTTCAAGATACAGTAGTTAGCAGGCAGTCTACAAAACCCTGGCGACCCATCTGAGGCTCTTACCGAGGTGAGCAGCTTGGTCAGCACAAGGCCTTCATGGCTCCAGACACTAACACATTCCTCACCCATTCTAGGGCTCAGGGTGGCATTTCCAGCCCCCTCCTCTGAGCAGGATATGGGTGGCTGGCTGGAGGGTAGGATTCCTGGAACAGCACTAAAATATAGGCAGGTTCCTGCAGTCCTTTCTGTGGTCACCCTGGCTGTGATAAGGACCAGTTGTCCTGCAGAAGATCCTGTGAAAGGCGCAGAAGAGAAAATGGAAGAAAATGAGAGGTGACGCGGGAGCCTCTGTCTTCACGCTTCTTTTCTTGTATTTTCTTTTTTTTTTTTGAGGCGGATTCTCGCTCTATCACCCAGGCTGGAGTGCAGTGGCGCAATCTCGGCTCACTGCAAGCTCCGCCTCCCGGGTTCACGCCATTCTCCTGCCTCAGTCTCCCGAGTAGCTGGGACTACAGGTGCCCACCACCAGGCCCGGCTAATTTTTTGTATTTTTAGTAGAGACGGGGTTTCACTGTGGTAGCCAGGATGGTCTTGATCTCCTGACCTCGTGATCCGCCCGCCTTGGCCTCCCAAAGTGCTGGGATTACAGGCGTGAGCCACCGTGCCCGGCCCTTTTCTTGTATTTTCTTTCTTTCTTTATTTTTTTGAGATGGGGTCTCACTTTGTCGTGCAGGTTGGAGTGCAGTGGCACGATCCCAGCTCACGGGAGCCTCAACCTCCTAGGCTCAAGTGATCCTCCCACCTCAGTCTCCTGAGTAGGCAGGGCTACAAGCGTGTGCCACCTACCTGGCTAATTTTAAAAAATTTTTTTGTAGAAACAGGGTATCACTGTATTGCCCGGGCTGGACTCAAACTCCTGGGCTCAAGCCATCCTGCTACCCTGACCTCCCAAAATGTTGGGATTCCAGGCGTGAACCACCACGCCTGACCCTAGTCATTTTTTAAGGCTTTCTATAATACCAGGTGTTTTGGCATTGATTCTATTCAATAAAGTATTCCATATACCATTATTTATATCACTGAGAAATGAAAATAACTTTGTATCAATATAAACACAAATTAAGTTGTAATTTAAATTAACTTAAATTACAATCAATACAACAACCATACCAATACTCGCAAGGCTGCAGTGAAATGGGCAGATACACATTGCCCATGTCGGTTTGCATAAACTAGTTCATTCTTTTTAAGAAAGCAGTTTCTCACTTGGTACCAAAATCCATTAAAAGGTTCTCACCCTGTTTTAAATTAGTGGGGAAAGGATGGCCTCAGTAAATGGCCTTGGGAAAATTTCCATGTAGAAAAAAACATAGCGTCAAACTGTTATCTTATAAAATAAAGTTCAGATGTATTAAAGAACTATACAAACTAAAAAAAAACATTTAAAGAAAATACAGAATATTTTATTTTATTATTTTTGAGACAGAGTTTCACTCTTGTTGCCCAGGCTGGAGTGCAGTGGTGCAATCTCGGCTCACTGCAACCTCCACCTCCTAGGTTTAAGCAATTCTCCTGCCTCAGCCTTGCGAGTAGCTGGGATTACAGGCGCCCACCACCATGCCTGGCTAATTTTTTGTATTTTTAGTAGAGACGGGGTTTCATCATGTTGGCCAGGCCAGTCTTGAACTCCTGACCTCAGCTGATCCACCTGCCTCAGCCTTCCAAAGGCTGGGATTATAGGAATGAGCCACCACGCCTGGCCAGAATATTTTCTAATTTTAAAATGAGGACGGGCTTCCTATGAAAGACACAAAACCTAAAAGTCTTAATAAAGGACAAGAGTGATAAACCTAACCTCATAAAAATTAAAGACTTCTATGCAATGAAAGATAAGTTAAAAAAAAGTAACATATTGAAAATACCTATAATATATTTAAATGACAAAAGGTTTACTATCTAGAATAAAGACCTACAAATCAAGAAGAAAAAGACAAATAACTGAAAAGAAAAACGAACAAAGGAAACAAACAGGTAATTCACAGGCAACATGAAAACAGACAATAAACCATAAGAGGCTCAACCTTACTAGCAATCAAGAGAAAGTAAATAAAACAATTGGGTAATAGGCCAGACCCGGTAGCTCATGCCTGTAATCCCAGCACTTTGGGAGGTGAGGCAGGAGGATCACTTGAGCCCAGTAGTTTGACACTAGCCTGGGCAACATAGTGAGACCACATCTCTATAAAAAATACAAAAATTGGCCAGACGCAGTGGCTCACACCTGTAATCCCAGCACTTTGGGAGGCCAACGCGGGCGGATCATGAGGTCAGGAGTTCAAGACCAGCCTGGCCAACATGGTGAAACCCCATCTCTACTAAAAATACAAAAATTAACTGGGCATGGTGCCACATGCCTGTAATCCCAGCTACTTGGGAGACTGAGGCAGAAGAATCTCCTGAAACTGGGAGGCAGAGGTTCAGTGAGCTGAGATCGCATCACTGCCCTCCAGTCTGGGTGACAGAGCAAGACTCCTTGGGCTGGGGGGCGGGAATTAGGTGGGCGTGATGGCGAGCACCTGTAATCCCAGCTACTCAGGAGGCTGAGGCAGGAGAATGTTTACTGCAAGCCCTGCCTCCCAGGGATAAGCAATCCTCCCACCTTAGCCTCCCGAGTAGCTGGGACCACAGGTGTGCACCACCACACCCGGCTTTTTTTTTTTTTTTTGTATTTTTAGTAGAGACAGAGTCTTGCCATTTTGTCCAGGCTGGTCTCGAACACCTGCGCTCAAGCAATCTGCCTGCCTTGGCCTCCCAAAGTGCTGGGATTACAGGCATAAGCCACCACATCCGGCCCTAACTGTACACTTTCAATGGGTGAATTGTATGGTACATGAATCATATCTCAATAAAACTATTATATATCTATTTAAAAGTAAAAAGAATGGGAAAGAATTGTCCCAAGTCTGCATATATCGGACACATTCCTTATTTTTGTTAACATACATGTACACCTGGACATGCAGAGACCCACTCCCCCGACACATATATACTCACAGGAGAATCTTAGAATGATAGTGTTGTAAAGGACCTCAGAAGTCAGAAAATACCACCCTCTTCCATCCCTCTTTATCTTAGCATATTTTAGATAAGGCCAAATGTCACACAGGGATTATTGGCATCCACTGACATTTTCACATTCTCCCTATCGCTTGTCATTTTCCCAGAAGACTATAGCTCTTTGGAAATTGATGGTTTCTAATTTTTTTCTGCATCTTTTGTGGCATACAGAACTATGCTAAGGAAAAAGGGGCCTCTAGGAGGAGGTGGCTAAAGGATGAGAACACATTAGGTCAAACCTAGCCCATTTCATCCTACCTCCAAGGATAGACTCAAAGAACATCAGAACTGGCAGAGGAAGAAAGCATTCATAGAAAACCTACCCTGTCGGCAGCATGTTCACTGAAAGCCCTAATCACAGAAGTGACTAAAGTCCAGGGATGTGCCCAAGGTCATCATTGGTGAGGTCAGAGGCAGGGCCCAGCCCTGAGTGTTCTGATACCCGACCCCACAGTCCTCTGTGATCTCACCTTACTTTTTTTTTTGGCGCAGGGTGGTGGGGGGGGGGGCGCGGGGCGGGACAGAGTCTCTGTTGCCCAGGCTAGAGTGCAGTGGTGTGATCTCTGCTTATTGCAACCTCCGCCTCCCAGGTTCAAGCGATTCTCCTGCCTCAGCCTCCCAAGTAGCTGGGACTACAGGCACCTGCCACCACACCTGGCTACTTTTTGTATTTTTGTTTGTTTGTTTGTTTGAGACGGAGTCTTGCTCTGTCTCCCAGGCTGGAGTGCAGTGGCACGATCTTGGCTCACTGCAACCTCCACCTCCCGGGTTCAAGCAATTCTCCTGCCTCAGCCTCCCAAGTAGCTGGAACTACAAGCTTGCACCACCAAGCCTGGCTAATTTTTTTTTTTGAGACCGAGTTTTGCTCTGTTGCCCAGGCTGGAGTGCAGTGGTACGATCTCGGCTCACTGCAACCTCCGCCTCCTGGCTTCAAGTGATTCTCCTGCCTCAGCCTCCTGAGTAGCTGGGATTACAAGCACGTGCAACCATGCCCGGCTAATTTTTGTTTTTTTAGTAGAGATGGGGTTTCACCATGTTGGTCAGGCTGGACTCAAACTCCTGACCTCATGATCTGCCCGCCTCAGCCTCCCAAACTGCTGGGATTACCGCTGTGAGCCACCGCAACCAGAGCACCAGGTTAATTTTTGTATTTCTAGTAGAGACGGGGTTTCACCATGTTGGCCAGGCTGGTCTCGAACTCCTAACCTCGTGATCTGCCCTTCTCGGACTCCCAAAGTGCTGGGATTAGAGGTATGAGCCACCGCACCTGATTTTTTTTTTTTTTTTTTTTTTTGAGACAGAGTCTTGCTCTGTCACCCAGGCTGGAGTGCAATGGTGCGATCTCGGTTCACTGCAACCTCCATCTCCTGGGTTCAAGCGATTCTCCTTCCTCAGCCTCCCGAGTAGTTGGGATTAGAGGCGCCTGCCACCATGCCTGGCTAATTTTTGTATTTTTAGTAGAGATGGTGTTTCATCATGTTGGCCAGGCTGGTCTTGAACTCCTGACCTCAAATGATCCACCTACCTTAGCCTCCCAAAGTGTTGGGATTACAGGCGTGAGCCACCACACCCAGCCTCTGATCTCACCTTTCAATCCCATCTGACTTCCCAGGACTGTGGCCTGGAATGTCCGGGTCTTGTTCCTGTCTGGACCGTCTCTGAAGTTCAAGGTGGTCAGCAAGCCCACGACGTGAGACCCTCGCCACTTCCCTGTGACTGTCCCATTCCTGGGACACAGGGTCAGCTGGCCAAAAGATCTCAAAAAAGAGACCCAGTCCTGTGAGCAAAAGAAGGGTGGGAGACGGGTGAGATGAGATTAGCAGCAAAAGCCTGTCTAGGTTGGAAGGAAGAGCGGGTACGGGGGTGGGGAACTTACCTGCGGGATGTCAGGGCTGCGCAGGCCAGTCCTGTGGGTGAGGAGGAAGCTGCCAAGGCCCAGGCCAGAGAGGCCAAGGAGCAGCAGGATCAAAGTGGCACAGACCAGAGGTGGGTGGTGGGCCAGACACAGGTGCAGGTTGTGCCCTGCCTGGCAGTTGCCCATGGGGAGCAGAGGGGGCTGAGCCTCCGGGGAGAGCCTGCTGGAAGACAGGGAGGGAGAATGGGACAAGAGCACCTCTTTTACGCAAAGAGAAAAGAAAGCTCAGAGAAGACAAAGGACTTCCCAAGGCCACACAGTAAGTGGCAGAGCCAGAACAAGAATCCAAGGTTCCCGACTCCAAAAGTTCAACTCCCTGCACTGCTGGATAAATATTTGCTGCATTTCATTTCTGAAGTAATCTAAGTGGAGGCAGAGCAGTGTACTCCATGCTGGAAGAAGGAAACTGAAAGGGAGACTTCTCAGCTGGAGAAACAGGAAGCACTGTTCTGGGGCGAGGGTTTGGCTGAGGAATAGTTCCAGCCAGAGCCCAGACAAGGGAAGACTCTGGAGAAGAACTCCACTGTGCAGCTAAACGGCTAGATCTGAATCCCTTTCTGTTATTCACTGACTCTGTGAGCTTAAGAATCCATGAAATGGGAGTTCTGAGAACACCAAGTAATAAGGATTAAACGTGGCGGATGAAGCAGTCTGCGTGGTATTTGGCCATGCAGGAATTCAACAAATGTCCACTTCCTTTCTCTTTCTCGTACAGATCCTCAAAACCGGGTAAGGCGAGGCAAAAAATACTGTGAGGGAAACTGAGGCTCGTGGACTTTAACACAGGAGGGGTAGGGCCAAGATCTGAACCCCGCCTCCTGCTTCCAAGTGGGGTGCTCCTTCCCACGCAAGGTGCGACGGCCTGATGGAAAAGAACTTCTGGAAGGCGAAGAGATAAACAGGGGTCGGGGGGAAAAGAAGGGAGCCACGGAAATGTAGGTGTCACAAATGCTCAGCCCTGCCCCGCCTCCCGTCCGGCTGGAAGGGGGTTAAAGGGAGGGGAGGGCAGAGTCTGAGGGTCCGCGGCCGCTGGTGCACCTGAGCACCCCCTCCCCGGAAAGCCCCCGCCCCGAACGATTGCAACACCCTCGTCCCCTCCCGGTCTCGCGCGTCGGATCCGCCAGCCGCTCGCTCTTACCCCTCGGGGCCGGGCGGATGCCGGCGCCCCCCGCGACGTCACGAGCGGGGCCGCGAGGGGGCGGGGTCCGTGCTCTGCGCTTCCGTCCCCGACCCTCCTCCTCGCGCGGCCCCGCCCCGCGGCCGGGTCCGCATGCGCAGTGGCCACGCGGGCGCCAGCCTCGCCCCTCACCGCCAGGGTGGGGGCGTACCAAAGGGACACCCAAGGAAGGAGCCACCAGAAAGGAAAACCTCCGTGGGAGGGGTGGAAACGGGAGCGAGGCCAGGGAGCAAGTGCGAGAAACGTCGCAGAACCCGTAGGCTCCCTCCAGAGAGACTGGCAAGAACTGCCCCAGAAGCTTGTCGCGGGCATTTTTGGGCTGTGCGTCCCCTACCCGCGCCAATAGCACAGACCAGCCGCGCCCGGGTTCCCGGTGAGGACTCGGCATCCGCTCAGAGTGGCAGGGCTGCCACTTGAGGACTCTGTCCACTGGGGCTGGGAGTGGTGTTTTGGACTCCGCTCTTCTGTGCACCCCGATCTGCACCTTTCTCGTGGACCCTGACTTTTAGTGACTCCTTAATGTATAGGATGCTGGAGCTGAAGAGTTGCTCAGTAGAGAGCATCTCAGTTCACTTCTGCCCAAGTTTTGGAGGTGAGAACATCTGACTGGAGGTAGCATGACACATGGAGCCAGGAACTTTGGGTTCAAATCCTGACTGTCCGTACCCTCGCATAAGCCATAGCCGCGCTCTCAGGGGACTAAGCTTACCCCTCTACTAAAGAGGATCATCCTATCTATCTCACCGGTTGGATCAGAAGCTTAAAGGGTAAAATGTGGGAAAACATGGGCCCAGTGCCCACTAAGCACACAGGACAGATGCTACTTGAAACGGAATCTATTTAATTCGACTGTGGCTTCCTTAAGGCAGAGGCCATGTCGTTTGTATCAACAGCCACAAAAGTTTGTGGCACAAAACCTTCGCATATACAAATGATTTTTTTTTTTTTTTGAGACGGGGTCTCAGTCTGTCGCCAGGCTGGAGTGTAGTGGCGCGATCTCGACTCACTGCAACCTCCGCCTCCCGGATTCAAGCGATTCTTCTGCCTCAGCCTTCCGAGTAGCTGGGACTACAGGCGCGCGCCACCACGCCCAGCTAATTTTTGTATTTTTAGTAGAGACGAGGTTTCACCATGTTGGCCGGGATGGTCTTGATCTCTTGACTTCGTGGTCTGCCCGCATCGGCCCCCCAAAGTGCTGGGATTACAAGCGTGAACCACCACACCCGGCCGATTTTTTTTTTTTTTTTTGACAGAACCTTGCTCTGTCATCGCCCAGGCTGGAGTTCAGTGGCACAATCAAAGCTCGCTGCAGTCTGGACGTCTTGGGCTCAAGAGATCCTCCCGCCTTAGCCTCCTGGGTAGTTGAGACAGCCGGTAGTCACGTGCCACCCACCATGCCCAGCTAACTTTTGCATTGTGTGTAGAGACGGGGTTTTGCCATTTGCCATGTTGCCCAGGCATGTCTCGAACTCCTGACCTCAAGCAGTCCTCTCGCCTCGGCCTCCCAAAGTGCTGGGATTACAGGCGTGAGCCACTGTGCCCTGACTAGTCAAATGATTTTTGACAAGGGTGCTGTGGGCGTTCAGTAGAGAAAAAAGTCTTTTCTGTGCATCGAAGGACACAACAGGCTGGGCATGGTGGCTCAAGCCTGTAATCCTAGCACTTTGGGAGGCCGAGGCGGGTGGATCACCTGAGGTCAGGAGTTTGAGACCAGCCTGGCCAACATGGTGAAACCCCGTCTCTACTAAAAGTACAAAATTAGCCAGGCATGGTGCCGGGCGCCTATAATCCCAGCTACTCCAGAGGCTAAGGCTGGAGAATCGCTTGAACCTGGGGAGTGGAGGTTGCAGTGAGCTGAGATTGCACCACTTCACTCCAGCCTGGGCAAAAGATCAAAACTCTGCCCCACAAAAAACAAAAACAAAAAAAGGAAAGGACAGTGAAAAGGCAACCAACAGAATGAGAGGAAATATCAAATCATATATCTTATAAGGAGTTAATATCTATAATATATAAAGAACTCCTGCAACTCAACAACAGCCCAATCTCAGCTCACCTCAACCTCTGCCTCTCAGGCTCAAGGGATTCTCCTGCCTCAGCCTCCCGAGTAACTGAGATTACAGGCGCATGCCACTATCACCTGGCTAATTTTTGTACTTATTAGTAGAGACAGGGTTTCACCATATTGGCCAGGCTGATCTCAAACTCCTGACCTCAAATGATCCACCCGCCTTGGCCTCCCAAAGTACTGGGATTAT
The DNA here is from genome assembly GCF_029289425.2 of Pan paniscus. Classification (NCBI taxonomy): domain Eukaryota; kingdom Metazoa; phylum Chordata; class Mammalia; order Primates; family Hominidae; genus Pan; species Pan paniscus. The sequence goes on along the minus strand of NC_073267.2, from coordinate 30,709,605 downwards.
AGGCGTGAGCCACCGCACCCAGCCTAATTTTTTGTATTTTTAGTAGAGATGGGGTTTCATCATGTTGGCCAGGCTGGTCTCAAATTCCTGACCTCAGGTGATCCACCCGCCTCAGACTCCCGAAGTGCTGGGATTACAGGTGTGAACCACCGCACCAGCCAAGTATACCAACATTTTGACTTAATCCACTCAACAAGCCCTCAAAGTGGATGTTATTCTGGAAAGCTGGCCCTTAGCTTAAGTCAGGGGTCCCCAACCCCTGGGCCGTGGGGCCAGTACCAGTCCGTGACCTGTTAGGAACTGAGCCCCACAGCAGGAAGTGAATGGCTGGTGAGAGAAGCTTCATCTGTATTTACAGCTACTCCCCATTGCCTGCATTACCGCCTCAGCTCTGCTTCCTGTCAGATCAGTAGCGGCATTAGATTATCATAGGAGCATGAATCCTATTGTGAACTGCGCATGCGAGGGATCTAGGTTGCTCCTTATGAGAATCTAATGCCTGATGATCTCTCACTGTCTCCCATCAACATCAGATGGGACTATCTAGTTGCAGGAAAACAAACTCAGGGATCCCACTGATTCTACTTTATGATGAGTTGTATAATTATTTTATTATACCTTATAATGTAATAATAATAGAAATAAGGTGCAAAATAAATGTAATGTGCTTGAATCATCCCGAAACCATTGCTCCCCTGGTGGAAAAATTGTCTTCCATGAAGCTGGTCCCCAGTGCCAAAAAGGTTGGGGACTGCTGGTTTAATTTAACCAAGGTCATACATACATTAGGTGGCAGAAGTTGGGTTATGATTTAAGCCTGACCACAGCATGGCATGTGGGAATGAGAAAGCCCTGTTGAGGCTCGTTCATTCAATAAGCATCTGTTGGCTGCCAGGCTGTGTATTCTGTGGGCTGGGAATATAGTGGTGGACAAAGTATTCATGATCTCTGGCCTCCTGGAACTACAATCTGGTATGTTCAGGCTGGGCACAGTGGCTCATGCCTGTAACCCCAGCACTTTGGGAGGCCGAGGCGGGAGGATCACCTGAGGTTGGGAGTTCAAGACTAGTCTGACCAACATGGAGAAACCCCATCTCTACTAAAAATACAAAATTATTTGGGTGTGGTGGCATATGCCTGTAATCTCAGCTACTTGGGAGGCTGAGGCAGGAGAATCGCTTGAACCCAAGAGGCAGAGGTTGCAGTGAGCCGAGATCACGCCATTGCACTCCAGCCTGGACAACAAGAGCGAAACTCCATCTCAAAAAAAAAAAAAGCAACAGGAAAAGTGCATGTTTGCCTAAACCTTTTTTCTTCTTCTTCTTTTTTTTTTTTGGAGGCAGAGTTTCACTCTGGTTACCCAGGCTGGAGTGCAGTGGTGCGATCTCAGCTCACGGCAACCTCTGCCTCCTGAGTTCAAACAATTGTCCTGCCTCAGCCTCCCTAGTAGCTGGGACTACAGGCGTGCGTCACCAGGCCCAGCTAATTTTTTTGTATTTTTAGTAGAGACAGGGTTTTGCCATGTCGTCCAGGCTGGTCTCGAACTCCTGACCTCAAGTGATCCATCCACCTTAAGCTTCCCAAAGTGCTGGGATTACAGGTGTGAGCCAGTGAGCCCCACCTTTTTTTTGTTTCTTTTTTATTGAGACAGGGTCTTGGTCTGTCACCCAGGCTGGAGGGCAGTGGCGCAATCTTGACTCAGTGCAACCTCCCTCCTCACCATGCTCAAGCAATCCTCCCACTTCATCCGCCCAAGTAGCTGGGACCACAAGTGTGCACCACCATGCCAAGCTATTTTTTTTTCTTTCTTTTTGTATTTTTAGTAGAGACGGGGTCTCACCATGTTGTGCAGTCTGGTCTCGAACTCCTGAGCTCAAGCTGTCTACCCGCCTCAGACTCCCAAAGTGCTGGGATTACAGGTGTGAGCCACCCTGCCCGGCCCCATCTAGACTTTTTTTTTTTTTGAGATGGAGTCTTGCTCTGTCGCCCAGACTGGAGTGAAGTGGTGTGATCTCGGCTCGCTGCAACCTCCAACTCCTGGGTTCAAGTGATTCTCCTGCCTCAGTCTCCTGAGTAGCTGGGATTACAGAGGCATGCCACTGTCCCTGGCTAATTTTTGTATTTTTAGTAGAGATGGGGTTTCACCATGTTGGCCAGGCTGGTCTCAAACTCCTGACCTCAAGTGATCCACCCGCCTTGGCCTCCCTAAGTGCTAGGATTACAGGTGTGACACATCGTGACTGGCCAAAAAAAATTTTTTTTTTGAGACGGAGTCTCGCTCTGTTGCCCAGGCTGGAGTGCGGTGGCATGATCTCTGCTCACTGTAAGCTCCACCTCCCGGGTTCACACCATTCTCCTGCCTCAGTCTCCCAAGTAGCTGGGACTACAGGTGCCCGCCACCACACCCAGCTAATTTTTTGTATTTTTTAGTAGAGACAGGGTTTCACCGTGTTAGCCAAGGTGGTCTCGATCTCCTGACCTCGTGATCTGCCCGCCTCGGCCTCCCAAAGTGCTGGGATTACAGGCGTGAGCCACCGCGCCCGGCTTTTTTTTTTTTTTTTTTAAGGTGGAGTTTCACTCTTGTAGCCCAGGCTGGAGTGCAATGGCGCAATCTCGGCTCACTGCCACCTCCACCTCCCGGGTTCAAGCGATTCTCCCACCTCAGCCTCCTGCTGGGACTGCAGGTGCCTGCCACCACGCCCGGCTAATTTTTGTATTTTCAGTAGAGACGGGGTTTCACCATCTTGGCCAGGTTGGTCTCGAATTCCTGACCTCTTAATCCCTCTTCGGCCTCCCAAAGTGCTGGGATTGCAGGCATGAACCACCGCACCCAGCCCCCAAAAATTTTTAAGTTAGCTGGATGCCCAGCCACTCTGTAGTCCCAGCCTGTAGTCCCAGTACCTGTAGTCCCAGCCACTCTGGAGGCTAAGGCAGAAGGATCACTTGAGCTGCAGTGAACCGAGATTGCCACTGCACTTCAGCCTAGGTAACAGAGTAAGACCCTGTCTCTAAAATAAATACATAAACAAATAAATATTACTTTATTAAATCATGTCAATAACAAAACAAATTATTATCCCTATTTTATGGATGAGAAAACCAAGACTTAGCAATGTTAGCAAACTTGCCCATGGTCTGCAGCTAGCCCACCAGCTACATGTCCCACACAGGAAAGAACAATGAAAATATAGAAAAAAAATAGAATAATATGATTGCCTGGAATAAGAAATATTTATTCCAAAATAGAATTTAAAAATAGGATAATATGATTACCTGGAATAAGAGATACTTTCTGAAGCAAGACACACAAATATAGAAACCATAAATGAAGAAGGTTGATAAATTTAATTGTTTAAAATTTAAAACTTCTGTATGATAAGATCCCACGTGAGTGAGAAGTGGGAGAAAATCACTGCAGTATATATAAACCGTCAAGGGATTAGAAGTTGCTAACATTTTTTGTTTTGTTTTGTTTTGAGATGGAGTCTCGCTCCGTCACCTAGGCTGGAGTGCAGTGGGTCCATCTCAGTTGACTGCAACCTCCAGCTCCCAGGTTCAAGCGATTCTCCTGCCTCAACCTCCTAAGTAGCTGGGATTACAGGCGCTTGCCACCACACCCAGCTAATTTCTTTTGTATTTTTAGTAGAAATGGGGTTTCACCATGTTGCTAGGCTGGTCTCGTACTTCTGACTACAAGTGATCCACCCACCTCGGCTTCCCAAAGTGCTGGGATCACAGGCGTGAGCCACCACGCCCAGCCTGTTTTGTTTTTTACGAAGGTAAAATTTACATAGAGTGAAATGCACAGATCTTAAAGTATAAAATTTCATGAGTTTTGACAAATGTAATGCCTATCTAAACACCCCAATCAAGACATAAAACACTTCTGGCTCCAAGAACTTCCTTCCCTTCCTTTTCTAGTCAGTCCCCACTGCCCGTGTCCATAGGCAACTACTATCCTGATTCCGTAACCAAAAGTAGTTATTTTTTTCTTTAAAATGCCCAGATTCACTTAATAGACTGTAAGTGTTGTTAGAAGAGGATCTGCCTGATTTTTTTCTTAGTATTTGTGTGTGTGTGTGTGGTAAACAACATATATAATATAAAACTTGCCATTTTAGCTTTTTTTTTTTTTTTTTGAGACAGAATCTCGCTCTGTTGCCCAGGCTGGAATGCAATGGTGCAATCTTGGCTCACTGCAACCTCCACTTCCTGAGTTCAAGTGATTCTCCTGCCTCAGCCTCCCAAGTAACTGGGATTACAGGTGTCTGTCACTACACCTGGCTAATTTTTTGTATTTTTAGTAGAGACGAGGTTTCACCGTATTGGCCAGGCTGGTCTTGAACTCCTGACCTCAGGTGATCCACCCACCTTGGCCTCCGGAAACGCTGGGATTACAGACATGAGCCACTGCACCTGGCCATTTTAGCTATTTTTAAGTGCACAGTTCAGTGGTATTAATTATATTCACAATTTTGTGCAACTGTCACTACTATTTCCAAAACTTTTTCATCACTCCAAACAGAAATTCTGTAACATTAAGCAATAACTTTCTTTTTTTTATGGGAAAAAAATGGATGATTTATTATATAAAAGTATGATTGGCAGAATACAGAAAAACTGTTGTTTTTTTTTACCTTTACGTGTTTATTACAAACACCAAACAAGGTGTAACAATTGGAAGAACGAATTTCAAACTACCCAAAATTATTCATTTGGTGAAATTATTCAAGTCACGAATGCTAAGTAAATAGATGCACTTCAAAATATGCAAAGTGTGGCTGGGTGCAGTGGCTCACACCTGTAATCCCAGCACTTTGGGAGGCCGAGGCAGCCAGACCACCTGAGGTCAGGAGTTTGAGAGAAGCCTGGCCAACATGGTGAAACCCCGTCTCTACTAAAAATACAAAAATTAGCCATGCATGATGGCAGGCGCCTATAATACCAGTTACTTGGGAGGCTGAGGCAAGAGAATCACTTGAACCTGGGAGGCAGATGTTGCAGTGAGCTGAGATCAAGCCACTGCACTCCAGCCTGGGCGACAGAGCAAGACTCTGTCTTAAAAAAAAGAAAAAAATCAATGTAATACACCACATTAATAGAATGAACCGGGGAGAAAACACATGGTCATCTCAATTGATGCAGAAAAGGCTTTGAAAAAATGAACACCCTTTCATGATTTTATTTATTTATTTATTTATTTATTTTGAGACGGAGTTTCACTCTTGTTGCCCAGGCTGGAGTGCAATGGCGTGATCTCGGCTCACCACAGCCTCTGCCTCCCAGGTTCAAACAATTCTCCTGCCTCAGCCTCTGGAGTAGCTGGGATTATAGGGAAGCGCCACCACACCCGGCTAATTTTTTTGTATTTCAGTAGAGATGGGGTTTCTCCATGTTGGTCAGGCTGGTCTCGAACTTCTGACGTTAGGTGATCTGCCTGCCTCGGCCTCCCAAAGTGCTGGGATTACAGGCGTGAGTGAGCCACTGCGCCCAGCCAAACCCCTTTCATGATTAAAACACTCAATAAACTAGAAATAGACAGGAATGTCCTCAAAATGATAAAGGCCGTAAACCACAGCTAACATCATACTCTACAGGGAAAGACTAAAAGCTTGTACCCTCAGACCAGGAACAAGACAAGGATGCCTGCTCTCACCACTTCTATTCAACAAAGTACTAGAAGTTCTAGGCAAAGCAATTCGCCAAGAAGAAACAAAAGACTTCCACATTGGAAAGGAAGAAGTAAAAGGATCTCTTTTCACAGATTATATAATTATATATAGAAAAATCATAAGAAATCCACACAAAAATTTTAGAAGTAAGTTCAGCAAAGTTGCAGGACATAAAATCAACTCAGATTTTATACACTTGCAGCAAACAATTTGAAAAGGAAATTTAGATAATAACTTCCTTTGCAATAGCATCAAAATAATAAAATACTTAGAAATTTAACCAAGGAGCTCAAAGATTTGTACACTGAAAATTACAATATACTGCTGAAATAAATTAAAGAAGACCCCCAAAAGAGAAAACATCCCACATTCATGGATTGAAGGACTTAATAGTGTTAAGATGGCAATACTACCCAAAGCGATCTGCAGTTTCAATGCAAATTCCTAACAAATCATATCAAATCCCTATGATGTTTTTTTTTGTTGTTTTTTGTTTTTTTTTTTTGAGACGGAGTCTCGCTCTGTCGCCCAGGCTGGAGTGCAGTGGAACAGAAACACCCATTCATACAGAATCTCAAGGGACCCTGAATACCAAAATGGTCTTGAAAAAAAGTTGAAGGACTCAATTTTCTGATTTTAAAACTTACTACAAAGCTATCATAATCAAAACAGTGTAGGGGCTGGGTGCAGTGGCTCACGCCTGTAATCCCAGCACTTTGGGAGGCCAAGGTGGGTGGATCACCTGAGGTCAGGAGTTGGAGACCAGCCTGGTCAACATGGCAAAACCCCATCTCTACTAAAAATACAAAAATTAGCTGGGTGGCGAGTGCTTATAATCCCAGCTACTCGGTAGGCTGAGGCAGGAGAATCGCTTGAACCCCGGAGGCGGAGGTTGCAGTGAGACAAGATTTCGCCACTGCACTCCAGCCTGGGGGATAGAGCTAGACTCTGTCTCAAACAAACAAACAACCAAACAAAAACTGTAGGGGGCCCAAGCGTGGTGGCTCATGCCTGTAATCCCAGCACTTTGGGAGGCTGAGGCGGGAGGATCGCTTGAGGCCAGGAGTTCAATACCATCCTGGGCAACATGGTGAGACCCCGTCTAAAAATACAAAAATTTAGCCGGAGTGGGGGCAAGCGCCTGTAATCCCAGGTACTCAGGAGGCTGAGGCACGAGAATTGCTTGAACCTGGGAGACAGAGGTTGTAGTGAGCCCAGATTTGGCCACTGCACTCCGGCCTAGGTGATAGAGTGAATGTCAAAAACAAACAAACAAAACACAATGTAGTGGGAGGTCAGAGCAAGATGGCAGAATAGAAGCCTCCTCAGAACCATCATAAGAACCAAAAATCAGGTGAGTGGTCACAGTAGCTGATTTTAACTTCATATCACTGAAAGAGGCACTGAAGAGGGTAGGAAAGACAGCCTTTTTTTTTTTTTTTTTTTTTGAGATGAAGTCTCCCTCTGTCTGTTGCCTAGGCTGGAGTGCAATGGTGCAGTCTCGGCTCACAGAAACCTCTGCCTCCCGGGTTCAAGCGATTCTCCTGCCTCAGCCTCCCTAGTAGCTGGGACTACAGGCATGTGCCACCACGCCCGCCGGGTTTTTGTATTTTCAGTGAGACGGGATTTCACCATGTTGGCCTGACCTCAAGTGATCCGCCTGCCTTGGCCTCCCAAAGTGTTGGGATTACAGGTGTGAGCCACCGTGCCCAGGCAGGAAAGACTGTCTTGAATCGCTGACACCACCCCTCCCCAACCCCCTAGCAGTAGCTGCATGGCACAGAGAGAAACTGTGCACTTGGAGCAGAGAGAGCACATGGACTGGGGGACTTGGCATTGAACTGAGGGACTTGCCAGTGAACTCAGTGCTGCCCTGTCACAGTGGAGAGCAAAGCCATGCTGGACTCAGCCAGTGCCTGCCCAAGGAGGGAGCATTTGTATCAGCCCAAACCAGAGGGGAATTGTCCATCCTAGTGGTCAGAACTCAAGTTGCGGCAAGCCTTGCCACTGCAGGCTAAAGTGCTCTGGGGTCCTAGGTAAATTTGAAAGGCATTTTAGGATACAAGGACTGCAACTTCTAGGCAAGTCCTAGTGCTGGGCTGGCCTTAGAGCCAGTGGACTAGGATGGCACATGACCTAGCTAGGCAGTAGTTGGGGCAGCTAAAGGAGTGCATGCACCACCCTTCCCCCGATTCCAGGCGGCATAGCTCACAGCAACGAAAGTAACTCCTTCCTCGTGTTTGAGGAGAGGAAAGCGAAGAGTAAAGATGACTTTGTCTTGCATCTTGGATACCAGATCAGCCACAATAGGATAGAGCACCAGGCAGTCATGAGGCCCTCATTCCAGGCCCTAGCTCCTGGATGACATTTTTAGACATGCGCTGGGCCAGAAGGGAGCCTGCTGTCCTGAAGGGAAGGACACAGTCCTGGAAGGGCTTATCACCTGCTGACTAAGGAGCCCTTGGTCCCTGAATAGCCAACAGCAATACCCAGGTAGTATCTGTGGACCTTGGATAAGAGTCTGAGTTGTGCTGGCTTCAGGTAGGGCCCAGCACCTTACCAGCTGTGGTGGCTCTGGTGAAAGACTACTGCCTTGAGAAAAGTGGAGAGAAAAGTAAAGGGAACTTTGTCTTGCACCTTAGATACCAGCTCGGACACAGTGGGGTAGGGTACCAAGCAGATTTTTGGGGTCCCCGAGTCCAGACCTAAGCTCTTGGACAACATTTTTGGACCTGCTGTGGGCCAGAGGGGGACCCACTGTCCTAAAGGGTGAGTCCCAGGCCTGAGAGCATTCACCACAAGTTGACTTGAAGAGGCCTTGGGCTTTAAGTGAGTGTTCAGAACTCTCTGCAGGCCAGTGGTGGTAGTGGCCACTGGGAGAGGCTCCTCTGTCCTCTGTCCATGGAAAGGGGAAGGTAGAGTGGGAGGCACTTTGTCTTGTGGTTTGAGTCCCAGCTTAGCTGCAGTAGAATAGAACACCAGGTAGATTTCTAAGGTTTTTGACTCTAATCCGTGGCTCCCAGACAGTATCTCTGGACCCTCCCAGGACCTGGGGGAACTCGCTGCCCTGAAGGGAAAGATAGAAATCAGACTGGTGGCCCCAGCTGCTGATTGTAGAGCCCTAGGGCCTTGAGTGAACATAGATGGTATTCGGGTAGTGGTTACAGTGGGCCTTGGGTGAGACCCACTGCTGTGCTGGCTTCAGGTATGACCCAGCACAGTCCTAATGGTGGTGGTCATAAGAAGGCTTGCATCACCCCACCCCTAGCTCCAGGAAGCTCAGCAAAGAGACAGAGACTCCATTTATTTGGGAGACAGTAAGGAAAGAGAACAAGAGTCTCTGCCTAGTAATCAGAGAATTCATCTGGATCTTATCTAGGACCACCAAGGTGGTACTTATATGAGTCCACAAGAACCACAGTGTTATTGGGCTTGGAGCTCAAGTCTTTTTGGATACCTGGAAAGCCTTCCCAAAAAAGATGGGCACAAACAAGCCCAGACTGCAAAGGCTACAATAAATACCTAACTCTTCAATGTGCAGACACTGATGAACATTGACAAGCATCAAGACCATCCAGGAAAACATGACCTCACCAAATGAACCAAAGAAGCCACCAGGGACTAATCCTGGAGAAACACAGATGGGACTTTTCAGACAGAGAATTCAAAAAAGACGTTTTGAGGAAACTCAAAGAAATTCACAATAACACAGAGAAGGAATTCAGAATTCTATCAATAAATTTAACAAAGAGATTGAAATAACTAAAAATAAGCAGAAATTCTAGAGTTGGAAAATGCAACTGACATACTAAAGAATGCATTAGAAGGCGTGGTGGCTCACGCCTGTAATCCCAGCACTTTGGGAAGCTGAGGTGGGTGGATCACCTGAGGTCAGAAGTTCACGACCAGCCTGGCCAGCATGGTGAAACCCCGTCTCTACTAAAAATACACACACACGCGCACACACACACACACACACACACACATGTGTATTGGTGCATGTCTGTAGTCCCAGTTACTCAGGAGGCTGAGGCAGGAGAATCGCTTGAACCTGGGAGGTGAAGTTTGCAGTAAGCTGAGATCCCGCCACTGCACTCCAGCCTGGGCGACAGAGCGAGACTCCATCTCAGAAAAACAAACAAACAAACGACAAACAAAAAAACACACAATGGAGCTCCAATTCCCATCTGGCAGCAGACTTTTCAGTGGAAACCTTACAGGCCAGGAAAGAATGGCATGACATATTGAAAGTGCTAAAAGAAAAAAAAATTACCCTATAATAGTATGTCTGGTAAAAATATTCTTCAAACATGAAGGATAAATAAAGACTTGCCCAGACAAACGAAAATGAAGGGTTTCATCAACACCAGACCTGTCCTACAAGAAATGCTAAGGGGAGTTCTTCAATCTGAAAGAAAAGGATGTTCATGAGCAATAAGAAATCATTTGAAGGTACAAAATTCACTGGTAATAGCAAGCACACAGAAAAATACAGGGTATTATAACACTGTAATTTTGGTATATAAACTACCATTATCTGTTTTTGTTTTGTTTTGTTTTGTTTTTTGAGATGGAGTTTCACTCTTGTTGCCCAGGCTGGAGTGCAATGGTGCTATCTCGACTCCCTGCAACCTCCTCCTCCCGGGTTCAAGAGATTCTCCTGCCTCAGTCTCCCGAGTAGCTGGGATTATAGGCATGTATCACCACACCCAGCTAATTTTGTATTTTTAGTAGAGACAGGATTTCTCCGTGTTGGTCAGGCTGGTCTCGAACTCCCGACTTCAGGTGATCCACCCACCTAGGCCTCCCAAAGTGCTGGGATTACAAGCATGAGCCACCGCGCCTGGCCAACTACTCTTAAGTAGAAAAGCTAAACAATGAACCAATAAAAAAACAATAACTACAACATTTCAAGGCATAGTACAATAAGACATAAAGGGAACCACATTAAAAAGCAGTGGGGGCTGGACACGGTGGCTCATGCCTGTAATCCCGGCACTTTGGGAGACTGAGGCGGGTGGATCACAAGGTCTGGAGTTCAAGACAAGCCTAACCAATATGGTGAAACTCCGTCTCTACTAAAAATACAAAAATTAGCCAGGTGTGGTGGTGTGCACCTGTAGTCCCAGCTACTCAGGAGGCTGAGACAGGAGAATCGCTTGAACCATGGAAGGCAGAGGTTGCAGTGAGCTGAGATCGCGCCACTGCACTCCATCCTGGGCGACAGAGCGAGACTCCATCTCAAAAAAAAAAAAAAGCAAGGGGGGAGGAAGTTAAAGTGTAGAGTTTTTATTATTTTTTTTTTCATTTTGCTTGTTTGTTTGTTTATGCAACCAGTGTTAAGTTGTCATCAGTTTGCCGGGCGTGGTGGCTCACGCCTGTAATCCCAGCACTTTGGGAGGCCGAGGCGGGTGGATCACGAGGTCAGGAGATCGAGATCATCCTGGCTAACACAGTGAAACCCCGTCACTACTAAAAATACAAAAAATTAGTTGGGCACGGTGGCGGGTGCCTGTAGTCCCAGCTACTCGGGAGGCTGAGGCAGGAGAATGGCACGAACCCGGGAGGCGGAGCTTGCAGTGAGCCAAGATCGTGCCACTGCACTCCAGCCTGGGTGACAGAGTGAGACTCCGTCTCAAAAAAAAAAAAAGTTGTCATCAGTTATCAGTTTAAAATAATGGGTAATAAGATAGTATTTGGCTGGGCATGGTAGCTCATGCCTATAATCCCAATACTTTGATAGGCTAAGGCAGGAAGATCACTTTAACCCAGGAGTTCACAATGTTACTCATTTTGCCTGGGTAAATGGTAAAATGTTGACTCTACAATAAAAAAAATTAGCTGGGTGTGGTGGCATGTACCTGTAGTCCCAGCTCCTGGGGAGGCTGAGGCAGGAGAATCACTTGAACTCAGGAGGCAGGTGCTGCAGTGAGCTGAGATTGTGCCATTGCCCTCTAGCCTAGGTGACAGAGCAAGACTCCACCTCAAAAAAAAAAAAAAAGATCATCATGACGAAGTGGAATTTCTCCCAGGGATGCAAGGATGGTTCAACATACACAAATCAATTAATGTGGTACATCATATCAACAAAACGAAAGACAAAAACCATATGATCATTTCAATTGATGCTGAAAAAGCATTTGATAAAATTCAACACTACTTCATAATAAAAACCCTCAAAAAACTGGGTATAGAAGAAACATACCTCAACATTATAAAAACCATATATGACAGACCCACAGCTAGTATCATACTGAATGAGGAAAACCCGAAAGACTTTCCTCTAAGATCTGGAACATGACAAGGATGCCCACTTTCACCACTGTTATTCAGCATAGTACTGGAAGACCTAGCTAGAACAATTAGACAAGAGAAAGAAACAAAGGGCATCCAAATTGGAAAGGAAGAAGTAAAAATTATTCTTGTTTGCAGATGATAAGATCTTATATTTAGAAAAAACATAGACTCCACTAAAAAACTATCAGAACTAATAAACAGGGGGCAGTCATGCCAAGCACCTTAATTCATTTTAATGGTGGAAATAATGGACACATATGCTTAGGGAGTTCAAGTCATCTCACTTATGACATATAGACAGAATGAAAAACTATTTTTTTTAGCAATATGATTCTTCTTCTTTTTTTTTTTTTTTTTTTTTGAGACAGAGTCTTGCTCTGTTGCCCAGGCTGGAGTACAGTGGTGCCATCTTGGCTCACTGCAACCTCTGCTTCCCAGGTTCAAGCGATTCTCCTGCCTCAGCTTCCTGAGTAGCTGGGACTACAGGCATGTACCACCATGCCTGGCTAATTTTTGTATTTTTAGTAGAGACGGGTTTCCCTATGTTGGTCAGGCTGGTCTCGAACTCCTGATCTCATGATCTGCCCGCCTCGGCCTCCCAAAGTGCTGGGATTACAGGCATGAGCCACAGCGCCAGGCCATTCTTTTTTTTTTTTTTTTTTTTTGAGACGGAGTCTAGCTCTGTCAACCAGGGTGGAGTGCAGTGGCATGATCTTGGCTTGCTGCAACCTCCGCCTCCCAGGTTCAAGCAATTCCCCTGCCTCAGCCTCTCAAGTAGCTGGGACTATGGGCATGCACCCCTAGGCCTGGCTAACTTTTTTTTTTTTTTTGAGATGGAGTCTCGCTCTGTCACCCAGGCTAGAGTGCAGTGGCACGATCTCAGCCCACTGCAAGCTCTGCCTCCTGGGTTCATGCCATTCTCCTGTCTCAGCCTCCTGAGTAGTGGGGACTACAGGCGCCTGAGGCCTGGCTAACTTTTTTTGTATTTTTAGTACAGATGGAGTTTCACCATGTTGGTCAGGCTGGTCTTGAACTCCTGGCCTCAAATGATCCGCCCATCTCGGCCTCCAAAAGTGCTGGGATTACAGCACGAGCCACTGCGCCAGGCCAGTCAATAATAATTTAATTGTATATTTTAAAATAACTGAAAGAATATAACTGGGTTATTTGTAACACAAAGGATAAATGCTTGAAGGGATGGATACCCCATTTATCATGATGTGATTATTATGTGTTGCATGCCTCTATCAAAGTATCTCCTGTACCCTATAAATATATATGCCTACTATGTACCCACAAAAATTAAAAACAAGAAATTTAAAAAGTTAAAACAAACAAAAGAAAACACCCAGTGTGATACTGACCTAAGGGTAGATAGAGAAACAAATGGAGTAGAATAGAGAACCCAGAAATAAATCCTCACATATATGGTTAATTGATTTTCAACAATTGATTTTCAACTATTTTCCCTTGTTGAAAATAGTTGTTTAGACTATTCAATGGGGGAAAGGATTCGTATTTTTGACAAATGTTGGTGGGCAGGGGGAGGGGGAAACATGCAAAATAATGAGGTTAGACCTTTTCTGTACCCCACATAGAAAGCTTAGCTCACATACAAAAAATTAACTCAAAATGGATCAAAGATCTAAACTTAAGTGCAAAAACCATAAAAATCCTAGAATAAAACATAGGGGAAAATCTTCATCATATTGTATTTGGCAATGATTTCTTAGATATGATACCAAAAGCACAGGTAACAAAAGTAAAAATAGATAAAGGGGACTTCATCAAAATAAAAAGTTTTGTGTTTCAAAGAATACCAGCCACAAGGCCAGGCGCGGTGGCTCACGCCTGTAATCCCAGCACTTTGGGAGGCCAAGGCGGGTGGATCACGAGGTCAGGAGATAGAGAGCATCCTGGCTAACACCGTGAAACCCCATCTGTACTAAAAAAAAAATACAAAAAATTAGCCGGGCATGGTGGCGGGCGCCTGTAGTCCCAGCTACTCAGGAGGCTGAGGCAGGAGAATGGCGTGAACCCGGGAGGTGGAGCTCGCAGTGAGCCGAGATCCTGCCACTGTACTCCAGCCTGGGCAACAGAGCAAGACTCTGTCTCAAAAAAAAAAAGAATACCAGCCACAAAGTGAAAAGACAGCTCACAGAATGGGAAAAAGTATTTGCAAATCTTACATCTGATAAAGTACTTGTATCTAAAACATAGAAATAACTCTTACAATTCAATAAGAAAAAGAAAATTGACCAATTGAAAAATGGGTAAGGGGCCAGGCGCGGTGGATCACGCCTATAATCCCGGCACTTTGGGAGGCCAAGGCGGATAGATCACTTGAGGTCAGGAGTTCGAGACCAGCCTGACCAACATGGCGAAAGCCTTTCTCTACTAAAAATACAAAAATTAGCTGGGTATGGTGGCGTTTGCCTATTATCCCAGCTACTCGGGAGGCAGGAGAATCACTTGAACCTGGGAGGCAGAGGTTGCAGTGAGCCAAGATTGCACCACTGCACTCCAGCCTGGGTGATAGAATGAGACTCTGAGTCTCCAAAAAAAAATGGGGCTCTGAGTCTCCAAAAAAAAAGAATTCTGATACATACTACAACATGGATGAACCTTGAAAACATTGTGCTGGCTGGGCGCGGTGGCTCACGCCTGTAATCCCAGCACTTTGGGAGGCCGAGGCAGGCGGATCACGAGGTCAGGAGATTGAGACCATCCTGGCTAACACGGTGAAACCCCATCTCTACTAAAAATACAAAAAATTAGCCGGGCGTGGTGGCGGGCACCTGTAGTCCCAGCTACTCTGCTGAGGCAGAATAGCGTGAACCCCGAGAGGCGGAGCTTGCAGTGAGCCGAGATCGTGCCACTGCACTCCAGCCTGGGTGACAGAGCGAGACTCCATCTCAAAAAAAAAAAAAAAAAAAAGAAAGAAAACATTGTGCTAAATGAAAGTGGCCAGCCATAAACTATAGTCACATATCGTATGATTCCATGCATATGAAATGTCCAGAACAGGCAAATCTACAGGAAGATTAGGGACTGCCAGGGGCTGGGCACACAGGGGAATAGAGAATCACTGCCTAATGGATTTGGGGGTTTCCTTTGGGGTGATGAGAATGTTTTGGAGCTAGATCAAGGTGATGCTTTCAAACATTGTGAATTTACTTAATGCCACTGAATTGTACACTGTAAAATGGTTAAATGGTAAATTTTACATTGTATTTTACTACAATTTCTGTTTAAAAACTGAGCTTATTACTTTTTCTGTTTTTTCCTTTTGAGACAGTGTCTTGCTCTGTCGCCCAAGCTGGAGTGCAGTAGCACGACCATGACTCACTGCAGCCTCGACCTCCTGGGCCCAAGCGGTTCTACCATCTCAGACTCCCAAGTAGTTGGGACTACAGGTCTGCACCACCACACCTAGCTAATTGTTTTGAATTTTAGTAGAGATGAGATTTCTCTATGTTGCTCAGGCTGATCTGGAACTCTGGGGCTAAGGTGATTCACACGCCTCAGCCTCCCAAAGTGCTGGGATTATGGGCGTGAGCCACTGCGCCTGGCCTACTTTTTCTTCATATAAACTCCTCTTACTGTATCTTCATCTCAGGTTACAGTGTAATCATCTACCCAGTCTCCCAGGCAAGAAACCTCTGAGTCAGCCTGGACTCCACCCTCTGCCCTTATCCCACGCAATCCATGCATCACAGTCTTCCCAAAGCCTTCCCCTCCTCTCCATTCCCTTTGCTTCCTTCAGACATTCGTTGTCTCTCATCAGGGCTCAGCAGTGTCTCCTCACCCTTCTCGCTGCCTCCACCTCCTACTCCATTCAATGCATCTTCCACAGTGCCTCCTGAGTTTGTTTCCTAAAAGAGCAACCTCAAGACTCAGCTGCTCTGCCTGAAGAACTCTGCTGCCTCCAGCAGAAAGCTCCACCTTTTGAAACAGATATGATCCTCCAGCAATCCCAACACTGGGAGGCTGAAGCGAGAGGATCACTTGAGCTCAGGAGTTCAAGTCCAGCCTGGCCAACACAGCAAGACCTCCACTGAAATTCAAAAAAATTAGCCAGGCGTGGTGGCTGTAAGAATTAAAGAAAGAGGAGAGAAACATGAAGGGTGGTTTGACAGTCATCAGGGACAGGTTTATTTTGAATAATAAACTTGGCGGCTGGCCAAGTTAGGTCAGAGCCACCCTCTCTTACAGACTAAGAGTTTGTAAGGATTCAGGTTGGGAGAGTTTATCAGAGGCTTGGACTGCTTCTGTGTCTCTTTGTTGTGCTTATCTTGTGCTTATCTTTTTTCTGCA
Organism: Pan paniscus; assembly: GCF_029289425.2. Lineage (NCBI taxonomy): Eukaryota > Metazoa > Chordata > Mammalia > Primates > Hominidae > Pan > Pan paniscus. Next base: position 30,693,319 of record NC_073267.2, on the reverse strand, counting down.
GCTATAGGCATATCCCCTGAGTCTGCTTTTAACTTCCCTATCTTAGTGCAACTGAAGGGAAAGAAATGTGCTTATTAAGGCCCATTTTCGTTTGTTTGTTTGTTTTGAGACAATCTCTCTCTGTCGTCCAGGCTGGAATGCAGTGGCGTGATCTAGGCTCACTGCAACCTCTGCCTCCCAGGTTCAAGGGATTCTCCTGCCTCAGCCTCCTGAGTAGCTGGGATTACAGGCGCGCGCCACCATGCCCGGCTAATTTTTGTATTTTTAATAGAGATGGGGTTTCACCGTGTTGATCAGGCTGGTCTCGAACTCCTGACCTCGTGATCTGCCCACCTCAGCCTCCCAAAGTGCTGGGATTACAGACATGAGCCACCACGCCCGGCCTAAGGCCCACTGTTTTACTGGGGCCCATTGTGTGAGGGTGAAGTTTGGCAGTTACCCAAGAGACTTTGCCCCCACCTCCCTCTATGCCCAAACTGTCTTATCTGTGTTTTCCTGTCTGCTCTTTCTGTCTGCTTGTAGTTAGAAGAGAAGTGATTTCCTTGAAATGCATGAGGCTAGAAAGGGAGCTGGAACTTAAAGGGGCGGTGTTTGTCCGAGATGACAGTGCTCTTGCTCCGTCAGTGTCATATGGTTGTAGTCCCAGCACCTTGGGACGCTGAGGCAGGAGGATCGCTTAAGCCTAGGAGCTTGAGGCTGCAGTGAACTGTGATTATATCACTGCACTCCAGCCTGGGCGACAGAGCAAGATCTTATCTCAAAATTAATGTATTATTATCATTATTAATTTTTTGAGACAGAGTCTTGCTCTGTCACCCAGGCTGGAGTGCAGTGGCAGAATCTCTGCTCACTGCAACCTTTGCCTCCCGGGTTCAAGCAATTCTTCTGCCTCAGCCTCCCTAGTAGCTGGGACTACAGGTGCACACCACCACGCCCAGCTAATTTTTGTATTTTTAGTAGAGACAGGGTTTTGCCGTGTTGGCCAGGCTGGTCTCAAACTCCTGATCTTGAGTGATCTGCCTGCTTTGGCTTCCCAAAGTGCTGGGATTACAGGTGTGAGCCACTGTGCCCAGCCTATTATTACTATTATTATTATTATTTTTGAGACGGAGTCTTGCTCTGTCGCCCAGGCTGGAGTGCAGTGGCACAATCTCGCCAGCCTATTATTTTTTTAAGAGATCCTTCAAAACCTGGCCTTAACTCTCCTTTCCAGCATCATCTCTCATTTTTCACTCCAGTCACATAAATGTCTCACAATTCTACCTACTCCATACCTCCATATTTTTGGCTGGTGCAGTTCTCTCTTCGGGTAACTTTCTCCCTTCTTTCTGCCTTGTACACATTTTCTCTTTCTTCAAGACCAGTCTCAAAGGTCACAGCCTCTGTAATGCCTATCACCACTCTCAGGATTGAGCTCCCATTCCCACTGAACCTCGGCAAGTCTCCACCTATAGTACCTAGCACCCTGCATGTAACTCTCTTGTAGAAAAAATCCATCTCCTTTGTTTTTTATTTATTTGTTTATTTATGTACGGAATCTCCCTTTGTCTCCCAGGCTGGAGTGCAGTGGTGCAATCATAGCTCACTGCAGCCTCCACTTCCTGTGCTCAATCCATCCTCCTGCCTCAGCCTCCCAAGTAGCTGGGACTACAGGCATGTGCAATCACACTCGGCTAATTTTGAAATTTTTTGTAGAGGTGGGGTCTCACTATGTAGTTGCCCAGGTTGATCTCAAACTCCTGCCCTCAAGCAGTCCTCCCACCTTGGCCTCCCAAGATGCTGGGCCAGGTGCTGTGGTACCATGCTAGATGGTATGTCACAGGTAGTCAGCGGTTCCTGGTAGTGACTATATTCAGAATGGTAGTTAAAAGTAATCAGTTTATTCTGCAGCAAGCACAGGGACACAGGAAGACAGTCCTGACTCCAGGGGCTAGCACCTGTTGGGGATTCTGGGATGCCAGGGCTAGCTCCAGTCCTAGGGAAACTGTATTGTCAGACAGGGCAACTGAGGCAGAAACCTTGGCCAACAGCAGAGAAGAGGAAAGGCAGGGGTCTGGTGGGCATCAGGGTTTCCAGGGCTCATCTCAGTCAGTTAGAGGAAGGCAATGGCTTTTTGGAGAACAGAATGAAGGACATATTGTGTGGGAAATGTCAGGGATGCCGCAAGGGAGGTGAATTAGCGGGGTGTGAACTCCATTGCTTAGCCTAAAGCTTTTCCTGGTCTTTCCATCTTCACTGGCCAAAGCAGCTGTCATACAATTGGGTCCTTTGCTGCTATGATTCCAGGGCTGGAAGGGTCCTTAAAGATATTCCAGCCAACGCCCTGGGTGATGCTAGAATTCCTTCTAGACTTTAGGCTTGATCCACACACTCCCAGAACTAGTAAAGCTCTCAGAGACCTGGGGACCTGGTATGCAGGGCCCACTCCTGCCTTCTCTGGGGGAATTTTCCCCACCACCTCCTTTCCTTGCCTGGTCCAAGTCCCAGCTTCCAGAAAGAGGTCCATACCTGAGATACCTCCACTTCCTCCTCCTCCAGAGCCAGCTTAAAGTCAGGAGGCAGCACAAGGCCGCGAAGCTCAGAAAGTCCCCCAGATTCCTCTGTGGTCAAGCCAGTTTCATTCAAATGAAGCTTGTTCCCTGAGGATTTGTTCATGGGGGAGTTATTGTGTACTTGATTATAGTTCCCATGGCTACTGGCTCACAGTGTGAAGGGAATGGGCATACATCCACGTCCTCCTGCAAAATTGGGATTTGACCTCATTTATAACCAAACATGCAGCAGGCAACCTTGCAAATTACACAGCATGAAGAGAGTCCAGAGAGTTCTGAATGACTTAGTAGAAAAGAACATTAAATAAAATAGTACATGCGGAAGGATGTGTTCTCTCCCTGGTTCAACTTAGGTGCATAATAGCTGTTCATAGCAGTATTAACCTTGACATCCAGAAGGGAGACCATTCAACTGAAAGGTTGCAAACTGGCAACCCTCAGTGGGAATCTCACCCATAGACCTATATATCCGATTTCAGAGTACTATGGTTTGAATGAGTCCCTCAAATCTCAGGTGTTGGAAAGTTAATCCCTGATGTAATACTGTTGAGAGGTGAGATCCTTAAGAAGCAATTAGGTCAATGGATTAATGCCATTATTTCAGGAATGGGTTTGTTATAAAAGCAAATTCAGCCCCCTCTTTCTCTCTCTCATGCTCTCTTGCCACGTGATGATGTCTCACCAGAGGCAGCTCCTGTATCTTGGACTTCACAGCCTCTAGAACCATAAGCCAAATAAATGTCTATTGTTCCTAAACTACGCAGACTGTGATATTCTGTGATAGCAACATGAAGTGGACACAGAGTGTTTAAAACTTGCTTTGAGTCAACTTAAAAAAAATCAGTATCTTTCACTGAAAAAAAAAAATCCAGGCCGGGTGCAGTGGCTCACACCTATAATCCCAGCACTATGGGAGGCCGAGGTGGGTGGATCACGTGAGGCCAGGAGTTCAAGACCAGCCTGACCAATATGGTGAATCCCTGTCTCTACTAAAAATACAAAAATTAGCCAGGTGTGGTGGCAGGCACCTGTAATCCCAGCTACTTGGGAGGCTGAGGCACGAGATTCGCTTGAACCCAGGAGGCAGAGGTTGCAGTGAGCCGAGATTGTGCCACTGCACTCCAGCCTGGGTGACAGAGCAAGATCCTGTCTCCAAAACAAACAAACATCCAGATTCCAGTGTCAATGTCCTTCTGTTAAGGGCCACCAAGAACACACCTAAAAGAAAGTTTTAAAACAACGTTGGAGGACTGAGTGTGGTGGTTCATGCATGTAATCCCAGCTCTTTGGGAGGCTAAGGTGGGAGGATTGCTTGAACGTAGGGGTTTGAGACTAGCCTGGGCAACATGATGAAACTCCATCTCTACAAAAAATACAAAAAATTAGTGGGGTGTGGTGGCATGTGCCTGTAGTCCTAGCTACTCAAGGGGGCTGAGGTGGGAGAATCACCTGAGCCTGGGAGGTTGAGGCTGCAGTAGGTCATGATTGCACCACTGTACTCCAGCCTGGGCAAGAGAATGAGACCATGTCTCAAAAAAAAAAAAAACAACCCAAAACAAAAAACAAAGGCAGTTTTACGGACTCATAGCAATAAGGCAGACCCACATAATATGGGGAACTCTAAGGCATCTCAGAAAGAGGTGTTGAAGATGACTTAGACTGGGCATGGTGGCTCCCGCCTGTAAGCCCAGCAATATGGAATGCCAAGGCAGGAAGATCGCTTAGGCCCAGGAGTTCAAGACCAGCCTGGGCAACATAGTGAAACCCCACGTGTCTAATTAAAAAAAAAAAAAAAAAAAAAGACTTATTGTAGGACTTATGCTCGTGTTATGTTTCAGGAGAGGATTTGAGGCAAGAGGGTTTGCTCTGGTTTGGATGCATCAGGAAGGAAGGGGTAATACTTTTTTTTTTTTTTTTTTTTTTAGATGGAGTCTCGCTCTGTCTCCAGGCTGGAGTGCAACAGCGCGATCTCGGCTCACTGCAAGCTCCGCCTCTCAGGTTCATGCCATTCTCCTGCCTCAGCCTCCCGAGTAGCTGGGACTACAGGTGCCCGCCACCACACCCAGCTAATTTTTTTGTATTTTTAGTAGAGACGGGGTTTCACTGTGTTAGCCAGGATGGTCTTGATCTCCTGACCTCGTGATCTGCCTGTCTTGGCTTCCCAAAGTGCTGGGATTACAGGCATGAGCCACCGCACCCGGCCAGGAAGAGGTAATTCTATGTCTGAGTACCGTAATTTTCAACTGAAAGGTGGGAGAAAGGAGCAGGACTAAATAGTTTGGACAATGTTCTTGTTTTTGTCTGTGTTCAGACATCATGAGTACACAGTGGCCTTGTTTTTGTCTGATCCACCACAGTCATAGAGTGGCCTTGTCTCTGTCATGGTGTTCTATAAAATTGTTGATGTTGGCTGGGTGCAGTGGCTCACGCCTGTAATCTCAGCACTTTGGGAGGCCAAGGCAGGTGGATCACCTGATGTCAGGAGGTTGAGATCAGCCTGGCCAACATGATGAAACCCCACCTCTATTAAAAAAAAACAAAAATTAGGCCGGGCACGGTGGCTTACACCTGTAATCCCAGCACTTTGGGAGGCCGAGGCGGGTGGAACACCTGAGGTCAGAAGTTCAAGACCAGCCTGGTCAACATGGTGAAACCCTGTCTCTACTAAACATACAAAAATTAGCCAGGTGTGGTGGCGGGCGCCTGTAGTCCCAGCTACTCGGGAGGCTGAGGCAGGAGAATCGCTTGAACCTGGGAGGCAGAGGTTGCAGTGAGCCAAGATCACGCCATTGCGCTCCAGCCTAGACAACAAGAGCGAAACTTCATCTCAAAAACAAAACAAAACAAAACAAAAATTAGCCGGGCATGATGGCGGGCGCCTGTAATCCCAGCTACTTGACACCAGCCTTGGTGACAAGAGCGAAACTCCATTTCAAAAAAAGAAATTGCCAACATGGGCCAGGTACAGCCGCTCATGCTTGTAATCCTAGCACTTTGGGAGGCCGAGACAGGCGGATCACCTGAGGTCGGGAGTTCGAGACCAGCCTGGCCAACATGGCGAATCCCTGTCCCTACTAAAAATACAAAAATTAGCTGGGCGTGGTGATGTGTGCCTGTAGTCCCAGCTACTCAGCAGACTGAGGCATAAGAATTGCTTGAATCTGGGAAGTGGAGTTTGCAGTGAGCCCATATCACGCCACTGCACTCCAGCCTGGGCAACAGAGCAGGACTCTGTCTCAAAAAAAAAAAAAAAAAAAAAAAGCCATTAGATGGTAAATTTCATGCAATGTATTCTAAAATTTAAAGTATTATTTATTTTTTAAGAGATGGGGTCTTGCTCTTTTGCCTAGGATGGAGTGCAATGGCATGATCAAGGCTCACTGCGGCCTCTACCTCACGAGCTCAAAGGATCCTCCTGCTTCAGTCTCTCAAGTAGCTGGAACCATAGGTGCACACCACAATGCCCGGCTAATCTTTTTAATTTTTTTAGAAGTGAGGTCTCCCTTTGTTGCCCAGGCTGGTCTTGAGCTCCTGGTCTCAAGTGATCCACCCACCTCAGCCTTGCAAAGTGCTGAGATCACAGATGTCGGCCACCAAGCCTGGCCAAGGAAAGTATCTTAACAGGTAACTGACACAATAATAAAACTTGTTTGTTGATCCTTGGATTCACATTTCCCAAATGAAAAGACATATGTCACCTTCTCCTGCGGAATACAACAGAACAAGATTAGTTATTTGATTACTCGGTACCTTTTTTATTTTCTTCCTTTCTTCTTCTGCTTTTTTATGGTAGGGGGGTGATGGGTTCATCTCACTCTGTCGCCCAGTTTGGAGTGCAGTGGTGGTCATAGCTCTCTGTAGCCTCGATCTCCTGGGCTCAAGCAATTTTTTCCCACCTCAGCCTCTTGAGTAGTTAGACATACAGGCATACATCACCACACCTAGCCAATTAAAAAAATTTTTTTTTTGTAGAGACAGGGTCTTGCTGTGTTGCCTAGGCTGGTCTTGAACTTCTGGCCTCAAATAATTTTCATGCCTCAGCCTCCCAAAGTGCTGGGATCACAGATGTGAGCCACCACACCTGGCCCTTTTCCTTTTTTTCAATTTAATTTAATTTTATATGCAGAGGTTACCAGGGCATGTTGTGTGATGCTGAAGATTGGGCTTCTGCTGATCACATCGCCCAAGTAGGGAACAATAGCAAGTTTTTCAGCCCTTTCTCCTCCCTCCCTCCCCTCTGCAGTCCCCAGCTTCTATTGTTCTCATCTTTATGTCCATGTGTACTCAATGTTTAGCTCCTACTTACAAGTAAGAACATATGATATTAGGTTTTCTGTTTCTGTGTTAATTCACTTAGGATAATGGCCTTCAGCTGCATCCATGTTGCTGCAAAGGACATGATTTTGTTCATTTCTATGGCTGTGCATTACCCGTTTTCCTACCCTTTGTTCTGTTATTCATATTGCCTGTTATTGTCTTTAATACCCTTTTAATTAAAGTTTTCTTTATCTGATCTTCCTTATCTTCATCCTGTTACCTTTGACTCTCTATGGTCTTCTTTTGTAACTCAAGAAAAATTTGGCTCACACCTCTAATCCCAGCACTTTGGGAGGCCAAGGCGAGTGGATCACCTGAGGTCAGGAGTTCGAGACTAGCCTGGCCAACATGGTGAAACCCCATCTCTACTAAAAATACAATAACTAGCCAGGCATGGTGGCAGGCACCTGTAATCCCCGCTACTTGGGAGGCTGAGGCACAGGAATCGCTTGAACCTGGGAGGTGGAGGTTGCAGTGAACCAAGATGGTCCCATGCGGTTCCCATGATAGTGAATAAGTCTCACGAGATCTGATGGTTTTATAAAGGGCAGTTCCCCTGCACACACTCTCTTGCCTGCCACCATGTAAGACGTGTCTTTGCTCCTCCTTCGCCTTCTGTCATGATGGTGAGGCCTCCCCAGACATGTGGAACTGTGAATCTATTAAACCTCTTTTTCTTTATAAATTACCGAGTCTCAAGTATCTCTTCATAGCAATATGAAAATGGACTAATACACCCATAATAATTTAAAATTAAAAAATTAGCAGGCCGGGCACAGTGGCTCACGCCTGTAATCCCAGCACTTTGGGAGGCTGAGGAGGGCAGATCACGAGGTCAGGAGATTGAGACCATCCTGGCTAACATGAGGAAACCCTGTTTCTACTAAAAAAAATACAAAAAAATTAGCCGGGCGTTGTGGCGGGCGCCTGTAGTCCCAGCTTACTCAGGAGGCTGAGGCAGGAGAATGGCGTGAACCCGGGAGGCGGAGCTTGCAGTGAGCCAAGATCGTGCCACCGCACTCCTGCCTGGGCGACAGAGCGAGACTCCATCTCAACATCAACAAAATAATAATAAAAAAAAAAAAGTAAAAGAATTTTTTAAAGTGCAGCAGAAAAAATAATTTTTTAAATGCTATGTGATGCTAATCATCTCCACATGAGCAGTTTATCTCTCCAGTAAATTATGTATTACAGTAAAAAGTGATCTCTTGTGGTTCTCCTGTGTTCTTTATTGTGTTTAGTGCAATACTGTAAGCCTTGTATAACACCATGGGACCCACGTGAAGTGCCAGTAGTAATGCTGGAAGTGCTTCTAAGAAGCAGGGAAAAGTCATGACATTACAAAAAAAAGTTCAACTGCTTGACATGTAATGTGGATTGGGGTCTGCAGCTGTGGCTGCCCACCATTTCAGACAGATGATTCATCTTATAAACATACGACATAAACTTATGGTATGCATAATACAGTACAGTACCATAAATATATTTTCTCTTCCTATGATTTTCCTAATAACATTTTCTTTTCTCTACTTTACTTTGTTGTAAGACTACAGTATATAATATATAAAACATGCAGAGTATGTGTTAATTGACTGTTTCTGTTATTGGTAAGGCTTCTGGTTCACAGTAGGCTATTGGTAGTTAAGTTTGGGGGGAGTCAAAAGTTATATGAGGCCAAGGCCAGGGGCAGTGGCTCACACCTGTAATCCCAGCACTTTGAAAGGCAGAGGTGGGCAGATCACTTGTGGTCAGAGTTCAAGACCAGCCTGGCCAACATGGTGAAACCCCATCTCTATTAAAAATACTAAAATTAGCTGGGTGTGGTGGCGGACACCTGTAATCCCAGCTATTTGGGAGGCTGGAGCAAGAGAAGCACTTGAACCCAGGAGGCGGAGGTTGCAGTGAGCTGAGATCACACCACTGCACTCCAGCCTGGGTGACAGATCGAGGCTCTGTCAAAAAAAAAAAAAAAAAAAAAAAAAGGCTGAGGTGGGAGGATTGCTTGAGGCCAGGAGTACAAGACCAGCCCAGGCAACATATTAAGACCTTATCTCTACAAAAGAAAAATAGTTATACATGGATTTTCAACTGTGTTGGGGTTGGCACCCCTAACCCCCACAATGTTCAAGGGTCAACTGCAGGAAGACTTGAAAATTGAAATTACTCCTTGGCTTATGGGCTGAAGAACAGATACTGCATTAGTAGGCAGGAAAACAGCATTAATTTCCTTGTACATCTCCATTAGAGCTCTTGGATGACCAGAGGAACTGTCATAATATTTTGAAAGGAATCTCTTTTTCTGAGCACTAGGTCTCAACAGTGGGCTTAAAATATTCCATGAACCATGCTATAAACAGACATGTGGCCATTCAGGCTTTTTTGTTCCATTAATAGGGGACAGGCAGAATGGATTTAGCATAATTCCTCAGGGCCCTAGGACTTTCAAAATGGTTAATGAGCATTGGCTTCAACTTAAAGTCACCAGACCAGTTGCATTAGTCCCTGACAAGAGAGTCAACCTGTCCTTCAAAGCTTTGACTTCTCCTCTCTAGCTATAAAATTCCTAGATGGCATCTTCTTCCAATAGAAGGCTGTTTTGTCTACATTGGAAATCTGTTGTTTAGTAAACCATCTTCATCAATTATCTTACTAGATCTTCTGGATAACTTGCTGCAGCTTCTACACAGCACTTGCTGCTTCATCTTGCACTTTTATGTTCTGCAGATGGCTCATTTCCTTAAATCTCATGAACTAGCCTCTGCTACCTTCAAATTTTTCTCCTGCAGCTTCCTAATCCCTCTCAGTCTTCATAGTAATGAAGACATTTAGAGCTGTTGTGGCTGTTTTGATCTATTCAGGCCACTAAAACTTTCTCCATATCAGCAATCAGGCTGTTCCAGGTTTTTTTTTTTCTTTTGAGACAGAGTCTCGCTCTGTTGCCCAGGCTGGAGTGCAGTGATGCAATCTTGGCTCACTGTAACCTCTGTCTCCTGGATTCAAGTGATTCTCCTGCCTCAGCCTCCTGAGCAAGACTCCACCGCAAAAACAAACAAACAAACAAAAAACACTTGCTCAACACAGGGTTGCCACACATCTTCAATTTGTAAGAAATGCAATATCTGTGAAGAGCAATAAAGTGAGGTGTAATAAAACAAGGAGTGCCTGTGTATAATTTTCATTTAAACAATTTATGAAAACCATCACAATTTACTTAACTCATAAGATCAACATAAATACATTGAGAAGGCTTAAATCATGAGGGCCAGGAGCAGTGAGTGGTTCATGTCTGTAATCACAACACTTTGGGAGGCCAAGGTGGGAGAACTGCTTGAGCCCAGGAGCTCAAGATCAGCCTGGGTAACATGTGAGACCCTGTCTATACAACAACAACAAAAAAATTAGCTGGGCATGGTGGTGTGTGCCTGGGGTCCCAGCTACTTGGGAGGCTGAGAGAGGAGGATCTCTTGAGCCCAGAAGGTTGAGGCTGCAGTGAACCATGATCATGCCACTGCAGTCCAGATGGGGTGACAGAGTGGGACCCTGTCTCAGAGAGAGAGAGAGAGAGAAAGAGAATTAACCCTGTTCTTGTACAAACCAAAATATCACACTGGCATCATTTTTACATGAGTGAATAAAAAATTTAACTGAATCATGCCAAAAGCTCTTCTTTTGTCTTGGAACTAAGACCTTTTTTTTTTTTTTGAGATGGAGTTTTTGCTCTTGTTGCCCAGGCTGCAGTGCAGTGGCAAAATCTCGGCTCACAGCAACCTCCACCTCCTGGGTTCAAGCGATTCTCCTGCCTCAGCCTCCCGAGTAGCCGGGATTACAGGCACCCGCCACCATGCCTGGCTAATTTTTTTGTATTTTTTTTAGTAGAGACGGGGTTTCCCCGTGTTAGCCAGGATGGTCTCGATCTCCTGACCTCGTGATCCGCCCTCCTCGGCCTCCCAAAGTGCTGGGACTACAGGCGTGATAGATCTTTTCTTCTAACTGGAAGAGCAAAGGCTATTACATAAATATACTTTTTAGTGCCTGTATGTACAGACACTATATATATATACGTATATACATGTATTTTTTTTTGTATAGACAGGGTCTCACATGTTACCCAGGCTGATCTTGATATACATGTATATACGTATATATATATGATTTTCTGTTTCTTTTAGCATTTTAGGCATTTCTATTTCTTTTAGGACTGGATTTACCTAGACTGTGCACATACAACTGAAAAATTTTTTGATTAGTTAATCTTTAAAGCTTTCCAAGAGAGGTAAGGAAAAAGAGAATGAAATGGACAGCAGGAAAATGTGAGAAGACAATGAGATACCATCTCACACCAGTTAGAATGGCGATCATTAAAAAGTCAGGAAACAACAGGTGCTGGAGAGGATGTGGAGAAATAGGAACACTTTTACACTGTTGGTGGGACTGTAAACTACTTCAACCATTGTGGAAGCCGGTGTGGCGACTCCTCAGTGATCTAGAATTAGAAATACCATTTGACCCGGCCATTCCATTACTGGGTATATACCCAAAGGATTATAAATCATGCTGCTATAAAGACACATGCACACATATGTTTATTGTGGCACCATTCACAATAGCAAAGACTTGGAACCAAGCCAAATGTCCAACAATGATAGACTGGATTAAGAAAATGTGGCACATATACACCATGGAATACTATGCAGCCATAAAAAATGATGAATTCATGTCCTTCGTAGAGACATGGATGAAGCTGGAAACCATCATTCTCAGCAAACTATGGCAAGGACAAAAAACCAAATACCGCATGTTCTCACTCATAGGTGGGAATTGAACAATGAGAACACATGGACACAGAAAGAGGAACATTACACACTGGGGACTGTTGTGGGGTGGGGGGAGGGGGGAGGGATAGCATTAGGAGATATACCTAATGCTAAATAACGAGTTAATGGGTGCAGCACACCAACATGGCACATGTATACATATGTAACAAACCTGCACGTTGTGCAAATGTACCCTAAAACTTAAAGTATAATAATTAAAAAATTAAAAATAAAACTAAATTCCTAGAAATAAAAGCACTTTGAACATAAAAAAAAAAAAAAGAAAATGTGAGAAGAAGCTACTTCAGACAAACATGAAATTATCACTCCAAAAGGCTAAGGTTATATTCCCTCTGCAAGGAGAAGGAAGGCAGTTTAAACATAGGAAAATAGATTTTGACATATAAACACTGTCTTAGTCCATTCTGTGTTGCAATAGAATACCTGAGGGGCTGGGTACTTTATTTTTAAAAATTTATTTCTTACAGTTCTGGAGGGTGGGAATTCCAAAGTCAAGCAGCCACATCTGGTGAGGGCCTTCTTTTTTTTTTAGATGGAGTTTTGCTCTTGTTGCCCAGGCTGGAGTACAATGGCACGATCTCAGTTCACTGTAGCCTCCACTTCATGGACTCAAACAATTCTCCTGCCTCAGCCTCCAAAATAGCTGGGATTACAGGCACGCACCACCAAGCCTGGCTGATTTTTGTATATTTAGTAGAGACGGGGTTTCACCATGTTGGCCAGGCTGGTCTCAAACTCCTGACCTCAAGTGATTCGCCTGCCTCAGCCTCCCAAAGTGCTGGGATTACAGGTGTCAGCCACTGTGCCTGGCTGACAGCATTTATTAATATGCAAAATAGGTAAATGAAATATTGCCTATGTTAAACAAAATAATCTTTGTTTTTAACAAACAAGGCAAACAGTCTCACAAAGGTTTCTTCCCTTTGTGTTCTGAGGCACCTCCCAAACGAACAATCTTGTTATTATCAAAAGTTCCACCAAATGGCTACGGCAATTACAAACTGTCCCTGGTGAAATTGTGTCAGTTACAGATATATGGGTACAAGTTATTGCAATCGTGAGAAAACATGAAGGGAGCAGGTCTTTGGCCCAATTTTAGTTGTGACTGGGGTCTAAAAGAATGGTGCTTATACAACTTCGTATCTCTAGAATGTGGCCAAACACCATCGCTGATCAGAGGCCAGAGAAAGCCCCCTGATACTGAGCAGAAGAAATGAAACAAAGCAGTTTGCAAGGACATAGACAAAACCAAAGAAATCCTTTTTAAGGCTTTGAAATGGTGACCTGGGGCCGGGCGTGGTGGCTCATGCCTGTAATCCCAACACTTTGGGAGCCAGAGGTGGGTGGATCACCTGAGGTCAGGAGTTCGAGACTAACCTGGCCAACATGGTGAAACCCTGTCTCTATCAAAAATACAAAAATTAGCCGGACATGGTAGCAGGCACCTGTAATCCCAGCTACTCAGGAGGCTGAGGCATGAGAATCACTTGAACCCGGGAGGTGGAGGTTGCAGCTGAGCTGAGATTGTCCTATTGCACTTCAGCAGGCAACAAGAGTAAAACTCTGTCTCAAAAAACAAAAACAAAAAAGAAATGGTGACCTGGGCAAAGTTTACCCAAAGGACATTAGTCTGAGAATACCTTCCGAATTGTACAGTCTCTGGAGCTGGTTATAGGACACACTTACTGGCTCTTGGTTGCTGGAGTGATTTCTCTGGTTAATTCTGATAACAAATAAGACTCTCGGATGCTAACTAGTTGCACAACCCCTCAACAGTTGGCATCCCTACCTTCCTAGAGGGATAAGTTGTGTTCGGTCACCAGAGATTCAGCAATAATAGGTTTGTGATGCCCTTAGACATCCGAGGCTACACATCCATCCTTTTCTTTTTTTTTTTTTTTTTTGAGACAGAGACTTTTTTTTTTTTTCTCTGTCGCCCAGGCTGGAGTGCCATGGCACGAACTCGGCTCACTGCAACCTCTGCCTCCCGAGTTCAAGCGATTCTCCTGCCTTGGCCTCCCAAGTAGCTGGGATTACAGGCACCTGCCACCACACCCAGCTAATTTTTTGCATTTTTAGTAGTCAGGGTTTCACCATTTTGGCCAGGCTGGTCTTGAACTCCTGATCTCAGGTGATCCACCCACCTCAGCCTCCCAAAGTTGCTGGGATTACAGGCCTGAGCCACCTCGCCCAGCCTACATCCATCCTTTTTATATCGACTTTGCCTCTTATAGACAAACAATATTCAAAATACTAGACAAGAAAACACCATAGGAATGAGTGTAGAAGGACAGAAAACAATTGCACCAAGGACAAAATAAATATCTGATCAGATAACCAAAAATCCAGTGTGGGGGCCTTATTCCAGGAGTAAAAAAACTGAAAAACCAAATAAACCCAATGCTTGGCAGGGCATGGTGGCTCACATCTATAATCCCAGCACTTTGGGAAACCAAGGTGGGAGGACTGCTTTGAGCTCAGGAGTTTGAGACCAGCCTGGGTAACATAGTGAAACCCTATCTCTACAAAAAAATATATATATAAAACTTAACCGGCATTCCTGGGTGTGGTGGCTCATGCCTGTAATCCCAGAACTTTGGGAGGCCAAGGCGAGCAGATCATGGGGTCAGGAGTTTGAGACCAGCCTGACCAACATGGCGAAACCCCATCTTTACTAAAAATACAAAACTTAGCCAGGTGTGGTGGCGCATGCCTGTAATCCCAGCTACTCAGAAGGCTGAGGCAGGAGAATTGCTTGAACCCGGGAGGCAGAGCTTGCAGGGAGCAGAGATAGCGCCACGGCACTCCACTCTGGGAGACAGAGCGAGACTCTGTCCCCCGCCAAAAAAAAAAAAAAAAAAAATTAACCGGCATTGGTTAATTTTAGTGCCAGCTACTCAGGAGGCTGAGACTGGAGAATCACTTGAGCTGGGAAGCAGAGGTTGCAGTGAGCTGAGTCGTACCACTGCACTCCAGCCTGGTCAACAGAGTGAGACCCTATCTCAAAAAGTAAAAAATGAAAAATAAAAAATATGGCCAGGCATGGTGGCTCACGCCTGTAATCCTAGCACTTTGGGAGGCCGAGGCGGGTGGATCACCTGAGGTCAGGAGTTTGAGACCAGCCTGACAAACATGGAGAAACTGTCTCTACTACAAATATAAAATTAGCCAGGTGTGGTGGTGCATGCCTGTAATCCCAGCTACTCAAGAGGCTGAGGCAGAAGAATTGCTTGAACCCAGGAGGCGGAGGTTGCGGTGAGCCGAGATCGCGCCATTGCACTTCAGCCTGGGCAACAAGAGCGAAACTCCGTCTCAAAAATTAATTAATTAATTAAAATAAAAAGTAAACCCAATGCTTAAGGGTATCAACACAATATCAGAACTCAATTAGCTTCCAACCATCAGCAGGTTGGCACCTCAGCGACATAAGCAGTTTCAGGTGTGCATACAATGACGAGTCAAGGGTCCCAGTCCCAGGCAGTGAGGGCTTCAGCTGAATCTTTGTTGCTCCTCCATTTCTGATAGTACCCTCCAACCAAGGACCACCAGGAAGCACCTGTAGTTGAACAAGGGAGGCTGAACACCAAGGACATCTCAGCAAGAACATGTGTGAAAGGACTTATTACAGGATTGGAACTTTCGTTAGGGGACTTCCTAGGCGGGTCCAAAAAGGGGGGCATTTGCTCTGGGTTGGATGCTATCAGGAAGTAGGGATAATTCTTTTTGGTTATCTTAATAATTCTTATCTAGAAGATGGGAGGAATGAATCAAGCTAAAACTGTACTTGGTAAAGCAGCAGCAGTGGCCAGGTGCAGTGGCTCACGCCTGTAGTCCCAGCACTTTGGGAGGCCAAGGTGGGCATATCACCGGAGGTCAAGAGTTCGAGACTCACCTGGGCAACTTGGTGAATCCCCATCTCTACTAAAAATACAGAAATGATCTGGGCATGATGGTGGGTGCCTGTAATCCCAGATACTCTGGAAGCTGAGGCAGGAGAATCGCTTGAACCTGGAGGTGGAGGTTGTGGTGAGCCAAGATTGCATCACTGCACTCCAGCCTGGGTAACAGAGCAAGACTTCATTTCAAAAACAAAACAAAACAAACAAAAACAACAACCAAAAAAAAAGCAGCAGTAACTTACGCTGTGGGAGAGAGGATTGTGTTGGTAATTTTTGTGGTTTGGACAATGTTCTTGTTTCTGTATTGAGGCTTTATTATGGAATGGTCTTTTTCTAGATAATCAGTCAGAGAGTGACCTTGTCTGATGTTTTTTGTGAAATTATTTTGCTCAACAGGACACCACCATGGCCGCGCTGTTGGTGCCAGGCCAGCTCCTAGCAACATCAAGGCTTCTGGAGTGAGGGTGCAAACCAGCTCCCAGCTGGCAGCAGTTGCTTTTCTCTTTTACACCGCCACACTCGAAATCAGAAAATTGGCAACCCCTTTGGTAGAACATGAGCTCCCGGTCACTACAGGCCCATTTATACCCAGTAACAGGCCCACGTCACACATTTACACTCCGACCTTCCTCCTGCGTGTGCATCCCTTACACCAACCACGCCCAGAGAAAAGTCACTCGTCTAGCATCTCCCAGGGACCTGCTGGCAGGGCTGAAGATAGAACTCTGACTCTGTGTTTTCCCTCCAGCAACCCCCCTTGCTAGACATTAAGGCAGATTGTTAAATCCCTGATGTATCGGCTTCTAAACTGGATGCAGATCGGGTCAGATAAAAACACTTCTCAGTGCACCTTCTTGTCAACAGTGGGTTCCTATCTATTCTTCTTTCTTTTGGGATTGGGTGCTAGGTCCCACGACATTAGCTGGGATTCTAAGACCTTTGCTCAGCTGCTGCGGCCACCACTGACACGCCCTCTGCTCCTCAAATACGGAGAACAGTTCAGTGTTCCTGCCTGAGGATCTCTGCATTTGCCTTCCCTCTGCCTGGAACTCTTCCCTCACATCCGCTTCCCAGCTTCAGCTCGGCATCACCTCCTCAGAGAGGCCTTCCATCCTTGGTGCCCGGGCACCACTGCTACCCGTTTTGGCCTCTGTTTTTTTTTTTTTTTTTTTTCAAAGGACGTTATGTTGCCCAGGCTAGAGTGCAACGGTCCGATCACGGATTACTGCAGCTTCCAACTCCTGGCTTCAAGCGCTCCTTCTGCCTCGGCCTCCCGAGTAGCTAGGCTTACAGGCTGGGGTTACAGGTGTGAGCCACAGCGCCCGGCCGCTTTGGCCTCCTTTAAGAGCTTCCCTCCGCGCTTTGTTCGCAGTTCTGGTCACGGTCTGTTCAGTGCGCTGGGCTGGGAGGCGGGAAACTGCCCAATGCCCAGACCTCTCTGTCTGTTTCCCCCCAAGCTCGTGAAGCTCTCTGACAGCAGAGACCCAATCACGAGGTGGAGACTTCGCTTTCCACATCGGGCAGGGGGTCGGCCGCATCCTCGATCTGGTCCTGGTGACTCGAGACCAGAGAGGAGCGCACGTCGACCTGCCCGGGGAACCCGCAGGCCACACGCCAAACCTCTACGGGATCCCCCCAGCAAGGCCACTGCGCATGCTCCATACTCGCAGCCCCGCCCCCATTCAGGGGCGGGGCCGCGCCTGCGCAGCTGCCCGGCGCCGGTTTCCGGGTGGTGCGAGCGAGATGGGGCGGAGGGCAGGTCTTGCAGAGTAGCTGCGGTGAGTGGGCGTGTGCGCCGAGCGGTCTGGCCCAAGGGCTGGGGGCCGGCCGAGGGTCTTCGGGAGCAGGCCGCAGGGCGCGGAGAGATCCTGGGATCGCCGTCCGCCGCTGCTACCCGGCATGTCGGCGGAGGCCTCGGGCCCGGCGGCCGCCGCGGCCCCGTCCCTGGAAGCCCCCAAGCCCTCGGGTCTCGAGCCTGGCCCCGCCGCCTACGGTCTCAAGCCGCTGACCCCGAACAGCAAATACGTGAAGCTGAACGTGGGCGGCTCGTTGCACTACACCACGCTGCGCACCCTCACGGGACAGGACACCATGCTCAAAGCCATGTTCAGCGGCCGCGTGGAGGTGCTGACCGATGCCGGAGGTACGAGCGGCGCCCCTACCGTGCCCCCATCCCCAGACCCCCAACTCCCGTTCCCCGCAGTCTCTCACCACCGGGGCTCCTCATGCCCCTTCTCTCTGCCCGCTACTGTCCAGTCAACTCATTCTCAGCTCCCTCCAGCCCCCACATCCCATCTCCTCCCCTTTCTCATTCATAATTTCTCTTCTCCTCCCCCAATCCTTTACCCCCAGCAATAACCAACACTTACGGAACCCCTAACTGCCAGGCGCTGTGGTAAGTGATTGAACGTGTCAGTTCATAATCCTCATGACCACCTCTCCCACCCTTCACCCCTCAGCTCAAGACTTGGGAACCAGCCCTGCTGCCTGCATTACTACTCCTGGCAGCCTTCCTCAGTTTCTTCCGACTGCCCAGCCTTTTGTTTCCCTCTCTGCTTCAGAACTGCTCACAGCCAGCCAGGAGAGCTGGGAGATCTTGTCTGCCTCTGTGTTCCCCTGACACAGGTCCCTGTACACTCTAGGAATCCACCTGTATACACACATTGCAGAAGGAGGCTGCTTTGGGTTTGCCAGGGACACCAGAGTGGAGGGTGGACAGGTCTCCTTGGCAGGTGAACCTTACCTTCTCGGAGTGTTGCATTCAAGTATGGACCCTTCGTGCCCAAGTGAGACTTTGAAGTTTTGGAGTTTGGGAGTGGGAGAGTCTTAAGGGAGGGGTTAACGAGGACTGTGAGAGCAGGAGAATAAAAATTTGGGAGGCGGAGATCTGCCTTCAAGTATCAAAGGTGAAGAATTCGGCCAGGTGCGGTGGCTCACGCCTTTAATCCCAGCACTTTGGGAGGCCGAGGAGGTGGATCACCTGAGGTCAGGAGTTCGAGACCAGCCTGACCAATATGGCGAAACCCCGTCTCTACTAAAAATACAAAAATTAGCTGGGCGTGGTGGTGTGCGCCTGTAGCCCAGCTACTCAGGAGGCTGAGACAGGAGAATCGCTTGAACCTGGGAGGCGGAGGTTGCAGTGAGCCGAGACAGCGCCACTGCACTCCAGCCTGGGCGACAGAGAGAGACTGTCTCAAAAAAAAAAAAAAAAAAAAAAAAGGGAAGAATTCATTTGTCCAATAAGTATTTGTAAAATATCAGTTAGTGCTGGAGATAGGTAAATGAACCTGACAAAATTATGGAAATTCCCTTTTTTTAGGGAAGTGGGAGATCAGAACACCAATAAGCAAGTAAACAAAATGTATATGCATATGCAATTGCAGATAGTAGTAAGTTCTTTCTTTTTTCTTTTTTTGATATTAAGTTCTATGAAGAATATAAAAGTTAAAATGGCAGTGAACTGGACGGGGGGAGGTAGACATTTTAATTAAATAGGATGGTGAGAATTAACTTCGGGGGTTAGCAGTTTATTGATAAGGTAATTCTGCAAGAACTTTCTCATGGTGAGAGCCTTCTGACTGTAGACCAGATATGGATGAGTTAATTATCTGGTTGAATATGTATAAAAACTTAAGGGAGAACTCGCTGGAGATGTTTTAAAGAGATTTCTTGGCTGTGGCACAGGTTTGAGACAGATCAGTATTCAGACTTTTTTGTGGCTTTGGAATCCTTTTTCTTTTCTTTTCTTTCTTTTTTTTTTTTTTTTTTTGAGATGGAGTTTCACTCTTGTTGCCCAGGCTGGAGTGCAATGGCACGATCTCGGCTCACCGCAACCTCCACCTCCCAGGTTCAAGCAATTCTCCTGCCTCAGCCTCCTGAGTAGCTGGGATTACAGGCATGCGCCACCATGCCTGGCTAATTTTGTGTTTTTAGTAAAGACGGGATTTCTCCATGTTGGTCAGGCTGGTCTCGAACTCCTGACCTCAGGTGATCCGCCCACCTCGGCCTCCCAAAGTGCTGGGATTACAGGCGTCAGTCACCGTGCCCGGCCTTCTTTTCTTTACTTTTCTTTTTTTATTTTTTTGTTTTGAGACGGAGTTTCCCTCTTATTACCAGGCTGGAGTGCGATCTCGGCTCACTGCAAACTCCACCTCCCGGGTTCAAGCGATTCTCCTGCCTTGCCCTCCCGAGTAGCTGGCACGAGCCACCAAGCCCAGCTAATTTTGTATTTTTAGTAGAGATGGGGTTTTTCCGTGTTGGTCAGGCTAGTCTCAAACTCCTGACCTCAGGTGATCTGCCTGCCTCAGCCTCCTAAGGTGCTGGGATTATAGGCATGAGCCACCGCGCCTGGCTGGAATCCTTTTTTCTTATAATTTAGGCCAGGTTTGGTGGCTCACACCTATAATCCAAGTACTTGGGAGGCCGAGATGGGAGGATCACTTGAGCCCAGGAGTTCAAGACCAGCCTGGGCAACATAGTGAGACTCCATCTCTACAAAATTTTTTTTTTAATTTAGTAGCTCCAGGTCCCGCAGCAAAGCCATCTTTCCCCCTGCCTCTCCCCACCCCACTAGGTTGGGTGCTGATTGACCGGAGCGGCCGTCACTTTGGTACAATCCTCAATTACCTGCGGGATGGGTCTGTGCCACTGCCGGAGAGTACGAGAGAACTGGGGGAGCTGCTGGGTGAAGCACGCTACTACCTGGTGCAGGGCCTGATTGAGGACTGCCAGCTGGCGCTGCAGGTGAGGGCCTTCGGAGTCCCCATGCCTATGTTCCTGGGAGAGCTGCCCAAGCAGGTATTAGAGCAGAAAAAAGGAGATATGGGGTATGGCTTGGAGAGCCTGGCTTTGGCTGGCCATAACCCCAGAGAATTTGAGGTGCCATCTTCTGCATCCCTGCTGCCTCAGGCAGCACCCCCACCCCAGCCTCATGCCAGGACCTTTGCAATGGTTAAATAGCTGCTCTCTGCTTCCCACTGTTCTTATGCAGCCAGTCCAGCTGTTACACTCGCACCTGAGTAATTATCTTTCAGCACAACCCCGATCTATTCTCTCTCTTGCTCAGAAATCCTAAATAGCTCCCTCATGTCACTAGGGAAAAACATCTAAATTTAAATTGAAATATAATAACCTCTGCGATCTGGCCCTATCCTGGGAGGCAGCATTCTCCCATGGCTTCCGCCCCCCAGGGGCTTTCTAATTCTTTTTTTTTTTTTAAACAGTGAAATTCTTTATTCAAATGAAATCTCACAGAAGCAGGGCCACTCCCAGTAAAACAGGGTTGGGGATTCTAGAGACCCCACCTGCTGGGCTCCACTTTTGTGGACCCCTTAGGGTTCTGAGGAGCAGAGCTTGGAAAGTGAAGCCAGGACATAAGGGTTCTGTGTCACCTCTGTCACAGCTGACTCAGTGACCTTCAGTGAGTCCATTCCTACCTCTGGGATTCTGTCCTCGGGTTCTGAAAGACAGGGAAGGGAGAAAAATAAGTACAAAGTAGTGAGTTTTACATAAAGCCTGTTATTCTGTTCTATTTTTACAATGTTAAAAATGTCCTTTCTTTTATGTTACAATAGTAAGAGAAGATTATAAAAGTTTCTTTTTGAATGCCCTTTATAGATTAAAAGGTGGCCTCCCTGAACAACTTTTGTCTCAGGGAATACTTACTGGTTCTTGAAGCCCAAAGGTGTAGAACTCCTTTGGACAATATCCATGTTTTTCAAACTTTTTGATTGCCTGCCATAGGGAAAAAATGCATTTTAGTACTCATTATATATAACTGAAATAACAGTTCTATAAAAAGATACTTTTAGTGAAATGTACTCTGATAATCTTTCTTTTTAATGCTGTTTGGGACCCATTACTTATTTCATGACCCATTAATAAATTACCACTTGCATTTGAGAAACATTCATTGTACTAGATCTTGGAAGTGCATTCCTGCTCTGTAGCATTTTTGTTTTGTTTTGTTTTGTTTTGTTTTGAGACAGAGTCTCTCTGTCGCCCAGGCTGGAGTGCAATGGCGTGATCTTGGCTCACCGCAACCTCTGCCTCCCAGGTTCAAGCAATTCTCCTGCCTCAGCCTCCCAAGTAGCTAGAATTACAGGCGCCTGCCGCCACGCTTTGCTACTTTTTTGTATTTTTAGTAGAGACGGGGTTTCACCATGTTTGCTAGGCTGGTGTCGAACTCCTGACCTCACGTGATCCATCCGCCTTGGCCCCCCAAAGTGCTGGGATTACAGGCGTGAGCCACCGGCCTGTAGTTTTAAATTTACTAATGTTAAAACTAAAGTTTTAAAACCCGGCCTGTAGTTTTAAATTTACTAATGTCATCATGTACCCACTGTGTGTCAGGAGCAATTCTGCTATCTGCTTGTGTATACGTCTTGTATCCTTGTTTGACATAAAAAGAAACGCGAGGGAGCTTGGAAGACGTGTCCAAGGTCAAAGAGCTGGGAAGCAGCAGAGCTCAGATTTGACCCCAGGCTACCTGACTATCTGACCTTCAGCCTCCCAAGAGCTGTACTTTTCTATACTCCTGCTCTGCACCTCACACAGCTCAGCACACTCCTCAGTGTGTGGCACTTCATCAATATTGGTCTATGCAAACCTTTTGTCTTTTAGTTTTATTTCTTTCCCTTCATTCCCAGTCCCCTGCCTACTTTCCTTTTCCCCAGGGGCACCCATCCAATTTTAATGTTTTGATACATATGCTCGAAAAGCTAAAGCATTGTTCTGCATATGTGTGCATTTTAAATGTCCATAAATGGCATTGAAGCTGTGAATCAGTTTCTGTTGCATTGTGTTTTTTTAATTCAGCACTTTTTTTCAAGATCTATTCATGCTGCTCCAAGTACATCTAGTTCTTTGCTTCTAACAGCTGCAGAGAAATCTGCGGTGTTCATTCACCATATTTTGTTCATACATTCCCCTGAGGTTGGAGACCTAGATTGCCTTCCAGTTCCTGCCCCTACAAACCGTGTCACCATGAGCATCCTGGTACATGCTCCCTTCTGATTCTGTGCCAGTCTCCTGTCATTGTAGCTGGGAGTAGAATTGCTGGATAACAGGACACCTGCAAACGGCGTTTTAGTAAATATCATCTAATTGCTCTCCCGAATGGTTATAATACTTTATCCTCATAATGAGCAGTGCATAAGAGATTCCATTTCTGCATGTCCTCATCAAAACATGGCATCATCCAGCTTTCTAATTTTGCCAATCCAATGAGTGTAGCGTGATCTCATTTTCATTTGCATGCCTCTGATTACTAATGAGGTTCAGCATCTTTTCATATACTCACTAGTGTTTTTTTGTTTCCCTTCCTGTGAATTGCTTATTCATGTTCTTTACCAGATTTTCTGCTTTTTTCTTTTTCATGTTGCTTAGCAGGAGATCCTTGCATATTTTAGTTTAGTTCCTAGGGATAATTAAGCCCTACTGCATATGGGTATGTCTTATACATGCCCTAGGGCATGGATTATACATAACAAATTAACCTCTAAGCCTGTAGCATGGGACTATTTACCTACTGTTCTCAGCAAAGTTCAGAAAACACTCAAATTATTTGCTGTTTTTTTGTTTTTGTTTTTCTTTTTTTGAGGTGGAGTCTTGCTCTGTCGCCCAGGGTGGAGTGCAGTGGCGCGATCTTGCCTCACTGCAACCTCCCTCTCTGGGGTTCAAGTGATTCTCCTGCCTCAGCTTCCCGGGTAGCTGGGACTACATGTGTGCACTACAATGCCTGGCTAATTTTATCATATTTTTGGTAGAGATGGAGTTTCGCCATGTTGGCCAGGCTGGTCTCGAACTCCTGACCTCAAGTGATCCACCTGCCTTGGCCTCCCAAAGTGCTGGGATTCAGGCGTGAGCCACCGTGCCTGGCCATATTTGCTGGTTTTTGAGATTCAGATTAGGAACTTCAGTTGAAAAAGTCTGTTCTAGATAAAAATTTCTAGTCAATGTAGATATCGCCAATATTTTTTCTTAGAATGTCACCCGCTTGTGGCATCTAGCATTGAATGGAAATCCTTGATTTTTTAAAATTACAAATAACCATTGATTATTTTAAAGCAGTATTTTTTAATTGTAGAAATTTCAGAAACACAAATAATCTAAAAAATAAAAGCACCAAATATTCTTCCAGGTCGTTTCCTGTGTGAGAGTATGTGTGTGTGTGTGTGTGTGTGTGTGTGTGTGTGTGTGTGTGTGTTTGCTTGCCAAAATACAATCGTGTTGTATGAAATGTTTTATAATCTGTTTTTTGTTGTTGTTAATAATTGCCATCTTTACATGTCAATAAATTTTTATTTAATATCCAGTCCAGGGCATACTCCGGTTTCTCCAGTTGTTCCAGAAATGTGTTTTTACAGCTGGTTCATCAAACCAGGGTCCAGTCTAGATCTTCACGTTGCATCTGGTTATCTGCAAGTTAACAATGGAAAGCATGACTTTACAAATAGTTTCATGTAATAATGTTGAAGAGATGATAAGAGTTATAGGTATTCTATGGCACGAATGTAATTACTGGTTCAGGTAAGGATTATCATTGATAGGTAACTGCCTTAATACAGTGGCCAAATAATACCATAAGCATTACTTTATTACAATCCAAGGGGTCCCTTTTTCCTCACGATGCTGGCTTGTTAAAGAGACTGCCAGTTGTCCTGCACAATGACCCGCTTTCCAACTTTGCCTGGTTGTTTACTCCCGGTATCGTTTGGTTTATTACCCAGCCTTATCCTTAATTTCCTGTAAACCAGACTGTAGATTTTAAATGACTGATATTGGGTGGGCACGGTGGCTCACGCCTATAATCCCAGCACTTTGGGTGGCCAAGGCAGGTGGATCACTTGAGGTCAGGAGTTTGAGACCAGCCTGGTCAGCATGGTGAAACCCCATCTCTATTAAAAATACAAAAATTATGCCAAGTGCGGTGGCTCATGCCTGTAATCCCAGCACTTTGGGAGGCTGAGGCAGGTGGATCACAAGGTCAGGAGTTCAAGACCAGCCTGGCCAACATGGTGAAACCCTGTCTCTACTAAAAATACAAAAAAATTAGCCAGGCCTGGTGGTGGGCATCTGTAATCCCAGCTACTCAGGAGGCTGAGGCAGGAGAATCGCTTGAACCTGGGAGGCAGAGGTTGCAGTGAGCCGAGATCGTGCCACTGCACTCCAGCCTGGGTGACAGTGCGAGACTCCATCTCAAAAATAAATAAATAAATAAATAAAAAATTACAAAAATTAGCTGAGAGTGGTGGTGGGTGCCTGTAGTCCCAGTTACTCAGGAGGCTGAGGCAGAAGAATTATATGAACCTGGGAGGCAGAGGTTGCAGTGAGTCAAGGTTGCACCACTGCACTCCAGCCTGGTCAACAGAGCAAGACTCTGTCTCAAAATAAATGAATAAATAACAAAATAAATAAAATGACTGATATTAAACATTTTGTTTAGAATACATTTTAGGTAATATTATGTATGTATTTCACGTTGGGCCACATCAAGCAACCCGTAATATTGTTAATATGACTCGTCATTAATGACGTTCATAATTGGCCCCTGGATCTAGGGGATGGTGGTTTGATTTCTCTATCATTGTTACATTTCCTTGTTGCTAACTATAAAATAATGCATATGGTATTATTTGGCCACTGTATTAAGGCAGTTACCTATCAATGACACACAAATTGATAATCCTTACCTGAACCAGTAATTACATTTGTGCCACAGAATACCTATAAGTCTTTTCTCTTCAACATTATTACATGAGATTATTTGTAAAGTCATGCTTTCCATTGTCAACTTGAAAAATTCTTGACTTGGATGTAGTCCAATTCCTCACCATTTTTTGCCTAATGCTGTATCCTTATGGTCTTGTTTTAAAATGTTTTTCTGATTTTCTATTACCTGTGAGCTTTGTAGTTTTATTTTTATTTTTTGAGGCAGAGTCTTGATCTGTCACCCAGGTTAGAGTTCAGTGGTGTCATCTCGGCTCACTGCAACCTCCACCTCCCAGGTTCAAACAATTTTCATGTCTCAGCCTCCCGAGTAGCTGCGATTACAGGCGTGCACCATGACACCTGGCTGATTTTTTATTTTTCTAAATGGAGTCTCACTCTATTGCCCAGACTGGAGTGCAGTGGCATGATCTCGGCTCACTGCAACCTCTGCCTCCCGGGTTCAAGCGATTCTCCTGCCCTAACCTCCTGAGTAGCTGGGATTACAGGCGTGCACCACCATGCCTGGCTAATTTTTGTATTTTAGCAGAGATGGGGTTTCACGACGTTGGCCAGACTGGTCTCGAACTCCTGACCTCGTGATCCGCCCGCCTTGGTCTCCCAAAGTGCTGGGATTACAAGCATGAGCCACCACACCCGTCTAATTTTTGTATTTTTTGTAGAAAGGGGGTTTCGCCATGTTGGTCAGGCTGGTCTCAAACTCCTGAGCTCAAGCGATCTGCCCACTTCGGCCTCCCAAAGTGCTGGGATTACAGGTGTGAGCCGCTATACCTGACCTATAGTTTTAAATATGGATTTTTTTCATATATGGGTATTTTAATCTAAATGGAACTCACTTTTGTAAATATGATTGTGAAGGGATTTAGCTCATTTTTGTCTTCCATAGGGTGAGGTAGTTTTCCCAGTGCCAGGTATTAAACAGTCCAGAGGTAGCCAGCACCCAAGACAGCCACCAGGGGTTCTTGCCTCCTGGTTTCCAGGCTCTTGTTCAGTCCCCTCCCACACCAAATAGGGCAGACCTTTTCAGATCCTCACCAAGGAGACCCTTGTGTATGACCAATAGGACATTGCAGAAATGACAGCATGTGACTTTGAAGCTAGGTCATAAAAGACATTACAGCTTCTGCCTCTCTTTGAGATCACTCACTCTATGTGAATGCTATGTGAGGACACTCAGGCATCCCTAAGCAGAGGTCCACTTGGTGAGGAACTGAAGCCCCTGCCGACAGCAAGCACAGACTCCCCGCCATAGTGGTGACCTGTCTCAGGACCAGAGCTTCTAGGCCCAGGCAAACCTTCTGATGACTGCAGCCCTAGCCAAAATCCAGACTGCAGCTTCATGACAGACTCTGGGCCAGGGCCACCCAGCTAAGCCCATCCCAAATTCCTGACCCACAGAAACTATGTGAAATAATGTTTATTTTTATTTATTTATTTTTAAATAGAGACAGAGTCTTGCTCTGTCGGCCAGGCTGGTCTCGAACTCCTGACCTCAAGCAGTCCTCCAGCCTTGGCCTCCCAAAATGCTGAGATTATAGGCACGAGCCTCCACACCTGGACTGTTGTTTTAAGCTGCTGAGTTTGTAGTAATTTGTTACCCAGTAACAGAGAACAGACTTTGGTTTCTGGAATGGGGGTCTGCCATAACAGAAACCTCAAATGTAGAAATAACTTTACAACTGAGAAGTGGGAAGAAGCTGGAAGGACTTTGAGGAGATTGTTAGTAAAAGCTTAAGGAGTGTTAAAAAGTATTGGCTGGGCACAGTGGTTCACACTTGTAATACCATAACTTTTGGAGGCCAAGGTGGGAGGATCACTTGAGTTCAGGAGTTCGAGACCAGCCTGGGCAATATAGTGAGACCTTGTCTCTAAAAAAATTAAAAGAAAAAAGGTGAGAAAGTCTGTTAATAAGAGTCCAGTGACCTTTAAGACAGCTGCAATAAGGGCTTGAAGAACAGTTAGGAAAATGCTATTGGAAACTGATGGAAAGGAGATCCTTGTGTAGCGGCAGAAAGTTTAGCAACACTGTCTCCTGCATTAGTGTGGAGGGTAGGAAATATACCTAAGGAACGGATGGTCTAGCTAAGGAGCTTTCCAGACAGAATGTTGAAGGTGCCACCTGGCTTCTTGCTGCTTATAGTAAAACTGAAGAGGAGAGAGTAAGTTAAAGAAAAAAAACACTTAAATGAAAAGGAGCCTGAAATTGTTGGGTTTGAAAATTCCCAGCCTTTCCAGATAACAAGTGATGTTAAAATTAACAAATGGCTTCCGTGCAAAGATTAAATACAAGGCATTAAATACAGGAAATGTGGTCTAAAGGTCAAGCTGAGGATGTGATGAAAAAGTCCTTTGTTAAGACCTCAGAAATACCAACAAGATGCCTCAGAGGGGACTTCCAGTCGAATGAAATAATAATCACGCTTCTGAGAAGGTTAAAGGTGTTGTCTTTCAGCATCTCAGCACAAGCCCAAAGTAGAGAAGGGCTTACCTTGCAGAGATTTTCTTTTTTCTTTTTCTTTTCTTTTTTTTTTTTTTTTTTTTTGAGATAGCTCACTGCAACCTCCTCCTCCTGGGTTCAAGTGATTCTCCTGTCTCAGCCTCCTGAGTAGCTGCGATTACAGGTGCCCACCACCACGCCCAGCTAATTTTTGTATTTTTAGTAGAGATGGGGTTTCACCATGTTGGTCAGGCTAGTCTCAAACTCCTGACCTCAGGTGATCCACCCGCCTCGGCCTCCCAAAGTGCTGGGATTACAGGCGTGAGCCACTGTGCCTGGCCACTTGCAGAGATTTCTAGGTGTGGCTTTTTTCTAATGTAGTGAACCCTAAGACATGCAAGATACCCAATAAGTTATGAAGAGAATTATATTGGCAGAGACACTGCCAGCTTGGACTGAAAGGGACAGAGCCAGTGCAAAAGGACAAGACGGCTTTGCACACCCAAACTTTTACAGGCAGGAAGCAGGCAGATGAAACTGTGGAGCTGCAAACATCTTTCATGGAAGAGGTGGGACGACTCAGGGAGAGCCATGGAGAATCATTCATGAACAGGAGTAGGCATCAAAGAGTTCCTAGCATTTCTCCAACTGGATTACAGAATTTCCACACACCAGTGACTTATATGTGCGACTTATATGTGCCTCCTGTCCCCTGCCCCACTTTTTTTTTTTTTTGAGACAGAGTCTTGCTATGTTGCCCAGGCTGGTCTCGAACTCCTGGGCTCAAGTAATCCTCCCACCTTGGCCTCCTGAGTAGCTGGGATGACAGGCACACGCTACCACGCCCGGCTTCCCCTGCTTTTGAGCAAGAATGTCCTTACTGGTTATCCTGTGCCTGCCTCTACCACTGCACACTGGGAGTGTGGAGATGACCTGTCTCTTTAGCTCACAGGTCTGCAGATAGGAAATGCACTTAAGGGCTGGATGCGGTGGCTCACGCCTGTAATCCCAACACTTTGGGAGGCCAAGGCAAGTGGATCACCTGAGGTCAGGAGTTCAAGACGAGCCTGGCCAACATGGTGAAATCCCGTCTCTACTAAAGAAAATTAGCTGGGATGGTGGTGCATGCCTGTAGTCCCAGCTACTTGGGATGCTGAGGCAGGAGAATCACTTGAACCTGGGAGGCAGAGTTTTCAGTGAGGTGAGATGGTGGTGGCTCTGCACTTCAGCTTGGGAGACAGAGCAAGACTCCATTTCAAAAAAAAAAAAAAAAAAAAGAAATGCACTTAAGGAGCCATAGTTACGGAACTGCATGCTAGAGCCACATCCCCACCTGGACCTGACTGAGATGATGAGATTCTGTACTTTGAGCTGATGCTGTAATGGGATGATGGGGGATCCTGGAAGGTGGTGAGTATATTTGGCATGTGGGAGGGGGGAAATCACTGAGGGCCAGCGGTGGCCTGTGGAGCCAGCCACCAAGGCAGCCTGATGATTCTCGTCCCCTGGTGCTCGTTCCTGTGTGTCATCTCCTTCCTCACTGGATAGGACCAACAGACCTAGGTCATAAAAGACAATGGAGGGGCCCGGCGCTGTGGCTCACGTCTGTAATCCCAGCACTTTGGGAGGCTGAGGCGAGTGGATCACCTGAGGTCGGGAGTTTGAGACCAGCCTGGCCAACATGGTGAAACCCTGTCTCTACTAAAAATACAAAAATTAGCTGGGCGTGATGGCACACTTCGGTAATCCCAGCTACTTGGGTGGTTGAGGCAGGAAAATCGCTTGAACCTGGGAGGCGGAGGTTGCAGTGAGCCGATATCACGCCACTGCACTCCAGCCTGGGCGACACAGTGAGACTCCATCTCAAAAATAAAAAAGACAGTGAGGCTTCCACCTTGCCCTCTCTGGAATTATTTGCTCTGGAGAAGCCAGTTGCCATGCTGCGAGGATACTCAAGCAACCCTGTGGAGAGATCTACATGGCAGGGATTTGTTGTTTCCTGCCAGCAGCTAGTGCGAACTTGCCAGCCACATGAACAAGCTTTCTCAGAGTGCATCCTCTAGGGGCGGTCATGCCTTTGATGCCCACAGCCCCACTGACATCTTGGCCACAGCCTCAGAAGAGACCCCGTGCCAGAGCCACCCAGCCGAGCCACTGCTGAGATCCTGACCCTCAGAAACAGAAGTAATAAATACTGTTAATTTAAGCTCCTAAATTGGGGGCAGTTTGTTACACAGTGATAGATAACGAATTCATACTCCGTAATTCCCCTCGCACATTTGTGGTGTCTTTTTAAAAATACCAGTTCTCATATACACAGTGGCCTGTTTCTGATCGTTCTGTTGTGTTTCTCAGGTATTTTTGTTTCTGTGCCCGAACTGATACCGTTCTCACTGTTGTGGCTTTGCAGCCTATCTTAATATCTGGCAGGGTCGGCCTTTCCTCTTTGCTCTTATTTTTAAAAACTGACCTAAGTTTGGGAGGATGGCTTGAGCCCAGGAGGTCAAGGCTGCTGTAAGCTGTGGTCACGCCACTGCACTCAGCCTGGATGACAGCAAGACCCTGTCTCAAAAAAAAAAAAAAAAAAAAATGGCCTCAGTAATTGTAGACTTTTATTCTTCTCTGTTAATTTTAGAGAGTCTTATGAGTTTCTGCAAAAAACAAATCTGGAATTTGTATTAGAATTGCGCATTGAGTTTTCAAGGTTGGGAGAAGTGAGAGGGATTTTGGCATGAAGATTCTAGAAGACAGAAGAGAAAGAAGCCCATGGGTTTGCTTCACATTTCTTTCTCCAACGTCATCCCACCCAATGAAGTTCATTCACTCAACAAATATGTTCATTCATTCAACAAATACAGAGCATCAGCTGTATACTAGGTAGTTATTCCTAGGTGGGAAGAGACAGATCATAAACAAATACAAAAAGTTAGAAAAAGTCAGGCACTAACTGCTGTGTAGAAAATGAACTGATAGGCCTGGTGCAGTGGCTCACGCCTGTAATCCCAGCACTTTGGGAGGCTGAGGCGGGCTGATCACCTGAGTTCGGGAGTTCACGACCAGCCTGACCAACATGGAGAAACCTCGTCTCTACTAAAAATACAAAATTAGCTGGGTGTGGTGGCACATGCCTGTAATCCCAGCTACTCAGGAGGCTGAGGCAGGAGAATTGCTTTAACCCAGGAGGTGGAGGTTGCAGTGAGCCGAGATGGCGCCATTGCATTCCAGCCTGGGCAACGAGCGAAACTCTGTCTCAAAAAAAAAAAGAAAAAGAAAAAGAAAACTGATAACACAAAAGGCAGGATGTAGAGGAGGCTGTTTTAGCCAGGGGGGCTGGGGAGGGCTGGCCCTGAGGAGGCACTGTGTGACCTGCGATCTGAATGGATGACGGACACGCCACGCTGACAGCTGAGCAAGGAAGCATCCCGGGCAGGGGCACAGCCAGTGGCCGGGGCAGGCACGAGCTGGATGTGTGAAGCAGCAAGGTGTCCGTGGGACCAAGGCCCAGCAAGCAAAGGGAGAGTGGCAGAGAGGTTGGCGGAGCTTGGAGCCTGCAGAGCCCTGCGGACCACTGAGGAGTCTGGAGTTGTTCCCAACCAGCTTTTGAAGGCTTTTAAGTGGGGGAGTACGTGGCCTTTGGTTGTGCTGTTAACCACCTTCCGCTTCTTCCCCAGCAAAAAAGGGAGACGCTGTCCCCGCTGTGCCTCATCCCCATGGTGACATCTCCCCGGGAGGAGCAGCAGCTCCTGGCCAGCACCTCCAAGGTGAGGCCCCCAAGCCCTGCAGGGTGGAGGCTCACTGGGGGGGCCTCTCCCTGCAGCCTCACCCCTCTCGTCCATCCTCTCTCCCCCGCCAGCCCGTGGTGAAGCTCCTGCACAACCGCAGTAACAACAAGTACTCCTACACCAGGTGACCGCCGGGGTGCGGGGCACTGGGCGGGACCCTGGGATGCAGCACAGCCCTGCTTCTGCCCAAGGCGAGGGCCACGGCCACACGGGGGGCCTACAAGAACATCTGTGCCTGCTCGCAGATTCGGCTTCACCTCTTAACCCTGACACTCTAGGCAGGTCCTTTCTGCTTCTCAGCTTCAGCTCAGTCATCAGTAAATGGGTTTGGGTGAGGACGAAGTGATAGTGGCGAGCCTGTCCCAAGTGCTCTCATTCTAGGAACTGGCAGAGTCCTCCCCCTTGAGGTCAGTACTGTTGTGAGCTCCATTTTACAGATGAGGAGGTCGGGACACCAAGAGGTGAAGTAACTTGCCTAGTGTCACCCAGTTAAAAAATGGGGACACCAGGACCCCCGGGGAGGCGGCCTGGCTCCCGGTCCCTCACTGGAGCTGCTGTGCTGTGCTGTGCTGTGCTGTGCTGGGATTTGCTCAGCGCATGTGGCTTCCCTTCTGAGACCCGTTTAGCCTGGCCCCAGGGGTGGAGGAGGCTCTCTGTTGAGCACCAAAGCCCTGGGCAGGAGCAGAGGACTGGGAATGCATCCAGGCCCGTGTTCTGGGGGTACAGAGGGAGGGGTGCCAACTGCGCTGAGGCCTCCTGGTCCCCTGGTCCCCAGCACTTCAGATGACAACCTACTTAAGAACATCGAGCTGTTCGACAAGCTGGCCCTGCGCTTCCACGGGCGGCTACTCTTCCTCAAGGATGTCCTGGGGGATGAGATCTGCTGCTGGTCTTTCTACGGGCAGGGCCGCAAAATCGCCGAGGTGTGCTGCACCTCCATTGTCTATGCTACGGAGAAGAAGCAGACCAAGGTCAGAGGGGCTCCAGAGCCTACGTTGGGGGCTGGGGTTGGCCAGGACCAGGACCCTGGACAAAAGCAGGTTGGCAGGGGAAGGAGCCCACCACCAGGAGGCAGGAGCCAGATCCTGGGGTCTGGGGTGCACAACAGTGGGCAAGCCACCCTATCCCTGTGGGTCTCTGTTTCTCTGTGAAATGGGGGTCATGGGTTAGAGCAGGGTGCTTAGCCTAGGCCTGTTGGATGGGTTTCAAGGCTGTTTGCAACTCCTGAAATGGGGGTGTATGCATTTTTCTGTATAGGAGGTCCATAGTTGCCATTAGAAACTCAGAAGGGGTGAGGCATAGTGGCTTACGCCTGTAACCCCAGGACTCTGGGAGGCCAAGGCAGGAGGATCACTTGAGCCCAGGAGTTCGAGACCAGCCTGGGCAACATCGTGGGACCTGATCTCTGTAAGAAGTCAAAAAATTTAGCCAGGTGTGGTGGCTTGGTGACATGATGGCATGCACCTGTAATCCCAGCTACTCAGGAAGCTAAGGCAGGAGGATTGCTTGAGCCCAGTAATTTATTTATTTATTATTATTATTATTTGAGATGGAGTCTCGTTGTGTCACCAGGCTGGAGTGCAGTGGCACAATCTCCGCTCACCGCAACCTCCACCTCCCAGGTTCAAGCGATTCTTCTGCCTCAGCCTCCCCAGTAGCTAGGACTACAGGCACGTGCCACCATGCCCAGCTAATTTTTGTATTTTTAGTAGAAACGGGGTTTCACCATGTTGGCCAGGATGGTCTCAATCTCTTGACCTCGTGATCCACCCACCTCAGCCTCCCAAAGTGCTGGGATTACAAGCGTGAGCCACTGCCCCCAGCCTATTTTTTTTTTTTTTTTAGACAGAGTCTCACTCTGTTGCCCAGGCTGCAGTGCAATGGTGTGATCTCAGCTCACTTAACCTCCGCCTCCCAAATTCAAGTGATTCTCCTGCCTCAGCCTCCCAAGTAGCTAGCACTACAGGCACCCGCCTCCATGCCCGGCTAATTTTTGTGTTTTTTAGTAGAGACTAAATGTAGTAGAGAAGTCTCTTTAGTAGAGACTTCACCATGTTGGTCAGGCTGGTATTGAACCCCTGACCTCAAGTGATCTGCCCTCCTCAGCCTCCCAAAGTTCTTGGATTATAGGTGTGAGCCACCGGGCCCGCCCTAGCCCAGGAATTTGAGGCAGCAGGGAGCTATGATCATGCCACTGCACTCCATCCTAGGAGACAGAGTGAGCCCAAACTCTAATTAAAAAAAAAAAAAGGAAACTCAGAAAGGCCCATTGCCAAAAATAGATTCTTAAAACCTCAGAATCAGATGTCTCTTAGAACATCCTCTGAGTTTGTAGATCCTGAGTCATTAATGTGGCAATCATCAAGATATTCCCCAAGCCCCTGCTCTGTGCTAAGTACTGTACCGGGCTGGAAATCAAGGGGAATGAAGTGCTGAGCAAAATACAAGCCCTTCCTCATCTGGTCCCTTCCGAGCTTACTATGAGCCACATGCCTCAGGTACACCACAGTCATCACAAGTCTCTAAGCACTCAGTGCTATTTCTTACCTCTTACCTCTGCACACACTGTTGCCTCTTGGAATTCTTTCCTTCTATCTGCCTAATGAACTTGTACTTAATCTTAGGACTCAAGCTAAGCATCACTTTCTTTGGGTCACCTTCACTCATGAACTTTCAATCCAGCAACCCCAAAGTTGGTCACACTCCCTTCATAGCTAAAGACAGTGTTTTATCATGTGTGGTGGAGGGGAGGGGGTTTGCATCAGCAGTGAGGTGTTAGTTCCTTGAGGGTAGGGCCATGTCTTTTTCTTTCCTATCTCCCATTAGCTGGGCCCTTTTCACACAGTGGAAGCTAGGAAACATTTATTGAATGAATGAATGAATGAATCAGTGACCCAGCTTCCAAGAAACATCCTCTAATTGGGAAGATAGGAAGATAAACCAATAATTAGAGTACATGGCTCACACCTGTAATCCCAATACTTTAGGAGGCTGAGGCAGGGGACCATTAAGGCTAGGAGTTTGAGGCCAGCCTGGGCAACACAGCAAGACCCCATCTCTACAAAAAATAAAAAAAAATTAACTGGACATAGTGGTACACCCAGGTACTCAGGAAGCTGAGGTGGGAGGATCACTTGAGCCCAGGAGGTTGAGGCTGCAGGGATACATGATCACACCACTGCTCTCCAGCCTAGGCAACAGAGTGAGATCTTGTCTTAGAAACAAACAAACAACGATTAAAAAAAAAAAAAAAAAAAAAGGCCGGGCATGGTGGCTCACACCTGTAATCCCAGCACTTTGGGAGGCTGAGGCGGGCAGATCACGAGGTCAGGAGTTCGAGACCAGCCTGTACAACATGGTGAAACCCTGTCTCTACTAAAAATCAAAAAATTAGCTGGGCATAATGGCACATGCCTGTAATCCCAGCTACTCCGGGAGGCTGAAGCAGGAAAATCGCTTGAACTTGGGAAGCGGAGGTTGCAGTGAGCTGAGATTGTGCCATTGCGCTCCAGCCTGGGTGACAGAGCAAGACTCTGTCTCAGGAAAAAATAAAAAATAAAAATAAATAAAAAATTAAAAAAACAGTTTGCTAAGAGCTGTGTTAGATGCTTCCAAGGCCACACAAGGGAACACCCCAGTCACCTCTTCGACTTCATCCCTTTCCATTCCCTCTCATCTCTGCCTCAATTGCATTGGCCTCCCTTTTGATCTTCCAGTAAGACACTGGGTGCACTCCTGACCCACAGCTCTCACGCTGGCCCTGGCCCTCTCCAGGCTGCTCTTTCTGCTCTGTGTGCCTTGTCCCCTCCCCAACTCCTTTGGTCAAATATCACCTCCTCAGTGAGGCCTTCCCTGGAGTCCTTCTTAAAGTTGTAACACTCCTGGCTCTGGCTATCACATCCCCTTTTCCTGATGTATCTCTTTTCCTGATGTATCTCTTTCTCTCTCTCTCTCTTTTTTTTTTTTTAATAGATGAGGTCTTGCTACATTGCCCAGGCTGGCTTTGAACTTGAACTCCTGGGCTCTAACAATGCTCCTGCCTTAGCCTCCCAATGTGCTGGGATTACAGTCAGGAGACACCACACCCAGCTTATATCGTTTCCTAAACATCATCATTTGACTGCATTTATATTTTATTTTATTTATTTATTTATTTATTTATTTATTTATTTATTTATTTTGAGATGGGGTCTCACTGTCACCCAGGTTGGAGTGCAGTGGTACAATCTTGGCTCACTGCAACCTCCACCTCCATGCTCAGGTGATCCTCCCACCTCAGTCTCCCGAGTAGCTGGGAACACAGGTGTGGGCCACCACACCTAGCTAATTTTTTGTATTTTTGGTAGAGATGGGGTTACACCATGTTGCCCAGACTAGACTCAAACTCCTGGCCTCAAGCTGTCCTCCCACCTTGGCCTCCCAAAGTGCTGGGATTACAGGCGTGAGTCACTGCGCCAGGCTAGTTTATATTTTCTTAAGTGTATGACTGAGTCCTCCCACTAGAATGTAACCTCCTGAGGACAGAACTCTTGTTTTGTTCACTGCTATTTTTGCAGTGCCTAGAACAATACCTGGTGCAGTGCACTCACTCAGTATTTGTCAAATGAAAAAATATACCAAGAGGCTAGGCAGGGAAGGAGATGAAGGAGAGAAAACAAATAATTCTGCCTGCCTGACTTCAGAGCTGAGCCTTGAAGTATGACTTTGCTGAGTAAAGGAGTGGCAGAGAGGCCAGGCCAGGCCCAAGGACCTGACTGCAGGGCTAGGAGGTGTGTTGGTGCAGGGGCCCTAGGCAGGGGGATGGCCCTGCGTGACTGCACCAGAAGGAAGGAGCTGGGGCCGGCTGGCCTTTTGCAGGTGGAATTTCCAGAGGCCCGGATCTTCGAGGAGACCCTGAACATCCTCATCTACGAGACTCCCCGGGGCCCAGACCCAGCCCTCCTGGAGGCCACAGGGGGAGCAGCTGGAGCTGGTGGGGCTGGCCGCGGGGAGGATGAAGAGAACCGAGAGCACCGTGTCCGCAGGATCCATGTCCGGCGCCATATCACCCACGACGAGCGTCCTCATGGCCAACAAATTGTCTTCAAGGACTGACCTCTGACCCTCCCCCTGTCTTCCTCTTGCCTTGGGACCCAGTCCCTCTCTCTTTCCCTCCCCTTCCCAGACTTTTGCCCCGGCTCTGCTGGCCAAGTCGTGGGTCCTCCTCTGTCCCTTCATTGCATGGCACAGCTCACTTTGGCCCTTCTCCACCCATCCCAACCCCATTGCTAACAACATGGTACATTCCGGCCCCACCGCTCAGAGCCTTCCGAAGCCAACACTTGTCCCCACCCTGGCCCTGCGTCCTTCCCTCTCCAGCTGGTTAAGAGGGATTTAGAATTCCCTTTCTCTTTTTTTAGTGCGTCGTCCATGCCAAAGTGTGCGGCCCTTCCTAACATCACCACAGTCTGAGCTGCCTCCCGCGTCCTGCAGGGTAGTCCGCCCCCTCCTCCCCACCATCCTCCCTACCTCCTTAACTTTGTACTAGACTGGCCTGGGCCTGCCCAGCTCAGCGTTATCAGTCTGTTTCATATTATTTATTATTTTAATTTTCTATTAAATTATTGAAATAAAGTTAAGTTGAGAAACTGGTGCTGGCTCCTGGGGAGAGGGACGGGGAGATGCCTGTGTTAGGAGGTATCTGGCCGGGCGTGGTGGCTCACACGTGTAATCCCAACTACTCAGGAGGTTGAGGCAGAAGGATCACTTGAGCCCAGGAGTTCAAGACCAGCCTGGGCAACAAAGCAAGACCCTGACTCTACAAAAAAAAAAAGAAAAAAAAGGAGGTACCTGTTTGGTTGTACTAGGAGAAGACATAAGGCCCTGCCCCAGCCTCTGCCTGCGAAGGAAGTAGTCAGGAGTTAGGAGAGGATTCAGAATTTATATTTCAGTGCTCACTAGCCAGTTCCCATCCTCCGCCCCCGCCCACCCCCCGCAGTAGAGAGGAGGTCCTGGCTACCATCAAGCCGTCCCTGAGCGCAGTGTCTCTCCAGCCTGGGTGTGTGAAGGGAGCACCTTCCTTCAAGGGTCTGGTGCGAAGACAAAGTCGAGGGCCTGGCGCTCAGCCCCTGCCACGTTGGGGTGCCAGAGGTCCACGATGAAGACCACTCGAGGCCCATCTTCGGGGGAGCCTAGGGCACATGGGACAGGAACAGCAGAGCCGCTGACATTAGGTACTTGCACACCAGAGCACTCACCAAACACCATAAAAGCAAACAGTAAATAAGTGGCAGGCCTTGTTCTAACCCTTTAAATGTATCAAATCTTTTTTTTTTTTTTTTTTTTTTCCTGAGATGGAGTCTTGCTTCGTCACCAGGCTGGAGTGCAGTGGCGCAATTTCGGCTCACTGCAACCTTGGCCTCCCAGGTTCAAGCAATTCTCCTGCCTCAGTCTCCCTAGTAGCTGGGATTTCAGGTGCTCATCACCACACCCGGGTAATTTCTTTGTATGTTTAATAGAGACGGGGTTTCACCATGTTGGCCAGGCTGGTCTCGAACTCCTGGCCTCAGGTGATCCGCCCACCTCAGCCTCCCAAAGTGCTGGGATTACAGGCATGAGCCACCATGCCCGGCCGATATGTATCAACTCTTAATCATCAAAACAAACTGTGGTATTACCATAATTATCCCTATTTTATACAAAGCAACAGAGGCATAAGGAGGTTAAGTCCTTTGCCCAAGTGCAAGAGGTAGGACAGGAACCCAGAGTCCTGTGCTGGTAACTGCTTTTCTGTGTACGTAATATTATCTCATTTAATCCTTGCAGTTACTTGATGAAGAAGGTGGTGGTCCTAGGGCATTGGAGAAGTTATGTGGCTTGTTCAAGGTCATGCAGCTGGAAGATGGTGGTGGTAGGACAGGAAGTCCGTTGGGCCTGATTCTGCTGCCTTCTAGTCAACGCTCCTTTGCTCCTGAGTCCCTCATCCCCCCTGCAGAATGGGCACCCCGTTACCATTGTGAGCCACTGTGTGTAGAAAAGAGTCGTCCACCAGTAGACAGTGCCCCTCAGCCCAGCACTGGGGCTCACCGCCGACCACCAGCTCACAGCCAGGAGGGATCTTTAGGCCTGTAAGAAGAGACGCGGGCATCCAGCACTCCTGCCTCCATCCCAAGGGCCCATCCTGGCCAGTCAATTAGCAACTAGCTCTAAGTGTCTTAAATGCCAGGTTTTGTGGTCGTCCTTTCTTTCCAGAAAGTGGCCACAGTATAATTACAATACAGTCCTGGAGGAGGGAAGCGCTAGGAGATTAGGGAAACGCTGCTGTGGGTAGTGTGATCCATCTTTTTTTTTTTTTTTTTTTTTTTTGAGACAAAGTCTCACTCTGTCACCCAGGCTGGAGTGGAGTGGTGTGATCTCAGCTCACTCTGCTTCCCAGGTTCAAGTGATTCTCGTGTCTCAGCCTCCTGAGTAGCTGCTGGGATTACAGGCATGTGCTACAATGCAGGGTTAATTTTTTGTTTTTTGTTTTTTTTGGAGATGTAGTCTTGCTCTGTCGCCAGGTTGGAGTGCAGTGGCATGATCTTGGCTCACTGCAACCTCCGCCTCCCAGGTTCAAGCAATTCTCCTGCCTCAGCCTCCCGAGTAGCTAGGATTACAGCTGCCTGCCACCACGCCTGGCTAATTTTTGTATTTTTAGTAGAGATGGGGTTTCGCCATGTTGGCCAGGCTGGTCTCGAACCCCTGAGCTCAAGTGATCTGCCTACCTCAGCCTCCCAAAATGCTGGGATTACAGGTGTGAGCCACTGCACCTGGCCAGACCCGTTATTTTATTTTATTTTATTTTATTTTATTCTTATACAGACAGTGCTGGTCTTGAACTCCTGGCCTCAAGCAATCCTCCTGCTTTGGCCTCCCAAAGTGCTGGTATTTCAGGGATGAGCCACGGCACCTGGCAGCAACCTCTCATTTCGAGAAAAGAGAAGGCTTCCTGGAGGAAATGGCTTTTCCTCCTGGGCTTTCTGACAGTTTGACTCAAGAGCTTACTGTGTGATAGGCGCTGTCTCACTGAGAGGTATAAGATTAAAGACGATCCTCGCCCAAGGACCACATGGCTGAGTGCTGTGAGGAAAGTGAGCAGCCAACTCAACTGATGGGGGAACAGGAAGCCAACCCAGAGGAAGTGTGGCACTTGAAAACTTGAGTACTGAAGGCTGAGTAGGAGTTTTTCAGGAGGTGGTACGGGGGAAGGGGATTCTAGGTTGAAAAGAACAGCACATGTGGCATCTGTCAGGATTGGCCAGAAGGCTTTCATGATTTAGAGCACAGAGAGAGGGAAGAGAGGAAGGATTGGGAACTGATCCTGAGGCTAGTGTGCCCTGAAGTGTCGGACACATCCAGCTGGCAGCACAGGAGATGATTGGGGGCAAAACAAGGTCATGGCATGGAATAACAAAATTATTTCCTTTTCCATTTTCTTCCAGTCTTTAAGACATCAAAAAGTGCCAGGTGCGGTGGCTCACGCCTGTAATCTCAGCACTTTGGGAGGCCAAGGCAGGAGGATCACTTGAGTTCAGGAGTTCAGGTCCAGCCTGTCTTTACACAATTTTTTTTTCTTGTTTTTGAGATGAAGTTTCGCTCTTGTTGCCCAGGCTGGAGTGCAATGTTGTGATCTCGGCTCACTGCAACCTCCGCCTCCCGAGTTCAAGTGATTCTCCTGCCTCGGCCTCCCGAGTAGCTGGGATTACAGGCATGCGACACCACACCCAGCTAATTTTCTGTAATTTTAGTAGAGACGGGATTTCTCCATGTTGGTCAGCTGGTCTCGAACTCCCAGCTTCAGGTGATCTGCCCGCCTCGGCCTCCCAAAGTGCTGGGATTACAGGTGTGAGCCACCGCACCTGGCCTACGTAAATTTTTAAAAAATCAGCCAAGCATGGTGGTGGGCACCTGTGGTCCCAGCTACTCAGGAGGCTGAGGTGAGAGGATCCTTTGATCTCAGGAGGTTAAGGCTGTAGTGAGCCATGTTTGTGCCACTGCACTCCAGCCTGGGTGACAGAGTGAGACCCTGTCTAAAAAAAAAAAAAAAAAAAAAAAAGAAAAAATCTCAGTTTGGTGCTGCTGTAACTTTGACACCCCACCAACCCTTTTAAAAAAGAAAGTGTAGGGCTAGGCACGGTGGCTCATGCCTGTAATCCCAGCACTTTGGGAGGCTGAGGCGGATGGATCACGAGGTCAGGACATGGAGACCATCCTGGCTAACATGGTGAAACCCCGTCTTCACTAAAAATACAAAAAAAAAAAAAAAATTAGCCGGGTGTAGTGGCGGGTGCCTGTAGTCCCAGATACTCGGGAGGCTGAGGCAGGAGAATGGTATGAACCCGGGAGGTGGAGCTTGCAGTGAGCTAAGATCGTGCCACTGCACTCTCGCCTGGGCGACAGAGCGAGACTCCTCAAAAAAGAAAAAAGTGTAGGCTTCAGGATCGGAGAGACTAGAGCACTTAACTAGAATGTTCTAGACTGTTGAAAGCTTTCTTTTTTAAATTTCAGCTTGTGTTTATGAGTACTTTCTTGTCACCCAGGCTGGAGTGCAGTAGCACAATCTCAGCTCACTGCAGCCTCAAACTGCTGAGCTCCAGTGAACCTCCCACCTCACCCTCTCCAGTAGCTGGGACCATAGGCATGGGCCACCGCGCCCGGCTAATTGTTTTATTATTTGTAGAGACAAGGTCTCACTGTGTTGTCCAGGCTTTTTATGAGTACTATTTAGGGCAAGTAATACTGATGATAGTGCTATAAATATTTCTTTTAAATACGTAGAACAAAAGGTCGGGGGGAGAGCCAAGGTGAAGAAACGCAGTACAGATGGGAATGACCACGGCAAAGCTTATGAAGGTGGTGTGCAGATAACCAAGGCTGAGGAAATGCTGCTGTGGGTGGCAACAGGGAGCCATGGAAGAAGAGAGGCACAATGAGAACCAGAGAGCAGACGGCTCTGGCGGAGAGAAGGGTCTGGGGGGGAAATCATCGAGGCAAGGAGGTTGTCAGTAGGCGGCAGCTACTTACCCAGATGGCATCTGACCCGGGCATTGGTGGGCCCACAGCGGCCCTCGAGCCGGGCCCCAGGCAGGAGAACGGAAAAGCCGGCATTGCCAAAGGTGTTGGCACTCATAAAGCTTCGAAGCCCCCTCAGTGCCCGATAGGCTCCCGGGCACCGGCGGCAGTTGCTGGGTTGGCACCGGCCTGCTTGGTACAGCAGGAGCTGATAGCACCCGGGGGCCAGAGGTGGGGACCAGCCCCGAGGCGGAGGGGTAGTCCCTGAGAAGTCCCAGCTCACAGCCCCGAAGTCCCGCAAAATGGCAGGGAAGCTGCTCTCCAGGAGCTCCACGTCGTGCCGCTGGGCGTCCCGCGGCACAAAGGGGGCTGAAGGCAGGTCTGGTAGGAAAAGCAGGCCTGGGCGCTGAATACCTAGGACCCCTGGCCGTCTCCCAGGGCCTGGGCCACCCTGAGCTGCCCGCCTCACTCTACCCATCCCAGCCCAGGAGTAGCGCCTTGCGTAGGCCCGAAGCCGCCGGCTCACTAGGCCTTCCGTCCTAGGTCCTTCCCCGGGATCCCCAGGACCCCCTGGGCTTGGCCCGCCGGCCTCCGAGCATCCCACAGGCCCACCACGAACACCCCCAGCTCGGCTCCCAGCCCCTAGGGCCTGCATGTCTTGGGAGCCCAGGCGGTAGCAGTACCAGAGGAACAGGGAAGTGAGGGCCCCGAAGAGCAAGGTGAGGGCCGAGGAGGCCAGGGGTAGTGGCCACGGGAGCATGATCAGGGAGGCCCTGGCCAAGAGGCCTGGGGCGTCCTCCGGACCCCAGTTCCCCTGTCCCCCCAGCTCCCCACCTGTCCCTTCCATGGCTGCCCCCTGGCTCCCCGCTGGACTGTTTCCCTTCCACATTTCACTCTGGGCTGTCTCTCTCTCCTTCCGCGCTCCTCTCTCCACGCTGAAGCTCCCTCTCCCCTCCTTCATGCACCTCCAACCCTCCTCTCTCCTTTCTCTCCCCTTTCTCTCTCCTTCTACCTCTTCTTCCTCCTCTCCCTCTGTCGCCTCCTCACCCTCTTCTTTCTCCTTCCAGCAGCCTCCTCTCTCTCGCTCTGCTTCTCTCTCCCACCTCAATCTCCCCCTTTCCTCCCCACCCCCGCTTTTCGCTCGCTCTCTCTCCCCGCTTCCTCCTAGCTCCCCTGGGCAGCGGTTCCTACCCTGCCTGGACCTGCAGTCCCGGGAACCCGCAGCCTGTCTTCCTCCGCGGCAGCTTCTTTCTCTCCGGCCTCACTGCTCTCTCCTTGCCCTCGCTCCTCACTAGCCCCGACCCTGCGGTCCTGCCTGGCTCTCGCTCCCTCTCTCCTACTCGCTCCTTCCTGGGCTCCCACTCACCCTGACGTCACTCCTTCCCGGAGCCCTCTCAGCTCAGCCACCCCCGAACCCTCCCAGTGGCACAGCAAATCAGCCGGGGGCCGGGGGAGGGGGGAGAGTCGTCGCTGGAGGTGCCTCCCCACCCCCCCCCCGCCCGGAAAGGGCGCCACGTGGGGCGCAGGGGCCACGGTGCCAGCCTCCAGCCGTCCCGCAATGCGAAAGAAGGGGCGGGTCGTATCGGGCGGGGCCTGAGGGGCGGGGCCTGAGGGGCGGGGCGAGGGCGGACTGACGGCTGGGCAGGCGCCCGGGATTGCGGGCAAGGATGCTGAGGCCAGTCCGTCGGGCGGCTGGTCCATCGGTCGGTCGGCCTGTGACTCCCGCTGGCCCTAGGCAGCCCGGGAGCCCGCGAGCCCGGCAAACACCGAAAGCGGCCTCAGCCAATCGCGGGCGGCGTCGGGCCGGGCCCGCCCCGGCGGGGCGAGGGGAGCTGTCCGCGCGCCGCTGGTGCTGAAAAGGGCGCTCCGGAGGGAAAATCAGAGCCGAGGCCGCTTGTTAGCTGGCCGGGGTCAGGGTTTATGGAAGAGGAGGGGTCTGTCTCTCCTCCCCAAACCCCGGCCCGTCACCCACGAGACTTGTCACAATCGTGGAAGCTCGCCATTCCCCTGGAGGAGGGAGAGCCCATTCCACTCGAGCTACTGCAAAAGGGGAAGGGAAGCCCCTTGGGAGGTCTGAATGTGAACAGGGGGCATAATGGGGGGCCTAGCAGGCGCGAACCAAGCTATGCAGCCCCTCGGCACCCTGGGAAGAGGAGATTCAGATTCCAGATGTGCTGGAATGGCAGGCGGAGGGGGCTAATTACTGCTGGGACCAGAGAGTTTCCTTTGCCTCCCCTAGGGGCCGCGGGAGTGAGGATTACGGCCCTGGCTCGTAAGATCCCTCCCTCCTCCATCTGCACTTCCTCCTCCTCCCTCCCCGTCAAATAAATCCCAGGCCCCTCCCTCCGCCCGTCCCCAGGATCTGACGTGGGCTCGATACCTTTCTCAGCTTCTCCCTCCCGCAGCTCCAGTGCCCGAGCTTCGGCTCTCCCAGTTCCTCAACCCACCCCTTCCCCTCCCCGACAAGCCCCGCTAGAGCCCAGTGGAGACCCCCTCGATCCTCGACCCCACCCTAAACCCCCAGAAGCTGCCTTTCTCCTCCCCAGTCCCCTAGCTTGGGGTCCAGACAGCCCAGTGGACCCAGGCGCCTGAGCAGGAGGGTAACCCAGGCCACCCGGCCCCTTCGGCCCTCTCGGCCCCACCCCCTGCAGCCGGAGCCGCGCCCCCTCCACCACAGAGCCGGGAGAAGAG
Organism: Pan paniscus; assembly: GCF_029289425.2. NCBI lineage: Eukaryota > Metazoa > Chordata > Mammalia > Primates > Hominidae > Pan > Pan paniscus. Next base: position 30,649,048 of record NC_073267.2, on the reverse strand, counting down.
GACAGAGGAGACTGAGCAAAGGGGGGTGGGCTCCAGGCGACCCCTAGCCCAATTCTGCCCCTCCATCCCAAGGGGCAGAGAAATTGTCTTTCTTTGCTGACTCCTACGAGGAAAAAAAAAAAGAAAAAAAAAAAAGAATTAAAGGGAAAGATAAACGGAGACGGAGGAAAGGTGGCAGCCAGATTACTTAGAGAGGCACAGAGGAGAGAGATCGGGGTGAGTCGCCATGGGGACTCCCAGGGCCCAGCACCCGCCGCCTCCCCAGCTGCTGTTCCTAATTCTGCTGAGCTGTCCCTGGATCCAGGGTAAGGACATGAGACTGTGGGGGTGGGCCCCAGGAAGGCGTCCAGCGGGGTCCTCCACCCTCCTTTCTCTTAACATCCTGGGTCTTCCGAGCACATGGGGGAGGGGAGAGGCACAGCTGATGGGGAAGGGGCAAGCCAGAGCTTTCAGGCTTGAACCCGAAGCCCCTTAACCCTCAATATTGAGAAGGCAGAGAAATGAATGAGAGAAGCTTTTAGCAGTGTCTCAGGGGCTAGATCCAAGAAGGAGGGCTGGGAAAGTTGGGGGGATGTCTGCGGAGGCGGCAGAAGCACGGAGGGACCTGGGTGGGAGATGGAGGTGCTGAGAGAGATGCCAGGCGCTGTACACACAACTGTTCTTGGATGAATGGACAAAGACAGATGAGCAGAGGCAGGGCTCAAAGACCAGATTTTCAGTCCCCCACTCTGACCCCCAGCCAGACTCCAGGGAAGGAGGCAGAGACTGCAGAGGACCAGAGAGAGAGAGGGTGGGGGAGAGAGAGAGAGAGAGAGAGAGAGAGAGAGAGAAAAGACAGCCACACTGCAGAGACAGAAACCCAGAGAGAAAGCCAGGCACTGCGGAAGCAAGGGCTGGGAGGTGCGGCCAGACCCTCTGCAGAGCCCCAGGGTTGGGGGGAGATCACCACTGAGGTGAAAGGGAAGGCAGCACCGGCGACCCCTCTGCCTTGCTGGCGCTGTCCAGGGTCCATAAGAGCTAAGGTGTTCAATGAAGGCCCACACAGCCCAGGGAGAAGGGAGAGGGGAGGGGAGAGAAGAGGTGTGGGAGTGGGAGTATGAGGGCAGCTGGGAGCCCCTCCTCCGATCTTGGCCCTCAGTCGAGCCTGGGACCATCTGAGCCCCTGCAGGCCCAGCTGATGGAGGAGGGAGGAAGAGTTCTAGAAAATATCTCTCTGGAGAAGGAAGGGGTGTGGGGAAGTGGAGAAGCTCACACAACTTCACCTCCTAGGTCTGCCCCTGAAGGAGGAGGAGATATTGCCAGAGCCTGGAAGTGAGACCCCCACGGTGGCCTCCGAGGCCCTGGCTGAACTGCTTCATGGGGCCCTGCTGAGGAGGGGCCCAGAGATGGGCTACCTGCCAGGTGAGGCCCCCAGAGTGGCAGGAGTGGCCTAGAGGCAGAGGGAGGGATATGGGCTCAGGGAGATGGGGAGCCAGGCTAGAGAAGAGCAGGCAGAGAGAGACTGCAGAGGAAAGAGCCTGCATTCCTGTGAGATTCAGGGAACACAGAACGAGACTGTCAGAGAAAGTCAAACCTGGGCACAGACAGAACCAGAGAGACAGAGACAGAATGATTAGGCGACGGTCAGACAGAAAAACAGACACATAGAAACAGAGATGGAAATTCAGAGAACCAGACTCAGAGAAATGGTGGAAGACAGAGACAGAGAGAATGAAACACAAAAACTAGTGGATCTCGAATCATGAAATCAGAGTGCAATCAGAATACTAAACAGGGAAATGGGGAAATAAAGAGTTCCAGAGAGAATGAGACAGAGGAGAGAGGAGATAACCAGAGAGAGAACGTGATCTGAGTGAGGAGGCAGAGAGAGAGGCTCAGGGAGAGGAGTATCAGGGTGGAAGGGGCTGGGTGGACAGAAGGGACCAGAAGAGAAAGAGGGGGGACTCAGGCTGTGGAAGCCTTGGGAGGAGGTAGGGGCTGGGGTGGGGAAGGGAAAGGTGGGGGGTGCTGTACCTTGCGCGGGAGGCTTTTGTGGTATGGCAGGGGAACCCCTAGCTTCCCTCAGCCCTGCTCCCCACCCAAGGTCCTCCATGTGCTCCTCCTGTGCTCTGACATTCCCTGCACTGTCCCAGGATCTGATCCGGACCCCACGCTAGCCACCCCTCCGGCCGGCCAGACTCTCGCAGTGCCCTCCCTGCCACGGGCCACTGAGCCGGGGACAGGGCCTCTGACAACAGCCGTCACCCCTAACGGGGTCAGGGGGGCAGACCCCACCGCGCCAGAACTGCTGACCCCGCCCCCAGGAACCACAGCCCCACCCCCACCCAGCCCTGCCTCCCCAGGGCCTCCCCTTGGGCCTGAGGGAGGAGAGGAGGAGACGACGACCACCATCATCACCACGACAACTGTTACCACTACGGTGACCAGCCCAGGTGAGGCGACAGCAAGGGGATGGGGGTGGGAGGACCGGAGAGGTACACGCTGGGGATGGATGGGAGAGAGGCTGCTGGGAACTGTGGAAGGAGTCCTGGGTACAGATGGGAGAATAATAATAACAAAGGTAGCATTTCTGTACCCTTACTATGTACCAGGCAGTGTTCCAATTGTTTCAGCTATATAACAGTTGGGAAAGGGAGTTCTGGCTCAGGTGGGAGAGGGAGCATTGCTTAAAGATGGTGACGGACATGGTGGCTCTAGCTTGTAATCCCAGCACTTTGGGAGGCCAGGCGGACGGATCACCTGAGGTCGGGAGTTCGAGACCAGCCTGACCAACATGGAGAAAACCTGTCTCTACTAAAAATACAAAATTAGCCAGGCGTGGTGGCGCATGCCTGTAATCCCAGCTACTCAGAAGGCTGAGGCAGGAGAATTGCTTGAACCCGGGAGGTGGAGGTTGTGGTGAGCTGAGATCCAGCCATTGCACTCTAGCCTAGGCAACAAGAGCAAAACTCTATCTTAAAAAAATAAAAATAAAAAAATAAAAGATGGTGAGGGGGGCACAGCAGCGCACAGCTGTAATCCCAGTGATTTGGGAGGCCAAGGCAGGGGGATCGCTTGAGGCCAGGAGTTTGAGTCCAGCCTGGGAAATGTGGCAAGACCCCATTTCTACAAAAAGTTTTAAAAATTGTCTCACCATGGTGATGCGCACCTGTGGGCCCAGCTACTCGGGAGGCTGAGGAGGGAGGATCACTTGAGCCCAGGAATTTGAGACTGCAGTGAGCCATGATTGCACCACTGCACTCCAGCCTGGGTGACAGAGCGAGACCCTGTCTCAAAACAAAACAAAAAGATGATGAGAAGTGCTAAGGAGAAGGGAGATGAAGGCCTTCAGAGTTGCTTGGCTGAGAGGGCAAGAGCACAGGCATTCCTTCCATCCCAGCCATTTGTATCTCCTCAGTTCTGTGTAATAACAACATCTCCGAGGGCGAAGGGTATGTGGAGTCTCCAGATCTGGGGAGCCCCGTCAGCCGCACCCTGGGGCTCCTGGACTGCACTTACAGCATCCATGTCTACCCTGGCTACGGCATTGAGATCCAGGTAACTGGACCAAAGCATGTGACTGTGCAGCTTCCAAGCCTTTTCCTCTGGGCTGTGGGTGTGCACGGGTTTGGCCTGGGAGCCAAAGAACCTGTCTGATGACTCAGGTGACCTCAAAAACTCTTCTAGATTTCTACAACTTGGGCAGCAGCTTGGTGCCTTTTGGGCTGCTACACATAGGGCAAAGGCACAGGACAGGGGCTTTGGAAGTCAAACACCTGGCTGACTTGCCCTGGCGGGTCTGTGTCTGGCTTCTCTAGGTGCAGACGCTGAACCTGTCACAGGAAGAGGAGCTCCTGGTGCTGGCTGGTGGGGGATCCCCAGGCCTGGCCCCCCGACTCCTGGCCAACTCATCCATGCTTGGAGAAGGACAAGTCCTTCGGAGCCCAACCAACCGGCTGCTTCTGCACTTCCAGAGCCCACGGGTCCCAAGGGGCGGTGGCTTCAGGATCCACTATCAGGGTGAGGAGTTTGAGGGTGCTGCTGGAAGGGCAGGGGCCATACTGCATACACGGGACATCTTTTTTTTTTTTTTTTTTGAGACAGAGTCTTGCTCTGTCGCCCAGATTGGAGGTCAGTAGCGTGATCTCAGCTCACTGCAAGCTCTGCCTCCCAGGTTCATGCCATTCTCCTGCCTCAGCCTCTCATGTAGCTGGGACTACAGACGCCCGCCACCATGCCCAGCTAATTTTTTGTATTTTTAGTAGAGATGGGATTTCATCGCGTTAGCCAGGATGGTCTCGATCTCCTGACTTTGTGATCCACCTGCCTCAGCCTCCCAAAGTGCTGGGATTACAGGCAAGAGCCACTGTGCCCGGCCTATAGAGGGGACATCTTTAAGAACCATCGAAGCACAGGGTGCTGAAGGGGGCTTTTCCTCCTGACTGCGACCCTGGGGGGCAGGGCCCTCAGAGGAGACCCATGCATACTTTTCTCACACACTCACAGATCTGTGCACACATCCGAGGGACAATTCATCCATTGAATCCAACAAATGTTTATCAAGTGCTTGCTTCATACCAGGCCCTGTGTTAGCCTTGAAGGAGGAATGAACAAACCAGGTGTAAATCTGGCTTCAATGAGCTCAGAATCTAGGTAGGAAGACAGATGAGTAATCAGGATGGTTATAATTCAAGGAGATAAGGAATATGATGGCGGAAACGCCAGCGGGGGCAGCACATAGCCAAGGGACCTAAATTTCTCCCAAGGAATATGGGGACATCTTCTTGGAGGAGATGATGACTAAGCTGAGACCTGAAGGATAAATTCGCCAGGGAAAGGGTGGGAGGGAGGGAGAGAAGGAGGGAGGCAGATGGCTAAGTGGATGAAAAAGCACACTCCAAGACCCAGAGAGAGAAGACGTGACCCCCAGATGAGGTGAAGGAATTCAGCATGGAAGATAGAATTGTCCTAGCTGTGTGACCTGGGACAAGTTACTTAACTTTTCTGTGCCTCATGATCTCATCTGAAAAATAGGGATCACAATACTTGGTATTATGGGGAAGATCAAATGAATTAATACATGTCAAGTGTTTAAAACAGTGTGTGGCCTGGCGTGGTGGCTCACGCCTATAATCTCAGCACTTTGGGAGGCCAAGGCTGGTGGATCACCTGAGGTCAGGAGTTCAAGACCAGCCTGGCCAACATGGTGAAACCCCATCTCTACTAAAAATACAAAAATTAGCCAGGCATGGTCGCAAGCACCTGTAATCCCAGTTACTTGGGAGGCTGAGGCAAGAGAATTGTTTGAACCCAGGAGGCGGAGGTTGCATTGAGCTGAGATTGCGCCATTGTACTCCAGGCTAGGTGACAAAAGTGAAACTCTGTCTCAAAAACAAACAAATAAAAACACAAACAGCGTGTGGTACACAGTGAGAGCTCAAAACTGTCAGTCACTGCTATTACTTTCAAAGCACAGAAGGGGGTGAAGGGGAAATGGGCCAGAGACCAGGCTGGGAGGCAGGTCAGATTCAGACCATAAAGAGCCTTATCTGCTTCAGTAAACAGTCCAGACTACTTCCACCTGCAGGTGTGACAGGGAGATATTTGAATTTTTTTTTTTTTTTTTGAGACAGAGTCTCACTTTGTTGCCCAGGCTGGAGTGCAGTGGTGATGACCTCAGCTCACTGCAACCTCTGCCTCCCAGCTTCAAATGATTCTTCTGTCTCAGCCTCCCCATTATCTGGGATTACAGGCATCTGCCACCACGCCTGGCTAATTTTTGTATTTTTAGTAGAGATGGGGTTTCACCATGTTGGCGAGGCTGGTCTCGAACTCCTGACCTCAAGTGATCCACCGGCCTTGGCCTCCCAAAGTGCTGGGATTACAGGCATTAGCCACCACGCCAGGCCTCCTAATTTGAATTTTATTTATTTATTTATTTATTTATTTATTTATTTTTTGAGATGGAGTTTTGCTCTTGTTGCCCAGGCTGGAATGCAATGGCGCAATCTTGGCTCACCACAGCCTCTGCCTCCCGGGTTCAAGCGATTCTCCTGCCTCAGCCTCCTGAGTAGCTGGGATTACAAGCATGCGCCACCACTCCCGGCTAACTTTGTATTTTTAGTAGAGACGGGGTTTCTCCATGTTGGTCAGGCTGGTCTCGAACTCCCGACCTCAGGAAATCCTCCTGCCTTGACCTCCCAAAGTGCTGGGATTACAGGCGTGAGCCATGGTGCCTGGCCTGAAATGTTTTAAGCAGGAAAGTGAAAGCCTCAGATTTGCAATTTAGAAAGATCCTTCTGACTTCTGGGGGCAGGAAAGGGGGGCTGTATTCACGGACTACTGCATTTGTTAGGACCTATGACAGATGACCTGCACATGTGTGTACATCCATGCTTACCTGTGTGTGCGGGAACCTTCCCACAGTACAAGGGTGTGTTCTAGCAGACATGTGTGCATGAGGAAAGGGGCCCAGCCAGTGCCCTGTTCCAGACCCCACTGTCTTCCTATGCTTCATGGAGACAGAGAGAACTGTGTGTCGGGCCAATGCCCCCTTCACATCACCGCATGGCCTTGGCTGGTGTCATGCACTCTGCCCTCCTTGAAAGCTCTGCTGACCGCAGATGCCTTGTGTGCCTCATGCAGGGTACACCCTGAATCCTGTTCTCACGTCCTCTCCAGCCTCTTTTGAGGCCTCTGCTCAGGACCTGCCTTAGGGGCTCATGTGTGCATAGCAGAGGTGCCTATTCATCGGGGGCCAGCAAGCTGGGGGACGTGTATTTGGCAGTAGGGACCTGGTTATTGGGGAGCAAGAGCATTCCTGGAGGGCCTGGGCCAAGTGCTGGATTTCAGATATTGTGAAATCTGAAGATATGGCTCCCCACTGGCTCCTTTAAGCAGCCACTTCCCCAGGGTACTGAAAATAGGACTCCTTAGGCTAAGTGGAACATTTGGGGAAGCAGGACTATTGCACAAATTGGCCTTCATTGCTCAGTCTTCCCTGCTTCGCAGCTGCACTGGGTACCTTTGGGACCGAGGCCCTGTTTCAGCCCTTCCCAACCTGCACTAGCTGGGGCCTCTGGTCCTGAGTGGCCTCATTAGCTTCTCTGAAAAGCCAAAGTCTCCTTCACCCCTCACCCCAAGTTCAGCAAACTTTCCCATTACAAAGCCCTTTCACCAACCTTAGTTTCATTTGCTTCTCACAGAAACCCTGAGAGTGGCCATTGTCAGCTCTATCTCTCAAAGGAAGGAAAAGACTCAAAGGTTATGTAGATTGCTCAACCATCTGCACGTTTATTGCAGCCAGACAACAGATCCCCGAGTCCCTGGCTCCCAGTCATTCATTAATTGAGGCTGAGGGGTGGGTGATTAACGTTTTCTCAGCAGCTTCTATGTGCCAGGTGCTTTGCGTGTTTCTTTTATTTAATTTTCAGGCCAATCTTCCCTGATAGGAATTATTATTGCCGTTAATAGGTGAGAGGCCCCTAGAGATGAAGTCACCTGCTCAAAGGCATGTAGTTAGTAAGTTCTGGAGCTAGAACTGGAACTCAGGTCTGCCTGATGACAAATCCAGTGGTCTTTGCACCGTTCCATGCTGCCTCTTGGCTGCACCCATTGATCAGCCAGGCTAGCCCTTTTTTTTTTTTTTGAGACGGAGTCTCACTCTGCTGCCCAGGCTGGATGGAGTGCAATGGCACAATCTCAGCTCCCTGCAACCTCCGCCCCCTTGGTTCAAGCGATTCTCCTGTCTCAGCCTCCTGAGTAGCTGGGATTATAGGCATGTGCCACCATGCCCAGCTAATTTTTTGTATTTTTATTAGAGACAGGGTTTCACCATATTGGCCAGGCTGGTCTGGAACTCCTGACCTCATAGACTAGCCTTTTAGGACACAAAATAAATAAGGCTTGGGCCAGTGTAGACAGTGGTTAGGCCAGGTATGGTGGCTCACGCCTGTAATCCCAGCACTTTGGGAGGCCAAGGTAGGTGGATCACCTGAGGTCAGGAGTTCAAGACCAGCCTGGCCAACATAGTGAAACACTGTCTGTACTGAAAATACCAGCACAGTGGTTCACGCCTGTAATCACAGCACTTTGGGAGGCCAAGGCGGGCAGATCACGAGGTCAGGAGTTCGAGACCAGCCTGACCAACATGGTGAAACACCGTCTCTACTAAAAATACAGAAATTAGCTGGGCATGGTGGCACATGCCTGTAATCCCAGCTACTCAGGAGGCTGAGGCCGGAGAATTGCTTGAACCTGGGAGACGGAGGTTGCAGTAAGCCAAGATCGTGTCACTGCACTCCAGCCTGGGTGACAGAGCAATACTCCGTCTCAAAAAATAATAATAATAAAATAAATAATAATAAAAATACCAAAATTAGCCAGGAGTCGTGGCACACGCCTATAACCCCAGCTACTTGGGAGGCTGAGGGAGGAGAATTACTTGAACCCGGGAGGTAAAAGTTGCAATGAGCTGAGATCAAGCCACTGCACTCCAGACTGGGTGACAGAGTGAGACCCTCTCAAAAAAAAAAAAAAAAAAAAGACAATGGTTAATGTGATGACAAAATCATGCATGCAGGACTGTGTATAGGTAAGAGAACAAGTAACTGTTGGAGAGATGTAGAGTCAGGAAGGCTTCCTGGAAGAGGTGGTACATAAGCCCCCCAGTCTGATCTCTTAAAAGATGAGAAAGTAGGGGGAGAGCACAAGCGAAAATATGGAGGTGGAAAATTAAGGAGTCACAAAACTGTGTTGTGTAGGCTATGTCGGTCTTGGGAGATCAACCCTGAACCTGGAATGTGCTGGGCTGCATTTAACTGTGGAAGGGGCTTGAATGTCAAACTAAAGCATTCAGACTTGATTCTGTTGGGCATGGGCAGCCATTCCCAAAGCTACCATTTATTGAAACCACTTTGTTCTAGAAGGTTGTTCTTATGTTCATCTCAGTAGACAATGGACTCCTGAGGACAAGGCCTGGGTCTTTTTCCTGACCTCAGGTGATCCACCCGCCTCAGCCTCCCAAAGTGCTAGGATTACAGGTGTGAGCCACTGTGCCTTTAAAGACTATTTTGTCTTTAAAGATCTTAATACTCAGTGGCCTGTAAATGAATCCCCCAGTGAAAGTGAAGTCAGGAGGTCTGAAGAGATCAGGAGTTCGAGACCACCCTGGCCAACATGGTAAAATCCCATCTCTACTAAAAATACAAAAATTAGCTAGGCATGGTCGCACACACCTGTAATCCCAGCTACTTGGGAGGCTGAGGCAGGAGAACCGCTTGAACCCAGGAGACGGAGGTTGCAGTGAGCCGAGATTGCATGCCATTGCACTCCAGCCTGGGCAACAGAGACTTCTCCTCAAAAACAAAAACAAAAAAAATAAAGACAAAATAGTCAAATTTCCTCAACAAGTTTCATGTTTGCTTGAGGCCAGGAGTTCAAGACCAGCCTGGGCAACATACTGAGATGTCATCTCTACAAAAAATTTAAAAATTAGCGGGGCATGGTGGCACAAACCTGTAGTCCCAGCTACTTGGGAGGCTGGGTCAGGAGGATTGCTTGAGGCCAGGAGTTCAAGGTTCCAGTGAGCTATGATCACACCACTGCACTCCAGCCTGGGCAACAGAGTGAGACCCTGTCTCAAAAAAAAAAAAAAAAAAAAAAAAAAAAGAAGTTTCAAGTGGTTCTTCTGGATGGAAGCTGAGGAGCTGAGGGTATACCACAGGGCACCTTGGTGGAAGAAAGGCTGTGTGTGTGGAGGGAAGAAAAATCAAAAGAGACATTTAATAACTTGGAGCCTCAGTGTTCACACCTGCGAAACAGGTCACATAATCTTTTTTTTTTTTGAGACAGAGTTTTGCTCTTGTCGCCCAGGCTGGAGTGCAATGGGACGATCTCAGCTCACTGCAACCTCTGCCTCCTGGGTTCAAGTGATTCTCCTGCCTCAGCCTCCCAAGTAGCTGGGATTACAGGCACCTACCACCATGCCTGGCTAATTTTCGTTTTTAGAGACGGGGTTTTACCATGTTGGCCAGGCTGGTCTCGAACTCCTGACTTCGTGATCCACCTGCCTCGGCCTCCAAAAGTGCTGGGATTACAGGCGTGAGCCAGCATGCCTAGCCAGGTCACATAATCTTTGTCTGCTGACCTCAAAATCTCTGTGTGGACACACTTTGGGAGCTGAACAAGCTCTGCAAATACTATCTGTTATTACAGCTGGATGAACTTCAGAGTAGTTCATTGATTTGCCTGAAGTCACACAACAAATGAGTAGCGGGGTCCAGAATAACTTGTTTGAACCTCAGATACCTCATCTATAAAATGGGGGCCAACGAGGGTGAATTACAATGAGTGGGGGAGATAAGGGGTGTTGGAATTTCCTGTTCGCGAGGCAAGGTGCCTATGTGAGGAGCTCTTATTTCTCGGTATGTACGCCAGTATGGAGCCAGTGTGTGCCCCTGGAATGTTGGCCTGAAAGGAGAGGGGGGAAGTGCTGGGGGATCAGTACGAGAGGGTGGCATGGGAAAGTGAGCCCTGCTACCCGCTGTCTGTCTGGTGCAGCCTACCTCCTGAGCTGTGGCTTCCCTCCCCGGCCGGCCCATGGGGACGTGAGTGTGACGGACCTGCACCCTGGGGGCACTGCCACCTTTCACTGTGATTCGGGCTACCAGCTGCAGGGAGAGGAGACCCTCATCTGCCTCAATGGCACCCGGCCATCCTGGAACGGTGAAACCCCCAGCTGCATGGGTGAGTCTCCTGCCACAGCGGGTGGGGCATCTGTTCTGGGAACCCCATTGGGAGGGTCCTATCTCGGGGGTGTCCAGGTGTCCACCTTTGGGGAAAACCCATTCTGAAGGGGTGTTTACCCTGAGGAGTCCCCATCCTGGGGTCTGCAGCCAGAGCTCTTTGTGCGGAGGGTCTCTCTCCTTGGGGTTTCTCCATCCTTGGGCGGTCTCCATCTCGGGGTGTCCCATTGGAGATTTTATTTTGGGAGTCACCATTCTGGAGGTCCCTTCTGGGGTAGCATCCTCATCCTAAAGGAAGCCATTTTTAGGGTTCATGTCCAGAGGGCTTCTATCCTAGAGAGCCTCTTACTGGGATTCCCATCCCGTGGTGTCTTCACTCTGAAAGTCCTGTCCTGAAGATTTCCCAGCTGAGGCTTTGAATTTTAGGGATCCTTGTAACTCCCCATCCTAGAGTATCCGCAGTTGGAGAGTCTTCATTTTAGTGGTGTCTCCATCCTAGGAGGTGTCAATCCTGGGGTTCTCCCGTACCGGGGCTGGTTTCTCTCCTGGCTCATGCCTGGAGAAGGTCCCGTCCTCTGGAGTGACTCCATGGGACAGAGGCCAGCCCTGGGCCGGGTCCCAGCCAAACGTGTGAATGCAACAGTTCTGAAAATGGGCCGAGGCCCCGAGGAGAAGGACAGTTCACCTCAGGCTGGCCTTAACGTACCCCTCCTCTGCCCACAGCATCCTGTGGTGGCACCATCCACAATGCCACCCTGGGCCGCATCGTGTCCCCAGAGCCTGGGGGAGCCGTAGGGCCCAACCTCACCTGCCGTTGGGTCATTGAAGCAGCTGAGGGGCGCCGGCTGCACCTGCACTTTGAAAGGGTCTCGCTGGATGAGGACAATGACCGGTAAGGGTCTGGGTCTTGGGTCAGAAGTCCCCACCTTGGCTGGGCATGGTGGCTCATGCCTGTAATCCCAGTACTTTGGGAGGCCGAGGCAGGCGGATCACAAGGTCAGGAGATCGAGTCCATCCTGGCTAACATGGTGAAACCCCATCTCTGCTAAAAATACAAAAAAAAAAAAAAAAATTAGCCGGGCATGGTGGTGGGCACCTGTAGTCCCAGCTACTCGGGAGGCTGAGGCAGGAGAATGGCGTGAACCCGGGAGGCAGAGCTTGCAGTGAGCCAAGATCGCACCACTGCACTCCATCCTGGGAGACATAATGAGACTCCGTCTCAAAAAAAAAAAAAAGAAGTCCCCACCTCAGGGAAGTAGGGAGGCTAAGTGGGGACTTGGACACAGCTGGGGTAGATCCTGGTTGAGATATGCATCACAGCTTAGTCCTAAGCCTTTTTTTTTTTTTTTTTTTGAGACAGAGTTTCACTCTTGTTGCCCAGGCTGGAGTGCAGTGCCGCAGTCTTGGCTTACCGCAACCTCTGCCTCCCGGGTTCAAGTGATTCTCCTGCCTCAGCCTCCTGATTAGTTGGGATTACAGGCATGTACCACCATGCCCAGCTAATTTTGCATTTTTAGTAGAGATGGAGTTTCTCCATGTTGGTCAGGCTGGTCTCAAACTCCCAACCTCAGGTGATCTGCCCACCTTGGCCTCCCAAAGTGCTGGAATTATAGGCATGAGCCACCACACCCAGCCAGTCCTAAGACTTTCTTAGGAAGTGTAGCTGTGCAACCTTAGACAAATCACTTAACTTCTTTGTGCCTCAGTTTCCTCATCTGTAGAATGGAGATAACAGTACTTCCCTCTTCAGGTTTCTGTGAGGATAAGTGCTGAAATTATATAAAGTCCTTAGAATGGCGCCTGGGACAATAAGCACTATAAAAGTGTCTGCTATCCTCTTTTTTTTTTTTTTTTTTTAAGATGGAGTCTCACCCTGTCGCCCAGGCTGGAGTGCAGTGGTGCGATCTTGGCTCACTACAACCTCTGTCTCCCAGGCTCAAGCTATTCTCCTGCCTTAGCCTCCCGAGTAGCTGGGACCACAAGCGTGTGCCACCACGTCCGGCTAATTTTTTGCACTTTTTTTTTTAGTAGAGTTGGGGTTTCACCGTGTTAGCCAGGATGGTCTCGATCTCCTGACCTCGTGATCCACCCACCTCGGCCTCCCAAAGTGCTAGGATTACAGGCATGAACCACCGCACCTGGCCTTATTTATTTATTTATTTATTTTTGGAGACAGACTTTCGCTCTGTCACCCAGACTGGAGTGCAGTGGCACGGATTCAGCTCACTGCAACCTCCACCTCCCAGATGCAAGCAATTCTCCTGCCTCAGCCTCCTGAGTAGCTGGGATTACAGGCATGCACCACCATGCCTGGCTAATTTTTGTATTTTTAGTAAACATGGGGTTTTACCATGTTGGCCAGCCTGGTCTTGAACTCCTTGACTTCAGGTGATCCACCCGTCTTGGCTTCCCAAAGTGCTGGGATGACAGGTGTGAGCTGAGCCACCATGCCTGGTCAAGCATCTGCTATCTTCATCATCATTATCATCCTTTACCTAGCAACTTGGTATCTCAGCCCTGCCACTACTTGATCTGTGACCTTGGACAGGTTACTTGATCTTTCTATGCCCTAATATCCTCATCTATAAAATAAAGGATAATAATAGTGTCTGACTCAAGAGTTCTTGTGAAAATTAAATGAGATAGAATGTGTAAGGGCTTAGAAGAGTGCGTGGCATATAGTTATGTGTGATGATAACAGCTATAAAAATAAGTTAGGAAAGCAGGCAAGGGGTGAGGCAGCTTGTGAGGGAGATTGAGCTCCTGGTCACGTTTCTGTCCATCCCAGGCTGATGGTGCGCTCAGGGGGCAGCCCCCTATCCCCCGTGATCTATGATTCGGACATGGACGATGTCCCTGAGCGGGGTCTCATCAGTGACGCCCAGTCCCTCTACGTGGAGCTGCTGTCAGAGACACCTGCCAATCCCCTGCTGTTAAGCCTCCGATTTGAAGGTAAGTGACCCACTCCCCCACCGGACCCCAACCGCCACACCTTCCCCTCTTCCTGACACCAAGCATAGTTGGAAGCACAAACTCTATGCCTGTTCATCTCCGTGCTGGGTTTCTTGAAACGTGACTCGCTTCCCTGCCCCAAAACTGCAAGGATCTCTTCTAGGGACCCCTTCTCCTTCCCCCAGGCAGCCTTCTCTGTTTAAGCTTCATGAATGTCTGGATCCAGGTACATAGCCCAGAGACCAGTTATCTCAGTATCTCGGTTCTTTCCTCTGTGCTGGCTTCATCCTCAGGCACTTTCCCTGTGTGATGGACATAGCTGCCGACTTACATACCACCAACTTAATTTTTATTTTATTTATTTATTTATTTATTTATTTATTTATTTATTTATTTATTTTGAGACGAGTCTCGCTCTGTCACCCAGGCTGGAATGCAGTGGCGCCATCTCGGCTCACTGCAAGCTCCGCCTCCCGGGTTCACGCCATTCTCCTGCCTCAGCCTCCCGAGTAGCTGGGACTACAGGCACCCGCCACCGCGCCCGACTAATTTTTTTGTATTTTTAGTAGAGACGGGGTTTCACCGTGTTAGCCAGGATGGACTCGATCTCCTGACCTTGTGATCCGCCTGCCTCGGCCGCCCAAAGTGCTGGGATTACAGGAGTGAGCCACCGCGCCCGGCCTTTATTTATTTTGAGACGGAGTTTTGCTCTTGTTGCCTAGGCTGGGGTGCAACGGTGTGATCTCGGCTCACCGCAACCTCTGCCTCCCGGGTTCAAGCGATTTTCCTGCCTCAGCCTCCCGAGTAGCTGGGATTACAGGCATGCGCCACCACGCCCAGCTAATTTTGTATTTTTAGTAAAAATGGGGTTTCTCCACGTTGGTCAGGCTGGTCTGGAACTCCCGACCTCAGGTGATCTGCCCGCCTCCGCCTCCCAAAGTGTTGGGATTACAGGCGTGAGCCACTGCGCCTGACAGTTTTTAATTTTTATTTATTTTTATTTATTTATTTATTTTGAGACAGAGTTCCTCTCTGTCGCCCAGGCTGGAGTGCAGTGGCGCGATCTCAGCTCACTGCAGCCCCCCTTCTCCAGGTTCAAGCGATTCTCATTCCTTAGCCTCCCGAGTAGCTGGGATTACAGGCATGCATCACCACGCCCAGCTAATTTTTGGGTTTTTAGTAGAGACGGGGTTTCACCATGTTGCCCAGGCTGGTCTTGAACTCCTGGGCTCAAGTGATTCGCCTATGTGGGACTCCCAAAGTGCCAGGATTACAGGCGTAAGCCACCTCCTCCAGCCCATACCATCAACCGAGTAACCTCATCAGAGAGAACACTCATATATTTCCTGAGAGCTCAGCAAAAATGCCAGGAGAGGCGTTCATTGACCTGACTAAGATCCTGGTTGGCCTTAGCCTGAGCCAATCACTGAGCTAGGAGAAGGGAGTATTGGGATTGGCTAATCTGCCTCACGTGGCCTTCCCTGGTGGGCTCCAACTTAACCTAGTGGACTGGGAGTGGGGAAGGCCTGCGTCCCAAAATTAAAATTGGGATGCTGTTACCAGAAGAAGAGGAATGAATGTGAAGGGGTAGAAACAAGGAAGTGATCATGGAGGAAGAGGCATTTGACCTTGGCCTTAAAGGATAGAGGGTATTTTATTATTATTATTATTATTATTATTATCATCATTATTATTATTATTGAAATAGGTCTTGCTTTGTCGCCCAGGCCGTAGTGCCGTGGCCCAATCATGGTTCACTGCAACCTCAACCTCCTGGGCTCAAGTGATCCTCCTGCCTCAGCCTCCCTAGTAGCTGGGACCACAAGCGTTCGGCACCATGCCTGGGTAATTTTTACATTTTTTGTAGAGACAGCATCTCACTATGTTGCCCAGGCTGGTCTCCAACTACTGAGCTGAAGTGATCCTCCCACCTCGGCCTCTCAAAGTGCTAGGATTACAGGCGTGAGCCACCCTGCCCAGCCAACAGAGGATATTTTAAAAGAGGAAGATTGAGGCCAGTTGTGGTGACTCGTGTCTCTAATCCCAGTACTTTGGGAGGCCAAGGTGGGATGATTGCTTGAGGCCAGGAGTTTGAGAACCAGTCTGAGCAACATAGTGAGATCCTGTGTCTACAAATTTAAAAAAAGTAATAATTATCCAGGTGTGGTGGCACACACCCTTAGTCCCAGCTACATGGAAGGTTGAGGTGGGAGGATCACTTGAACCCCACTTGAACCCCAGAGGTTGCAGTGAGCTATGATTGCACCACTGCGCTCCAGCCTGGGCAACAGAGCAAGACCCTGTCAAAAAAAAAGAAGAAAAGAAAAGAAAAGGAAAGAGAGGAACTTTGAGAAACAGCAAGTAGGGAAATGCCTGGTATGTCTGGGAAACAGAATTTCATTGTGGCTGAAACAGAGGAGTTGTATAAACAGTAGCAAGAGAGAGACCAAAAAGATGAAATGCTTAGAGATAGGAGGGTCTAGTGTTTGATATGAATCATGGGAGAAATGGAATTGGCACTCGGCTGTGATGGATGGGTAGGATTTGGACATGATACCTTGCAGGTTAAGTAACAGTGAAATAGAACAGTGGATCTGCAAAAATCAATTGCGGGATAGATTGTGGGAGTGTTAAAGTGCAAACGGCACAGATCTTTTACCGAAAATAGCAAGTTGTGAGTCCTGACTCCAGAGTTGTAGGCCACTGCTGTTCTATGAGTTTAAGATTCTTCACTGTGGCCAGGCACAATGGCTCACGCCTGTAATCCCAGCACTTTGGGAGGCTAAGATGGGAGGATCACTTGAGCCTGGGAGTTGGAGACCAGCCTGGGCAACATAGCAAGACCTTTGTCTCTACAAAACAAAACAAAACAAAAAATTAGCCAGGTGTGGTGGTGCACACTTGTGGTCCCAGCTGCTTGGGAGGCTGAGGCAGGAGGATTGCTTGAGCTCGGGAGGTCAAGGCTGCTGTGAGTTGTGATCCCACCATTGCACACTCCAGCCTAGGTGATTGAGCAAGGCCCTGTCTCATTTTTTTCTTTTTTTTTTTTTGAGATGGAGTTTCGCTCTTGTCACCCAGGCTGGAGTGCAATGGCGCAATCTCAGCTCACTGCAACCTCCGCCTTCCGGGTTCAAGTGGTTCTCCTGCCTCAGCCTCTTGAGTAGCTGGGATTACAGGCATGTACCACCACGCCCAGCTAATTTTTGTGTTTTTAGTAGAGACGGAGTTTCACCATCGTGGTCAGGCTGGTCTCGAATTCCTGACCTCAGGTGATTCACCTGCCTCAGCCTCCCAAAGTGGGGGGATTACAGGTGTGAGCCACTGCATCTGGCCTCATTTTTAAAAATAAATAAAATAACCCGGGCACAGTGGCTCATGCCTGTAATCTCCGCATTTTGGGAGGCTGAGGCAGGTGGATCACTTGAGCCCAGGAGTTTGAAACCAGCCTGGGCAACATGGCAAAGCCCCATTTCTACTAAAAACACAGAAATTAGCCAGGTGTGGTAGTACGTGCCTGTAATCCCAGCTACTCAGGAGGCTGAGACATGAGAATCGCTTGAACCTGGGAAGCCGAGTTTGCAGTGAAGTGAGATCATGCCACTGCACTCCAGCCTGGGCGACAGAGCGAGACTCAGTCTCAAAAAATAAAAAATAAAATATTAAAATAAAATTAAAAATCTCAAAAAAAAAAAAAAAAAGGCCGGGTATGGTGGCTCACGCCTATAATCCCAGCACTTTGGGAGGCTGAGGCGGGTGGATCACCTGAGGTCAGGTGTTCGAGACCAGCCTGGCCAACATGGTAAAACCCCATCTCTACTAAAAAAATACAAAAATTAGCCGGGGGTGGTTGTGGGTGCCTGTAATCCCAGTTACTCGGGAGGCTGAGGCAGGAGAATCACTTGAACCTGGGAGGCAGAGGTTGCAGTGAGCCGAGATCACACCATTGCACTCCAGCCTGGGCACAAGAGCGAAACTCCATCCCAAAAAAAAAAAAAAAAAAAAAAAGAATTCCTCATTGGTATCATAGGCACCTAAATCTTAACTTACAGGGAGTTTTGCAGCTAAGATCCGATCAGGTGGGCAGAAACTCAAATGCTCTACAAATGTTCACTTTTGCTGACTTGAAGTAAAAACTGAGTAGTTTTTACATTAGCTGAAATTTTGGGTTTCAGCAACAGCATGGATGATCAGAATCCAACTGTTATTTCTGAGGAGAGAATACACCTACACCAGCCAGTTCTCTGAAGGCACCCCTCCCCTTACCCGCTATCTCTGCTGTTTCCAGAGCCAAGTATCTGTGGCTGGGAATCAAACCATCTGGGTTTGAGACCTGCTTTTGCCATTGTCTTTTGTGTGACCTTGAGCAAGTGGCTTTTTGGTCTATGGACCTCCGCTCTGTAGAATGGTGGCTGGGATTTGGCTAGCTCAGTGGCTTCCCTCCAGAGGCCAGGGAGGCAATATAAATATGTGAATGAGGAGTGTTAGAACTTTTTTTGACAGTCTAGAGAGTGAATGCTAAACCCAGTGGCATTCAGTTTTTAAAAACCCACCAACGCCAGGGCAATGGCTCATACCTGTAATCCCAGCACTTTGGGAGGCCGAGGCCAGCGGATCACCTGAGGTCAGGAGTTCGAGACCAGCCTAAGTAACATGGTGAAACTCCATCTCTACAGAAAAAAAGAAAAAATCAGAAAATGAGCTGCTGGGTGGGGTGTGCATGCTTGTAGTCCCAGCTACCAGAGAGGCTGAGGTGGGAGGATCGCTTGAGCCTAGAAGATCTAGGCTGCAATGAGCTGTGATCACACCACTGCACTCCAGCCTGGGCAACAGAGTGAGACCCTGTCTCTAAAAAAATAAAAAATAAAAAATAAAAAACCCAGGCTGGGCGCAGTGACTCATGTCTGTAATCCTAGCATTTTGGGAGGCTGAGGCAGGCAGATCACTCGAGGCCAGGAGTTCAAGACCAGCCTAGCCGACATGGTGAAACCCCTGTCTCTACTAAGAATACAAAAATTGGCCAGGCACGGTGGCTCATGCCTGTAATCCCAGCACTTTGGGAGGCCGAGGCAGGCAGATCACCTGAGGTCGGGAGTTTGAGACCAGCCTGATCAACCTGGAGAAACCCCGTCTCTACTAAAAATACAAAAAATTAGCCAGGCGTAGTAGCACATGCCTATAATCCCAGCTACTCAGGAGGCAGGAGAATCGCTTGAACCCAGGAGGCGGAGGTTGCGGTGAGCCAAGATCGTGCCATTGCACTCCAGCCTGGGCAACAAGTGTGAAATTCCATCTCAAAAAAAAAAAAAAAAATAGCTGGGCATGGTGGTGCACGCCTGCAATCCCAGCTACCTGGGAGGCTGAGGCATGAGAATTGCTTGAACCTGGGAGTCAGAGGCTGCAGTGAGCCAAGGTTGTACCACTGCACTCCAGCCTGGGCGACAGCACAAGACTGTTTAAAAAAAAAAAAAAAAAAAAAGCCCAGTGAGTGGCCAAACAACACCCCAATTCAGCCCACATCCCCAATTTAAGATCCCTTGAGGCCTGTCCTAATGCTTAATTGTTATGACTGACTCCTTCCCAGCCTTTGAGGAGGATCGCTGCTTCGCCCCCTTCCTGGCACATGGAAATGTCACTACCACGGACCCTGAGTATCGCCCAGGGGCACTGGCAACCTTCTCGTGCCTCCCAGGATATGCCCTGGAGCCCCCTGGGCCCCCCAATGCCATCGAATGTGTGGATCCCACAGAACCCCACTGGAACGACACAGAGCCGGCCTGCAAAGGTGAGCCTTCCTTGTCGCAGGCATGTCCTTCAGTCCACGTTGCCCCCTGAACTGGGGATCCCAGCAAGGCCGTTCAGAAAGGAAGGCTGCACATCCAGACTTAATCCACCCAAGCCTTGGGTAAATCCCTGTCCCTTCAGAGGCTGTTTTCTTAGCTGAATAACTGCTGGGCTTGTTACTGAATGCAGGGGTCACAAACCCAAATGTCTTCAAGAGCAAGAACTGCTGTTGGGTTAAGTCACAGATGGGGCAGGCTGGAGAGTGGGCAGGGTTTGTTAAGAGCAGGACTGGATATTGAACACAACAGGACCTAGATGCGGCAAGAAACAGGTAGATCATGGCTGGGCACCGTGGCTCACGCCTGTAATACCAGCACTATGGGAGGCTGAGGCGGGCGGATCACCTGAGGTCGGGAGTTCGAGACCAGCCTGATCAACATGGAGAAACCCTGTCTCTACTTAAAATACAAAATTAGCTGGGCGTGGTGATGCATGCCTGTAATCCCAGCTACTCAGGAGGCTGAGGCAGGAGAATCGCTTGAACCCGGGAGGCGGAGGTTGCGGTGAGCCGAGATCGCAGCACTGCACTCCAGCCTGGGCAAGAAGTGTGAAACTCCGTCTCAAAAAAGAAAGAAAGAAAGAAAAAAGAAACAGGTGGATAAAGCCGGGAGCGGTGTCTCACGCCTGTAATCCCAACACTCTGGGAGGCTCAGG
Source organism: Pan paniscus (assembly GCF_029289425.2). Classification (NCBI taxonomy): domain Eukaryota; kingdom Metazoa; phylum Chordata; class Mammalia; order Primates; family Hominidae; genus Pan; species Pan paniscus. The sequence continues at coordinate 30,628,877 of NC_073267.2, read as the reverse complement.
CAGGCGGATCACCTGAGGTCAGGAGTTGGAGACCAGCCTGGTCAATAGAGTGAAACCCCGTCTCTACTAAAAATACAAAAATTAGCCGGGCATGGTAGTGCGTGCCTGTAATCCCAGCTACTTGGGAGGCTGAGGCACGAGAATCGCTTGAGTCTGTGAGGTGGAGATTGCAGTGAGCCGGGATTGCACCACTGCACTCCAGCCTGGGCGACAGAGTGAGACTCTGTCTAAAAAAATAAAAATAGGGGCTGGATGTGGTGGCTCACGCCTGTAATCCCAGCACTTTGGGAGGCCAAGGCGGGCAGATCACAAGGTCAGGAGATCGAGACCATTCTGGCTAACACCGTAAAACCCCGTCTCTACTAAAAATACAAAAAAAAAGAAAAAAGAAAAAAAAATAGGGCGTGGTGGCGGCGCCTGTAGTCCCAGCTACTCGGGAGGCTGAGGCAGGAGAATGGCGTGAACCAGGGAGGCAGAGCTTGCAGTGAACCAAGATCGCGCCACTGCACTCCAGCCTGGGCGACAGAGAGACTCCGTCTCAAAAAAATTTTAAAAATAAATAAATAAATAAAATAAAAGAATAAAAGAAACAGGTGGATCATAGGTAATAGGAAACAAGCGAGGTGATGTGGTGCACGCATCACGAGTGGTGAGGACTGTGGAGAAATGGAGACAGCATGTCCACCTGGGTCCTGAACCTGACACCCCTTTTTCCCTAGCCATGTGTGGAGGGGAGCTGTCGGAACCAGCTGGCGTGGTCCTCTCTCCCGACTGGCCCCAGAGCTATAGCCCGGGCCAAGACTGCGTGTGGGGCCTGCACGTCCAGGAAGAGAAGCGCATCTTGCTCCAAGTTGAGATGTATGTTTGGGTCCTGCAGAGGGTGCGACGGGTGTAGGCTCAGCAAAGTGTGGTATGCCAATGCAGTAGCCTGCATTCTGAGCCTGTCTGGCTCTTGCGTATCTATCCAGAATTCGGTGGATAGGCTGGTGCACTAAGGGTACAGGATAGACGTGAGAGAGCTGGGCTCAAATCACATATTAGCCAGGCAACCTCGGACAAATAAATAGGGCAATGCAGCCTTCCTTAGGGGCCACTGTGAACAAGGGGCTCTGGCCTGGTGCCTCTCACTCTTTGGAGGTTTCTGAGGCTTCCCCTGGAGCTATTTCCACGGACACAGACCCAAACTGTTGCGTTAACACCAGCAAGTTGGGGAGGTCTGGGGAGAATCCAGTGAGCTGAATTGGTATGAGAGTGTCATGAGATGGCACAGAAGCTGAAGTGGGCGTGGCTTCAAAGCAGGTACTCAGGCGGGGCCTAGAGTTGTGTAAGGTGTTAGCGAATTTGGTCTGTGATTGGCCAGAGCTGGAGTTGGGCTAGGCTGTGGATCTCATGGTGATGGAGGAGGGAGTGGACAGTGGGCGGAGTTAGTAATGAGCAAGCTTAGGGATTGGGTAGTAGGACATGGGAGGAGCCATAGAATAGGGGAACCCTGAGGCACTAGCATAGGAGAAACCATGGTTGGTCAAAAAGGAGGCGGCGCCAGACCCGGGATAGGAGAATATGGGCGGGGCTGGAGAGTAGGAGGGGCTACCAATGAGCAGAGTTGAGGATGGGCAGAGCTGGATGGGAGGGGCCAGTCGCAGCCCCGCCCCATTGCCTGGTCTCACCCCCTGCAGATTGAATGTGCGGGAAGGGGACATGCTGACGCTGTTCGACGGGGACGGTCCCAGCGCCCGAGTCTTGGCCCAGCTGCGGGGACCTCAACCGCGCCGCCGCCTTCTCTCCTCTGGGCCCGACCTCACACTGCAGTTTCAGGCACCGCCCGGGCCCCCAAATCCAGGCCTGGGCCAGGGCTTCGTATTGCACTTCAAAGGTACTGAGGGATAGAGTCCCGGGATGGGCAGGGGTCGGGCAGGCCAGAGATCCCGGGAGGTGGCCGGTCGTGGTGGCTCACGCCTGTTATCCCGGGGCCTTGGGAGGCCGAGGCGGGAGGATCGTTTGAAGCCAGGAGGTTGAGGCTGCAGTGAGCTATGCTTGTACCACTGTACTGCAGCCTGGGCGACAGGAAACCCTGTCTCTAAGAGAGAGAGAGAGAGACAGATCCCGGGAGGGGGCACAGAGCAAAGCCTCCGAGGCTGGAAGGGAGCCCGCAGTTAAAACGCAGCCTCCAAACTCGCCTTCCCTCCCCTGCAGAGGTCCCGAGGAACGACACGTGCCCCGAGCTGCCACCTCCGGAGTGGGGCTGGAGGACGGCATCCCACGGGGACCTGATCCGGGGCACGGTGCTCACCTACCAGTGCGAGCCTGGCTACGAGCTGCTAGGCTCCGACATTCTCACTTGCCAGTGGGACCTGTCTTGGAGCGCCGCGCCGCCCGCCTGCCAAAAGAGTGAGCCGGCCCCGCCCGCGTCCTCTCGGCCCCGCCCCTTCCCTGTGGGCCCTGTCCTCGGCCTGTCCTGTCCCGACCCCCGTGCTTTCTGGGTTCCATCCCTTCGCTCGGGGTCCTTCCTGGATCTTCTTCAAGGCCTGCCCCCATGCCCTTTAGTTCTCACTCCTCCGCCCGGTTCCCCGAAACTGTCCCCTCTGGGTCTCCCTCTCATCTTCTCCGGGCTGCATCCCTCTTTCTTGCACCGACCTGGGCTCGGTCCCTGTTTCCTCGTCTCATGGCCCCGCCCCGTCCCCTCCTGACCCCTCCTCTGCGGCATCTGAGTTTGGCCCCTAAAAGGGCTCCGACCAGGTTCCCACTGGGCTCCCCGGGTCCACACTTGGCTCCACCTTCCTGTCCTACGCCCCGCCCCAATCCCGCAGTCCTCTCAGTTGAAATTGTAGGGAGCCACTTTGCTAGGACCAAGGCTTGTCAGAGCACTTGGTTTATTTGAATGCCATCATTGAAGCCCCGTGCTGGGTTGGGGTTAGGCGAAGGGGGTTCAAGCCCCTCCATACTCTTATGGAGCTCACAGTCTGGGAGGGATACGCAGGGTGGTGATCACTGGGTGACTTTGGGCGAGGCGCTTAGCATTTCTGAGGCTTGGTTTCCCCATCGGCGAAGTAGGACTGAGGTTGTGAAGCGCAGATGGAAAGTTCACAGGGCGCATGCTGCCCTGGGCGTGGCGAAGGGCTGTGGGGAGAGCAGTGGGCTAATTTTCTCAGGGCTGGGGCAGGAGATTTCACAGAGGAGGTGACATTTAAAGGAGCTGGGAGTGTGTATCTTTTAGAAGATCAGAAAGGGCCAGGTGCGGTGGATCACCTGAGGTCTGGAGTTCGAGACCAGCCTGGCCAACATGGTGAAACCCCGTCTCTACTAAAAATAAAAAACTATCTGGGCATGGTGGCATACGCCTGTAATCCCAGATACTCAGGAGGCTGAGGAAGGAGAATCGCTTGAACCTGGGAGGTGGAGGTTACAGTAAGCTGAGATTGTGCCATTGCATTCCATCCTGCGCCACGGGAGTGATACTCCATCTCAAAAAAAAAAAAAAAGAAAGAAAGAAAGAAAGAAAAAGAAAATTGAAGAGCAGAAAGGAATGGCAGCTGGTTACTTTCTCCAAATTTTAGGAAGCCAGCCCCAAGGACATGGGGCTGTAGTTCCATGTGGCATCTGGAAGCAATGGTGGGACCAAGGGGAGAAGCTTCAGGTAGCCAGATTTGGGCTGGACAAAGCTCCCCGCCCCTGGAAGGATTCACAGGATATCAGGCCTGGATGGGGCTGAGAGTTCGGCTGGCCCCGCTGCCTCGGGCTCAGGAGGGAACCTGCCCAAGGCAGCAGATTGAGCCTGAAGGTGTGCCAGGACCCACATCTCTGAGTCCCTGTCCAGTGCTCCATGGCTGTGACCCTGGGCAGATTCTGGCTCTGCCACTCCCTGGCTGAATGACCATGGGCCAAGTCCTTTGACCGCCCTGAGCCCTGGGCTCCAAGGGAGATGACAGTGACATTGGCCTCTCAGGATAATCAGGATTAAATATTATGTTTGTGCCAGGTGTGGTGGCTCACATCTGAAATGGCAGTGCTTTGGAAGGCCAAGGTGGGAGGATCACTTGAGCCCAGGAGATTGAGAACAGCCTGGGCAACATAGTGAGACCCTGTCTCTACAAATAATAAAAAATATAGCCAGGCATGGTGGTATATGCCTGTAGTCCCAGCTACTCAGAAGGCTGTGGTGTGAGAATTGCTTAAGCCCAGGAGTTTGAGGCTGCAGTGAGCCGTGATCTCACCACTGCACTCCAGCTTGAGTGACAGAGCAAGTTCTCGTCTCCAAAACAAAGAATTATATTTGGGGCCAGCCGTGGTGGCTCACACCTGTAATCCCAGCACTGGTGGAGGCTGAGGTGGGTGGATCACCTGAGGTCAGGAGTTCGAGACCAGCCTGGCCAACATGGCGAAACCCTGTCTATACTAAAAATACAAAAATTAGCTGGGCATGGTAGCGAATGCCTGTAATCGCAGCTACTCGGGAGGCTGAGGCAGGAGAATCTCTTGAGTCCAGAAGGCAGAGGTTGCAGTGAGCCAAGATGCGCCACTGCACTCCAGCCTGGGCGACAGAGCGAGACTCCCATCTCAAAAAAAAAAAAAAACAAAAAAACAAAAACAAGCACACACACACAAAGAATTATATTTGTTTGTAAAACATTTAGCAGGGTACGTAGCTCAGGCTTATATACAAGAAATGGCTATGATTATGATTCCTTCACAACAGGGTTGTAAACTCAAACGCCTGAAGGCAGGCAGTGTATGTGAGTGAACTGGGCTGGGCATAATGAGAATACTGGGGACAGGAGAGCTGGGCCCCCTCTAAAGAGGGCAGCTGCTGTTCCACAGACTGCAAGCCATGTTGGGCTCACCCTGCTGGGATTTGGCTAGTATGCTCTGGTATGGTGGTTAAATATTTTGAATTTCACCCCAGGATAGGGGCTTGGGGTTTCCCCAAGCAAACTGTTTACTAAACGAAGCCTGAAATATAACATACGTTGAATTTTGAAAAAAATTAAGCCTGTCATTCTGGCCTGAAAATAGATGCACTGCATTTTAAGTTTTTCCAATTCATGCTCTCTTCCTTCTGAGGAATTGGTGGGAAGTGCGTGTGTGTGCAGAGGTGTTCAGAGGAAACAGCCTGAGGCTCAGGCCTCTCCCAGCCCTAAGCTTCTGGGAGATTTTCTTTTATTTTTTTTAGACTGGGTCTCACTCTGTCACCCAGGCTGGAGTGCAGTAGCGCGGTCACCATTCACTGCAGCCTCGACCTGCTGGGTTCGAGCGATCATCCCGCCTCCAACTCCTGAGTAGCTGGAACCACAGGAGTGCGCCACCACTCCTGGCTAATTTTTCAATTTTTTGTAGAGATGGGGTCTCTCTGTGTTGCCCAGGCTGATCTTTGAAGGCCCTCGCTCCCCCTGACCTTGTTCTTCTGCCACCAGTCATGACTTGTGCTGACCCTGGCGAGATTGCCAACGGGCACCGCACCGCCTCGGACGCCGGCTTCCCCGTTGGCTCCCACGTCCAGTACCGCTGCCTGCCAGGGTACAGCCTCGAGGGGGCAGCCATGCTTACCTGCTACAGCCGGGACACAGGCACACCCAAGTGGAGCGATAGGGTCCCCAAATGCGCCCGTGAGTCTGGGGCACACCCTGGGAGGGTGGCTGGGTAGCCCTGGGAGAGCCCGTCTGCCCCGTGCACAGTAGTGCAGCTGGCACGTGACTGGCATGCTCCCCGCAGTGAAGTACGAGCCGTGCCTGAACCCGGGGGTTCCCGAGAATGGCTACCAGACGCTGTACAAGCACCACTACCAGGCGGGCGAGTCTCTGCGCTTCTTCTGCTATGAGGGCTTTGAGCTTATCGGCGAGGTCACCATCACCTGTGTGCCCGGCCACCCCTCCCAGTGGACCAGCCAGCCCCCACTCTGCAAAGGTGCCTGGCCAGACAGGGCAGGAGGGGCACACCAGTGTCCGGGAAGTGACAGGGCTGGGAGAGTCAGGTAGCACATTTGAGACCAATGGGCGACCCCACAGAGCTCCCGGTTCTCCTCCTGTGGCCTCGTGTCCTCACGGGTGTGTCCAGAAGCCCTGGGTCGTGTGAGGTCATGGGATTGGCTCAGGGGTGTAGTAGAGGGGGCCTTGGCTTGGAAGTCCCTTGCTCTCTCTGAATAGGCCTCAGTTTCCCTATCTCTGACAAGTTCTAGTTTGGCTCAGACTGTCCAGGAACCCTGACTTTTTAGGGGTCTGGAGAAAGAGGACAAAGGCCCTGTGCTGGTCACTCCTCTCTCTTCCCCACAAAGGGAGAGAGAAAGTTGAGGTTGAGCAGAGGGCAGAGAGAACCAGGCTGTCCAGCCCAGCCCCACCGGGCTCCCGGCCCCTCCCAGCCTCCTCCCCTCCCTGGCTCAGACCCCATCCCCTCCCCCTCCTCTCCCTGCAGTTGCCTATGAGGAGCTCCTGGACAACCGAAAACTGGAAGGTCAGTGAGAGCACAGGTGGAGACCCAGGCTGGCCAGGTTGGGAGGGCAAGGCAGAGGCTGGGGCAGGAGGCCAGGCCTTGGAGGGATGAAGCCCAGGGTTTGAGGCCCAGGGCAGGAGGCTGGGAGAGCCCAGGACCGGGCCCAGCCACAGCTCACCGGCCTCTCCTCCTCCTGTAGTGACCCAGACCACAGATCCATCACGGCAGCTGGAAGGGGGGAACCTGGCCCTGGCCATCCTGCTGCCTCTAGGCTTGGTCATTGTCCTCGGCAGTGGCGTTTACATCTACTACACCAAGTAAGTAGCCTGCTTGGGGACTGCCGGCCAGGGCAGACGTCTTGCGGGCCTGGCACTGGAGCCTGGGTCAGGGGAGCTCAGGGGCTTACCTGTTGATAAGCTCCTCTGTCCTCTCCCTTTCCCAGGCTTCAGGGAAAGTCCCTTTTCGGCTTCTCGGGCTCCCACTCCTACAGCCCCATCACCGTGGAGTCGGACTTCAGCAACCCGCTGTATGAAGCTGGGGTAAGCACCTCGCCTGCCCCTGAAGAGCCACCACTTGGCTCTCCCAGGACTCCATAACCTTCTCGCAAGGTCTCTGGAATCTCTGTCTTGGGAATTTCAAACTCAGCTGCCCCCAGAGGCCATGTCAATGAGCACAGCAAGCCATGTGTGTATACAATAGGGAGTGGTGAGGACTGTGGCTAAGTGGAGGACTTGTGCCCCATCTCAAGAATACGGCTCTACCCCATAGTCGAAACTGAGGCACAATTGGCAGATCTTCCAATTATTCAAGACAAGCCAGAAATTCAGATTTTTGTGTCATTTTACGACACTGTAGGATGAACCAAACACATTCACTGGCCCCCCAGCCCCCAGAGGTCAATGTTACTTTAAAACCCAGGATCGTTGCCCCTCCTCCCATTCGGCTGCCTCTTCCACCCCTATCAGACTCCAACAACTGACCTGATCTCTCTGTCTTCAGGATACGCGGGAGTATGAAGTTTCCATCTGAACCCCAAGACTACAGCTGCAGGACCCAGGACTCCCCTCCCCTCCTCATTCGGGCAGAGGGAAATACGGGACCCGGTCTCTGCCTCCTGGCTGCCCTCCTCCTTGGCTGTGTAAATAGTCTCCCTATCCCACGAGGGGGCTTTGATGGCCCTGGAGATCCTACAGTAAATAAACCAGCATCCTGCCGCCCAAAGCCGCCTCTTCTCAGTTGCCAAAAGAGGGGCCTGCCCCCCGCCCTACCGGCTTTTGGATTCTGGGAGGGGAACTCTGCCTCCCTGCAAATCTTGCAGCCCCTCCTGCCCAGGGCACCCCTCAAGGACTGCCCCCGATAGCTCTACTGTTCCCTTGGCCACGAAGGTGCCCCCCTCCCAGATGCCCTGGCCCTAGGCCTGACTCTGGCCAGGAGAGTCAGAAGAAGGACAAAGGGGAGAGCTGGGACAAGGCCTTGCCCCCTTTCTGCCATCTCCCCAACCCACAGTCTCTCCACCTTTGCTTCTGAATTCTTGTTTTTGAGCAATAAACAGAAAATCACCACTTGTAATTGGGCCGGTGGAGTGTGGGGAGGTGGTCACCGAGCACTGGACCACTTCTCTGGAGAGAGGGCTGGGGAAAGGGGAACAATTTGAAAAAAAAAAAAAAAACGGAAATGCGAAAGTGGGCAGAGGGCAGTGTCCGGGGGCCTGGCCTGGGGTAAAAAAGCCTGGCTTTAGGCTCAGCCTCTGTGAAGGCCTCCCTGCGACCAGCCTCACTCCAGGACGCAGTGACCTCTCCACCAGGCCTTCCTTGACCTTGTGGGCCTCTTCCAGACGGGAGAGAACTGACAGGAGCCACCCGTCTTCTCTCGCTGCTGGGCAGGAGGCAAACAGCTTTCAATTTCTTTCTTTTTAGAGACAGGGCCTGGCTCTGCCGGCCAGGCTGGAGTGCAGTGGTGCCATCACAGCTCACTGCAACCTCAAACTCCTAGGTTCAAGGGATCCTCCCGCCTCAGCATCCTGAGTAGCTGGGACTACAGGTGCAAGCCATGGTGCCTAATTTTTAAATTTTTTGTAGAAATGAGATCTTGTTACGCTGCCCGGGCTGGTCTCGAACACCTGGCCTCAAGCAATCCTCCTTCCTCAACTTCCCAAAGTTCTGGGATTACAGGCATGAGCCACTAAGCCTGGCTTTTCAATTTGTCTTATGACCAGTTTGCCTAAAATTCACCCCCCTTTGGAGAATTTTTGTATCCATTCAAGTACACCATTTCTTCCCCCCACCCCAATCTTTTTAGTATTTTAGGCGTATCTGCTGTGACCCATCTACCAATTTGAACTTGTTTTATATCCTTGGGGGTGTCCTTTTCCACTTTATCTTTTTTTTTTTTTTTCACTCTTGTCACTCAGGCTGCAGTGCAATGGCGTGATCTTGGCTCACTGCAACCTCCACCTCCTGGGTTCAAGCCATTCTCCTGCCTCAGCCTCTCGAGTAGCTAGGATTACAGGCACCCATGCCTGGCTAATTTTTGTATTTTTAGTAGAGACCGGGTTTTGCCATGTTGGCCAGGCTGGTCTCGAACTCCTGACCTCAGGTGATCTGCCTGCCTGGGCCTCCCAAAGTGCTGGGATTACAGGTGTGAGCCACCTTGCCTGGCCTAATTAAAATTTTATATTTAAGCCAGGCACGGTGGCTCACGCCTGTAATCCCAGCACTTTGGGAGGCCGAGGCGGGTGGATTACGAGGTCAGGAGATCGAGACCATCCTGGCTAACATGGTGAAACCCCTTCTCTACTAAAAATACAAAAAATTAGCTGGGCGTAGTGGCGGGCGCCTGTAATCCCAGCTACTTGGGAGGCTGAGGCAGGAGAATGGCGTGAACCCAGGAGGCGGAGCTGGCAGTGAGCCGAGATTGCACCACTGCACTCCAGCCTGGGCGACAGAGCCAGACTCCGTCCCAAATAAAATAAAATAAAATTTTATATTTAAATGCAATTAAACATTTTTAGGATACTTGAAAGGATGCTGAAATATTCAGAAAGGGGTGGACTTTTAGGAGAATGTGAGGCAAACTGATCTCAATAATAGCAAGCACTTTGTATGCATTGTTTTTTTTTTGTCTTTTTTTTTTTTTTTTTGCGACTGAGTCTTACTCTGTCACCCAGGCTGGAGTGTAGTGGTGCAATCTCAGCTCATTGCAATCTCTGCCTACTGGGTTCAAGTGATTCTCCTGCCTCGGCCTCCCCAGTAACTGGGATTACAGGAGCCTGCCACCACACCCGGTTAATTTTTTTATTTTATTAGAGACGGGATTTCACTATGTTGGCTAGGCTGGTCTCGAACTCCTGACCTCAAGTGATCCGCCCGCCTCAGCCTCCCAAGTGCTGGGATTACAGGCATGAGTCACCATGCCCGGGCTATTTTTTTTTCTTTAGAGACGGTGTCTCTGTAGTGTAGGCTGGAGTACAGTGGCACCATCATAGTTCACTGCAGCCTCAACCTCCTGGGCTCAAGTGATCCTCCAGCCTTAGCCTCCTGAGCAGCTGGGACTACAGGTGTGCTCCACCACACCTGGCTAACTTGTTTACCTTTTTAGAGGTGGGGGTTCACTCTGTTACCCAAACTGGTCTTGAACTCCTGTCCTCAAGTGATCCTCCCGCCATATTGTCCAGTGTGTCTCTGGGATTACAGGCATGAGCCACCATGCCTGACTCAATTATGTCTTTTAACTCTCTAAAGGACCCTACGGGACAGGGATCATTTATTAATCCATTTTTTCAGATAAGGAAACTAAGGCTCAGAGATGAGAATTGACTTCCACAGGAGGCTCCAATAAATGGCCAAACTTTGTACAGTTTGCATTTAGCAATGCAAATGCTAAATGCTAAAATGAATTTAGCCTACTGCAAAGCCTACTGCACTGCTTTCTGGCTAGTAATGAGTGTGATATGTTCTCACAGGCATGAAGCCCAAAGCTCAGAGGGGCAAGGCCATAGCTCAGTGTCCCCATCCCCAATGGTGGTGGCAGAGGTGGCTCCTCAGAAGCAAGAGGAGTCCTGCCAGATGCCACAGACCTAGACCTTAAGGTGCTGGCGTGTGGCCAGGAGGCTGGATTTGGACCCAGGAGCTCATCTGTGTCAACAGGCCGGGTGCGGTGGTTCACACCAGTAATCCCAGCACTTTGGGAAGCCGAGGCAGGAGGATCATTTGAGGCCAGGAGTTCAAGACTAGTCTGGGCAACACAGTGAGCCACCGTCTCCACAAAAAAAAAAAAAATTTTGAGACGGAGTCTCATTCTGTCGCCCAGGCTGGAGTGCAGTGGTGCGATCTCAGCTCACTGCAACCTCCGCCTCCCAGGTTCAAGTGATTCTCCTGCCTCAGCCTCCCGAGTAGCTGGGACTACAGGCACGTGCCACCATGCCCAGCTAATTTTTTGTATTTTTAGTACAGACAGGGTTTCACCGTGTTGGCCAGGATGGTCTTAATATCCTCAGCTCATGATCTGTGCTGGGATTACAGGCGTGAGCCACCATGCCTGGCCACAAAAAATTTTTTTAAAAACTAAACACTCCAATCGTATGCCCACATCCAGCACCCACATCTAGAAAAAAAAAATAAAAGCCCCCCGTCCTGCTTCTCTACCCCAGAGAAACCACACATGAGCAATGCACACCCTGTCTCTTTATTAAAGCACTTTCATTCCTGGTGGTATCCTTGCTGGCTGAGGCTGGAGGGTCCTGTGATGAATCCAGAACACTTTGAAGGCTTCGGGATGATGCTGCTCATGACCAGGAGGTCCCCACAAACGGAAGTGGTTAACGAGTGGCAAAAGAGTAGTTTTGAGGCATGTTCTAGGGACAAAAAGGGGGAGGCATGAGAAGCCAAGAGCATCAAAGAGGGGTGGGCTCATCTTCCAAACTGACTGTTAGGAAGAGCTCCATAAAAGAGACAGAGCCTTTTCACTCTTTAGACCCAAGGCTCATGTCTTTTTTATTTTTCTCGAGACAGGTCTCCCTCTGTCAGCCAGGCTAGAGTGCAGTGGTGTAATCATATCTTCCTGCAGCCTCAACCTGGGCTCCAATGATCCCCCCACCTCAGCCTCCCGAGTAGCTGGGACCACAGCTGTGCACCACCATACCCGGCTAATTTTTTAAACCTCTTGATAGCAGGAACTCTGTTTCGTTCACTGCAACACCCCAGCCCCTCGAGCAGTGCTGGCACATAGTAAGTGCTTAATTTTTATTTATTTAATTTTTTGGAGACAGAGTCTCGATCTGTGGCCCAGGCTAGAGTGCAGTGGTGCAATCTCAGCTCACTGCAACCTCCACCTCCCGGGTTCAATCGAGTCTCTGCCTCAGCTTCTCAAGTAGCTGGGATTACAGGTGCGTGACACAATGCCTGGCAAATTTTTGTTTTTGTTTTTTTTTTTTGAGAAAGAGTCTTGCTCTGCAGCCCAGGCTGGAGTGCAGTGGTGTGATCTCGGCTCACTGCAACCTCCAACTCCTGGGTTCAAGCGATTCTCCTGCCTCAGCCTCCTGAGTAGCTGGGATTAGAGGTGCATACCACCAACCCGGCTAATTTTTGTATTTTTAGTAGAGACAGGGTTTCCCCATGTTGGTCAGGCTGGTCTCAAACTCCTGACCTCAGGTGATCTGCCCGCCTGGGCCTCCCAAAGTGCTGAGATTACAGGTGTGAGCCACCGCGCCTGACCTAACTTTTGTATTTTTAGTTAAGACAGGGTTTCACTATGTTGGCCAGGCTGATCTTGAACTCCTGACCTCATGATCCACCCGCCTTGGCCTCCCAAAGTACTAGGATTACAGGTATGAGCCACTGCACCCAGCTCCTCCTACTATTTCTTTCTTTCTTTTCTTTTTTAAAAATTTTTCTTTTTGAGACAGGGTCTTGCACTGTCACCCAGGCTGGAATGCGGTGGCATGAACATGGTTCACTGCAGCCTCAACCTCCTAGGCTCAAGTGATCCTCTGGCCTCCGCCTCTCAAGTAGCTGAGACCACAGGTTCGTGCCACCACACCTGGCTAATTTTTTTAACTTTTTATAGAGATGGGGTCTCTCTATGTTGCCCAGGCTATTCTTGAACTCCTGGGCTCAAGCGATCCTCCCACCTCCCAAGTAACTGGGATCACAGGCACATGCCATCATGCCTGGGGTATCACCATGTTGCCCAGGCTGGTCTCAAACTCCTGGACGCAAGCGATCCTCCTGCTTCAGCTTCCCAAAGTGCTGGGATTACAGGCATAAGTGACCACACCCAGCCAGGAAAGTGTGTAAGGCTCTAAACAAGGCACATAAAGTCTCTTGAGTCCCCTCTTACCTTGCCTGTAGACTCCAGCTGCTAAACTGCTTCTCCCTGCCCTAAATACACACAGATGCTCACACTGGCTCTGCGAAGACTGCTCTTTGCCTTTGTTCATGCAACCCCAACTGCTTGAAAGACTCCTACTAACCTCTTTTTTTTTTTAACCTGGAAAATTATTTCTTTTTTTTTTTTGAGATGGTCTCACTGTCGCCCAGGCTGGAGTGCAGTGGTATGATCTCAGCTCACTGCAACCTCTGTCACCACGTTGACCAGGCTGGTCTCAAACTCCTGCCCTGAAGTGATCAGCCCACCTCAGCCTCCCAAAATGCTGGGATTACAGGTGTGAGCCACTGCACCTGGTGGAAAATTATTTCTTTAGGTGCTACCTCCTTCAAGAAGCTCCAAAGCCTGTAATCCCAACACTATGGGAGGCCAAGGCGGGCAGATCATGAGGTCAGGAGATCAAGACCATCCTGGCTAACACGGTGAAACCCTGTCTCTACTAAAAATACAAAAAAATTAGTCGGGTGTGGTGGCGGGTGCCTGTAGTCCCAGCTACTTGGGAGGCTGAGGCAGGAGAATGGCGTGAACCCAGGAGGTGGAGCTTGCAGTGAGCCGAGATCACACCACTGCACTCCAGCCTGGGCAACAGAGCAAGACTCCATCTCAAAAAAAAAAAAGAAGAAGCTCCATGGCACCTGTCCGTCCTGTCCAATTGAGGCTGGGATAAGAGTACTATCCCACTGTGTCCATTTCTATTATGGAAACTTATCCAGACTGTATTATAATTGGCCATTTCCTTGTCTGTCCCCACACTGAACTGTGAACTCTTCAAGGGCTGAGACTGTACCATTCATTTCAGTGTCCCAAGCTCCTAAGACAGGGACCAACATATAGTGCAAACTCAAAAGGTTTGGTTAATATCGAATAGCCTTGGCAGCCATGGACCCTGCATGTACCTTTTCACCAGGAGTTGGCAGGAGGTATGCCTTGCTGCAGGTACGGTTTCTGTCGGAGCAGGAGATGGTGGAAGAGAGGGGAGAGGGCTGAGAATTCAGAATTTGAGGATCAGGGCAGAATAGAATGGAAGTGCACGGTTCAAAAATTCCCCTACCCTGCTGGGATATTGTGAAACCCTCACTCTCTCCCCTCCAGGTTCCTCACCTCTCTCCCAGGACAAAGAGCATCTCCCTTGAAGCCTCACTCACCAGGTGTCTGTGCCTCAGGTGTTGGTGAAGAATGCTGGAAGTAGAGGACCTAGTCAGAGAAAGGACTATCCCTGTGGCCAGAAGAGATGCAGCCAGGGCAGACGGGGCTAAGGGGATTCTCGGCCAGCAGTGGGTTAGCGGGTGAGAGGGGCACTTCACAGGTCCTAGGGCTGGCTGTGAGATGGATGAGATGGGCACAGACTCCTGGAGAGTTCAGCTAGGGGTGGGAGGGGTCAGGGACTGTAACCAGGCATAGTGGGGGCAGCGGTTCTCTAGACACGGTGGTCCTGAGGCAGGGGGTTACCGCGTTTGGATATCTGAGTCGCTTGGTCTTGTGACTGCTTTTTTTTGATGGGCACAGGGTTCAAGTGGCAGCAAGCAGTGCACAAAGCCTCCTCCATGAGTTCTGTACTGATCCGGGACAGGTATTCCTCAGAACGAGACAACGAAGCCTGGGAAAGGAAAAGCCGGAGGGGTTCAGCCTGGGAGCTCCCACATGGGAGTGCTGGCTGTGGGAGTTCCCAGGCTGGGGCCTGTGGGTCCAAGGAGCTTGCTCCTGAAGGACTGGGCCTTGAGATTTAGCTAGAAAGCTCTGGACCTGGGGGAGGGGGGTTTGGTGGGGGTTTAGAGTCAGGGCCTAGTGCTGAGAGCTATGAGTCGGGGCTTCAGGACTCAGGGTTGAGGCTAGAGTCTCAGGGCTTGTGGCTCAGACCTGGCACGGGGTGCCTCTGCCTGGGAGGCCTTCACTTCATTACATTCCCACCTCTAGGGTTCCCTGCAGTGCTCACCGGACCTCCTCTCAAGGAGGGTGCAGCTTGAGATGGCCAGCTGCTCTTCTTCTCCCCCTCATTCCCCATCAGAGTGGACGCCATCCCCCTGGGAACAGTCGAAGCCTGAGTTGACCTGAGAAACCAGCCCGCTTTCCCCAAGAACCCAGCCCACCACCATTCCCCGGGCCCAGGTTTAAACAAGGCCTTTAGAGGAAACATCCCGCTGCCTCATTCCCTCTCACAAGAAAAAATAATAATAATAATAAAGGTTGCTTTATATCTTCGGGAGTGAGAGGGAACTCCCGCAACCCCCTACCCCTCACCCCTTCGCCTGGTGGGCCTCTCCTTCCTTCTTCCCTCCCAAGCACCTTCCCAAGCCAAGGCAGCCGACTTGACGCCCCAGACCTGGCAGATGGGTGGAAACCTTGGGCTACTCGGCAAAAGGAGAGACGTGGAGGCCTAAGGACCTCTGGTATAGGTCGTGGGGGACGGGGAATGGGAGATGGGGAGGAAGGCTGGAAAAGGGGGAGCCGGCTCCGTGTCGCTACCGGACGCTATAAAACCCTTGGAGTCTGCAGAGGTTTCGCAGCCTCGTTGCTAGGAGATCAGGGGTTCTAGAACTAAAGACAGAGGAATTTCCTAGCGCGCCCCGTTTGCTCCTCCAGCCTCCCCTCCGTACCCCTCCAGGTGCCTCCTTGGGGGCAGTGACCCCAAGCGCCAGACGCTTGAGAAGCTTGGGAGGATGACGTAGGGTGGAGCCTGCGACCTAATCCTCCCATCACAAGGGGCACGCGAGAAGCAACCCAGCTGCAGGGCGCTCTGGGGCCTCTCTAGCCGCCTGGAGCCTGCGAGAGCAAAGGAGGCTGGAGACTTAGGGGGCGGGGAGTAAAGTGAGGACTGCACCAAATCTCCTGGCCTCTTGGGGACGCAAAGACTCAGGAGGAGGAATTTTATCGCCTTATCTTTGCCTCCAGGAAGTCATACCCTCCACAAAAGGAAAGCAGAGATTTTTATTCGGTCTTCTCTTTTACCCTTTCCTTTTCCGTTTCTAACTTTGCTTGACGTTAATGGTTCCTTCCTCCCTCTCCTCCTCTGCGCTTTGGTAAGAGCCAAGGGAGAGGGGCGGAGGGAGGAAAAGGGAAAGGAAGCCGACAGGCCTTAAAGGGGCCGCAACTATTTTTTTAAGCCACTTTTTCCTCTCTCCAATTTTGCAACGACGGGCGCGGAGGAGGAGGTTCCCGGAAGCCACGCGCAGCTGGAGCAGCGGCGACCGCAGCTGGAGGCCCGGAGCGCCTGCGGGGCTGGCAGAGGCGAGGGAGGTTGCGGGTAGGAAGGGCGGGCTGCGCGCGCCCCCTGCGTCCCGCGCACCTCGGGGCCGGTCCATGCTCCCGACGGCTGCGGGCTTCAGCATCTGGGGCCAGGTTGGGGCGGCGGGGTCCAGGGCGCAGGTGGTGCGGCCGATGCGCCGGGCCGGAGGCTGAGGCCGCGCGGCGGGGCTGGGACAGCACTGGCATCTCCAGAGCAGGCCCGGGGCAGCAAGGGAGGCGCCGCGATGCCAGACGAAAATATCTTCCTGTTCGTGCCCAACCTCATCGGTGAGTGCTGCCCGCGGCCCCGGGCCGAACGAGAGGGCGAGGGGCCTTGGCGGGCTCCCTGATCCTGCCCTGTCTCCCCGCGTCCCGTTCCAAGGTTATGCCCGGATTGTCTTCGCCATCATTTCTTTCTACTTCATGCCCTGCTGCCCCCTCACGGCCTCCTCCTTCTACCTGCTCAGCGGCCTGCTGGACGCTTTCGATGGACACGCTGCTCGCGCTCTTAATCAAGGTGACAGACACCCCTCTCAGCCAGCCTTGGGGTTCAACAATCCCCTCCTCCCTTCCCCTGCCTCCTCGGGACCTCAGAGTCAGAGGGCTGTCATTCCCATCTCTGGAAAAAGCAGAACAGGATGGCCTGGGGTTTTTTGTTTTGTGTTTTGTTTTTTGTTTTTGAGACAGGGTCTCGCTCTGTCACTTAGGCTGGAGTGCAGTGGCGCGATCATGGCTCACTGCAGCCCCCATCTTCTGGGCTCAAGTAATCCTCCCACCTCAGCCTCCTGACTAGCTGGGACTACAGGAGCGTGCCACCACACCCGGCTAATTTTTAAATTTTTGTAGAGACTGGGTCTTGCAGTGTCGCCCAGATTGGTCCCCAGCTCCTAGCCTCAAGCGATCCTCCTGCCTTGCTCCCAAAGTGCCGCGCCCAGCAAGAATGGACTGATTTTGTAGCAAAAGGAATTTAAGCTAGCTCTTGAGAACTCACTGCTTGTGAGAGGTGTGGATTAGCAAGACATGACATGGCGGTGGCGCTGCTGGAGGTCTCTCTGAATACAAGTCCATTCAGGCCAGGGGCGGTGGCTCACGCCTGTAATCCCAGCACTTTGGGAGGCCGAGGTGGGTGGATCACGAGTTCAGGAGTTCGAGACCAGCCTGGCCAACATGGTGAAACCCTGTCTCTACTAAAAATACAAAAATTAGCGGGCTTGGTGACGCGTGCCTGTAATCCCAGCTACTCCGGAGGCTAAGGCAGGAGAATTGCTTGAACCCGGGAGGCGGAGGTTGCAGTGAGCCGAGATTGCGCCATTGCACTCCAGCCTGGGCGACAGAGCAAGACTCTGTCTCGGAAAAAACAAAAAAAAAACAAAAAAAACCCAAAAAAAACCAGTGTATTCAACAGGTGTTTACTGGAGGCCTACTGTGTGCCCTGCATAAGCAGTTGGGGTTCCAGAAGGCATGCTTAGAGGGAGGATGGAGAGGGAAGGGTGATGGCTTCTGGAGGGTTGACTAATTTTTAAATCTGTTCTCCAGACCCAACTGTAAGGCTTCCCCTGAGGCATCAAGTCTCTATCTAGCCCTGGAGTCTTGGTTCTGGGGTTGATGAGTTGCAGACATAGCTTTCCTCTCCTCCTACCCTGTTCCCTCCACTCTCATGCCTTTCTCAGTTCATGCCATGGTGACCTTTGCCCACTGACCTCACACACAGCCTGTTTTCCAGCCTGCGTTCCTCCCCAGGCAGGCGGACACTTCCAGTCTTCGTTTACACCCTGCATCAGAGTGATAAACCAAATATGGGCACCTGTCCTGCATCCACTGCGCCATAACAGCCCTTGCCCACCTAATCTTCCAGGAACCCGGTTTGGGGCCATGCTGGACATGCTGACGGACCGCTGCTCCACCATGTGCCTGTTGGTCAACCTGGCCCTGCTGTACCCTGGAGCCACGCTGTTCTTCCAAATCAGCATGAGTTTGGATGTGGCCAGTCACTGGCTGCACCTCCACAGGTCTGCTGCGATTCTGGGGGCCTGGGCCACTTGGAGACACTACAGTGGGGTGGGCTGAGCCTAGATGGAAGGGTGTCTGGGATGGCACTAGGCATCCTGGAAGGGCTCCTTTTTAGCTCTGCTTTGTAGAAAGACCTCAGGCAAACCTGCCTCTCTTTAAAGCTTCAGTCATGTTTACAGTTGCATTAAGCAATTCTTAGGACTCTTCTGGCTGGGTATTCTAGGATTCCATATAGGTGACAGCTTATAGGAAGGGGCATGGGAGCTTTCAAATGTGGCATTTGAATCCTGACTCTGCCCCCAAATAGGTAACTGTGGCTTTCGGCAGGATACTGGTCCTTAGCCGTGCCCAGTTTTCCATCTGTACAAT
Source organism: Pan paniscus (assembly GCF_029289425.2). Classification (NCBI taxonomy): domain Eukaryota; kingdom Metazoa; phylum Chordata; class Mammalia; order Primates; family Hominidae; genus Pan; species Pan paniscus. The sequence continues at coordinate 30,610,472 of NC_073267.2, read as the reverse complement.
AGGTGTTAACATGAGGATTGGATGCATGGTAGTGGTCATGAAACCTCGTGGGTTCCCCTGTTTTCTCCCCAAGTTCTGTGGTCCGAGGCAGTGAGAGTCACAAGATGATCGACTTGTCCGGGAATCCGGTGCTTCGGATCTACTACACCTCGAGGGTAAGCATTTCCTGCACACCCCACCCCTCAGGCTCTTGGCTGTGGGAAGCCCTGGGCTGAATCCTGGTCCTAGCCTAGGAGAAGGCGAGGGCACAGAGCAGGGCCTGCCCAGTCACTCCAGGAGGAGGGGCCTGTAAGCTGAGGCGTGGAGGAGGAGGATTGGTGGGGAAGGCCTGTGTGAATTACTCCAGGGAACAAGTGGGAATGAGGCCTGCAAAGAGAAGGGACTGAAAGCGGGAAGGGAGATAAGCCAGAGAGGTCTGCAGGGCTGGAGTGTGGACTTGATTCCAGGAACACAGGCAGCCTCTGGAAGGATTTTTAAAAAGATAATGGCTGGGCATGGTGGCTCATGCCTGTAATCCCAGCGCTTTGGGAGGCTGAGGTGGGAGGATTGCTTGAGGCCAGGAGTTTGAGGCCAGCCTGGGCAACAAAGTGAGACTCTGTTTCCACACACACACAAAATCTTGAATTAGCTTAGCCAGGCACAGTGGTACACGCCTGTAGTCTCTACTTAGGAGGCTAAGGTGGAAGGATTGCGTGAGACTAAGGGTTTATTTATTTATTTATTTTTTTTTTTTGAGACAGAGTCCTGCTGTGTCACCCAGGCTGGAGTTCAGTGGCAGGTTATCGGCTCACTGCAACCTCTGCCTGCTGGGTTCAAGCGATTCTTGTGCCTCAGCCTCCTGAGTGGCTGGGACTACCGGCGCGTGCCACCACACTCGGCTAATTTTTGTATTGTTAGTAGAGAGGGGTTTCGCCATGTTGGCCAGGCTGGTCCCAAACTCCTGACCTCAGGTGATCCGCCTGTCTCAGCCTCCCAAAGTGCTGGGACTCCAGGCATGAGCCACACGCCTGGCTGAGACCAGGAGTTTTGAGGCTGCAGTGCTATGATCATACTACTGCATTCCAACCTGGATGAGAGAGCGAGACCCTGTCTGTAAAAAAGAAAAAAAAATAAGAGAAGTAATATGCCGAGATTGTGCCTTCATTAGTGCTGGGGGGGCAGGGGGTGGCACACGCCTGCCTCTTGCTAACGTGGCCTGTTTGCTGTGTGTGCAGCCTGCTCTGTTCACCTTGTGTGCTGGGAATGAGCTCTTCTACTGCCTCCTCTACCTGTTCCATTTCTCTGAGGGACCTTTAGGTAGGAGATGAGGGGCTGGGCAGGAGGATGGGAGGGGGATCTGGCCTGCCCAGGGAGATGGAGGCCCCCTCCTTCGGGCCCCAAACTTCCCTGCTGCCTTCCTGCAGTTGGCTCTGTGGGACTGTTCCGGATGGGCCTCTGGGTCACTGCCCCCATCGCCTTGCTGAAGTCGCTCATCAGCGTCATCCATCTGATCACGGCCGCCCGCAACATGGCTGCCCTGGACGCAGCAGACCGCGCCAAGAAGAAGTGACGCTGGAGCCCCGGGTCCTGGCTGCCCACCTGCCCTGGGAGTCTTGCTGTGCCACACAGCTCCCCACCCCCTGCTAGGAGGTCCCAGTCTCACGCCTTCCTCATGTGTTGTTCTACCTGCTGGGATGGGGGTCAGCCTCTCTTTGGTGACGTCACGTTCTCTGGGATCCCGAGGACCCGGGCCTCAAATCAGGGAGGATACGCGGGAGGCCCCATCCATCCAGGTGGTGCTCCTGGGGTGCCAGGACCGGGCAGTGTCACACCCTGCCTGCTCAGTCCTGGGGTCCGAGATGCTAGGGACGCTTGAGTGAGGGAGGTGGTGTGAGGGCCAGGTTTCCTGAAAGGTGGGAGTCAGACCTCCGCCCCCAGCCAGAGCAAGCTTGGGGCACCATGCCCAGGAGGGAAGAAACCATCCACAGCCTTCCCTGTCACCGGCTCCTCTGTCCTGCCTACCCTGGTCCTGGCGGGACTTCACTATTTGACTTGCTTTCCTTTCAGATATTCTTGGCTCAGGGCCTGGGTTGAGGGAGCTTAGGGAAGGACGTCCGTCTGGGTGCTTTTCCTCCAGTTTGCTGGCTGGCTTCTCCGTCTACCCACAGTGACCTCACAGAGAGGCCCTCCTGCCACCCATGCTCATGTGGTGTCCCCACCGCCCACTTGTTTGATGTCACTGACTGTCTACATGTATTTATATTCTTGATATTTTCTACCCTCACTAGAATGTAAACTCCATGAAGGCACAGACTTTTCTTGTTCTCTTCTCTATCCCTAGAGTAAGACCAACTTGAACCTGGCATATAGTAGCTGCTTAATAAATACTCGTCTGTCAATGAGTTGGTTTCTCAGAGTGTGGTCCTTAGACCACCTGTGGTATATTTCTATTTCTCTTTTTTTCTTTTCTTTCTTTTTTTTTTTTTTTTTTTTTTTTTAGAGACAGAGTCCTACTCTGTCGTCCAAGCTGGAGTGCAGTGGTGCAATCATAGCTCACTGCAGCCCCAAACTCCTGACCTCAAGTGATCCTCCCACCTTAGCCTCTCAAAGTGCTGGGATTACAGGCATGAGCCACAAAGCCTGGCTGGATATTTCTTTAAAATGCAAATTCAAGCCAGGTGTGGTGGCTCATGCCTGTAATCCCAGCATTTTGGAAGGCCAAGGTTGGGTGGATTTAGTACAGGAGTTCGAGGCCAGCCTGACTAACATGGTGAAACCCCATCTCTACAAAAAATAACAAAAATTAGCCAGATGTGGTGGCACATGCCTGTGGTCCCAGCTACTCAGGAGGCTGAGGTGGGAGGATGGCTTGAGCCTGGGAGGCAGGAGGGAGAGGTTGCAGTGATCCATAATGGTGCCACTCCAGCCTGGGAGGCAGAGCCAGGCAGTCTCAAAAAAAAAAAACAACTTTGGCCCATCTTGGAGGCTCACGCCTGGCCTGTAATCCCAGCACTTTGGGAGGCTGAGGTGGGAAGATCACTTGAGCCCAGGAGTTCAAGACCAGCCTGGGTCACATGGCAGGACCCCGTCTCTACAAAAAAAAAAAAATACGAAAATTAGCCAAGTGTGGTGGTGTGTGCCTTAGTCCCAGCTACTGGGGAGGCTGCAGTGAAAGGATTGAATGAGCCTGGGAAGTCAAGGCTGCAGTGAGCCATGATCATGCTACTGTACTCCGGCCTGGAAGACAAAACAAGATGTCTCAAAAAATAAAATAAATGCAACTTCTTGGACCCTGCAGCCAACCTTCAGAGTTAGAAGCTCTAGGGATGGGCTCAGAAACCTGCAACTTGAATGCCGGGGAATTCTTCCAGTAATGTTGAGAAACACTGTTCCCTCTTTTTATGGGCTCCTATCATATACTAGGCACTGTTCTGGGCATCTATCCCCTGCCATCTGTGGTTTTTAAACTACTGTACCGTATGCCAGAATCTGTGCTGCGGGTTCTTTGCAGATGTTACTCATTCTATCTGCATGATAGCTTAGCCAAGTGGCCCAAGAGGCCCCCGTGTCCAGGAGAGCAGAAATTTACCAGACATGTACTGAGCCTCAACTCCTGTGCTAGGCCCAGGGGATTCACTGGGTACTGGGCAGCTGGCTTCCTCTACAATAACATAGGAAAGTGCTCGTTGGGGGTGGGAGTAGAAGACACCTAGGACCTGATTTAGGGTTTGGTGAAGGGGCTGGGTATCCCATGTAGAAGGCTGGTAGGGATTGGAGAGGAAAGGGTTAGTACAGAGGAGATTGGTTCTTAGCTGAGGGAATGGCATAGGGAGGCCAGAGAGGCCCCTGGGCTCTGCACCTCTTTCTCCTTCCTGTCAGCTCTTCTTCCGGCATGGTGGGTCCTCTGAGCACTCTCCAGCCCCAGAGCACGGAGCCCTTGGTCGGCCTGGGTCCCACATCCCTGACTGGCTCCTGGGCTCCTTGGTTCTAACCATTTACAGTGACATCAGAAATTGGAACAGATCTAGGCCGGACACAGTGGCTCACACCTGTAATCCCAGAACTTTGGGGGCCCAAGGGGGTGGATCATTTGAGGTCAGGAGTTAAAGACTAGCCTGGCCAACATGGTGAAACCCCATCTGTACAAAAAATATAAAAATCAGCCAGGTGTGGTGGTGCACGCCTGTAGTCCCAGCTACGCAGGAAGCTGAGGTGGGAGAATTGCTTGAACCCAGGAGGTGGAGGTTGCAGTAAGCCAAGATCATGCCATGGTACTCTAGCCCAGCGACAGAGCGAGACTCCGTCTAAAAAAAAAAAAAAAAAAAAAAAATTGTGAACAAAGCAGGTGTGTTTCAAGCGCATCAGGCACCCCCACCATCCCTGCCAACCTGGCCTGCTCCAGTCAAGGTGGGGAAAAAAAAAGAAACAGATCTAGGTCACAGGGCCTGGAGCACCAAGCGCTCCAGGGAGGTTGGGGGAGTGGGGGTTGGGGGCTGGGAGAGCTGGTGAGAGGCGACGCAGAAGCCAGCTGGGGCGGCCTAGGAGCCCAGAGGACTTTTTAAAATTTTACTGTGGAGACAGGGTCTCTCTCTGTCACCTGGGCTGGAGTGCAGTGGCATGATCATAGCTCACTGCAGCCTCGACCTCTCAGGCTCAAGCAGTCCTCCTGCCTCAGCCTGCTGAACAGCTGGGACTACAGGCATGCACCACCATGCCCGGCTAATTTTTATTTTTTTCTGTAGAGATGGGGGTATCACTGTGTTGCACAGGTTGGTCTCAAACTCCTGGCCTCAAGTGATCCTCCTGCTTTGGCTTCTCAAAGCGCTAGAATTACAGGTGTGAGCCACTGTGTCTAGCCCATTTCCATATCTTAACATTCATTTTATGTATGTGCTGTTCTGCTAACACAAGCTACCCTGCTCTAAGTGCTATTTGCGTGCATTATCTTATCTCACAATTGTACAGTTGCACACAATACGACAGCCCTGTTACTGTTCTCATTCCCCAGAGAGGAAACAGGCCCCGAGAGGTGGCAGCCTGGCCAGTCTGGTTCCAGAGCCTGTACCTGAACACTTAATTGTACGCAGTACTTTCACACCAGCGGGCTTCTGAATGGTTGCATAGAACGCCAGGCGTGGTGGCAGGCGCCTGTAATCCCAGCTACTCGGGAGGCTGAGGCAGGAGGATCGCTTGAACCCGGGAGGCAGAGGTTGCAGTGAGCTGAGATCGCACCACTGCACTCCAGCCTAGGTGACAGAGTGAGACTCTGTCTCAAAAAAAAAAAAAAAAAAAAAAAATTCAGTTTAACCTGGTCCTGCCACTGTGAATGGTGCTGTGGTAAATCATCTCGCACTTTTTGGGGGACACGTATAGGATGAACGTTGAGGGGCTTAAAGCAGGACAGTGGCAGGGACAGACCTGTGCTTGAAGAAGCTATTGGTGCACAAAACTGAGGTGCGGTGGGTGTGGTGGCTCATGCCTGTAATCCCAGCACTTTGGGAGGCCAAGGTGGGCAGATCACGAGGTCAGGAGATAGAGACCATCCTGGCTAACACGGTGAAACCCTGTCTCTACTAAAAATTACCTGGGTGTGGTGGCACGCGCCTACTGTAGTTCCAGCTACTCGGGAGGCTGAGACAGGAAAATCGCCTGAACCCGGGAGGCAGAGGTTGCAGTGAACCAAGATTGTGCTACTGCACTCCAGCCTGGCGACAGATGAGTCTCCGTCTCAAAAGAACAAAAAACAAAAAACTGAGGTACGTTTCCAGCTGTGGGCACCCCACTACCTGGCCTGCTGCAGTCAAGGTAGGAGACTGGGTCAGGGGCTGTCCCTGTGCCTGCCCTGCAGCCCTTTCTCCTTCCTGTTGGCTCTTCCTCCAGCCTGGTGGGTCCTCTCTCTCCAGCCCCAGAGGACAGAGCCCTTGACCTGCCTGACTCCCATGTCCCTGGCTGGCTCCTAGGCTCTAACCATTTACAGTGACATCAGAAGGCTGACTGTGTAAATCCAGCTACATTGAGTTGTTTTGTTTTGAGACAAGGTCTCACTCTGTCACCCAGGTTGCAGTGCAGTAGCTCCATCTCGGCTCATCACAACATCCGCCTCCTGGGCTCAAGTGATCCTCCAGCCTCAGCCTCTTGAGTAGCTGGGACTACAGGCGGCACCACCACCCCCAGTACACTATTTTTGTATTTTTTTGTAGAGATGGGGTATCCTTATGTTGCCCAGGTTGGTCTTGAATTCCTGGGCTCAAGTGATCCTCCCACCTCAACCTCCCAAAGTGCTGCAATTACAGGCATGAACCACCATGCCTGGCCATATGTGATTTTTTTTTTTTTTTTTTTTGAGACAGAAGTTTCGCTCTTTAGCCCAGGCTGGAGTAAAGTGGTGCAATCTCGGCTCACTACAATCTCTGCCCCTGGGGTTCAAGCAATTCTCCTTCCTCAGCCTCCTGAGTAGCTGGGATTACAGGCACCCGCCACCGCACCCGGCTAATTTAGTATTTTTAGTAGAGATGGGGTTTCTCCATGTTGGCCAGGCTGGTCTCGAACTCCTGACTTCAGGTAATCCACCCACCTCGGCCTCCTAAAGTGGTGGGATTGTAGGCGTGAGCCATTGCACCCGGCCATATGTGATCTTAAAAAAGAGAGTTGGGGAGGAGAGTGTGAGCACGGGCAGTCTAAAAGAATCTGCACCCGAGCATCCTGAGGCTTGTAGGGTAGCACTGAAGACTCACAGGAGGGCTTCTAAGTCCCCTTGGCCTACAGGGACGTGGCTCGCAGTCAGTCTGGTGCCGCGTGCCATGTCCAGTGGCTGGCCTGGGCTCAGGAAGAACCTGCAGAGCCCTTGATCTGGAGGTGGGGAGTGGGGAAAGGCTGAGCTGACCTGGGCCCTGGAGTATCTATATTTGATCTAGGGAACATAGTGGAGTCATGTTATATGTGCAGTAATAGCCTTCTGGAATTCAGCTATATGCCTTCAGAATAAATGAATGATCACCACGCCACTGTGTAAGAAGTTTCATTTGTTTGTTCCACTCAATGACTGCGCCTCGGAGGGCAGGAGATCAGTACCTGTACATTTGCTGTTCCTCTAGGCAGTCTCAGTCTTCAAGGCTTTCCTTCTGTGATTAAAAATAACCCTAACTACTGTAACAAACTTCAAGATGTGTAGTGCCTCAAACATGATAGTTTATTTCTAGACTGGTTGTGGTGGCACATGCCTGTAATCCCAGCACTTTGGGAGGCTGAAACAGGAGGATTACTTGAGGTCAGGAGCTTGAGACTAGCCTGGGTAACATAGCAAGTCCCCATTGCTACAAAAGAGTTAAAGAGTTGGCCAGGCGTGGTGGCTCACACCTATAATCCCAGCATTTTGGGAGGCCAAGGTGGGGGATCACCTGAAGTCAGGAGTTCGAGACCAGCCTGGCCAACATGGTGAAACCTCATTTCTACAAAAAATACAAAAATTAACTGGGTGTGGTGGTGCACGCCTGTAGTCCCAGCTACTCGGGAGGCTGAGGCAGGAGAATCACTTGAACCAGGAGGCGGAAGTTGCAGTGAGCCGAGACCGTGCCACTGCACTCCAGCCTGGAGGCAGAGCAAGACTCTGTCTCAAAAAAAAAAAAAAAAAAAGAAAGAAAGAACATTATTTTATTTCTAACTCATATTAAATCTTAATCAGATGCTGCCGACTGGGAGACAGCTCTCCTGCAAGTGGTGATTCAGGAATTCGGGCATCTCCTGTTCTGTGATTCTGCCATTTTCAACACGTGGCTCCTGGGACTGCCCGGCTTGTTTGCATCATGTAGGCAGATGATGTGTATGGAGGTTGCGGGAGCCAAGTTTTTATGGAAAGACAGGAAATTAGCACTTATTACTTCCACTTCCATTCCATTGGCTACAACTCGGTCACACGGCAGTGTCTAAGGACAAGGGAAGCTGGGACACAGATTAGTTGTGGGCGTAAGTGGAAGAGGAAACTGATTCGGTAAACAGCATCTTACCATGCTGAATGTGTTCGCTGTTGAAAGACACAGATTTTTCTTATAAAAGGGGTCCTTCAACACATCAATTACTTTGGTATTCAACCAAAGAAAAGCCATTTGTTCTAGTGCTAGAGGAAAAACAGGCTGTGTTGAACTTCTTCAGAGATCACACTGTTCTCTATGTATGTTTTTGAGACAGGGTCTCACTCTGTTGCCCAGGCTGGAGTACAGTGATGCCGTCATAGCTCACTGCAGCCTCAAATTCCTGAGCTCAAGTGATCCTCCTACTTCAGCCTCCTGAGTAGCTGGGACTACAGGCACATGCCACCACGCCTAGCTAATTTAATCTAAAAACACTTTTTTTGGATTAGACATAGGCCTAATTTTTAAGATATAAAAAACTAGGGCCAGGCGCTGTGGCTCATGCCTGTAACCCCAGCACTTTGGGAGGCCAAGGCGGGCAGATCACCTGAGGTCAGGGGTTCAAGACCAGCCTGGCCAACATGGTGAAACCTCATCTCTACTAAAAATACAAAAATTACCTGGGTGTGGTGGCAGGCACCTGTAATACCAGCCACCTGGGAGGCTGAGGCAGGAGAATCGCTTGAACCCAGGAAGCAGAGGTTGCAGTGAGCCGGGATCGTGCCATTGCACTCCAGCCTGGGCAACAGTAGCAAAACTCTGTCTCAAAAAATACAAAAATTAGCCAGGCGTGGTGGCGCACGCCTGTAATTCTCGCTACTCAGGAGGCTGAGGTAGGAGAATTGCTCGAACCTGGGAAGCAGAGGTTGCAGTGAGCCGAGATCATGCCACTGCACTCCAGCCTGGGCGACAAAGCGAGACTCTGTCTAAAAAGAAAAAAAAATTCAATGTATATTTCAGGCTTCTTTCAGTAAACAGGTTGCTTGGGGCAACCCTAAGCCCCAGGGATGAAATTCAAAATATTTAACCACCAAGCCAGAGCAAGACCCTGTCTCAAAAAAAAAAAAAAAAAAAATTTGAGGTTAAACCTAATAATTAAAATTTTAAAAATGTAAAGTTAAAAAAAATTAATTTTTTTTTTTTTTTTTTTTTTTTGAGACAGAAGCTCACTGTATTTCCAGCAAGTCCTATCTTCCCCACTCTATGGCCTGTGCTGGGCCCCTCTTCGTGCATATAATTTTTTTTTTTTTTTAAGATGGAGTTTTGCCCTCTCCCAGGCTGGAGTGCAGTAGCACGATCTCGGCAGACTGCAGCCTCCACCTCCGGGGTTCAAACGATTCTCCTGCCTCAGCCTCCTGAGTAGCTGGAATTACAGATGTGTGCCACCACGCCTAGTTTTTTTTTTTTGTTTGTATTTTTAGTAAAGACGGGGTTTCACCATGTTGGCCAGGCTGGTCTTGAACTCCCAACCTCAGGTGATCCACCCACCTCGGCCTCCCAAAGTGCTGGGATAACAGGCGTGAGCCACTGCACCTGGCCCCTTGCATACAATTTAGAGGAGTTTCCCCTATGACCTATGAGATCTTACAATCCTGTGAGGCACACAAAGTAGTCAGGATAGGCTAGGTTATGCTGTGGTAACAAAACCCCCCAAATCTCAGTTGCTTAATACAGCAAACATTTCTCACTCCTGCCACATGTCTGTTGCAGGTCAGCTGTGGCTGCACCTCATGCCATTTTCTCCCTGGGACCCAGGCGGTTGGAGCAGCCTCCACTTGGAACATTGCTGGTCACCCATTTATATGGAAAAGGGAAGAACAGGCATGTGATGTCATTTCCCCTTGTATTTCATTGGCAAGAGCCAAAGCCTGATCACCAATTGAGGTCCACGTGGAGACATCAAGGCATGGATTGGAAATGAGTCCAGAGCTCTTGGGTGAGGTCGGAGCTGGAGTAATGGATGCTGAGGTCAGTGGTATAGAGACCATCTGAGGTCATGCGATTGGACAAGAATGTCGGCATGAGAAGCGGGCCTTAGGGAACCTACTGAGAGAAGTGAGAAAGAAAACTAGAACAGGTGATGTCAGGAAAGCCCAGCATGGGAGGAATGGCCAACTGTGCCAAGTGACCGATCAACTACTGGATTTAGCAACGGGACATTACTGGTGATGCCGAATAAAGCAGTTTCCATAAAGTAAGGGGCAGAGACAGAAGCAAACTGGGGTGTTTTTTTGTTTGTTTTGAGTCGGAGTTTTGCTTTTGTTGCCCAGGCTGGAGTACAATGGCGCAATCTCGCTCACTACAACCTCTGCCTCCCAGGTTCAAGCGATTCTCCTCCGTCAGCCTGCCGAGTAGCTGGGATTACAGGCACCCACCACCACACCTGGCTCACTTTTGTATTTTTAGTAGAGACAGGGTTTCACCATGTCGGCCAGGCTGGTCTTGAACTCCCGACCTCAGGTGATCTACCCACCTCGGCCTCCCAAAGTGCTGGGATTACAGGCGTGAACCACCACGTTTGGCCCTATCTGGAGTGGTTTGAAGAGATAATGAGAGATGAGGAATGGAAAGTGAGACCACAGAGAACTCTGGAAAAATTTGGCTGTGATGGAAAAAGGAGAGGTGGAAGTTAGAGGGGCTCATAGGGTTAAGGGAGTTGTTTTATATGGACAGAGTAGACATGTCTATATCCTGATGATGATGATGCAGGAGAGAAGAAGAAATTGATAGCATATCAGCTGGGTACAGTGGCTCACACCTGTTATCCCAGCCCTTTGGGGGGCCAAGGCAGGCAGATCATGAGGTCAGGGGTTCATGATCAGTCTGGACAAGATGGCAAAACCCCATGTCTACTAAAAATACAAAAATTAGCAGGGCATGGTGGTGCATGACTGTAGTCCCAGCAACTCGGGAGGCTGAGGCAGGAGAATCACTTGAATCCAGGAGGCAGAGGTTGCAGTGAGCTGAGATCACGCCACTGCACTCCAACCTGGGTGACAGAGCGAGACTCAGTCTCAAGAAAAAAAAAAAAAAAAAGAAAAAAAAATTGACAGCACAGGAGAGGACGGCAATCAGTGAAGGAATGCAGCCCTCTCTCCTAGAGCCCAAGGGGAGGAGCCCAGGGTGGGAAGAGGAGGGAGGACAGAGTCTAGATGCCAGCAGTTTGTTAGGTTTGTTGCTGGGAAGGGCCTTCCTACCCAATTTGCTTCTATTTTCTCAAAGAGGTGAGAGAAAGTGGGCAGGGGTGTAGGAGGCTGAGAGGAGAGGTGGTGTGAATGGTTGTTTCAAAACGGATCGCACACAAGACAGAGCAGCACAGTCAGAGAAGCTGCACCTCCCTCAAAATTTGTTCCCATGAGTTTAAAATAAGATCTGTCAGCTCCGTGGGGTGTTCCTCCTCCAGCAACGGTCAGGGGCAGGGCAGAGAGGGAGGGAGGTGGTTTAAGGGGGGATCGGGCTTTTTCCACTAAATATTACACGAAGGTGAAAATGAGGGCGTTAGGGAGGTTTTAAGGGTTTTTTTTGTTTGTTTTGTTTTTTTTATAGAGACAGGGTCTCCCTCTGTCACCCAGGCTGGACTGCAGTGGTATGATCATAGCTCACTGCTGCTTCCAACTTCTGGGCTCAGGCAATCCTCTCACCTTAGCCCCCCGAGTAGCTGGGAACACGGATGCATGCCATAACATCTGGCTTTTGCTTTTTTTTTTTTTTTTTTTTTTTGGTAGAGATGGGGGTCTTGCTATGTTGCCCAGGCTGGTCTCGAACTCCTAGTCTCAAGTGATCCTTGTGCCTTGGCCTCCCAAGGTGCTGGGGTTACAGGCCTAAGCTCTTGCACTCGGCCCCTGGGATCTTTTTACTTCCTCGGCAGAGACGGGGCAGGCCTGGCACCTACAACTGTTCCTGGCCCCAAAGGGCTGGTGCACCCAGGCCGACTGCACCTGGATCCTTCTCTCAAATGAGGACCCCTTACTGGTTGTGGGGAAGGTGGGATAAGGGCACTCCTCCTTCAGTGCTCCCAAACAGCCCAGACTGGAAGCTCAAGGAGATGCCCAATTCCTACTGCCCTAGGCAGGGTCCTCCTCCCCAACCTGACACCCCCACCTGGGAAGGGACAAGCGCACAGCACCGGGTGCAAGCCTGACACGTCTGCTGGTGCTGTGGGTGCTCCAGCAGGTGGTGCTGGAGGGCGCCTCCCGGATGGGAAGCTGGGCTGCATCTGCAACAGCTGAGAGCTACCAGGCAGCTGGGCTCCTGGAGAACCAGTGGTGAGATGTTGCCATTGTGGGCCCCATGCCCCCACCCATGGCATCATCACCCCTATCTGGGCTCTAGGAAGCCCAGTGCACAAGGCTTTGGGGCCATATTCCTACTGGGTGACTTCTAGCTCATCCTTCCCCTGCCTCGGGGTCCTCTCCCCTTTATGGAGGAGAACAGTCTCCTGTAACTATCTAAAGATGTTGACCGGGCGCAGTGGCTCACACCTGTAATCCCAGCACTTTGGGAGGCCGAGGCAGGTAGATCACCTGAGGTTGGGAGTTCGAGACCAGCCTGGCCAACATGGTGAAACCCCATCTCTACTAAAAAATACAAAAATTAGCTGGGCGTGGTGGCACGTGCCTGTAATCCCAGCTACTCAGGAGGCTGAGGCAGGAGAATCACTTGAACCTGGGAGGTGGAGGTTACAGTGAGCAGAGATCACGCCACTGCACTCCAGCCTGGGTGACAGAGCAAGACTCCAGCTCGAAAAAAAAAAAAGATGCCAGGGGCACCTCCCCTCCCCACCATTAAGCTCCCTGGTAACCCCAACCAATGTCAGACAAGAGAAAAGTGTTGAAATTGTAAATGCCCAGAAACTTCCATTGTATTAATCAGGAGTTAGCGCAGTACAGGCACCACGTGGTTGTCTCCAGGAGCTTGAGGGGCCTGAGCAGACTGGGGGGATATCCCCTCCCCGGGGCTGGGCCCACTGGCCACCCTTCTGCCCAGGGGCTGACCCTCGGGCCCCATCCCCAGCAGCCCAAAGGCTGTGTTGAAGAGGTTGATGGGAGTGGAGCCATCGGTGATGAGGGTTGATTTCAGGCCCAGGGACTGGAGCAGTTTTACCTGGAGGGTGAGAACAGGAGGAAGTTGAGATGGGCGTCAAACCCTGGCCACTTCAGAGTGACCCTCCTTAAGTCAGCTGGTTTGAAGGGTCACCTCCCCTGCATCTGACCACCCTGCTTGACTGCCTTGGAAATGCCTGTCAGACTGGCGTCCCATCCATTTCCTGTCTCCTCCGGAGCTCTGGCTCACTGCTGGGTCTAGTACAGTGCCTGACGTTGATGCAGCATGACACTGTGTGAATGACCCACGATGCAGGGACAGGTCACTCACCCCTCCCTTCCCCACAATCTTTCCAGATGTTGTGTTTTCCACCTTGGCTCTGCCTTCCTGGTTTCAAGGTTGGTCCTGAAACCAACACACCTTCCCCAACTCTCACCTGCATCTCAGGCCCAGCCACAGCAAGGTCCCTGATGGTGCTGGGGCCTATGGCCTCTGTCATCTGCTTGAACTTCTTCACCTCCACCTCAGCCAGCTGCTGAGCCTTGCTCACCTCCAGCTCCAGCTGGGCCCGGGCATAGACCAGTTCCAGCTCTCGGACCTTCTGGACCCTCTGGAGCTCAGCCTCCTGGAAGGGGAAAAATCAATCATTCTTTATTTTTTGACCCAGGCTGGAATGCAGATCAGGACTCACTGCAGCCTTGAACTCCTGGCTCAAAGGATCCTCCTGCCTCAGCCTCCTGGGTAGCTGGGACTACAGGCATGTGCCACCACACCCAGTCAATTAAAAAATTTTGTTTTTGTAGAGATGAGGTCTTGCTATGTTGCCCAGGCTGGTCTTGAACTGGTCTCGAACTGACCTCAAATGATCCTCCCATCTCAGCTTTCCAAAGTGCTGGGGTTAGAGACCTGAGGCACCACACTAGGCCTCTTTTTACATTTATTTTTATTTACTTTATTTTTGAGATGGAGTTTCACTCTTGTTGCCCAGGCTGGAGTGTAGTGGCACAACCTCAGCTCACCGCAGCCTCCACACCTCCTGGGTTCAAGCAATTCTCCTGCCTCAGCCTACCAAGTAGTTGGGGTTACAGACACATGCCACCACACCCAGCTAATTTTTTGTATTTTCAGTAGAGATGGGGTTTCACCCTGTTGGCCAAGCTGGTCTTGAACTCCTGACCTCAGGTGATCCACCCGCCTCAGCCTCCCAAAGTGCTAGGATTACAGGCGGGAGCCACTGCACCCGGCCTCTTAATGGGATTTCAAGCATTAAATAAGATCATGCCTGTGAAGCATACACAGCACTTGTGCCAAGGTGGCCAGTGCATGAGCGCCCAGCTGCAAAATGGGTGTTCTAATCCTTACCTTCCAGCAATGGAGTCAATGAATCCTACAAGGCAAAGGACTTTGCAAATGCAAAGTACTTGGATAGGGCTTTATGTTGGGGGACCTGGTGTCCTATACAGTCTCAGGGACTGTAGGGAATGGGCCTTTTCCAGGACTCAAGGCCACCCTCTTCTTAATGCCTCCCCCCACTCACCGTTTCGATGGCCAAGGCCTGTGCCTTTAGCTTGGCCTGCAGCACGGACCCTTCTCCCTCAATCCGGGCTGCCTCTGCACGGGACTCGGCCTCCGCCTTGGCAGTCCCGGTGCTCTCCACGGCCATGCTGGGGAGAAGGCAGAGTCAGGTAAGACCCGGGAGACAGCCCAGTCCCCCCACGGCCTTGACTTATGATGTAGCCGTGCACTGTCTCATCGACACCCCACCCAGGCCTGCTGCCCACACCAGCTGCTGTCCTAAGACCCTTGGCCCCTGCCAGTCTCCTCCTCTAGTTCTCAACCCACCTCAGAGCTTCCAGCTCCAAGAGTTCCTTGCGAGCTTTCTCGGCTTCTGACTGGTCCAGGATCTTCTGCCGCTCAAGCCGGCCGCGGGCTTCCTGCTCCAGTCTCTGAGCCTCATGCCTGGAGGAGACGGAGCGCAGGTGAGAGGCTGGCATGGGGCCAGAGCAGGAACAGGAGCGCCAAGGGCAGCGACCACCAACCAAACCGGTGCCCAGGACAGACCCCAGCCCCTAGAAGGCACCCAATACGCAACTCAACCCAGAATGGTATACGCGCCACAAGCCAGTGTCACTCTAGGCCGGACAAATGCAGGCGTGACTGCGGCCCCCTACTTTCACGCCACTTGAGTGGGAAAAGAACAAGTATACAAGGAGGATTTCAGACAGTGACAAGTGTGGGAGAGACCAGGCAAAGAGGGTGCTATTCAGCTGTGAGAGAAAGAAAAGTGTTCCCCAAGGAGGGGATCTTTGGGCTGAAGCCAGAAGGAGAAGCCTGCCTGGAAGGGAGCTCAGGGGCGGGGGGAAAGCTTTCTGGGCAGCAGGAACAGCCATTGCAAAAGGCCTTCAGGTGGGTCCAAGCTGTGCATTGAAGGAGCAGAGGAAGCCAGTGGGGCTGGAACATGTCAGCTGGAACATGTTCCAGGGACGAGGAGCATGGAAGGGGGAGGCTAGAAGGCAAATCGGGGGAGGCCGGCTGGAGCTGCAGGAAGGAGTTTAGGTTTTATCACATGCAAGGTGGGAGGCTGCAGGAACCGCATCTGATACGTGCTTTTTTTTTTTTTTTCTTTTGAGACAGGGTCAGTCTCCCAGGCCTGTTGCCCAGGCTGGAGTGCAGTGGCGCAATCATGGCTCACTGCAGCCTCAAACTCCTGGCTTCAAGTGATCTTCCTGCCTCAGCCTCTCACAGTGCTGGGATTACGGGCATGAGCCACCGCGCCCAGCCTGATTCACATTTTAAGTGGGTCACCTGATCTATTGGGTAGGGAATAGATCTTTGAGGGTAGGGATGGCAGCAGGCAGTCCACAAGGGATGCCAGGTTATCCAGTTCCCGGCAGTGGCCTGCCATGGGCATTATAGGCAGCCGAGCTCCCAGCCTCACTTACTTGGCCGCCGCTTCCTGGGAGTTGGTGGTGATCTCGATGGCCAGCTGGACGCTGCGTTGCAGGGCGTCCCGGGTCCTCTGATCCACAGGCTCCACCGACTGCACGTCCACACTGCTGACCACCAGCCCGTTTTGGGGGAAGACAGCCTGGTCCCGGGGCCTGGGCAGGGCCATGCCATCGGGGCCCTTCGCTTCCGAGGTCTCAAAGCCAAAGACAGCAGTGCGAATGATGCGGGCTGAGTTCTTATGGAAGTCATCGAAAGTGACAGAGGCCACGGCCCCCCGCACCCGGGATGCGATGGCTTTGCAGGCATCACCTACAAAGTCTGGCACTGAAAAGAGCTTGGCCGTCTCTTGGGGGTCCTTCCGGTCATTCACCTCAAAGTGCCTGTGAACAAACAGGCCCAGAATGGGGAAGCTGCTTTCACCCAGGAATCTCTCTTTAGAAGAGACAAGGTCTTGCCATGTTGCCCAGGCTGGTCTTGAACTCCTGGGCTCAGGCAACCCCCCAACCTCAGCCTCCCAAAGTGCTGGGACTACATGTGTGATCACGCCCAGCCAGCAACTCTCTCCGAGAAGAACTTCAACACCCATCCTGTGTGGCCAGGCAGGGTCTCTCACAATAGAGAATGCTAATGTATGCCTGGTAAGGTCCTAAAAACTTAACACATGTTCTCCTTTAATCCCACTCAGCCACCCTATGAGATGGCAATGATCACCACCCCCATTTTACAGATGAGGAAGTAGAGGTCCAGGGAAGTCAAGTGGCTGGCCCAAGACTTGCCATATAACATGTGACAAGCCAGAAAGCTGAACCAGGCAGCTGCTTCTGGGGCCTGTGCTCTTAACTATGATGTTGTAGTGCCTGGGAATATGTCGGCAGCCCTGGGAATATGTCGGCAGCTGTCTGCCGCCATCAGGGCACTGGCTGCTCTCAGCTAAGAGGTGAGGGACATGCTTGGGAGTATTGAATATTCTTTTTGGAGACAGTCTTGCTCCGTCGCCCAGGCTGGAGTGCAGTGGCGCAATCTGGGTTCACTGCAACCTCCGCCTCCCGGATTCAAGAGATTCTCCTGCCTCAGCCTCTTGAGTAGCTGGGACTACAAGCTGGGACTACAGGTGCCCACAACCAGGCCTGGCTAATTTTTGTATTTTTAGTAGAGGCAGGGATTCACCATGTTGGCCAGGCTGGTCTCAAACTCCTGACCTCAAGTGATCTGCCTGCCTCAGTCTCCCAAAGTGCCGTGATTACAGGCATGAGCCACCACACCTGACCCTCCCTCCCTCCCTCCCTCCCTCCCTCCCTTCCTCCCTTCCTCCCTTCCTCCCTTCCTCCCTTCCTCCCTTCCTCCCTTCCTCCCTTCCTCCCTTCCTCCCTTCCTCCCTTCCTCCCTTCCTCCGAGACAGGGTCTCTGTGGGTCTCTGTTGTCCAGGCTGGAGTGCGGTGGCACAATCATAGCTCGCTGCAGCCTCAAATTCCTGGGCTCAGGCAATTTTCCCACCTCAGCCTTCCAAGTAGTTGGGTCTATAGACATGTACCACCATGCCCAGCTAGTTTATAAATTTTTTTTTTTTTGAAACAGAGTCTTGTTATGTTACCCAGCCTGGTCTCAAACTCCTGGCCTCAAGCAATCCTCCTGCCACAGCCTCCCAAAGTGCTGGGATCACAGGTGTGAGCCACAGTACCCAGTCATGAACACTGTTTCTGTACATGACTTATCTCACCCAATCCTAATAGCTGCTATTGAGCTCTGACCAATAGAGGCACTGTTCTAACACTCATTGCATCTTTTCAATGGCCTTGTGAAGGAGAAAATGCTGTCTTCCTCATGTTACAGATGGGGAAACTGAGGAAAGCACCCTGTCCCTTGCCCAGGTCCACAGGCTGCAAACAGCAGGGCGGGGGCGCAGGCCAGGGCAGTCAGTTTCCGAGCTTGAGTTCTCACCGCCCCCTCGCACTGCCCACTCCCGCCAGCTGTGTCCCATGCATCTTTTAACAGCCCGACAGTTACGCATTTGGCTGCACGCGCACTGGGAGCTTAGTTGGGGTAGTGTCCTGCTACTGGATCCCTGAGTCCTGACCCCAGGAGGTGAGCCCATGCCTTCCCTGGATTTGCGTGAACTCCTGGGTTCCCTCTTGACCTCAGCACTGAATGAGGTGTCCTGCCTTCATGAGGAGCCCAGCATCAGCACTTGAGCAGGACCCTCCTTTTCTTGGGGTTCCTAGGCTGCACCCAGCAGGAACCCTCACCCACTGCTTGCCACCCAGTTTGTTTTTTTTGTTTTGAAACAGGGTTGACCGGGTGCAGTGGCTCATGCCTGTAATCCCAGCACTTTGGGAAGCCGAGGCAGGCGGATCACCTGAGGTCAGGAGTTCGAGACCAGCCTGACCAACATGGAGAAACCCCATCTCTACTAAAAATACAAAACTAGCTGGGCATGGTGGCACATGCCTGTAATCCTAGCCACTTGGGAGGTTGAGGCAGGAGAATCGCTTGAATCCGGGAGGTGGGGGTTGCAGTGAGCCAAGATCGCGCCATTGCACTCCAGCCTGGGCAACAAGAGTGAAAATCGGTCTCAAAAAAACCCAAAAAACCAAAAAACTAAAAAAACAAAAAACAAAGAAACAGGGTCTTGCTCTGTCACCCAGGCTGGAGTATAGTGGGGCCATCATGGCTCACTGCAGCCTGGACCTCCTAGGCTCAAGTGATCCTCCCACCTCAGCCTCCCAAAGTGCTGGGATTCCAGGAATGCACCCCCATCCCTGTCCCCGTTTTTACCAGTTGTAGGCCAGCTGCAGTTGCAGCCTGGCATGATCCGCCGTTTCGATGGTGATGACGTCTGTGAAGAAGTCAGGCCCCAGCAGCAGGCAGAGCGCACGGCGGGCATGGGGACGCTTGGGCCGCCCAGCTGAGAGGGACAACACTGTGAACTGCTCCTCAGGACCCAGCGACACCAGCTCAGGCCCGAAGACCACGCTGCAGAGACAGCCGAGGGTCAGAGCCAGACCCATGGAGAGCCACCCCCTACACCCTGCGCTGCCAGCACTCACCGGGCTCGCTTCTCTCGGTAGTCGTACACCTGCACCGCAGCGTTGTGGGGCACGCGGTAGCTGACCACACGGGTCTTGTTCCGGGGCGCCAAGGGCTGGAGGCTCTTAGCTGTGTCCTTCTCACCCCTGTCTGCCAGAGGGTCCTGCCCCTTGTTCAGCAGCTCCTCCACCCCGGGAGGCAGCTCCTTCTCCCACAGGACTTCGTCCTGGGTCAGCATGTAGGTGCTTCCAATCACAGCGCGCACCTTGGGACGAGGACAGGGAGGGAAGCTGCCCGTAAGGGTGGAAGGGAGGAAGATCCGCCCAGCTGTCCCGAAGCAGAGCCCATCCAGGGAAGGCGCGCCACGAGGTTAAACACCTTCTCTACGGGGAGGCCAGGCTCCACCCCGGGTTTGCCATCTGCTGGCCCTGTCATCGTGGGCTAACTACCTCACCCCTTGGGCTTCAGTTTCCTCATGTGTCAAGTGGACTTGACGGTGGCTACCTTGCAGGGTCTGGGGTGAATGACATCTTCACATGTCTAGCTCAAACAGCTCTTGGCATAGAGAAGGTGCTCAATGTTATTTCTAGAATCTTCCTTCATGGGGCAGTTTGGAGGGCACCTCGGGGATGGTGAAGTAGGCTGTGTACACGGATGCTCCCTCGGATTCCAAGCTGGACTTCCAGCTTGGATTCTTAGAGAAGGTTGGAGATGTGGCCCGAGGTCAAATCAAGGTCGAGGTTTTAGGTGAAGCAGAAAAAAATGAAAGATTCCACCGGGATATGGGCATGAGGGAGGAGGTCCTTCCTGTTCCCTGGCCACCCCATCAGACCTTTATGCTGGGAACCAGGTCTGCTGTGGGAAAGGGTCCCTGTCCTAAACCCCCACTTGTCCTCTCAGTGGACATGCTAATATTTTTTTTTGACATGGAGTCTCACTCTGTCACCCTGGCTGAAGTGCAGTGGTGTGATCTCGGCTCACTGCAACCTCCGCTTCTCAGTTCAAGCAATTCTCCTGTCTCAGCCTCCCAAGTATCTGGGACTACTCAGACCACCACCACGCCTGACTAATGTTTGTACTTTTAGTAGAGACAGGGTTTCCCATGTTGGCCAGGCTAGTCTCGAACTCCTGACCTCAGGTGATCCGCCCGCCTCGGCCTCCCAAAGTGCTGAGATTACAGATGTGAGCTACCGCACCCGGTTGGTTCTAACATTTCAAATGAGATATTTAAGGCAGAAGGATGGCAAACACTCCACGTAGTGCCCTCCCCCAACCAGACAGCCCACCTGATATGGCTCTCCATGCTGCTGAAGTCCCTGCCCACCTCTTCCACACACCCAGAGGAAGCCGCCACCAAGGCCAAGGCCACGTGGCAGCACTGCCACTCACTCCCAGCCATTACCTTTCCGGTCTTGACATCCTGCACATAGATGCCCTCGTTCTCGTCCAGAGGGATGGCCTGACGCTCCTCCACCACCTCCACTTTGGCAGATGGCACATACTCCAGGGGTCCGCGGATGAGCCAGTGGTCCCCAGCCTGGTGTGAGACCTTCTCCTCATCCTCCCCCTCCTCCAGGGGCTGCAGGGCCCTCAGCAGCAGCCCCTGCTGCTCCGACAGCACATACACATCCTGGATGCCTTGTTCCAGCTGCTCTCCTGGCTGGAGGAAAAAAGACTTCTCTCCCTAGTGGGGAGATGTGAGGTTAGGGTCAGTGCCTTTAGGGTTGCGGGTGCTTCCAATGGTACCTCCCCAGTGCTGTGCTGTCTCAGGCCTGTGTGGAGGACAAGAGCACCAGAAGCCCGCCCCCACCCCCACATCATAATACGGTGAGGCACTGTCTGGACTGTGAGGCTCTACACAAACGCCTGCCAAATCTCATCTGGTCAAATGTGTCCTTGAAAGATTCCATAACTGTCAGGACCTGGATCCATGCAAGCTAAACCATTAAAAATCAACCTGTTTTTTCTTCTTTCTCCCAGGCTTTGTTTTCTAGAGATGGTGTAACCTAGGGCTTGACAAACTCTGGTTTTCAGGCCAAATCTGGATTCTGCCTTTTTTTTTTTTTTTTTTTTGAGACAGTCTTCCTCTCTTGCCCAGGCTGGATAGTGCAGTGGCATGATCTCAGCTCTCTGCAGCCTCAACCTTCCAGGCTCAAGCAATCCTCCCACCTCAGCCTCCCAAGGAGCTGGGACTACAGATGCGCATCACCACACCCGGCTAATTTTTGTGTGCTTCGTAGATGATGGGGTGTTGCCATGCTGCCTAAGCTGGTCTCAAAGTCCTAGACTCAAGCGATCTACCCACCTCAGCTTTCCAAAGTGCTGGGATTATAGATGTGAGCCACCACGCCCAGCACCCGTTTCTTAAAAAAATTTTGAGATATAATCCACATATGAAATTTTCCCATCTAGAGTATACAATTCACAATTCAGTTGTTTTAGTATACTCAAAGTTGTCCAACCATCACTACTATGTTAAGTCTAGAGTATTTTCGTCATCACCCTGAAAAGAAACCCTGTACCTAGAAGTTACTGCCACTCCCCACCTACCCCACCCACCACTAGTCTATTTTCTTTATGTGTTTACCTATTCTGGACATTTCACATAAATGGAATCATGCAATACGTGGTCTTTGATGTCTGGCTTTTTTCTTTTTCTTTTTTTTTTTTTTTTTGAGATGGAGTCTCGGCTCAGCAGCCCAGGCTGGAGTGCAGTGGTGGGATCTCAGCTCACTGCAACTACTGTCTTCCAGGTTCAAGAGATTCTCCTGTCTCAGCCTCCCGAGCAGTAGCTGGGATTACAGGCACCTGCCATCATGCTAGCTAATTTTTGTATTTTAACAGAGACGGGGTTTCACCATGTTGGCCAGGCTGGTCTTGAACTCCTGACCTCAGGTGATGTGCCCGCCTCAGCCTCCTAAAGTGTTAGGATTACAGGCGTGAGCCACTGCGTCCAGCTGGCTTCTTTCACTTAGCATAACATTTTCAATTTTATCCATGTTGTAGCACGTATGTCATTATTTTTTGTTTTTCCTAGAGACAGGATCTCACTCTACTGCCTCAGGCTGGAGTACAGTGGCACAATCATAGCTCACTATACACTCCACTTCCTGGGATCAAGCGATTTTCCCACTTTAGCCTCCCAAATAGCTGGGACTACAGGTGTGCCACCATGCCTGGTCAATTTTTAAAAGTTTTTGTAAAAATGGGGTCTCACTATGTTACCCAGGCTGGTCTCAAACTCCTGGCTTCAAGCAATCCTCCTGCCTCGGCCTCCCAAAGCACTGGGATTATAGTCATGAGCTGTTGCGCCAGGGCTGCCATTTCTTTCTTATGGCTGAATGATATTCCATTGTATGGATATGCTACAATTTTTTATCCATTCATTATATATGTACATTTGGGTTATTTCTACTCTTTTTTTTTTTTTTTTTTTTTTGAGACAGTCTTGCTCTGTCACCCAGGCTGGAGTGCAGTGGTGTGATCTCGGCTCACTGCAACCTCCGCCTCCCGGGTTCAAGCAATTCTCCTGCCTCAGCCTCCAGAGAAGCTGGGATTACAGGTGCCTGACACCATGCCCAGCTAATTTTTTTGTATTTTTAGTAGAGAAAGGGTTTTGCCATGTTGGCCAGGATGGTTTCCAACTCCTGACCTCAAGCGATCC
Source organism: Pan paniscus (assembly GCF_029289425.2). Taxonomy (NCBI): domain Eukaryota; kingdom Metazoa; phylum Chordata; class Mammalia; order Primates; family Hominidae; genus Pan; species Pan paniscus. The sequence goes on along the minus strand of NC_073267.2, from coordinate 30,587,906 downwards.
ACCCGCTTTGGACTCGTAAAGTGCTGGGATTACAGGTGTAAGCCACCATGCCTGGCCCTATTTCTACTTTTTCTGCCTCCTGTTTTTGCAGATAAACTATTCCAGGAGCATGGCAGTACTCACTTGTTTACGTAGTGCCCAAGCTGCTTTCCTGACATAACAGCAGAGTTGAAGAACTTCCACAGAAACAATGACTCACGGAGCCTGGAGTATCTACCATCCAGCCCCCTTTACAGAATGAGTTTGGCAACTGCTGGTATTCCCACATATAGTTCAGAGAGGGGATGAGGTAGGGGGTGGGAGAGGGTAAACCAAGAGGTTTATTTTACAAAAGATGACAAAGCAAAGTGAACACCAGGATATTAAGGATGTGAAATATAGTCACTGCATGATAGTTCAGTCCATTACAGACTGCACATGGTGGTCCCGTAAGATTATAATGGAGATTTTTTTTTTTTTTTTTGAGATAGTCTCACTCTGTCGCCCAGGCTAGAGTGCAGTGGCACGATCTCGGCTCACCGCAGGCTTGATCTCCAGGGTTCAAGTGATTCTCGTGCCTCAGCCTCCCGAGTAACTGGAATTACAGGTGCGTGCCACCACACCCGGCTAATTTTTGTATTTTTAGTAGAGACAGGGTTTCCCCATGTTGGCCAGGCTAGTCTCGAACTCCTGACCTCAAGTGATCCACCTGCCTCGGCCTCCCAAAGTGCTGGGATTACACGTATGAGCCACTGTGCTGGCCTATAACGAAGCTTTTATATTGTATTTTTACCTTACCTTTTCTATGGCTAGATACACAAGTACTTGCCATTGTGTTCAGCTGCCTGCAGTATTCAGGACAGTCACATGCTGCACAGGTTGGCAGCCTAGGGGCAGGCTACGCCATCTAGACTAGGTGCCATCTAGGTTTGCATAAGTGCACTCTTTTGCACAAAGACAAAATCATCTAAGGACTATTTCTCAGAATGTATCCCCATCGTTAAGTGGCGCATGACTGTATCAGAGAGAGTTTCAGAGTCTCAGGCAGCGGGTAGCCAGGAGGCCTTCCCAGAAGGGGAATTAACTTCAGGTCTGAGGGGTAAGTCAGAGGCTGCCAGGAATCAAATGGGCCAGTGTCTCAGGCGTGTAAGAACTAAGCATGCAAAGGCACAGAAGGTGTTCCTAGAACGTGCATCTGGAGGAGAGAAGGCAGAGGGCCTCATGCCACAAGAAGGCATACATCTCCCAGGGCAGTCCTGTGGGGGTGTAGGGACCTCACCTTGACCACGCGCTTCTGCCCCAGCTGATTCTTGCCATCCGGTCCGACAGGGTCGAGAATCACGCAGTAGTTGTGGGGGCCCAGGGTGGTGATGGGCACAACCCCCAGCACCTCCTCGTGGACATCTGGCACGTGGGCCTCTGTGTCCTGCACTGTCACCAGCCACTCCTCCCCAGTGCGGCGGGACACTCCCCTGAAGTCCCGGAAGTTCCGCCGAGCCCGGAGGTGCAGGGCTGTCTGCAGAGCAACGTGTTGGGTATTTGAGTGACCTGCCTCCAACTTCAGGGGATCTGCGAGCCCCATTGGCCACCAAATGCTCCCAATGCTCCCAGATCTCAGAGACAATTTCTACCAATCCAGGGATTTTTTTTTTTTTTTTAATCGGAGTCTCACTCTTGTTGCCCAGGCTAGAGTACAAAGGTGCGATCTCAGCTCACTGCAACTTCCGCCTCCTAGGTTCAAGCGATTCTCCTGCCTCAGCCTCCTGAGCACACCTGGGATTACAGGTGGGTGACACCATGCCCAGCTAATTTTTGTATTTTTAGTAGAGATGGGGTTTCGCCATGTTGGCCAGGTTTGTCTTGAACTCCTGATCTCAGGTGATCCTCCTGCCTCAGCCTCCCAAAATGCTAGGATTACAGGCATGAGCCACTGCACCCAGCCGGCTTTGTTTTTTTTTTTTTTTTTTTGAGACAGGGTTTCGCTCTGTTGCCCAGGCTGGAGCACAGTGGCATGATCATGGCTCACTGTAACCTCTACCTCTGGGGTTCAAGCGATTCTCCTGCCTCAGCGCCTCTGGAGTAACTGGAATTACAGGCATGCTCCACTACACCCAGCTAATTTTTAAATTTTTTGTAGCGATGAGTTCTCACTGTGTTGCCCAGGCTGGTCTCAGACTCCTGGCCTCAAGTGATCCTCCTGCCTCAGCCTTCCAAATTGCTGAGATTACAGATGTGAGTCATTGCGCCCAGCCCCAGAAAGACTATTTAACCCTTCAGATGATCCAGAATACTCAGGCAATCTGATCTCTGAATTTTTTTAAGTGACCCTAAAATTATTGCTTCTCTTTTACTCTCATGCCATTCTACCACCATTCTCTGCCACTTGGAGGGTTCCCTAGCCCCAGGTCCCTTAAACCACAGCCCCCAGAGCACCAACCTTTTCCGTAAGGATGACGGCGTCCACCAAATCCAGAACCTCCTCAAACACCGCTGGGAGGTACGCCCCTACTGTGGTGACCAGCCATTCTTCCCCTGGGCCAAGAGTGGAGGGTAAGGGACACGGGCCCCCCAGCCTGCTCCCCACCTACCCCTCCCCACAGCTTAGACACAGGGGATTGACAGATTTCATAGGCAAAAAGATGGCACTGACCCCAGGCTCAAGGTCCTGACTGCGGTCCTCTTATTCATTCTTTTGAGGCCAAACCCCCACCCCAGTTGAATTTTAAAAGCTTTTTCTTTTTTTTTTCTTTTTTTTTGAGACGGAGTCTCCCTCTGTTGCCCAGGCTGTGATCTCAGCTCACTGCAACCTCAGCCTCCTGGATTCAAGTGATTCTCATGCCTCAGCCTCCCGAGTAGCTGGGATTACAGGCACGTGCCACCACACCCGGCTAATATTTGTATTTTTTGTAGAGATGGTGTTTCATCATGTTGCCCAAGCTAGTCTGGAACTCCTGGCCTCAAGTGATCCGCCCACCTTGGCCTCCTAAGATGCCCAAGTTGCTGCTATGCCAACAGCCTGTTCTGCCTTCTCTAAGCTCCAAAGACCAACTTTTGTCCTTCTGCTAAAACAGGCAGCAGAACTGCCTCTGTTAGAGTTGTGGATGTCCTTTGGTTTATTGGAGAAGCCAGAGTGCCTGGATGCAGGTCCCAGCCTCGCCCTGCCTGGCCACACCCCAGGGCAAGCAACCTGCATTCTGCATCCCAGTTTTGATATATAGAAAGTGGGAATGGCCGGGTGCGGTGGTTCATGCCTGTAATCCCAGCACTTTGGGAGGCCGAACCTGGTGGATCACGAGGTCAGGAGATCAAGACCACCCTGGCTAACACAGTGAAACCCTGTCTCTACTAAAAAAAAAAAAAAAAATACAAAAAAAAAAAAATTAGCTGGGCGTGGTGGTGGGCGCCTGTAGTCCCAGCTACTCAGGAGGCTGAGGCAGAAGAATGGTGTGAACCCAGGAGGCGGAGCTTGCAGTGAGCCGAGATCGCGCCACTGCACTCCAACCTGGGCAACAGCAAGAGAGCAAGACTCCGTCTCAAAAAAAAAAAAAAAAGTGGGAATGGCAGCACCTCGGGGTAGTACCTCTGTTGCCCAGGATGGAGTGCAGTGGTGCAATCACAGCTCACTGCAGCCTCCACCTCCCTGGGCTCAAGAAATTCTCCCCCTTCAGCCTTCTGAGTAGCTGGGACCACAGGTGTGTGTCCAAGGCCAGGCTAATTTTTAAATTCTCTGTAGAGATGGGGTCTCACTGTGTTGCTCAGGCTGGTCTTAAGCTCCTGGGCTCAGACGATTCACCCACCTTGGCAAAGTGCTGGGATGACAGGTGTGAGCCACTGTACCTACTGGCCTACATTTGTCAATTGTATTTGAACATCTTCTTTGTTGATCCAGAATCAGGTAAGTCATGGCCACTGCCCACCGCTCATGGTGAAGGTGGGGGAAGGAAAAGCCACATCCGCCTGGTCATGGTCACATTTTCCAGCCCAAGTGGAAACAGCATGAAGCGGGGGTGGGGAAGGAAGAGCAGCGGGTGGCCCTCAACAGCTTTCAAAAGATACCAGGAAAGCGCCTCTCTGGGGCTACAGGAGGCTTTCCTCAACCTTCCCCTGCTTCCCCTGCAGTGGGGACCCCTCCTGCCCACCCACCATCATCGCCCCTTGGTAACCCCACCTGTCACCCTCTCCTTGCCGTCCCGGTCCCAGCACTCCTTGCGGGCCCTGAGCCGCAGAGCCTGGTTCTGCCTGATGATGGTGGCCTGAATGATCTCCACGACCTCCACTTCCTTCCGGGGGATGTACGTGCCTGGGGAGGGAAGGTGATGGTCAGAAGGTATCAGGGCTATGACAGGAAGGCAGGGAGCCCTATGGAGACAGAACTCACCAGGTCCCTCGAAAAGCCACTCATCTCCTGCCACCACCTTGTCTCCATCTTTATCCTCAAAATCAAGCAGCGCCTTTAGATGGAGGGCAGTGTTGGGCAGAACCACCTGCAGGGGTGTGATGTCCTAGTGGGGAAGAAGGTGGGGACACAGAACCATCAGTGCTGTGACCCCAGGGCCAAGCCTGATGCTCTGGAGGCGGGTCCACAACATCCATCTCTGTATGTCCTGAAATAAGACTGGGGTGGAGGCCAGGCACAGTGGCTCACATCTGTCATCCCAGAACTTTGGGAGACTGAGGTAGGAGGATTGCTTGACCTCAGACATTCAAGAACCAGCCTGGGCAACATAGCAAGACCCCATCTCTAAAAAAAAAAAAAAAAAGTGTAGCCAGGCATGGTGGCGGCGCACACCTGTAGTCCCAGCTACTCGGGAGGCTGAGGTGGGAGGATCACTTGAGCCCAGGAGGTTAAGGCTTCAGTGAGCTATGACTGCACCACTGCACTTCAGCCTGGGCAGCAGAGCAAGACCCTGTCTCAGGAGTTCAGATGAAGGAGAAGTTAGAGAAGGCCCTTTGAACTGAAACTGGGGCTCAAAGGAAGAGCTGGCTTTTTTTTATTTTTGGAGATGGGGTCTTCCTATGTCATCCAGGCTGGACTGCAGTGGTACAACCATGGCTCACAACAGCCTCAATCTCCCAGGCTCATGTGATCCTTCTGTCTCAGCCTCCTGAGTGGCTGGGATTACAGGTGTGTCACCACCCCCAGCTAATTTTTTTTTTTTTTTTTTTTGAGACAGAGTCTTGCTCTGTCACCCAGGCTGGAGTGCAGTGGCGCAATCTCAGCTCACTGCAACCTCCGCCTCCCAGGTTCAAGTGATTCTCATGCCTCAGCCTCCCAAGTAGCTGGGATTACAGGCGCATGCCACCACGCCTGGCTAATTGTTGTATGTTTAGTAGAGATGGGTTTTCGCCATGTTGGCCAGCCTGGTCTCAAACTCCTGACCTCAAGTGATCTGCCGACCTTGGCCTCCCAAAGTGCTGGGATTACAGGCGTGAGCCACTGTGCCTGGCTGAACATATTTAAAATGAAAGCTTAGGCAGGGCTTGGTGGCTCACACCTGCAATCCCAGCATTTTGGGAGAATGAGGTGGAAGGATCGTTTGAGCCCAGGAGGTTGAGGCTGCAGTGAGCTATGATCACCCCACTGCACTCTCGTCTAGGCAACAGGGGGAGATCCAGAAAAAAAAAAAAAAAGGCCAGGCGCGGTGGCTCACGCCTGTAATCCCAGCACTTTGGGAGACCAAGGCAGGTGGATCATGAGGCCAGGAGATCGAGACCACCCTGGCTAACACGGTGAAACCCCATCTCTACTAAAAACACAAAAAATTAGCCGGGTGTGGTGGTGGGCACCTGTAGTCCCAGCTACTCGGGAGGCTGAGGCAGGAGAATTGCGTGAACCTGGGAGGCAGAGCTTCCAGTTAGCCGAGATTATGCCACTGTACTCCAGCCTGAGCAACAGAGTGAGACTCCATCTCAAAAAAAAAAAAAAAAAAAAAAAAAAGGTACAAGAATCCCTATATACTTTTCACTTGGATTCCTTAAGGGTTATTGTCTTAATCATTCTTCATTTTCTCTCTACACACACACTTCTTCCCCCAAACTGTCTGCACCTAAGTGGACATGAATGTCTCTAAAAGTTCCCCATGTCCTGCTATTATGCTTTCAGGATCAAGCAGCACTGGTTAGTAAAGTCAGTAAGAAAACCATTAAATGGCGCTGGACACGGTGGCTCATGCCTGTAATCCCAGCACTTTGGGAGGCCGAGGCAGGCGGATCATGAGGTCAGGAGATCAAGACCATCCTGGCTAACACGGTGAAACCCCGTCTCTATTAAAAACAAACAAACAAACAAACAAAAAACCCAAAACCATTAAATGGCCAGAAGGTAAAGGTGGAAGAACAGGTAAAGGAATGAAGGTGGGACACCCACCTGCTCAGGCCCAGGCCTGATGCCAACGGGGACAAGAGCCTGGCTATAGGTTCAGGCCTGTGATGGCTTCTCCTAGAACAGGCACAGCCTGGGGCCTGGGCTTGTTACTGCTGCTTTGGCACTGCCCACCAGTGTCTGGCACTGGGTGAATGAACTGCTTAACCTTGGCACATGTCATTTAATGCCAGACTGGCTGGGCACTTCTGGTAGGCTCTGGAGCCTGGGAAGGTGAGATGGGCCAACAGTTCTCAGAAAAGAGGCAGGTGTGTTTGGGGCAAGTGTGGAGGATGGGGGTGGCTGGAGGTGAGTGGAGGTACAGTGAGTCAATTCCACCCTTGGTGAGAGCCAGCAAGTGTCCCTCCCCACCCCTCCCACTGCCCTTGTTTGTTTTCCCTTTAGAACTCGGTACAGGCCGGGAACAGTGGCTCATGCCTGTAATCCCAGCACTTTGGGAGGCCGAGGCAGGTGGATCACCTGGGGTCGGGAGTTTGAGATCAGACTGGCCAACATGGTGAAACCCTGTCACTACTAAAAATACAAAAATTAGCTGGGTGTGGTGGCGGGTGCCTGTAATCCCAGCTACTGAGGAAGCTGAGGCAGGAGAATCACTTGAACCCGGGTGGAGCTTCCAGTGAGCCGAGATTATGCCACTGCACTCCAGCCTGGGCGACAAGAGTGAAACTCTGCCTCAAAAAAGAAAAGAAAAAAAGAAGAAGAAGGCAGCAGTATAGAGCCCAAGGCAGGTGGAGGACAGGTAGGGTGGGGCATAGGGAGTGAGGAAACCAGGTACCTTTTCCAGCACCTCCCCTGGGTACAGGGGGAAGGGGTCCTGGGCCAGCCGGATCTCGAGGTCAGCGTGGCGAAGCCGAACTTGCCCTGTGACATCAAACAGCACCAAGCCCTGGGCATCCCGAGACACAGGGTTGGCCACTGTGCAGTAGTGACGTGGGGGGACGGTCACCATGCGCATGGGGGCAAACAGTACCCTGCAGGAAGATGAGAAGAGGTGTGAGGACCTGGGACCAGGTCTCCACTACCAAAGAGGACACCAAATGAGAGAGAAACCTCTCTATCGCCCAAGCGAGGGCCACTCCTGCTTGGGAACAGGGAGGAGGATAAGGACCATCATGCCAGCCAAACAGGCCCCCACATCCCCAAGGATCTCCCACAGCCCAGCCCCCACACCCACCTCTCATTGTCCTGCCGGATGTAGGTCTTTGGCCCGACCTCCACACGGGACACGTTGCTGTTCTGGTCCAGCACATGGATATAGTGGTATGGGGGGATGCGGATGATGAACTCTTCAGTTGCCATGGTGACTCCTAAGCCCAGGGCTCACAAGAAGATGACTGGTAGGTGGGGGAGAGGACACAGGATGAACCTGGGGAGCCTGGGGTGGGGCAGGCATGAATCTGGAGACAGACTCTGGGTGGGATACGGCCCTACCTCCTCCAGCCAGGCCACTGCACCCTTCCCTGTCTGCATCTGCATGCCCACTGCTCCCTGTCCTCACCCCACCCAAGACGACACAGCCCATCCTGACCTTACCTTTGCCAAGAACTGCTTGATGCAGTGAGCCACACAGGCCCAGGGTTCCTTGCCAATTCCTTTCCCTCACTCCCATCAACTACTTCCCCCTACACTGCCACCAGCACTGCAAAGAGCTTCAGATCAAGGTGCTCCCAGTCTCTTAAGGTGGAGAGATACAGCAAGCTGGGAAACTGGGGAGCCATGGAGGTGGTGACATGGCCTTGTCCAGCATGCAATGGGCAGCTGCTCTGAGGAGCTGCCTGGCTCCTCCAGAGGGAGGAAGCCCTTTATTTCAGAGAATCCTGAGGCCCCAGCTGTATTCAAATGTCAGCCCAGAGCCAAAGAATATCTGTATGCCTCAGGTAATCCAGTCGCTAGGATTCGGCCATAAACAAACAAAAGGAATGTTTACATGAGCTGTGTCTATGTTCCCCCCCTCTTTCCTATGCTTTAGTAATCCTGGGCTGAATGTGAAGACCTAGTCCACTGCTCATAAAGGGATCCCAGATGGAACTGAGCCTTCCATAGAATCAGCTGCATTAGTAACACTGCAAATCACTCTGGCCCCCTCCTCCCCAGTTCTCTCCCATCCTCAGCTCCTGCAGTTGTGAGCAAGGGTAGGGTGGAAAGGAAGGAGAAGGGGGATGATTATCATGTTCCACCCACCCATCCCACCTGCTTCTGAATCCTGAGTAGTTTCACCCAGTGCTTGGCCTGTTCAGGAATGTCACATGCCCTACCTAAGCCCCACCCCTGCCCCCAGCACTTTGGACTTTGGACATGTCCCTTTGAGTCACACAAATGGGACCAAGTTTATTAGGTGCTCCAGAGCCTCATCCTTAAGAGACTCAGGTCAGACTTTTTTTTTTTTTTTTTTTTTTTTGAGACGGAGTCTTACTCTGTCACCCAGGCTGGAGTGCAGTGGTGCAATCATAGCTCACAAAAGCCATGCCTCAGCCTCCTGGGTAGCTGAGACTACAGGTGCATGCCACCACGTCTAGCTAATTTTTTTTTTTTTTTTTTTTTTTTTTTGGAGAGATGAGGTCTCTTTATGTTGCCTAGGCTGGTCTCGAATTCCTGGCCTCAAGCAATCCTCTTGCCTCTGCCTCCCAAAGTGCTGAGATTATAGGTGAGCCATCACACCTGGCCGATGAGGAGCCTCTTTTGTCTGGTGGTGGCCTCAAAAATGTCTGGCCAGGACAGGTGCAGTGGCTCATGCCTGTAATCCCAGCATTATGAGAGGCAGAGTGAGACTCCATCTCAAAAAAAAAAAAAAAAAAAAAAAGTGGTTCCTCATCAATTCCACCATCTACCCAGCCTCCAACCCCAGGTGAAAAATATAAGTGAGGGGAAGAAGGGAGTGGCCTGGCCGAGGAAAAACAGGCAGGAGCCACAGATTACAGAATCAAGGCTGGATACAGCCCAAGAGGAGTTATACTTGAGCCCCACGATCTGTAAAACTTCAACTTTTTGTTTAGAAATTGTGAGTCTTCACAAAATCCCAATTCCTGCTTCACTTGAAGAATTAGAAGACCAGCAATACAGCCTACAGTCAAGCAGCAGCTGCCCCATTTAGATGGAACACAAGCTTTCCCACCTACCACAGTCCCCACCACCCCCTGCTGCCTTACAGCTATGCCATTGCACTGCCCGGCTCTTGTTTAAAAACCCTTTAACTTGGCCAGGCGTGGTGGCTCACGCCTGTAATCCCAGCACTTTGGGAGGCCGAGGCAGGTGGATCATCTGAGGTCAGGAGTTTGAGACCAGCCTGGCCAACATGGCGAAACCCCGTCTCTACTAAAAATACAAAAATTAGCCAGTTGTGGTGGCGGGTACCTATAATCCCAGCTACTAGGGGGGCTGAGACAGGAGGATTGCTTGAACCTGGGAGGCAGAGGTTGCAGTGAGCAGAGACCGTGCCATTGCACTCCAGCCTGGGCAACAGAGTGAGACTCCAATCTCAAAACCAAACCAAACCAAAACAATCCTTTTACTCAGCAGCGTCCAATAGAGCTTTCTACAATGATGAGAATATTCTAAATCTGTGCTGTCTTTGGACTAGCCGCATCCACATGTGGCTCCTGAACACTTAAAATGTGGCTAATGGCCGGTCATGCTGGCTCACACCTGTAATCTCAGCACTTTGGGAGGCTGAGGTCGGCAGATCACAAGGTCAGGAGTTTGAGACCAGCCTGGCCAACATGCAGAAACCCTGTCTCTACTAAAAATACAAAAATTAGCTGGGCATGGTGGCACGTGCCTGTAATCCCAGCTATTTGGGAGGCTGAGGCAGGAGAATTGCCTGAACCTGGGAGGCAGAGGTTGCAGTGAGCCAAGATCTCGCCATTGCACTACAGCCCTGGGCGACAGAGCAAGACTCTGTCTTGGAAAAAAATAAAATAAAATGTGGCTAATGCATCTGAGGAACTAAATTTTTAAATTATTTTTTGAGACAAGGTCTTGTTCTGTTGCCCAGGCAGGAATGCAGTGGCACAATCATGACTCACTGTAGCCTCAACCTCCAGGCTCAAGTGATCCTCCCACCTCAGCCTCCCGAGTAGCTGGGATTACAGGCATGTGCCACCACGCCTAGCTAATTTTTTCATTTTTTTTGCAGAGACAAGGTCCTGCTATGTTGCCTAGGCTGGTCTCGAACTCCTGGGCTCAAGCAATCCTCCCGCTTCAGCCTCCTAAAGTGCTGAGATTACAGGTGTGCGCTACCGTACCCAGCTAATTTTAATTTAAATTGCCAAATATGGCTGGTTGATCCCATACTGGACAGTAGAGCTCTAAATAGTTGAGACCCAGAGAGGGACAATGAATCCTTTAGGGCCACAAGCAAGTTAGTGGTGCTGTTGGGACTAGAACCCTGGTGGAATGCCTGGTCCTGTCTTTCTAGAGAGGCATCATGGTCCTGTGGCTCGGGGCACCCATTCCAACCCAGACTGCCTGGGCTTACAACTCTGATCGGCTGCTTTCGTGTTTTCACATAGTTTCCTCACTGCCTTGCCTCATTCTGAAAGAGGTTACAATTTGGGTCTGTTTTCCTGGCACACTTTCCACATCACAGGGAGGTTATTCTGCTGCTCATTCTTTCATCTTGCAACTTTGTATGAGATCTGACCTTGATCTCATTTTCTGTTGCTCATTTTTGCTCAAAGTTACTTTCCCTTCGCTTGTAGGAGGGTGGCTTGTCTAACATCAGAGCTCCCTCTTCTGCGGTTTGGGAACACAGGGGCTTGCTTTCCGATGTCCTGGCTCTGTTCCTCTCGCCACTCTTATGGGGACCTTGTCTTTTCTTCCTATAGCCCTGTCCTGCTCACCTTTGATTCCACCCCCCAGTTGCTCCACAATACGGGGCTCTGTTCTGGAAAGACGACTTCCTAGAGTCCAGAGGGCTGGGACTGCCTAGATCTGGATTTTTTTTTTTTTTTTTTTAGACGGACTCTCACTCTGTCGCCAGGCTGGAGTGCAGTGGTGCAATCTTGGCTCACCGCAACCTCCGCCTCCCCAGTTCAAATGATTCTCCTGCCTCAGCCTCCCAAGTAGCTGGGACTACGAGCGCCTGCCACCATGCCCAGCTAACTTTTTGTATTTTTTTTTTAGTAGAGACGGGGTTTCACCATGTTGACCAGGATGGTCTTGATCTCTTGACCTTGTGATCCACCCGCCTCGGCCTCCCAAAGTGCTGGGATTACAGGCGTGAGCCACCACGCCCGGTCTTTTTTTTTTTTTTTTTTTGAGATAAGGTCTTACTTTGTTGCCCAGGCTGGAGTGCAATGATCACAGCTCACTGTAGCCTTGAACTCCTCAGCTCAAGGGATCCTCCCATCTCAGCCTCCCGAGTAGCTGGGACTGTAGATACGTACCGCCACACCTAGCTAATTTTTAATTTTTTGTAGGCATAAGGTCTTTGTTGTCCAGGCTGGTCTCAAAATCCTGGTCTTAAGTAGTCATCCAGCCTCAGCTTCCCAAAGCACTGGGACTACAGGTGGAGCCACCGCACCCAGCCAGGATGCCTGGATCTTGGCTCTCACCGTTATGGGATCAGTGATTTGAACAAGTCCCTTGACCACCCCGTGCCTGTTTCCTCATCTACAAAATGAGAATGGATAACATCATCAACCGAGTTAGCACATAAAGCACTGGGAACAGAGCCTGGCTCTTCATCTGCACTGTTTGACTGCAGAGGAGGGAAGAGTGCCTGAGGCCCAACTTTCCTATCCAGTGAGGAATCTAGGGAATATAACCAGTGCTGGGGGCTCCCCACCTGACCTGGCATGCTGGTTTAAGCCTCAGTTGTTTACTGGTCAGTGGCTTATTTCACCCCAGCTGCAGGGATGGAACAGCAAGTAGGGGCTTTACTGCCAAGTGAAGCTTTTTCCACTGCTCCCTTGGAGGGTTCTCCGCAGGGCCGAAACCTGGCCAGGAAACCAGATGGGAGAAGAGGAAGGGCTGGGGCTGTGAGCGGAGGTATGGACAGGGCTCTGAGGCCCCCCCAGGAAAGATTTGAACTCTAGAAGGCCGTGCAAGGTTGGAAGCAGGCTCTGGGAACAGCCTCCATTTGGTTCATCAATGGATAATCTCCCCAACACCCCCCACAGCTGAGGCCTCTCCACCATCTGCCGCCCCAGCTGGGCCCAGTCAGGGGGTCTGAATGCCTCGCCCAGCTCAGTGACTCAGCAAGAGTCATCCTCATGGCTGGACTCCTGCCTTGTTCTGAGGCCAAGCCCTCGGCAACTGCCCCTGCATCAGCACCAGGACCCCACCTCACCTCCCTGACCACCCACCTGCCATGCCCTAAACCTGGGCCTTCTGCCTAGACCACCCACGACAGGTCTTGCCTTCTACCCTCGCCATCTATGGAGGTGAGCCAGGGAAACCCTTTGACTCAGGCAGCACATTGGTGACAAGTCTCAGATTGAGTTTTTTGTGGTTTCCTTCCAGATGACATGCGCAGTTAGAGCATTTTACTTAAAATAGATCAGGGCCCTCAAAAGACAATAGCAAGGATTGTGTTGACCTTTGGAAGGCTCTGCCCAGCCCTCAGGCTTGGCCCCTGCTCCCCAGATCCACTCATCCACCCAACTTCCTTCAGTCTCTGCTTCTGAGACCTGCCCTAGTCGGCTCTCAGTGTAGAAGCCCAGTCTTGCCTGATCACACCTCCCTCAGGTGTCATGAGGCTCCTGCAAGAACCACAGCCAGCTTTCACCCCAAATCCCACCAGGGTCTCTCCCACCATGAGGGTAAATAAGCAGGAACTAAATAGCCTGTCCAAAGCAGAAACCAGGTTCATTGTCTAGTTAAAAGAGGGGCTCTTGCCTGAGAGAGGTGGCTCACACCTGTAATCCCAACACTTTGGGAGGCCGAAGGTGGGAGGATGGCCTGAGGCCAGGAGTTCAAGACCAGCTTGGGCAACATAGCAAGGCCCCATCTCTTTAAAGAAAGAAAAAAAAAAAAAAGAGGGAGACCGGATCAGACTCTTGGCTCAAAAGTAAACTTCTGCTACAGCAAAACTTAACGAGTCATGAGTCACTACTTCCCAGAGATCTTCAGGGTCAACTGTGAGTAGCTGATATACTGAATCTCTCTTTTTTTTTTTTTTTTTTTTTTGGAGACTGTAGCCCAGGCTGGAGTGAAGTGGCACAATCTCAGCTCACTGCAACGTCCACCTACCTCCCAGGTTCAAGCAATTCTCGTGCCTCAGCCTCCCGAGTAGCTGGAATTACAGGCACATGCCACCAAGCCTGGCTAATTTTTTGTATTTTAGTAGAGATGGGGTTTCACCCCAGGGTGGTCTCAAACTCCTGAGCTCAGGCAATCTGCCTGCCTCAGCCTCCCAAAGTGCTAGGATTACAGGCGTGAACCACCACACCTGGCCCCTAGTGAGTCTTAAATGGCAATTGACCAAGTGACCACACTGCCTACGGGGTCTGCAGTGAGTAGAGTGGTACCACCTGGAGGCTTGATAGCAACACAGCCTGGGGCCCCACCCCAGAGCCACTGAATCTACTGGCATTTTAACTCGACCCTCAATGACTTGCATGCACATTACAGTCTGAGCAGCTCTGGTCTAAAGCAGACTCTCGGCTCGGGCTGCACACTGGTCATCTGGAAATCTGTTTTTTTTTTTTTGAGATGGAGTTTCGCGCTTGTTGCCCAGACTGGAGTGTAGCCATCTCGGCTCACTGCAACCTCTGCCTCCCGAGTTCAAGCAATTCTCCTGCCTCAGCCTCCCAAGTAGCTGGGATTACAGATGTCCGCCACCACACCCAGATAATTTTGTTTTTAGTAGACAGGGTTTCGCCATGTTGGTCAGGCTGGTCTCGAACTCCCGACCTCAAGTGATCCACCCACCTCGGCCTCCCAAAGGGCTAGGATAACAGGTGTGATCTGCCGCACCAGGCCTTCTGGAGACCTTTTTTAAAAGCCACCCATCTCCGGTGATTCTATTTAATTGGTCTGGGTGAGGTTCACCCATTGCTATTGTAAAAAGTTCTCCCTCATTTTTTTTTTTTTTTTTTTGAGACGAGTCTCGCTCTGTCACCCAGGCTGGAGTGCAGTGGCGCGATCTCGGCTCACTGCAGCTCCGCCTCCCGGGTTCATGCCATTCTCCTGCCTCAGCTGGGATTACAGGCACCCGCCACCACGCCTAGCTAATTTTTTTGTATTTTTAGTAGAGATGCGGTTTCACTGTGTTAGCCAGGATGGTCTCGATCTCCTAACCTCGTGATCCGCCTGCCTCGGCCTCCCAAAGTGCTGGGATTACAGGCGTGAGCCACCGCACCTGGCCTCTGACTCTTAATATATATCCAGGATTGAGAGCCAGTGGGAAAATGTCACTCCAGCAGGTTTTATCACTGCCAGCATGCTCCTGGGCCACTTACTAGCCTCTGAGCCTTCCTCTCCAGTGAAGTGAGAATAAAAGTGACTGTTAACTAGGCTTGGTGGCTCCCACCTGTAATCCCAGCACTTTGGGAGACCAAGATGGGAGGATCACTTGAGGCCAGGAGTTCAAGACCAGCCTGGGCAACATAGGGAGACCCTGTCTCTATAAAAACCATAAAAAATATTAGCTAGGTGTGGTGGTTCACACCTGTGGTCCCTGCTACTTTGGAGGCTGAGGTGGGAGGATCGCCTGTGCCTGGGAGGTCAAGGCTGCAGTGAGCCGTAAATGGAGCACACGAGTGCGCTCTAGCCTGGGCAAGAGTGAGGCCATCTCAAAAAAAAAAAAAAAGAAAAGAAAAGGAAAAAAAAAAGGAGTGCTCTTCAAGTCAAAGGTATTAGAGACTGGAGGGTCTCTGGTGCACAGTAGGAACTGGGAGGAGGATAAAGATCAGTTTCAGGCCGGGCGCAGTGGCTGTAATCCCAGCACTTTGGGAGGCCAAGGCAGGCGGACTGCCTGAGCTCAGGAGTTCGAGACCAGCCTGGCCAACATGGTGAAACTTCGTCTCTACTAAAAATACAAAAATTAGCCGTACATGGTGGCAGGCAACTGTAGTCTCAGCTACTCGGGAGGCTGAGGCAGGAGAATTGCTTGAACCAGGGATGCAGAGGTTGCAGTGAGTCGAGATTGCGCCATTGTACTCTGGCCTGGGGGACAGAGCGAGACTCTGTCTCAAAAACAAAAACACAGCTCCGATTGCAGGCTGTGAAGGGCAGGGAATTGCACTCATTCTCCTCCAGCCCCTTCCCTTACCCAGGTCCAGGCAGCCTCCTTTGTCCCCAACCCCAGGGCTCTTGCTCCAGGCAGTCCTGAGGTTGGACGTAAGGTCGGCGACGCGGCCCTGCCCCCAGACCTTCCCACAGCTTCAGGTTCAGGAAAAGGCACATGAAGTTTGGTATAAACAAGGACACAACTTCACAGAGTTTCTCACTGATTTAAGTTAAATATTCTAGTCTTTAGAGAATGGGTCACATGACTCAGGAATTGCCAACAGCCTGTTTTCACCCAGCGGCTTCCTGGTTTACCCCCTTTAGGAGATGATTAATGGAAATTGAGAATGTGTCTCATAAATTACTTTTTTTTTTTTTTTAAAGCAGCACAGTTTTAGGAACTTTTCTTCCCAAGGAAATTGTAACTGAGCTCCAGTCTAACTGGGCCACTTTGTGGGAAGGGGAGCAGCCTGGTGGCCTTTGGGAGGTGAGGGGGAGACAGAACAGCTCAGCCAGCCTAGACTTCCACTTGTCCTCCCTACTCCTGCCAATTAACACCAGTCACCAGAGGCAAGAACCGCCTAGATCAGAAGCGACCCCAGGAACCAGGCTTCAGAACCCCTGATCTTCATCAATATTTTCTCAACTTGCCTAATCATAGGACTGAGCTATAATTCTTTAAAAAAAAAAAAAAAAAAAAAAAACCCCAACCACACACACACAAACAGAGACAGGGTCTCGCTATGTTGCTCAGGCTGGTCTGGAACTCCTGGCCTCAAGCCATCCTCCCACTCGGGCCTCCCAAAGTACTGGGATTACAGGCCTGAGCCACCGCATCCAGCCCTAGGCTGGAATTCTTAACCCCACTCCTGCTGCTTTTTGCAGGCCTCACTTCTGACTCACTGGGTCTAAGTTTCCGGGAGAGAGCCTCTGGACCCTGTGTTCTAGGCAAACGCCCCTAAGTAACAGCTCCCACTTCAGATGAGCTTAATCTGTGCCAGGTAGTGTTAAGTGCCCTCAATTAACTCATGTTATCCTCACAAGAACCTGCAAGTTAAGAAATTTGCCCAAGAGCACACAGTTATCAAAGGACGGAGCCGGAAGTCCAACCTGGCTATAACTGTAGAGACCACAAACTAGGAGGCAGTGGCTTCTCAGGCAGAAACACAAAGATTCTAAGCCGAGAACAAGAACTAGAGGACCTGGGTGGGGCTGTGTACTGCCCAGATGGTGCCAATGGCAGTTCAAAGGTGTTTCCTGTAAGTTGGGCCAGCGCCCAGCCTCTGCTCCCCCAGAACCTGGGAGGGCAGCACCCAAGATAACCTGAGCACCCCGTTACCTTGGAGCCCTGAGGCTGTCTCTGGGCCACCCACTCAAGGTGGCCCCCCTACCTGCTCAAGGCTACATACAGAGGGCTGTCCTGCCCAAACAGCCACACCCGAGGGCCGACCCAGTGCTCTGTGTGCCAAGGGAGTTTCTGGCAGAGCCACCTGATACCCCACGTGACAGCTGGCCTCTCCCCCATCACCCAGGGGCTACCCAGGCAGAGAGCTGAGAACACAGTGGCCATCAGCCTCGCTATCACCTCCACCCCCAAGTGCCTGGCTCCCAAAGGACAGCTCTAAAATCCCCAGAATCTCAGGCTGGTGGGTCCAGCTGAGCATCCTAGTTTTCACTTTCTCCTCCCAAAAAGGAAAGAACCTTGGTCACTAAATTCTACGCCTTCTGGAAATCACTCTAATGACTTCCTGAATGATCGACTGAGACCAACAGCTGGCCCAGCCCTGCATGGAGCAGTAAGAAACCCTCATCTGTCAGAGTTAAGGGGCCTGAATGGGTACAGGTCACATTCTTGGAGCTCAAGGTGACAGGCCAGAGCCCAGATCCCCAGGACAGTGCAGGTGAGTAGAGCAAGCACCGATCTAGGGCTAAGATGGGGTCTGAATGACCCTGTTAAGATTCCCCACCTGATTTCCCAGGTGGGACCCTGAAGTCAGAGAGAGGCCTAAGAGTTGCAGGGGGGTGGGGGACCGGTGTTGGTGTTAATCTGCCTTTACTTCAAAACCCAGAAGACTCCAACTATTGGAAAGTGAAACCTCCAAAAGCAAAGCCACCACCCATCCTCCTTCCCCACTCTGATTCAGACATGTTTTCCCTGCCCCAGCAGAAGCAAGGCCCTTCAAAGCAAAGACAGGACTAAAGAGAGCCTCAAGGGATACAAAGATCTGCCCCTGATTTGGGGTTTGGGGGGCCAGTACAATGTACTCACATCTAGAAGTGCAGGTAGCTGCAACAAACGCCTCAGATGGGGAACTCTCACCCTGCCTTGGGGATCACTTCCCGGCAGGGCAAGGCAGGCCAAGCCCAGGGGTGGGGCTTGGGAGTTAAAGGGCCCGTGCAGCTGGTTCTCATTTTATCCTCCGGGCTGCTTCTGCTGCAGCTGAAGGCACACTGCTCCCTGAGTGCTCATGGGTTTCTACCTTGGAGCCAGCTGGCTGCACTGGAGTGGGACTGGGAGGGGTTGGAGGGCCCAAGATGGGACAGGTGCTAACTGAGGGCACCTCTACCCATCTGGCTTTCATTTTCCAATCTGGGTGAGTACAATTCTGCCTCTCCCTTCAAGTGGGGCCTAACTGTTGAGCTACAGCTACAGCCCCTCCTTTTAAGAGATGATAGCTCTGCATCTTTTATTTCAGACTCAGAAAATTCAGTCCAGGTCTCTGAATAGGTGTTCAATAGAAAACACACACTCACACACTCTCTCTATATAGATGTTCAATAGAAAACACACACACACTCTCTCTATAGGTGTTCAATAGAAAACACATACACACACTCTACAGGTGTTCAATAGAAAAAACACACACACACACTCACACTCTCTCTTCCTCTTTCCCGCAACGTGCTGTTTAGGAGCTTGAGGTTTCTCTCTTCTTCCCAAGTTTCTCAGTGTCTGGGCTGGGAAAGGAGGGCCCAGGCTCCAGCAGGTACAGACACTGCACCCTAGAGGCAGGAGCAGTGGGAGTCAGTATTTCCGCTGCCGAGGGAAGAGACTACTCCCGGAGGATCGGAGTGGGGGGCTGGCGGGGCTGGGGTCCTCCGAGTCCAGGCTGAAGAGGTCCCTCCCGGTACGAAGGATCTGCTCCTCCAGCTTCTTGTGTCTCTTCATGTCCGACAGCACCTTGTCCAGGCGGGCCTCCCGTTTCTGGCTCCGGGCTGAGCTTCCTGGAGAAGAGGAAGGTAAGATACATGGAAGGGATGGAGGTGGTGTGCATCATACCTGCCTGGACCTCACTCATCACTTGGGGAGCTGGTTAAACATGCAGGTCCCCAGGCCTCTGTCTTGGAGGACCTGAGGTTCAGGGTTGGACCTCAGAGAGGGTGAGAAGCAAAGATCTTGATTGACAGGAAGGCACAGGTAATGTGAAGAACAGGGAGGAACATACTGGGCAGGGGAATGGCAAGGGTAGAGGCCCCAGGACAAGAACAGAGTTCTGTTCAAAGAAGAGTGCAGGACGGGCATGGTGGTTCACGCTTGTAATGCCAGCACTTTGGGAGGCTGAGGTGGGCAAATCACGAGGTCAGGAGTTTGAGACCAGCCTGGCCAACACAAAAAATTAGCTGGGCGTGGTGGCGGGCGCCTGTAATCCCAGCTACTTGGGAGGCTGAGGCAGGAGAATCGCTTGAACCCGGGAGGTGGAGGTTGCAATGAGCCAAGATAGCGCTACTGCACTCCAGCCTCGGTGACACAGCTACACTCTGTCTCCCCTACTTGCCAAAAACAAAAACAAAAACAAAAAAAAGAGTGCAGAGAACTGGAGGTGGCGGGAAAAGCGCTTGGATTCTCCTTTGACATGCTCTTCCCTGGCAAGATGGAATCCCTTGGAAAATTTTAAGTGGAAAAGTGACACGATTTATGGCTGGGCGCAGCAGCTCACGCCTGTAATTCCAGCACTTTGGGAAGCTGAGGCAGGCACTTTGGGAAGCTTTAGGTCAGGAGTTCAAGACCAGCCTGGCCAACATGGCGAAACCCCCTCTCTACTAGAAAATACAAAAATTAGCTAGGCGTGGTGACGTGTCCTTGTAATCCCAGCTACTCAGGAGACTGAGGTAGGAGAATCGCTTCAACCCAGGAGGTGGAGATTGCAGTGAGCCAAGATCATGCCACTGCACTCCAGCCTGAGCAAGAGAAAGACTTCGTCTCAAAGAAAAAAAAAGTGATATGATTTATATTTTAAAAGGTTCATCTGAATTGCAGAAACTGGAAGCAGAGAGCCCAGTTAGGAGCTACTACAACTATCCAGGCAAGAAAGACAGTGGCTTGGATGGGGATGTGGTATTGAAAGTGGAGACTAGCAGAGGTACTTGGAAATGTACATCTTATAGCTACCAAGACTTGCTGCTGGTGTGAATGTTCAGGTAAAAGAGAGAGAAATCAAGAATGGCTCTAGGTTGGGTGCAGTGGCTCATGCCTGTAATCTCAGCACTTTGGGAACCGAGGCGGGTGGATCACTTGAGCTCAAGAGTTCAAGACCAACCAGTCTGGGCAACACAGCAAGACTCTGTCTCTCCACCCCTCAAAAAAAAGAAAAAAGGAAAGGCATGACTCTGAGAGTAAATTCTAGGAAGGCATGTGGGTTGGGAAATGGGGCCAGTGGTGTGATTAGAGAATGTACATGGTAGTAGAGGGATGCAGATCTAGATAATATTGAAAGGCCAGGACTTGGACTTCTGGGAATGGGAAACATGATAGAATTATCTGTAATTTTCCAGAATCAATGACTAGTTGTTTTTTTAAAAAAAGAATTATCTGTAATTGTGTTTTTTGAGACGGAGTCTCACTCTCTCGCCCAGGCTGGAGTGCAGTGGTGTGATCTCAGGTCACTGCAACCTCCACCTCCCAGGCTCAAGCGATTCTCCTGCCTCAGCCTCCTGAGTAGCTGGGACTACAGGTGCCCGCCACTATGCCCGGCTAATTTTTTGTATTATAATTGTCTCTTAAAGGAAGACAAGGGGCCAGGCGCATTGGCTCATGCCTGTAATCCTAGCACTTTGGGAGGCTGAGGTGGGCGGATCACAAGGTCAGGAATTCAAGACCAGCCTGGCCAACATGGTGAAAGCCTGTCTCTACTAAAAATACAAAAATTGGCCCGGAGTGGTGGCATGCGTCTGTAATCCCAGCTACTTGGGAGGCTGAGGCAGGAGAATTGCTTGAACCCAGGAGGCGGAGGTTGCAGTGAGTCGAGATTGTGCCATTGCACTCCAGCCTGGGGGACAAGGGCAAGACTCCATCTCAAAAAAAAAAAAAAAAAAAAAAAAGGAAGACAAGGTAGTAATCTAAGTCATAAAGATGGTGCTACTGGGTGAATACTCTCTCCTGCAGCTATAAGTTGTGTGGCAGCTGAGGCAGCAAGCAAAGACCTCTAGGGGAGCCGATCTTGGGTAACTGAGCCGAGGCCCTTCACCTCCCCCAACTGTTTCCTCTTCGTTTGTACCTGGGGTGCGTCTCCGGTCAATCAGGGAGTCCTTTGGTGTCACTGGCTCATCATCAAAATCAAATTCCGTGGGCATGTGTGGTCTGGGACAGGTGAACATAGTTAAGGGTGAGGGCGGTCCTCCCTCCCACCCACACGTGTGCTTCTCCCCTGCCCGTTCCTCCTCCCCCGCTGGCTTCCCTCCCTCCACTTTCAAAGGTTCCAGGGTCCCACATTTTCCCCTCTCTATTTCCTCCCGCCATCAGGGGAGCAGCCCCGGGACAAGGTGTAAGGGTGTGCCTTTACTTTTCCTCTTCCTCTTCTTTGGCCTCCGGCTCCTCATCGGATCTCTCCTCTTCGCTCTGGGCCTCCGGCGTGGGAGGCCGGCGGGGCAGGATCTCGGCTTGCAGCTCCAGAGTACCGTGGGCAGCCAGCAGTTCATAGAGCCGCTGGATTTCGGAGGGCGGGGGCATCCAGGGCTGCCCATCCACAGGCAGCTCCACCTCCTCGTCGCTGCAGGGCACGCACCAGTCCTCGGAGTCCTCCTCGGCAGGCTCTTCTCCCCCCGCGCTGGGGACTTCTCCCTGCGCCTCCTCGCCCCCGGACCCCTCACGCTCGGTCTCCTCTCGGCCTCCTTCCCCCTCGTCCTCGGCCTTACCGGCCGAGGCAGAGGGGCCTCCGGTATCCTCCACGGCCAGAGCCTGGAGGCCGGAGGTCACTTCCCCTTCTTCAGACAGAGGCGCCGCCGTACTGGCCGCAGTGTCTCCATGGCCCCGAGCAAGGGACATAGGCCACTAGGGCAGGGACCCTGTGACGACAGATGCTGGAGTCCGAAGCCAGGGTCCCCCAGGGTTCGGGCTCCCCTGGGGGTTCGGGACCGTTTCCAGCCAATCACGCTCCCGCAGGAGACTCCGCGGCCAGACCGCCCGTCCTCGGGAGGGGGCGCTCAGTCCCCACCAAGGACCCCGCCCCGGAGATCGAGGTTCGGTACTCCGAGGCTCCCGGGCCCCGCAGAAACCACTTTCCGAAAGAGGGAAAGGGGGAAGAGAGGGACGGGCCACTCTTCTCGCTTCCACGCCGCCCCTCTCCACACCTGGACGCGGCGCCCTCTCCCTAGACCTTTCAGCTGTGGGCCACGTCAAGTCAGATGCCGTACGCACCTGGAGCTAAGACCCGCCTCCCAGGCTGCGCAGGGTCACGCTACGCAGGCGCACAGAAATGGCGCGGGAGGCTCCGCTCTAGGCAAGGCTACTTGGAAGAGGAAAGCGAGGGAAGGCTTGCACATGCGCGAGTAAGCGCACAGGCTTCACCCCACAGTAAAGATGGCCACCGGGAAGTCGCATGCGTATACCACCCAGTAAGGTTCTGCCAGAAAGGCAGCACCGCCGGGCCGGCGGGACGAACGCAGGAACCAACCGAGATTGGAGGCGAGTCTCATGCAGTCTCCGTTTATTGGTGTTTCAGACTCATGCAGCATCCGGCATACAAAAAGGGAGAAATCAGTTTGATAATAGCCTTTTTTTTTTTTTTAAGAATTTTAGTTTTTTTCTTCCCCCAGACTTTTTTTTTTTTTTTTTTTTTTTTAGGAAAAAAACCCCCGCCAAATCCGAACCGCGTTGTAGCTCGGTCCCCGCCTCCTCAGCGGGCTGTCGCGTGCAACAGACCTCCCCCATCATCTTAGAAAATAATTATAGAGCGCGCCGCCCCGCCCTCGCTCCTGCCAGTGGGCGCTTTGGTCCTATTTTTTGGATTATTTCGTTACGAAGCACGTGAATGAATCTAGCCCCCACACCTTCAAGAAAGAAACTCGCGGACTGGGGTTGAAAAGCCCAGGTGGGCGGGTCAACTCCAGCTGACCTGGAAGGGTCAGCGCCGCGTCCCTCCCTTCTCCCCTGCGTGCGTTCGGAACCAGTACTCGCCGCCCTCACCCGAGTCCCCATACGAGGCCCGGCTTGCCAACTCTGCGACCTGCCAGGCACCCTTGGGTGTCCGACCCTGGGTGGTCCCAGCAGAGAACAGTCCGAGCCCGGGGTTGGGGAGCCCTCTCCCAACACTGCTCCCCGCCCCCAAGCCTCGTCTAAGTGCTGTCAATTTTGCAGAGTAAACGGTGACGGGAGGTTGGAGAAGAGGATGCTTAAGGGAGATGAGGAGGCAGGAAGAGGAAGGGGGCGGGACGTGGAGAGGAAAGGGGAGATGATAAAGAAGGGAAGGAAGAGAGGACTGAGGGTTGAGAGATGCCAAGACAATGAAAGTTGGGAGGAGGAGGCCAGGGTGGAGGTCCAGAGAATTTGGGGGGCTGGAAGAAGTGCAGGGAGGCCAGGAGAGATGCAGGGAGGCTGAGAGCGCAGAGTTGGGGAGGTGTTCAGGGAGGTTTCCAGAGTGCAGGGAGGTTTCCAGAAGTGCAGGGATAGGGGGCCAAGAGGCCGGAGGGGATGCAGGCATTAGTGCAGGGAGGTTGGAACCAGTGCAGGGATGAGGCAGGCCTACAGTTGGCAGAGGAGCCTGGCAAGATGCAGGAGCAGGACAGAAGCTGTAAACAAGGCCGCTCAGGCTCCCTTGGTCCTTAGGGGTGGGGGCCAGGGCCATCAGTTGGGCTCCCCCCAGGGGAGGGATGGGCCCAAGGCAGCTCCCAACAGGAAGAAAAGTCTTGGGATGCGGGGCAGAGCCCCTCACTTATACACTGTGGGAGAGGAGAGGGAAGGACAGACGGGGGGAGGGGGAGACAAGGAGAGACAAAGGAGAGGTAAGGAGGACAGACAGGAGAGAGCAGGGGCAGGGGTTAGTAAAGCTGCCCTTGCCAACCCTTCCATTCCTCCCCTGCCTGTCCCAAGCCCCCACTCACCGCCTAAGTTGATGACGCAGGAGGCGATGATGATGAGGACTCCCCCCACCAGCGCCACGATGCTTAAGAGCTTGGCTACCCGGCCCAGACGCTGGGCCCCGTCCACGTCCCCCTGCTGCAGGCTGTTCCGGGACTGGGGTTAGGGCGAGGGGTGGAGGCACATGGCCGGGGTCAGGAGAAGCCAGCCCAGAAGGGATCAGGTGGAAAAGTCATCCAGAAGAGAGAGAGGCCAGCCCCATAGATGGCGGGTAAGGGAGGAAGGAGGAGTGGAGGGGCAGGGGGAGGAGGGCACAGGTCAGCGAGGCTGTGTGACACGTGTTTCCATATCCCTCCCACCCAAAGGGGCAGGGCAATGGTGGCTCAGAGGGTTAGGTCCTAGGGAGAGGCGAA
The DNA here is from genome assembly GCF_029289425.2 of Pan paniscus. Lineage (NCBI taxonomy): Eukaryota > Metazoa > Chordata > Mammalia > Primates > Hominidae > Pan > Pan paniscus. Next base: position 30,563,668 of record NC_073267.2, on the reverse strand, counting down.
CAAAGGCCCTGGAATTGGGGAGGTGGGATCCATGCAGAGAGGAGAGGGGAAGGAAGGCATGATTACTCCAGGGGCTCTATTGCAGCGCTGGCGGGAAGCTGGGAGCCACAGCAGGCCTGGGCTAGGGTCCCATGGGGCTCACCATGACAGCATAAGCGAAGGCCACGATGTTGACAGGCCACATGGGGCAGAAGCAGGACAGGATGGCAAGGATGATGTAGTCCCGAGGTTTCTGGGTGCCTTCACCCCCCTCCACCCCAGGACCTGCCAGCTGGGAGCTGGGGTGGCGGCTCAGGCTACCTCGGGGAGATCCTGGATGCCCACTGTGTGCCCTTCTCATTCGATCCTCCTCAACCAGCTGCTGCAGCACTCGGGGGGGGGCCCCATTGGCTGGGGGGGATTTTTTTGAGGGTGGTGAGTGAGGCTCAGGGGCTGGGCCCTCTTCCCCATCGCCAGCCTGCAGGGGCACCACTGCCCCATTCTCTTGCTTTTCCCCTACACTCTCAGACAGAATCTCAGGGGTGGGGTCCTCCTGGGTAGGGAGCTCTGGTTGAAGGGCTGGCTTGGGGGTAGGCTGGGGATCTGGCCGGGGGTCTGGTTGGGGAGCAGGCTCTGGGGCTGGTTCAGGTGGGGCTGCAGACTCCAGCCTGGACCCCTGGTCTGCAGTGGCCTCTTTGCTCACTTCTGGTTTGGACACTGTTTCTTGGCATGGGTCTTCGGGGCTGCAGTTGGCCTTTGATTCCCCTCCTGGGCTTAAGCTGAGGTCTGTGGCCTGGGCTGTTTCTGAGGTCCCAGCCGGGGTCTCTGTGGTTTCTGGAGCCAGCCCAGCCTTGGGCCCTGAGTCCACAGGGGCCGCAGTGGTGTTTGGGCCTGGCTGCGGGGCCTCTGGCTGGTCTGGTACCCCTGCTAGGACGTGGGGAGGGCCAGTTTCAGCTTCAGAATGGCCAGGCCCTTCGCCTGGAACCTCGGGACTCTCCTCAACCCCCTTCATCTCAGAGATCTCAGAGCTGCTGGCTGCCATCTTGAGATGGGAGAGGGGAGAGAGCCCCTATGGGGAGGATGGAATAGCAGAGACAGCGGCAAACCCTGGAAGAGGAGGAGATAGGCTTGGGGTGAGGAGGGAAGAGGGCGCTCAGCACTGCAGGCCCAATTGGGCCACATTCCTGTCTCAGGGCCAGCCTTGCACTGCCTCTAGGGAGAGAAAAAAAAGTTGGGGTTTCCTTTGCCTTAGGGTGGGACATCCCTGGGGGAGGAGTGCTCTACTCAAAGTCTTCTGCTTGGAGAGCCCTGGGGAAGATTAACCCTTTTGTAAACAGGACCTTCTCCAGGGTCTCTCCCTGGGTCCATCCAACAAGATCCAGACTCTCAGATCTCAGCACCCCAAAACCAACGAGCTGTGCAAATAGCACTCCGACAGGCCGACTGGGCAGAGGACCCGACATTCGCATTCCACTCCCTCTGCATCCTCCCCTCCTCCCTGGGCTCCCAGGCGGTGCGGGTTTTCTTGCTGCGCGTTTAGGGCGAGGACGCTCCCGCCCCTTTCTGGGGGACCTGGTTATCTCCTTCGATCCCCTGTCAGCCCCTTTCCCGGGGCTTCCCTCGCCTTCGGTGGGCTGGCGCCTCCTCCCGATGGTTCAGCCCGCCCAGCACCACCACCAGCCCTCCAGACACCCGCATTCCCGTGCAGTCCGCCCGGCGTCAGCCGTCGGTCGGTCCACTCCTACCCGCAGCCTCAGTCTGCCCGGGTCTCACCTCGACGCCGGCCTCCGGACAGCTCCCGCTGCCGCTGCTGGCTTTTGCAGCAGCCGCAGCCCGGGAGGGAGCAAGTCAGCTAGGGAGGGAGGGAGGGAGGCGGCGGGTCTCCCTCCTCTCCCCTCCCGTGTGCTCATCCCCTCCTCTCCGGTCCCCTCCCCTACGCTCCGCCGCCGTCGCCGCCCCCGCCCCTCGCGAGCCTCCAGCCCCTCCCGCCAGCCCAAGGGAGCCACGCGTTACCCAGGCAACCGGCCCGGGGACCACTCGCGCCCCCTCCCTGCCCCTTCCCACGCGCGCCTCCAGGAGGGACGCCTTCTTCTTAAGTCCCCGGCCCCTCCCGCCAACGGTCACCGGGATTCCTGGAAGAGACGGGGATTTGGGGAAAACGGAGAGGGTTCTGCGAGGAGACGGGACCAGTGAGACAGGCAGGACCGGGTGGAGGCGTCCCTACGAGCAGGAGGAGGGCAAGGAAGACGGGGCAAGACGCGGGGAGGCTGCAGAGGAGGAGCAGGGTGGGGTTTGGAGAGAATGGAGCCTGCAGAAAGGAGCGGCAGAAACTGGCGCTGGAAGGCTCAAAAAAGGGGCCCTGGAAAGGACGGAGCGGGGACAGGAAAGGGAATTCCAAGGGGCAGGAGGAGCTGGGCAGAGGAGCCCATGTAAACACGGAGTGGCCCATGCCCAGGATGAGGGACAGGTGCAGCTTTCATTCTCTACCTCGCTGCTCCCAGTCCTAGGGCTCGGACTCCCCAGCCTTTCCGCAGCCGCATCCACCCACCATGGCCTCAGGACCGTGACGCGCGTGGGGAGGGATGCGGCTGGGGGCTGAGCAGCGGCCATGAGTGTGGACGGGGGAGGGCGGCATTCCCGTCTGGCAGCTCTGTTTGGGTTTCTGACGGGGCCTCTTCAAACCTCCAGGGGCTATTCTGGGCCTGTCCGGGTTGGGAATTCCCCGGAGACCTGAAACTTGCTCTCCACAGCCACAGCCTTGGCCCCGCCCTGTATCTGTGCTGCCGCCAGTAAGGCTGCCCCTGGGGAGGGCGGAGCCAGAACCTCACAGCCTCACAGGGCAGAGCAAGGCTGGATTGACGGACACCAGGCCGAGAAGAAACCCTTGGGGTTGGGGGCAGTTATTAGTGAGGGCAATTCATTCAATCCAGAGCCAGAAACAGGATTTTATTTAAAATTTATTGTAATGGGGTCCGCGCAAAAGGAAGGGGTGGAGGGTGGGGTACATGCAGGGGACACAGGAACACGATGACATGGCCAGGGCCACAACTTCTTCTGTCGTGGGGAAGAGGGATGAAAAGACAAGACCAGGGCTGGAGCTGGGGTGGAAGAGGGGAGGGGGACACTGGCTGCATTCCCCCGCCCCCAGGAAGCACCTCTAGGCCCTGGACCCCTCGCTCACCCTGGCCCCTAAGACTCCATCTCTTCTCTGCCTCTGGCCCTCCTGGCTCTTCCTCCTGCTCCCCTTGACTTTTTCCCCTGACAGATTCTCAAGTAGGACGATGTTCAGGGCCTGACCCCAAACCCCCATACCACCTTATGAAGGTACAACCTTTGCTGGCCCTGCTTCTGCCCCTCCTCAAACCTCACCGCTTTCCCTCTTTGGGACAGCTCTGATCCCCCTCCTTCCTCTCCTCCCTCCCCCTGGAAAAAAAAAAAAAAGGAAAAGAAAGCACCAACTCCCCGGGGAGGGGCTGCAGACAGCAGGGGGAGAGGACTGGAAGGAGAGAAGAGGACCGTCGAGGGAAGAGGCTCACAAATCCCTGGGAAGACAGGGCATGGGCTTACAGAGAGGAGAGGGGGTACGGGCAGTGGCTGCTCATGTCCTCTGCCACCCCTGCCCACTGTCCAGGGGACTTCAACACAACCGAGGGGACAGGTTTGTTTGGGGTCAGGTCTGATAGAAGAGAGGAGCAGGAGAAACAAATCGTTAAAACCTAGCGAATTCCCCTAAGAAAACATTTCTTCCTCCTTTCCTTCTGGAGGCTCCTTGGTTGGTGGGGAAATAGGAGTTGGTGGGAAAAGAGGGGGGAGAGGAGCTTGTACCAAGGGACTCTACTCCATTCTCCCCTCTCCCCCGCAACCAACTTGGAGCTCACCAGGGTTGGGAGGGAAGTGGCTGAGAGCTCACAGGCACCCCCTCCGCCCCCGAGAGGGAGCCCACAGCTGTGGGAGGGGCTGCTACTGCTGCTGCCGCCGCCGCTGCCGCCGCCGCCGCCATTGGACAAACCTCACCAGTACCTGCACAGGAGAAACACCACGGATCACAGCGCGATCTGAATGGCAAGAGCCTTGCCCTCACCCCGCACCTTCCCAGCCTGCTTCCCCTGGGACACAGCCGTTGCTCACTTCCTATCTGGTCCCCAGAGGCCTCAGCCTGCATCCTCACCCAGACAGAGCAGTTCTCAAGAATCTTCCCTGTGCCCAGAAGTCTCCCTAGCCTGAGTGGTACATGGGCATCCCTCGCCTTCCTGAGATCCCCTATTGGGCCCTTTGAGCCCCGTTGTCCCCCACACCCCCCATCCCGCCCCCCAGCCATGCCCCACGCCTTGCCTGGTGGGTGCGGGGGTCCCCCTCAGCAGGTGGGCTGTGGCTGGGGGGCGTCTCCCGGGACAGGGGGGGCGGCCCCCCCCAGATGGGTCTGCATGTGGCCGGCCAGCTGGGCAGGGGTCTTGCAGTGCACGCTGCACAGCTTGCACAGGATGCGGTCAGCCCGCGGGGCCTGGAGCCCGTGGTCCTTCACCGCGTGGATGCGCAGGTATGCTGCCGTGGTGAAGCCTATTGGGGGGTGGATTGGGATGGGGCGGGGGTCAGCCAGGCGGAGACCCCAGAGACGGGGCTGATCTCCTAGGCAGGGGATGCCCTCCTCAGATGGCCCTGTCCTCCTCCCACGGTATCCTTGGTAGCCTGGGGCCAACTGCTCTGCTGGGGCTGGTAGACACAGCCCCTCCCTGAGCCTGGGGCCTGGCTTGTGTGGTGCCTTGGTACCTACAGAACTCACTCTCCATGGCCGGGAGACCTCTCCCAGGATGACGAGACACTGACTCCTAGCCACTTGCAGGGTTGACCCTCAGCAGAGACGGCTGTGTCCCCTTCCCTCCAGTGCCCCGCGGTCTCAACCCAGTTAACCGGTGAGTCTGACTGAAGGCAGCTTTCTCTGCTACCCGTGCAGGGTGCGTGCTGGTAAAGCCCGGCCCGTGTACTCCACCTGCCCCAGGAGCTGGAGACAAGACCTTGTGGCTGCGCAGCGGAAACCTTGCCTTGTGACCCCTGGAACTGGCTTTCTTGACTACTCCTTCCCCAGAGCAGCCAAGTTCCACTCCTGCTTTCCCCACACATGACCAGGAGGTTCAACCTCTCTGGCAGATCATCTCTTCCAACCAGGACTTCTTAGAGTCTAATGATGCTCATTCAGGTGTCCCCCCGCTGCTCCCTTGACCTCTTGTAGGAATCTAGACGCCACGAGCTCTTGGCTACAGCACCCTTAACCCGTATCCGTGGCAAGGCGTCTGGCCAGGCGCCCACCCTCTGCCCCTGGCCCTCCCGGCAGCCCTCGGCATGTACCTTTGTTGCAGAGCTCACAGACATGGTGAGGACCCTGGCTGTGCACCTTCATGTGGTCCGAAATATAAGCCGAGCTCAGCATCTTGCCACACACGTGACATGGCACTTTCTCCTCGTGTCGTACTGTGTGCGCCCGCAGCCGATCCTTCGTGGCGAAAGCTGCCTCACATTTCTGAGGAGGGGGGAGGGGCGTGGGGGGGTGTCACAGGAGAGTTAAAGCTTGGTGGGCTGGGGAGGGGGGAGCAAGAGATTAAAGGAATCAGAGCCTTGGGGATCTTTGATCTGTAGGAAATGGGAGTGACATGATGAGGCCTTGAAGAAGGGATGAGAAAATGGAGCAAAAAGGCAAAAAGAAGAGAGAGAAAAAGGGAGTCTGAGAGACTGACTCAGACAGCTACCATGAGGATCAAAATCATGAAAACCAGGACAGGAGGAGGCGGGCTTCCTACCTCACATTTGAAGGGCCGTTCTGTTGAGTGCACTTGTCTGACGTGACTGTTGAGGTGATCCGGCCTGGGGACACGTTGGGGTTGGGGTTAGGGCGGAGGTGGTGCGCCCCAAATCCACCAAACTGCACCACGGGCCTTTCCGAGGATCCCTGCGCCTCCTCCCGGAGCCCAGGCCGTCACAGCGCCACTTCAGCAGGAAATCCCTCCCCTGGAGCCCAGCAGCCGCTGCCGCCGCCGCCGCCTCCTCCCACGCGAAGCTTCCGTCAACCCCAAGGCCCACCTCCTCGACAAAGGACCACCCCTTGCTCCCTGGTAACCAGGAGAGGCTTCCTCCCTCCGCCCTGGGAGTGGCTCCCCTTCCCCAGCCTCAGCAGCCGCCTCCCTCCCCGCCAGCCACGGCCAGGCCACCTCCGTCGCGTCCCTCCCTCCCCACGGCCTAGCGGGCGGCCGAGGCCCCGTGCACACCGGGAGAAGCTCTTGCCACAGTGGGAGCAGTTGTAGGGCTTGTGCACAGCGCCGTCATGTGAGCGCACGTGGTAGCTCATGCGGTCCTTGCGCTTGAAGCGCTGCTGGCACACCGGGCACTGGTAGGGCTTCTCGTCCGAGTGCGACAGCTTGTGTCGGTTCAGGTGGTAGACGTCGCGGAAGGCCTTGCCACACATCTCGCAGGCGTGGTTCTTCCGGATGCGCTTCCCCGAGGCGGTCGTGGTCACCACGCCACCGGCGGCCACTGCGGCAGCGCCGCCGCCGGCACCCGCCTCTCCCCCTCCCCCGCCGGCTCCGCTCAGCTGGGGCACGCTCAGGAGGCTCAGGGGCACCATGGTGGGCATCTTCATAGCACCCGAGGGGACCCGGCCGGCCTTGGCTCCCGTGTGGATGGCTTCGTGCCTCCGGAGATTGTAGCCGTTCTTGAACTCCTTGGCGCACAGAGCGCAGATATAGGGCCCCTTGCTCTTTGTCTTCTTCTCCAAGGCAGACGCGACCGGGGCCACGGCGACCGTCGAGGTTGGGGCTACGACGGCGGTGGCCGCCGCCGCGGCGATAGTGGCGGCGGAGGCGGGGGGCGCGGCCTCGGCCGCGGGCGCCGACACTGGCGGGGGTGGCGGAGGGGGCGCCGGAGGCTGCTTCAGGGCCGCTGTGTCCACCGTGGAGGCGGCGGCAGGGGCCGGGGGCGCGGCAGCGACGGCGGCAGCAGCGGCGGCAGCGGCCGCAGCAGCCGCGGCGGACTCCTGGGCGGCGGCGAGCACCGGGAGCAAGTCCACCTGGAGGGGCTCGGCCGCCGGGGCCTGGGGCGTGGGCGGGGGCGCCGGCGCGGCCTGCGGAGACAAGGCGCCGAGTGGGCCGCGGGTGCGGGCGGGCGTCCCCCCCAAGCCCGGGCCGCCGCGGCCGGCCCTACTCACCTGGAATGGACTCTGGGCGCAGCCCTGGGAGGCAAAGAAGCGGGACTGGAGCTCAGCCCCGACCTGCAGGGGGTTCTGGGCGTGACCCTGAGGTGGCGGGAAGGAGTTCATGAGGCCGCCCACCCCCCGGGAATCCAGGCCCAGCACGGGGAAGGGGGGGGCCAGCAGCGTGCAAGGAAACACCGGGAACATGGCCTCGGCCGCAGCGGGGCCCCCGGGGCTCAGCGGGGGCCGGGGGCGCGGGCCGCGCGGGGCCCGGGCTCGGGGCGCCGCCCCCGGCCGGCCGGGCTGGGCCGCGCCGAACGCATGGCCCGCGGGCCGCCCCGCCGCCCGCGCACCCCGGCCGGCGGGAGGGAAGGAGGGCGCCTCGCGGGCCGCGGAGCGCCGCGGCGACGGCGGCGGCGACGCCCCCTGGGTGGGGGCGGGAGGCCCCGCGGGGCCGGGGCCGGGGGCGGGGGCCCGGGCGGCGGCGGCGGCGGCGGCGGCGGCGGCGGCTGTTGGAGCCTGGCGGGGCGGGGTGGGGGGAGCGAGGGAGCAGCCTCGGCCCCCGCCGCGCGCGCGCCCAGCCGGCGCCTCGGGGAGGGCGGGGGAGGGCGCGAGGGAGGGAGGGGGACAGCTGCGCGCGCACCGGGCGCGCGGAGGGGGGGTGGGACGGGAGGGAGGGCGGGCAGGAGGGGGTGTGGGCAGGGGGGTGGGGACGGGGGGAGGGGGTTGTTACCTGGAAGATGAAGCTGCTCCAGTTGCTGGGATCCATGGCGGAGGGAGGGAGGGAGGTGGCTCGCGCTCACCCTGGGGCGGGAGGAGGAGGAGGCGGCGGTGGGGGAGGGGGAACCCGGGGAGGAGGCGCGCGGGGCGGGCAGGAGGGGGGAGGTGGAGGGTGGGGGAAGCGGAGCACACTACGCGCGGGGAGGGCGGGCGGGGGGCGCGAGGACACACAAGAGGCTGGAGCGGGCGCGAGCGCTAGCGCGAGCGCGCGCGTGGCCAGCGGGAGGGGCAGGCGCGAGAGGGACTCTGGCAGGAGGAGGGACGGGGGAGCCACCCAGCAGCCCGAGTCGCCCCGAGCGCGAGACCCCTGAGACGGCTGCTGATTGGCTGACGATGGCGCAGGTGGTGGGCGCGCGGGAGACAGGGCGGCTTCTCTCCTCTTTCCCCCGCCAACGATTCCACCCCCCCTCCCTCCGCCAGCGGCCGTTATTTCGCGCGCACGCGCACAAGGCCGCCGTCGTTGCTGAGCGGGAGAATGGGGGAGCGCGCGCCGGGGGCACGGACGGGGCGGGGCTAATCCCTGAGCGCGCGCCCGCCTAACGGTCGCAGGCCTCATGCTTCGGCTTCCGCTTTTTGCGTCCTGCAGGCCACCGTCCTCCCCGCCCCACTCCAGCGGTTTATTTACAATCCTGCGCTGAGTCGTTCCCCGAAGATGGCGCCCAGTGGAGTCGCCTGCCTTGCTCGCGGCCCACCCCGAGGCGGTCACACCCCGGTCCCGCCCCCGCAGCCCCAAAAATCAGGCGGAAGCACCGGAACAAAAACTGTATTTACACAACACGGGGTTATACAAAACTTTGAAAAGGCGGAGTGAGGAGACGACGGTCAGGAGGCGCCACAGCGCTGGCCGGCGGCGAGACCCAGGATGTTTGCCTGCAACACAGGAGGGAGGGAGACAGCGACGTTAGAGAGGGGTGCGGGGCGCAGGACAGGCAGAGGAGGGGCAGGGCCGTGACTTCACCTTCAGGAAGGACTCCATCTGTTTTCCCGTTATGCCCTCCACGCGTTCCAGGTCCTCCACCTGGCGGGACAGGATCGATAGGGGACAGTCTCGGGGGTACCCGGTCTCCCCTGCCCCCGCCCTCCCCCAGTCCAGTGGGCTGCTACCTGGCTGAAGGGGCCGTGGAGCTCCCGCCAGCCCACGATTAGCTGGGCCTTCTTCGGGCCAATGCGCTGAAGACTGCGGAGATCTCGGGCTGAGCCTTCGTTCAGCAGATCCAGTATTTTTTGGCGCCCATGAGCCAGTAGCTCCGGGCTGATCTGTAGCTCCCAGCAGTCCTCAGCCTTCTCCTCAGGCTCTAGGGCATCCAGGGACTCCAGCTGGGAGGCAAAGGGAGATGAGTGACACGCAGGGCAGCCAAGTGCTTTGGGCTCCTCTGCCAAAACTAGGAGCCCAGCACCAGCTACCTCCTGCGCTCCAGCCTCTTCCTCTCTTGTCAAGTGTGTCCAAAATCCCGCCCTCAGGTCACTCTCTGGGTTAATTCTCATTATGCAACTAGTGAAAGAGAGGTACTGCTCAGTACCCAGTGGTAATATTAGCACCCTTCTCATGGAGTTGCTGTGGAGATCAAGTGAGTTAATGAATGTAAAGCACAAAATGAGCTCTTAAATCTGGTCCCTCATCTCTAAAAGGGAAAGAATAAGCTGTCTTTCAAAAAGTACATGGGAGAAAGTAATATGAATAAATCATACCTCCCCCAACCATCTCAGTTTTTGGGTAGTTCTAGTGGTGTTCGATTCTGGGTATGTGCATATGTGTGGTTTCATGCTTGACTGCTTAGGTCATAGTTCCCTAAGTTTTCCCTCTTAAGCTTGTAGAGGGTAGAAGCCAGGCTACACAGTGGAACATCCGCTCTGCGAGGTACATCCACATCACTGCCTTCCACCCTAAATGCCCTGCAAGGAACCAACCATCACCACATTCCAGGGGTAAGCAAGTTGAGGTCTGTTACTAGCTGGCGGCCATCATCCAGTTCGTTTTACCCCAAGGCCAACGCTCCTCCCCCTAGAGCCTACTCCCCCTTACTTCTGGGCTCCAGGTGTAGCCTAAGCCCCCAGCTACTTTCACCTTTCTCTTCCGGCCTTTATTCTTCAGGATGTGGATCTCAGCATTTGGGGATGCTGCCTGCTCCTGAACTGAAAGTAGGAATTGAGAATTGGAGTCAGGGCAAAGGGTACTTTTCACCCTCCCTGGTAGCCCTTCGGTTCTTCCATTTCTGATTCCCCAGCTCCCCTCCATCCAGAGTTAACCTGTTGTGTTTCCACATGACCTTTTTTATACCCGCATTTAAAGGAATTTCAGTCAGTCTTGCATTATCTTCAATCCTCTACTCGTTTGTCCATCCCACTGTACTAAACACCCAAGGGCAGAGCACCCCCAGCACTGCCTCAGAGCCTCCTCACCCCTCCCTGGGACTGGTATGTGGTGGGAGAATATGAATGACATGGAGACAGCTGCTCCTAACACTTCCTCCCTTATAGGATCTCAGCTGCCTTGGCCCCCCTAGCCCCTGGAGTCAAACTTACTTAGCTGTAGGGGCATCACCACAGCCTTTTTCAGGGGCTTTGCCCCTGTGACTGTGCGATGTGAAAGGGGCCGGAGCATTGTGGGACAATGATTCTCCTTTTCCTCAGCCTTCTGGGCCAACATCTTGGCCTCCAGTTCTTTTTGCTTCGTCTTAAGCCTCTGTTGGAAAGGATCAGGGAGATGTGATCCAGACCCAACTCCAGGGCAGCCTGAAGGGCAGTGGGTTACCAGGGTGAGTATGCAAGGCTCTGAGCCCCCAGAGGGCAGGGCTAGGACCAGTGGGAGGTTACCAGGAGACAGGTGGAGCCTAACATAATTAAGGGCTTTCTGTGATTAGGGGGCTACCCAGAGGTGGAACAAGCCTCTGCAAGTATTGAAGGGAAAGGCTTTTCAAGCACAGTCCTCAATTAATTGAGCTGGGCTTTAGGAAATGTAATGTTTAACATTTGTTGCTTTTACTTTGAACTTTTTCTTCTCACCCTCACATCTGGTCTCAATTGTCTGTCAAAGTTCAGCCATGTTAAGGACATTCAAGCAGAAGCTGGAGAACTTCCGGTATTGGGAGAAAACTGGACTCTAGTCCAGCCTGAGTGTCCTTCCCTGTCTGAAGATCCAAGGATTGCTTGTCAAGGCCAACAGGAATCCCAGCTCCCACATCCCTAAAACACGTACCTCAATCTCTAGGTCCTTCTCTTCCACTGTCTTCATTAGCACCATCCGCTCTCGCTTTGGGGTACTCAACAGAGGGGCCCCCTGGCTCCCCTGGGAGGCAAGCAGACGGTCCAAGCTCAGGAGGCGCTCCAGCATGGCCGGGTCCATGCTGCTTAGCTTCTGTAGGGGGCTGAGCAGAAAAAGAAGTTGCTCCCCACCTACCTCCTCCCTCATCACCACCTACAGCAGCAGGACTCCCCTCACCACACCTTAACTTGGTATATCCTGTAGCTCCAGAACCTAATGTTAACTTGCTAGGCATCCAGTTTCTCTGGGTGCAGTGTCTTCATCAGGTGAAGTGACTGCTCAGGGATGCCAGGAAATCAGGCGAACACTTGAGTGCCAGGTATGAGAGACCTAAGACACTGCCCTGCCCTGGAGGCACTGTCTACTGAGGAAATCAAGAGACCATAATAAGGTGACAGCCAGGGCAGTGCCTGTCCATTTGGAGGAGCAGTTGCGGAAAACATCACAGAGGATGCCATCTTTAGCAGGGCTTTGAAATCCACCGAAGACCTCAGCTGCCAAGCTTCCCTGCTGTGGGCAGCTGGGAAGGCCTGTTCAAGCAGAGTCCTGACTGACTCTGAGCATGGTAAGGCTTAACATTCTTTTTTTTTTTTTTTTTGAGACAGGGTCTTGCTCTGTCACCCAGGCTGGAGTGCAGTGTTGAGATCACAGCTCACTATAGCCTTGGCCTCCTGGGGCTTAAGCAATCCCCCTGCCTCAGCCTCCTGAGTAGCTGGGTCCACAGGTGCATGCCACCATGCCCAGCTAATTTTTTTATTTTTTGTAGAGATGGGGTCTTACTATGTTGCCCAGGCTGGTCTTGAACTCCTGGGCTCAAGTGATCCACCCACCTTGGCCTCCCAAAGTGCTGGGATTACAGGTGTGAGCCACTGCGCCCAGTCAGCAACGTCTAACATTCATTTATTTTGCCTGGAATCTTGCCCCACACCTCCTCACATCTGTATCAATAATCTTTCCAGGTCAGTTTGATGCCACCTTTCCCATGACGCCAAGCTTAACAATGCAGCTCCCTTCCTATGCTGTGAACTGGCTCCTGGAGAACAGGGACACTCCTGTGCTTTCCATGCTAGTGCCTTGGAAAAACAGGATCAGAACATATGTGGGCAAACACTAGAAGTCATCTCTTCCTTCCTGGCTCTCACAGCAGCAGCAGCAGCAGCTACTCCTTCCTGATTCTGAATTCTCCACTTGGTATCACATACTGATGTTCCCATCTGACTTCCTCTCCTGTGAGGCCCCCAAGCTCTGGGTCTGCTGGGTTTGATGTGCCCAACTCTGAGCTTCCCCTTACTCAGAGTGCCTGTCTGACAGCTTACCTGTGCACATTTCTGGGTGCACACAGCAGTGGGGAGTGCTGACAGATGGTTTGGGAAAAACAAGACTGAGAGATGGGGTCATGAGTGCACAAGCATCTTCTTGTGTGTGGCATCTTCCTTAACTACAGTAGCCCCCTGGGACAGAGTGGGCACTAACCCTTGGCCACCTCAGGTCACCTCTGTTTAGTAGTTCACAGGCTTTATTTGGGCTAGGGGTAGAAACAGGGCAAAGTTAAAACTGCAACTGGCTCCTGGGGGGTGGAGGGAATAGTGCAAGGGCTAAGTGGCCAGACACAGAAAGCAAGACCCCTGAACAGAGATGACCTGAGGATTAGTACATACTGGGCCATGAGGTGGGGTGATCGGAGTTGGGGCAGGAGGTGACACAAAGGACTTAGTTTAGAGGCTTTATCTGGATTGAGGGTAGAAGCAGTTAGGACAGCAGCTGGCTCCCCGGAGAGTCATGGAGAAGCTGGGCACTGACACACAGACCAGATGGTCTCAGCAGGACAGCTCTTCCAAGTCTCCTTTGCTTTGCTCTCATGGATCTGAAAGATCTGATCCAGATCACTCCTTGAACCAGAAGCAAAAATGCTCATCCTTGAAACAGCTGTCCCAAAGTGAGAAGTTTTGCTGAAGGCTAAAGGGGTTGGAAAATGGAAAGGATCCCCAGGAGGAGGCCTCCTTAGGTCCCCAAGGCAGCAGCACTGAGGAGAGATTAATCTTAGACTTTAGTGATTCAATGGAGTAGAATTTGGGGGGAATTTATTTACTTATTTATTTACTTATTGAGATGCAGTCTTGCTCTGTCACCTAGGCTGGAGTGTAGTGGCATGATCTTGGCTCACTGCAACCTCCACCTCCCAGATTCAAGCAATTCTTCCTGCCTCAGCCTCCTGAGTAGCTGGGATTACAGGTGCCCACTACCATGCCTGGCTAATTTTTGTATTTTTAGTAGAGATGGGGTTTCACCATGTTGGCCAGGCTGGTCTTGAACTCCTGACCTCAGGTGATCCACCCGCCTTGGCCTCTCAAAGTGCTGGGATTACAGGCGTGAGCCACCGTGCCTAGCCGGGGGTGAATTCACTTATTTACTTTGAGACGGAGTCTTGCTGTGTCACCCAGGCTGGAGTGCAATGGCCGCAATCTCAGCTCACTGCAACCTCTGCTTCCTGGGTTCAAGGGATTCTCCTGCCTCAGCCTCCCGAGTAGCTGGGATTACAGGCACACGCCACCACATCCGGCTACTTTTTGTATTTTTTAGTAGAGATGAGGTTTCACCATGTTGGCCAGGCTGGTCTCGAACTCCTGACCTCAGGTGATCCACCCAACCTCAGTCTCCCAAAGTGCTGGGGTTACAGGAGTGAGCCACCGCATCCGGCCTAGGGTGAATTTAATGGGAGAGGAACAAGATCACAGCTCTCTGCTCAAGGATCTGACGGGCATTGCAGCTCTGCTGCTAAGCCACACATCAGGAAGGGGATACACCCAAGGCCCCACTGCTCACCTGAGTTTCTGGGAGGCAGAGGCTGGAGCTGCCATGGGCTCAGGGCTCCCGATCTCCTCTTCCTCAGGGCCTCGGGCTCTCTTTGCCTCTGGTGGACCAAGCAATTCTTTCTGAGACAGCTTAACAGGTCCCAAGACTAGACGATTGGAGGATGGGGTGGAGAGAGGGATTGGGGGTGGTCAGCCTCTGTGCTGATGCTTGGTGGTTTCAACAAACTCCCTAATTTCCAGACCCAGCGTTTCCACTCCTGCCTCCCCCAGTTCTCACCATGAGGCTGCAGGCTCTCATTGGTAAAAGGCCGATTGATCACCTCCTTGGACCTGGCAGCAAAGTTGAGTGCGGAGACTGTGTCTAGGTAGAAGCGTCTCTCAGGGGCAATGTTGGCAATAAGGATACTGTGGGCTGAGCCACCCAGAGAGTCCTGAGGGTGAGACCAGGCAGTGGGTGGGTCAGAAGCCCAGCCTTCCTATGCCTCAACTGCTATTCCCCACCCCACAGCAGGCCTGAGAACCTCCTTCTGCAGCCCCTTCTTCCCTGAGACAGGTGGGCCTGACCTGCAATAGGCGAGTGAGCTTGCTGTCCCGATAAGGTACACGAGGGAGGCCCTGATTCAGCGCATCTACCACTTTGCCCAGGACAAACAGGGAGGTGTTGATGGCTCCACTCTCTTTTAGCCGAAGGCCCTTGTTGCCTGTGCGCCGGTTGTCCTCTGACCCAGCCAAGTCAATCAGGTAGAGTTTTCCCTCTCGCTGGCGAAATGGGGCCAAACGTTCCCGCTGGTCCACCTGGGGGTAAGAACAAAGGTCTCGTGCTTAGCTCAGGCTCCTGGGCTTCCCAGGTCCTCGCCCCTGTCTGCGGCCTCACCTTGACCAGGAGCACAGCGTGACTGCGGGAGGAGCGCTGGTTGAGCCGGGTGGCTCCTACAGTCCGATTTCGACTGGCTGGCAGGAAGTGCCGCTCAAAATCAGCAAAGCTAGTGATGGGCTTCTGGGTGAGACCCGGAATCAGGATGTTCCCCCGGCAGTCTTCTCGGATTACCAGGTCTCCCGAAGCAGGGTCCAGGAGGTCTAATACCTGTGTAAGCAGTGAAGGGGAAGGGCAATTCTCCATAGAGAGGCTGTTTCTTCCTGGGGATCAGTTTCCTTTCTCTGTTCTATTCTCGGAGTTGTACCATCTGCTACCCCAGTCTCTGTCTTTCTAGGTCTCACCTTACCTCCCTGCTACAGGAGAGCTTCATATTCTAGAACCAGGTCTTACTTTGACCCTTTGTTGCTCCTCTCCCAACCAGCACGGGGCCTCACCTTCTCCTGGTAGATCTCTAGGTAAGACATGGTGACAGAAAGGGCCCATGGCCGGCCCTCGGCACCCTCCTCCCTTGTGAGCTGCAGGAGGTCCATGAGAGCCCGCGGGATCACCCCAGGTTGCTCTGGGCTGCCCAGCATTGTGTGCGTCTTCCCTGGGAAGAGAGTGGAGAAAACTGTGAGGTTTTCCTCTCCGTTTCCCCAGCCCTTTCTGACCCATAGCTGTTTCTTTTCTGGCTCCCTCACCAGCTCCTGTGGGTCCATAGGCAAGCACGCTGGCATTCTGCCCTTCCAGCAAGTGCCTTAGGATGGGCTGCACTGAACCTGCATAGATGTCCTGCTGAGTACTCCTCTCCCCATAGAAGGCATCAAACCTGCAGGAAGAAAGAAAGAAATTAGCGTGTGTGTAAGGGGTGGAGTGGGGTGGGGGTGGGTAAGGGATTCTACTCTCATCTGGACCTTGGATTTAAGAGAACGTCTCTATCCCCTTTCTTGTACAAAGACCTTAAAAAGCATCCACCTAACACCTACTCCGTCCTCATCTCTCTATTGGTGTTAGGAATACAGAGATGGATCTGATATCCCTGCTCTTGGAGTTTTGCAGTCTGGTAGGATAGATATCCACACTTTGCTGTGATTTAGGAAATGAAGATAAGAACACACTCTCAAAGGAGTAACTGATTCTGCTCAAGGAAGGTTTTGACCAAAGAAAGAAATTCTGAGAATCAAGAATAGCAAAAAAGCAAGGCTTCCCAATCTTTTTCAAATGGCTACATGTGTAGAACATTGTATTTTACACCATAATGGGGAAAATAGAGGATGCTGCTTATGACTGAACTAGACTCCACATACCAATCACCTATCCACTGCATTCTGGTGGAGAAGCTGCAGCTTAGGCCACAGCAGGGAGTTTAATATATATTGAGGAAATGAGGCTGGAAAGAAACTGAAGCCCAAATTGTTAACGGCCTAGTATGGGAGCTAGCAAACTTCTGTAAAAAGGCAGATTGTACATATTTTAGGCTTTGTGGGCCATGTGTTCCTTTTACAACTATTCAACTCTGCCACTGTAGTCAGAAAGCAGCTATAGACAATATGTAAATAAACAATAAAATTTTATTTACTGAAAATCTTACTCCTGATCAGATTTGACCTGCAGGCCATGGTTTGCCAGCCCCCGCCTAGAAAAACAGGCCAAGGAGTTTGAACTTTAAATCCCCAGTAGGATTATAAAGTAGCTGCCCTTCTGAGTTCTGTCCCCAAATCTGGGTGGTCTTCTCTGACACTACCCAGCTGCAGCTTGGGTAGGCTGGCTGGCAGGTCTGTGTTCCCCCAACCCTCCTCATATGTCCCCCAGCCTCTACTTGTGGCTCACCTGCTCACCCTCATTGCTCCTCCCTCTCTGTGCACAGTAATGTATGTTTGATTCAACCTCTCATCTCTCCCTACAGTATCGCAGAGAGGGCCCATCATGGGGGCACCTGTCAACATTTCCTAAGTGAACAGTGAAGCCTCAGGGAACAAAGCGGTGGTAAGGAGGGAGCAAGGATCCTGGGGAGGCAGGTCGGAGAAACTCTCTGGGGAGCGTGGGCAGGCCTAGGAGAGGGAGGTGATGGCATGAGGGAAGAGGAGTGGCCTGAACCTTACTGGTATTTGAGAGTCTCCTGGTGGTTCCTCCAGTTAGCAATCTCTAGAGAGCAGCTGTCCATGCCCCGCACACAGGGGGGATCACTTGCTCCAGCTGTTCCATCCACAAATGGCCGCAGTCGCACAGCCACCCTTACGCGAGCTGGAGGTGGACGACGAGTAGCTCCAATCTTGCTTAGCCGACAGCGACCAGCTCCTGGAGGAGAGAAGATCACTTTTAGATATGAAGTATGGTGGTAGCAGAAGAAGCAGGGACCAACTTTGCTGGGCGGGCTGGGGGCCACAGCTCATGTTGGAGAAGCTCATTCTGCCCTGGTCATGTTGTGGACACCCCTAAGCTTGGCCTCAGTGCCTTCCCTGCTCTACAAGCAAGTGCAGCAGGTGTATAGCAGGCTTCTCAGACTGTAATGTATACACAAATAACCTGGAGGATCTTGTGAAAACGTGGATTCGGTCTCCGTCTCCCTGGGGTGATGCCCGAGATTTTGCATTTCTAACAAGCTCCCAGGTGATGCTGGGCACTTAAAAAAAAAAAGAGAGAGAGAGGGATGGAGTCTCACTAGGTTACCCAGGCTTGTCTTCAACTCCTGGGCTCCAGCGATCCTCCTACCTCAGCCTCCCAAAGTGCTGGAATTATAGGCAGAAGCCACCATGCCTGGCCCAGGACATGTTTTGAATTGCCAAGGGTGAAGTAGACCAGCACCTCACAGGGTTGTTCTAAGGATTAAAAGGGTTGACATCTGACCGAAACCTAAACCAGACAGCGAACTGCCAGAATTTTCTCTGTGTGTGTGTGTGTGTGTGTGTGTGTGTGTGTGTGTGTGTGTGTGTGTTTTGAGACAGTCTTGCTCTGTCACCCAGGCTGGAGTGCAGTGGCATGATCTCAGCTCACTGCAACCTCCACCTCCCAGGTTCAAGCGATCCTCCCACCTCAGCCTCTCGAGTAGCTGGGATTACAGGTCCCCAACACCACTCCTGGCTAGTTTTTGTATCTTCAGTAGAAACAGGGTTTCACCATGTTGGCCAGGCTGGTCTCAAATTCCTGACCTCAAGTGATCTGCCTGCCTTGGCCTCCCAAAGTGCTAGGATTACAGGTGTGAGCCACTCCGCCCAGCCTGTACCTCCATTTCTTAACTGGGGTTTCTAATATGTATTGAGACATATGTATACTCACAGACCCACCCACCCCTGCAAACTGTTAATGATGATCTTCTCTTGATGGGGAATTATGTGGGTTCTGCAAAAACCACCGACATGCAATTCTTCTCTCATGTAAACTTAACCCTGAATTTGCTTCAGATGATTAAGTTTTTTTTGTTTTGTTTTGTTTTAGAATTGGCAACTGAATTATTTTTATCATCAGAAAACACAATGAAGATAAAACTTAAAAAAAGAAAAGCCCTCTATTTTTGTGGGGGTTAAATGAGCTGAAAATATCTAAGGAGAGTATTACTGTATTTTACGTTGGAGGATAACATACTGTAGCTCATAGTGGAATTCAAACCTAGATCTCTTCCCCTCTAAAAATCTGCTTTTAATAGGATGCTGTATTGCTTCCTTATTATGTACCAACTGGGAAAGCTCCTGGCAGCTCTTTCCCTTCCTTGCTGGTGGTAGCAGCTGGTTGCTAGGAGCCATAGGCCTCGCAGAAGGCAAAAGGCTGGCTGGTATATGTAGCCAACACAGAAACAGCAAGACAAAAAGGCAGACAGATGACCCCTACAAAGAATCTTACACCTAAGTAAGGCATACCCATAAGCAGATGGGCTGTTTCAAAAACTGAAACTCCATTCCATCATCTGATAAATGGGGCTACGAATACCATTTCTCACGTTATGGTAGCAAAGCGCTTGGACATCTTGTTCTCATTTGTTCCTCATGGCAATTCTGAAAGTCAGGAGCAAGCAGGTAAAAACCTGCAGATGCATGTGTGCAGATAGAAAATTGAGGTGCACTGACTTGTCAAAAATATGTGCAGGACCTTCCTCTGCCTGCTTTCACAGGATGTTTTGGGAGAACAGAAAGATGGCAGATGTAGAAGCACTTAAGGAAGCGCAGTGATCAATCTAAGGGGAAGAGGAAGTCAGTAATGAGGTAGAGTGTAGACTCTGGTCAGACAGAACTGGACTTCAATTCCAGCTCTGACATTTATTAGCTTGTGACCTTGGACCTTGGTTTCCTTGTCTGTAAAATAAGGTTGGGGGTGGGCCTTGGGCTTTTTGAGAATTTGGCCGGGCGCAGTGGTTCATGCCTGTAATCCCAGCGCTTTGGGAGGCCAAGGTGGGCGGATCACCTGAGGTCAGGAGTTCGAGACCAGCCTGGTGGTGAAACCCTGCCTCTACTAAAAATACAAAAATTAGCCAGGTATGGTGGTGGACGCCTGTAATCCCAGCTACTTGGGAGGCTGAGGCACAAGAATTGCTTGAATGCGGGAAGTGGAGGTTGCAGTGAGCAGAGATTGCGCCACTGCACTCCAGCCTGGGTGACAGAGCAAGACTGTGTCTCAGAAAAAAAAAAGATAATTGAAATAAGTGCCAGATAAAGTGGCAGCACAGTGACTAGCACATAGTAGGTAGGTTCATTATTCAAGGTAAAATGGCCTGGGTTGAAATCCCAGCTCTGCCATTTATAGCTAGCTAAGTAACCTAGGGAAATTATTTTCCATCCCAGTGCCTCAATTTCCTTACCTGCAATATGGGAATAAAAATACCTCCTTGTTAGGTTGTTAGGAGAGTAATTAAGGTGATTCATGTAAAAGTGCTTAGAACATTATCTGGTATTTGGTGAAAGGCCAGTAAGTGCTTTTTAATGTCCGTCTCCCATTTTCCAGATGAGGAAACCTCAGTATAGAGGGGTTAGCTGACTGACCCAGGGTCAACAGCTAGTGAGTGACAGCTTCAAATGAAGATCTAACTCCAAAGTGCTTTATATGAACCCTCCTCAGCCTCCTTAGCCCCTTCATCTTTGCATCTCATAAGAATGTGAGGATTCAAAGTAATAATGTACATACAATGTTTAGCACAGTGCCTGGCAGCAACTGCTCAGTCCTTAGCTGTTATTATTACACCCTTTCTCTTGCTACCCACTCCTCCATCCCTGCAACTTGCTTCTGCCCTCACTATTCAGCAGGGTCACCCATGACTTCCCTAGTGCTAGATCCAGTAGGCATACTCAGCCTCAATCCTGTTGGACCTCCCAGAAGTATGCGACACTCTTGGGAAACACACTTTTCCCTTCATTTCCATGCCCCCCACCTTCCTGGTTGTCTTACCTAGTTTTCTGTTCACTCCTCATCCTAGGATCCGTCTATCCTTTCTCTAGACCAGCATTTCTCAACTTCAGCACTACTGACATTTCGGGCTCGCTAATTCCGTTGTGGGGCTGTCCTGTGCATTTAGACTGTTAGCATATGCTTACTAGATGCCAGTAGCACTCTCCACCCTCACCCTCAAGTTGTAACAACTAAAAATCTCTCCAGACATCTCCAAATGTCCTGTGAGGGACAAAGTTGCCCCGAGCTGAGACCACTCAGATTCATTTCATAGGCAGGTTACCCGCCCTCTTGGCTTCAGTAACATCTTACAGCTGATAAGTCCTATTGCACGTTCTGCACAAGAGCTCTCAACTGCAGACCCACGTTCTGAACGGCTGCCCTGACGGCTCCTTTTTTTTGAGACAGAATCTCACTCTGTCACCAGGCTGGAGCGCAGTGGCGCTCTTGGCTCACTGCAATCTCCGCCTCCCAGGTTCAAGCGATTCTCCTGCCTCAGCCTCCCGAATAGCTGGGACTACAGGTGCACGCCACCACGCCCAGCTAATTTTTGATTAATTTTAGAGACAGGGTTTCACCATGTTGGCCAAGATGGTCTCGATCTCTTGACCTCGTGATCCACCCACCTTGGTCTCCCAAAATGCTGGGATTACAGGCATGAGCCCGGCCGACGGCTCCTCTTAAACTCCACCTGTCCTAAACTGAACCCTCCTTCCCCATCTCTCTGCAGCCTCCTCCTTTGATCTCTGATGTAAATGAATGGCACCAACCCCAAAAGTGGGAGTCTAACTCCAGCGTCTCTTACCTCCCACATCAGTTCATCATTAACATCTGTCAAGTCTATCTCTTTAAATCTCTCTTGAACAAGTCCACTTCTCTCCACTCCCACTGCACTACCTCTGCCCAAGGTCATGGTCTTTACAGCCTTCCTTGCTGGTGGTAGCAAGGTGTCTCCCTGCCCTCTAGTCATTCCCTCTGTTTCCTTCCTTGCAGTGTAAGTTACCAGTCATGATGAATTTCCTTCACTTCCTACAAAACTCCAAGTTCTCTTGCACCTTTGGATTTTTGTCCACGTTAATCTCTTTCCCTAGAATATCTGCATTGCTCCCCACCCCACCCTGGAGTGACTGAGGTAAACACATTTTAACTCCTCTTAAAAAACAAAACCAAAAACCCTTTCCTGATAGACACTAAGGCTTCATCAGGTGCAACCACAGCTCTTGTTAGCCCCTCCATAAGCATTTGTCACACCTCACTATTGCATGTTTGTCACTTTCTCCACCTGACTGCCAACTGTGAGAACAAGTTTTATCCTGCTCACCTTTCTAACCCCAACACCTGGCGCAGAGTAGGCCCTCAAGAAGTATTTGCTGAAAAAAATTAAGATTTAGTGAATAAACTACTAATCACTGGCTTGTTCATTTCCATCATGAAAGTGGCTCACGGCCATTCCTGCCCCAGAGCTCACAGTCCAGGGTAGGAGGGAAGAGGGGAGGACCACATGTAAACAATTATTTACTGCACAAGAGTCTAGCCCTTTCATGATAAAAGCAACCTTGAGCTTGGACCAGGCTAGCAATTATTAATTTTCCCTTCTTTCACAATTCCTTTCATTCACTCTTATCCCTTTTATTGATGAGGAAATTGAGCTAAGAGAGCATCTTTGGCCTCTTTTACATCATAAATAAGAAAACACTTGCTGTTCTTGTCTTCTTAGTCAAGGCCTGGCAAACTCCTATCCAACCTTTGAAACCCATCTCAAGTATCATTCACTCCCTTAATGAAGTCCTCCCAGAATACTCAAGGGCTTACTTCAGATTCCACACACTCAGTTTATACACATCTCTCATTGTGTTTCATATTACATCTGCGTATGTGACACTCTATTGAAACAGACTGTAAATTCCTCGAGGAAGGGACATTATTCATTCAGGCATTTTCATATCTACCATGCACCGGACACAGTGCATCTTCGAAGGGTAAGGGGAGACTGTGCTCAGCCAGCAGGGATAACATGTACTTGGGCATAATGGTTAAGAGCAGAGGTTCTACACTCAGACTCCTTGAGAGCGAATTCAAGCTCCAATATTTACTAGTTGTGTTAACTATGAACAAACTAACCTCAGTTTCCTGTGTAAAACAAAGACAGTAATAGTAACAACCTGATAGCATTGTGTGGACAATAAATGGTTCACCACCATAAAATGCCTACAACTGTGCCTGGCACATAGCAAGAGCTCTACATGTGTTAGGCATTCTCCTAAATGTCTGTTTCCCCACGAGGCTAACGAGGGCTCCAATGAATTACTATGGCGCCCACCATCATCACTAACCAGGATTAAGTCTCCGGGTTAGAGAGGCACATGTAAACAAATACTCACATACAAGATTTTGGGTGTCCTAACAGCCTTTCCAACCCTAAAATAGCATTCACTTCCATGCTAGAGTGAAAGGAAATTTTAGTCTTTTATTTCGTTTTCCTGTAATCGCAGAGCATCTTACGCTGCCAACTCAAACCCAGCAGCAGCCGGGTCTGTTCCTCAGCCCGTCCTCCTGCATCTCTCAGGGATGTCTCTGCACCCAAACACCATGTCCCACACAGAACCCTTCCCAAAACACGCCTCCGGCTCCCTTCTCGTCCTCGTGGCTAGAGCGTCCGCCACTCTTCTCTTGCTTATTCAGGTGATCTCCAGGGATGAGGCCATGACCCCCGTTTCACAGACGAAGAAACCGAAGCTCACAAAGGAAAAGTGCGCGGGGTTCAAGCCAAGAGCCTGGACCGGAGACCCGAGTCTACTAACCCAAGGGGAGAGCAGGAAACAGGGAGAAGGCAGGAGCCAGGCGGGGCGACCGGTTCGCGACCCCACACTCACCGTCCCCCTCTCCCCGCCCCTGCGCCATGGCCGCCTCTCCGCGACAACCCGCAGAGCCTGGACCACACTCCGACACATGACTCCCACTAAGCTCCAGACGTCGGTGCCCGCCTTGCCCAGGCCGGGCTCAAGTACCTGAGATCGCCGCCGCTGAAGCTGCCGCCATCTCGCGTCGCCTCTGCTGCGTCGAGCCGCCCGCGGCCATTCCACTCCCTCCTTGGGCCCGCCTCTCCCATTCGAATTCCCCGGTGCCCCGCCCCCTCTCCCAGGTTCCACCAATCACGACTACGCGCCGCCGGAAGCGCCTGCGTGTGGGTCGCCACTATCCCGCCTTCCAGCGCTCGCCTCCGGGTCCCCAAGAAAAGGTTCCCCTGGTCAGGACGCATGCGCGCGCGTGGGCCGCGCAGCCGTTGATGTCTGGAAGCGCGGTGAGATACAAACCCCTACGCAGGGATGTTGGCGACGGTGGCCGCTGGGGGAGCTGCTCAGCGCCGCCCGGCACTGGGCTCCCTTTCCCTTTACTTTCTGCAGTTTCTTGCCTCCGTGGGTGGTTGGCGCGTCTGCGGAGCCAGGGTCGTTGTGTGGATCGTGGGACTGCAGCCCCAGCCAAAAGGCTATCACGTCTGGTCGGTTCTGTAGATCTGGGCCCCAGGGGCTGGACTCTGGGCAGTCACGTTGCACTCGCTGCCTGCTGGGCCCAAGGCCACTGTAGGTCCCCTTGCGTCCGTGTCAGCCCAGGAGAGCAGCTTGGATGTTCCTGTCTTTATAACTTGGCACTCAGCACGTCGGCGAAGCGTGGAAAACGCTTAGTCTGTGATTCAGTCCCACTCATCCACGGTTCCGGTTCCCAGTCCTTAAGGGTACAGCGGTCCGTTGAGTAGCTCTCTGTCCTTTCTGAAGGGTTGGCTAGGGACGGTCATTCCACTTTTGAGCACCAGGTAGGTAGGGCCCAGGTTTAGACATTATGTTCCACCCTGTTGAACAACAAAACAAAACACAGGCCGGGCGCGGTGGCTCAGTCCTGTAATCCCAGCACTTTGGGAGGCTGAGGCGGGAGGCTCACCTGAGGTGAGGAGCTCGAGACCAGCCTGGCCAACATGGCGAAACCCCGTCTCTACTAAAAACACAAAAATTAGCCGGGGATGGTGGCACGCCTGTAGTCCCAGCTACTCGGGAGGCTGAGGCAGGAGAATCGCTTGAATCCGGGAGGTGTAGGTTGCAATGAGCCGAGATGGTGCCACCGCACTCCAGCCACGGCGCCAGAGTGAGACTCCGTCTGAAAACAAAAAACACGAATCTTAGATCAGTGTTTCTGAAACGTTTTGCCTTGGGATCCCACTACAGTTTTTAAAAATGAGGCCTCCAAAGATGTTTTGTGTATATGAGGGTTTTTGTTTTTTTTGTTTTCGAGACGGGGTTTCACTTCCATCTCCCAGGCTAGAGTGCAGTGGCTCAATCTCGGTTCACTCCAACCTCTGCCTCTTGGGTTCAAGTGATTCTCCTGCCTCAGCCTCCCGAGTAGCTGGGATTACAGGTGTGCACCACCACGCTCAGCTAATTTTTGTATTTTTGTGGAGACAGGGTTTCACCATGTTGGCCAGGCTGGTCTCAAACTCCTGACCTCAAGTGATCCACCCGCCTTGGCCTCCCAAAGTGCTGGGATTACAGGTGTGAACCACCAGGCCTGGTCGTATATACTGTGTATGAAGTGAAACTGAATTAAAGTTGACATTAATGAATTTAAAAATGACAGTAACAAACCCGTAGACATAAAAAGTACATCTAAGTAGTGGTTGCCAGGGGATGGTGAGGGGCTGAGGAACTGGCACTACAGCAATAGATATAACGAGTTTCTTTTGGGGGTGATGGAAATATTAAATATTTTGGAATGAAGTAGTGATGATGGCTACGTAACGTAATAAACATACTAAAAACCAGAGAGGTGTGCACTTTTTTTTTTTTTTTTTTTTTTGAGACAGTCTCTCTCTGTTGCTCAGGCTGGAGTGCAGTGGCACAATCTCGGCTCACCATAACCTCCGCCTCCCGGGTTCAAGCAATTCTCCTGCCTCAGCCTCCCGAGTAGCTGGGATTACAGGCATGCACCACCGTGCATGGCTGATTTTGTGTTTTTAGTAGAGACGGGGTTTCTCCATGTTGGTCAGGCTGGTCTTGAACTCATGACCTCAGGTGATCCATCCGCGTCGGCCTCCCAAAGTGCTGGGATTACAGACGTGAGCTACCAAGCCCTGCCTAGACCTCCATCTCCTTTTTTTTTTTTTTTGAAACGGAGTCTCTCTCTGTGGCCCAGGCTGGAGTGCAGTGGCGCCATCTCGGCTCACTGCAAGCTCCACCTCCCGGGTTCACGCCACTCTTCTGCCTCAGCCTCCCGAGTAGCTGGGACTACAGGCACCTGCCACCAAGCCCGGCTAATTTTTTGTATTTTTAGTAGAAACGGGGTTTCACTGTGTTAGCCAGGATGGTCTTGATATCCTGACCTCGTGATCCACCCGCCTCGGCCTCCCAAAGTGCTGGGATTACAGGTGTGAGCCACTGTGCCCGGCCTACCTCCATCTCTTAAAAAATAAAATTAGCCAGGCATGGTGGCACACACCTATATTCCCAGCTACTTGGGAGGCTGAGGTGGGAGGATTGCTTAAGCCCAGGAGTTTGAGGCTGCAGTGAGCCGTGATGGTGCCACTGCACTCTGGCCTCAGTGACAGAGGGAGACCTTGTCTCAAAGACACACAAAAAAACTAGATTCTCATATCTGCTTCTGCATTCATGCTGTTGTGATGTCACATATAATATAGTATTTTGAATACTCCACTATATACTTGAGAAACAATGCAAGAGAAGTCAATTGGTATCTTAGTTTTATTATGAAAATAGTTTTGAACTTGTAGACCCACTGAAAGTGTCTCAGGGACTCCCAGAAGTCTCTGGACCATACTTTGAGAACATCTGACATTGGCAATTGGCAGTTTGGTCTTCCTTGCCTGTCAGAAAAGGCTGTTCAGTTTTCACATTTGTTGCCAACTCCAGATATTTGGTAAGAAACCTGCCAGAAATAGTGAAAAGAGCATAGATCAAGGAGATAGGGCTTCTATGTTTGAATAAACCGTTTAGGTACAGGGCCTTGGTGCCAGGCTGCCCAGACCAGAGATTTAGCCTCTTTGTGCCTCCATTTCCTCAGATATTAAAAGGGAATAATGGTTGAAATACCTCCTAGGGTTAAGTATCTGCATCTGGCTGGTAGAAATTAGGGTGGTTTGGCCAGGCGTGGTGGCTCACGCCTGTAATCTCAACACTTTGGGAGGCTGAGGCGGGCAGATAACCTGAAGTCAGGAGTTTGACACTAGCCTGGCCAACATGGGGAAACCCTGTCTCTACTAAAAACACAAAAATTACCCCGGCGTGGTGGCACACACCTGTAATCCCAGCTATTCAGGAGGCTGAGGCAGGAGAATCACTTGAACACAGGAGTTGGAGGTTGCAGTGAGCTGAGATTGCACCACTGCACTCCAGCCTGAGGGACAGAGCAAGACTCCATCTGAAAGAAAAAAAATTAGCCAGATGTGGTGGCATGTGCCTATAGTCCCAGCTACTTGGGAGACTGAGGCAGGAGGATCGCTTGAACCCAGGAAGTGGAGGTTGCAGTGAGCTGAGGTCATGCCTGTGCACTCCTGCTGGGGTGACAGAGAAAGAAACAATTGATTTTTAAAAAATAACTTCCAGGCCGGGTGCAGTGGCTCACGCCTGTAATCTCAGCACTTTGGGAGGCTGAGGCAGGCAGAT
The DNA here is from genome assembly GCF_029289425.2 of Pan paniscus. Classification (NCBI taxonomy): domain Eukaryota; kingdom Metazoa; phylum Chordata; class Mammalia; order Primates; family Hominidae; genus Pan; species Pan paniscus. Next base: position 30,536,760 of record NC_073267.2, on the reverse strand, counting down.
CATGAGGTCAGGAGATCGAGGCCATCCTGACTAACACGGTGAAACCCCGTCTCTACTAAAAATACAAAAAATTAGCTGGGCGTGGTGGCGGGTGCCTGTAGTTCCAGCTACTCGGAAGGCTGAGGCAGGAGAATGGCGTTAACTCGGGAGGCAGAGCTTGCAGTGAGCCGAGATGGCACCACTGCACTCCAGCCTGGGTGACAGTTGGAGACTCCTCAAAAAAAGGCTGCTCACGATGGCTCACGCCTGTAATCCCAGCACTTTGGGAGGCCGAGATGGGCGGATCACAAGGTCAGGAGATCGAGACCATCCTGGCTAACACGGTGAAACCCCGTCTCTACTAAAAATACAAAAAATTAGCCAGGTGTGGGGCGGGCGCCTGTAGTCCCAGCTACTCGGGAGGCTGAGGCAGGAGGATGGCGTGAACCCAAGAGGCAGAGCTTGCAGTGAGCCGAGATGGCGCCACTGCACTCCAGCCTGGGCGACAGAGTGAGACTCTGTCTCAAAAAAAAAAAAAAAAAAAAATTCCAAACTATGTCTTTAAAAGAAGCAAAGGAGGTCAGATGTAGTGGCTCATTCCTGTAATCCCAGCACTTTGGGAGGCTAAGGTGGGAGGATAGCTTGGGTCTAGGAGTCCAAGACCAGTCTGGGCAACCTAGTGAGACCCTTCTCTACAAAACATTTTAAAGTTAGCCAAGTGTGGTGGCGCATGCCTGTACTCCCAACTACTTGGGAAGTTGAGGTGGGAGGATCACTTGAGCCCAGGAGGCTAGGTTGTGGTGAGCGGAGATCATGCCGCTATTGCATTCCAGCCTGGGCAAAAGTAAAACATAGAGTTTGTGCCATAAAAAATAATTAGTGGGTCTAGGCCTGGCGCGGTGGCTCATGCCTGTAATCCCAGCACTTTGGGAGGCCGAGGCGGGCAGATCACGAGGTCAGGAGATCGAGACCATCCTGGCTAACATGGTGAAACCCCGTCTCTACTAAAAATACAACAAATTAGCCAGGCGTGGTGGCGGACGCCTGTAGTCCCAGCTACTCGGGAGGCTGAGACAGGAGAATGGCGTGAACCTGGGAGGCGGAGCTTGCAGTGATGCACTCCAGCCTGGGTGACAGAACGAGACTCCGTCTCAAAAAATAATAATAATAAAATAAAATAATAATAATAATTAGTGGGTGAGGCCGATGATTCTGTCCTTCAAATATGTGAAGATTAAATTAAGGTCATCTGGGACACAGCAGCAGTGATGGAGAAGAGAATGGGGGCTGGATGATAGAGGACCAGACCTGGAGGGTCTCGTGGAGAAGGGGTCCTCGAAGAGATAATGGAGCACCATGGGTGGCCAGGAAGCTATGCCAGTCTATCCCACGTGGACACCCTTTGCCTTCACTTTTATGTACTTTGATATAACAGCCGCATTGGCCGGGGCGGGGCACTACCAAAAGGCAGGACTCAGCCTGGGGTCCTGCTTCCCAGCCCCCAGGTAGCTCTCTGTAGAGGGTCCTTCCCTGCAGGCAATGAGCTCCCCGTTTGTAGCGGCTGTGCATGGGTTAATTGATGTCTTCATTGGAATGGTGAGGCTGGGTCTGCAGAAGAGGAAAGAAAAGAGTATGTTAATTAAAACTGTCAACTAAAGAAAAACTCAGGCTTTTAAAGAATTAGTTTTATTCACAAATCTTACCTAGAATGGCAACCCGTGAGCGACTTTGAGAGAGTTTCTGTTAGACTGCTCCAGCCCGTAGTTTGCGTGCGGGTGCTGGTGGGTCTGCCCTGCAGAGAGTTGCGTTAGCAACCATCCCTCCCTCCAGCGCTCGCCTCCGGGTCCCTAAGGAAAACGTTCCCCTGGTCAGGACGCTGGAGCGCGCATGGGCCTCGCAGCCATTGACGACTGGACGCGAGCTGCGGTACAAACCCCGACGCGGAGACGTTGACGACAGTGGCCGCTGGGGGAGCTGCTGAGTGCCGCCCAGCACTGGGCTCCCTTTCCCTTCACTCTCGGCAGTTTCTTGCCTCCGTGGGTGGTTGGCGCGTCTGCGGAGCCAGAGTCGTTGTGTGGATCGTGGGACTGCAGCCCCAGCCAAAGGGCTGTCACGTCTGGTCGGTTCTGTCACCCACGGTTCCGGTTTCCAGTCGTTAAGGGTCCAGCAGTCTGTTAAGTAGCTCCCTGTCCCTTCTGGAAGCTTGGCCAGGGAAGGTCATTCCACCTTTGAGTTCCAGGTAGGTAGGGCCCTGGTTTAGACATTATGTTCCACTTGATTGAACAACAAAACAAAACAAAACACAAATCTTAGATCAGTGTTTCTCAAACGTTTAACCTTGGGATCCCGTTAGTCTTATAAAATGAGGCCTCTAGCCTGGGCGTGGTGGCTCACGCCTGTAATCCCAGCACTTTGGGAGGCCGAGGCAGGTGCATCACGAGGTCAGGCGTTCAAGACCAGCCTGGCCAACATAGTGAAAACCCCTCTCTACTAAAAATAAAAAAATTAGCCGGGTGTGGTGGCAGGCGCCTGTATTCCCAGCTACTCGGGAGGCTGGGGCAGGAGAATCGCTTGATTCTGGGAGGTGGATGTTGCAGTGAGCCGAGATCACGCCACTGCACTCCAGCCTGGGCAACAGTGCAAGACTCCATCTCAAAAAAAAAAAAAAAAAAAAAAAAAAAAAAACGAGGCCTCTAAAGATGCTCCGTATATATGGGTTTTGATCCATATTTACTGTATTCAAAATGAAACCAAATTAAAGTAACATCAATGAACTTTCAAATTACAATAGCAAACCCACAGACATAGGAAGTACACCTGAGTGGTGGTTGCCAGGGGATGACAAGGGGTTGAGTAATTGGCACTACAGTGAACAGATGTAACTGCTTTCTTTTGGGGGTGGTGGAAGTGTTCTGGAATGAGGTAGTGGTAATGGTTGTACAATACAGTGAATATACTAAAAACCATGAAAGTGTACACTTTTAAAATGGCATTTTTTTCTTTTTATTAGAGACAAGGTCTCACTGTGTCACCCAGGTCGGAGTGCACTGGTACAATCATAGCTCATGGCAACCTCAAACTCCAAGGTTCAAATGATCCTCCTGCCTTGGCCTCTGGAAGTGTTGGAATTACAGCTGTGAGCCATGGTGTTGGGTATCAGAAGAACCAGCCCCCAATATTTCAGCGTAGGTTCTTTCTATTTTCCCTACGTGTTGGCCGGTCTGAGAAATAAAAAGAAAGAGTACAAAGATAGGAATTTTACAGCTGGGCTGGTGGGGGTGACATCACATATCGGTAGGTCCATAATGCCCCACCTGAGCCGCAAAACCAGCAAGTTTTTATTAAGGATTTCAAAAGGGGAGGGGGTGTACGAACAGGGAGTAGGTCACAGAGATCACATGCTTCTGAGGCCAGTAAAGATCACAAGGCAAAGGGCAAAGCAAAGATCACAAGACAAAGGGCAAAATTAGAATTACTGATGAGGGCCTATGTTCAGCTGTGCATGTATTGTCTTGATAAACATCTTAACAGAAGACAGGGTTTGAGAGCAGAGAACCGGTCTGACCAAAATTTACCAGGTTGGAATTTCCCAATCCTAGTAAGCCTGAGGGTACTGCAGGAGACCGGGGCATATTTCAGTCCTTATCTCAACAGCATAAGACAGACACTCCCAGAGTGGCCATTTGTAAACCTCCTCCAAGGAATGCAATTCTTTTCCTAGGGTCTTAATATTTAATATTCCTTGCTAGGAAAAGAATTTAGCGATATCTCTCCTACTCACACGTCCATTTATAGGCTCTCTGCAAGAAGAAAAATATGGCTCTTTTTGCCTGACCCCGCAGGCAGTCAGACCTTATGGTTATCTTCCCTTTTTGTTCCATTTTGTTAGGATATGACATATGTGACTCCATTTTGATACTGATAACATTCTTTTTTTTTTTTTAGATGAAATCTCGCTCTGTCATCCAGGCTGGAGTGCAGTCGCACTATCTCAACTCATTGTAACCTCTGCACTTGTTCCCTAAAATCACTGTTATTCTGCTCTTTTTTAAGGTGCACTGATTTCATATTGTTCAAACACACGTTTACAATCAGATTTCATATTGTTCAAACACACATGTTTTACAATCAATTTGTTAGTTAATGCAATCATCACAGGGTCCTGAGGTGACGTACATTCTCAGCTTATGAAGATAACAGGATTGAGATTAAAATAAAGACAGGCATAAGAAATTATAAGAGTATTATTTGGGAACTGATAAATGTTCATGAAATCTTCACAATTTATGTTTAGTGATTGCAGTAAAGACAGGCATAAGAAAGTATAAAAGTATTAATTTTGGGAACTGGTAAATGTCCATGAAATCTTCACAATTTATGTTCCTCAGCTGTGGCTCCAGCCAGTCCCTCCGTTCGGGTTCCCTGACTTCCCACAACAGTTGGGCCACCATATCTGTTTATAGAACCAATTGGATGGAGATTTGTGATAAGGGAATCCTCCCTCCTCACCACAGTGCCCCTGCCAAAGAAGAGGCTGGGGCTCTGCAGCTGCTGAAGTCACTGGATAGGCTGGGATAGATAGTCCCAATGCAAGCCAATGGCATTGATTAGGGAATCACTGATGAATCAGAGCATGATGCTGTGTTGCGTTTCAGGTGGGACTTGAACTTTTCAGGACCTGCATACACACTGAGACCTTCAAAGTGGTAACAGGGATGACAGATTTCTTGCCAGTCCCACTGCACATGAAGGCTGGTTGAGCCCTAGAAGATCCTACGGGGAACTTCAACTCCTCATTTTGCCTACAAACAGGTTGCTATGTTGCCCGGGCTGGCCTTAAACTCCTGGGCTCAAGCGACCCTCCTGGGATTACAAGTGTGCTGGGATTACAGGTGTGAGCCCCCTTGCCCAACTACCATATCCTTTTCTTGAGCCAACTGCATGGAGGTTAATGATAGAGAAGTCCTCATTCCCCACCACAGGGCCCCTGCCAGAGAGGAGGCTGGGGCTCCGCAGCGGCTGCATTCACTGGGGCAGACATATTGCTAGCCCCGTATTGGCAGTGATGAGGGATCCAGCACTGTAACTGATGAGTTAAAGGACAGCATTTGGGTGCAAGAGGATGGCACTAAAACTGGTGCCTGTGTTTCCCAAGAGGCAGAGCAGCTCTTGTCTGTCACAAAGACCAGCTTCCTCAGGTAGTGTGTGAACCTGCCTGATCTGATGCCCAACATGATGGGTGATCCTTTCACCTGACCTTGGTCCACAGACTGCCTCTCCCTGCCATTGTTTGCTGATTCTCCACCCAGTCCTCCATGGTGTTATCAGGTGCAATGCTTAATTTAGGTGTCAGGTTGGTTCCATTTTGTTAGGATGTGACATATGTTACTCCATTTTGATACTGATAACATTCCTTTTTTTTTTAGATGGAGTCTCACTCTGTCATCCAGGCTGGGGTGCAGTTGTGCTGTCTCAACTCATTGTAACCTCTGCCTCCAGCATTCAAGTGATTCTCATGCCTCAGCCTCCCAAGTAGCTGGGATTACAGGTGCCTGCCACCACACTTGGCTAATTTTTGTATTTTTAGTTGAGACAGGGTTTTACCATGTTGGAGGCTCGTCTCCAACTCCTGACCTCAAATGATCTGCCTGCCTTGGCCTCCCAAAGTGCTGGGATTACAGGTGTGAGCCACTGTGCCCAGCCAGATATTGATAACTTTCACAAAACTAACGTATACCTTCACTCATTTTAATTTTCTTCCCTTCTTAAAATTTCTTTCCCCAACTACATAACCATCCTCTTCCATCTCTTTTGAGACCTCGCCAGTGATCTCTTTTCAGAATCTCCAGCCTCTTTCTCTTTCTTCCTCTATCATGTGAACATGCTCGTGACTCTCCTGTCTAGGATTTTAAAAAGACACAAAACCCTTTTTCCTTACACCCCCGAAAACTGACTTGCCTATTTCTGGCAAACCAGAGCCAAACTTCTTGAAACACTCGATTCTTGCTGCCTGTGTTTTCTCACCTCCCATTCATTCCTTAATGAGTTCAGCCTAGTGTCAGCCTCCCGCAGTCCACTGTAACCTTCTGATGGCTAAAGCCTAAGAGCATAGTGTGGGCAGGGTTTCCACTGCTGAGAAGGTGGTGGCTTCCTGAGGAAGGAGGAATCCCAGATCTGAGAGGGCTTAGCAGGACACCGGGGCTCATGGGTAGAGGTGAGGAGGAACTGGGCCTGGTAACAGGGCAGGGTCCTCGGGCACAGACTTCAGCTAAGTTTCAGGAGTTAGGTGGGTTCTGGGAAAGAACAAAGGCTAATGGTCCTGGCCACCCACAGACAGCAAGTGAGTTCAGCACTTTCTCAAGGGGAGGACCAGGGGTGAGGAGAGCTGGAGAGTGGGACATCTGGGGTTTTGGTGTAAGCCACAACTAGGCCTTCCCCTCAGACCCATGACTCCAGTTTGGATCAATGTTCCAAGGAGCTGTCCTTGAAGAGCGTTGATGCAAGCCAGAATCTCATCTCCTCTTGATAAATTATAGCACAAAGCCCAGGATTCTTACACACCTCTCCCTCATCTTCCCACTCTTCCAGACAGATGTCCAAAGCCAGCCAGAAGTGAGATTTGCACATCCCCGGCTAAGTCAGGAGGCAGATATCCCAGCCACAGATGCCCCCACACAGACTAGCCTTAACCATATTTTTTTATTGAGCCATTTGGATGGGGGTTAGTGATAAGGGAGTTCTTACTCCTCATCACAGTGCCCCTGCCAAGGAGAGGAGGCTCAGCATCTGCTGCAGCTACTGGGGTAAACATCCCAGTGCAGGCCAATGGCATCGATGAGAGAACCAGACCGGCCACTGATGAAGCGGAGCACGGTGTTGGGGTGCAAGGGGACGGCATTGAAACTTGTGCCACTATCTTTCCCAAAAGACAGATAGCGGCCCTTGTCTGTCACAAATACCAGCTTCTTCAGGTACCACTTGTACTTCCCAGAAACCTGGATCACTGATTCCCCAGGGTGCAGAAAGATCTCCTCCAGGTCTCCGTTGCGGCCACCCACATAGTCGCTCCACACCTTGCCATAGCGCACCTGAAGACTGAGGAAGAGGGGAGGAAGGAAGGAGAAAGAAAGGTGATGATAGGGATGAGAGGTCTCTGGCTAGTCCTACAGACTGTGAAGCCTGGGTGAACCCTGGAAGATCCTACAGGGAACTTCAACTCATTTTGCCAACAAAGAGACTCTGTCACCCAGGCTGGAGTGCAGTGGCATGATCTTGGCTCACTGCAGCCTCAACATCCTGGGCTCAGGCAATCCTCCCGCCTCTCCCTCCTGAGTAGTTGAGGCTACAGGTACTCACCACCATGCCTGGCTAATTTTTTTGTTTTTCTTCGGTAGAGATGGGGTCTTGGTACCTGGAGCATGGTTTAAATCCCTGGCATCCCTGGCATCTTGCCCAGGCTGAGCTAGAACTCCTGGCCTCAAGCGATCTGCCTCTGCCTCCCAAAGCATTGTAATGACAGATGTGAGCCACCGCGCCCAGCCAGGAATTCAAAGAATCTTACCCTACAATGTAGTATGTGTTGACTCGGACCCGGAGGGCGGTGATGGGGCCGTCCAACTGGTTGCCAGAATGAGAGAATCGCTTTCCACCACCACCTCCATACTCTCCACTATAGGAGGAAGACCTGGCCTGAACTGGAGGGGCAAGCAGGAGTTGGAGGGAGAAATCTTCCAGGAGTTCAGTTTCTCTGCACCACCCCTGTTCCTCCGACAACTCAGCTCCCCACCCCAAGCCAACCTCCAAAAGCCTTGGCCAACAGCAGTGCCCAAGGCTGCCTTCCCAAGTCCCCATTACCAGGCTCCTGGTATCTCACTTACTGGCATTGCCAGAGGCTGAGGCACAGAGAAGGGCTAGGAGAGTGACTGTCAACATTCTGGGGCTGGAGTGGGAAGAAAAGAGCAAATGAAGATTCACCTTCTTCCTTGTTGACTTGATTGACCCAGGCACTCCTGACCTGCAGCTCAGACCAAGCCTTCTTCGTCCTTCAACTTAGACCTAGCAGACCCAGTCTTGAGCTTAGAAAGGGCTGTCCATAGCCTGTAGTCCTGTTCCTCCCTGATGCTACCTTCTATGTCCCTGACCCCTCCAGCTCTCCCTGGTCTGGCTGTAGCCAAGCCCTCCTCTTTTTCTCTCAGGCCTGAAGATGAACTCTAACTATCTGGATTAAGCCTTATTCCATCCTGGCACAAAGCAGAAAAGTTTTCTGAAATCAGCCAAGCCCAGGTACATTTGGGTTGGTATGGCCATAGCCAGGAAACGAGTTTTCTAGGGAGGGAGTAGAGGACCTCTCCCAAGCAAAGAGATGGCTGAGTTTACTGAGCCCAGAGGCTGAGCAAAGAAAGCCTCACCATCTGTGGTGAATTGGCCTGGCTTATGGGGCACCTGGAGCGTGGTTTAAATCCCTGGCATCCACCTGGTCTCAAGGAAAGAAGCATTTTAGAGGTGCCTCTATGTTACCTGGGGAGCAAAGTTGGTGACGGAACTGTGCCAGCACCAGTATCCAAGCAGTGCTGGTGGAACTAGGACAGACAGAGAAGTTGCAGAAGGAGTCGGGACCAGCTCAAGATATTAGACCTCAGGTGCCTGGTCTATGTGTCACTATTCTTTTCTCCACTAACACACATCTGGCCATTTCTATTCTCCTGAACATCCCAGGTGTCCCCAGTCCTTCAGCAGAGACCTAGACAGCTTTGCACCTAAGATTACTGCAGACCCAGAAGCGCCAATTAACTCAAGTCTTTCCTGCCATTCCTTCCAGGCATCCTCTTTGCCAGCTCAGATTTGAATTCCCCCCCAACTCAGATTCAGGCATCTCTGTCACCCCTCACCTGACAGTTCAGATGCAAAGCAGCCCCCTGGAAACTTCCAGATGTTTTATACCAGGTCCAAGCCCTCCTCCTGCCCTTTACTGTGTGAACCTCACCTCCTGAGCAAACATGAGCAACCTCTTCGGATCAGGTGTCAGGCAGGGTCTGGAACACCTTATCCTGCCTCTCCCCCATAGTCAACAGATACTACAGCATAGGGTAAGATTCTCTGAGTTCCTGGCTGGGCATGGTGACTCACACCTGTCATTACAATGCTTTGGGAGGCAGAGGCAGATTGCTTGAGGCCAGGAGTTCTAGCTCAGCCTGGGCAAGAGTGTGAGACCCCATCTCTACCAAAACAAAAAACAAAAACAAAAATTAGCCGGGCATGGTGACGAGCACCTGTAGCCTCAACTAATCAGGAGGGAGGTAGGGAAGATCGCCTGAGCCCAGGACGTTGAGGCTGCAGTGAGACAAGATCACGCCACTGCACTCCAGCCTGGGTGACAGGTGGCAAGCTGGAGTCCACTCTGGGCCAAGTGCCGTATACCAGGAGAAACATAGTAAACTTAAGGTCACCACCAGCAGCTCTAGGTGGGCAAAGTAGCTTATCACCTCTAGGCTTAGTAGGTGCTCTCACCTGAAATCTGCCATCTGTCAGGACAAACAGAGCCCTTCCCAGGCATTCGAAATGTGGATTCTCCCAGAAGGGAATATATTCCCAAAATCTTATACTTACGAGTGCTGACTATTTGCCAGGCATTTTTTTCTTTCCCTTTTCTAATATTATGAAAAATCCAAACACATATAAAAGTTTAAAGAATTGTACAGTGGCTGGGCGCAGTGACTCACACCCATAATCCAACACTTTGGGAAGCTGAGGCAGCTGGATCACCTGAGGTCAGGAGTTTGAGACCAGCTTGGCCAACATGGCGAAACCCCATCTGTACTAAAAATACAAAAAGTAGCTGGGTGTGATGGCAGGTGCCTGTGATCCCAGCTAGTCAGGAGACTGAGGCAGGAGAATCACTTGAACCTGAGGGGCAGAGGTTGCAGTGAGCTGAGATCACTCCACTGCACTCTAGCCTGGGCGACAGAGTGAGACTCCATCTCAAAAAAAAAAAAAAAAAAAAAGAATCGTATAGCAAGACTGGGTGCAGTGGCTCATGCCTGTAATCCCGACACTTTGAGAGGTCAAAGCAGGAGGACTGCTTAAGCTCAGGAGTTCAGGACCAACATGGGCAACATAGGGAGATCTCGTCTCTACAAAAAATAAAACAATTAGCCAGGCATGGTGGTGCACACCTGTGATCCCAGCTAGTCAGGAGGCTGAGGCAAGAGGATCACTTGAGCTGAGGAGGTCAAAGTTGCAGTGAGCCATGATCGAAACATCACGTCTCAAAAAAAGGAAAAAAAAAAAAAAGAATTGTATAGTGGACACTTATATAACCACTGTATAGATTCTACTATGGTTAATATTTTGCTGTAATTGCTTTTTTTCTTTCTTCTTTTTGGAGACACAGTCTTGCTCTATCCCTCAGGCTGGTGGGCAGTGGCGCGATCTCGGCTCACTATAATCTCTGCCTCCCGGGTTCAAGCGATTCTCCTGCCTCAGCCTCCCGAGTAGCTGGGATTACAGGCATGCGCCACCACGCCCAGCTAATTTTTGTAATTTTAGTAGAGACAGGGTTTCGCCATGTTTGCCAGGATGGTCTCGATCTCTTGACCTCGTGATCCGCCCACCTTGGCCTCCCAAAGTGCTGGGATTACAGGCGTGAGCCACTGCGCCTGGCCTGCATTTTTTTTTCTATCCACTCATCTATTTATCCTCAATATGCCAAACACTTCCCAAACCATTTCTCTCTGAGAAGGATGACTGGGGCTGCAGGTGCACAGTGAACACGTGCCTATTGCCCCGCAGGAAACAGAGTCAGTCCAATGGGAAGTGCAAAGCTAAGGATCCGAAGGTCTACAGGTGTTCCTCTGGGGGTAATTCTGGGCTTTGGGCCCTCAAGTCTCCTGGGTACCATGGCTGAATCTTCCTGGGGCTGTAGGCCGCCCAGGGCCATTGCTTCTTTCTTAGGTCTGTAACACCCCCAGGGGTGATGTCATAGTTTTTTTTTTCTCTGTATGCCCTTCATTTTCAGGACTGATTCCTCTCTGCCTAAAATCCCTAAGACTGACTCCAGGGACCTAGTGCCTGACCCCTCCTGGACTGGCCCTCTGACCTCTCTGAATCAGGAGGTCCAAGAAGAGGGAAGGATGGAGGACCAGAAGGGGCTGGAATAAGTGCTCTCAATTATAAATAACTAGTCAGGCATTCAGAGCACCCCACCCCTCACAGGTTTACCATCTGGGGCCAATGACTCATCCCAGATAGCAAAGGCAGTCCCGCCTGAGGATCTGGAAATGGGGGGAATCCAGGGTGGTGAGTTCTGGGAGTGAAACAGAACAGCAGCCAAAGATTCCACGTTCACTCCTCCCTTCCCCTCTCTTTTTCTCCAAGGTCAGTGTCAGCACATCCTGCTACTATAACTTTCACCTCATTCCAGCCATTTTGTTTTGTGTCTCTCTCCCTCTCTCTTTCCTGGTGACTCTCCTTCCCTTTATGTCTTCATCTTTCCCTGCTCTGGGGAGGATTTTTCTTTCTTTCTTTCTTTCTTTTTTTTTAGATGGAGTCTTGCTCTGTTGCCAGGCTGGAGTGCAGTGGCGCGATCTTGACTCACTTCAACCTCTGCCTCCAGGGTTCAAGCAATTCCCCTGCCTCAGCCTCCTGAGTAGCTGGGACTACAGGTGCGCACCACCACACCCAGATAATTTTTTCTATTTTACTAGAGATGGGGTTTCACCATGTTGGCCAGGATGGTCTCAATCTCCTGACCTTGTGATCCACCTTCCTCAGCCCCCCAAAGTGCTAGGATTATAGGCGTGAGCCACCACACCCGGCCTTTTTTTCTTTTTTCTTTTTTTTTTTGAGACAGATTCTCGCTCTGTCACCCAGCCTGGAGTGCAGTGGCCTGATCTCAGCTTACTGCAACCTCTGCCTCCAGGGTTCAAGCGATTCTCCTGCTTCAGCCTCCTGAGTAGCTAGAATTACAGGCACCCACCACCATGCCTGGCTAATTTTTGTATTTTTAGTAAAGATGGGGTTTCACCATGTTGGCCAGGCTGGTCTTGAAATGACCTCAGGTGATCCACCCACCTTGGCCTCCCGAAGTGCGGGAATTACAGGCGTGAGCCACCATGCCTGGCCTAAGGGTTTTTTTTTTATATTCCTTCCCTCCATGCCTTTTTCCTTCTGCCTCTTCTTTCCTTGTCCCTACATCTCTCCCAAGCTCTCTCTCTAGCTCTTTCTCCTCTCTAATCCTTGCTTGTCTTCTTCTGTTTAGGGACAGACCACCCCTAGTCTGTGACCAAACACAGGCAGTCAAAGATGGCAGCTCAGAGAGCTCGAGATGGGCACCTTGGAAGAACGCCCTCATGTTCCCAGGCATGACACATCCAGGACCCTCAGGACAGAGGCACCCACATTTGCCACAGCTCCACTCCGTTGCACCCATCCTGCCTGTATGGAGATCCAGCATCTCCTCCATTGCCGAAGACTACTTCTTGTTCCACTATAGCAAGTCCTCAGTCTCCAGAGTGCAAGAGATGCTTTCCTATGATGGGAGGGGTCTCAAGGCCCATTTTCTGTCCACCCCAGAAACAAGGAAAGCTGCCCTATCGCTAATGCTGGCACCTCTAGGGTGCACTCTCATGTGGGGACTGAGGCAGAAGGAAGAACGTGAAGGCAGTGAGACACCAGGCCCCCATCTCTGCTTCTGCCTTATCAGATCCTGTTTGAGCCACTTTACATTTAACCCACGTGCCAGCTGTGGGCCTACCTGCCCCTTTTAAACTCTAGATGAAGTTGCCTTAAACCTCATCCCGTTCCCGGGCCTGCACGCGTGAATGTCCAAAGCCCTTCCAGAGCTTTCTGCTACTCAACAGAAAGCAACTCAACACATGTTTTTTTGTTTGTCTTTGTTTTTTGTTTGCTTGTTTTTGTTTTTTTTTTCCAAGATGGGGTCTTGCTCTGCTGCCCTTTCTTGGCTCACTGCAACTTCCACCTCCCAGGTTCAGGCGATTCTCCTGCCTCAGCCTCCCAAGTAGCTGGGATTACAGGCATCCACCACCACGCCTTGCTAATTTTTGTATTTTTAGTAGAGACAGGGTTTCACCATGTTGGCCAGACTTGTTTCTAACTCCTGACCTCTTGATCCACCCTCAGCCTCCCAAAGTACTAGGATTACAGGCGTGAGCCACTGTGCCCGGCTCAACACGTTTATCAAGCATCTCTACATTGGAGGCACCATTCTAGATGCTGAAGAGACAGCAATGAAGAAAAGAGTCAACAGCCGACCTCAAGGAGCTGTAGGGCCAAGGGAAAGCTTCCTTTCTGCTCTCTAGCCCTATAAAGGCTCCCTAAAAAGGAACTGACAGCTGGCAAATTAATAGGAGAAAAAGGTGTACAAAATTTATGTCACATATACAAGCATAAGGAAACCACAGGAGAACGATGACCTAATAACCCAACGTGGTCCAGATGCTTATGTAGCTGCCTTCTTCACAGGGGAGGGGAAATGGGGGTGCAGCAATGTTGAGAGGTAGTATGTGATTTTGTGGGGAAATGAATGGGGCCAGGTGCAGTGGCTCACACACCTGTAATCCCAGCACTTTGGGAGCCCGAGGCGGATGGATCACTTGAGGTCAGAAGTTTGAGATCAGCCTGACCAACATGGTGAAACCCCGTCTCTACTAAAAAATACAAAAATCAGCCAGGTGTTGTGGCACATGCATGTAATCCCAGCTACTTGGGAGGCTGAGGCAGGAGAATCGCTTGAACCAGGGAGGTGGAGGTTGCGGTGAGCCGAGATTGCACCATTGCACTCCAGCCTGGGCAACAAAAGCAGAACTCCGTTTCAAAAAAATAGCCGGGCGCAGTGGCTCACGCCCGTAATCCCAACACTTTGGGAGGCCGAGGCAGGCGGATCATGAGGTCAAGAGATCAAGGCCATCCTGGCTAATGGTGAAACCCCATCTCTACTAAAAACACACACACAAAAATTAGCTGGGCACGGTAGCGGGTGCCTGTAATCCCAGCTACTCGGGAGGCTGAGGCAGGAGAATCGCTTGAACCTGGGAGGCAGAGGCTGCAGTGAGCAGAGATCACACCATTGCAGTCCAGCCTGGGCCACAGAGTGAGACTCCGTCTCAAAAAAAAAAAAAAAAATTAGCTGGGCATAGTGGTGCACACCTGCAGTCTCAGTGCTTGGAGGACTGAGGTCAGAGGATTGCTTGAGCCCAGGAGTTTGAGGCTGCAGAGAGTTATGATCATGCCATTGCACTCCAGCCTGGGTGACAGAGCGAGACTCCGTCTCAAAATAAATACATAAATAAACAACAACAACAAAAAAAATATTTTAAAAGGAGAAATGAATGGACCCGAAAGATAGGAATTAACTTGTAAATGATTCTCTTTGGAATTTGAATAAGCCCAAGAGACTGACTATCTTGTGAAAAAGTCTGTCTATGTTTGGTCACATGCTTCAGTCTTATTTTCTGCCATAATGAGGTTATCTGCCATAGATAACGAGCTGAAAGTGTGATGAATTTGGAAATAATGAAGAGAGGAGGGTGGCTGGAGGGAAATGAGGGAAGCCGACCTGTGAGGCCTGGGCAGCAGCCAGTGGGCAGAGTGTGCAGAGCCTGAGAGGTGTGGTCAGGAGTTTGGCTTTTTTTTTTTTGGAGATGGAGTCTCACTCTGTCACCAGGCTGGAGTGCAGTGATGCAATCTCAGCTCACTGCAACCTCTGACTCCCTGGTTCAAGCGATTCTCCTGCCACAGCCTCCCAAGTAGGTGAGATTACAGGCATGCGCCACCATGCACAGCTAATTTTTGTATTTTTAGTAGAGACGGGGTTTCGCCATGTTGGCAGGATGGTCTTGAACTCCTGACCTCGTGATCCGCCTGCCTCGGCCTCCCAAAGTGCTGGGATTACAGGTGTGTGAGCCACCGCGCCCGGCCTGGAGGAGTTTGGCTTCTTTTCTCACAGTGAGGGGAGCCATAGAAGGGTTTTGAACAGAGGGGTACATGCTCATATTTGCATTTTAGAAGGATTGCTCTCTCCTGATTTTGATAAAGTGGAGGAGGGACTTGGGCAGGGTAAGAGTGGAGACAGGCATGGCAGATGTGGTGTGACCTTCTCCCCTCCCGTCTAGAATTCCCCTGAAAGCTCCTCCCTCTCTCAGGTGAAGCAGCTTTGACCTCTTTTCAAAGTTTTGATGCAATTTCAGACCTATGGTGGGGATCTGCCTCTCCACCCCCATCCAGAAGGTTTCCGACACCTGTGGCTCATGCCTTTAATCCTAGCAATTTGGGAGGCCAAGGCAGGACGATAGCTTGAGGCCAGGAGTTTGAGACCAGCCTGGTCATCATAGCAAGACCCCCCACTCCAATCCCCACAAAAACTAAAAAACTAATTTAAAAAAATTATTTGAGGGCTGAGCACTGTGGCTCATACCTATAATCCCAGCACTTTGGGAGGCCAAGGCAGGCAGATCATTGAGGTCAGAAGTTCGAGACCAGCGTGACCAACATGGTGAAACCTTGTCTCTACTAAAAATACAAAAATTATCCGGACATGGTGGTGGACGCCTGTAATCTGCTGCAGCTACTTGGGAGGATGAGGCAGAAGAATGGCTTGAACCCGGGAGGCAGAGGCTGCAGTGAGCAGAGATCACACCATTGCACTCCAGCCTGGGCCACAGAGCGAGACTCCATCTCAAAAAAAAAAAATTAGCTGGGCATAGTGGTGCACACCTGAAGTCTCAGTACTTGGAGGACTGAGGTCGGAGGATTGCTTGAGCCCAGGAGTTTGAGGCTGTAGAGAGTTATGATCATGCCATTGCACTCCAGCCTGGGCAACAGAGTAAGACCAGTGTCTCAAATAAATAAATACATAAATACATAAATAAATAAATAAATAAAATAATAAAAATGTTTTGGCCAGTTGCAGTGGCTCACGCCTGTAATCCCACCACTTTGGGAGGCTGAGGCTGGCAGATCACCTGAGGTCAAGAGTTTGAGACCAGCCTGGCAAACATGGTGAAACCCTGTCTCTACTAAAAATACAAAAATTAGCCAGACATGGTGGCAGGCACCTATAATCCCAGCTACTTGGGAGGCTGAGGCAGGAGAATCGCTTGAACCCAGAAGGTGGAGTTTGCAGTGAGCTAAGATCGCGCCATCGTACTCCAGCCTGGGTGACAAGAGTGAAACTCCGTCTCAAAAAAAAAAAAGTTTCAAAATATATTTCCAAACAGTGGGAGATCTGTTTCCTGTTAAGAAAAAAACATTATCTGCTTCCTATTTATACACTGGGCCTTGGTGCATGTTTTCATTTGGAAGAAGGGTCTGACGGCATGAGCGCTGCTTTTCTGTTCACTCTTAGTTGTTCCAATGAATAAAGTGTAATGGGCAGAAGTGACTTCACCAGGTTGCCAAGGGGAGTCCTGCTCTCCGCCCACAGTGGCCTGCAATTGCTAATCTTCAACTCTGCCCATGCACACTCCAGCTGCCTAAAATGCTCTCCTCCTTCTGCCCACGTGGCAACCTCAAGGTTATTCAGAGGGGACCACCACCAGCCTGCACCAGCACCCACCCTTCTCACAGGAAGGCCTCAGCTCTCTTCTCCTCCCAGCTCCTCCTCTTCAAATAGAATTCATCATTCCTTTCTTTGGCTTCCGTGTGTTTCCTACATTACTCTATTATGGTTCTAATTACCCTGCACTATAATTTATATGTTTACATATAAGCCTTCTCCACTAAACTGAGAGCTCATTCTCAGGCAGGGGCCATGATTCAGTCATCTCCAAATTCCCAGCATCTGGCATCACACCTGGTACAGAGTAAGCATCCGTGGATGGTGATCCAATGAATACAGCACCTTGGGCCCAGGCTACAACGAGACTTCTACGAACCGTTCCTCCTTTGTCTTTCCTCACCTCTCTCTGTCTCTCTTCTTACAGGGTTTGTATTGGGTTTTCTTTGCTTTCTTATTCACTTTTATTTATTTTTTTCTTTTTTGAGACAGGGTCTCACTCTGTACCTCAGGCTGGAGTGCAGTGCCACTATTACAGCTCACTGTAGCCTCAACCTCCTGGGCTCTATTGATCCTTCCACCTCAGCCTCCCAAGTATCTGGGACCACCCCCAGCAAATTTTTGCATTTTTACTTTTTGTAGAGATGAAGTCTCACTGTGTTGCTCAGGCTGGTCTTGAACTCCTGGGCTCAAGTGATCCTCCCACGTCAGCCTCCCAAGTGCTGGGAATACGGATGTGAGCCATCTTGGTTGGGAAACCTCAGGGCAGCTTGGGTGGTCACAGTAGTATGAGAGAGGCTGCAGGGGCTCAGATTCAGGGTAGGTAAGGGTACATTGTTAATCATTTTTTAAGCCAGAAACCTATAGCCACGTACCAAGCATTTGTGGACAGAATGTTATAAAGAGATGTTAAGTAATGTTATGGGAGGCTGTTTTTCTGGCCTGAGCTCCTGAACTAGACCCCAAAAGACCAAACCAAAATGGAGTCACCCATGCTAAATGCTACATAATCAAACTCAAACTTCAGAGAAAGCAGAGAGACCCCAAAACAGACCAGGTTTTTCCTCCTGAAAACAAATTCCAGCATAATAAGAAACTCCCCTCTGCTCCAAGCCATCCCAAAAAAGTAACCTGGAATAACGAGGTTTTTCCCTATTGCTCTATTTCCTTATTCCCACCTTACAAAACCCACTGCTATGTTTCCTAGTGGGATTTTAGACCAAAAAAGTCCATTCACGGTGGTGACAGAGTGACATCAATGCCTAAAGTTTTTTATCAATCTCTCAAAATTGAAAGTTGGCCAAAAAGAGATAATTGGTTTTCTTTGTTTTCTTTTGTGTTTTTGAGACTGAGCTTAGCTCTGTCGCCCAGGATGGAGTGCAGCGGCACAATCTTGGCTCACTGCAACCTCCACCTCCTGGGTTCAATCCATTCTCGTGCCTCAGCCTCCCAAGTAGCTGGGATTATAGGCGCCTGCCACAATACCCAGCTAAATTTTGTATTTTTAGTACAGATGGGGTTTCACCATGTTGGCCAGGCTGGTCTCGAACTCCTAACCTCAGGTGATCCGCCTGCCTTGGCCCTCCAAAGTGCTGAGATTACAGGCATGAGCCACCGCACATGGCCAAGAGAATTGTTAAATTAAGTTTAGTCTAAAGCTGCCTCCTTACATATTTTAATTTAGGCCTAAAGGTTTCTCCTCACCTAGTGGCCTAACTGGACATGTAAATAGACTATAACCTTCTCTTATACCAACCACAGAGTTTTGGCCAATCACAAGTGGCCAACTGTTCAAACCATGTTCAAATAAGGCAAGTGCCACACCTTAACCAATCTGGCTATTTCTGTACCTCATCTCCATTTTCTGTATGTCACTTTCCTTTTTCCGTCTATAATTATTATCCAACCATATGGCAGCCCCAGAGTTTCTCTGAACCTATGCTGGTTCAGGAAGCTGCCTGATTTGTGAATTGTTCTTTGCTCAATTAAACTCTCTTAAATTTAATTTGTCTTAAGTTTTTATTTTAACAGATACATGGGTTTAACACCTGGCTCCAGCCTTTACCTACCATGTAACCCACTGAGCTTCAGTTTTTTTTTTTGTTTTTTGTTTTTTGAGATGGAGTCTCACTCTGTTGCCCAGGCTGGAGGGCAGTGGCGTGATCTCGGCTCACTGCAACCCCCGCCTCCCTGGTTCAAGCTATTCTTCTGCCTCAGCCTCCCGAGTAGCTGGGACTACAGGCAAGTGCCACCACATCTGGCTAATTTTTGTATTTTTAGTAGAGACGAGGTTTCACCATATTGGCCAGGCTGGTCTCCAACTCCTAATCTCGTGAACCACCTGCCTCGGCCTCCCAAAGTGCTGGGATTACGGGCATGAGCCACCGTGCCCGGCCTGGAGCTTCAGTTTTTTCATCTGTAAATTGGAGATAATAAGACCCACCAATTTTTTTCAACCCCCTGGTACAGGCCTGGCACGTGGTAGGTAGTGAGTGAAATTTTTATTCTCCCCTCAGATTTTCACGAAATACTCTGGTCTTTCTTTTCGGCCTCTTTCAGATAAAGATCTGGACAGCCTTTATCTTACTCATCTACCATTAGCTATATTTCATGGGTTAACTTGAGTAGATACTGGAGATCTTGTCAAATGCATCATAAGACTGGAAGAAGAATTTTGTGTCCGTTGATTTGGACAACTGAAGCTCCTGGTTTTAACTTTCTGTTTTTTGTTTGTTTGTTTGTTTTTATTGTGGTGTAATTTACATGGTAACTTTGTTTAACTTTGGAGTTTCTGCTTCACAATTTCCACATCTCCTACTGAATTGCTTTGCAACTGCAATGCTTTGGTTTTGACCTTTGTTTAATTTATTTGCCCTTTGTTCCCTTTATTAGTTTTCCTCCTCAGAAGAGTGATCACTGTCTAGAACATACGACAATGTGATATTCTAAGGCATCAACTTAAAATCTGGAGATCTGGCAGGGCATGGTGGCTCATGCCTGTAATCCCAGCACTTCAGGAGGCCAAGGCAGGCAGATCACTTGAGGTCAGGAATTTGAGACCAGCCTGCCAACATGGTGAAACCCTGTCTCTACCAAAAATACAAAAATTAGCTGCGCATGGTGGCGCATGCCTGTAGTCCCAGCTACTCGGGAGGCTGAGGCAGGAGAATGGCTTGCACCTGGGAGGCGGAGGTTGCAGTGAGCCAAGATTTTGCCACTGCACTCTAGTCTGGGGGACAGAGTTGAGACTCCATCTCAGGAAAAACAAACAAACAAACAAACACAGATATCTACAAATTTGGAGAGGAGACATTATTTCCTATCAGGGGTTGCGGTGGTAGGGTGGCCATCTTGACAAGCTGGGAAGTGTAGCCTCTGGCATAGATCATTTTGAGGGAGAGAAAGATGAGACAGGAATTTATGCTGAATGGGTTGACAAGGTGTACGTATTCAACAGGTTATAAGAGGACCTATGAATATTCATGAAGGGCCAGCATGCTCATAGCCTGGTGGAGTGGATAAAAGCCACTGCTAAGTGTGTTGGCCAGGTACAGTGGCTCACGCCTGTAATCCTAGCATTTTAAGAGGCTGAGATGGGTGGATCACTTGAGCTTAGGAGTTCAAGACCAGCCTGGGCAACATGGTGAAATCCCATCTCAACAAGAAATAAAAAAATTAGCTGAGCATGGTGGTGAGCCCCTGTAGTCCCAGCTACTTAGGAGGCTGAGGAGGGAAGATCGCTTGAGCCTGGGAGGTTGAGGCTGCAGTGAGCTGTGATCGCACCACTGTACTCCAGCCTGGGTGACAATGTGAGACCCTGTCTCCAAAAAAAACAAAAAAAAACAAAAAAAAATATGTTTACCCTCAGAAGGGAACTGCCCAACTTCCCCTATAAACACCAATTGGAGCACCCCTGGTGAAGCAGCTGATATGCTTTGTATACAAGTCATGTGCAACTGGCTTTGTGGTGACAGGAATATTCACCCACTGAATATGCCCATTACACAGGTTATGATAAATGCTGTGGTCATAAGAGGGCCCCTTCTCTATGGGCACCCCATGTTACTCCTGCAGAATCTACCAGTTCCTGAAGTCTTATCTTACAGATGCTGATAAAAACATCAGGTTAGGGCCAGGCGTGGTGGCTCACACTTGTAATCCCAGCACTTTGGGAGGCCGAGGCGGGCAAATCACCTGAGGTCAGGAGTTCAAGACTAGCCTGACCAACATAGTGAAACCCCTTATCTACTAAACATACAAAAATTAGTCGGGCATGGTGGCAGGAGCCTGTAATCCCAGCTACTCGGGAGGCTGAGGCAGGGAGAATCGCTTGAACCCGGGAGGCAGAGGTTGCTATGAGCCGCCACTGTACCACTCACTCCAGCCTGGACAATAGAGCAAGACTCCGCTCAAAAAAAAAAAAAATACAAGACATATTAAAATGTGCTTAGCCAGTTGTCAGGGACATAGAAGACTCAGAATCTAATATGGCCGGGGCAGGCCGGGCGCGGTGGCTCATGCCTGTAATCCCAGCACTTTGGGAGGCCAAGGTGGGTGGATCACCAAAGGTCAGGAGTTTGAGACCAGCCTGGCCAACATGGTGAAACTCCATCTGTACTAAAAATACAAAAATTAGCCAGGTGAGGTGGTGCGTGCCTGTAATTCCAGCTACTCGGGAGGCTGAGGCAAGAGAATCACATGAACCCGGGAAGTGGAGGTTGCAGTGAGCCAAGATCACGCCACTGCACTCCAGCCTGAGCTACTGAGTGAGACTCTGTGTCAAAAAAAAAAAAAAAAAAAAAAAGAACAAAAAAACAAAATAAACGATTATGTCCAGGGCAGTAGCACAGGACTGGAGATGTTTGGACAGAGGAGAAAGATCAGCAGTGGGTAGACTATGAACACATCTTCCTTTGCTTCAGGAGAAAAGGATCAGGACAGCTGGGGCTGCAGGCCCTGGAGGGCTCACTACCCTGGGGACAGGACAAAAGGGAGGCAGTTGTATAGATCCAAGGTAGAAGATTTATGGGTAGGGTGTGGCCGACAGACCAGGCTGGCAAAAGCGGTCAATAAAGTCAACATCACAGAGGAAGCCAAGTAAGGTCAGGGCAGGTGAGTCCAAACGGACTCCAGGGTGCAGGATCCAGTGCTGTCAGATGGGCTGGCAGGTGCAGCGGGAGAAAAGAGAGGCTTGGTGCCCAGGGAACCTGATGGCCAAGGCAGAGCAAGCCTGGATGGTGACCAGGTTTCAAGTGGGTCCCTGAAGTGGAGGGGCAGGTCTCTTTGTGGTCTTTCAGAGATGACAAGCAATGCTGGGTCAAGGTGAGAGGAAACAAAGCATTGCATACCCATTTTATGAAGTGGTTTATCTAAACTAGTATTATCCAGGCCGGGTGCAATGACTCACGCCTGTAATCCCAGCACTTTGGGAGGCCAAGGCAGTCGGATCACTTGAGGTCAGGAGTTTGAGACCAGCCTGGCCAACATGGTGAAACCCCATCTCTACTAAAAATACAAAAGTTAGCCGGGCGTGGTAGCACACACCTGTTATTCCAGCTACTTGGGAGGCTGAGGTAGGAGAATCGCTTGAACCAAGGAGGCGGAGGTTGTAGTGAGCTGAGATTGCACTACTGCACTCCAGCCTGGGCAACAAAGGGAGACTGTCTCAAAAATAAATTAATTAATTAAATTAAATAAAAATAAATAAACTATTATCCCCCTGACAGCCATTCACGCTGGGAATTAGTGAAAAATAGAAATTCAGACCCAAATTAAGTAGTTGCTAAGAGTCTCACAGCTATTAAACAGAGAAGCTCAGATTTAATCTTAGGGCTAACTGGCTGCAAAACCCAGCTTGTTCCACCCTGGAATTCCTTCAGAAAGGTGGCACTTGGGACCTTTCTAACTCATTCCCATTGTTTTTCTCACTTCTCAAGTTTGGAATCTTGACAGCCAAGGACAGAAGAGACCTGGCCAGTCTGGGCGAGTGATGGAACTCTCCTGAGCTCAGCTCTGACTTTGTTCCGTGCTGACATCAAGAAGCCCCTGAAGAAGGCTGGAACTCTTAGCTGCGTTAGGACCCCCTGCAGAGGGGCGAGGGTGATGGGAAGAACAACAGGAAGCCCTGGACCCTCTTCTTGAAGATTTAAATGTCTCATGGGGCCAAGCATGGTGGCTCACATCTGTAATCCCAGCACTTTGGGAGGCTGAGGTGGGAGGATCACTTGAGCCTAGGAGGTTGAGGCTGCAGTGAGTTGAGATCATGCCACTGCACTCTGGCCTGGGTGACAGAGCAAGACCTTGTCCCTAAAAAATAAAACAAAAAGGAGGTCTACTGTGGTGGCTCACGCCTGTAATCCCAGCACTTTGGGAGGCTGAGGTGGAAGGATCACTTAAGCCTAGGAGGTTATGGCTGCAGTGAGCCGAGATCGTACCACTGCACTCTGGTTTGGGTAGCAGGGCAAGACCTTGTCCCTAAAAAATAAAAACAAAAAAAGGTCTAGTTTGGTGGCTTAAGCCTGTAATCCCAGCACTTTGGGAGGCTGAGGCAGGATGATTGCTTGAGCCCAGGAGTTTGAGACCAGCCTGGGCAACATAGGGAGATCGTGTGTCTAAAAAAATTTTTTAATTTTAATTTAAAAAAAGAAAGAAATCATAAAATGACCCAGAATTCTGGTCACATAGGAGGAGGTGTTTTGGCTTCAGCGGCATGAGTGGCATGCGTGTGGCAGGAAGAGAACCAGATATGGTCTCCTGGAGGACCTGCGTCACCTGTGTTGGTGCTTTTCCTTTTTCCTTTTTTTTTTAGAGAGAGGGAGTCTTGCTCTGTCACCCAGGCTGGGGTGCAGTGACGTGATCTTGGCTCACTGCAACCTCCATCTCCCAGGTTCAAGTGATTCTCCTGCCTCAGCCTCCTGAGTAGCTGGGATTACAGGTGCCCACCACCCGCCCGGCTAATTTTTGTATTTTTAGTAGAGACAGGGTTTTGCCATGTTGGCCAGGCTGATGTCAAACCCCTGACCTCAGGTGATCCGCGTGCCTCCGCCTCCCAAAGTGCTGGGATGAGCCACTGCGTGAGCCACTGTGCCCAGCCTGCTGGTGCTTTTCTTGCAGGAGGCTGGTGGCCTCCAGGCTTTTCCCAGTAGCCTGATTTGTGGTAGTGTTTAACAGTGCGGACGAGGGAGGTGTGAAAGCTATCACTGCTGTAAGTGTGAGTTCCGTGGAGAAAGTAAGAAGTGGATGAACTTAACAGTTGTAAATTGGGCCACCCACAGTTCCTCAAAAAGTTAAACATAGATTTACCATATGACCCAGCATTCTACTCCTGGGTATATACCCAAGATAAACTGAAAATATATGTCCATACAAAAACTGGGACATCAATTTTCATAGCAGCATTACTTGTAACAGTGAAAAAGTGGAAACAACCCACATATCCATCAACTAATGAATAAACAAAATGCAGTCTATCCATGCCATGGACAAGGAGCCGTGCAGTCGCATGGGTGAACCATGAAGCATCAGGCCACCGGAACCCAGCCAGGCACAAAGGATGACGGGGCAGGATTCCACTCATGTGAAACGTCTAGAATAGATACAGCCACAGGGACAGAAAGCAGATGGGTAATTGCCAGGGGCAGGGGGTAGGAGATCCTGATGCTGCTGATTCCTTTTTTTGTGTACGTGTGTGTGACACAGAGTTTCGCTCTTGCCGCCCAGGCCAGAATGCAATGGTGCCATCTCAGCTCACTGCAACCTCTGTTTCCCAAGTTCAAGCGATTCTCCTGCCTTAGCCTCCCAAATGGCTGGGATTACAGGTGCCCGCTACCACGTCTGGCTAATTTTTTTGTATTTTTAATAGAGACGGGGTTTTATCATATTGGCCAGGCTGGTCTCGAACTTCTGACCTCAGGTAATCCACCCGGCCTCCCAAAGTGTTGTGATTACAGGCATGAGCCAGTGCGCCTGGCCTTGATGATGCTGATTCTAAGACCACACTCTGGATAGTGCCCAAGGTCCTACCCATCAACAATGTCCAAC
Source organism: Pan paniscus (assembly GCF_029289425.2). Classification (NCBI taxonomy): domain Eukaryota; kingdom Metazoa; phylum Chordata; class Mammalia; order Primates; family Hominidae; genus Pan; species Pan paniscus. Next base: position 30,512,231 of record NC_073267.2, on the reverse strand, counting down.
AGAACTTTCTGGAATAAATGCAGGGACAGGCAAGCAAGCCCTAAAACCGGGGCTTAGCCCAAGAGGGTCCTTGGCTTTGCCCAGAAAAGAATTCAGGGGTGAAATCTTCAGCAATCTGTTTTTTTTTTTTTTTTTTTTTTGAGATGGAGTCTCGCTCTGTCACCCAGGCTGGAGTGCAGTGGTGCAATCTCGGCTCACTGCAAGCTCTGCCTCCCGGGTTCACGCCATTCTCCTGCCTCAGCCTCCCGAGTAGCTGGGACTACAGTTGCCGGCCACCATGCCTGGCTAATTTTTTTTTGTATTTTTAGTAGAGATGGAGTTTCACCATGTTAGCCAGGATGGTCTTGATCCCCTGACCTCGTGATTCGCCCGCCTCGGCCTCCCAAAGTGCTGGGATTACAGGCGTGAGCCACCGCGCCTGGCCAATCTTTAGCAATCTTTTATCGAACTGGAGCTGCTCCTTGCTGAGCAAGGCTAACTCATAGGCAGGGTGCCAGAACCAGGCTTGTGGGTTGGTGGCAACTGTATTTATATCCACTTTCAATCACATGCAAATTAAGGGGTGGGTTAATGCAAATCAAGAGGCAAGTTATTCAGAACTTTCTAGGAAAGGGGTGGTAATTTCTGGGTCATTGTATGGAAACAGCAATAGTCTCTGGGTCATTGCCATGGCATTTGTAAACTGTCATGGTGCTGATGAGAGTGTCTTACCCTAATGAGCAATGAGGGCAGCTAGGGATGGCTTTTTTGGCCATCTGCTGGCCTGCCGGGTTTTTCACTTTATCCTTTTGGGACCTGGAGACAGCTCCTGCCAGTTTCCTAGTTTCTTTTTTTAATTTTTGAGACAGAGTCTGGCTCTGTCCGCTGGCCTGGAGTGCGGTGGTGCTATCTCGGCTCACTGCAACCTCCGCTTCCCGGGTTCAAGCGCTTCTCCTGCCTCAGTCTACAGAGCAGCTGGGATTACAGGCCAGCACCACCACGTCCGGGTAATTTTTGTATTTTTATTAGAGACGGGGGTTTCACCATGTTGGCCAGCCTAGTCTTGAACTCCTGACCTCAAGTGATCTACCCGACTTGGCCTCCCAAAGTGCTGGGATTACAGACATGAGCCACCATGCCCGGCCTCTTTTTTTTTTTTTTTTTTATGAGACGGAGTTTCTCTTTCCACCCAGGCTGGAGTTCAGTGGTGCAATCTTGGTTTACTGCAATCTCCGCCCCCCGGGTTCAAGCAGTTCTCCTGCCTCAGCCTCCCGAGTAGCTGGGATTATAGGCACCCACCACCACGCCTAATTATTTTTGTATTTTTAGTAGAAACGGGGTTTGGCCATGTTGGCCAGGCTGGTCTCAAACTCCTGACCTCAGATCCACCTGCCTCAGCCTCCCAAAGTGCTAGAATTACAGGTGTAAGCCACTGCACCTGGCCTCCTGTGGAATTTCTCAGCCAATTCCATGCCCTTGCTGCTGCTGCACTCCCCCTCCTCCTCCCCAGTCCAGGCCCTCATCCGTGTAAGAATCTGGCAGAGCCAGGTCGGGAGAGCCTAGGGATGAAATATGACCAGCCCCCACAGGCCACTCACTCCACAGGGCCACCCTCACCCTCACACACCTGGTGAGAACCCTTGAAGTCGAGTGCTCCAATTACCAATTTTTATGCCATAAACCACCCCCAAACTTAATGACCTCAGATAGCAATACTTATCTTTCTCACAATTTGCCCTGGGCAGGTCTCCGTGGGGACAGCTCATCCCTACTCTATTTGGCACCAGCTGAGTGGCCTGAAGGCTGAGGCTGGAATCATCTGAAGACTGGCTCCTTTACATGTTATAGTTGATGCTGGCTGTCACTTGGGACCCTAGCTAGGACTTTAACCAGGGCACCTGCGTGTGTGTTGGGCTCGATAGCGGCTGGGTTCCAAAGGTGAGTAGAGGGAGGAGAGGGAAAAGGGTGGGGATAGAGAGAAAGAGAAAGAAATAGAGAGACAGAGGAAAGAGAGCTTTACCCCTTTTATATTTTCAACCTAGCCTTGGAAGTCATAGTGTGACACTCCTGATGCATTCTACTTGTGAGGATTCAGTCACTAAGGCCAGCCCATATTCAAGAGGAGGGGAATTAGACTTAATATTTTCAATAGGAGGAATGTTAAACATTTTGCAAACATGTTTTAAAACCACCATGTAGGCCTGGCGCGGTGGCTCATGCCTGTAATCCCAGCACTTTGGGGGGCTGAGTTGGGTGGATCACCTGAGGTCAGGAGTTCAAGACCAGCCTGGCTAACATGGTGAAACCCCATCTCTACTAAAAATATAAAAACTAATCGGGTGTGCTGGTAGGCGCCTGTAATCCCAGCTACTCAGGAGGCTGAGGCAGGAGAATTGCTTGAACCCGGGAGACGGAGGTTTCAGTGAGCCAACACGGAGCCACTGCACTCCAGCCTCAGCAACAGAGTGAGACTCCATCTCAAAAACAAACAAACAAACAAAAACCCGCCATATAGACTCAGGAACCAAGCGTGCCAAGGACACAACTCCAAGGAGCATAACTATTTTGTTTTTTTTTTTTGAGACAGGGTCTTGCTCTGTTGCCCAGGCTGGAATACACTGGTGCAATCATAGCTCCCTGCAGCCTCAAACTCCTGGGCTCAAGTGATCCTCCCACCTCAGCCTCCAAAGTAGCTGGGAATATAGGTGTGTGCCACCACATCTGGCTAATTTAAAACAATATTTTGGCTGGGCGCAGTGGCTCACTCCTGTAATCTCACACTTTGGGAGGCCAAGGCAGGTGGATCATGAGGTCAAGACATCAGGACCATCCTGGACAACATGGTGAAACCCTGTCTCTACTAAAAATACAAAAATTAGCTGGGCGTGGTGGGGGGGCCTATAATCCCAGCTATTTGGGAGGCTGAGGCAGGAGAATCACTTGAACCCATGAGGCAGAGGTTGCAGTGAGCTGAGATCGCACCACTGTACTCCAGCCTGGGGACAGAGCAAGACTCCATCTCAAAAAAAAAGGCCAGGTGAGGTGGCTCACGCCCGTAATCCCAGCATTTTGGGAGGCCGAGGCAGGGGGATCATGAGGTCAGGAGTTCGAGACCAGCCTGGCCAACATGGTGAAACCCGGTCTCTACTAAAAATACAAACATTAGCTGGGCGTGGTGGCTCACACCTGTAATCCCAGCTACTCAGGAGGCCGAGGCAGGAGAATTGCTTAAACCCGGGAGGCAGAGGTTGCAGTGAGCCGAGATCATGCCACTGCACTCCAGCCTGGGCAAGCAAGACTCCATCTCGGGAAAAAAAAAAAAAAAAAAATATATATATATATATATATAGTAGAGATAGGGTCTTGCTATGTTGTCCAGGCTGGTCTTCAACTCCTGGGCTCAAGCAATCCTCCCATTTCAGCCTCCTGAGTAGGTGGGACTACAGGTACATGCCACCATGCCCAGCTAATATTCTTTCTCTGCCTTTCTTCTTTCTTTCTTCCTTCCTTCCTTCCTTCCTTCCTCTCTCACTCTCTTTCTCCTTTTGGGGTCTCATGTTGTCACCCAGGCTGGAGTACAATGGCATGATTATAGCTCACTGTAGCCTCAAACTCCTGGGCTCAAGGGATCCTCCTAGCTCAGCCTCCTGAGTAGCTGGGACCATAGGTGCACACCACCACACTCGGGTAATTTAAAAAAAAAAATTTTTTTTTTTAAAGATGGGGTCTCACTATGTTGCCCAGGCTGGTCTCAAACTCCTGGCCTCAAGTGATCCTCCCACCACAGCCGCCCAAAGTGCTGGGATTACAGGCGTGAGCCACTGTGCCTGGCATTGTTGTTGATCTTTGTTCCTTTACCTCCCTGAATACACACATTGTTTGCTATAGCATATGTGTTCCCATTGCACTATTCCCAAATAAACATCATTTTCTTTTAAAGACCCTCTGTTATTAGGTAGATACACATGGTATATCTATATATAGAAATGGTACCTGAAAAAATCACTATTAGAAGGAACTGATGATTTTTTTTTTTTTTTTTTGAGATGGAGTCTCGCTCTGTCACCCAGGCTGGAGTGCAGTGGTACGATCTCAGCTCTCTGCAACCTCCGTCTCCCAGGATCAAGCAATTCTCCTACCTCAGCCTCCTGAGTAGCTGGCATTACAGGCGCCCACCACCATGTCCAGCTAATTTTTGCGTTTTTAGTAGAGACAGGGTTTCACCACATTGGCCAGGCTGGTCTCAAACTCCTAACCTCAGGTGATCTGCCTGCCTCAGCCTCCCAAGAATCGATGATTCTTAGAACTGGCATGCAGCACTCACTGAAGGCTGTGAGCTCTCTGCTTCCACAACAGGCCTGTTCTGCCCTGCTGAGTCTTCTCTCAGGCTGAGCCTCCCTCTTTTTTTTTTTTTTTAATGGAGTTTCGCTCTTTTTGCCCAGGCTGGAGTGCAATGACACAATCTCGGCTCACTGCAACCTTTGGTCTGCGTGGCCAGTTTGGATTAAAATTTTTGTGAACACTCTTATCTTGGTTTCTTTGGATTTGGTTTGACTCTTTTCTCTTGCTTATTTCTAAAAATCTCCCAAGAGCAAAAATAAACATTCCAACCAGTGGGTGGAGGATGGCTAACATAAGCCACTAGGGTGGTTCCTGCTGTCTAAAACACCAGACTAAACTCCTAATATCCCATAAATTACAGCACGTATAGGGTTGTCTTTGCTCTCAAGTGATGAATAAGAAATGGAATGGGGACGGCGTGGTGGCTCACACTTGTGATCCCAGCCCTTTGGGAGGCCAAGGCAGGTGGATCATATGAGGCCAGGAGCTCGAGACCAGCCTGGCCAACATGGTGAAACCCCATCTCTACTAAAAAATACCAAAAAAAAAAAATAATAATTTAGCTGGGCATGGTGGCAGGCACCTGTAATCCCAACTACTCGTGATGCTGAGGTAGAAGAATCACTTGAACCCTGGAGGCAGAGGTTGCAGTGGGCCGAGATCGCACCACTGCACTCCAGCCTGGGCGACAGAGCAAGACACTGTCTCAAAAAAAAAAAAAAAAGATAAAGAAATGGAATGGGATTCTCAAACATGAAGGCGTACCAGGATTTCTGGTTTTTGTTGTTGTTGTTGTTGTTGTTGTTTTGGTTTTTTTTTTGAGACAGAGTTTCACTCTTGTTGCCCAGGCTGGAGTGTAATAGTGCCACCTTGGCTCACCGCAACCTCCGCCTCCCAGGTTCAAGTGATTCTCCTGCCTCAGCCTTCAGAGTAGCTGGGATAACAGGCATGCACCACCACACCCGGCTAATTTTGTATTTTTAGTAAAGACAGGGCTTCGCCATGTTGGCCAGGCTGCTCTCGAACTCCTGACCTCAGGTGATCCACCCGCCTCGGCTTCCCAAAGTGCTGGGATTACAGGCTTAAGCCACCACACCTGGCCAATGCAAGGATTTCTAGGACTCCAGCCAGCTACATATTATGGCTCATTCTTGTGCACATTTTAAAACTGATGAGCAAAATTACATCAAAGAAAATTCAGAGCTCAAATGGTCATTATTCATAAAACCTACAACTATAGAGTTAGCATGGAGAGCCTTCTAAGTTCTCTTTCTCTCCTTTTTTTTTTTCTGCCTGCTTTGAATCTGCTAACTTTTCCCCTGGTGTTGAGATAACACTTACTGCTTATGGCATTCAAGTCAAGATTAAACAAAAGTCTTAAAGGGCTTTCAAATTACAACTCCATGGTAACCAACAACCTAGACAACTTTTTTTTTAAAGACAGTATCTTGCTATGTTGCACAGGCTGGAGTACAGTGGCATGATTGTAGCTCACTGTGACCTCAAACTCCTGGGCTACAGCAATCCTGCTGCCTCAGACTCTGGAGTAGCTAGTACTAACAGGTGCACAATATTCAGACCAGTTAGCCCTTTTCTTTTTCTTTTCTTTTCTTTTTTTTTTTTTTTGGGAGAGAGTCTCGTTCTGCCACCAGGCTGTAGTGCAGTGGTGTGATCTCGGCTCACAGCAACCTCCGCCTCCCTGGTTCAAGCGATTCTCAGGTCTCAGCTTCTCGAGTAGCTGGGATTATAGGCACCTGCCACCACACCCAGATAATTTTTGTAGTTTTAGTAGAGATGGGGTTTCACCATGTTGGCCAGGATGGTCTCGATCTCCTGACCTCATGATCTGCCCACCTTGACCTCCCAAAGTGCTGGGATTACGGGCGTGACAGCTAGCCATGTTGTAAAAACATAAAATTAGGTTTGCCTAACAATTGCTTAGAGTGATGAAACACTTAATTGAAAAAGTAATAATCTAAAGAAAAAGGCTAGGTGTGGTGGCTCACGCCTGTAATGCCAGCACTTTGCGAGGCCAAGGCAGGCGGATCACTTGAGGTCAGGAGTTGGAGACCAGCCTGCCCAACATGGCGAAACCCCGTCTCTACTAAAAATACAAAAATTAGCCAGGTGTGGTGGTGCATGTCTATAGTCCCAGCTACTCAGGAGGCAGAGATGAGAGAATTGCTTGAACCCAGGAGGTGGAGGTTGCAGTGAGCCAAGATCATGCCAACGCACCCTGGCCTGGGTGACAGAGCAAGACTCCATCTCAAAAAAAAAAAAAAGAAGAAGAAAGAAAGCGAGAAAGGAAGAAAGAAAAATAACTAGACAAATGTTTATAAGGCCAGGCGCGATGCCTCACGCCTGTAATCCCAGCACTTTGGGAGGCTGAGGCGGGCGGATCACGAGGTCAAGAGTTCGAGACCAGCCTGGCCAATATGGTGAAACCCCGTCTCTACTAAAAATGTAAAAAATTAGCCAGGCGCAGTGGCACGTGCCTGTTGTCCCAATTACTCGGGAGGCTGAAGCAGGAGAATCTCTTGAACCTGGGAAGTGGAGGTTGCAGCGAGCCAAGATCACGCCACTGCACTCCACCCTGTGCAACAGAGCAAGACTCCGTCTCAAAATAAAATAAAATAAAATAAAACACCAAAAAAAGGTCTATAAAAGTTAGACTCTCTTAGATCAAAGAAGTTGAAACCTTGAGCTCAGAGCAATAATGTAAGGTATCTCTGTCCAGCATAAAAATGTTGCTTTTTCTGTCACACAGAGGCCAAAAGGCAAAAACAAAAACAAAATTAAAAAAACACCTGCTAAAGTTCTTTCCTGCCCACATTTGCAAATCAAACCAGATCAGCAAACAAAACATAGATGTGTTACTAGTTCCAGGGCACTTAGATATTTTGTATTTCTTATACAATTTAGCCAATCCTGGCTAAAATGTAAACAATTGAAAATTTAACCCTAAACTCATTTGAAACTGATAAAAAACAGTTTTTTGAGACAGTCTCACTCTCATGCCCAGGCTGGAGTGCACTGGCACAAACACAGCTCAACCTCCTGAGCTCAAGCAGTTTTCCTGCCTCGACCTCCCCAGTTGAATCCTGAGCTGGGACTACAGGCATGCACCACTATGCCCAGGTAATTTTCTCATTTTTTGTACAGATGAGGTCTCACTTTGTTGCCCAGTCTGGTCTTGAGCTCATGGGTTTAAGCAATCCTCCCACACCGGCCTCCCAAAGTGCTGGGGTTACAGGCACCAGCCACCTCAATCAGCCGAAACTGAAAAAAAAATTTTTTTTCTTTCTTTCTTTTTTTTTTTTTTTGAGGTAGAGTCTCGCTCTGTCAGCCAGGCTGAAGTGCAGTGGCATGATCTCAGCTCACAGCAACCTCCGTCTCCCAGGCTCAAGCAATTCTGCCTCAGCCTCCCGAGTAGCTGGGATTACAGGCACACGTGGGCCACCACGCTTGGCTACTTTTTTGTATTTTTTTTAGTAGAGATGGAGTTTCACTATGATCCAGGATGATCTCGATCTCCTGACCTCGTGATCCGCCCACCTTGGCCTCCCAAAGTGCTGGGATTACAGGCATGAGCCACCGCGCCCTGCCGTAAATCTTTAATCTTTAATAAATAAGCTGGTTTAAAAACTATTGGTAAAATAGGCTAGGCTTGGTGGCTCACACCTGTAATCCCAGCACTTTGGAAGGGTGAGGTGGGTGGATCACCTGAGGTCAGGAGTTTGAGATCAGCCTGGCCAACATGAGGAAACCTTGTCTCTACTAAAAATACAAAAAAGGTAGCTGGGTGTGGAGGCAAGTGCCTGTAATCCCAGCTACTTGGGAGGCTGAGGCAGGAGAATTGTTTGAACCCAAGACGCAGAGGTTGCAGTGAGCTGAGATCATGCCACTGCACTCCAGCCGGCGTGACCAAGGAAAACTCTCTTTCAAAAAAAAAAAAGACAAAGAAAAAAAGTATTGGTAAAATAAAAATAGAAATGTCTTCAGAATTATCAGCATACATTTTTGCTTGGGTTTACTGGCCAGACAGTTTTATATTTATCTCTACTAGATGTTTTAAGGTGTCAGGGTCTGACACAAGGGTTATAAGACTATAAATCCAGTTTTAAACAAAATGATCTGTGTTTGTATAATTTTTTGTTGTTGTTAGAGACAGGGTCTTGCTCTGCTGTCCAGGTAGCATGATATAACTCACTGTAACCTCGAACTCCTGGGCTCAAGTGATCCTCTGCCTCAGCCTCTTGAGTAGCTAGGACTACAGGCACATGGAACCATGCCCAGCTAATTTTTTTTATTTTTTGGTAGAGATGGAGTCTCACTGGGTTGCCCAGGCTGGTCTTGAACTACTATCTTCAAGCAATCCTCCTGCCTCCCAAAGTGTTTAGATTAGGCTAGGTATGGTGGCTTATGCCTATAATCCCAGAACTTCAGGACACCGAGGTGGGAGGTCTGCTCCAGGCCAGGAGTTTGAGACCAGCCTGGGGAACACAGCAAGACCCCATCTCTATTTAAATTAAAATGGCCGGGTGCGGTGGCTCACACCTGTAATCCCAGCACTTTGGGAGGCCGAGGCGGGCAGATCACCTGAGGTCAGGAGTTGGAGAGCAGCCTGACCAACATGGCAAAACCCCATCTCTACCAAAAATACAAAAATTAGCTGGGCATGGTGGCAGGCACCTGTAATCCCAGCTACTTGGGAGGCTGAAGCAGGAGAATCGCTTGAACCTGGAAGGCAGAGGTTGTAGTGAACTGAGATCATGCCATTGCACTCCAGCCTGGGCAACAGAGCAAGACTCTGTCTCAAAAAAAAAAAAAAAATAGCCAGGCATGGTGGTGCGCACCTGTAATCCCAGCTACTCAGGAGGCTGAGGCAGGAGAATCATTTGAACCCAGGAGGTGGAGGTTGCAGTAAACTGAGATCAAGCCACTGCCCTCCAGCCTGGGCGACAGAGTGAGACTCTGTCTAAAAACAAATTTTTTAAAATTAATTAAAAGAAAAAGTGATGCAGTGCATGGTGGCTCATGCCTGTAATCCCAGCACTTTGGGAGGCTGAAGGGGGTGGATCACCAGGTCAGGAGTTTGAGACCAACAGAGTGAAACCCCATCTCTACTAAAAATACAAAAATTAGCCAGGCGTGGTGGCACACGCCTGTAATCCTAGCTACTCGGGAGGCTGAGGCAGGAGAATTGCTTGAACCTGGGAGGCGGAGGTTGCAGTGAGCTGAGATCGCGCCACTGCACTCCAGCCTGGGCGACAGAGCGAGACTCCGTCTCAAAAAAAAAAAAAAAAAAAAAAAAGAAAAAGAAAAAGTGTTGCTAGGCACAGTAGCTCACGCCTGTAATATCAGCACTTTGAGAGGCTGAGGCGGATGGATCATGAGGTCAGGAGTTTGAGACCAGCCCAGCCAACATGGTGAAACTCCGTCTAAAGATTAAAAAAAAAAGCCGGGCGTGGTGGTGCATGCCTGTAATCCCAGCCACTTGGGAGGCTGATGCAGGAGAATTACTTGAACCTGGGAGGCAGAGGTTGCAGTGAGCCGAGATTGTGCCATTGCCCTCCAGCCTGGGCAACAGGGCAAGACTCCGTCTCAAAAAAAAAAAGAAAAAAGAAAAAGAAAAAGTGTGATTATTATGATTACAGATCTGAGCCACCACGCCCAGCCTGTGTAATTTTTGATAAGTAATACTAATTTAATATTTTTCATTTAGTAAAAACATCTATATCGGCCGGGCATGGTGGTTTAGTAATCGCAGCACTCTGGGAGGCCGACGTGGGTGGATCACCTGAGGTCAGGAGTTCGAGACCAGCCTGGACAACATAGTGAAACCCCCGTCTCTACTAAAAATACAAAAATTAGCCAGGTGTGGTGGCAGGAGCCTGTACTCCCAGCTACTCGGGGGGCTGAGGCAGGAGAATCGCTTGAACCTGGAGGCGGAGGTTGCAGTGAGCCGAGACTACACTACTGCACTCCAGCCTAGGAGACAGAGCGAGATTCCACCTCAAAAAAAAAAAAAAAAATCTGTATCTCCTGAGTTATCAAGAAATTACTCATATGTTTAAGCTTCTTACTTAGGTGAATACCTGATTATCACAGGCTATAAAAATGATTAACAGGGAAGTAACTTGAAATAATGACTATCCTTGCCTAATATCTTGGTTTTCATAAATAATCTAGGGAAACTGTTAAAAATAAAGTATGTAATGGATAATTTATTATAAATAAATTTTTCATGTAATTTTAAATCTTCTATTATGTTCTATTAAATTAACTATTATTCATTAGATGTGTGTATTATTTCCAAGTAAGAAGAAATAACTGAAACAAATTGCTGAACATAAATGGTTTTGGCTGGCTTCTTAAATTTTATAGAATGACTAAATATACTTGGTCTTTTTTTGTTGTTGAGACAGTCTTGCTTTGTTTCCCAGGCTGGAGTGTAGTTGTACACTCATAGCTCACTGCAGCCTTGAACTCCTGAGCTCAAGTGATCCTCCCCTCTCAGCCTCCCAAGTAACTAAGACTACAAGCACATGCCATCATGCCTGGCTAATTTTTTGATTTTTTGTAGAAATGGGAGTCTTGCTATGTTACCCAGGCTGGTCTCAAACTCTTGCCCTCAAGCAATCCTCCTGCTTCAGCCTCCCAAAATTGTGGGATTACAAACATGAGCCACCTTGCCTGGCCTTAAACTTTTTTTTTTTTTTTTTGAGACAGAGTCTCGCTCTGTTGCCCAGGCTGGAGTGCAGTGGCATGATCACAGCTTACTGCAACCTCTTCCTCCTGGGTTCAAGCGATTCTCCTGCCTCAGCCTCCTGAGTAGCTGGGATTACAGGCATGTGTCACCATGCCCGGCTAATTTTTTTTTTTTCCCCAGACAGAGTCTTGCCCTGTCACCCAGGCTGGAGTGCAGTGGCATGATCCCGGCCCACTACAACCTCCACTTCCTGGGTTCAAGCGATTCTCCTGCCTCAGCCTCTCAAGTAGCTGGGACTACAGGCACCTGCCACCAAACCTGGCTAATTTTTGTATTTCTAGTAGATACAGGGTTTCACCATGTTGGCCAGGTTGGTGTCGAACTCCTGACCTCGTGATCCGCCTGCTTTGGCCTCCCAAAGTGCTGGAATTACAGGTGAGTCACCTCACCCGGCCTTTTTTGGTATTTTTAGTACAGACGGGGTTTCACCATGTTGGTCAGGCTGGCCTCAAACTCCTGACCTCAGGTGATCCACCTGTCTTGGCCTCCCAAAGTGCTGGGATTACAGGCATGAACCATTGTGTAGGGCCTAAACTTGTACGTGATGAAAGAATCAAAACAGCCAGTGATATCTTAGTAAGAAAAAACCATGTCTGATCTTTCCAGTTTTTAATAATGTTAACTCTTCTAAAAGTTTGTTTAAAAAGATTGATTAAAAGAGAACATAAAAACATTAAAAGTTTTCAGGTTTTATTTTGATTTTTTTTTTTTTACAATAAATCGTTGTTTGATTGTAGGGAAATACACATAACTGCCAGGCACGGTGGTACACACCTGTAATCCCAGCTACTTGGATGGCTGAAGCAGAAGAATATCTTGAACCCGGGAGGCGGAGGTTGCAGTGAGCCAAGATTGCGTCACCGCACTCCAGCCTGGGCAACAGAGACAGACTCCGTCTCAAAAGAAAAAAAGAAATACATAACATAAAATAACATCAAAGTTACTATCATTTTTCTATATTGACCTCTAGAACAGCCAGAAAGAGCATCTTAGTTATTTTTAAGCGTGTTGTTCGCTGGCACTAAGTTCAGGTTTGATTTTAAGGCTTGTAATCTGGTAAAACTCTAGCCTCCTCAGGTTTCTACCAGTGTCCTGAGCCTTAGCTTCCCCGTGTAACTGCCAAAGGGTTCACCTTGCCCGCTGCCTACACATAGCCGATTCATCAAGACAGCGGAATTGCAATAGAGAAAGAGTAATTCACACAGAGCCAGCTGTGCAGGAGACCAGAGTTTGTTGTTTTTTGTTTTTTGACAGTTTTGCTCTTTTTGCCCAGGCTGGAGTACAATGGTGCCACCTCGGCTCACTGCAACCTCCACCTCCAGGGTTTAAGTGATTCTCCTGCCTCAGCATCCTGAGTAGCTGGGATTACAGGCATGTGCCACCACACCTGGCTAATTTTGTATTTTTAGTAGAGATAGTGTTTTCTCCATGTTGGTCAGGCTGGTCTCAAACTCCCAACCTCAGGTGATCCACCCGCCTTGGCCTCCCAAATTGCTGAGATTACAGGCGTGAGCCACTGTGCCCAGCCAGGAGTTTTATTATTACTCAAATCAGTCTCCCTGAGCATTCGGGAAACAGAGGGTTTTTTTGTTTGTTTTTGTTTTGTTTTGTTTTGTTTTTGAGATGGAGTCTTGCTCTGTCGCCCAGGCTTGAGGGCAGTGGTGCAATCTCGGCTCACTGCAAGCTCCGCCTCCCAGGTTCATGCCATTCTCCTGCCTCAGCCTCCCGAGTAGCTGGGACTAGCTGGGACTACAGGCATCCGCCAACACGCCTAATAAATTTGTTGTATTTTTAGTAGAGATGGGGTTTCACCGTGTTAGCCAGGAAGGTCTCGATCTCCTTGTGTCCAGAATTGGTGGGTTCTTGGTCTCACTGACTTCAAGAATGAAGCTGCAGACCCTCACGGTGAGTGTTTCAGTTCTTAAAGGTGGCATGTTGGAGTTTGTTCCTTCTGATGTTCCGACGTGTTCCGAGTTTCTTCCTTCTGGTGGGTTCGTGGTCTCGCTAGCCTCTGGCCTCAAGCTGCAGACCTTCACGGTGTTACAGCTCATAAAGGCAGTGCAGACCCACAATAAGCAGCAGCAAGATGTATTGGAAAGATGAAAAGAACAAACCTTCCTATAAGGAAGGGTACCTCGAGTTGCCACTGCTGGCGCTGGCAGCCTGCTTTTATTGCCTTATCTGGCCCCACCCACATCCTGCTGATTGGCCCATTTTACAGAGAGCCGACTGGTCTGTTTTATAGAGAGCTGATTGGTCCGTTTTGACAGGGTGCTGATTGGTGTGTTTACAAACCTTGAGCTAGACACAGAGTGTTGATTGGTGTATTTACAATCCCTTAGCTAGACATAAAGGTTTTCCAAGTGCCCACTAGACTCAAGAGCCCAGCTGGCTTCACCTAGTGGACCTCGCACATGGGCTGCAGGTGGAGCTGCCCACCAGTCCTGTGCCTGCACTCCTCAGCCCTTGGGCGGTTGATGGGACCAGGCCCCGCAGACCAGGGGGCGGCGCAGGAGCCCAGGCAGGGGGACGCCCAGGCAGGGGGACGCTGGGGCATGGCGGGCTGCAAGTTCCCAGCCCTGCCCCACGGGGAGGCAGCTGAGGCCTGTGAGAATTCAAGTGCACCTGTGGGCCGGCACTGCTGGGGGACCTGGCACACCCTCTGCAGCTGCTGGCCTGGGTGCTAAGCCCCTCACTGCCTGGGGCCAATGGCGCCAGCCGGCCTCTCTGAGTGCGGGGCCCACCGAGCCCACGCCCACCCGGAACTCATGCTGGCCCGCGAGCGTGGCCCGCAGCTCCAGTTCCCTTCCGCGCCTCTCCCTCCACACCTCTGGCAAGCAGAGGGAGCGGGCTCCCGCCTCGGCCAGCCCAGAGAGGGGCTCCCACAGTGCAGCGGTGGGCTGAAGGGCTCCTCAAGCGCGGGGAGAGTCGGCGTGGAAGCCGAGGAGGCGCCCAGAGTGAGTGAGGGCTGCCAGCACGCTGTCACCTCTCATCCTGACCTTGTGATCTGCCTGTCTGGTCCTCCCAAAGTGCTGGGATCTGGGAGTGCAGATTGGTCAGAGATGAAATCATCAGGAGTCAGAGCTGTCTTCTTGCAGAGTCAGTTCTGGGTGGGGGCCACAAGATCAGATGAGCCAGTTTATTGATCTGGGTGGTGCCAGCTGATCCATCAAGTGCAGGGTCTGCAAAATATCTCAAGCACTGATGTTAGGAGCAGTTTAGGGAGGGTCAGAATCTTGTAGCCTCCAGCTGCATGACTCCTAAACCATAATTTCTAATCCTATGGCTAGTGTTAGTCTAGTCCCCAGGCAAGAAGGTCTGCTTTGGGAAAGGGCTGTTACTGTCTTTGTTTAAACTATAAACTACAAACTAAGTTTCTCCCAAAGTTAGTTCAGCCTACGCCCAGGAATAAACAAAGACAGCTTGGAGGTTAGAAGCAAGGTGGAGTCAGTTAAGTTAGATCTCTTTCTTTGCAAAGGTGGTTTCCCCCGGACTCTCCATCTCCAGCTCCTTCCACCAGGGCTCAAAACCACCAGGATGGGGCAGTCTGACGGAGACTGTCTTTTCATTCATTTATTTATTTAATTTATTTATTTTGAGACAGAGTCTTGCTCTGTTGCCCAGGCTGGAGTGGAATGGCACGATCTTGGCTCACTGCACCGGGTTCAAGCGATTCTCCTGCCTCAGCCTCCTGAGTAGTTGGGATCATAGGCGTGCGGCACCACGCCCGGCTAATTTTTGTATTTTTAGTAGAGACGGGGTTTTGCCATGTTGGCCAGGCTGCTCCCAAACTCCTGACCTCAGGTGATCCACCCGCCTCGGTCTCCCAAAGTGCTGGGATTACAGGCATGAGCCACCTCGCCCAGCCCAGGGATTTCTATCTATTCTTCCACCACCCTGGCCGCTACATGCTCACCCACACATACATTGGTCATGTGACTTTGGTCATGAAATCTCTTTTCTTTAAGCCTTACTTTTGTCATCTGTGGATGAGTCAAACTAGAGAATCTCAGAAAGTCTCCTGGACTCCAGAGCCTGATGACATCTTGTCACACTCTGCTCCAGGCTCCTCCCACCCTCAGCAGCAGGAAAGAGGGACAGACATGAGGATGGTCAGGGTTTTGGAAACAGGCCCACGCCTGTTTTTATACCCTGGACTCCTCTCAGAGGCTTGACATTTTTGTTACCCAAGCCTCACCTCACTGATATTTTCCAACCAAAATGGGGGCTAAATGGTCTGAAGAGAGAGAGACTTATGTTAATTAAAAGTATGAGGCAGGGGCCAGTGTGGTAGCTCACACCTGTAATCCCAGCACTTTGGGAGGCTGAGGCAGGAGGATCTCTTGAGGCCAGGAGCTTGAGACCAGCCTGGGCAACAGAGCAAGAGCCCATCTCTACCAGAAAAAAAAAAAAAGGTGTGAAGCAAGCTGGCCAAGCAGGGGGTGCCTGTGGGGGCTGGATGGCAGGAGCAGATCTGGGGAGGCACCGTGGATAAGACAAGGCAGGATGGGGTGGGGCATCCTCCCAGGAGGAACGGGGGAGGCACCATGGTTCTCTGGGAATGTACGGGCTAAAGTCCCAGTGTCCTATTTCTTTTTCTTTTCTTTTCTTTTTTTTTTTTTTAA
The DNA here is from genome assembly GCF_029289425.2 of Pan paniscus. Lineage (NCBI taxonomy): Eukaryota > Metazoa > Chordata > Mammalia > Primates > Hominidae > Pan > Pan paniscus. Next base: position 30,496,514 of record NC_073267.2, on the reverse strand, counting down.
GACGGAGTCTCACTCTGTTGCCCAGGCTGGAGTGCAGTGGCACGATCTCAGCTCACTGCAACCTCTGAGTCCCGGGTTCAAGCGATTCTCCCTGCCTCAGCCGCCTGAGCAGCTGAGATTACAAGTGCCCGTCACCACGCCCAGCTAATTTTTGTATTTTTCAGTAGAGATGGGGTTTCGCCATGTTGGCAGGCTGGTCTCGAACTCCTGACCTCAGGTGACCTGCCCACCTTGACCTCCCAAAATGCTGGGATTACAGGGGTGAGCCACTGTGCCTGGCCCCGGCGTCCTCTTTCTCAGCTTTTCGGTGAATATTCTGGGGCCCAGGGCCTGGCTATGGGGTGACACTAAGTTCAACAGAACCATTGCCCATTCCAGCCCCACCTTACCCCAGGAAAAGCCTCCTCACCGCAGTGACCACATCCCCTTGGGTTGCTTTGGAAACAAACACTCCCCAGGGGCAGGCGAGTTGGGGCACAGTTGCCCAGCAACAGGCGGTGCCCTCCCTTCCGCCTTCATCCGAGGCCGGGCCTCTACGTCTGAAAGGCGGACCGCCCTGCACCCTCCAAGCCTGCACCTCTTAGTCCGGCACCAGGAAGAGTGGCTCTAGGAGGGAGAGGAGCCCAGGGACTGACCCAAGGTGAGTTGAGGGGTGTAGGAGGCCCCCTGCAGATGGAGGATGTGGGGGACAGAGAGGTGTGCAGAGACAAACGAGAGATAGAGACAGGCCAGAGCCTGGGCAAAGCTGGGGAGCCCAGGAGGGGTGCGGAGGCGCCTCCGGAGGCCTGGCCCGGCCCGGCAGCAGATTCCGTGGAGCCTATGAGAGCAAGATCAAGTCCGAGGAGAATGGTGAGGGGCGAAGGAGCCTCAAGGGGCCAGCAGAGGTGCTGGCGGCAGGCGGTGGGGGAGACACACTCAGGGGAGCCAGTGGGAGGGGAGGTTCTCATTTCTTCACCCACCACTTCCTCTCTAGGTCTGAGCAAGACTTGAGGGGGCCGAGTGGGGAGGAAAGAAGCCCTGGAGACCTTTCTTGTCTGAGGCACCCTGGGGTCTGGGAGGGAAATGGGGATTCTGGAAAGGCCTGGAGAGCCAGGCAGGAGGGCCTGGCTGTGCCCCGAGGTAGGCTGCCTGTCCTCCCACCCCACCTGGCTCACGCTTACCCTTTCTGGTCCCCCTTGCTTCTCTGTCTCTCCAGAATTTTTGAGAAAGGGTCTTGCTCTATTGCCCAGGCTGGAGGACAGTGGCGCAATCTGGGGTCACTGCAGCTTCGAACTCCTGGGCTCAAGTAATCCTCCCACCTCAGCTTCCTGTGTAGCTGGGACTACAGGTGTGAGCCACCACACCCAGCTAGTTTTTAAATTATTTATAGAGATGAGGTTTCACTGTGTGTCCAGGCTGGTCTTGAACTCCTGGGCTCAAGTGATCCTCCCGCCTCGACCTCTCAAAGTGCTGGGATTCCAGGCATGAGCCCCCATGCCCAGCCCTTCTCCCAGGCTTTCCTGGACACCTGCTGCCTCTCTCTCATCTTGGTTGTGCCCCCTCTGCCTCATTTACTTCCTCTTCTCACCCCTGTGTCTCTCAGATGCCGTTGACTCCAGAGCCGCCCTCTGGGCGCGTGGAGGGGCCCCCCGCATGGGAGGCAGCCCCATGGCCCTCACTGCCCTGTGGGCCCTGCATCCCCATCATGCTGGTCCTGGCCACCCTGGCTGCGCTCTTCATCCTCACCACCGCTGTGTTGGCTGAACGCCTGTTCCGCCGTGCTCTCCGCCCAGACCCCAGCCACCGTGCCCCCACCCTGGTGTGGCGCCCAGGAGGAGAGCTGTGGATTGAGCCCATGGGCACCCCCCGAGAGCGCTCTGAGGACTGGTATGGCTCTGCGGTCCCCCTGCTGACAGATCGGGCCCCTGAGCCTCCCACCCAGGTGGGCACTTTGGAGGCCCGAGCAACAGCCCCACCTGCCCCCTCAGCCCCAAATTCTGCTCCCAGCAACTTGGGCCCCCAGACCGTACTGGAGGTCCCCCCCCGGAGCACCTTCTGGGGGCCCCAGCCCTGGGAGGGGAGGCCCCCCACCACAGGCCTGGTGAGCTGGGCTGAACCCGAGCAGAGGCCAGAGGCCAGCGTCCAGTTTGGGAGCCCCCAGGCCAGGAGGCAGCGGCCAGGGAGCCCAGATCCTGAGTGGGGCCTCCAGCCACGGGTCACCTTGGAGCAGATCTCAGCTTTCTGGAAGCGTGAAGGCCGGACCAGTGTGGGGTTCTGAATCCCCAGGGTTCCCCAGAGACCCCCGAGGAAGGCCTTGCCTCAGTGGGACCGGGGACCCCAGGATCCAGCATTAGGATTGAGACTGCCCCAGCGAAGATGCCCTTCCCAGGCCCCTTCCACCTGGAGTCCCCCTCCCCGGGTCTGGGTGGTGACCAGGCTATGTGGACTAGGGGAAGCCCAGCAGTGCCTCTGCTCAGCTACCTGGGCTGCGGCTCAGAGACCTGGGGGTGGAGCCAATGCCAGGCCAGAAGCCTTCAAGATCGCATCCAGATGAAGAACCCAAGGTACCAGATAGTCAGGAAATGGCATCGACCAGCCACCTCCACCTTCTTTCAGTGTTTACCGAAGCCACCAATACCAAAGAGAAAGGGTCCCGCGGTGCTGAACAGCCTCGGTGTGGCGATGACAGCTGGCAGGAGATGACAGGAATCCAGTTTCCCAGAGCCACAAATCCTGTTCTCCTTGGCCACTCACCCACTGTGAAGTCCTCTAGGAAAATACACAAAGAGAGGACCAGACCAGGCAGAGGAACATTTTGTTTCATATGAACTGTGGCTTTGACCCCCAAACTGCAAGGAGGAACTTGCTGGGCCAAGCTGCAGCGGCGCTGTCTTGCTGGAGTGGGGACCTAGAGTCAGAGAAAACCCACAGGCTCCTCTGCCCATTCTCCTCCATCTGCACACGTCTCAGCCTCGGACCCTCACCACTCCATGGTGAGGAAGGCCATGGCCAGGGGAAACTGAGTTTCATCCAATGTGGAGAGGAGTGTTGTCCTAGAGCAGGGCAACTCCCAAACTGTGCCCTCTGATCATCGTCCCTTCCAGCTTGCTGGAGTGTCCAGAGAGACAGATTTGCCACAAGCTAGGCTTACTTATAATGCTCCACCCCACAGAAATGGGACCCCAAGTACCCGATCTTCCCTTTAGGAGAGGCAGGCAGGTGGGTGAGCAGCAGATGTAGTTTCCATTTCCCTGGGGGTTTAATTTTCCAAACTTTGTCTTTTTTTTTTTTTTTTTTTTTTTTTTTTTTTTTTTTTTGAGACAGAATCTCAACTCTGTCACCCAGACTGGAGTGCAGTGGCACAATCTCAACTCACTACAGCCTCGAACTCCTAGGCTCAAGCGATCCTCCCACCTCAACCTCTAGAATAGCTGGGATTGCAGGTGCATACCACCACGCCCAGCTAATTTTTGTATTTTTTTGTAGAGACAGGGTCTCACCATACTGCCTGGGCAGGTTTCCAACTCCTGGGCTCAAGTGATCCAGCAGCCTTAGCCTCCCAAAATGCTGGGATTACAGGCATGAGCACTGCACCCGGCCACTTTTTTTTGTTTCTGAAACAGGGTCTCACTCTGTTGCCCAGGCTGGAGTACAGTGGCACAATCTCAGCTCACTGCAGCCTTGAACTCCTGGGCTTAAGTGATCCGCCCACCTCAGTCTCCCTAGTAGGTGTAACTACAGGCATGTACCACCACACCTGGCTATTTTTTTTTTTTTAGAGACAGGGTCTTGCTATGTTGCCCAGGCTGGTCTTGAATTCCTGGGCTCAAGAGGGCCACTCATCCCCATCTCCCAGAGTGTTGGGATTACAGCCATGAGCCACCATGCCCGGCCAAACTTCAGCCTTGAATATTAGTGATTTTGCCATATTAGTTTACCACCTGTACAATTATTTGCTTTATATTTTTCTTTAAATTGGCTCATTATTCACTTAATGAAATTATTACAACAGGAATCTTTTGTATCACTTCTGTAAATGGAAAACCAGTCTCATTTGCCATCAATAGAAGGTAAAACATGAAAATAAATACAATGTAAACAAAATTGTTAAGATCTAAATTCTGTTCCCTGCTGGAAGCATTGACCTAAAACTCTGCTCTTTGTTTTTGTTGTGGTTTTTGAGACAGAGTCTCGCTCTGTTGCCTAGGCTGCAGTGTGATGGCACGATCTCCGCTCACTGCAAACTCCGCCTCCGGGTTTAAGCGATTCTCCTGCCTCAGCTTCCCAAGTAGCTGGGATTACAGGCGCCTGCCACCATGCCTGGCTAATTTTTGTATTTTTAGTAGAGACGGGGTTTTACCATGCTGGCCAGGCTGGTCTCGAACTCCTGACCTCATGATCTGCCCGCTTCAGCCTCCCAAAGTTCTGGGATTACAGGCGTGAGCCACCGCGCCCAGCACTGCTCTTTGTTAACAAGAAAAGGGAATGTTGATCTGCAAGTCAGAAAGTGTTAGATACTCTAGCACCACAATGAGACCTTCTGGAAGTGCCAAGGCAGACAGACAGCCCCGCACAGGGGGCGGGATGCTGTGTTGTTTAATGCTGTCCACGAAGTTCACCCACAGCCAGGAAACACTCGCTTCTCCCTGCACAGTGGGCTAAGGAGCACTTGGAGCCTCTCATCCAATCCCTTGACCTCCCCTCTGATTTTTGGGATGTTGGAAGTTGACGGAGCAGCCAGAAACCCCAGGCAGAGGGACCGAGAGCCTAGTCCAGTCTCTTCTCCCAGGTGTAGTCACTGGCCAGCATCCTAAGCACTGTTTCTGAGCTGGGCACTGGGAGGGGAGGAATAAGACCTGGGCCCTGCCCTCAAGGAGCTCACAGTCTCTCTAGCGGCAGAGTAGGGAACAAAGGTAGGGGTGAGCTAAGATATGGACACAAAACTGACACCAGGGAGAGACCAGGGCCCTGTCCCATCTCTATCACTCATGAGCTGGGTAATGACATTCCTTATCATCACCATCAGTTGACAGCACTGGGTTGTGGGGACTCTGCCCACGAGGAGTGAACAGACCTGAGAGAAACAGAAGATAGAGGCAGCTGTTCAGAGGTCAGATGCTTCCATGCCATGGGTTCAGGAAAGGCACTGCAGTGTGGAAGAAATGCAGGGACAAGGCCTCAGTTCATGATCTGCCTCCATCACCTTATTCACTTAGAGACTTCAGAAAACAGAGTTTTGTATTATGGGGCCTCATGTGCTTTTTTCATGTACAAAAAGACAGCTGAAAGTTGAACAAGATGTTCTATTGGGACTTTTCTAGCTGTGACATTTGAGAATGAGTGAAGGGGGCCAGCCCCTCCACACCTGTGGGTATTTCTTGTCAGGTGGGGCAAGAGACTGAGAAAAGAAATAAGACGCAGAGACAAAGTATAGAGAGAGAACAGTGGGCCTAGGGGACCAGCGCTCAGCATACGGAGGACCTGTGCGGGCACTGGTCTCTGAGTTCCCTTAGTATTTACTGATCACCATCTCTACTATCTCGGTGAGGCGGATATGGCAGGACTATAGGGTAATGGTAGGGAGAGGGTCAGCAGGAAAACGTGAGCAAAGGTCTCTGTGTCACAAATAAGTTTAAGGAAATGTGCTGCGCCTCGATGTGCACGTAGGTCAGATTTATGTTTGACTTTACACAAACATCTCAGAGCAGTAAAGAGCAGTATTGCCGCCAGCATGTCTCACCTCCAGCCATAAGGCAGTTTTCTCCTATCTCAGTAAATAGAATGTATGATCGGGCCTTACACCGAGACATTCCATTCCCAGGGACGAGCAGGAGACAGATGCCTTCCTCTTATCTCAACGGCAAAGAGGCCTTCCTCTTTCACTAATCCTCCTCAGCACAGACCCTTTACGGTGTTGGGCTGGGGGACAGTCAGGTCTTCCCCTTCCCACAAGGCCATATCTCAGGCTGTCTCAGTGGGGAGAAACCTTGGACAATACCCAGGCTTTCTTGGGCAGAGGTCCCTGCAGCCTTCCGCAGTGCATTCTGTCCCTGGATACTCTATAATGGAGAATGGCAATGACTTTTACCAGGCATATTGCCTGCAAACACATTTTTAACAAGGTGCATCCTGCACAGCCCTAAATCCATTAAACCTTGAGTCAACACAGCACATGTTTCTGCGAGCACAGGGTTGGGACTAGGGTTACAGATTAACAGCATCTCAAGGCAGAATTTTTCTTAGTACAGAACAAAATGGAGTTTCTTATGTCTTCTTCTTTCTACAGAGACACAGTAACAGTCAGATCTCTCTTTCTTTCCCCCACAATGAGTAAAATGAAAGACGGTTGGATGGATGGATGGATAGATGGATGGATGGATGGATGGATGGATAAATAAATGAATGGATGGATGACTAGATAGATGGATGAATGGATGGATGGATGAATAAATGGATGGATGGATAGATGGACAGACGGACAGATGGATGGATGAATAGATGGATGGATGGATGGGAGAATGGATAGGTGAAGAGAATGGATGTGTGGATGAGTGGATGTATAGATAAATGGATGCATTGATACATGGATTTCTGCATGCGATCTTCCTGAGGCAGAGTCTAACTTGCTATCTGCATAGTCATCTTTATATTTCCAGACCCAGAACATGGTCTAAAACATTATAGGAGCCTAATGAATGGGGAATGAATAAGTTCATAGATTAACAGACGCATTCATTTTACTGTTTCTTCTTTTTACTTTAAACCTCTCCTGCTCACTTTTTTTTTTAGACGCATTCATTGACCGGAATCCCACTCATTTTTAACACCATCTTATTTCTTTCTCATATTGATGTCTTCTTTTATATCTTTAGAAATTTAAACCACACTTGCTGTATGGTTCTTTGCCAAATAATGCTATTCTCTGGAGTTCTGGAGTTGGAGCTAATCCTGCTATATGCTGTGTCTGCTTACTGTCATTCATGAAGATTGTTTCCTCTTATGTTTTGTAATTTTGAGCTGTGAATTCAGCTTCAGCAGGGTGTTATCAGTGGGAATGCACATGCCCACCAAGATTCAAAGAGGTTTCACATCTGCTTCTGCCAAGAGCTCTTCATGGGTGTTACCAACCCTGGACTACATTATTATTATTATTATTATTTATTATTATTTTGAGACCGAGTCTTGCTCTGTTGCACAGGCTGGAGTGCAGTGGTGCGATCTCAGCTCACTGCAACCTCCACCTCCCAGGGTCAAGCAACCTCCACCTCCCGAGGTCTCCTGCCTCAGCCTCCCGAGTAGCTAGGATTACAGGCTCCTGCCAACATGCCCGGCTAATTTTTGTATTTTTAGTAGATACGTAGTTTCACCATGTTGGCCAGGCTGGTCTTGAAATCCTAACCTCAGGTGATCCTCCCACCTCAGCCTCCCAAAGTGCTGGGATTATAGGCACGAGCTACCACACCTGGCCTGGACTATATTATTTGTTGACATTTGGGCTTCCCAGACCATGCAGATGATGTAAACTTGAACCCCAAGTCCAAGTGAGGCCAAGCCTTTGGTTATGAATTCTCAAAAGAGACCATTTATTGTCACCAAATCTCAGAGTGAAACAGACAAGGTCCTTTTATGCTCCCTGAACTGGAGGCAGATTTTTTTCCTAGTTTACTCTTTCACCAAGGATGTCACCCCTTAAGGGTACAAGCTTTCTATTAGTGTTTATGTTTTCAGTTCCCCCGACAAGGCCTTATCTCCAATCTCTAGGTAGGTGTAAAGCCCTAGGCCCTTCAATGCCAAGATCACAGCCACCCAGCAGGTTGCACAGCTCTAGTGTTCAATTTCCTCTTCGTGCCTCCTGGGGATTTCCCTTTCTTTTTTGCAACTAAGCTGCATGTTTTAAAGGATGTTTGTTTGGTTTTATGCAGCGCTTCTAGATGCATAGTGGTGAGGACATGCTTGTCAGGTTATTCCATTCACAATATCACCCAAAAGGCTATTTCCCCATATAAATAAGTTGACATCTCTCCCACCTTAAAACAACCAGCCAACCAACAACTCTTTTTTTTTTTTTTCTTTTTTCTGAGATAGGGTCTCACTCTGTCACCCAGGCTGGAGTGCAGTGGTGCAGTCACGGCTCACTGCAGCCTCAATCTCCTGGGCTCAAGCCATCTTTCTGCCTTGGCCTCCCAAGTACCTGGGGTTACAGGCACATGCCGCCAGATCTAACTAGTATTTTGACTTTTGTAGGCATAGGGTCTCACCATGTTGCCCAGGCTGGTCTCGAACTCCTAGCCTTAAGCGATCCTCCCTCCTCAGCCTCCCAAAGTGCTGGGATTACAGGGGTGAGTCATGTCCAGCTCCAACAACTCATTCTCTACCCCTCACACACAGCACGACCTCTCACTTCCTTCACAACCAAACGTCTGGGAAGAGCCGTCTGTCCTAGCAGTCTACACTTTCTCATCTTCCCCTCCCTCTGCAACTGGTTGCAGGCTTCCATGGGCTTCCAGCACTCTACAGAAATGACTGCCATCAAAATCATGACCTGCTGTTTTAATCAAAGGACACTTTCAAGCCTCCTGCAGACAGCACTGGACACTTCTGGAAATGTTCTCTCCCCATGGCTCTGTGGCTTTACACACACCTGCTTTCCCTCCCCGCTACCCAGCCGTCCTCTCTGACTCTCTTTGCTGGCGGCATGCCTTCTCAAAGGTCAGTCCTGGGCTGCTTTTCCCCTCCCTCTGCACTCCTTCTGGGAAATTTCACCCAGGCCCAAGGCTCCAATTGCTGTCTCTTTTTTTTTGAGACGGAGTTTCACTCTTGTTGCCCAAGCTGGAGTACAATGGCATGATCTCAGTTCACTGCAACCTCCGCCTCCTGGGCTCAAGCAATTCTCCTGCCTCAGCCTCCCAAGTCTCTGGGATTACAAGCGCACACCACCATGTCCAGCTATTTTTTTTTTTTTTGAGACGGAGTCTCACTTTTGTCGCCCAAGCTGGAGTGCAATGGCATGATCTCAGCTCACTGCAATCTCCGCCTCCCAGGTTTGAGCGATTCTCCTGCCTCTGCCTCCCAAGTAGCTGAGATTACAGGCGTCCACCACCATGCCCGGCTAATTTTTATATTTTTAGTACAAATGGGGTTTCACCATGTTGGCCAGACTGGTCTTCAACTCCGGACCTCAGGTGATCCGTCCACCTCATCCTCCCTAAGTGCTGGGATTCCAGGCATGAGCCACCGCGCCCAGCCTAATTTTGTATTTTTTTTTACTAGAGATGGGGTTGCACCATGTTGGTCAGGCTGATCTTGAACTCCTGAGTTCAAGTGATCCACCCGCCTCAGCCTCCCAAAGTGCTGGGATACAGGCGTGAGCCAACTGCGCCTGGCCCCAATTACTATCTCATACCCTGATGTTCCCCATGTCTCCATCTCCAGCGGTGGCAGATGTGGTCCTCCTAGATCTATTCTCGCATTATTTTAAAGGAATAGCACTACCTCTGATATGGTTTGGCTGTATCCCCACCCAAATCGCATCTTGAATTGTAGTTCCCGTAATCCCCACGTGTCGTAGGAGGCAATTGAATCATGAGGGCGGTTACCTCCATGCTGTTCTGGTGATAAAGTTGTCACAAGATCTGATGGCTTTATAAGGGACTTTTGCTCCTTTGGCTCAGCACTTTTCCTTGCTGCCGCCACATGAAGAAGGATGTTTTTGCTTCCCCTTCTGCCATGACTGTATAAGTTTCCTGATGCCTCCCCAGCCATACTTAATTGTGAGTCAATTAAACCTCTTTCCTTTATAAATTACCCAGTCTCGGGTATGTCTTTATTAATAGCATGAGAATGGACTAATACAACCTCTTCTATATGACACCTGGCTATTTTTTGTATTTCTTGTAGAGATGGGGTCCCAATATGTTGGCCAGGCTGGTGTTGAGCTCCTGGGCTCAAGTGATCCACCTGCCTCAGCCTCCCAAAGTGCTGGGATTCCAGCCGTGTGCCATGCACGTTGCCAGCACCATTATTTTTTAACTGGGCTTGTGGCCACCCAGAGGAAAAGCTGCATTTCCCAGATGCCCTTGTGGCTAAGGGCATCCATGCAACTGGTTCTGGACCCTCTTCCCCACTCCTCTTTCTCTCTCCTGCTATTTAGAATCCAGACATGATGGTGAGATATCATGGACAACGGCAGCATGCCAGGGTTGGCTGAGCCAGGAGATGGAAGGAGCTTGAATCTCTGCAGCCAGCACAGGAGCCCTGAACTGCCTGCCTCAGTGTAATTACACGACAGAGAACTAACACTTTCTTTTGTATAAATCACTGTCGTCCTGGGTCTCTGTAACATGAACCCAAACCTATGTCTTAACCTATGTCTCTCTCCTGACTTCAAACCCTATCTCTCTAACAGCCACTTCAATATCCCCCTGTGAAGACCTCAAAATTATTTTAGGATGCATGACCACCCCCACCAAGCCTAATCCTCTTCTTTCTCCTAGGCTCCTTTCTGCCCCCCATCAGCACCTCCAAACACCCCTGACTTCTGCCTGCTTCTCCTCATGCTTACTTCTTCCATCCTGGTTCTGCTTCACTCATTGCTCCTAAACTGCGCTTAAATGTTCCCCCTGTCTCTATTTTCCACATTGCACCTGGAGTAAACCTGCAAAAAAAAAAAAAAAAAAAAAAAATGCTTAAAAGGGTCGGATGTGGCGGCTCACACCTGTAATCCCAGCTACTTGGGAGGCTGAAGTGAGAGGATTGCTTGAGACTGGGAGTTCGAGACCAGCCTAGGCAATGTAGCAAGACCCGGTCTCTACAAAGAATTTATTTTTATTATTTAATTTATTTTTATTTTTATTTTTTGAGACAGAGTATTGGTCTGTCACCCAGGCTGGAGTGCAGTGGTGCAATCTTGGCTCACTGCAGCCTCCACATCCTGAGTTCAAGCAATTCTCCTGCCTCAGCCTCCCAAATAGCTGGAATTACAGGTGTGCACCAGCACACCCAGCAAATTTTTGTATTTTCAGTACAGACAGGGTTTCTCCATGTTGGCCAGGCTGGTCTCCAACTCCTGACCTCAGATGATCCACCCACCTAGGCCTCCCAAAATGCTGGGATTACAGGTATGAGCCCTCACACCTGGCCAGGTCTATACAAAAAATTTAAAAATAAATTAGCCAAGCATGATGGCTCATGCCTGTAATTCCAGGAGGCTGAAGAGGAGGATCCCTTGAGGTCAGGAGTTCAAGGCTACACTGAGCTATGACCATACCACTACACTCCAATGTGGGTGACAGAGAACCCATCTCTAAAGAAAAGAAAAATGCTTAAAAGATTTTTCCAACTTCTGATCATTTCAACAAACACTCCCTTCCTTTTGCAACATCCATCTTCCTCCCTCCCACTACTTCATCTTGGCTAATTCTTACTCTTTAGGTCTCAATCTAGCTGTCACTTTCTAGGGCTGTCTTCCTCATAGGCAAAACTAGTAGAAAATGAGGCTATCTGTAAAGTCTAATGTGGACCATGTGTCATTAGGAATGCCCTAGGCTGCAAGTAGCAGAACAGTGACTAAAGCAATGAAGTCATAAAGTATGGAGAGCTGATACACGGAGCATGGTGGAATGGTGGGTTGGAAAAAGTTTAGGGGCCAGGCACAGAGGCTCATAGCCTGTAATCTCAGCACTTTGGGAGGCCAAGGCAGGAGGATCACTTGAGCCCAGGAGTTCAAGACCAACCTGGACAACATGGCAAAACCCCATCTCTAAAAAAAGAAAAAACAAAAATTAGCCAGGCATGATGGTGGTCACCTGTAGTCCCAGCCACTCAGGAGGCTGAGGTGGAAGGAACACTTGAGGCTGGGGGCGGTCAAGGATGCAGGAAGCTGTGATCACATTATCACACTATTTCACTACAGCCTGGGTAACAGAGCGAGAGATCCTGTCTGGAAAAAAAAAAAAAAGGCAGGGCACGGTGGCTCATGTCTATAATCCCAGCACTTTGGGAGTCCAAGGTGGGTGGATCACTTTGGTTTTCTTTGTTGTTGTTGTTTTGAGACAGAGTCTTGCTCTGTCACCCAGGCTGGAGTGCAGTGGTGTGATCTTAGCTCACTGCAAACTCTGCCTCCTGGGTTCAAGCGATTCTCATGCCTTGGCCTCCCAAGTATCTGGGATTACAGGCGCATGCCACCACGCCCGGCTAATTTCTGTATTTTTTAGTAGGGACGGGGTTTCACCATGTTAGTCAGGCTGGTCTCAAACTCCTGAGCCTCCCGAGTAGCTGGAACTACAGTGCATGCCACCATGCCTGGCTAATTTTTGTATTTTTTGTAGAGACGGGGGTTTTACCATGTTGCCCAGGCTGGTCTCAAACTCCTGACCTCAAGTGATCTGCCCGTCTCGACCTCCCAAAGTGCTGGGTTTACAGGCATAAGCCACCGTGCCTGGCCTTTGAAATATCCTTTATAATAACCAAACTGGTAAACATGTTTCTCTGAGTTCTGTGAGCCACTCTAGCAAGTTAATGTCACCCAAGGGCAGGGCCGGGAGAACCCTGATTTATTAGCCAGTTGGTTAGAAGTGCAGATAAAAAAACCTGGGGCTTGCAATTGGCATCGGAAGTCAGGGGCAGTCTTGTGGGATGCAGCCCTCACCCCATGAGATGTGACGCTATCTCCAGGTAGATGATGTTATAATTGGATTAAATCAGAGGACATGGCCGGGCGCGGTGGCTCAAGACTGTAATCCCAGCACTTTGGGTGGCCGAGGAGGGCAGATCACAAGGTCAGGAGATCGAGACCATCCTGGCTAATACGGTGAAACTCTGTCTGTACCAAAAACACAAAAAATTAGCTGGGTGTGGTGGCAGGCACCTGTAATCCCAGCTACTCCGGAGGCTGAGGCAGAGGAATCACTTGAACCCGGGAGGCAGGGGTTGCAGTGAGCCGAGATTGCACCACTGCAATCTCACTGGATGACAGTGAGACTCCGTCTCAAAAAAAAAAAAAAAAAAAAATCAGAGGACACCCAGCTGGTGTCTGCAGTAGAACTGATTGTTTGTTTGGTGTGTGATATGGTTTGGATCTGTGTCCCTGCCCAAATCTCATGTCAAATTGTAAACCCTAGTGTTGGAGCTGATGCCTGGTGGGGGGTGATTAAATTGTTGGGGTGGTTTCTCATGACTTAACATGGTTTAACACCATCCCCCTTGGTTCTGTCGTCGTGAGAGTGAGTTCTTGTGAGATCTGGTGGTTTAAAAGTGTGTGAAACTGGCCGGGTGCGGTGGCTCATGCCTGTAATCCCAGCACTTTGGGAGGCCGAGACAGGTGAATCACCTGAGGTCTGGAGTTTGAGACCAGCTGACCAACATGGTGAAACCCCAGCTCTACTAAAAATACAAAAAATTGGCTGAGCGCAGTGGCTCACGCCTGTTATCCCAGTACTTTGGGAGGCCGAGGCGGGTGGATCACGAGGTCAGGAATTCGAGACAGCCTGACCAACATGGTGAAGCCCCGTCTCTACTAAAAATAAAAAAATTAGCCAGGTGTGGTGGTGCGCCCCTGTAAACCCAGCTACTCAGGAGGCTGAGGCAGGAGAATCACTTGAATCTGGGAGGCAGAGGTTGCAGTGAGCCGAGATCGAGCCACTGTACTCCAGCCTGGGAGACGGAGTGAGACTCCATCTAAAAAAAAAAAAAAAAAAAAAAAATTAGCCAGGCCTGGTGGCACAAGCCTGTAATCCCAGCTACCTGGGAGGCCGAGATAGGAGAATTGCTTGAATCTGGGAGGCGGAGGTTGCAGTGAGCCGAGATTGTGCCATTGCACACCAGCCTGGGTGACAAGAGCAAAATTCCATCTCAAAAAAAAAAAAAAATGTGTGTGACACCTACCCCTTCACTCTCTATCTTGTTCCTGCTCTGGCCACGTAAGACGTGCCTGCTTCCCCTTTACCTTCTGTCATAACTGTAAGTTTCCTGAGGCCTCCCCGGAAGCTGAGCAGATGCTTTCTTTACAACCTGCAGAACCGTGAGCCAATGAAACCTCTTTTCTTTATAAATTACCCAGTCTCAGGTATTTATAGCAGTGTGAGAATGGATTAACGCAGTGTGCAACCCACACACATCTGACGTCAGAAGCAGGCTGTGAGAGTTTCAGGAGAAACTGAGCTTGTGGTTTGTACTCATTTATTTTAGAAACCAAACTTGAAACTGAAAAATCTAAAACACAACTTAGTAATATAATAAATTATGAAAATATTCTATCATAAAAACAAATGTGGGGTCGGGTGTGGTGGCTCACGCCTGGATTCCCAGCACTTTGGGAGGCTGAGGCAAGCAGATCACCTGAGGTCAGGAGTTCAAGACCAACCTGGCCAACATGGTGAAACCCCATCTCTACTAAAAATACAAAAAATTAGCCGGGCATGGTGGGGCACATCTGTAATCCCAGCTACTCAGCAGGCTGAGGCAGGAGAATCACTTCAACCGGGCAGGCGGAGGTTGTAGTGAACCAAGATCGCACCATTGTACTCCAGCCTGGGCAACAAGAGTGAAACTCTGTCTCAAAACAAAACAAAACAAACACAAATGTGGGCATTTTAAGTAAAATGAGAATACTCCTTTTGATGTGATGTTAGCCAAATCTTTGGTGAGTTTTTTTGTTGTTGTTGTTTTTCTTTTGAGATGGAGTCTCGCTCTGTCGCCCAGGCTGGAGTGCAGTGGTGCGATCTCAGCTCACTGCAAGCTCTGCCTCCTGGGTTCACGCCATTCTCCTGCCTCAGCCTCCCAAGTAGCTGGGACTACAGGCGCCCGCCACTACGCCTGGCTAATTTTTAGTAGAGACGGGGTTTCACCGTGTTAGCCAGGATGGTCTTGATCTCCTGACCTCATGATCTGCCCACCTCGGCCTCCCAAAGTGCTGGGATTACAGGCATGAGCCACTGCGCCCAGCCTGGTGAGTTTTATAACTTCCCTTTCTCTGCCCACCTCCAACCTAGCCATTGGATTTCTCTGTTGAACAATGTTAGCACTTCACTAAAGACTGCTGCCTGGATGTGAGGGCGATCTGGCTGCAACATGTTACCCCACTGATCGCCAGGGTTGATTCAGCTGACCTGGCTGGCTAGGTGGGTGTCCCCTTCCTCCCTCACTACTCCATGTGCAACCTCCTGAAGCTGTGCACTCCATTAAAGAGGACAACCATCCCCGATAGACAAGGACCAGTCTTCGGTCAAGGGCATACAAGTAGCTGTGCTCCCCTGCTAGACCCTCCCAACAAGCTCTCAAGACTGCTGTCTGCCAATCTGTATCCAGAGTTGGAAAAAAGAAAGAAAAAAAAGAACTTGTCCCAGACTGTTCCTTACCGAGTTATAAATTAGTTGTAATTTGGAAAGGGAACATTCTGTGGTAGATAGTGATGGAAAATTCAAAGATCAAAATATTAAAGGATGTATATTCTGAGAAAACTTGCATTCACATTGTAGTTTTACTTTTGTTTTTGTTTGTTTTGAGACAGGATCTTGCTCTGTCGCCCAGGCTGGAGTGCAGTGGTGCGATCTTGGCTCACTGCAGCCTTGACCTCGTGTGCTCAAGCAATTCTCCCATCTCAGCTGGGACCACAGGTGCACGAAACCATGCCCCAGTAATTTTTAATTTTTTGTAGAGATGAGTGTCTCACTGTGTCACACAGGTTGGTCTTGAACTCCTGAGATCAAGCGATCCTCCCATCTCAGCTGCACAAATTACTGGGATTACACGCCTGGCCCAGAACAAATTTTAAAAAAAGTTATGTGTGTTTTTCAATATCTCATGATGCAACACTACAGAACAACATATATATATAAATATATATATAAATATATATATAAATATATATAAATATATATATAAATATATATATAAATATAAATATATATATATAAATATATCTTCCTATAAAAGCCAAACAAGACAAGCCTGGGCCACATGTGGCTCATGATCTGTCAGCTGGAGGTGTCTTCTTTTTTTTTTTTTTGGAGACAGAGTCTTGCTCTGTCACCCAGGCTAGAGTGCAGTGGCGTGATCTTGGCTCACTGCAACCTCCACCTCCCAGGTTCAAGCAATTCCCCTGCCTCAGCTTCCTGAGTAGCTGAGATTACAGGTGCTCGCCACCTTGCCTGGCTAATTTTTGTATTTTTATGTTTTAATATTTTATTTATTTATTTATTTATTTTGAGATGGAGTCTCGCACTGTCGCCCAGGCTGGAGTGCAGTGGTACGACCTTGTCTCACTGCAACCTCCACCTCCTGGGTTCAAGCGATTCTCCTGCCTCAGCCTTCTGAGTAGCTGGGACTACAGGTGTGTGCCACCACGCTTGGCTAACTTTTTGTGTTTTTGAGACGGGGTTTCACCGTGTTAGCTAGGATGGTCTCGATCTCCTGACCTCATGATCCGCCCACCTTGGCCTTCCAAAGTGCTGGGATTACAGGCGTGAGCTACCATGCCTGGCCAATTTTGGTATTTTTAGTAGAGACGGGGTTTCACCATCTTGGCCAGGCTCGAACTCCTGACCTCGTGATCCACCTGCCTCGGCCTCCCAAAGTACTGGGATTAAGGCATGAGCCACCGCACCCGGCCTGTTGGAGGTATCTTCTAAGCACAACTGGGGGCGGTCATGGCATTCAAGACCAGCCTGGGCAACGTGATGAAACCCCTTCTCTACAAAAAATACAAAAATTATCTGGGTGTGGTGGCAGGTGCCTGTAATCCCAGCTACTTGGGAGGCTGAGGCAGGAGAATCGTTTGAACCTGGGAGGTGGAGGTTGCACTCCAGCCTGGGCAACAGAGCAAGACTCCGTCTCAAAAAAAATAAATAAATAAAATAAATAAACATAATTGAACAAGCTCCCTTGGAAGTTCCCTGAAGTGGCTGTAGAGGGACCCTCCTTATCTTGGCCTTTGGTGGTGAGAGCTGGGGAGCCTGTACTCAGATGGCCTTAAATCAGGGTGTCTCCGACCTATGTGCTATTAACATGTTGGGACAGCTGATTCTTAATCGTTGAGAGGCTCTCCTGCATGTCCTAGGATACTTAGTGGCATTTCTGGCCTCTATCCAGTAGGTGTCAAAAGGATCCCCTTAGCTGCCATAACCAAAAATATCTCCCGACATTCCCAAATGTCCTCTGGGTGGGGAGAAGGGAACAAAACCCACCTAACTGAATGAAGCATTTTAACCAATTAACAGACCTGCCCGCGGAGCCTGCAGCCAGTTCAGGAAAAGGCCTCCTGTGGAACCAGACCCACCCGGCTGCAGGGAGATCCACGTGGGTCTCCTCTTCATTTCGGTGCCACCAGAGAGGATTAAGATGAATAGCAGATGGTTGGGTGCAGTGGCTTACACCTGTAATGCCCGCACTTTGGGAGGCTGAGGAGGGGGGATCACCTGAGGTCTGGAATTCGAGACCAGCCTGGCCAACATGGTGAAACCCCATCTCTAGTAAAAATATAAAATTAGCCGGGCATGGTGGCACATGACTGTAATCCCAGCTACTCGGGAGGCTGAGGCACGAAAATTGCGTGAACCTAGGAGGCAGAGGTTGCAGTGAGCCAAGATCACTGGGCTGCAGGTGGCACTCCAGCCTGGGCAACAAGAGCGAAACTCCATCTCAAAAAAAAAAAGCCTGGGCGCGATGGCTCATGCCTGTAATCCCAGCACTTTGGAAGGCTAAGGCAGGTGCATCATGAGGTCAGGAGATCAAGACCATCCTGGCTAACATGGTGAAACTCCATGTCTACTGAAAATACAAAAAAATTAGCCGGGCGTAGTGGCAGGCCCCTGTAGTCCCAGCTACTCGGGAGGCTGAGGCAGAAGAATGGCGTGAACCCAGGAGGTGGAGCTTGCAGTGAGCCGAGATCACGCCACTGTGTTCCAGCCTGGGCAACAGAGCAAGACTCTGTCTCAAAAAAAAAAAAGAAAGGAAGAATAGCAGAACGCTAGCCCTGGAGGAAAGGAATGAATAAGTTAATGCACCACGAACCAAGAAGAGGCTTCCAGGAAGATGCTGCAATTGGAGAACAAGACAAAGTTCTGGAAGTTACAAATACGACTGACCAAATTAAAAAATCCATCACAGCCTGGGAAACATGGCAAAACCCCATCTCTACAAAAAATAAAATAATTAGCCGGGCATGGTGGAGTGCATCTGTACTCCCAGCTACTCAGGAGGCTGAGGTAGGAGGATCACTTGAGCCCAGGAGGTTGAGTCTGCAGTGAGCTGAGATTGCACCACTGCACTCCAGCCTGGGTGACAGAGTGAGACCATGTCTCAAAAATTAATTAATTAATTAAGTTAAATAAAAAATTAATCAAAGGAAGGTATGGGTGGAAAAGTTTTGAAACACCTCTCAGGATGTAGAGCAAAATGCCAAAAAAAAAAAAAAAAAAAAAAAGAAAGAAAGAAAGAAAAGAAAGGAAAATATGAAAGAAAAGAGCTGGAGAATCAATTCAATCCATATTTGTTTAACAGAAGTTCCAGAAAGAGAGAACATAGCTGGACGTGATGGTATGTGCCTGTGGTCCCAGCTGCTCGTGAGGCTGGGGCAGGAGGATTGTTTGAGCCCGGGAGGTTGAGGCTACAGTGAGCCGTGATGGCACCACTGCACTCCATCTTGGGCAACACAGCATGACCTTGTCTCAAAAAACAAAAATAAAGACAAAACTCAGAAAGAGAGAACAGAGAAAATGAAGGGGTGGGAACAACGAAAGAAGATTCCATTTGATTGAGAGATATTTCAAGCAGAGGAGTCTCTGCAAGTGGTCCTCACCTCAGCGTCCCCTGGAATCACCTGAGGAGCTTTGAAACCACTGATCCCGAGATTCCTGCTTCCAGCCAAGATGGAGTCACAGGGGCTGGGTCCGCCCTCCTGTCTGAAACAATCACCACCACCACAGTGACAAAAACAGACCCAATACATGGAACAACGGTGTTCAAAACGCTGAACATCAAGCAATGAGAGAAAGTAACAAAAGCAATGAAATCCCAGAGAGAAAGGACATCAACAGTCCTTTTAGGACTGTGCAGCTTACTGCTTCGAGAGCGTTTCCAAAGTGTGGGGCAGGGCAAGGGGGATGTGGGTTGTTGCAGCCCAGAGGATTCGCAGAGTTGAGGAAATGGAGTGGCTGAGTCCGAGGAGACCACAGCAGCTAGAGCTTAGATAATGGAACACCTACAAGACAGAGCTGCACAGAGAGAGAACCCCAGAGGACTTCAGAGGATTCAGCAAAGAACTAATCAGCACATGTGTGTGAAGAAATGCTCCAAGGCCAGGGAAAGAACCAGCTGAAAGGATTTGAGGAAACAACGCCCAAGATTCACACGAGGTAGGGCCAGGACCTCTTCCCACTGGCCAGCTGGAAAAACTGATCATTCGCTAGGCATGGGGTGGAGCGCTCAGGAAGGTCTTGTCTCAGTAATGGGGAATAATTAAACCTAGACTTCCGGTGCAGTGGCTCATGCCTGTAATCCCAGCACTGTGGGAGGCTGAGATGGGTGGATCACTTGAGGTCAGGACTTTGAGACCAGCCCAGGCAACACAGCAAGACCACATCACTTAAAAAGGCCGGGCAGGCACGGTGGCTCACACCTGTAATCGCACTGTGGGAGGCCAAGGTGGGCAGATCACTTGAGGCCAGGAGTTCAAGAGCAGCCTGGCCAACAGGGTGTAACCCACTCTCTACTAAAAATACAAAAATTAGCCAGGCATGGTGGCGTGTGCCTCTAGTCCCAGCTACTCAGGAGGCTGAGGCAGGAGAAACACTTGAACCCCAGAGGCAGAGGCTGCAGTGCACCAAAATGGCACAACTGCCCTCCAGCCTGGGCAACAGTGAGACTCTATCTAAAAAAAAAAAAAAAAAAAAAAAAATTAAGCCTACACTGAGCATTAGTCTGGACCTGTCTAACAAATCATAAAGATTACACAAATATTTGGTGTTCTACAAGGTAAAATTTACAATGTCTGATAAGCAATCAAGGATTACCAAGCATAAGGAAAAAATTAACAGAATGAAGTAATAACTTACAGATTGGGAGAAAACATTTGTAAGCAATACATCCAATAAGGTGTTAATACCCAAAATATATAAGAAACTCAAAAAACTCAGAGTGAAAAAAACAAATAAGCTGATTTAAAATGGGCAAAGGACCTGAACAGATATTAAAAAAAAAAAAAAAAAGACACAGAAATGGCCAACAAATATATGAAAAAATGTTCAACAGCACTAACCACCAGGAAAACGCAAATTAAAAGCACGATGAGATATCACCTGTTGGTGCTGGTGTTGGTGAAGATATGGAGAAAAGGGAACCCTTACCCACCGTTCGTGGGAATGTAAATTATTACAGTCATTCTGGAGAATTATATGGAAGTTCCTCAAAATATAGGCTGGATGTGGTGGCTTGCATCTGTAATCCCAGCACTTTGGGAGGCTGAAGTGGACAGATCACTTGAGCCCAGGAGTTTGAGACCAGCCTGGACATCATGGTAAAACCCCCGTCTCTGCAAAAAATACAAAAATTAGCCAGGCATGGTGGCATGCACCATAGTTCCAGCTACTAGGGAGGCTGAGGTGGAAGGATTGCATGAGCAGGGAAGAGGTGGAGGTTTGCAGTGAGCCAAGATAGTGCCACTGCACTCCAGTCTGGGTGATAGAGCCAGACTCATTTAAAACAACAACAACAACAACAACAAAACGAAAAAACTAAAAGTAGACTTACCAAATGATCCAGCAATCCCACTTCTGGGTGTATATCCAAAGGAACTGAAAAATCAGTGTGTCAGAGATACCTGCATTTCCAGGTTCACTGCAGTGTTATTTACAACAGGCAAATCATGAAATCAACCTAAGCATCCATCAGCAGATGAAAGGATAAAGAAAATGTGGCCAGGCGCTGTGGCTCACGCCTGTAATCCCAACACTTTGGGAGACCAAAGCAGGCAGATTACTTGAGGTAAGGAGTTTGAGACCAGCCTGACCAACATGGTGAAACCCCCATCTCTACTAAAAATACAAAAATTAGCTGGGTATGGTGGCAGGCTACAGGTAATCCCAGTTACTTGGGAGGCTGAGGCAAGAGAATCGCTTGAAGCTGAGAGGCAGAGGCTGCAGTGAGCCGAGATTGCACCACAGCACTCCAGCCTGGCTGACAGAGTGAGACTCCATCTCAAAAACAAAAAACAAACAAACAAAAAACAGGCTGGACGTGGTGGCTCACGTGTATAATCCCAGCACTTTGGGAGGCTGAGGCGGGCAGATCACCTGAGGCCAGGAGTTTGAGACCAGTCTGGCCAACAGGGTGAAACTCTGTCTCTAATAAAAATACAAAAATTAGCCGGGCATGGTACGGTGCACTCCTGTAATTCCAGCTACTTGGGAGGCTGAGGCACGAGAATTGGTTGAACCCAGAGGGGCGGAGGTTGCAGTGAGCCAAGACCAAGTCACCACACTCCAGCCTGGGTGACAGAGCAAGACTCTGTCTCAAAAAAAAAAAAAAAAAAAAAAGGAGATGAAAAGATAGAAAAGATAAAGAAAATGTGTATATATACACATTTGAATAGAATACCATTCAACTTTAAAAAGAAGCAAGAAGCAAATCCTGTGATTTGCAACTACATGGATGAAGCTGGAGGACATTATGCTGAGTGAAATGAACTAGGCCCAGAAAGACAAATACCGCATTCTGGCATGTTCTCACTTAAATGTGTAATCTGAAATAATTGAACTAATAGAAGCAGAGAGTAGAATGGTAGTTAGCAGAAACTGGAGGTGGGGAGGAAACGGAGTGACTTTGGTCAAAGAGTACAAAGTTGCAGCTAGACAGGAAAAAATGATGAGTATTTAAGATGATAAACGTGTTAATTAGCTTGATTCAATTACTCTATGCTGTATCTATATATCATAACAGCATGGTGTACCCCATAATTGTACATGATTAAAATTTATAGAATGCTTTTTAAAAATTGGAATATGAAGATGAACTTCAATGGCAAAAAAATTCTTTTTAACCCAGAAGATGAGATTGGTTTAAAAGCTCCCCACTCTTAAGGAAAGATTACCAGGCAGGCAAAGAGGCAGAAAACATGACCATATTAAGAAGAATAATCAGTTAATGGAAACCAACCTAGAACTGACACAAATGTTACAATGAGCAGAACACATTAAAATAGTTACTATAACTGAATGCCATATGTTAAAAAATTAAGTAGCGATAAGGAGATACAAAACAAAGGCCCAAGTCAAGCATCTAAAAGATTACAATGTCAGAGATGAAAAGTACAATAAATAGGGTTGATAGTAGATTAGATATTGCAGAAGGAAGCCTTAGTGAAGTTGAAATCATAGCAAAAGAAATCCAAAATGAAACGCAGAGAAAAAACAATTCTTTTTTTTGAGACAGGGTCTCACTCTGGCTGGGGTGCAGTGGCACCATCTCGGCTCACTGCAGCCTTGACCTCCTGGGCTCAAGTGATCCTCACAGAAAAAAAACAATTTTTTTTAAGACGGAGTCTCACTCCTGTCTCCCAGGCTGGAGTGCACTGGCGCAAGGTCTCGGCTCACTGCAATCTCTGACTCCCGGGTTCAAGCGATTCTCCTGGCCCAGCCTCTCGAGTAGCTGGGATTATAGGCATGTGCCACCACACTCGGCTAATTTTTGTATTTTTAGTAGAGACGGGGTTTCACCATGTTGGCCAGGCTGGTCTTGAACACCTGACCTCAAATGATCCACCCACCTCAGCCCCCCGAAGTGCTGGGATTATAGGCGTGAGCCACAGGGCCAGGCAGAAAAAACAATTTTAAAGAATGAAAAACATGGCTGGGCACAGTAGCTCACACCTGTAATCCCAACATTTTGGGAGGTCAAGGCATGAAGATCACTTGAGGCCAGGAGTTTGAGACCAACCTGGGCAACATAGCTAGACTCCATATCTACAAAAAAGAAAAAAATTAGCCAGGTGTGATGGTGTGCACCCATAGTCCCAGCTACTTAGGAGGCTGAGATGGGAGGATTTCTTGAGCCTAGGAGGTGAAGGTTGCAGTGAGTTATGATTGTGCCACGGCACAGCAGCCTGGGTGAGAGTGAGACCCTGTCTGGAAAGTAAAAAGAAAACCACATCAGTGAGCTGTGGAATAACTTTATGCAGGCTAATATGTGAGTAATTGGAGTTGAAGGAAAGGAGAGATAGAGGGGCACAGAAAAAATACCTTAAGGACTAATAGCTTAACAGTTTCCAAATTTGATGAAAATCATAAATCTACACATCCAAGAAGCTCAACAATTCTCTAACACAAGAAACTACACCAAAGCACATCATAATCAAATTGCTCAAAGCCACTGATAAAGTGAAAATCTTAAAGTAGCCAGCATCTAGGTGCGGTGGCTCATCCTTGTAATCCCAGCGCTCTGGGAGGCCAAGATAAGAGGAGTTCAAGACCAGCCTGGGCCACATAGCAAGACCCTTGTCTCTTCTTTTCTTTTTTTTTTTGGAGACGGAGTCTCACTTTGTCGCCCAGGCTGGAGTACAGTGGTGCAATCTCGGCTCACTGCTGGCTCGGCCTCCCAGGTTCACGCCATTCTCCTGCCTCAGCCTCCCCAGTAGCGGGGACTACAGGTGCCTGCCACCACGCCCGGCTAATTTTTTGTATTTTTTAGTAGAGACGGGGTTTCACTGTGTTAGCCAGGATGGTCTCGATCTCCTGACCTCGTGATCCACCCACCTCGGCCTCCCAAAGTGCTGGGATTACAGGTGTGAGCCACCGCGCCCGGCAGCAAGACCCTTGTCTCTACAAAAAAAAAAAAAAAATAGACCGAGTGCAGTGGCTCATGCCTGTAACCCCTGCACTTTGCAAGGCCAAGGTGGACTGATCACTTGAGGCCAGGAGTTTGAGACCAGTCTGGGCAACATGGAGAAACCCCGTCTCTACTAAAAACAGAAAATTAGCCGGGCATGGTGGCGCACATGCCTGTAATCCCAGCTACTTGGGAGGCTGAAGCACGAGAATCGCTTGAACGGGGGAGGTGGAGGTTGCAGCCGAGATCACACCATCACTGCACTCCAGCCTGGGTGAACAGAATGAGATTCTGTCCCAAAAAAAAAAAAAAAAAAAGCCTGATGTGGTGGCGTGTGCCAGCTAGTTGGGAGGTTGAGGCAAGAGGATCACTTGAGCCCAGGAGTTTGAAGCCAGCCTAGGCAACATTATAATGAGACTCTCTTAAAAAAAAAAAAGGGAGGGGGGTTAAGAGAGTGGATTAGTGTGGGCGACAAGCCACCCAGGCGCCGAGGCAAGAGACAGAGGACACGAGCTGTTCCAGTATAATAAAATATAAAACAAGAATAGTTATACCAGATATAGATCTTAGATATGATTATATATGAATATCATTAATCATTAGTTTGTAGCAATTACTTTTTATTCCAATATTATAATAATCTTCGCTCTATAATCATAGCCTAGGAAAAACCAGGCCATACAGAGATAGGAGCTGAGGAGACATAGCGAAGTGTGACCAGAAGACAAGAGTGCGAGCCTTCTGTTATGCCCGGACAGAGCCACCAGAGGTCTCCTTGGTCTAGTGGTGACGGCAGCGTCTGGGAAGACAGACGCCCGTTGCCAGGTGGACTGTGGTCCAGCGGTAGCGTAAGTGTCAAGGGAAAACACCCGCTACTTAGCAGACCGGGAAAGTGGCGGGGGGGGGGGGGTGTCTCCCTTTCCCCGGGGGAGTTTAGAAAAGACTCTGCTCCTCCACCTCTTGTGGAGGGCCTGACATCAGTCAGGCTCGCCCACAGTTATCCGGAGGCCTAACCGTCTCCCTGTGATGCTGTGCTTCAGTGGTCACACTCCTAGTCTGCCTTCATGTTCCATCCTGTACACCTGGCTCTGCCTTCTAGATAGCAGTAGTAAATTAGTGAAAATACGAATAGTCCCTGATATGCAGAAATAATGGCATAAGCTCTCTTTCTCTGTCTCCTCTCCTTCTCTGCCTTGGCTGCCAGGCAGGGAAGGGCCCCCTGTCTGGTGGACACATGACCCATGTGACCTTACTTATCATTGGAGGTGACTCACATTCTTTACCCTGCCCCTTCTGCCTTGTATCCAATAAATAACAGTGCAGCCAGACATTCGGGGCCACTACCGGTCTCCGGGCATTGGTGGTAGTGGTCCCCCCAGGCCCAGCTGCCTTTTCTCTTATCTCTTTGTCTTGTGTCTTTATTTCTACACTCTCTCGTCGCCACACACAGGGAGAGACCCACCGACCCTGTGGGGCTGGTCCCTACAGATTAGTGGTTGGCAGGGCTAGGGACGAGAGGGGAATGGGCAGTGACTATTCGGCATAGAGTTTCGTTTTGGGTTGATTAAAATGTCTGGATAGTGGCATAGATTGCACAACTTTGTGAATATACTAAAAACCACTGAATTGTACTCTTTTTTTTTAGATAACATCTCACTCTGTTGCCCAGACTGGAGTACAGTGGTGCAATCATAGCTCACTGCGTCCTTGAACTGGGCTCAACCAGTCCTCCTGCTTCAGCCTCCACAGTAGCTAGGACTACAGGCACAGCTAATTTTTTTTTTTTTTTTTTTTTTTTTGAGACAGGGTTTCACTTTTGTTGCCCAGGCTGGAGTGCAATGGCACCATCTCAGCTCACAGCAACCTCCGCCTCCCAGGTTCAAGCCATTCTCCTGCCTCAGCCTCTGGAGTAGCTGGGATTACAGGCATGCGCCACCATGCCCGGCTAATTTTGTATTTTCAGAGACGGGGTTTCTCCATGTTGGTCAGTCTGGTCTTGAACTCCCAACCTCAGTTGATCCGCCCGCCTTGGCCTCCCAAAGTGCTGGGATTACAGGCATGAACCACCGTGCTCAGCCAGGCCCAGCTAATTAAAAAAAAAAAAAAAGTGTGTGTAGGCTGGGCACAGTGACTCACGCCTCTAATTCCAACACTTTGGGAGGCCGAGGTGGGTGGATCACGAGGTCAGGAGATCGAGACCATCCTAGCTAACACGGTGAAATCCTGTCTCTACTAAAAATACAAAAAATTAGCCGGGCATGGTGGTGGGCACCTGTAGTCCCAGCTACTGGGGAGGCTGAGGCATGAGAATGGTTTGAACCCGGGAGGTGGAGCTGGCAGTGAGCCGAGATTGCGCCACTGCACTCCAGCCGGGGAGACAGAGCGAGACTGTCTCAAAAAACAAACAAACAAACAAACAAAAACGAGTGTGGTGGCACACGCCTGTAATCCCATCTACTCAGGTGGCTGAGGCAGGAGAATCGCTTGAACCTGGGAGGAAGAGGTTGAGTGAGCCGAGATCATGCCACTGCACTCCAGCCTGGGCGATAGAGCAAGACTCCATCTCAAAAACCAAAACAAAACGAAGGAAGGAAGGAAGAAAGTGAGGGAGGGAGGGAGGGAAAAATTATCAGAATTAATAAGTTACTTTGGCCGGGCTTTGTGGCTCACACCTGTAATCCCAGCACTTTGGGAGGCCGAGGTGGGTGGATCACGAGGTCGGGGGTTCGAGACCAGCCTGGCCAACATGGTGAAACCCCATCTCTACTAAAAATACAAAACTTAGCCGGCTGTGGTTGCATGTGCCTGTAGTCCCAGCTACTCGGGAGGCTGAGGTGGGAGAATCACCTGAACCCAGGAGGCAGAGGTTGCAGTGAGCCGAGATTGTGCCATTGCACTCCAGCCTGGGTTACATAGTGAGACTCCATCTCAAAAAAAAAGTTGCTTTCACTTTGTAGGATGCATGATGGATATATAGAATATATATATAAGTAATAAAGCTTCTATGAGTGGAGGAACACCAGGGCTCCTGTTCCGTGGGAATTGGATAAAGCCACATGGACACACATGGAGTGGTTTTAAGGAGTGGAGAGTTTAATAGGCAAGAAAAAAGGGAGCAGAAAGAAGGAAGAAGCTCCCCTGTACAGAGACAGAGGGAGAGGGGCTCCAAAGCCAACAGTGGAGACCACAAGTGTGGGGGATACCAGCCAGTTATGAGTAGGCTGGAGGAGGCGGTGTCTGATTTGCATAGGGCTCAGGGGATTGGTTTGACCAGGCATTTTATTCATGTAGCCCTTGAAAAAACTGGCCCTCCCACCCTAGCCTTTTAATATGCAAATGCAGGGTGCAATGATGTTTTACACAGGTGGGGATATGTGGGGGCAGCCACGTTGCCAGGCACATGTGGGGGCATGTCCTTGGGTTGTTCAGTTTGCACCATTTGGAGTTAGATGGCTTCTAGGCAAGAGGAAACAATTTGAGTTACAGTATTGAGTATACAGGGTCCAAATATTAATACAAGACACATATAAACAAGAGAGGGCTTAATAAAGGGGTTAACCAATTCCATAAAGAAGACAGGAATTCATTAAAGAGGGATTGTAGCCACCGGGGCTGAAGCCGGCATTTTCCCTGAGCCTGTCAATGATTTTGATTTCATCTCTAAGTACCTGTAGATTTTCCTCTACTTTAGTAGAGGTTTTAATCCAGAAGCAGCATGTTTCATTTAAAAGTGCATCACTAAACCCAGTAAAAAGTCCTGGCAGATTCGGTGATAGTAACTTTTATGCTTCCTTTTCGTTAGTAACTACTATCCCTGCTATAAGGATAATAAGCAGAATACTACGGCAATGGAAACTCTGTCCAATATTTCAGCTTTAAGGTGCTACCGTGTATAACCCTATTGAAAATAGTGGGGTGAGTACAGTAATTCCCACAAGTGTGGTGTAGTAGATAATTTCCATTTAAAATTTTACTTGCCAAGATATAGAATCTCCCTTTGGGGGTTTATGAAGTTCTTTTGTTTTATTTTCCCAAACAAAGAAATCTCCAAGCTATGGGCACCCTATTCACTTTTTTTTTTTTGAGACGGAGTCTTGCTCTTTAGCCCAGGCTGGAGTGCCGTGGCGCGATCTCAGCTCACTGCAAGCTCCACCTCCTGGGTTCACGCCATTCTCCTGCCTCAGCCTCCCAAGTAGCTGGGACTACAGGTGCCCGCCACCACGCCCAGCTAATTTTTTGTATTTTTAGTAGAGACAGGGTTTCACCATGTTAGCCAGGATGGTCTCGATCTCCTGACCTCATGATCCATCCGCCTTGGCCTCCCAAAGTGCTGGGATT
The DNA here is from genome assembly GCF_029289425.2 of Pan paniscus. Taxonomy (NCBI): domain Eukaryota; kingdom Metazoa; phylum Chordata; class Mammalia; order Primates; family Hominidae; genus Pan; species Pan paniscus. Next base: position 30,468,383 of record NC_073267.2, on the reverse strand, counting down.
ACAAGCGTGAGCCACCACGCCCTGCTTTTCTTTTTTTTTTTTTAAAGACGGAGTCTCGCCTTGTCACCCAGTCTGGAGGGCAATAGCGCGATCTCGGCTCACTGCAACCTCCACCTCCTGTGTTTAAGCTATCCTCCTGCCTCAGCCTTCCTAGTAGCTGGGATTATAGGCACACACCACCATGCCCAGATAATTTTTTTGTATGTTTAGTAGAGACGGGGTTTCACCATGTTGGCCAAGCTGGTCTGAAACTCCTGACCTCAGGTCATCCACCCACCTCGGCCTCCCAAAGTGCTGGGATTACAGGGGTGAGCCACCGCGCCTGGCCCCTACTCACTTTTATTACCTGGCAGAATTTATAGGATAATTGCCCAAAACCAGTATATTGATTCAGATTTTTACATTCTCCATTCCTTTTTTTTTCTTCCAAGCTGCAGATCACCACTTGATTTACAGGAATAAACAGGGTTAGTCTAAAATGTAGGCAAAAAGCTTAAAAACAATTAATGAGAATAGGATTTAATGACAAATGTATGATAAGCTTTGGGACACAATTTCTCCAGGTCTCATTTTTGGTAAAAACAAATTATGATAGGACCATGTGTGTTGTTTGTAGAATAAACTTTAGTTTTATACTTGGCCTGATGATTTGCCCAGGCTGGAGTGCAACGGGGCAATCTTGGCTCACCGCAACCTCTGCCTCCCAAGTTCAAGCTGTTCTCTTGCCTCAGCCTCCCGAGTAGCTGGGGTCACAGACATGCACTGCCACGCTCAGCTAATTTTGTATTTTTAGAAGAGTCCAGGATTTCTCCATATTGGTCAGGCTGGTCTCGAACTCCCAACCTCAGGTGATCCACCCGCCCAGCTTGGCTTCCCAAAGTGCTGCGATTACAGGCATGAGCCACCGTGCCCAGCCAGGAATGGTTATTTCTATTATTTCTACACAGGCCTTTTGAATTGGCTTTGATGAAACTTTGTTGCACAAGGAATTTCAGATAAGACCTTTAAAGCCGAGCCCAACTACGGGTTTGTATCCTCAAATACCTGTGAGTTGGCTGATCCTCTCCTCTTAAGGTTCCAAGATAAACTTGGAGCTCCCAGGCCTGTTAGAAAGTGACACTCTTTACTGACCATAGGTTAGGAACCCTGTGTGGGGACTGTGTAGACTAACTATGAGGCCAGTTCTCTCCAAGGGATTTTTATTGGGTCTGCATGTCAAGCTTGATTCCTTAAAGGGAAACACACCCTTTCAGTGAAAGCCTTGGTAAAATAACCAGTTTTTCCAACTGTGTCCTGTTGACAAAGAAAATTGACTCTTTTTTTTTTTTTTTTGAGACGGAGTCTTGCTCTGTTGCCTAGGCTGGAGTGCAGTGGCACGATCTCAGCTCACTGCAAGCTCCGCCTCCCGGATTCACGCCATTCTCCTGCCTCAGCCTCCTGAGTAGCTGGGACTACAGGCACCGCCACCACACCTGGCTAATTTTTTTGTATTTTTAGTAGAGACGGGGTTTCACCGTGTTAACCAGGATGGTCTCGATCTCCTGACCTTGTGATCCGCCCGCCTCGGCCTCCCAAAGTGCTAGGATTACAGGCGTGAGCCACGGCACCCGGCCAGAAAATTGACTCTTATTGCACTGATGCAAACAACCTTACTGCCATAAGTTAAGAGTACTCACAGATAGTCTCCACGTTCTAGAGGAACCAGGCAGAGAAAAACAAACATGCTCCAAATTTTGTTCACAGGCATATACCTTACTCAATTATTTATTTTATTTTATTTTATTTTGAGACAGAGTTTCGCTCTTGTTGCCAGGCTGGAGTGCAATGGTGTGATCTTGGCTCTGCAACCTCCACCTCCTGGGTTCAAGCAATTCTCCTGCCTTAGCTTCCCGAGTATCTGGGATTACAGGCATGCACCACCACACCCAGCTAATTTTGTATTTTAGTAGAGATGGGGTTTCTCCAAGTTGGTCAGGCTGGTCTTAAACTCCCAACCTCAGGTGATCCACCCTCCTTGGCCTCCTAAAGTACTGGGTTTGCAGGCATGAGCCACGGTGCCTGGCACCTTACTTAATTATTAAAGGCTGTAAATAGTTCAAAATAAGTTTTCTTGACTCTGAAAAACAAAACAAGGATCCTTAAGTTATCTAAGGGACTCTCATGCATATTTGCAATATTCCAAGCAAAAGTTAAAAAGGTTGCTTTGGCCAGGTGCGGCAGCTCACACCTGTAATCCCAGCACTTTGGGAGGCTGAGGCGTGTGGATCATGAGGTCAGGAGTTTGAGACCAGCCTGGCCAACATGGTGAAACCCTGTCTCTACTAAAAATACAAAAATTTATCAAGCGCAGTGGTGGGTGCCTGTAATCCCAGGCTGAGGCAGGAGAATCCCTTGAACCCGGGAGGCGGAGGTTGCAGTGAGCCAAGATTGCACCATTGCACTCCAGCCTGGGTGACAGAGCGAGACTCTATCACAAAAAAAAAAAAAAAAAAAAAAAAAAAAAAAAGCTGCTTTAACTTTTTGAGTGCAGTCCATTTAGTTAACTTTTGTTTTGCTTGATATTTGTGAATATGTCCATTCTTTATGAGTCCTGTACTTTTTTTATTCCAATGTTACAATCTTCAAAGCTATTAAAAACCTGCATTTGAGAACACCTGTTAAAGTCCTTAATATAGCTTGATTATAAACCATTTTCTGAGAAGGAATGAAGCAAGACAACAATTGTTTGCGAATGACAAAATTTCCAGGATAGTTACAGTTAAATCTTTACAAATCTTTTATAACCTTTTTACCAAAGGACAGATTAGTGTTTTAGGAACTCCTTGCTATGCTTTTATTTCAATGCTCAATTTATGAAAAGACCATATAGATACTATGAGAGAAGACAGTGTAGTGTTTCTACCATGCATTTCATTGCAAGGCAACCCAAAGCCAATTGGCTTATTTTGGCAATTAGCCCATTCTGCATGGTAGTCTCATCTCTTTGTGGGGGGTGGGGATGTTTTTTAGGTGCCCAAGAGCATGCTTTTTTGATTTATAACTACTATTAGGCATCCTTTACAGTGTATTTTCTACCTAGTTATTACACATCAAAGCTCTTTTATAATGTGAAGTAATTTGATACCCCCAAAACTCAAAACGGTAGATAACACAATACATAACAGAACAGAGCCTTTGGTTTTGAGAGGGAACTATCAGCTTTTAATTTTGGGGGTTTCATGAGGAAAACAGGTTTTTTTCCAAAACAGGGTTTGTGGCACCTCCTCTGTTTTTCCCAAGGAGTTCCATGCTGTCAGAAGTTGTCTTAGGGACTCTCATGCATGCATTAAGAGTGGTTAAGACAAAAATGGAGAAAAATAATTCAGTTGACTGAGAAGAGCCTTTTTCCAGAAAACAAGATTCAAGAAGAGAAAAACATAAAGGCCTTTTAAGTATACCTATAACTTGAATATCCACTTTTAATTAAGCTGAGTGCTCTAAGAAAAGCCTTCAAAATCCCTTGTTACTTGACTTTAGCCATGCCAAGCAGTTAAGATTTTTGGCTTTTGAGTTTTACAAAAAGTAACCTCACAGGTGAACCCAATGAGCCTTAATTAGGTTATGACTTATCCACAAGTGTACAAGGTATTTTCAAAGGAGTAATAGGCAGCTTTTGAAACTGTCATTGCAAAACTGAGACTGAGACAGTGAAAGAGAAGAGATCCGACCCAAACAACTCCATTTTGTTTCCAGCCCCCAAGCTGTCCTTGCCCATCCCTGGGTGTAGGCTGGACCAACTTTGGGAGGGGCGAGTTTACAGTTATTAAACTATAGACAGTTTATAGTTATTAAACTATAGATAGTTTAAAACTACAGTTATTAAACTATAGATAGTTTATAGTTATTAAACTATAGTTTAGTTATTAAACTATAGTTTATAGTTATAAACTATAGTTTATAGTTATAAACTATAGTTTATAGTTATTAAACTATAGTTTATAGTTATTAAACTATAGTTTATAGTTATTAAACTATAGTTTATAGTTATTAAACTATAGTTTATAGTTATTAAACTATAGGTAGTTTATAGTTATTAAACTATAGTTTATAGTTATTAAACTATAGATAGTTTATAGTTATTAAACTATAGATAGTTTATAGTTATTAAACTATAGATAGTTTATAGTTATTAAACTATAGATAGTTTATAGTTATTAAACTATAGATAGTTTATAGTTATTAAACTATAGATAGTTTATAGTTATTAAACTATAGATAGTTTAAAACAAAGATGATATCAGCCCCTTCTTAAGATATACTTCCCTCTTGCCTGGGGACCAGACCAAGAAACTAGCCATAAGATTAAAAACCAGGCTGGGTGCGGTGGCTTACGCCTGTAATCCCAGCACTTTGGGAGGCCGAGGTGGGCAAATCACGAGGTCAGGAGTTCGAAACCAGCCTGGTCAACATAGTGAAACCCTGTCTTTACTGAAAATACAAAAGTTAGCCAGGCGTAGTGGTACACGCCTGTAATCCCAGCTACTTGTGAGGCTGAGGCAAAGAGAATCACTTGAACCTGGGAGGTGGAGGTTGCAGCAAGCTGAGATTGCGCCACTGCACTCCAGCCTGGGCAACAGTGCAAGACCCCATCTCAAAAAAAATATATATATTTATATATTTTATATAATTATATATATTTACATATTTTATATAATTATATATAATTATATATTTTATATAATTATATATAATTATATATTTTATATAATTATATATTTATATATAATTATATAATTATGTATATTTATATATTTTATATCATTATATATTTTATATAATTATATATAATTATATATTTTATATAATTATATATTAAATATATTAACATATATAATTATATATATTATATATTAATATATAATATAAAATTATGTATATATAATATAAAATTATATATATATATATATAAGAAACTATGGCTTAGGAGCTATGCACCTGGAGGCTACAAGATTTTGACACTCCCTAAACTACTCTTAAAATGAGTGTTTAAGATATTTTGTAAACCCTGCCCTTGATGGATCAGCTGGCACCACCCAGATTGACAAACCGACTTAATCTGATTTTGTGGCCCTCACCCAGAAACTGACTTAGCACCAGAAGACAGCCACCATTATAAAATGGTGGAGACTCAAACAAAGTATTGCCACGTGGTTACAGGTCATGTTTCCAAGGACATGAAACAAGATGAAGGCTTATAGCCAATTTTGTTAGTGACGATTTTGTTGGGCTCGCTCGAACACCAGGCTTATGGGGTCCTAGGCCTGCATCCTAACCTAAGAAACCCTTTCTTAGGGAAAGACATGCAAAGCACACCAGATTGTTTACAGCTTAAGACCAACCTCACAAATCCTTTTTTATGAATTAGAAATTTACAGAGAATATAAACAATGATCCTTATTATCCCTTTTACCGGTTTGCACAGGGAGAAGCCAAAAGCCCATCTGGTAAGAAATGTTTACCCTTTTGCCAGCATACCAGGCTTCTGTGTTCCCTTCCCCCTAGCTCAACTCTAAGCCAAGCATTTTAACGTTTGGAAAAATAACTTTTCCCAGGTTGGAAGAACATTATAAAAGAGATAGAAGCCATTTTAAACCGTGAAAGAAGGAAAAACACCATAGAAAGGAGTTACAATTAGGGTTGCCAAGAGGTATTGCCTCTTTTCCTATTGGAAATATTGTTTCCCCTATTTCTTTGCCCTCCCTATTTTTTCTTTTCCCTTTTGGCCTACTATAGGAGACCTATTGCTTATCTCCAAAATTTTCTTCTGCTTGCAGAGCTGCCTGTTTTAACTGCAGTTAGGGTTTGGCTTAAGAGCAGCATAACATTCCTCCATGAGAGGTTAAATACCTGAGTGAAATTGTGGAAAACTTCTGTATACCTATCAGGGTCATTAGAAGATTGGACGGGCACAGTGGCCCACGCCTGTAATCCCAGCACTTTGGGAGGCTGAGGCGGGTGGATCATCTGAGGTCAGGAGTTCAAGACCAGCCAAACCAACATGGTGAAACTGTCTCTACTTAAAAAAAAAAAAAAAAAAAAACATAAAATTAGCTGGGCATGGTGGTGCACGCCTGTGAATCCTAGCTGAGGCAGGAGAATTGCTTGAACCCGGGAGGCGGAGGTTGCAGTGAGTCAAGATCACGCCATTGCACTCTAGCCTGGGCAACAAGAGCAAAACTATGTTTCAAAAAAAAAAAGAAAGAAAGAAAATCGGCCTAAGTCTCCCTTTACTTGCCTAAGGTCCTAAATAATGAGAAAGGAACTTGAAAGGGCCCCAAATAAAGGAATCCTCAGGTGGTTCCCCTAGAACTGGCTTCTCTAATTTTGGGTAATCATTCTCTTTGGGCCTGCCTGATGTGATTGCTAAAAGAGCTAGGTTGATTTTGCAACGCTTGCAGAAGTTTAGTAAAAAGGCCACGCCCAGCCGGGGGCAGTGGCTCAGGCCTGTAATCCCAGCACTTTGGGAGGCCTAGATGGGTGGATCACGAGGTCAGGAGACTGAGACCATCCCGGCTAACACAGTGAAACCCCGTCTCTATTAAATATACAAAAAAAGTTAGCCGGGTGTGGTGGCGGGCGCCTGTAGTCCCAGCTACTCGGGAGGCTGAGGCATGAGAATGGCGTGAACCTGGGAGGTGGAGCTTGCAGTGAGCCGAAATCGCGCCACTGCACTCCAGCCTGAGTGACGGAGCAGGACTCCGTCTCAAAACAAAAAAACAAAACAAACAAACAAACAAAAAAACAAATACGCCATGCCCTCGTGTAAAAGAAAATAAGCCACTTTTTCTTCAAAGTTTCAGAGTTGAAGGAGTCTCAGTGCTTTAAAATACACTCGAGGGCAGTGCATGTTATACATGATCTAATTCCCATCTAGAAAGAGAAGTGAGAATAAAAGCGTTCTTTTAGTCTCCTTCCTTTTGGTATGTGATCCAGGTTGGAGACAAAAGCAGTAGGGGGAGTTCCCCCAACTATCTTCTCTCCGTGGTTTCTGGATTCCCAGCACCTATTTAAATGGGCCACCAGTGACCTGTGACTGCAGGCGTGACCCTCCAAGCCATGACATCAGAGGAACTCAACTTTTGAGCCTTAGTCACGCTTTCCCCAAGCAGCCTTAGTCCTCTGCCTTTTATTTCTCTTTGACCTCCCAGACTTGTGTGGCCTTTGTGCCTTCCTAAAAAAATGGATTTCAAGAAAAATCATGTAATTGGGCAAGACCCCTTTAAGGGAGGGGGCATGCTAGATTGAACTCTAAATCCTGCTATTATGGCCTATGATAAAACATTTACCCATAGGAAAATGGTTCTGGTTAACTTCCAGACTTAAAATTTCCTTACTAATTAAGTACTATCTTAACTGGAGACAGAATAGGTGCCTTAAAAGAACGTAGGAAGCAAATGGCCAATTTCTACTGATGGGACAATATTAGGACTAAAATCTGGCTGCAGAAGACATTTGACTCCTAACTGTTAAAAGCAGAGCCTTCCCGTTCACAGAAATAGCAGTAAAAAAGCGCAAAATGGAAAAGTTGCGAAGCTGCAATGTACCGTAGAGAACCAGCAATGTGTCTCATGAAGAGGATTTTTATTGCCACTAGGTGGCTTAGAAATACCACGTGCTCACCAGAGAAACCATAGAGAAACGTTTATTGAGTTACTGGCTGCCGTGATTCACAATCTCTTCTAGCAGACCTGTTTCCCTGAACTGTAAAGATCCCTGCACATTAGACACACAGAGAGGGTAAGAGACCATGGATAGAGACAGAAAGAAAGTTTGGCCACAGGATAGTTGAGGATTCTCTGCCAACACCCGGCTGTCGGAGGCTGCGTCCGGTCCAGAGGCCCTTGAATCATGCCAGAGTGTGCCCTGACCAGAAATTCTCAGTTGCCTCAGAAGTTTTCCCAGCCTCGCATGATGGCAAGGTCTCCCTGTGAAAATGTGGAATATGATGAGGTTTCTCTTCAAATAATCTCATCAATCTTTCATTCTTTAATTCATAGTTACCCCCCCCCTTTTTTCTCCTTCTTTCTCCTTTTCCATTTTGCCTTTGTTAGATGCCCAGGCACACCACAGTACCAAGCGTTATCAGTACCAGCTCACATTCCTTTCCTTATTTGGAAAAATGACTAACTTTCTAGCTCATTACAGACACCCCTTCCCCTTCCTCTCCACTTGTTTTTACGTGCCCACCCTATCTTAAAAAATGAAATGTTTAGCCAACCGGGATTAGTTTAGATTGTATGACCCAACCCCAGCCAATGAGGAAAGGGTACAGGGGCAGGACTTGCATCGCAAATAAAGGCTCTCATGCCCCTTTGTTCAGGTGTGCTCTCATGGCAACTGGCCAAGGAGGCAACCCTCTGTGCAGAAGTAAAATTGCTTTGCTAAGAATCCTTTGTTCGAGTGTTCAATTTCCTTAGGATTTTGAGCGTTATCCCTAAACAAAAAGAAGCTAGTTCAAACATGGCCAAAATTCCCAGTACCTGTGGGTAATGGGGGATTCTCCAAGTTCTCCCCAGCAAGCCTCACATCCGAGTCTTTTGTACGGCAGCCAATGCTAAGCCTATGTATTAGGCTGATGGACGCCCGTTTGATTTATTTTAATATAGAGGCTAAGAGCGCCTCGTAATGATAGAACAGATTTTAGGATTGCTCCCATACTCACCACTCCAACGAAGGCTGTACTTTGGATTTTCCTGGCCCATGCACCAAAATGATACGGCTCTGATGAGTGGAGGGGCACCAGGGCTCTTGTCTCATGCAAATTGGATAAAATGACACAGATACACGTGTAGTGGTATTAAGAAGTGGAGAGTTTAATAGGCAGGAAAGAAGGGAGAAGAAGAAAAGAAGAAGGCACCCCCGTACAGAGACAGAGGGAGGGGGGCTCCAAAGCCAAAAGAGGAGACCACAAATGCGGGGCATACCAACCGGGTATATGAGGAGGCTGGAGGAGGTGTTGTCTAATTTGCATAGCGCTTAGGGGATTGGTTTAACCAGGCATGTCATTCATGTAGCCCACGAAAAAACTGGCCCTCTCACCCTAGCCTTTTAAGATGCAAATGCAGGGCACCATGATGTTTTACACAGGTGGGGGATATGTAGGGGTAGCCATTTGCCAGGCACATGTGGGGGCACGGGCAAGAGGACAAGGGTGGGAATCGCCATGTTTGGGTGGACCCAGTTTCTAATGGTCTGCATTTGCATATCAAATGTTGCTGGCTGGGCTGTAAGAGCCGGGGCTTTCCTGGTAAACCAGAAACGTTTCTGGAGTTGCTTTAAAAGAAACAACTTTCCAAGGACCCCTTTTCCTCTCCATCTGCCTAAAGTAATTTTTTAATAACTTCTATAAGTACATGAAAAGATGTTCAACGTCATCAATCATTAGGAAAACACAGATCAAAACCACAATTAGATACTGCATCACACTCACTAGGATGGCTATAATTAAAAAGACGGACAATAACAAGTGTTGACAAGGATGTGGAGACATAGGAACCCTTGTGCATTGCTAGTGGAATGTACAAGCAGCAGCTTTGAAAACCAGTGTGGCAGTTCCACAAAAAGTAAAACATGACTTTTTTTTTTGAGACGGAGTCTCGCTCTGTTGCCGAGGCTGGAGTGCAGTGGAGCAATCTCTGCTCACTGCAAGCTCCGCCTCCCGGGTTCACTCCATTCTCCTGCCTCAGTCTCCCGAGTAGCTGGGACTACAGGCGCCCACCACCACGCCTGGCTAATTTTTTGTATTTTTAGTAGAGACGGGGTTTCACTGTGTTAGCCAGGATGGTCTCTATCTCCTGACCTCGTGATCCGCCCGCCTTGGCCTCCCAAAGTGCTGGGATTACGGGCGTGAGCCACCGCACCCAGCCAACATGATTTTCTAATTCTATTCCTAGGTATACACCCAAGAGAAATTGAAAACATGTGCCCACACCAAAACCAGTACATGAATTTTCATAGCAGCATAATTCGTAATAGCCAAAACGTAGAAACAACCCACATGTCCATCAACTGAAGCATGGGTAAAGAAAATGTAGTATATCCATGCAATGGAAACCATTAAAAGGAATGAAGTACAGACAACATGGATGACCCTCAGAAACATGCTGAATGGAAGAAGCCAGGCACAAAAGGCCATGTGTTGTATGATTCTGTAGCAGAACGAGCCGCAGACAAAACCTCTCAGACACCAAGTTGTAGAAGGAAAGGCTTTATTCAGCTGGGAGCATCAGCAAGCAACTGCCTTAAAATCCGAGCTCCCAGAATGCACAATTTCTGTCCCTTTTAAGGGCTCACAACACTAAAGATTTCACATGAAAGGGTCGTGATTGATTTGAGCAAGCAGGCGGTATGTGGCAGGGGCTGCATGCACCGGTGGTCAGAGAGAAACAGAACAGGGCAGGGAGTTTCACAGTGTTCTTCTATACAGTGTCTGCAATCTATGAATAACATTGGTTTCTAAGTTATGAGTTGATTTTTAACTACTGGGTTTAGGCCAGGCAGGCCCAGGCCTGGTTTCGGGCCTGGCGCCGGGCTGCCTGTCTTTGGTTTTACTTTCTTGTTGTTTTTTCTTAAAACAGGTACTGAGTATAAAACAACATAAAACAGTATGAGAAGTTCTCTCTTCCCTCAATTCTATGTAGATAAAATCCATCAAGACAGAAAGTAGAATAATGGTTGCCACTGGCTGAGAGGCCAGTACTTGATGTACTTGATGTCACAAGAAGGGAGTTTCTTTCTGGGGTTATTTTATTTATTTATTTATTTATTTATTTATTTATTTATTTATTTTTGAGACAGAGTCTCACTCTGTCACCCTGACTGGAGTGCAATGGCACAGTCTCAGCTCACTGTAACCTCCGCCACCCAGGTTCAAGCAATTCTCCTGCCTCAGCCTCCCGAGTAGCTGGAATTACAGGCATGCACCACCATGCCTGGCTAATTTTTTTGTTTTCAGTAGAGATGGGGTTTTACCATGTTGGTCAGGCTAGTCTCAAACACCTGACCTCGTGGTCCACCTGCCTCGACCTCCCAAAGTGTTGGGATTACAGGCATGAGCCACTGCACCCAATCTTTCTGGGATTATTAAGATGTTCTTTTGGCCGGGCACGGTGGCTTACGCCTGTAATTCCAGCACTTTGGGAGGCCGAGGTGTGTGGATCACGAGGTCAGGAGATCGACACCATCCTGGCTAACATGGTGAAACCCCATCTCTACTAAAAATACAAAAAAAATTAGCCAGGCGTGGTGGCAGGTGCCTGTAGTCCCAGCTACTCGGGAGATGGAGGCAGGAGAATGGCGTGAACCCAGGAGGTGGAGCTTGCAGTGAGCCAAGATTGCGCCACTGCACTCCAGCCTGGGCAAGAGAGCGAGACTCTGTCTCAAAAAAAAAAACAAAAAAAAGGATTTTTTTTTTTGTTTTTTTTTTTTAAGAAGGAGTTTTGGCCAGGAGTGGTGGCTCATGCCTGTAATCCCAACACTTTGGGAGGCTGAGGCAGGCAGATCATGAGGTCAGCAGTTCGAGACCAGCCTGGCCAATGTGGTGAAACCCCGTCTCTACTGAAAATACAAAAAATTAGCTGGGCGTGGTGGTGGGCGCCTATAGTCCCAGCTACTCAGGAGGCTGAGGCAGGAGAATCGCTTGAACCTGGGAGGTGGAGGTTGCAGTGAGCCTAGACTGCGCCATTGCACTCCAGCCTGGGCGACAGAGCGAGACTCCATCTAAAAAAAAAAAAGAAGAAGGGGTCTTACTGTGTTTCCCAGGTTGGAGTGCAGTGGTGCAATCACAGCTCGCTGCTGCCTCGAGCTTCTGGCCTCAAGCAATCCTCTTACCTCAGCATCCCAAGTAGCTGGAACCACAGGTGTGTGCCATCTTGCCCAGCTCATTTTTACATTTTTTGGTAGACAGCGAGTCTCACTATGTTGCCCAGGCTGGTCTCAAAAATTCCTGGCCTTGAGTGATCCCCCCCACCTCAGCCTCTCAAAGGGCTGGGATTACAAGTGTCAACCACTGTGCCCAGCCTGAACCCTTTAAAGCAGTGAAGTATATGCGATGTAAATTATATCTGAATTTTAAAAACGATGCTTCAGGCCAGGCACAGTGGCTCACGCCTGTAATCCCAGCACTTTGTGGAGTTTTTTGCTTTTTTTTTTTTTGAGATGGAGTCTCACTCTGTCGCCCAGGCTGGAGTACAGTGGCACCATCTCGGCTCACTGCAACCTCCACCTTCCAGGTTCAAGCGATTCTCCTGCATCAGCCTCCCAAGTACCTGGGATTACAGGCATGCACCACCACGCCTGGCTAATTTTTTGTATTTTTAGTAGAGAAGGGGTTTCACCGTGTTAGCCAGGATGGTCTGGATCTCCTGACCTTGTGATTTCCACCCGCCTCAGCCTCCCAAAGTGCTGGGATTACAGGCGTGAGCCATCATCCCCGGCCAGTCCCAGCACTTTGGAAGGCCAAGGTGGGTGGATCATTTGAGATCAGGAGTTTGAGACTAGCCTGGCCAACATGATGAAACCCCACCTCTACTAAAAATACAAAACTTAGTTGGGCATGGTGGCGGGTGCCTGTAATCCCAGCTACTCGGGAGGCTGAAGGGGGAGAACTGCTTGAACCCAGGAGGCGGAGGTTGCAGTGAGCCAAGATCACACCTCTGCCCTCCAGCCTGGGTGACACAGTGAGACTCTGTCTCAATAAATAAATAAATAAATACAAGTAAAATAATAAAAATAAAAACAATGCTTCAAGAAAAGGGGATTAAATATATCATTTAAAGTTATAATGATAACTAGTAGGAAGACTACCAATAAAAACAGCACAAAAAAATAAAGAAGAAGAAAAGAATGAGTGAGATACATTCTTTGTTCTTCACATCAGGGAGTCAATAGCGCTTAAAACCCCAAATGATCATCTTTTCCACTCAAGTGTAGATGCCAGGAGGACGAAAAACACAGGGCTCCTTAAACGTGGTTACCTCATGGGAATGAGAGTGAATGGATATTTTTTACTTTTTCATTTTGGACTCTGATAACTAAATTAATTAACGAAAAGCAAGAGGAGGTGGATAAGTTAACTATGCTAGAAAATTTATGAATGGACTTTATTGTTCTATTTTTATTTTTATTTATTTATTTATTTGAGACCAAGTTTCACTCTTGGTGCCCAGGCTGGAGTGCAATGGCGCGATCTCGACTCACTGCAACCTCTGCCTCCTGGGTTCAAGCGATTCTCCTGCCTCAGCCTCTCGAGTAGCCGGGATTACAGGTGTGCGCCACTATGCCTAGCTAATTGTTTGTATTTTTAGTAGAAACGGGGTTTCACCATTTTCACCAGGCTGGTCTCAAACTCCTGACCTCAGGTGATCAGCCCTCCTCGGCCTCCCAAAGTGCTGGGATTACAGGTGTGAGCCACTGCGCCTGGCCCTATTTTGATTATTATACGCAGAGGGTCACTGAATTGTTGACTCAGGTCATGTAAGCAGCTCTTCTGCATCTTCTGTGCTTTCCCCAATGAATGTTTCATTCACTGGAATTAATTAGGTTGGAATGGAAAGTGCAGGACTTCGTTTAGTCCTCAAAATCTTACATCCTTTGGGGAAGTTACTATACCAATAATCTAAAAATGTATTCACTATAATCCTCCACCTAAAAGGCTGCCAAACCGCAGCAAATTCCCTTTCTGGTTCACAGCTTATTAAGAAAACTAAGCAGATCATGCAAAAAATAAAAATTAAATATTTTTTGTTTCTTAGATTATAGTTAAGGGGCTTGAGATGAAGTTTTGCTCTTGTTGTCCAGGCTGGAGTGCAATGGTGTGATCTTGGCTCACAGCAACCTCCACCTCCAGGGTTCAAGCGATTCTCCTCTCTCAGCCTCCTGAGTAGCTGGGATTACAGGCATGCGCCACCACACCCAGCTAATTTTGTATTTTTAGTAGAGATGGGGTTTCTCCATGTTGGTCAGGCTTGTCTTGAACTCCTGACCTCAGGTGATCCACCCTCCTTGGCTTCCCGAAGTGCTGGGATTACAGGCATGAGCCAGTGCGCCTGACCTCAGTTAAGGGACTTTTTACATATTTATTTATTTATTATTATTTTGAGATGAAGTCTCGCTGTTGTTCTCCAGGCTGGAGTGCAATGGCACGATCTTGGCTCACTGCAACCTCCGCCTCCCGGGTTCAAGCGATTCTCCTGTCTTGGCCTCCCAAGTAGCTGGGATTACAGGCGCCTGCCACCATGCCTGGCTAATTTTTGTATTTTTAGTAGAGACGGAGTTTCACCATGTTGGCCAGGCTGGTCTTGAACTCCTGACTTCAGGTGATCTGCCTGCCTCGGCCTCCCAAAGTGCTGGGATGACAGGTGTGAGCCGCCACACTCGGCCTTTATTTATTATTTTCGAGACAGGGTATCTCTCTGTCGCCCAGGCTGGAGTGCAGTGGTGCAGTCACGGCTGGTTGCAGCCTCAAACTCCTGGGCTCCAGCAATTCTCCTGCCTCAGCCTCCTGGGTAGCTGGAACTACAGGTGCACATTATCATGCCTGGCTAATTTTTAAATTTTTTGTCAAGATGGGGTCTCTATATCGCCCAGGCTGGTCTCAAACTCCTGGCCTCAAGTGATCTCCCTTCTGGGCTTCAAAAAGTGCTGGGATTATAAGTATGAGCCACCACCTCCGGCCTTCCCTCCTTCCTTCCTTCCTTCCTTTCTGCCTTCCTTCCTTCCTTTCTCAAAAAAAAAAAAAAAAAAAAGAAGTCAGTGTTGTCTGACTGGTATTGTCTGATTACCTGCATATATTGATATATTATTCCAATAAAGATGCTTGCTTTTTCCTTTGGTTAAAAAGTATCCGGCCAAGCGCGATGGCTCACGCTTGTAACCCCAGTACTTTGGGAGGCTGTGGTGGGCGGATCACCTGAGATCAGGAGTACGAGACCAGCCTGGCCAACATGGTGAAACCCCATCTCTACTAGAAATACAAAAATTAGCTGAGTGTAGTGGCATGCACCTGTAATCCCAGCTACTTGGGAGGCCAAGGGAGAAGAATTGTTTGAACCCGGGAGGCAGAGGTTGCAGTGAGCCAAGATCACACCATTGCACTCCAGCCAGGGCGACAAGAGAGACTCTGTCTCAAAAAAAAAAAAAAAAAAAAAAGCATCCAAAACCCTGGCACGGTGGCTCACCGCTGTAATCCCAGTTACTTGGAAGGCCAAGGCAAGAGAATCACTTAAGGACAGGAGTTCAGGACCAGCCTGTGCAACATAGCAAGACCCCTGCTTAAAAAAAAAAAAAAGCGTCCGAATATCTAGAATAATGCAACTTGTGGGATAGCTCCTTCTTGTTGCTAAGGCTCCTGAATCTTTTAGCTGAAGAACTAGGAGAGAGGAAAGAGGTTATCCAAGGACCCACTGAACTAGAGGTATGTATTATGATTTTTTTGCCCGTGATAATTTTCTGGGGGTGCTATACTAGAGTCCTATGATCTGAAGCGCAAGGCGTACCTGAAATAAATAAAGCCTGCGTTATCTGGCCTAAATCTGATGTGTACAGTGACGGATGGAGATGTTATTCCAGCCACACAGGCAGATTTTCTTCAGTACTTCGGTCTTAGAATGCTGAGCTACTTAGGGCCTCCGGAAGCAGGTCTTAAATGTTGCTGAGTAATTGGCAAAACAATCAATTACTCAGGAAGTCATTGAAACAAAGTATAGAGGCGGTGAACATTTACATAATTTTACCCACCTGGTTGTCTTGAAGGGCTAGCCATAAATTAATGTATGTGTCTGCAGCATAATGCCACAGCGGGATTTTTTTAAAGATCCGACGTTGAATTGTTTGCAGATAGTTGGTTTGCTAAGAATGTCTCGCCGTTGTGTTTTTTGTTTGTTTGCTCTGGGTTTTTTTTGGGACAGAGTCTCACTCTGTCGCCCAGGCTGGAGTGCAGTGGCATGATCTCGGCTCACTGCAACCTCTGCCTTTGAGGTTCAAGTGATTCTTGTGCCTCAGCTTCCTGCGTAGCTGGGTTACAGGCACCCGCCACTACGCCTGGCTAATTCTTGTGGGTTTTTTGTTTTTGTTTTTTGAGACAGAGTTTCAATCTTGTTCCCCGGTCTGGAGTGCAGTGGTGTGATCTCGGCTCATTGAAACCTCCGCCTCCCGGGTTCAGCAATTCTCCTGCCTCAGCCTCCCAAGTAGCAGTAGCTGGTACTACAGGCACATGCCACCACGCCCAGGTAAGTTTGTATTTTTAGTAGAGACGGGATTTCCTCATGTTGGTCAGGCTAGCTTTGAACTCCTGACCTCAGGTGATCCACCTGCCTTGGCCTCCCAGAGTGCTGGGATTACAGGCGTGAGCCACCGTGCCTGGCCTTGCTGTTTTTAAATGCTTTTACCTTTCACGGCCTCAGCACACTAAAACTCATATCCACTGAGGTGACTCACTGTCAATCTGGTTTGACCTCTTGCCATCTTTGACCTCTAGATTGAGTGCCCCAGTTCCGGGCTTCTGTAGCATCGGATGGTGGGTGGGCGGAGGGGTGGGAAGAGTGATGAGTGGATGGAAGCACAAGGGGGTGGACAGGATGGGTCGGGGGTGGACAGGATGGGTCGGGGGTGGACAGGATGGATGGGGGTGGACAGGATGGGTGGGGGTGGACAGGATGGATGGGTGTATTACCGAAACGCCAGGGATTCAGTCTAGGTCCCATTGCTTACTGCACAGAAAGCTGATTTGGGATCCCGGGACAATGAGTATTGCCAGGAAAGAAGGCTTTATTCAGATGACATCTGCCAAGGAGACAGGAGATAAGTCTCAAATCCATCTCTCCAACAAACTCCAATTGGGGGTTTATATAGTGGGGAGCAAATGTAGCTGTGGGTGGGAAAACAGGAATTAGAGGGGGGTAAAGAAAAGGAGTTTCAGTTCCTTGATGCTATCTGGGAGGCCTGAGGGTCAGTTTCCTGGGGAAGGAACTCAGATAAGGCAAATTTAAGTTTCAAGCTTTAAGACCAGGAATGTCAATTTCTGTGTTTATCCAAAAAAAAAAAAAAAAATCTGTGGGACAATTTGGCCAGTTTCAGGTGGGCAGGACAGCAGGTGGAAGGGGCGAGGGGCGCGGGTGGGTGGGTGAGGAGGAGGACAGGCATCAGGTGAGCGGATGGATGGGGTTGGTGGGTAACCCAGACAGTATTTGGGAGGGGATGGGTGGCTGGGAGTGAATGTGAGTAGCTGGTGAATCTGGAGTACACGGGGCTTTGAAAAGTCACAGGGGTACCCTGGGCAGTTGGATGGGGGTCTGATGAGAGGATGAGGCTGGAAAAGTGGGTGGAGAAAAAACTGCTGCCAATGCCTCCTCGCGTTGATTCTTGAGCAGATGCTATGCTGCGTATTGATAGCCTCCTTGGCTATTGTCTTCGGAATCCGGAAAGGGAGCTGGAATTAGAGACGAACGGAGGGCCGCGTGGTTGCAGTGCCCTCTGGTGGCCATCAGGGGAGTTGACAATTGGTGTCTACATATTTTCCTTAAGTATTTTTTCATTGTCTATTCTTCCCCGCCCCCACCCCAACCCCAACATACAGACTCCCTGAGGACAGAGATTTTTATCTGTTTACTCATTGTATGTTCACTGTCTAGAATAGTGCCTGGCACATAGTAGATGCTCAGTTAAATATTGAATGAGTGAATGACACAATTCAAACTGCTCCACCACTTTATATATATATTTATTTATTTATTTTTTGAGACAGGGCCTCTGTCACCCAGGCTGGAGTGCAGTGGTGCAGTCACAGCTCACTGCAGCCTCAACTGCCCAGGCTTAAGCGATCCTCTCACCCCAGTCTCCTGAGTAGCTGGGACTACAGGTGTGCACCACCACAGCTGGATAATTTTTTTAAAATAGAAATTGAATCTCACTATGTTGCCCAGGCTGGTCTTGAACTCCTGGGCTCAAGTGATCCTCCTGCCTCAGCCTCCCAAAGTGCTGAGATTACAGGTGTGAGCCACCATGACTGGCCTCCACCACTTTATTGATGAGTGACCCTAGGCAGCTCTCTTAACTTCATAAAGCCTCAGTCTCCTCTTCGGTAAGTGGAGAGGCTAACGCCCACCCCCACGAGCATTAACTGAGGGAAGGGGACCTGCACACCCTGGATGAAGGTGCTCCCTGCTAGCTCCCGTCTCATGCAGTAGCCAGCATTGCTGGCACATCCCGTACTCACAACAGCATATCATTTTCATTAAACAAACTGCTATGATGGGCACATTTGCCATTGTCTGTGGGGCATCCTGGGGAAATGATCCCAGCTTGGTCCTAGGCTGGCCAGGCAAAGAGGAAGTGTAGCCAGATGGACAAGGGACTGGGAGGTGATGCATAAGAGTCCTTGCCTGCCACGCATGCCCCATTTCCCCACCCCCTCAGTCACACCCAACTCTTCCAACTGCCTTGAGCCATCGAACTCCCTCTGCCTTCTGAAGCTCTGAAGACACTGTATCACTTCTCTCCAAACCCCATGGCCACGACCCACACTCAAGTCCTCTTCCACAGCTCCTCCTGGCCTCCCTGCAGCTGCTCTAGCCCCCTCAAATGCATCCTTCTGCAACGGACTGGATTGAAGCTGCGAATAAGCTTATCTGATTTTCCAGCTTGATTTCCAGCTCACTCATGGGACAGAGTCCAAATCCTCCGATCTACCATTTTGTGGTCTGGACCCAGCCCATCTCCTGATCACAGCTTCAAATCTTACAGCAAACAATCCGAGCCACCTCTGCCCATGCATCTCCCCTGCCTGGAAATCCATTTCCCTGCAAGGAGGGCGTGTGTTGCCCTAGAGTGCCCAGGATCCATTTCCTGTTCCCCCAGTAATGGAGTGCCCTCCCCAGCTCTCAGAGCTGGAGGATACTGGAGGGCTAACCCATTTCTGGGTTTAGGGGGAGCTTAAGACTCAGCCAGGCAGGTTCCTTTTGCTTTTTTAATGGAACGCTGTGGCTGCAACGAGCATTTTCCAGTTGGCCACAGCTCACCCCCACTTTGTCTTATTCCAGTTCCACCCATTTATTTTATCCGAATAGGTCCTGGAGGCACCGAGTTTGCAGCTCCTGGTACCCTCTCCTCACTTCTGCTCTGTCAGGCCCCAATGCCTGCCCAGATCCCACGTGTTTTCCCTCCAGTTCCCAGATCACCCCGGGGCTCAACTTTCCTCCCTTGATGCCCAGTGGCACCCCTGGTCCCATGGGGCTTCAGTTTCCCCAGTTCAGGCATAAGAAGCTGGAGTTCATCTGAGCGTGTCCATGTTCCCCCTGGAGGAAGGACGGGAGCAGGCAGGGTGGAGCTGGGATTAGAGGGGACAGGGCAGCTGCAGGTGGCACCTCTGGGCTGTGTCCTGTTGTAGCAGGACGAGCCACAGACAAAACTCCTCAGGCACCGGATTAAAGAAGGAAGAGGTTTATTCGGCCAGGAGCATCGGCAGATTTGCATCTTAATAGCTGAGATCCCTGAAAAAGAAATTCTTGGCCTTTTTAAAGGCTTACAACTATAAGGGGTCCACGTGAAAGGGTCGTGATATCTCAAGCAAGCATGGGGAACGTGACTGGGGGCCACATGCATCAGCTAACAGAGCAGAAAGTTTTGCAATGCTTTTTCATACAATGTCTGGAATTTACAGATAACACAAGTAGTTTAGGTCAGGGGTTGATATTATTATTATTGTTACTTTTTTTTTTAACTACCAGAGCCGGGTGGTGACGCCAAGGTCTTCTGGCTATTTATCTTACTTCTGTTTTGTTTTCTAACTTTTTGCTTTCTCTCTTTCCTCCTGTCTTGTAAACTAGGCAAGGTGGGGGGAGGAGGGCAGCAGGAGTAGTAGTGGTCTCCTTCTTACTGTGGGACTGGCCCCTTTTGTTTAGGGTATCACCAAAGGCAGTGTCCAGGCCAGCCCAGTGTCTCTGCCCAGCGAACCTCCATCTGCTCTGCACTCAGAGCCAGGCCATGCTGGTGTTTGGTATAGGTTGGGTGCATGAAGGATGAAGGTTTTGGCCTGTCTGGGGCTTTTGCCTGCCTTTCTTCCTTTCTTTCCATCCTTCCTTTCCCTCCCTCCCTCCCTCCCTCCCTCTTTCTCTCTTTCTTTCCTTTGTTTCTTCTTTGGAGACAGAGTCTCGCTCTATCACCCAGGCTGGAGTGCAGTGGCACCATCAGCTCACTGCAACTTCCACTTCCTGGGTTCAAGCGATTCTCCTGCCTCAGCCTCCTAAGTAGCTGGGATTACAAGCGCGTGCCACCACACCCAGCTAATTCTTCTATTTTTGGTAGAGATGGGGTTTCACCATGTTGGCCAGGCTGGTCTCGAACTCCTGACCTCAAGTGATCTTTCCGCCTCAGCCTCCCAAAGTGCTGGGATTATAGGCGTGAGCCATCGTGCCCAGCTGTCCCAGGTAACTTCTGACATTTGCTGACTGCTCACTATGTGCTCATTATCACCGCAGAACCCCATGTGGTTGATCCTTTATTAGACCCATTTTACAGATTAGGAAACTGAGATGAGCAGAGGTGAAGTCAGCCCTGACAGGTCACAGGAGCAGCAGGTGGCAGAGCCAGAGTTGGGCTCAAGCTACTGCCAAGTGTGCCCCATTGGCCACTGACCCTAAAGATGTGTGACCTGGAGGGTCCTGAGGAGCCACGTTAACCCATGGCTGGTGTCATCCTCTTCCGGTTTAGGACCAGTGGATTTTGGGTACTGGAGCTGCCTCTTTGGCAAACAGCTTGAGGGAGAAATCAAGGGCTGGGGCCGCCTGGGTCAGCATCCCCATGGAGATGACGTCTATGTGCGGCCCGCAGAACTGGGGGAGGTTGTCCAGGGTGATGCCCCCACTGGCTTCCACAGCCACACTCGGGAACTGGGCCTTCAGCACGGTGGCCGTGGGGTGCAGCTCCTGCGGGACACAAGCCAAGGGGAGGTAAGAGCCCACCACAGACCCCTCCCCAGAGGCAGAGCCCACCTTACCTCTGGCTTGAAGTTGTCCAGCAGGACAAGGTCGGCACCCGCCTCAGCTGCCTGCACGGCCTCCTGCAGGCTGCTGCATTCCACTTCCACCTTCAGAGCGAAGTCAGCCGCCTGTCGGGCCGCCCGCACTGCCTGCCGGGCAGCCGGGAGGACAAGGGTGAGGACTGGGCCCAGCACTTGGCACTGGGGCGCAGGGAGCCGGGAAGGCGAGGGTGACGATAGGGCCCAGCACTGCAGCTGGGGCGCGGGGAGCCGGGACTGACATTTGAAAAGCTTCAGGTGGACCATGAGCTTGGGGTTAATAAGGAAACCACACATTGGGGTTGTTTTGTTTTGTTTTGTTTTGTTTTGTTTTTGAGACAGGGTCTCAACCTGTCGCCCAGGCTGGAGTGCAGTGGTGCAATGATAGCTCACTGCAGCCTCTACCTCCTGGGATCAAGTGATTCTCCCACCTCAGTCTCCCGAGTAGCTGGGACTACAGGTGCGTGCCACCACGCCCAGCTAATTTTTGTATTTTTAGTAGAGACGAGGTTTCACCATGGTGGCCAGGGTGGTCTCTAACTCATGACGTCGTGATCCGCCCACCTCAGCCTCCCAAAGTGCTGGGATTACAGGTGTGAGCCACCGCACCTGGCTACTGTTTTGTTTTTGAGTCAGGGTCTCGCTCTGTCGCCCAGGCTGGAGTTCAGTGCAGTCATAGTTCACTGCAGCCTCCACCTCCTGGGATCAAGTGATCCTCCCACCTCAGCCTCCCAAGTGGCTGGGATTACAGGGGCTTGCCCACAAGCATGGCTAATTTTTTAATTTTTTGTAGAGACAGAATCTTGCTATATGGCCCAGGCTGGTCTCAAACTCCTGGACTTAAGTAATCCCCCCACCTGGGCCTCCCAAAGTGCTGGGATTACAGGTATGAGCCACTGAGCCAGGATGTTTTATTGTAGGTTAAAATGACCACTTTTGTGGGTCAAAAAGTAGATGAATATCAGCAATATTTGGCATTTGGACCTGAGCTCAATTTGACTCAGGATATTAAAATTAGAAGGGGTCTTTAAGGACATTTCACAGATGGGAAATAAGGTGCAGAGGACTAGAGAGATGGGCTCAAGGCTGTGGTGCCAGTGACACTGGCTTCCCCTGTGTTGTCCTTTGCTCTTGAACATCACACCACGCAGCAGCAGAACAAAGATAAAGAACCAATTCCAAAACCAGGCGTGCTGGCTTATGCCTATAATCCCAGCACTTTGGGTGGCCAAGGTGGGAGGATCACTTGAGTCCAGAAGTTTGAAACCAGCCTGGGCAACATAGTGAGACCCCATCTCAAAAAAAAAAAAAAAAAGGCAGCTGGGCGCAGTGGCTCACTCCTGTAATCCCAGCACTTTGGGAGGCTAAGGTGGGTGGATCAACTGAGGTCAGGAGTTTGAGACCAGTCTGGCCAACATGGTGAAACCCTGTCTCTACTAAAAAATACAAAAATTAGCCTGGCATGGTGGCTGGCACCTGTAATCCCAGCTACTCGGGAGGCGGAGGTAGGAGAATTGCTTGAACCCAGGAGGCAGAGGTTCCAGTGAGCCGAGATTGCATCACTTCACTCCAGCCTGGGTGAAAGAGTGAGACTCCATCTCAAAAAAAAAAGCAAACATTAGCCAGTGGGGTGGAGCATGCCTGTATATCTAGCTACTGGAGAGACTGAGGCCCCATCTCCAGAAAAAGAAAAGCAGGCCCAGCTCCCCTTTAGCTTAGCTGGATGAGCTCAACTGAGCCCAGCTCAGATTGAGGAGCTGAGGTGGGAAGAGTCTTGTGTTGCTGACTCCAGGCCATGGCTGTTCACCGGGTCATGGCTGGAGGCTCTGGAGAGGGGAGGGGAGGGGTGTGCTGAGGGTGGGGTTGGACCAGGGACAGGAAGGACCAGCACCTTCTCCACGCCACCGGCGGCCACCACGTGGTTATCCTTCACCATCACCAGCCCTCCCAGGTCGTAGCGGTGCGAGGCGGCCCCGCCCACCAGGAGCCCATACTTCTCCACCAGCCGGAAGCCTGGCGTGGTCTTCCTCGTGCCTGCCACGTGCCCAGTCCAGCCGGCCCCCCTGGCGGCCTCCACTGCAGCGGCGGCAGCACTGGCAATGCCACTGCAGCGAGCCAGCGTGTTGAGGGCCACCCGTTCCCCCAGCAGCAGGCGGTGGGCAGGGCCCCGGACCTCGGCCACTCTGGCCACCGGCACCAGCTTCGATCCCTCGGGGAGGAACCAGGAGACTTGGCAGTTGAGTTGGGTAAATATGGCATCGAAGAAAGGCTGCCCTGCCAGTACCCCAGGGGATTTGGCCCACAGCGCCGCCTGCGAGGGGCCTGCCCCGCTGACCAAGGCTGCGTAGTTGAGCCCTGGGCAGTCCTCTCGGAGCCAGCTGTCCACCAGGGCTGCCAGGGTGACGGGCGGCAGCAGCAGCGCCAGGCCTGGGGGGAAAGAGAGAACAGCTGTTGAGTTTGGCTGCCTCTCCTGCTGTCAGGGGTCACTGTCAAAATATTTAACAACCAGTGAAACTGGGAACTGGCCCATCAGCCTCAAGATCTAGGGGTCCCAGGGGAGGGACTGCGGTGAGGAAGGGGGGCGTGGGGGGAAGGGAGGTTGTGGGGGCGAGGGTGGGGGAGTGCTGTGGGCTGGATGAGATCACTGGGCACCTAGTTAAATTTAAACTTCTGGGCCGGGCGCGGTGGCTCACGCCTGTAATCCCAGTACTTTGGGAGGCCGAGGCGGGCGGATCACGAGGTCAGGAGATCGAGACCATTCTGGCTAATATAGTGAAACCCCGTCTCTACTAAAAATACGAAAAAATTAGCCAGGCTTGGTGGCGGGCGCCTGTAGTCCCAGCTACTCCAGAGGCTGAGGCAGGAGAATGGCGTGAACCTGGGAGGTGGAGCTTGCAGTGAGCCGAGATCAGGCCACTGCACTCCAGCCGGGGTGACAGAGTAAGACTCCGTCTCAAAAAAAAAAAAATTAAACTTCTGACCGGGTGCGGTGGCTCACGACTGTAATCCCAAACACTTTGGGAGGCTGGGGCAGGCAGATCACTTGAGGTCAGGAGTTCGAGGCCAGCCTGGCCAACATGGTCTCTACTAAAAATACAAAAATTAGCCAGGCTTGGGGGTGGACACCTGCAATCCCATCACAGTTTGTTTATCCAATACTCACCAGTTGCAGCTTTCAAATTCACTTAAAAAAAAAAATCAGTCTGGCCAGGCGCAGTGGCTCACGCCTGTAATCCCAGCACTTTGGGAGGCCAAGGCGGGAGGATCACCTGAGGTCAGGAGTTTGAGACCAGCCTAGCCAAAATGGTAAAACCCTGCTGTCTCTACTAAAAATACAAAAATTAGCCGGGCGTGGTGGCAGGCGCCTGCAATCCCAGCTACTCGGGAGGCTGAGGCAAGAGAATTGCTTGAACCTGGGAAGCAGAGGTTGCAGTGAGCCGAGGTCACGCCACTGCACTCCAGCCTGGGTGACAGAGCAAGACTCCACCTAAAAAAATAGTAATAAAAATAAAAAATAAATAAAATGAGGATGATGGGGCTGGGTACAGTGGCTCATGCTTGTAATCCCAGCACTTTGGGAGGCTGAGGCAGGTAGATCACCTGAGGTCAGGAGTTCAAGACCAGCCTGGCCAACATGGCGAAACCCCGAAAAAAATGAGCCAAGTATAGTGGCGCAGGCCTGTAATCCTAGCCACTCGGGAGGCTGAAGCAGGAGAATCGCTTGAACCCAGGAGGCAGAGGTTGAAGTGAGCTGAGATCGTGCCACTGCACTCCAGCCTGGGTGACAGAGCAAGACTCCATCTCAAAACAAAAAAAAAGGATGATGGGGAGGTGGGGAAGGTTAATGGGTACAAAAAAAATAGAAAGAATGAATAAGACCTACTATTTGCTAGCACAACAGGGTGACTACAGTCAATAATAACTGTACATTTCGAAATAACTAAAAGAATGCAATTGGATTGTAACAGAAAGGATAAATGCTTGAGGGGATGGACACCCCATTCTCTATGATGTAATTTTTTTTTTTTTGAGACAGAATCTCACTCTTGTTGCCCAGGCTGGAGTGCAATGGAGTGATCTCGGCTCGCTTCAACCTCCGCCTTCCGGATTCAAGCGATTCGCCTGCCTCAGCCTCCCGAGTGGCTGGGGTTACAGGCGCCTGCCACCATACCCGGCTAAATTTTGTATTTTTAGTATAGACGGGGTTTCACCATGTTGGCCAGGCTGGTCTGGAACTCCTGACCTCGTGATTCGCCCGCCTCCGCCTCCCAAAGTGCTGGGATTACAGGCGTGAGCCACTGCGCCCAGCCTAACATGATTTATTTATTTATTTTTTTTTTTGAGACGGAGTCTCGCTCTGTCGCCACTGTGGAGCCTGCAGTGGCCTGGCGACTGCAGAGGCGCGATCTCGGCTTCAGCCACCGCACCTGGCCCATGATGTGATTATTATGCATTGCATGCCTTTATCAATGTGCACCCCATAAATATATACACCTACTATATACCCACACTTTTTTTTTTTTTTTTTTGAGACAGTCTCGCTCTGTTGCAGTGGCGCGATCTCGGCTCACGGCAAGCTCCGCCTCCCGGGTTCACGCCATTCTCCTGCCCCAGCCTCCCGAGTAGCTGGGACTACAGGCGCCCACCACCACGCCTGGCTAATTTTTTTGTGTTTTTAGTAGAGACGGGGTTTCACCGTGTTAGCCGGGATGGTCTCGATCTCCTGACTTCGTGATCCGCCCGCCTCGGCCTCCCAAAGTGCTGGGATTACAGGCGTGAGCCACCGCGCCCGGCCAGTACCCACACTTAAAAAATAAATAAATAAATAAGGATAGTGGGCATGGTGAAGGCCCCTCGCGCGGTAGGCATAGCCCGTGATGGGCCCTGCATGGCTGCGGGCAGAGGCAAACCCAGGCGCGGTGCAACATCGCCATCTATCGGCAGGTAGAAGACCTGCAGCCTAATGGACCCCCGCCATCCCTGGAGTTGGCTTCCCCTTGAGGGGAACACAGAGCCAGCGAGGGTGTTTGATTTAGCGCGCACACACGTGCACGCACACGCACAGGCACGCGCACACAGCACACTTCTGTTCCAAGTGGAAGTGAAGGCCAGACATCCTGGCTTGCTCCGCTCTCCAAAGAGGGCCCTCTCTTGTCTACTTCCCCAAAGCCAAGCTGCTGAGTCTCCACTCACTCACCCCACCTCCCCTCCGAGCCACAAGCCTCCTTGACTGCACCCGGCTCTCCTTTGCCACATTCTCTCCCACATCTGCCCCAGATGGCTCCTGTCCCTCCACTAAGAGCTAGCTATACTGAGGCTGGGCACTGTCTCTGTTGGTCACATCCAGCTACGGAAAAGGCCTGGGAGCAAAAGGCAGGGAGGAGAGCCTAATCCCCCACTCCCACTCCATTCAAACTAGGTGCAGTGCAGTGGCGCGATCATGGCTCACTGCAGCCTCAACTGCCCAGGCTTAAGCAATCCTCTCGCCTTAGCTTCCCAAGGAACTGGGACTACAGGCGCACACCAACCATGCCCGGCTAATTTTTGTATATTTTTTGTTGTAGAGATGGGGGTCTCACTATATTCCCCAGCCTGGTCTTGAACTCCCAGGCTTAAGCAATCCTCGCACCTCAGCCTCTCAAAGTCCTGGGATTACAGGAGTGAGCCACTGTGCCCACCCTGATTTTTTTTTTTTTTTTTTTGATACAGAGCTTCACTCTTTTGCCCAGGCTGGAGTGAAGTGGCCTGATGTCGCCTCACTGCAACCTCCGTCCCGCGGGTTCCAGGGATTCTTCTGCCTCAGCCTCCCAAGTAGCTGGGATTACAGGCGCCCGCCACCACGCCCAGCTAATTTTTGTATTTTTAGTAGAGACAGGGTTTTGCCATTTTGGCCAGGCTGGTCTCAAACTCCTGACCTTGGGTGATCTGCCCGCCTGGGCCTCCCAAAGTGCTGGGATTACAGGCGTGAGCCACTGCGCCTGGTCAGCCTGATGTTTTTCTTTTTTTTTCAGGCTGATTTTTTAAAAAATGGATTTGAATTCTGCAACTGGTGAGTATTGGGTAAACAACCTGTGATGCAGGCTGGGCACCATGGCTCACGCCGTAATTCCAGCACTTTGGGAGGCCAAGGTGGGCAGATCACGAGGTCAGGAGTTCAAGACCAGCCTGGCCAACATGGTGAAATCCCATCTCTACGAAAAAATACAAAAACTAGCCGGGCGTGGTGGCATGTGCCTGTAATCCCAGCTACTTGGGAGGCTGAGGCAGGATAATCACTTGAACCAGGGAGGCGGAGTTTGCAGTGAGCTGAGGTCATGCCACTGCACTCCAGCCTGGACCACAGACTGAGAATCCATCTCAAAAAAAGAAGAAACCAACTACTGATACACACAACAATAGGGACCTGTCTCAAATGTATCAGTCTAACTAAAAGGAGCCAGATCCAAAAGGCCGTATGATCCCATTCCCGCAGCATCCTGGGAAAGGCAAAACTATAGGCACAGAGCAAATCAGCATTGCCTGGGGAGTGGGAGGAGTTGACCACCGAGATCTGGCGAGGTTGCAAAGAAAAAGGAACACTTATACACTGTTGGAGGGAGTGTAAATTAGTTAAACCATCGTGGAGGACAGTGCAGCAATTTCTCAAAGACCAAAAACCAGAAATACCATTCCACCCAGCAATCCCATTACTGGGTATATACCCAAAGGAATGTAAACCATTCTGTTATAAAGACACATCACAGCACTATTCACCATAGGAAAGACATGATTCAACCTAAATGCCCATCAATGCTAGACTGGACAAAGAAAGTGTGGTACACATACACCGTGGAATACTATGCAGCCATAAAAAAGAATGAGATTACGTTCTTTGCAGGGACATGGATGGAGCTGGAGGCCACTATCCTTAGCAAACAAACGCAGGAACAGAAAACCAAATACCGCATGTTCTCACTTATAAGTGGGAGCTAAATGATGAGAACACATGGACACATAGAGGGGAATAACACATACTGGAGCCTATTGGAGGGCAGAAGTTTGGAGGAGGGCAAGTGTAGCAAGACGAGCTGCAGACAAAACCTCTCAGACACCGAGATAGTGAAGGGAGTGGCTTTAATCAGCTGGGAGCATTGGCAGGCTAGCGTCTTAAAATCCGAGCTCTTCAGGTGCTCAACTTCTGTCCTTTTTAAGGGCTCACAACTCTAAGGGGGTCCGCGTGAGAGGGTCGTGATTGATTGAGCAAGCCAGGGGGTACGTGACAGGGGCTGCGAGCACCGGTGGTCAGAGTGAAACAGAACCTAACGGGAGGTTTCACAATGTCCTTCCATACAATGTCTGGAATCTATAGATAACAACAGTTGCTAGGTCAGGGGTCGAATTTTAACTACCAGGCTTAGGTCAGGCACGCCCAGGCCTGATTTCGGGTCTGGTTCCTTGGTTTCCGGTCTGGTTCCTAGGCACCAGGCTACCTGCCTTTAGTTTCGCTTCTCTTTCCTTTTCTGAGTATGAAACAATATGAGAGGGTCTCTCTCTTCCCTCAAGAGGATCAGGAAAAATAACTAATGGGTACTAAACTTAATACCTGGGTGACTAAATAATGTGTACAACCCCCATGACACAAGTTTACCTATATAATAAACCTGCACATGTACCCCTGAACTTAAGATAAAAGTTAAGGCCGGGCATGGTGGCTCATGCCTGTAATCCCAGCACTTTGGGAGGCCAAGGTGGGTTGATCACCTGAGGTCAGGAGTTCAAGACCAGCCTGTCCAACATGGCAAAACCTCATCTCTACTAAAAACACAAAAATTAACCAGCTGTGGTGGCAGGCGCCTGTAATCCCAGCTACTTGGGAGGCTGAGGCAGGAGAATCTCTTGAACCCAGGAGGCAGAGGTTGCAGTGAGCTGAGATTGCGCCATTGCAATCCATCCTGGGTGACAGAGCGCAATTCGGTCTCAAAAAAAAAGTTAAATTTAAAAACAAACAAAAGGCTGGGCACGGTGGCTCACGCCTGTAATCCCAGCACTTTGGGAGGCTGAGGCAGGCGAATCACCTGAGATCAGGAGTTTGAGACCAGCCTGACCAATATTATGAAACCCTGTCTCTCCTAAAAATACAAAAATTAGCCGGGCATGGTGGTGTGCGCCTGTAGTCCCAGCTACTCGGGAGGCTGAGGCAGGAGAATCGCTTGAACCCAGGAGGCAGAGGTTGCAGTGAGTCAATATCGCGCCATTGCACTCCAGCCTGGGCAACAAGAGCGAAACTCAGTCTCAAAAAAAAAAAAAAAGAATAAAAACAAACAAAAAATTAGCCTGAGGTCAGGAGTTCAAGACCAGCCTGTCCAACATGGCAAAACCCTGTCCCTACTAAAAACACAAAACTTAGCTGGGTGTGGTGGCATGCGCCTGTAATCCCAGCTTCTTGGGAGGCTGAGGCACGAGAATTGCTTGAACCTAGGAGGCAGAGTTTGCAGTGAGCCGAGATAGCACCACTGTACTCCAGCCTGGGCGACAGAGTGAGACTCTGTCTTAAATAAATTAATAAACAAACAAATAAATAAAGTAACTTTGATGGGCTCACTCAGAGGTTCTGTCTATAGCCAAACCTCACTCAGGTTCCCTCAGCTCTTTTCCAGTTAGGCCTTGGACTTCCGTGTTCACCTCTGCATCGTCCAATTTTAGCAAGAATCCTGCTAAGTCAGCTTAGCCAGTCCCTCATCCTCCACATCTGATTGCCCCCGATCCCTGATGGGGGTCCTCATCCTCCACTCTCCCCCAGGCGCTGTCTGACCACCTTGGCCTGCCCTCAGCAAGAATCCCTTTAGGTTGGTCTTGTCAGAATACCCCCAACCCCCAGTGCTTTCTCATGGTAATGTCCCATCCACTGCCCCCAACTCTGCTCGTTGGCTATAACCCCCATGGTGTAGAGTTCAGCCCAGTTCTGATCTAAGGTCACTCTTCCCCTACAGCAATAGTCTGGAATGCAATATGTTTTTGCTATTTTAACGACTGTCTAGTTCTGGTTTTCTTTGATCACTCTCCTGCTGAAAACTGACCTTTCATGGTTTCAGCTCCAGTTCTCTTGACTTTTTTCTTTCTTTCTTTTTGAGACAGAGTGGAATGCAGTGGTGCAATCATGGCTCACTGCAGCCTTGAACTCCCGGGCTCATGTGGTCCTCTCACCTCAGCCTCCTGAGTAGCTGCTCCACCATGCCAAGGTAATTTTTTTTTTTTTTTAATAGAGACAGGGTCTCAAACTCCTGGCCTTTTAAACATTTTTTTCTTTTTCTTTTTTTTGAGACAGAGTCTCACTTTGTTGCCCAGGCTGGAGTGCAGTGGCATGCAATGGAAAAGGGATGGAGCCCCGAGCTTTGGCAATAAAAGTAGACTCACTGCAGCCTCCGCCTCCTGAGTTCTCCTGCCTCAGCCTCCTGAGTAGCTGGGATTACAGGCATGTGCCACCATGCCTGGCCAATTTTTGTATTTTAGTACATTTCTGTATTTTATAACAGCACGAGGAGGTCATTATTGTCATCCCTGTCACAGATTAGGAACCTAAGGCCCCTGAGGGTTGTCTCCGGTCCACAATCACTTAGTGACAAGTGGCAGAGCCAGGGCTGGACCTCAGGTGTGCGGCCCCAGAGCCTGGGCTCTGATTCACTGTGCTACGCAACCTCTCTGATGGGATAAGTATCCTAGCTCACATACTATGAAGCTAACCAATATAAAATTGCCAATATTTGGCCGTTTTGACCAATAAAAGCAGCAAATTTATATGGTTCAGTATGCGAAGCACTTGGATATAGCAGAAAACTCAATGGCCAGACACAGTCTTTGCCCATCGAGAGGAAACAGCCGTAGACTGTGATGATGGGGGAAGAACAGGAAGCACAGAGGGACCAGGATCTAACCTCCGGGCGTGTCTGTGAGGCCCCTGCTGAGGAAGTGATGTTTAAGGGAAGACCTGCAAGAGGAACAAGAGCTGAAGGGGGAGATTGGGGATGAGGATAAGGGAAGGGGCTTCCAGGCCAAGGCATAGTCCTGCAACAGCATAGGCTAAAGCCTGACAAGTAAGAGAAAGAGCTGCCCACGCTGTTGCCTCCATGCCTAGCAATTATTAACACCCCACACAGTGCAGGTGCTCAATGAGGATGTGTCAGAGAATCAGTGAAAAATGGAAAGAAGTTGCCAGGTGTGGAGGCTCATGTCTGTTAATCCCAGCACTCTGGGAAGCCAGGGTGGGAGGAAGACAAGGCCAGGAGTTGGAGGCTGGGCACGGTGGCTCAAGCCTATAATCCCAGAACTTTGGGAGGCCGAGGCAAGTGGACCACTTGAAGTCAGGAGTTCAAGACTAGCCTGGCCAAGATGGTGAAACCCCGTCTCTACTAAAAATAAAAGAAATAAAAAAAAATTAAAAAAATAAAAAGCCGAGCGCCTGTAATCCCAGCTACTCGGGAGGCTGAGGCAGAGAATTGCTTGAACTTGGGAGGCGGAGGTTGCAGTGAGCCAAGATTGTGCCACCGCACTCCAGCCTGGGCGACAGAGCAAGACTGCGTCTCAAAAACAAAAAACAAAAGACTTTATGTTTGAAAGCCCTTAGGAACACTGTCTAGCACAGGGTAGGCGTGCTCGCGAAGAAAAGAAGCGTTTCTCAAGTGTGGTGGACTCATGGAATAAATGACTAGGTGTCTCTGAGGACCGGTGAGTGATGTTTGCCAGGCAGAGGTGTGGGGTGGGGCTGACATTTGGGGCTGAGAAAACTGATCTGTTCACCTGCAGACAGTGTCGGGGTGGGGGCAGTGTGGGATTCACAGGTGACATGGTGGGAGGGGAGGCCACAGGGAGAAAGAACTAAACTATTTAGCTGAGGAATTTGGCCAGATCACAGAAGCCATCAAAAAATTTCATTTTATTGGCCGGACACAGTGGCTCACACCTGTAATTCCAGCACTTTGGGAGGCCGAGGTGGGCCAATCACCTGAGGTCAGGAGTTCGAGTCCAGCCTGACCAACATGGTGAAACCCCGTCTCTACTAAAAATACAAAATTAGCCGGGCATGGTGGCACATGCCTGTAATCCCAACTACTCAGGAGGCTGAGGCAGGAGAATCGGTTGAACCTGGGAGGTGGAGGTTGCCGTGAGCTGAGATCCCACCATTGTATTCCAGCCTAGGCAACAAGAGCGAAACTCCGTCTCAAAAAAAATTTTCTTTTCATTTTATTTCATTATTTTTAAGTAGAGATGGGGGGTCTCGCTATGTTGCCCAGGCTGGTCTTGAACTCCTGGGCTCAAGCAGTCCTCCCACCTCGGCCTCCCAAAGTGCTGGGATTACAAGTGTGATCCACCATGCCTGACCCATCACAGAATTTTAAAAGAGGGAGTGATATGATTATGGTTTTGCTCCAGAAGGGTCACTTCAGCCACCAACTGGAGACAGATTGGGAGGCAAAAGAAGGCTGAGGTAGTCTTGGCCAGACAAAAAGTAGGCTGGGCGCGGTGGCTGTCACCTGTAATCCCAGTGCTATGGGAGGCCAAGGCAGGAGGGCCACTTGAGACCTGGGCAACATAGTGGGACCCTGCCTCCACAAATAATTTTTTTTTGTTTGAGACGGAGTCTCACTCTCGCCTGGGCTGGAGTGCAATGGTGCGATCTCAACTCACTGCAACCTCTGCCTCCCGGGTTCAAGTGATTCTCCCGCCTCAGCCTCCCGAGTAGCTGGGATTACAGGCATGCACCATCATCCCTGGCTAATTTTTGTATTTTTGTAGAGATGGGGTTTCACCATGTTGGTCAGGCTGGTTCTTGAACTCTTGACCTCAGGTGATCCACCTGCCTCGGCCTTCCAAAGTGCTGGGATTACAGGTGTGAGCCACTGCGCCCGGCCAACAAATAATTAATTTGAAAAAATATTTTCAAAAAAACCAAAAGAGATGGAGCCCTGAACTTTGACAGTAGCTCTGGGGTAGATTTGAGGGCTATTTCCAAAAGGGGATCTACCAGAATTAGCAGCTAAAGAGATGTGGGAGCCTTGGGCCTCCGGCCTGGGTAGCTGAGAGCTGGCAGAAGGAGTCATTCCAGGAGAAGAGCAGGCAGGGTGGAGGTGGGACAGCAGGAGGGGGCGGTGACCCCACTGAGTGCCATGGCGTGCCAGCCATGGCGTGCCAGCCGCGGGCACCCCTGTTCCCCTTTGTGCTCTCATCTGGAGCTCACCACAGGGATTCTTCCCATTTCACAAGAACAGAAGCTGAATCCCAAAGTGTTTCCTGAATCGTGGCTTGGTGAAACAGCTTAGCTTCTGCAGAGCTCGAGAGAAAGAACGGATTTGGTTTTGCAAAGGTTAAGGCTGAGGCGGCAGCAGGAGATGTGGATGGCGGTGCCCAGAGGGTGGTAGGGAATGGCTCTGGAGTTCCGAAGAGATGCTGCCGTGGCCAGGCGCGGTGGCTCACGCCTGTAATCCCAGCGCTTTGGGAGGCCGAGGCGGGAGGATCACGAGGTCAGGAGATCAAGACCATCCTGGTGAAAACGGTGAAACCCCGTCTCTACTAAAAATACAAAAATTGAACTCCGGGGCCAACATAGCAAAACCCCGTCTCTACTAAAAATACAAAAATTAGCCAGGCGTGGTGCTGGGCGCCTGTGATCCCAGCTACTCAGGAGGCTGAGGCAGGAGAATCGCTTGAACCTGGGAGGCAGAGGTTGCAGTGAGCCGAGATAGTGCCATTGCTCTCCAGCCTGGGCAACAAGAGCAAAACTCCGTCTCAAAAAACAAAAGAAAAAAAGAAAAAGTTAGCTGGGCATGGGGGTGCACGCCTGTAGTCCCAGCTACTCGCCAGCTACTCGGGAGGCTGCGGCTTGAGTCCAGGAGTTGGAGGCTGCAGTGACCTGTGATTGCACCACTGCACTCCAGCCTGGGTGACAGAGCAAGCCACGGTCTCTAAAATAAAATAATAAGATAAAGAACCCACAGGGCATGTCCAACAAAAAGAGAAGCATCATCAGGAGTGGGTACCTGGGAAGGAGAAGAGGGTTTTGGGAGGTGAGCAGAAGTAAATAGAAGGAAGACTGAGGATGGGGCTCTGCACTTAGCAACTGTGAGGCCTGTGCCAGAGCGGTTTTTGTGCTGTGTGTCGGGGGCAGAAGCCACATTGTCATGCTCGAGGAGCGCACGGGAGGCAGGGAAGTGGGGGTGTTGGTGTGAACCACTCCTTTCAAGAGAAGTGGACACAGTGGGGCCTCTGCCTGGGCTGCACACCAGAATCACAGGGAGCTTTTCAAACTTTCAGATGCTCAGGCCCATTCCAACCCAGTGAACCAGAATCTCTGGGGGTAGTTTCCAGGGATCCAGGTTGGGGAAGAGCCAGCCCCCACCCTGCTCTGTGACTCAGATGCACATGAGGATCAAGAATCAATGCTCGGCCAGGGGCGGTGGCTCATGCCTGTAATCCCAACACTTTGGGAGGCCGAGGCAGAAGGATCGCTTGAGGCCAGGAGTTTGAGACCAGCCTGGGCAGCATAGTGAGAACCCATCTCTACAAAAACAATTTTAAAAATTAGCTGGGCATGGTGACACATGCCTGTAGTCCTAGCTATTCAGAAGGCTGAAGTGGGAGGATCCCTTGAGTCCAGGAGTTGGAGGCTGCAGTGAGCTATGATGGAGCTACTGCACTCTGGCCTAGGCAACAGGGTGAGACCCTGCCTCAGGGAAAAAAAAAAAAAGAACCAATGCTCTCATAAGACCACATATTGGCCGGGCGCGGTGGTCACACCTGTAATCCCAGCACTTTGGGAGGCCAAGGTGGGCCTAAGATCACCTTAGGTCAGGAGTTCGAGACCAGCCTGGACAACATGGTGAAGCTCTGTCTCTACTAAAAAAATACAAAATTTATCCATGTGTGGTGGTGCACGCCTGTAATCCCAGCTACTCGGGAGACTGGGGTGAGAGAATCCCTTGAATCTGGGAGGCGGAGGTTGCAGTGAG
Source organism: Pan paniscus (assembly GCF_029289425.2). Taxonomy (NCBI): domain Eukaryota; kingdom Metazoa; phylum Chordata; class Mammalia; order Primates; family Hominidae; genus Pan; species Pan paniscus. Next base: position 30,433,355 of record NC_073267.2, on the reverse strand, counting down.
CCGAGGTTGCGCCACTGCACTCCAGCCTGGGCAACAGAGTGAGATTCCATCTCAAAAAAAAAAAAAAAAAGAATCAGTCAGGTGTGGTGGCTCATACCTGTAATCCCAGCACTTTGGGGCATTTGAGACCAGCCTGCGCAATATAGTGAGACCCCTATCTCTAAATTAAACATTTTTTAATCGAAAAAATAAAGTTTCAAAGACTCTTAAAACATACTAACCAATCACAAAGTGTAGATTTTACTTAGATCCTAATTCAAACAAACCAAAAGCAAATTAGGCTATTTATGAAACCACTGGAATCTGGACATTGAATGTTTGATAACACCAAGGAAATTTTTAAAGTTTAGTTTTGACAATAGTATTGTGATTGTAGTGAAAAGAAAAGTCTTTATCTTTTAAGAAAAAAACATGATGAGGCTGGGCGCAGTGACTTGCGCCTGTAATCCCAGCACTTTGGGAGGCCAAGGTGGGTGGATCACCTGAGGTGAGGAGTTCAAGACCAGCCTGGCCAGCACGGCAAAACCCATCTCTACTAAAAAAAAAAAATGCAAAAAAATTAGCTGGGCATGGTGGTGGGCACCTGTATCCCCAGCTACTTGGGAGAGTGAGGCAGGAGAATCACTTGAACCTGGGAGGCAGAGGTTGCAGTGAGCCAAGATCACACCATTATACTCCAGTTTGGGCAACAAGAGCGAAACTCCATCTCAAAAAAGAAAGAAAGAAAACATGCTGAGATGTTCACATATGAAAAGATTTGAGCCAGGCACGGTGGCTCATGCCTGTAATCCCAACACTTTGGGAGGCTGAGGTTGGAGGATCACTTGAGGCTGGGAGTTTGAGACCAGCCTGGGCAACACAGCAAGACCCCATCTCTAAAAAAAAAAAATTTTATTTTAATTAGCCAGGTGTGGTGGCACACGCCTGCAGTCCCAGCTACTCCACAGGCTGAGGCAGGAGGACCACTTGAGCCCAGAAGTTGGAGGCTACAAACAGTGAGCTATGATTATGTTACTGCACACCAACCAGCCTGGGTGACAGAACAAGACCCCGTCTAAAAAACAAAAGAGGCCGGGTGCGGTGGCTCACACCTGTAATCCCAGCACTTTGGGAGGCCGAGGAGGCAGATCACAAGGTCAAGAGATCGAGACCATCCTGGCCAACATGGTGAAACCCTGTCTCTACTAAAACTACAAAATTAGCTGGACATGGCAGCAAGTGCCTGAAGCACGTGTAGTCCCAGCTACTCATGAGGCTGAGGCAAGATAATCACTTGAACCTGGGAGGTGAAGTTTGCAGTGAGCCGAGATCCTGCTACTGCACTCCAGCCTGGTGACAGAGTCAGACTCCATCTCGAAAAAAAAAAAAAAAAGAATCTGGATCTGCTAGCCTGGCCAACATGGTGACACCCCATCTCTACTAAAAATACAAAAATTAGCCGGGCATGGTGGTTTATGCCTGTAGTCCCAGCTACTCGTGAGGCTGAGGCAGGAGAATCGCTTGAACCCGGGAGGCGGAGGTTGCAGCGAGCCAAGATCATGCCACTGCACTCCAGCCTGGACAACAGGGCGAGACTCTGTCTCAAAAAAAAAAAAAAAAAAAAAAAGAATCTGGATCTGATGAAAATTATGGATCTCCTTCCCAGAAAAATGCGTAACCGTGTTCTCACAAAGACACACAATTTCACCTGCAAATCCTGGGGTTCATGAACTCCCCCAGAGCCCATCCATGATCCCTCAGTAAAGAATCCTGGCTCTGAAGGAATCAGGTCGAGACCCCTTGACATCTGCTAAGGTATTTAATCCTCATTACAACCCCGTGAGACCAGTGCCACCAACTCCATTGTCCAGATGTGGAAGCGGGCTTCTACAGGTTACAAAACTTGCCAGGGTTTCCACTGCTGCTGAGTGGCAGTCAGGATTCACATCCAGGTCGGCGTTGTTTCAAAAGAGAAAGACACAATGGAGATTGAAAGGTGTTTGGCGTGGCATCCTGCATGGGACCCCCGAGAGCTGGTTCCACAGTGGAGCCAGAGGGACCGGGTGTATGGGGCCAGCAGGCACCTCGAACATGGAGGAGGGTCTAAGCACCTGTGCCTCCCATCCTCTGTCCTCCCCACAACCTTCTGAGCAGGGAACTATTTTTTTTCCTTTTTTTTTGAGATGGAGTCTCGCTCTGTCGCCCAGGCTGGAGTGCCGAGGCCTGGTCTCAGCTCACTGCAACCTCCACCACTGGGGTTCAAGCAATTCTTCTGCCTCAGCCTCCCATGTAGCTGGGATTACAGGTGCGCACCACCACACTCGGCTAATTTTTGTACTTTTAGTAGAGACGGGGTTTCACCATGTTGGTTGGCCAGGCTGGTCTCAAACACCTGACCTCAAGTGCTCCACCCACCTCAGCCTCCCAAAGTGCTGGGATTACAGGCGTGAGCCACCGTGGCGGGCCAGAGCAGGGAACTATTATTGTCATTTTACAGATGGAAGAAAACGGGACTCTGAGAAGCCAGGACCCACCCATGGTCACACAGCCCCATCCCTGGTGGAGCCTTCTGAGCATAGAGCATGGACCCCTGGGTTTGTGCTGGTGGAAGGGTTTACGGGGCGCCAGTTTAGTCAGCCACCCCTGTATAGGACACCTATGGAACACCATAGGGGGCCTTTGAGGAGAATCACCTCCTTATTGCCATTGTGTCCCCAGGCCAGTGAACATGACCTGCTCTGCGGCTTTACACAGAATGCTCTGGACTGAAACACTTCCTTGAAGCATTGGAATGTGACCAGACATCCTGGCTCCTTGTAAAACCCACTCCCACCAGCTGCAGCCCAATAAGTTAAAGATTATCTTAGTTGGCCGGGCACGGTGGCTAACACCTGTAATCCCAGCACTTTGGGAGGCAGAGACGGGCGGATCACGAGGTTGGGAAATGAGACCATCCTGGCTAACATGGTGAAACCCCGTCTCTACTAAAAATACAAAAAATTAGCCAGGCGTGGCGGCGGGCGCCTGTAGTCCCAGCTACTCGGGAGGCTGAGGCAGGAGAATGGCATGAACCCGGGAGGCGGAGCTTGCAGTGAGCTGAGATCACGCCACTGCACTCCAGCCTGGGAGAAAGCGAGACTCCGTCTCAAAAAAAAAAAAAAAAAAAGATTATCTTAGTAGTTAGACATATGCTTTGAGCTTAAAGGAAATTCACATAAACCACCACGGCTATACATCTTTCAAATGACGCACACACCCCCACCTTCACCGTTTCACCCCGTACCATCTGCTTCTTAGATCAAAAGATTGTACTCAATAAATTATCAGGCAACCAGGGCTCTGCAGCCTTCACTTTAGCAACTGGCCCCCTGGGCCTGCTTTAAATCTTAACTTGTCTTTTCTCATTCCTTTGTTGCCACCGGACTTCATGGTTGGGGGTTGGGACTGATCACCCCAACAGTTTGCATACAGCTCCCTCCAGGCAGGGAATCACGGGACTCAAGCCCCCTCCCCCACCCAGCTGCAGAAGGGACAGGACTTTGTCTCTGCTTCTCCCGAGCTACCAGCGAGAGCAGAAGTCCATGCTGCTCCCCCAACCAGCCTCCCACTTCCGGCCCCCACTGCCCCCAGGAGACGCCACCTCCTCCAGGCCACCCTGCCCTTTTCTAGGGCTTAAGCCCCTTCCTTCCCCAGAGCTCCTTGGGGATTCAACACAGGAGAAAGAAGAGTGAGAAGGGGCCTCTGGGGGTTGAGCAAGGCTGCAGGGACATGGGGTAGGTAAGGGAGTCGATGGCGGGACCAGAGGAGAGATGACTCCAGAGGAGGCAACAAGGGGCTGAGACAAGCCAGGGTGGGGGCAGGGGTAGGCAGTGGGGGGATGGGTGCAGGGACATGGCAGAGAGAGTGTCCCTTTACCTTCAGCGTCCATGGTGACTTGCAGCTGTCTGGGCTGGTGTGTTGGCTGCTCAGGACCAAGGCTCCCAGAGGCCCCAGGCTGGGGGTGGGACTGTGGAGGGAGGGAGGGCCCATCAAGCTGTCAGCCAGCCCTTCCCAGGCTCCCCAAGCCTCCCTCCTGTCCTCTGCCAGGCCTGCAGATTCCTCAGCAGGCCCTGAAAGTCAGAGGAGGGGCTCTGATGGGGAACTCAGAAGCCCTGCCCCAGCCAGTGAAGGAGCCCGAGGCCCTGTTCTCACCCAACACCCAGCCCTCCTGGCCCTAACCCAGAGTCCAAGGCTGTGAATGTAAGCATGTGCTCCCTGGTGAGGGCAGGCAGGCATTTTGGATGGTGTGCTGGGAAAATCATGGGCCCTGGACCTGGGTTCAAATCCTAACTCCATCCTTTTTGATCTCAAGTACCTTTTTACCTTTTTCTGTGCCTCAGTTTCCTTAGCTTTAAAATGGCATAACAGGGCCGGGCACAGGAGCTCACGCCTGTAATCCCAGCACTTTGGGAGGCAGAGGCGGGTTGATCACCTGAGGTCAGGAGTTTGAGACCAGCCTGGCCAACATGGCGAAACCCCATCTCTACTAAAAATACAAAAATTAGCCGGGCATGGTGGCGGCCGCCTGTAATCCCAGCTGCTCAGGAGGCTGAGGCATGAGACTCACTTGAACCCCGGAGGTGGAGGTTGCAGTGAGTCGAGATCATGCCACTGCACTCCAGCCTGGGTGACAGAGTGAGACTCTGTCTCAAGATAAATAAATAAATTTATTAATTAATTTAAAAAACGGCATAACAGGCCGGATGCAGTGGTTCACGACTGTAATCCCAGCACTTTGGGAGGCTGAGGCAGGCAGATCACGAGGTCAGGAGATCGAGACCATCCCGGCTAACATGGTGAAACCCCGTCTCTACTAAAAAAACAAAAAATTAGCCGGGTGTGGTGGTGGGCGCCTGTAGTCCCAGCTACTCGGGAGGCTGAGGCAGGAGAATGGCGTGAACCCGGGAGGTGGAGCTTGCAGTGAGCCAAGATCATGCCACTGTACTCCTGGGCGACAGAGCGAGACTCTGTCTCAAAAAACAAAACAAAACAAAAAAACCCGGCATAACAGGCTGGGCACAGCGACTCATGCCTGTAATCCCTGTGCTTTGGGAGGCCAAGGCAGGAGAATCGCTTGAGGCCAGGAGTTTGAGACCAGTGTGGGCATCATAGAGACATACAGAGATCCCATCTCTCCCAAAAAAAGAAAAAAGAAAAAGAAATTAGCTAAGTACAGTGGTGCACACCTGTAGGCTGAGATGGGAGGATCACTTGAGCCCAGGAGTTCAAAGCTGCAGTGAGCCGTGATCGTGCCACTGCAGTCCAGCCTGAGTGACAGAGAGAGACCCTGTCTCTAAAGAAAAAAAAAAATGTAATGGCGTAACATCTACCTCATGGGTCCAACTGAGAATCAATGAGAAAACTCTGCAAATGAAACAGAGTAGGAACTCACCTAATATCCACTTCCCTTCCCTTCCCTCTTTCCAAGGAACTTTAAGGGCACAGACAGCTTAGAGCCCAGCTTCTGAACCAGAAAGTGGGGAAACCACCAGTCACTGGGACTGGGACTTCAGGCAAGTTCCTGTCCAAGAACTGCCAGGGCCTTTCTTTCTTCCTTTTTTTTTTTTTTGATGGAGTTTCGCTCTTGTTGCCGAGGCTGGAGCGCAATGGCGTGATCTCGACTCACTGCAACCTCCGCTTCCCGGGGTCAAGCGATTCTCCTGCCTCAGCCTCCCGAATAGCTGGGATTACAGGCATGCGCCACCACACCTGGCTAATTTTGTATTTTTTTTCAGTAGAGACGGGGTTTCTCCATGTTGGTCAGGCTAGTCTTGAGCTCCCGACCTCAGGTGATCCACCCGCCTCTGCCTCCCAAAGAGCTGGGATTACAGGCATGAGCCACCGCGCCCGGCCCAGGGCCTTCCTTTCTTCAGTGGAAACCCTTCTTGCTACAGTTGCTCACAGGGACTGCTAGTCGCTGAATTCACTTGCATCTTCCCAGCCTTCTCCCTTTGCTTTCTCTGCCGCACCTGACTGCTGGGACTGGGGCTGGGGTGACGGATCGAGACACCCAAGGCACAAAATTTAGGGAGGCCTCACCCTCCAGCTCACTTTTTTTTTTTTTTTTTTTTGAGACAGGGTCTTGCTCTGTCACCCAGGCTGGAGTGCAGTGGCACAATCTTGGCCCACTACAACCTCCACGCCCCAGGCTCAAGTGATCCTCCTACTTCAGCCTCCTGAGTAGCTGGAACTACAGGCGTCTGCCACCATGCCCAGCTAATTTGTGTATTTTTAGTAGAGACGGGGTTTCACCGTGTTGGCCAGGCTGGAGTTGGGCTCGCTTATCACCCCAGCACCTTGCTGGCCTTGATTCAGTCCTGGGCCTGTTTCTGAGGCTGCAGTGAGCTATGCAGTGAGCTTTTTTTTTCTTTAGAGACAGGATCTCCAAATGTCATTTTTCTCCTGGTTAATTTTTTTTTTTTGGATACAGGGTTTTGCTCTGTCACTCAGGCTTAAGTGGAGTGCAGTGGCCCAATCATAGCTCACTGCAGCCTCAAACTCCTGGCCCCAAGCCTCCTGAGTTGCTGGGACTGTATGTGCATGCCTCCACCCTAGGCTAATTTTTTGTTTTTATTTTTTGTACAGATAGGATCTTGCTATGCTGCCCAGGCTGGTCTCAAACTCCTGGCTTCAGGTGATCCTCTTAAAGGCTCTTTTCTATCTTTTGCAGGTGCTTCATCCTACATCCAACCCTCAGATTTTGGTGTTGCTTCAGTGTGGCAGAGACTGTTTCCCTTTTCCTTCTGGGTACCCTACTAAACTACATTTCCCAGCTTCCTCTGCACTGAGGCAGTCTTGTTCTGGCCAATGGAGTGTGAGCAAAAGATATTTCCAGACCTGACCCTAGAAGTCTTCACAGGATCCTATTCTGCCTCTCCTCTCCCATTAGCTGGTCAAAAGCAGACCACTCCAAGGCCCTAGGAGGATGACAGAGCCACTAGATGGAAGGAGACTGGGTCCCGGAATAACGTTGTGAAAGGTCATGCTCCAAATGTCAGGAATTGACTGTCATAAGAAGGAAAAAACTTCTTTTGAGTTATACCACTGAGATGTGGGGGCACTGCTTCTTACAGCAGTTAGCCTGCCCTGACTATTACACTCAGATTCTTTCTACAGCTCTCTTCTCAATCTACCCAGTGAATGATATAATTTATGTATCTATCTATCTGTATCACTATTTATTTATTTATTTATTTTTATTTTTATTTTTTGAGAGGGAGTCTCACTCTGTCACCCAGGCTGGAATCCAGTGGTACAATCTCGGCTAACTGCAACCTCCACCTCCCGGGTTCAAGTGATTCTCCTGCCTTAGCCTCCCAAGTAGCTGGGATTACAGGCGCATGCCACGATACCCAGCTAGTTTTTGTTATTTTTGGTAGAGATGGGGTTTCACCATGTTGTTCAGGCTGGTCTCGAACTCCTGACCTCAAGTGATACACCCACCCTAGCCTCCCAAAGTGCTGGGATTACAGCCTTGAGCCACTGCATCCAGCCGACTCTTAAATCTATATCTTCTATCCTGAGTTCCCTCTCAAGCTCCAGGCCTCTATTCTGTTTTTGTTTTTGTTTTTGAAACAGGGTCTCACTGTGTCACCCAGGCTAGCATGCATTGGCATGATCACAGCACAAAGCAGCCTCAACCTATAGGGCTGAAGTGATTCTCCTGCCTCACCTTCCTGAGTAGCTGGGACTACAGGTGAATGCCACCACGCCCATCGAACTTTTTTATTTTTAATAGGGACAGGGTTTCGCCATGTTTAAAGGCTGAAGCAATTCTCCTGCCTCGGCCTCCCAAAGTGCTGGGATTACAGGTGTGAGCCACTGCACTTGGCCAATAAATCTATTTCAAACCCAACCTCTTTCACCTTCCAGACTGCCACTGTATCCAGCGTGGGCTAGAATAATATTATCATTTCACACTTCCTCAGAACATCCTCCTGGATGACCAGGTCAACTCAAAGGACAGAACTGGGCCAGGCACTGTGGCTTGTGCCTGTAATCCCAACAGTTTGGGAGGCTGAGGCAGGAGGATCACTTGAGGCCAGGAGTTTGAGACCAGCCTGGGCAACAGAAATTTGTTTATGAAAATAAACAAATAAGGCCAGGCGCGGTGGCTCATACCTGTAATCCCAGCACTTTGGAAGACCAAGGCAGGCAGATCACCTGAGGTCGCGAGTTCGAGAGCAGCCTGGCCAACATGTTGAAACCTCGTCTCTACTAAAAATAGAAAATTAGCCGGGCGTGGTGGCGCGCATGCCTGTAATCCCAGCTACTTGGGAGGCTGAGACAGGAGAATTGCTTGAACCTGGGAGGCAGAGGTTGCAATGAGCCAAGATTGCACCACTGCACTACAGCCTGGGTGTCAGAAGCAAGACTCTGTCTCAAAAATAAATAAATAAATAAAACTATTCTTTGTGCATGAATTTATTCATCCCTCCATTCAGTAAACATATACTAGGTAGCTACCGCATGCTGGGCCCTGGGCTCTGGAAACACAAAGAGGACACGTGGCCTTGGAGGGGCTCACACACTGGTGATGAGTGACACCCTCACATCACTACAGCCGGGTTATTCATGCTGTCGCAAGGGGTGCTGCAGGAGTGGAGAAGGAACACAAAATCTGCGTGGGGTGGGGCAGCGAGGGCAGCTGCACAGAGCCCGTGACAGTTGAGCTGAATCTTAATGGTTGAGGAAGACTTGGCGGGAAGTCAAGGCATTTATTGTGAGCCAGCGTGGGGAGGGCTGGCTTCAGGCCGAGCTCAGGCAACTCGGGGGAGTCGGCGGTTCTCTCCAAGGCCAACGCAGAGCCTGTACAGCTTGCCTGGGACCCTGGTTCAGCTGGGCTGGTGATGGTGCAGTGGGGCAGGCAGGCTCTGAGCTCCAGACTGGGCTGAGCACACAGGCACCTGCTTGCAGCTCATTTTTGGGAGCAAGTTGATTGTCTCCAAAATAACCTGAGTTTCCATTGTCTAATGGCCCTGCCCCAAACCTCCCAGAACTAGGTGGTCACCACTGGGTGGGCTCCTTAGCCTAAATAGCCTTTTAAGTTTCGAAGATTTTCTGTCTACTTTTGTTTGGGTCTGCTTTTGTTACTACTTTGGGAATTTAGAAACTTTTGATTATATTCTTCTCTCTCTCTTTTTTTTTTTTTTTTTTGGAAGACAGGGTCTCACTCTATTGCTCAGACTAGAGTGCAGTGGCAGTGGCACAATCATAGCTCACTGCAGCCTCGACCTCCCTGGTTCAAGCTGTCCTCCCACCTCAGCCTCCCAGGTAGCTGGGACTACAGGTGTGCATCACCAGGCCCAGCTAATTTTTTTCTTTTTTTGAGAGATGGGGTCTCGCTATGTTGGCCAGACTGGTCTCGAACTCCTGCGGTTAAGCAATCCTCTCACCTCAGCTTCCCAAAGTGCTGGGATTACAGGTGTGAGCCACTGCGACCTGTGTTGTTTTGTTGATAGTGTTGTGTGATCTGTCTCCTGCCACACGAGTCTGAGCTTGGTGGCTCAGAGATGGGGTCTGTTTCTGTTCTGTTCCCTCTGCCCAAGGGCTGAGGGCTCAGAGCTCACAGGAGTCACCTCTACCCGCAGCCCTCAGGTAGCCCGTCCTCCCTTTCCCGGCTTCCCCTTCCCACTTGAACATGGTCAAGGGTCAGAAATGGGGATGCAGGCCAGGTGCGGTGGCTCACGCCTGTAATCCCAGCACTTTTGAGAGGCTGAGGCGGGAGGATCACTTGAGCCCAGCAGTTCAAGATCAGCCTAGGCAACATGGTGAGAACCCATCTGTACAAAAAATACAAAAATTAGCTGGGTGCCGTGGCGTGTGTCTGTAGTCCCAGCTACTTGGGAGGCTGAGGGGGGAGGATCACTTGAGCCCAGGAGGCGGAGGTTGCAATGGGCCGAGATCGCACCATTGCACTCCAGCGTCAGCGACAGAGGAAGACCTTGTCAGAAAGAAAGAAAGAAAGAGAGAGAGAGAGAGGGAGGGAGGGAGGGAGGAAGGAAGGGGAGGAAAAGCGGGTGGAAATGTACATTTTCAGAAATGGAATGTCCTTAGAACCATATATTAGGGCCCATTTCCTGTCTGCAAAAGTGAACTCCATTCGCAGATTTCTCAAGACCTTCCCCATCCAAATCTTGCCATCTGGATTTTTCACTTTGGATGACAAGGCTTTATTTGTAAACATGATCTTAATGTGTACTTTTGAGGAAAAAAAAAGGAAACATTTTAAAGTATAAGATGAAATATAATACAGTGCGTGTGTGTGTGTGTGTGTGTGTGTGTGTGTGTGTGTGAATTCTGTTATTTAAGACTGCTGGCCGGGCGCAGTGGCTCATGCCTGTAATCCCAACACTTTGGGAGGGTGAGGCGGGTGAATCACCTGAGGTCAGGAGTTCAAGACCAGCCTGGCCAACGTTGTGAAACCCCGCCTCTACCAAAAATACAAAAATTAGCTGGGCATGGTGGCATGTGCTTGTAGTCCCAGCTACTCGGGAGGCTGAAACAGGATAATCACTTGAACCCGGGAGGTGGAGCCGAGATCGCGCTACTGCACTGTAGCCTGGGGAACAGAGCAAGACTTTGACTCAAAAAAAAAAAAAAAAAAGAAAGAAAAAAAAGGAAAATCTTCAATGTGCTGATAATTAACTTTTGCAAAACAGGAAAAAATGTTATTTTACTGTCTGGAAAAAATAAATATTTTGAACATGTTAAACTACCCTTCTTCACCCCTCTCCTCCAAATAAAGTGTGTGGCATATTTAGGGAGCAACAGGAATTTGATGGGGCTGGATAGCACAGACTGTCTGTACCAAGGGTTGACCGGGCAGGGGTGGTCAGAGGAGAGATAGGGCCAGGTCCCGAGGGGCTTATATGCCACGCTAAGGAAGGAGGGTTCCACCCTGACAGCCTTGGGGATAGAGGAATATCACCTAGACAGAGCAGCGTTTTATTTTATTTTTAAATTTTATTATTATTATATTTTGAGACAGGGTGCCACGCAGGCTGGAGTGCAGTGGTGTAATCATGACTTGCTGCAGTCTGGACCTCTTGGGCTCAAGTGATCTTCCTACCTCATCCTCCTGAGTAGCTGGAACTACAGGTGTGTGCCACGATGCCCAGCTATTTTTCTTTTTTCTTTTTTTTTTTTTTTTTGAGACGGAGTCTCATTCTGTCACCCAGGCTGGAGTGCAACGGCGCGATCTTGGCTCACTGCAACCTCCATCTCCCGGGTACCAACAATTCCCCTGCCTCAGCCTCCCGAGTAGCTGGGACTACAGGTGCACACCACCACGCCCGGCTAATTTTTGTACTTTCAGTAGAGATGGGGTTTCACCATGTTGGCCAGGCTGGTCTCGAACTCCTGACCTCAGATGATTGGCCCAACTCAGCCTCTCAAAGTGTTGGGATTACAGGCGTCAGCCACTGTGCCCAGCCCATAGTGACCTTTTAGAAGGGTCCCTGGGACCATCACTAGCAGAGAGCGGAAGGAAATCAAAGGGGAAGTGTCAATAGGATCCCGGTGAGGTGCGATGAGGACTGAAGAGAAGGAAGGGATGCAAGGGTCGGTGGAAGAAGAGCCAGGGACTTGGCACCTGGAGAGCAGGAATGGGGAAAGAGTGGGGCTGCACGGTGGTCCTAAGGCGTTTTGCCTGGGCCACCAGAACGATGCTACTCACCACTCTGGGGACTAGAAGAGAGGAGAAGAGCAGACTTAGGTGTGTTGATTTCACCACTACTTCCAGAATGCAATTCAAACTCTCAGCAGAGCACTATGGCTCACGCAGAGCACTGTGGCTCACGCCTGTAATCCCAGCACTTTGGGAGGCCGAGGCAGATGGATCACGAGGTCAGGAGATCGAGACCATCCTGGCTAACATGGTGAAACCCTGTCTCTACTAAAAATACAAAAAAATTAGCCAGGCGTGGTGGCGGGTGCGTGTGGTTCCAGCTACTCAGGAGGCTGAGGCAGGAGAATGGCATGAACCCATGCCACTGCACTCCAGCCTGGGTGACAGGGTGAGACTCCGTCTCAAAAAACAAAAACAAAAACAAAAGCAAACCTCAGAACTCAATTCAAACTCTTGAACTTTTCATAGCACAGCTCCAACCTCCACTTGCAGCCTCATCCCCTACCACTCTCCTCAAACCAAACACCCCCAGGCCACCCCCTTGAACACCTTTTTGACCACTATTTTTTCATATTGTAAAAGTAACAGATATTTATTGTATGAAATTTGGAAAATACAGAAGAGCATAAACAAAATAAAAATCACACATAAACTCACCACTTTGGAGATCAGCATGGAAAACATTTGCGATGGGTCCTTTGTTTCCCTATAAGTGCATATATGGTTGGGAATTTTTATTACAAAACTAAAATCATATGTATTACAGAGGAGTAACTTGCTTTTTTCCCCACTTAACATTATATTGCTGGTATTTTCCAAAGTCATTACATAATTTTCAAAAACATGATTTTTAGTGACTATAAGTTCAATAAGCCATTTATAATTATTTTCATAACTAATATATTTAATCTTATACCATATTTTATATTTTCTTTTTTTAAATTTTTTTCCAAGACGGAGTCTTGCTCTGTCGCCCAGACTAGAGTGCAATGACACGATCTCGGCTCACTGCAACCTCTGCCTCCTGGTTTCAAGCAATTCTTCTGCCTCAGACCCCCAAGTAGCTGGGATTACGGGGGCATGCCACCACGCCTGGCTAATTTTTGTATTTTTAGTAGAGACAGGGTTTCACCATGTTGGCCAGGCTGGTTTCAAACTGGCCTCATGATGTGACTGCCTCGGCCTCCCAAAGTGCTGGGATTACAGGTGTGAGCCACCACGCCTGGCCATCTTCTTTCTTTTGAGACAGAGTCTCAAAAGAAAGTCACTATTGCCCAGGCTGGAGTGCAGTGGCATGATCACAGCTCACTATAGCCTCAAACTCCTGGGCTCAAGCAATCTTCCCTGCCTTAGCCTCTTGAGTAGCTGGTACCACAGGCGCACACCACTACACCTGGCTAATTTTTCATATTTCAAATTTTTTGTAGAGATAGGGGTCTATGTTGCCCAGGCTGGTCTCCAACTCCTGACCTCAGGTGATCTGCCCGCCTCAGCCTCCTATAGTGCCACCGCATAGCCACTGCACCCAACTATTTTCTTACTGTTCCTTGCTCTATCTCCTTTTTTTTTTTGAGATGGAGTTTTTTACTTGTCGCCCAGGCTGGAGTGCAATGGCGTGATCTTGGCTCACTGCAACCTCCACCTCCTGGGTTCAAGGGATTCTCCTGCCTCAGCCTCCCAAGTAGCTGGGATTACAGGTGCCCGCCACCACGCCCAGCTAATTTTTTGTATTTTGAGACAGGGTTTCACCATGTTGGTCAGGCTGGTCTTGAACTCCTGACCTCAGGTGATCCACCTGCCTCGGCCTCCCAAAGTGCTGGGATTACAGACGTTGAGCCACCACGTCCGGCCTGCTCTATCTCCTTTTTTTGTTTTCCTTTTTAGTCTTAAAATATCCACTGCTTCTTTTGCTTTGCTTTTTCCTCCAGAAAATTAAAAGACATCTATTGTCGGGCACGGTGGCTCACGCATGTAATCCCAGCACTTTGGGAGGCCGAGGCATACGGATCAGCAGAGGTCGGGAGTTCAAGACTAGCTTGACCAACATGGTGAAACCCCATCTCTACTAAAAATACAAAATTATCCGGGTTTGGTGGTGCATGCCTGTAATCCCAGCTACCTGGGAGGCTGAGGCAGGAGAATCGTTTGAACCCAGGAGGCGGAGGTTCTGGTGAGCCGAGATCACGCCATTGCACTCCAGCCTGGGTAACAAGAGTGAAAACTCCATCTCAAAAAAAAAAAAAGACATCTATTTCACGTTTGTTCAAAAAAGACTCTATATTGAACTGCTCCACTTTAAAATATATATATATAAATGTTTACTTTTTGTAGACACGGGGTCTCACTATGTTGCCCAGGCTGGTCTCAAACTCCTGGCTTCAAGCAGTTCTCCTGCCTCAGCTTCTCAAGTAGCTGGTACTACAGGCACGCACCACCATGCCTGGCTAATTTTTTGTGTTTTTGTAGAGACAGGGTCTTTCTATGTTACCCAGGCTGGTCTTGAACTCCTAGCCTCAAACAATCCTCCCTGCCCTGCCTCCCAAAGTGCTGGGATTACAGGCATGAGCCACTGCGCTGGATCTGCTCCACGTTTTTTTTTTTTTTAATTATGCATTTCCACCTGCTATCCCCTCTGCTGGGAATGCCTTTTCCTTTTCCCAGCTTTGCAAAATCCTTCCCAGCCTTCAAATATCTGAGGCAAGCCTGGGCACAGTGGCTCACACCTATAATCCCAGTATTTGGGGAAGCTTAGGTGGGAGGACCACTTGAGCCCAGGAGTTCGAGACCAGCCTGGGCAACACAGCAAGACCCTGTCTGTACAAATTAAAAATTAAAAAAAAAATTAGCTGGGCATGTTGGTGCACACCTGTGATCGCAGCTACTTGGGAGGCCCAGGAGGTTGAGGCTGTGGTGAGCTGTGATTGCACCACTGCCCTCTAGTCTGGGTGACAGAATGAGACCTCATCTCAAAAGAAAGAATCTCTGAGGCGTCATCTCCATCCATTCATTCATTCATTCAAATGCATATTCATGGAGGATCTGCAACATGCCAGGCACAGCAGCCACCAGGAATGAAGCAGTGGCTGGGTGCAGTGGCTCATGCCTATAGTCCCAGCATTTTGGGAGGCTGAGGCAGGTGGATCTCTTGTGCCCGGGAGTTTGAGACCAGCCGGGACAACATGGTGAAACCCCATCTCTACAAAAAATACAAAAATTAGCCAGGTGTGGTGGTTCTCATATGTAGAAAACAATAAAAATAATTTTTAAAGAAAGGAATCAAGCAGTGGATATGACAAAGGCCACGACACACTCTCAGGTGAAGCCTTCCAACCTTTCCCCAGGGCAATGCGAGCCCTTCTGCTCAACCACTGGAATCTCTTCCTCAAAGTCTCCCTTGCCACAGTACACATGCATGGGAGAACATGCATGCACACACACATGCGCACACACACGCGCACACATACACACACAGGCACATGCACGCACGCACATGCACACGTACACACATACTCATGTGCACACACGCATGGCTTGGTAGGCTTCACCTGAGAGTTATGAATGCACCATTTTCCTTGGTGCATTCATAACACTGTTTGTGCCTCTCTTTTATTTATTTTATTTATTTTTATTTTTTGAGACAGTCTCACTTTGTCACCCAGCCTGGAGTACAGTGGCACGATCCCGGCTCACTGCAACCTCTGACTCCGGGGTTCAAGCAATTCTCTGGCCTCAGCCTCCAAAGTAGCTGGGATTACAGGAGCACACCACCATGCCTGGCTAACTTTTGTATTTTTAGTAGAAATGGGGTTTCATCATATTGGCCAGGCTGGTCTCAAACTCCTGACCTCATGATCTGCCCGCCTTGGCCTCCCAAAGTGCTGAGATTACAGGCGTGAGCCACCGCACCCGGCCTGTGCCTCTCTTTTAACACTTATATTTTGATATTTTCTGGATTGTGAAAGCCCTGTTGGGTGCCTTCCTTACCCGTACTACCTCTTTTTTTCAGGATTTGCCCAGGACCTGACTAAAACCAGTCCTGGCTTAGAAAACAACCATATCTGTCAAAGGAAAGGGAGGTGGAGCTGAGGACAGCGACGTTCGGTGACAGTATTTTCTAAACCTGATATGGGGGCACTTATTTTAACAACTCTAAGACAACAGTGTCTCTAAGGGATTTTGGACATGGCCTCTGTCATTCTGCAGCTGCAGTGAGTCCAAATAGCAATCAGAAAAGGCCACCAGATGCAGCCCAGTGGGTGCCCAGCCTGGCTGGTAGAAGCTGGTTCCATCCCAGCTCAGCTCTTCCCACCCACTAAGCAAGCCCCTTCCCGCTCCCTCCCTCCGTCTCCTCTCCCACTGCACGAGCCCATCCCCCACCTGACCCTTTACCCCATCTCCTGCCCAGGCCACAGAGCAGGGCTGTCACACTCACATGCCTCCCCTGTCTTTTTTTGCAGGTCAACCTGTCTGCTCTCAGCCACCGCAAGCTCTAACTCAACAACTTCCTCTTTGAAAATTTCCTCTTTGTCCTCGGGAAATACCAACTGCCCTGGCCCATGTGTGCTCCTGGGCTGTAGCCTGGGCTGGTCTCAAAGGCAGCACCATTGAGTTCTCCCCTCTCCACCCAGGCCCCACAGGGGAAGTCCCTGGCTCCAGGCCCCCTCCTTCACTCACTCTCACTGGTTCCTCTTGGAGGATGGAAGGGGCTCAGCCCCTGGGATGGAAGAGGAGACACAGACAAACTAAACCTGGAAACGTGCAGTGGGGAAGCGCCAGCAAGACCAGTCCCCGCGACCAGGGCAAACCCCTCTCCCCCTGCCTCTGTTCGCAGGAGAGCGCGCGCGCGCGCGAGAGAGAGCGCACATGCATGTGTACTGCAGAAATGGAGACTTCAAGGAAGGGATTACCGTGGCTGAGCTGAAGAACTCATATTTGGGTCACACATACGATCTTTCTATAAAGCCTGGCTTTCTTTTTCTTTTCTTTTTTGAGACAGGGTCTCGCTCTGTTGCCCAGGCTGAAGTGCAGTGGTGCAATCACAGCTCACTTCAGACTCGAACTCCTGGGCTCAAGCGATCCTCCTGCCTCAACTTTCCAAAGTGCTGGGATTAAAGGCACCAGCCACTGTGCTCACCCTGGCATTCTGTATGGGGCTACAGACAGAGTTAGATTTTCTGCTATGTCCACCCTATCAGAGCAAAGATGACACGCACGTTCTCAGCAGTCCCTGTGTCCCCCATGCCCAGGTTGACCCTCTTCAGTCTCTGCACCACTTCCCACCCCCACACTGTCTGTACCCACCACTACCACTTCCCACCCCCACACCGTCTGTACCCACAACTACCCCTCCCAAGCATCGCCAAATCCTCAGCTCTTGCACACAAACCACACCCACGAGTGGACGCACGCAGGCACTGGGGTTTCTGAGAACTACACCCAGCCAGAAACTCGGAGGAGAAACCGTGAGGCCTCTGGCTGCCTCTGTCCATGGCTGGGGAGAGTGTGGTGGTGTGGGCCAGGGCCAGCCTAGAGTCCATGTGCCCTGGGAAAGATCACAGGCCCGCCTGAGAGCATGGGCTGGTGGCCCCACCCAGCCATGCTCCAGGCCTGCCTGGGGGGCCCAGAGCTAAAGGTGGTTGCGGGCTGCCCAGGTTTCACAGCCCTTGCAGCTACAGGGCAAGGGTGCTTTACAAAGTTAATCCTAGGAGGGAGTTTGCCGGGTTCTCTTGTCCTTCTTCCCAGACTCTGGTCAACCCAGGGTGGGTTCTGGGGGAAAAGGAGAATTGTCAAAGAAATCACAGGTCAGATAAGTTTGGCCGATGGAGACTCAGCAGCCGTTTCCAGGAACAAGAAAGAGGGGGAAATGGTGATGGAGATAAATAGGGGTGGATGAGGAGGGTTTATTCATTCAGTCCACAGACGTTGAGAGGTGCCAGCCCTGCCCTGCCCAGGTGCTAGTTGTGGGTGCTGGGTGAGGATGCCAGCAGGAAATCCAGGGCTGAGAAGCCTGATGAGGATTCAGAGTGAAGAGGTGGGTGAGGAGGCAAGGCGCGGAGGCTCATGTCTGTAATCTCAGCACTTTGGGAGGCTGAGGCAGGTGGATCACCTGAGGTCAGGAGTTTGAGACCAGCCTAGCCAACATGGTGAAACCCCATCTCTACCAAAAATACAAAAAAGCAGCTGGGCATGGTGGTGGGTGCCTGTAATCTCAGTTACTCGGGAAGCTGAGGCAGGAGAATCGCCTGAACTTAGGAGGCAGAGGTTGCAATGAACTGAGATCGTGCATTGCACTCCAGCCTGGGCGACAAAGCAAAACTCTGTCTCAAAAGAAAAAAAAAAAAAGGAGATTCGGGTGAGGATCAGGGTGCCGGGTGGAAACATGGAGCGAGGGGGCAGTGAGATGGTGAGAGGGAAGGTGCTGGAGGCTGGCTGAGATTCCGGCCTCCAGCCTCACTATTCACCGACACTTAAGGGGCAGCCCCGTCTCCCCCTTCGGGCTCATCAGGAGCTGGGGCGTCCACAGCCCCATCCTCACTGGCCACCAGTGGCTCCTCCTCCCCTTTGAGGCTGGGGCCTGACCCAGACTTCAGCTCCTCCATCGCCAGGGAGCCCTGGCGAGACTTCCGTCTGCCAAAGAAAGTGGTGAGCGTGGGCCGCCGGCTAGACCCCTCCCCATCGGGGAACCCAGAGCCCTTGTCACCCCCGGACCCTCCCACGGTCACTGTCACGGCCCCCTCCTCAGGGACCTGGGCTGGCCCAGCCCAGGCGTCCACCACCCCGTTACGCTTGCCGCCTCTGCTCAGCACTAGGGCCCCAGTCCGCCGCTTCTGCCGCCGGCGCCACAGCAGGAGCAGAGCCACGAGGACTATGACCGCCAGCAGGGCCACAAGCACGGCCACTGGCAGCATGCCTCGTGAGTTCTCATCTGGGTTCCGGAAGGGCACAGTGCTTGCGTTGGTGGAGGTCGTTGGAGTCATCATTGTGGATAGTTTTACGCTAGAGACCTGGGGTCCACTGGCCCCGCTGGAGGGCTCCAGAGAGCCAGTTGTCATGGTAACAGGGGGTCCAGTGGTCCCAGTGGAGGTCTCCAGAGAGTTAGTTGCCATGGTAAAAGGGGGTCCAGAGGTGCCTTTGGAAGTCTCCAGAGAGACAGTTGCCATGGTAAGAGGGGGTCCAGAGGTGCCTCTGGAGGTCTCCAGAGAGCTAGCTGCCGTGGTAACAGGGGCTCCACTGGTCCTACTGGAGGTTTCTGGAGAGTTCGTTGTTATGGTTCCACCTGTCACGGTGTGGGATCCTAGAGAGTTTGCTGTTATGGGAACAGCAGGATGACTGGTTGCATGAGGGGTTTCCTGGGGCACTGATGACATCTTGATGGAAACTTCCTGGTAGGTTGTTGGCTCAGGTAAAGGGGAACCAGTGCTGGCACCAATGGAAGTCCAAAGAGGGGATCCCTCATTGATGGAAGTTGAGGGAGGTAGGGCTGAGGTCTGGTCCCCAGTGCTGTCGGCCTTAGGGTCACTTGTTATTGAAGTGGGGTACATCTTTGAGCTCAGGGGCTCGCTAGTAGAGACCAAAGGCTCTCCGGAGGTGGGTGTCTGCACTGCTGTCGTGCTCCCCAGAGCGTCTGGGCTTACCACCAGCACCCCAAGGAGAAGGAGAAGCGTGGCCATTTCCAGGCAAACAGGCAGGAGCAAGAGCTGGGACCTGCAGGTGGGCAGCCGGAGAAGCAGAACACGCGGGAGTTGCCGGAGGACCTGGCCGGGCCTCCCCTCTGCCCACTTCCCTGCCAACGGCCAGGCCCAACCTGCGGTTTAACGGTTTTTTCCATGCTGGCTTTTACTGTTATCAGAAATGACAGAGGAACAGATGCTGGCAGCTCCCCCATCAGCCCCATCCCGAGGCTCCCTCCAGCCTCAGCAGCTTAGATTCCAGCAGTGACCACCCCCTCCTGGCCTTCCCTGACCCTGTGCAGCCCAATGGCTCCCAATCTCTTCCCATCATAACCTGTCAGAGTCTTTTCAAGCCACAGGCACATTCCTAGGCCCACTGAGGCCCCTACCCCACCAAGTCTCACCCTCTTACCGGCTGGGCTGATAAGGACGCAGCACTGGGGCCAGGTCACTCCACCACCTCCCGAGGCTGGGGCAAGACTGGGAAGGACAGGGCCCCAAGGGGAAAGGAAGTGGGCCCTGGCTCCACCCACCCCACCCACCCCTCCATCCTGCCCCACCCGCCTGCTCCCACAGCTGCTGGGCGAAGACAGCACCATCACCTGCTCCTTCAGGGGCCAGCGGGGTGCCTGGGGGTCTGGGGCTCACCTGAGGGAGGCAGGGAAGCGTGGGATCTGGAATCAGGATTCCTGGCTCTTGGCTGAGGAATGGGATGGAAGGGGTGATGCTAGGGAGGGCTGGGCTCAGAGGTGGGTGGTGGGAATGTGAGCCTGAGAACTCAAGGGTGCAGAGGAGGAGGTGGGAGGGGAGGGTGGTTTCCTTTGCATTTGTGGTCCCCAAGCTGTTAGGCCAGGAGCTGAGTGGCGCCATTTCCTGCCCTCAGAGCTCCCAGGAAGTAGCAGGGCGAGAGGAAGCCCCTGAGTCTGGCTGGGGGCCGTGAAAACCTTTGCAGGCTGGTGAGCTCTTGACTCTGTCCAGGGAGCTGGGGGTCACCACAGTGGCCCCCAGTCACAGAGGCGTGGCTAAACCAAGGTGGTTCCTACAAACTGCATATGCTAGGATCTTATTTCTGCAAACTAGTAAAGATGTGGGAATCTTTTTTTTTTTTTTTTTAAGGCGGAGTTTAGTGCAATGGCATGATCTTGGCTCGGCTCAGCACAATGTCTGCCTCCTAGGTTCAAGCAATTCTCCTGCCTCGGCCTCCTGAGTAGCTGGGATTACAGGCTTGCACCACTGTGCCCGGCTAATTTTGTATTTTTAGTAGAGACGAGGTTTCTCCATGTTGGTCAGGCTGGTCTCGAACTCCTGACCTCAGGTGGTCCATCCGCCTCAGCCTCCCCAAGCGCTAGGATTACAGGTGTGAGCCACCGCGCCTGGCCAGATGTGGGAATCTATATGGAAAACCGTCTGGAAAGATATCTACTAAGGGATTCACCTAATTGTCTTTGGATAGGTGAGAGTAGGAGGTGGGGGTATTTTCTTCTTTGAATGGTTCCCATTTCCTGACTTTCCTCTAATTAGCAAGCTTTGACTCTCGGTTTGTGTATGTTTTTGGTTTTTGTTCTTGAAAAACGAAAATCAGTCCCGGGTGTGGTGATACATTATGCTGGCAGTCCAGGCCAAAGTGGGAGGACCTCCTGAGCCCAAGAGTTTGAAACCAGCCTGGGCAACGTAGCAAAACTCCTATCACTAAAAAAATAAATAATTTTTTAAAATCAAAACTGATTTGTATATTTTAAGAGCAACATGTGCACAATAGAAGATTCTAACAGGCCCGTGGGACTGTGCCGTTTCTACAAGCTGATGAGTTTGTCTGACCCAAAGACATGAGACTCCTGGGTGAGAGCCGCAGGAATTAATTGCTCACACCAAGCAACAGCAGCGTGATGTTTGCATCAGTTCCCCTTACCCCAAGTCCCACGGGGGCAACATGGAAGGGCCCAGACTGACACCATGCACACAGTGGGCCTGCACCGCAGCCATAGAGCTCTGAGCTTGAGAGATTCCCCTCCTCTAGGGGCCCTGGTAAGCCCAGGTTCCCACAGGGAGACGTGTCTTCATCCCTCGGGGGTGCTCACTGCAAACACAGCACTGAAAAATGGCTTGAGTACAAAGTATTCAGAGGCTGAGGTGGTGGTTCATGCCTGTAATCCCAGGACTTTGGGAGGCTAAGGCAGGCTGATCACTTGAGGTCAGGAGTTCGAGACCAGCCTGGCCAACATGCTCTCTTTTCTGCGCACAGTGGCTCAGAAAGGTAACGGGGTGCCCATTCTGCAGGGGGGATGAGGGACACAGGAGCAAAGGAGTATAGACTAGAGGGCTGCAGAATCAGGCCCTACAGACTTCCTGTCCTACCACCACCATCTTCCAGCTGCATGACCTTGAACAAGTCACGTAACTTCTCCAATGCCTTAGGACCGCCACCTTCTTCATCAAGTGACTGCAAGAATTAAATGAGATAATGTTAAGTGCACAGAAAAGCAGCTACCAGCACGGGACTCTGGGTTCCTGTCCTACCTCTTGCACTTGGGCAAGTGCCTTAATCTCCTTATCCCTCTGTTGCTTTGTATAAAATGGCGATAATTATGGTAATACCACATAGTTTGTTTTGATGATTAAGAGTTAATACATATAAACGGCTGGGCACGGTGGCCCATGCCTGTAAGCCCAGCACTTTGGAAGGCCGAGGCAGGCAGATCACCTGAGGTCAGGAGTTCGAGACCAGCTTGGCCAACATGGTGAAACCCCGTCTCTACTAAAAACACAAAAAATTAGCTGGGCATGGTGGCGGGCGCCTATAATCCCAGCTACTCGGGAGGCTGTGGCACGAGAATTGCTTCAACCCAGGAGGTAGAGGTTGCAGTGAGCAGAGATTGTGCCACTGCACTCCAGCCTGGGCAACAGAGTGAGACTCCAACTCAAAAAAAAAAAAAAAAAAAAAAACTGCTCAGGACCTGGCATTCTTGATACACCCAATATATCAGACAAAAAGGCTCCATACTCATCACCTCCAGACAAACATTCCTGACAGTGTCTGTGTTTACACAAGCATGTATTCATCCATTTTAGTGTTTTGCACTTTTCCGTTGTTACTGAACAATGCTTTGGGAACACACACACATATATAACAGTTGCATAATATTCCATGGCATACACTAATTTTTTTTTTTTTTTTGAGATGGAGTCTTGCTCTGTCACCCAGGCTGGAGCGTAGTGTCTCGATCTCAGCTCACTGCAACCTCCACCTCCCAGGTTCAAGCGATTCTCCTGTCTCAGCCTCACAAGTAGCTGGGACTACAGGCACATGCCACTATGCCCAGCTAATTTCTGTATTTTTAATAGAGACAGGGTTTCACCGCGTTAGCCAGGATGGTCTTGATCTCCTGATCTTGTGATCTGCCAGCCTCAGCATCCCAAAGTGCCAGGATTACATGCGTGAGCCACCGCGCCCGGCCAGAAATACACTATATTTTATTTATTTATTTATTTTTAATTAATTTATTTTTTTGAGACGGAGTCTCACAGTGTCACCCAGGCTGGAGTGCAGTGGCGCGATTTCTGCTCACTGCAAGCTCCGCCTCCCGGGTTCAAGCCATTCTCCTGCCTCAGCCTCCCGAGTAGCTGGGACTACAGGCGCTCGCCACGAAGCCCGGCTAACTTTTTTGTATTTTTAGTAGAGACAGGGTTTCACCGTGGTCTCGATCTCCTGACCTCATGATCCACCTGCCTCGGCCTCCCAAAGTGCTGGGATTACAGGCGTGAACCACCGTGCTCGGCCGAAATACACTATTTTAAATATTCCCTACGGATGAACATTAGATTGTTTTCCAACATTTCATTATTACTAACTGCTGCAGTAAATACCCTAGTTTATTTTACTATAATTATTATGTATTTCTGTTTTAACAAGCCAGAAAAAAGAAGAAAAGAAAGAGGTAGAGTGAAAGAGGAGAGAAGGAAGGAAGGAAGGAAGGACGGAAGGAAGGAAGGAAGGAAGGAAGGAAGGAAGGAAGGGAGGGGAAAGAAAAGAAACCAGGCTCACGCAGTGGTTCACTCCTGTAATCCCAGTGCTTTGAGTCTGGGACTATACCCTACCTCCTGCCTCCAGAGGCGGGAGGATCACTTGAGGCCAGGAGTTCAAGGCTTGCCTGGCCACATAGTGAGACCCTCATCTCTACCAAAAAAGAAAAAGAAAAGAACCCATTCCACTGTCAGACATCTAGGAGGCTATTTCAATCTTCTGCTATTGCAAATAGAAGAGCAAGAATAATTGGCTGCAAAGTAATTGGAACTTACTTTTTTTTTTTTTTTTTTTTGAGACAATCTAGCTCTCTTGCCCAGGCTGGAGTGCAGTGGCATGATCTTGGCTCACTGCAACCTCTGCCTCCTGGGTTCAAGCAATTCTCCTGCCTCAACCTCCCGAGTAGCTACCACACCTAGCTAATATTTTGCTATGTTGCCTAGCTGGTCTCGAACCCTTGGACTCAAGCAATCCACCCACCTTGGCCTCCCAAAGTGCTGGGATTACAGGAGTGAGTCACTGCACCCAGCCTACAGTTTTTTAATTGTAGAAAATAGAAATGTTGTAAGAATGTACAAGATTCTCAACCTTTAAAAAAACACTAAGGCAAAATTCATTTTTGACAAAGTTATCATTTCAACCAAATTGTTGAAATTTGGCAAAGCTGTCTGTTCCCCAAGCCAGATGTTGGGCCCCAACTCAGGAGAGCTGCGAGGATGTGGATGGGTCCAAACTCCAGCCTGATGCACTCAAGAAATGGGGTCTGACCAAGACAGACTATAGGCTCGGGGTGGAGGGAAAGATAATGAAAATATGAACAAGAGGTGATTGTTGCCTGCAAATCATCACAGAAGAGCAATACTTAGGCTGGGCGTGGTGGCTCACTCCTGTAATCCCAGCACTTCGGGAACCCGAGACAGGAGGATTGCTTGAGCCCAGGAGTTGAAGACCAACCTGGGCAACAGACAGAGAACCCCATCTCTATTTAATTGTTTTAATTAAAAGAAAAAAAGAGGCTGGGCGCAGTGGCTCATGCCTGTAATCCCAGCACTTTGGGAGGCTGAGACGGGAGGATCACCTGAGGTCAGGAGTTCGAGACCAGCCTGACCAACATGGTGAAACTCCGTTTCTACTAAAAATTACCAAAAAATTAGCCGGGTGTGGTGATGGGCGCCGGTAGTCCCAGCTACTCGGGAGGCTGAGGCAGGAGAATCGCTTGAACCTGGGAGGCAGAGGTTGCAATGAGCTGAGATCATGCCACTGCACTCCAGCCTCGGCAAAAGAGTGAGAATTTGTCTTGGAAAAAAAAAAAAAAAAAGAAAATGAGTTCATACTGATTCTGAAAATATTAGAGACAAAGAGAAGGAGGGAGGGAGCAGGGAAGGGAGGTAGGACAGTATGGAAGTTTTTTTTGTTTTTGTTTTATTTTTTCTGAGATGTCGTCTTGCTCTGTCGCTCAGGCTGGAGTGCAGTGATGCAATCTCGGCTCACTGCAACCTCCGCCTCTTAGTTTCAAGCAACTCTCCTGCCTCAGTCTCCCAAGTAGCTAGGATTACAGGTGCGCACCACCACGTTTGGCTAATTTTTGCATTATTAGTAGAGATGTGGTTTCACCATGTTGGCCAGGCTGATCTCGAACTCCTGACCTCGTGATTCACCTGCCTCGGCCTCCCAAAGTGCTGGGATTACAGGCATGAGCCACTGTGCCCGGCCACTGGAAAGTTATTTTACTGTAGGAAAGCTAACAATTGTAAAAGGAATGTAGAATTTAAAAAATGATAAACATAACCAATATAATAATAATGGATTCAGGTAAGAGTGAGTGTTAAAACCATTGGTGAAATCAGAAGAGTGTGTGTGTATAGGATATTTACATAGTTGGCTGGGCATGGTCACCCTGGCTGGAGTGCAGTGACGTGATCTTGGCTCACTGCAACCTCCACCTCCTGGGTTCAAGCAATTCTCCTGCCTCAGCCTCCTGAATAGCTGGGATTACAGGTCCCTGCCACCATGCCCAGCTAATTTTTGTATTTTTTTTAGGGATGGGGTTTCGCCATGTTAGCCAGGCTGGTCTCGTACTCCTAATCTCAGGTGATCCACCCACCTCAGCCTCCCAAAGTGCTGGAATTACAGGCATGAGCCACCGTGCCCAGCGGTATTCCTTTTTTTTTAGAGATGGGTTCTTGCTGTGTTGCCCAGACTGGTCTTGAACTCCTGGGCTCAAGCAATCCTCTCATCTTGGCCTCCAGAAGTCCTGGGATTACAGGCATGAGCCACTGTGCTTGGCTTCTTCTGTGGTGTTCCCAAAAAAAAATGTATAACCTGCCCTGGGCACAGTGGCTCACTCCTGTAATCCCAGGACTTTGGGAGACCCAGGAGAAGGGATCGCTTGAGTTCAGGAGTTCAAGGCTGCAGTGAGCTATGATTTCGCCACTGTACTCCACCCTGGGTAACACAGTGATACCTTGTCTGTAAAAAAAAAAAAAAAAAAAAAAAAAAAAGAGAGAGAGAGAGAAAGATCCAGAATCTGATCCCTCTTCGCCCCGTCACTGCTGCCCACTGGCCTGAGCCTCTATCTTCTCTGGCCTGGACTGGTGCAGTCATCTCAGCTCTGGTCTCCCTGTGTGAGATCTCATCCTCCTCCGGGCTGTTTTCCACACAGCAGCCAGAGGGACCCAGATGAAACATCTGACCCCACCCCTCCTCTGCTTGGAGCCCTGAGACCACTCCCACCCCACTCAGGGTAGAAGCCAAGTCGGCCACATCCGATCTGACCCCTGCCTACCTCTCTTATCCACGTTGCTTCTGCCCCTCCACCCATGGCCCTGCCATCCACGCCCTTGCCACCCGGACCTCTGATGTGTCCCTGGAGAAAGCAAGCCCAGGGCCTTTGCGCCATCTGTGGTGGCTGCCCCAGGGCTCCCCACCCAGATGTTGCTTGGCTGCTTTCTCAGTCTTTGCTCAAATGTCACCTTCTCAGGATGGCTTTGCCTGGCCAACCTATTTACTTACTTATTTGTTTGTTTTAGACACAGGGTCTCACTCTGTCACCCAGGCTTGAGTGCATTGGCACAATCATGGCTCACTGCAGTCTCGACCTCCTGGGCTCAAGAGATCCTCCCGCCTTGGCCTCCCAAGTAGCTGGGACTACAGGCACATGCCACCACACCAGTCTAACTTTTAATTTTAATTTTTTATTTTTTGAGATGGAGTCTCGCTCTGTCTCCCAGGCTGGAGTGCAGTGGCACAATCTTGGTTCACTGCAACTCCGCCTCCCGAGTTCCAGCAATTCTCCCGCCTCAGTCTCCCGAGTAGCTGGGATTACAGGTGCGCGCCACCATGCCCGGCTAATTTTTTGTATTTTTATTTTTATTTGTATTTTTGAGATGGAGTTTCACACTCTTGTTGCCCAGGCTGGAGCGCAATGGTGCGATCTCGGCTCACGGCAACCTCCGCCTCCTGGATTTAAGCTATTCTCCTGCCTCAGCCTCCTGAGTAGCTGGGAATACAGGTGCCCACCACCAAGCCCATCTAATTTTCTATTTTTAGTAGAGACAGGGTTTCACCATGTTGGCCAGACTGGTCTTGAACTCCTGACCTCAGGTGACCCACCTGCCTCGGCCTCCCAAAGTGCTGGGATTACAAGCGTGAGCCACCACGCCCAGCAATTTTTTTGTATTTTTAGTAGAGACAGTGTTTCACCATGTTGGCCAGGCTGGTCTCGGACTCCTGAGCTCAAGTGATCTGCCCTCCTCGGCCTCCCAAAGTGCTGGGATTACAGGTATGAGCCACCATGCCCGGCCTAATTTTTAAATTTTTCATACAGATGGGATCTTGCTTTGTTGCCCAGGCTTGTTTCAAACTCCTAGACTCAAGTGAGCCTCCCACCTCGGTCTCCCAAAGTGCTGGAATTACAGGTGTGAGCCACCGAGCCCAGCTGGCCATTGTATTTAAAATCTCACCCCCGGGTGGGCGCGGTGGCTCATGCCTGTAATCCCAGCACTTTGGGAGGCTGAGGCGGGTGGATCACAAGGTCAGGAGATCAAGACCATCCTGGCTAACACGGTGAAACCCTGTCTATACTAAAAATACAAAAAATTAGCCGGACATGGTGGCAGGTGCCTGCAGTCCCAGCTACTCGGGAGGCTGAGGCAGAAGAATGGCGTGAACCCAGGAGGCGGAGTTTGCAAGATCATGCCACTGCACTCCAGCCTGGGTGACAGAGCAAGACTCCGTCTGGAAAAAAAAAAAAAATCGCACCCCCTCCCTCTGGACTGTAACCCCCCTCCTTGCTTTCTCCCCATAGCACTTCGCGCCTTCAAATGCGCCATGTAATGGACTTTCTTATTTTGCTTCTGTCGCTCTCCCCACACTGGAATGCCAGCCCCATGGCCTCACAGCTGTGCGTGTGTGCTTGCACAGTGCCCCAGCACCCAGGAAGTGCTTGGTACACAGTAGGCATTGGATGACGTTTATTGACTGAAGACTTCTCTGGTTGAGACAAGGAAGAGGGTATCAGGCTGCAGAACTGTGGACAAAGGCAAGGAGGCCAAAGGGTGGAGGGCAGAGAGGGGAGTGATGAGGCCAGGGACGGGAGGCTGGGTGTGCCTGGAGCTGTTGTGAAGGCCTGCCCATCTCGCCCTGAGGTCATCAGAGGTCACCAGAGGTTTGCCTGCTTCTCCTGAGATAATAGCTCTGCCCTCCCCAGGCCCCAGTTCCTCCTTCCCACTACAGGTTTTTTTTTTTTTTTTTGAGATGGAGTCTCGCTCTGTCGTCCAGGCTGGAGTGCAGTGGCTCGATCTTGGCTCACTGCAACCTCCGCCTCTGGGGTTCTCAAGCGTTCCTCCTGCCTCAGCCTTCTGAGTAGCTGGGATCATCATAGGTGCCCACCACTACACCCGGCTAATTTCTGTATTTTTAGTAGAGACAGGGTTTCATGATACGCCCACCTCAGCCTCCCAAAGTGCTGAGATTATAGGCGTGCGCCACCGTGCCCGGCTCCCTGCAGGTCTTTGAGGGGCCGCTCCTACACCAAGGTAGACAGGGGCTGGCAGAAGCCTGGAGGCAGGGAAGCCACAGAAGGGGAGGGGTACCTGAGCTTGACTCCTGCCTGCATCGCCTGCCGTCTGGATGGCCTTGGGTCAGGCATTTAATCTGCCTCAGTTTCTTCAT
Source organism: Pan paniscus (assembly GCF_029289425.2). Classification (NCBI taxonomy): domain Eukaryota; kingdom Metazoa; phylum Chordata; class Mammalia; order Primates; family Hominidae; genus Pan; species Pan paniscus. The sequence goes on along the minus strand of NC_073267.2, from coordinate 30,404,845 downwards.
TTGCAAAATAGGAATAATAATAGTATTCTTCAAAGTTCCTGGGAAGGATAAGTTAGACAGGTGAGGGGCCCACAGTCAAAGCCTGATAAGGACTAGCTGGTGTTATAAGAGAGAGACACTGGTGCGGTGGCTCACGCCTGTAATCCCAGCATTTTGGGAGGCCGAGGTGGGTGGATCACCTGAGGTCAGGAGTTCGAGACCAGCCTGGCCAACATGGTGAAACGTCGTTTCTACTAAAAAAAATAAATAAATAAAAAACAAACTAAAACTAGCTGGGTATTCTGGCACGCGCCTGTAATCCCAGCTACTTAGGAGACCGAGGCAGGAGAATTGCTTGAACCCAGGAGGTGGTGGTTGCAGTGAGCCAAGATCACGCCACTGCATTCCAGCCTGGGCAACAGAGCGAGACTCTGTTTCAAAAAAAAAAAAAAAAAAAGCCAGGTGCAGTGGCATACGCCTGTGGATCCCAGCTAACTCAGGAGGCTGAGGTAGGAGGATCACTTGAGCCCGGGAGTTCGAGGCTGCAGTGAGCCATGATTGTGCCACTGCACAATCTGAGCAACAGGCACAATCACAAGCCTGGGCAACAGATCGAGACCCTGTCCCACAAAAACTAATTAACTAATTAAATGCCTAAATCACCTCTGCACAAATCAGAATGGAGCTCAGCTCTTTCTCCTACCGCGAGTAGTTACTGAATAAAATCTGTTTTCACCACAGTAACTCATGTCTGGCTATGTTTTCCTTTGACACTTAATTACCCTTCTGATCCTCCAGGGCCACAGGACTGGGGCTTGCTTGGGACCAGGGGCCCTTTCTTCCCAACCACAGCGCTGTCAATGAAAAGGACTGACAAGTCACGCCACCCTTGTCCTCTGGGGAATTTCCGTCTAGTCAGAAAAGAGAAGTTTACATACTTATTTATTCACTGAAAAGCACCAGGCTGGGCACGGTGGCCCATGCCTGTAATCCCAGCGCCCAGCGCCTTGGGAGGCCAAGGTGGAAGGATCGCTTGAGCCCAGGAGGCAGAGGTTGCAGTGAGCCAAGATCGCAACATGCATTCCAGCCTGGGCGACAGAGCAAGACCTTGTCTCAAAAAAAAAAAAAAAAAGAAAAAAAGAAAAGTGCTGTTTCCTAAGCTAATGCATGTTATAAGCACAGAAGTGTTTGTCATGAACAATAAGTCTTCCCTTTCCCCAACAAGTCATGGTCTCAGAAAGAGAACACTTCTAATGCTTTTAACTTTTTCTAGTCTCAATTCTACTGGTGGGTCCACATTCCCAAAAAGTGTGCTAATTTCGTTATTCCTTTTTTTTTCTATTACTACATGGAGATGCTATAACTTTATTTCTTCATGTATCCATTTTGCCTGGCATAATCATAGGTGTCTGACCCACTGGCCCTGCTCCAGCCCCATTCCACCTTGCAGGTCAGTTAAATCCCTCTCTTCAGGTCCTTTGTAACGAACTAAAGTTGCTTTTGTAACTTTATTTACGTAGTTATGTATGAGTTTTATTATTGTTGTTGTTGTTTTATTTTGAGACAGGGTCTCACTCTTTCGCCCAGGCTAGAGTGCAGTGGCCTGATCTCAGCTTACTGCAACCTTGGGCTCCAGTGATCCTCCCACCTCAGCCTCCAAGTAGCTGGAACTACAGGTGTGTGCCACCGCACCTGGTTACTTTTTTTTTTTGAGACGGAGTCTCGCTCTGTCACCCAGGCTGGAGTGCAGTGGCGCGATCTTGGCTCACTGCAAGCTCCGCCTCCCAGGTTCACGCCATTCTCCTGCCTCAGCCTCCCGAGTAGCTGGGACTACAAGCACCCGCCACCATGCCCGGCTAATTTTTTGTATTTTTAGTAGAGACAGGGTTTCACCGTGTTCGCCAGGATGGTCTCGATCTCCTGACCTTGTGATCCACCCTGCCTCAGCCTCCCAAAGTGCTGGGATTACAGGCGTGAGCCACCGCGCCCGGCATGCACCTGGTTACTTTTTATATTTATTGTAGAGACATTGTTTCGCTGTTGCCCAGGCTGAGATCAATTTCCTGGGCTCAAGCAATCCGCCCACCTTAGCCTCTCAAAGTGCTGGGATTATAGGCATGAGCCACCTCACCTGACCTATTTACTTATTTTTAAAGAGATGAGCACCCTCGAACTCCTGGGCCCAAGCAATCCTACCTCAGCCTCCTTAGTAGCTGGGACTACAGGTGTGCACCATCATGCCCAGCTAATTTTTAAATTTTTTTGTAGAGACAGGGATCTCATTATGTTGCCCAGGCTGGTCTTGAATTCCTGGGCTCAAGCGATCCTCCTTGCCTCGGCCTCCAAAAGTACTGCGATTACAGGCATGAGCCACAGCTTCTGGCCTAAATTCTTATCACTTTGTGACATGAAGATAGTGGCTTTCCTTTATCTCTCTTCTGCTCATTTCTGTTACCTGTACATTTACTTTTATGTTGTTAAATGTAGATAATATTGGCATTCTCTCTTTCACCTTGCTTAGAGCTGCATTGCCTAATGTAGAAGCCACTGGCCGTAGGAGACTACTTTAACTTAATTAAAATTTAATGAGATTTAAAACCTAGTTCCCTCAGTTGCAACTAGCTAGTTACATTTCAAGTGTGTTCAGAAACCACATGTGGCTAGTAGCTATCAAATCGAATAACACAGATAAAGGCTATTTCTATCACTTCAGATAGTCAAGATCAGTGCTGTCTGGTCCAGAGTTTGAGTCTAAAATGGAAAACTATTAATTTTCTTTGTTTTTAAGATTATGGGGCTGGATGTGGTGCCTCATGTCTGTAATCCCAGCACTTTGAGAGGCCAAGGCAGGAGGATCACTTGAGGTCAGGAGTTCAAGACCAGCCGGGGCAACATAGCAAGGTGCCATCTGTACAGAAAAAAAGAAAAAAAGTAGCCAGGCATGGTGGCACATGCCTGTACTTACAGCTACTCAGGAGGCTGAGACGGGACAATCACTTGAGCCCAGAAGTTCAAGACTGCAGTGAGCTATGATGATACCACTGCACCGCAGCCTGGGTGACAAAGGGAGACCATGTCTCTAAACAAACAAAAAAAATGCCTAGCACGGTGGCTCACGTCTGTAATAACAGCACTTTGGGAGGCCGAGGCGGGTGGATCACCTGAGGTCAGGAGTTCAAGACCAGCCTGGCCAACATGGTGAAACCCCATCTCTACTAAAAATAAAAAAATTAGCTGGGCATGGTGGCGCGTGCCTGTAATCCCAGCTACTAGGGGGGCTGAGGCAGGAGGATCGCTTGAACCCAGGAGGCGGAGGTTGCAGTGAGCTGAGATCGTGCCATTGTACTCCAGCCTGGGCAACAGAGCAAGATGCCACCTCAGAAAAAAAAAAAAAAGCATTATATAACTATTGTTCTGTTATATTATATAAATATATATATTTATATATATATAAAATTTTGGCGATATTTACTACGATAATGTATCATAGTAAATTTACTACAATACATCTCTTTTAATTTTACCTAGAGTTTCTAATTGCTTCACTAATTCCTTGCTCCAGTGTGACCTTCCTTCTCCCCTCCCACTCCCTGTTGCTACACTGCTACATCTTGGGACCAGTGGTTATTTCTCTCTTGGGTGGGATCTCCTGTTTCCTGTAGTCTGCACCCTTCTCTTTTGTGATTTACCCCCTTAATTTTGCAGGAGCACATTTTCAAGTCACATCCAAAGAAAGCTCCCTAATAAAAAGGTGAACTTTGCTTTTTTTTTTGTCTCACTCTGTCACCTAGGCTGGGGTGCAGTGGGGCAATATCGGCTCACTGCAAACTCTGCCTCCCAGGTTCAAGCGATCCTCCTGCCTCAGCCTCCCTAGTAGGTGGGATTACAGGCAGGCGCCACCATGCCTGGCTAATTTTTGTATTTTTAGTAGAGACGGGGTTTCGCCATGTTGGCCAGGCTGGTCTCGAACTACTGACCTCAGGTGATCGTCGCCCCTCAGCCTCCCAAAGTGCTGGGATTACAGGCGTGAGCCACCGTGCCCAAAGTAATCTTGCACCTAAATAGGTCTTTAGTTTATTCTCACACTTGATATGAAAGTCCAACCCTCAAGTTGGAAAGCTCTCCTCTGGTACCAAAAGCCCCAGTCAGCCTCTTATTGGCTCACTCTGAAGTATGATGGGACTTGAAAGAAATATCAACTTTTTTTTTTTTTTTTTTGAGACAGAGTTTTACTCTGTCACCCAGGCTGGAATACAGTGGTGAGACCACAGCTCACTACAGCCTCAACTCAACTTCCTGGGCTCAAGTAATCCTCCCAGCAAAACTGGGAGGTGCACGCCGCTATGCCTGGCTAATTTTTGTAGAGACAGAGGTCTCCCTATATTGCCCAGGCTGGTCTGGAACTCCTGAGCGCAAGAGATTCCACCCACCTCGGCCTCCCAAACTGCTGTGATTACAGGCATGAGCCGTCACGCCTGGAAGAAATATCAACAACATTCAAAGAAACCCTGCAACATGAAAGGAAAGCACCAAGATAAACCAACCCCATCATCCATTCTGCCTCCTTCTTTCCTAAAAGTACCCCAATTTGTTCAGGTGCCCACCCGCATACACATCCTGGGCACTGACCCCTTCCTTCTTCAGCTCCAGCAAAGTCTGACCAATCTAAAGTAACCACTCCCCTTCTGCCCACGATTGCATTAGGAAAGGGTACATGCCCCAGTTCTAGCCACTAAGATAAAAGGAAGGGAGGCTTCTAAGAAAGGCTTCTTCCTTTTAATTAAAAGAGAACCCGGGGGGCAGTGACTTCTGCCTCCTACAAGCCATGATTAAGGATACATCCTGTAACTCTGAGAGGAACTGGCCCCAGGATGGAAACGTTGCAGGATTGCAGAGGAGGAGTGGGAGGAAGAGCATGGGATCCCAAGGCATCGCAAATGCCTGATCAAGGGGCCCTGAATCCCAGCCACCCCCTTCTGTGAGCTTCCTGTAAGTCGGATGTTTAGTTATTTGTAGCCAAATGCATCCTAAGTACATTCAAAAAAATTAAAAAAAAAAAAAGAAAAAGAAAAGAAAAGTAATCCTGGAGGAAACAGAATTTACGTAAAGAAAAAGAGGCTGGGTGCGATCACTCACGCCTGTAATCCCAGCACTTTGGGAGGCAGAGGCAGGTGGATCATGAGGTTAGGAGATGGAGTCCATTCTGGCTAACATGGTGAAACCCCATCTCTACTAAAAATACAAAAAAAATTAGCCGGGCGTGGTGGCGGGCGCCTGTAGTCCCACCTACCAGGAGGCTGAGGAAGGAGAATGGCATGAACCCGAGAGGCGGAGCTTGCAGTGAGCCCAGATCGCGCCATTGCACTCCCGCCTGGGCGACAGAGCAAGATTCCGTCTTAAAAAAAAAAAAAGAAAGAAAGAAAAGAAAAAAAGAAAAAGAAAAAAAAATCTGGTATTCTTAAAGACATTTGAGAAAATGCTGCTTCAGGCCAGGCACGAGGCTCACCCCTGTAATCCCAGCACTTTGGGAGGCCAAAGCGGGAGGATCGCTTGAGACCAGGAGTTTGAAACCAGCCCTGGCAACATAGTGAGATCCTGTCTCTACAAAAAATTAAAAAATTAGCTGGGCGGGGCTGGGCGCAGTAGCTCATGCCTGTAATCCCAGCACTTTGGGAGGCCGAGGCAGGTGGATCACCTGAGGTCAGGAGTTCGAGACCAGCCTGGCCAACATGGTGAAACCTCATCTCTACTAAAAACACAAAAATTATCCAGGTGTGGTGGCGGGTGCCTGTGATCCCAGCTACTCGAGGCTGAGGCAGGAGAATCGCTTAAACCCGGGAGGCAGAGGTTGCAGTGAGCCAAGATTGCGCCACTGCACTCCAGTCTGGGCGACAGAGTGAGACTCCATCTCAAAAAAAAAAAAAAAAAAAAAAAAAAAGTGCTGGGCGGGAGCCAGCTGGGCCCCAGCGAGTGCACGTTAGACCACGGCTCCAAGCTCTTCTTCCGGCGCCTCTGACCCGGGGGCTGCCTTTCCCCACCCCCACCGAAGTCCCTAATAAATGAAGGTGCTGCTTCCAAAAAAAAAAAAAAAAAAAAAAAAAAAATTAGCTGGGCAGGGCGTGGTAGCACGTGCCTGTAATTTCAGCTGCTCTGGAGGCTGAGGTGGGAGGATCACTTAAGCCTGGGTATTTGAGGCTGCAGTGAGCTGTGCTCATGCCACTGCACTCTGGCCTGGGTGACAGAGCAAGACCCCATATTAAAAAAAAAAAAAAAAAAAAAAAAGATGGGCCAGGCACGGTGGCTCACGCCTGTAATCCCAGCACTTTGGGAGGCAGAGGCAGGTGGATCATGAGGTCAGGAGATCGAGTCCATTCTGGCTAACATGGTGAAACCCCGTCTCTACTAAAAATACAAAAAAATTAGCCAGGCGTGATGGCGGGCGCCTGTAGTCCCAGCTACTCGGGAGGCTGAGGCAGGAGAATGGCATGAACCCAGGAGGCGGAGCTTGCAGTGAGCCGAGATCGCGCCACTGCACTCCAGCCTGGGCGACAGAGCAAGACTCTTTCTCAAAAAAAAAAAAAAAAAAGATATTGCTGGCCAGGTGCAGTGGCTCACACCTGTAATCCCAGCATTTTGGAGGCCGAGGTGGGCTGATCACCTGGGGTCAGGGGTTCGAACCAGCCTGGCCAACATGGTGAATCGCCGTCTCTACTAAAAATACAAAAATTAGCTGGGCACAGTGGCAGGTGCCTATAATCCAAGCTACTCGGGAGGCTGAGGCAGGAGAATCATTTGAGCCCGGGAGGCGGATGTTGCAGTTAAACGGAGATCCACTACTGCACTCCAGCTGGGCGACAGAGCAAGACTCCATCTCAAAGAAAAAAAAATTGCTACACTACGTTACAATAAAAACAGGGTGTTATAAAAAAGAAATAGAGGCCAGGCACAGTGGCTCACGCCTGTAATCTCAGCATTTTGGGAGGCTGAGGCAGGTGGATCACCTAAGGACAGGAGTTTGAGACCAGCCTGACCAACAAGGTGAAACCCTGTCTCTACTAAAAATACAAAAAAAAATTTAGCCGGGTGTGGTGGCAGGCACCTGTAGTCCCAGCTATTCTGGGAGCTGAGGCAGGAGGATCGCTTGAACCTAGGAGGAGGAAGTTGCAGTGAGCCAAGATCACACCACTGCACTCCAGCCTGGGCGACAGAGTGAGACTCCATCTCAAATAAATAAATAAATAGAGCAAAGACTGAATTCTTAGAAATTAAAGCTATGATACTGAATTACTAAAAGCATTAGAATAAAGAAGCTGGGCACAGTAGCTCACTCCTGTAATTCCTGCAGTTTGGGAGGCCAAGGAGAATGGCTTGAGGCCAGAAGTTCAAGACCAGCCTGGGTAATATAGCAAGGCCTCATCTGTACAAACACAAACAGGAAGTGTTGTAATAAAAAGTTAATAAATTATCCCAGAAAACTGCCAGGTGTGGTGGATCATGCCTGTAATCCCAGCACTTTGGGAGACCAAGGCAGGCGGATCACCTGAGGTCAGGAGTTCGAGATCAGCCTGGCCAACATAGCAAAACCCCATCTACTAAAAATACAAAAATTAGCCAGGTGTGGTGGCAGGCATCTGTAATCCCAGCTACTTGGGAGGCTGAGGCAGGAAAATCGCTTGAACCCGGGAGGCGGAGGTTGCCATGAGCCAAGATTGTGCCACCGCACTCCACCCTGGGTGACAGAGTGAGACTCTGTCTCAAGAATAAAAAATTTAAAAAATAAATAAAGCTGGGCGCGGTGGCTCACGCCTGTAATCCCAGCACTTTGGGAGGCCAAGGCAGGTGGATCACGAGGTCAGGAGTTCGAGACAGGAAGCTGAGGCAGGAGAATAGCTTGAACCCAGGAGGCAGAGGTTGCAGTGAGCCAAGATCGCTCCACTGCACTCCAGCCTGGGACAGAGTGAGACCCCGTCTCAAAAATTGATTAATTAATTAATTATCCCAGAAAATAGAACTCCCAGAAGGTGTAGGGGTGGAGAAGAAAATATGAGAGAAAATATATGAGACTGCCGCTCTAACATAGAGATCCAATAAGTGGCGGCTTAAAGAAGAGATGTGTCGGCCGGGCGCAGTTGCTCACACCTGTAATCACAGCACTTTGGGAGGCCAAGGTGGGTGGATCATGAGGTCAGTAGTGCGAGACCATCCTGGCCAACCCCGTCTCTACTAAAAATACAAAAATTAGCCAGGCATGGTGGCGCATGCCTGTAATCCCAGCTACTTGGGAGGCTGAAGCAGGAGAATCACTTGAACCCAGAAGGCAGAGGTTGCAGTGAGCCGAGATTGCGCCACAGCACTCCAGCCTGGGACAGAGTGAGACTCCATCTCAAAAAAAAAAAAGAAGAGACGTGTCTGCAAAAAACAAATAAATAAATAAACAAAAGAAGAGACATGTTCAAGTGAAATGGTGGTAGTTAGGGAGGCAGCTCTGCTTCTCTCATTGTTCAGGGACCAAGGGCCCTTCCTCATCACTTTTCTGCCATCGGTAGGGCACCGTTTGTCACCTGCACGTTTGAATCTGTTGTGGGGATCTCCAGCCAGCAGGAATGGAGAGTATGAAGCTGGCCTACTTCCTCAGGCCAAAGACCAGAAGTCACATACATCACCTCCTCACATTCTATTGGTGGAAACTTAGTCACATGACCATGCCTACTGCAACGGAGGCTGGGACATGCAGTTCCACCATGTTCTTGGGGAAGAAGGGCTCATTGGATTTTGGATAATGAGTAGTCTTTGCCACAGAGACACAGCCAGGCAATCCAAGAGGCCCAAAAGCTAACCAATAGGAGTGCCAGGAAGAGAGAACCCAAGAAATGGAAGAAGGAGGATGATCAGAGATCATTCTCACTCTGATGAGAAACATGCGTCTTCAGGCTGAAAAGCCCACCTAGTGCCTGCCCAATGAAAGAAAACCCATGCCGGGCACACTGGAACCCCAAAAGTGTCATGTACGACTTAGCTATTTCCTAAGGAACAGGAAGCAGCTGGTGATTAGGTTAACATAAATGAAAGAAAGAAAAAAATCCCAGGGTAAGAAAAAATTAATAGAATGAACACCACATTAGGCTCTGAACTTCCTGGGGCTGGCCCTGAAAGGGAAAATTTACATAAGTTCCTCCTTTTTGACTATAAGAACTAGTTCCTTAGAATGTCAATATTTCGTGACACTCACTTCTAAAATTAATTTTCATATAAGAACATATCTTATGCCAGTTGATGTCATGGATATAATGGCTGATGGGCAACACACCACTCCTGAGAAAGGCTTGGGCACTGGAGTCAGACCAACCTGAAGGCAGCCACCACTCACTGTGTGCCCTTGGGAACATTTCTGAGTCTCAGTTTTCCTCACCTTTAAAATGGGCATAGTAAAAGGAAAAGAAGAGCCAGGCATGGTGGCACAGTAGTAGTCCAGTAATCCCAGCTTAATAGCCAAGGAGGCCAAGGCAGGAGGAGTTTTGAGGCCATCCTGGGGACCATAGGGAGACCCTGTCTCTCTAGATTTAAAAAATATATTAAAAAGTAAAGAAAAATGGGCATAGAGTATTTATCTCACAACATTATTAATTTGTTCTTTAATTCCGCAAATATTTGTTGAACACCAACCATGTGTCTGGCATAGGATTGTGACAATTAATGAAATCAAGGGCCAGTCACCTGTCCTCTTGGAGGTAGCCTTCTCCGGAATGAGACAGACTCTACATATGTAGGAAGCAGGCATCATGGAGAAACATCACTCAGGAAAGTGGGGGAAGGAAGTGCTCGTTTCTACAGGCTGATGTCTCTGAGAAGGGGACATCTGAGGGGAGACTTGAGGGAAGAGAGGGAGCAGCCATGAGATGTTCATGGGGAATCCCATGGACAAACAAAGCCAGTTCAAAGGCCCTAAACTGGGTCCTGCTTCGCGTGTTCTGGGAAGCCCAAGGAGGCCAGTATGGCTGGAGCAGAGTGCATGAAAAGCGAAGTCAAGAGGAAAGGGGGCCATAGGGCACGGCTTTAGGTCATTATTAGCACTTTCACTCTGAGTCAGTGTGGAGAGTTTAGAGAGCTTCAACTTTGTTTTGTTCTGTTTTCTAGAGACAGAGTTTTACTCTGTGGCCCAGACTGGAGTACACTGGTGCAATTATGGCTCACTGCGGCCTCCAACTTCTGGGCTGAAGCGACCCTCCCACCTTAGCCTCCTGAGTGGCTGGGACCACAGGTGTGTGCCATCATGCCCAGCTTTTTTTTTTTTTTTTTTTTTGATACAGAGTCTTGCTCTGTCACCAGGCTGGAGGGTAGTGGCACGATCTTGGCTCACTGCAACCTCTGCCTCCCTGGTTCAAGCAATTCTCCTGCCTCAGCCTCCCAAGTAGCTGAGACTACAGGCACGTGCCACCATGCCCAGCTAATTTTTGTATTTTTAGTAGAGACGGGGTTTCACCATGTTGGCCAGGATTGTCTTGATCTCTTGACCTTGTGATCTGCCTGCCTCAGCCTCCCAAAGTGCTGGGATTACAGGCGTAAGCCACTGCGCCCTGCCGCTGATTTTTGTATTTTTTGTAGAGACAGGGTCTTGCTATGCTGCCCAGGTTGGTCTCAAACTCCTGGGCTCAAGTGATCACCAGGGTTTCTTGACAGATTGGATTTGGGGATGTGTGAGAGAGGATTGAGGACAACACCAAGGTTTTCGGCCACACCAACTGTAAGAATAGAATTGTTGTATTCTGATATGGGAAGGCTGCAGGAGGAGCAGGTATGGGGGAGAAGATAAAGAGTTCATTTTGGGCCCGGGCGCGGCGGCTCACACTTGTAATCCCACCACTTTGGGAGGCAGAGGCAGGCAGATCGCTTGAGCTCAGGAGTTTGAAACCAGCCTGGCCAACATGGTGAAACCCTGTCTGTACTAAAAATACAAAAAATTTGCTGGGTGTGGTGGCACGTGCCTGTAATCTCAGCTACTCGGGAGGCTGAGGCAGGAGAATCACTTGAACCTGGGAGGCGGAGTTTGCAGTGAGCCAAGATCAGGCCACTGCACTCCAGCCTGGGCAACAGAGCAAGATTCTGTCTCAAAAAAAAAAAGTTCATGTTGGGACATGTTAAGTTTGTGTTGCCTGTCAGACACCCAAGGGGAAGTTTCAAGTGAGCAGTTCTGAAGCTCACAGAAGAGGTCTGCAGTGAAGATGAAAACTTGGGGGACATCAACATTTGGATGATATTTAAAGCCAGGGGTCTGTGTGAGCTCAACTCAAGAGTGAGTGTCACCAGGCACCATGGCTCATGCCTATAACCCTAACACTTTTGGAGGCCAAGGTGGGAGGATCACTTGAGCCCAGGAGTTTGAGACCAGCCTAGGCAACACGGTGAGACCCTATCTCTACTTAAAATTTTAAAAATTAGCCAGGCAGGGGGGCACGTGCCTGTGGTCCCAGCTACTTGGGAGGCTGAAGTGGGAGGATTGCTGTAACCCAGGAGTTTGAGTTTGGAGTGAGATAGGATTATGCCACTGCACTTCAACCTGGGTGACAGAACAAGATTCTATCTCAAAATTAAAAATAAAAAAAAAAAAAAAAAGAGTGGCCAGGCGCCATGGCTCATGCCTGTAATCCCAGCACTTTGGGAGGCTGAGGCGGGCAGATCATGAGGTCGGGAGATCGAGACCATCCTGGCTAACACGGTGAAACCCCATCTCTACTAAAAATATGAAAAATTAGCCAGGCATGGTGGTGAGCGCCTGTAGTCCCAGCTACTCAGGAGGCTGAGGCAGGAGAATTGCATGAACCCGGGAGGCGGAGCTTGCAGTGAGCCAAGATCGTGCCACTGCACTCCAGTCTGGGCGACAGAGCGACACTCCGTCTCAAAAAAAAACAACGAAAAATGAGTGAGTGTCAATTAGGAGAAGAGGACCAACACAGACATAAGAAGTGGGTGCCACTTCACTTACAGAGAGGGCAGTGACAGCTCAGAGATTCTGTGTCTTGCCCAGGGTCACACAGCTGGTAAGGGGTAGGATCAGAATTCACAATGAGGTCCTAGTTCAGATCTTTTTGCACTCTATTAGAGTAATCCATATAGACTTCTGTTGATCTAAGTCGACCCGTGGCTATAACTGGAAATAGTTAAGGAGTGTTCACTCAGCCCTCAAGCCTTGAGAGAGAGTCTCGCCCTGTCACCAAGGCTGGAGTGCAGTGGTACGATCTCGGCTCACTGCAACCTCCGTCTCCCGGGTTCAAGCGATTCTCCTGCCTCAGCCTCCCAAGTAGCTGGAACTACAGGTGCCTGCCACCATGCCCAGGTAATTTTTGTATATTTAGTAGACATGGGGTTTCACCACATTGGCCATGCTGGTCTTGAACTCCTAACCTCAAGTGATCCGCCCGCCTCGTCCTCCCAAAGTGCTGGGATTACAGATGTGAGCCACTGTACCCAGCCAGCAGCTGGGCTTTTGAGAAGATTTGGAGAATCAAGAGTCCACAATTCTTGATTCTCAGTGTGGGCCTGGAGGTTGCATGGGTTTGCAATACATTGAGTCTGGGCAGATGTGTGCGCCTAGCAAAGCCAGAGGTGGTAGCAGCCATCACAGGTTTCCAAAGCTGGGGCCCTGGCCACCTAAGTATCAGCCAGTACAGACACAATATTAGATCTGCCCCAGCCCTTGAACAACTGATGGGGCACTCAGTATCACACCTCAATCGGCCTCCCTCCATTGGAGGACTGACTCCATTCCTCAATATCAAGATAAGTGTCACAGACTGTCCCTGTCCCAGCTCTAAATTAAAGGTAATGATGCTGCCCTCTCCAGGACAGTCATAAAGTTAAACAAGAAAATAGTGAAATTACCCAGCTCACGACAAAGCTTGGCACAGAGTTTACTGTTTTTCTTTTCCCGTCTCAGCCTTTAAGAACTCAGTAAAGGCCAGGCGAGGTGGCTCACGCCTATAATCCCAGCACTTTGGGAGGCCAAGGTGAGCGGATCACCTGAGGTCAGGAGTTCGAGACCAGCCTTGCCAACTTGGCAAAATCCTGTCTCTACTAAAAATACAAAAATTAGCTGGACTTGGTGGCAGGCACCCGTAATCCCAGCTACTTGGGAGGCTGAGACAGGAGAATCATTTGAACCCGGTAGGCGGAGGTTGCAGCGAGCCGAGATCATGCCACTGTACTCTCCAGCCTGGGTGACAGAGCGAGACTCGGTTAAAAAAAAAAAAAAAAAAAGGAAAGAAAGAGGAAAGGAAGAGAGAGAGAAAGAGAAAGAAAGAAAAGGAAAGGAAAAGGAAAGAAGAAAAGAAAAAAGAAAGGAACAGAACAGAACTAAGCAAAGATCCCTCAGAAGGGACCTCCAGGGGTCCCCCCACCCTCGTATCTGTTCAGTTCTGTTTCCGTTCAGTTGGATGTGTCCCACCTAGGAAGTGGTTTCAGACAGGGTTCCTCAGAGCCCTGGGGTTCAGAGGTGATGTTTTGGGGTTTGTGGCTCTGGGCTGGTCATCATCTACCCTCACTCCCAGACCTATTCTCAGCCCTACCCTCTGCCCTGGAGGCTCCCCCACCCTCTGTTTTTTGTTTTGTTTTGTTTTGAGATGGAGTCACGCTCTGTTGCCCAGGCTGGAGTGCAGTGGCAGGATCTTGGCTTACTGCAACCTCTGCCTCCCCGGTTCAAGCAATTCTTCTGTCTCAGCCTCTCAAATAGCTGGGATTACAGGTGCCCTCCACCATGCCCAATTAATTTTTTTGTATTTTTAAATAGAGACAGGGTTTTGCCATGTTGGCCAGGCTGGTCTCGAACTCCCGCCTGGGCCTCCCAAAGTGCTGGGATTACAGGCCTGAGCCACTGCGCTTGGCCTCTTTTTTTTTTTTTTTTTTTTTTTTTTTTTTGAGATGGAGTCTCGCTCTTTCGCCAGGCTGGAGTGCAGTGGCGCGATCTCGGCTCACCGCAGCCTCCAACTCCCCTGGTTCAAGCGATTCTCCTGCCTCAGCCTCCTGAGTAGCTGGGATTACAGGCACATGCCACCATGCCCAGCTAATTTTTGTATTTTTAGTAGAGACAGGGTTTCTTTTTTTTTTTTTTTTTTTCAGACGGAGTTTCACTCTTGTCACCCAGGCTGGAGTGCAATGGCACAATCTCGGCTCACTGCAACCTCTGCCTCCCAGGTTCAAGCGATTCTCCTGCCTCAGCCTCCCAAGTAGCTGGGACTACAGGTGTGTGCCACCACGCCCGGCTAACTTTTGTATTTTTAGTAGAGACGGGGTTTCACCATCTTGGCCAGGCTGGTCTCGAACTCCTGACCTCATGATCCACCCGCCTCGGCCTCCCAAAGTGCTGGGATTACAGGCGTGAGCCACCGCACCCGGTGAGACAGGGTTTCACCATGTTGGCCAGGATGGTCTCGATCTCCTGACCTCGTGATATGCCCGCCCTGGCCTCCCAAAGTGCTGGGATTACAGGCGTGAGCCTCCATGCCTGGCCTTTTTTCTTTTTTAAGAGTAAGAGTAGACTTTATTTTATTTCTTTATTATTTATTATTATTATTTTTTGAGACAGAGTCTCACTCTGTTGCCCAGGGTGGAGTGCAGTGGCATGATCTTGGCTCAGTGCAACCTTCGCTTCCTATGTTCAAGCAATTCTCCTGCCTCAGCCTCCCAAGTAGCTGGGACTACAAGTGCATGCCACCACACCCAGCTAATTTTTTATTTTTAGTAGAGACGGGGTTTCGTCATGTTGGCCAGGCTGATCTTGAACTCCTGACCTCAGGTGATCCGCCCACCTCGGCCTCCCAAAGTGCTGGGATTACAGGTGTGAGCCACTGCGCCCGGCCTTATTTATTTATTTTTGAGACAGTGTCTCACTATGTTGCCCAGGCTGGAGAGTAGTGATGCAATCTTGGCTCACTGCAACCTCCACCTCCTAGGTTCAAGCAATTCTCCTGCCTCAGCCTCCTGAGTAGCTAGGATTACAGGCACGTGCCACCACATCTGGCTAATTTTTTGTATTTTTAGTAGAGATGGGGTTTTACCATGTTGGCCAGGCTGGTCTTGATGTCCTGACCTTGTGATCCACCCGCCTCAGCCTCCCAAAGTTCTGGGATTACAAGCGTGAGCCACCGCGCCTGGCCTCTTTCTTTTTTTCTCTCAAGACGGAGTCTCGCTCTGTCGCCCAGGCTGGAGTGCGGTGGTATGATCTCGGCTCACTGCAAGCTCTGCCTCCCGGGTTCAAGGCATTCTCCTGCCTCAGCCTCCCGAGTAGCTGGGATTACAGGCGCCCACCACCATGCCTGGCTAATTTTTTGTATTTTTTAGTAGAGACGGGGTTTCACCGTGTTAGCCAGGATGGTCTCGATCTCCTGACCTCGTGATCTGCCCGCCTTGGCCTCCCAAAGTGCTGGGATTACAGGCGTGAGCCACTGCACCTGGCCTTTTTTTTTTTTTTTTTGGGTAAGAGTAGACTTTGCCAGGCACAGTGGCTCACGCCTGTAATCCCAGCACTTTGGGAGGCCAAGGCGGGTGGAGCATTTGAGGTCAGGAGTTCGAGACCAGCCTGGCCAACATGGTGAAAACCTGTCTCTACTAAAAATACAAAAATTAGATGGGTGTGGTGGTACACGCCTGTAATCCCTGCTACTCAGGAGGCTGAGGCAGGAGAATTGCTTGAACCTGGGAGGCAGAGGTTGCAGTGAGCCGAGATCGCACCACTGCACTCCAGCCTGGGTGACAGAGACTCCATTTCAAGAAAAAAAAAAAAAAAGAATCCAGTCACAAAGGATCATGTCTACTTATATAAAATGTCCAGAAAAAGACTGGTCACAGTGGTTCACGCCTATAATCCCAGCACTTTGGGAGGCAGAGGTGGGCGGATCACTTGAGGTCAGGAGTTCAAGACCAGCCTGGTCAACATGGTGAAACCCCATCTCTACTAAAAATACAAAAAATTACCCGGCATGTTGGCAGGCACCTATAATCCCAGCTACTCGAGAGGCTGAGGCAGGAGAACTGCTTGAACCCGGGAGGTGGAAGTTGCAGCGAGCCGAGATCATGCCACTGCATTCCAGCCTGGGCAACAGAGTGAGACTCCATCTCAAAAAAAAGAAAAGAAAAGAAAAACAAAAAGATGGTCTCACTCTGTTGCCTAGGCTGGAATGCAGTGGCGAAATCACGGCTCACTGTAGCCTCAACCTCCTGGGCTCAAGCAATCCTCCCACCTCAGCCTCCTGAGTAGCTGGGACCACAGGCACACACCACCTCACCTGATTAATTTTTTTTTTTTTTAAATTTCTAGAGACAAGGTCTCGCTATGTTGCCCAGGCTGGTCTTTAACTCCTGGGCTCAATCAATCTGCCCACCTCGGCCTCCAAAAGTGCTAGGATTACAGGTGTGAGCCACCGTGCCTGGCCTAAAACTGAGAAATTTTTGTTTGTTTGTTTGTTTGTTTTATTGAGATGGAATCTCGCACTGTTGCCCGGGCTGGAGTGCAGTGGCGTGATCTCGGCTCATTGCAAGCTCCGCCTCCCGAGTTCAAGTGATTCTCCTGCCTCAGCCTCCCGAGTAGCTGAGATTACAGGCGTGCACCACCACGCCTGGCTAATTTTTTGTATTTTTAGTAGAAACGGGGTTTCACCACGTTAGCCAGGCTGGTCTTGATCTCCTGACCTCGTGATCCGCCCGCCTCAGCCTCTCAAAGTGCTAGTATTACAGGCATGAGCCACCGCGCCCAGCCAAAATAAATACTTTCAAAAAGGCACTTGCTGAAAAGGAAAAAAAAAAAAAAAGCCTCAATACAACTGTTCCAAGAAGGTATTTATTTATTTACTTATTTTTAGAGACAAGGTCTTACCACATTGCCCAGGCTGAAGTAAAGTAGTGCAATCACCACTACACTTCAGCCTTGAACTCCTGGGCTCAACTGATTCTCCTGCTTCAGCCTCCAGAGCAGCTGGGACTACAGCATGTGCCACTTTCTGAAATTTTTTGAATAGACGGGGGTCTCACTACGTTGCCTAGGCTGGTCTCGAACTTCTGGACTCAAGTGATCCTCCTGCCTTGGCCTCCCAAAGTGCTGGGATTACAGGCATGAGCCACTGTGCCCAGCCTCCCAGTTGCTAAAATATTGAAATCCTTCTGTGCCTCTTGGTAATTAGCCAGTGGCCCAAGGAACTCCCCCAAACCCTCCCACCCTGGTTACCCTGGCCACTCCTTCAGGAAACCCCAGAAGGCCCCACATTCCAGCTGCTAAAGGATCTACACCTGCATGACAATCACATCCCAAGGACTAGTATATACGAAACCTGGCCTAGTGCACATTTTTCATGTTTACTAAGTGTTAGATGTTGTTATTATACCAAAGGCAACTTCAGGAACAATCAGACCAAAGCCTCAGAAGATAGACATTCCAGGGGACCCAGGTAGGTATCATATGTCCTGCCTCCTCGTGGATACCAGACTAGTTGGTGGCAGCAGGGTCACAGAAAGCCCATGGCTGTGGTATTCAAAGCCAGGCTCCATCCCTGCCCTTCCTCATACCTGCTGCTAGTCCGCATTGCACACGAGTGCATGAGCACAGAGAATGGTGCCCCCTGCTGACCTCCCTGAAGAACTTTAGTGAGATTTGTGGAAAATCAGAAGCTTCTCCTTGAACCTTCTCTGCTGCCAGGGATGCTGGGGCACCAGGCAGGGTTGGGCTGGGATGGGACACAGCATCGTGTACTCGAAAAGTCTAGGCTGGGCTTGATGGCTTACACCTGTAATCCCAGCACTTTGGGAGGCTGAGGTGGGTGGATCACGTGAGGTCAGGAGTTTGAGACCCGCCTGGTCAACACGGCAAAACCCTGTCTCTACTAAAAATACAAAAATTAGGCCAGGCACGGTGACTCACACCTGTAATCCCAGCACTTTGGGAGGCCGAGGCAGGCGGATCACTTGAGGTCAGGAGTTCAAGACCAGCTTGGCCAACATGGCAAAACCCCGTCTCTACTAAAAATACAAAAATTAACCGGGCATGATGGTGGGTGCCTATAATCCCAGCTACTCAGGAGGCTGAGGCAGGAGAATCACTTGAACCTGGGAGGCTGAGGTTGCAGTGAGCCAAGATTGTGTCACTGCACTCCAGCCTGGGCGACAGAGCTACACTTTGCCTCAAAAAAAAAAAAAAAAAAGCCGAGCATCTGAGCATGGTGATGGGCACCTGTGGTCCCAGCTATTCAGGAGGCTGAGGCTGGAGAATTGCTTGAACCCGGGAGGCAGAGGATGTAGTAAGCTGAGATCACGCCATTGCACTCCAGCCTGAGCAACAGAGCAAGACTCCGTCTCAAAAAAGAAAGAAAGAAAGAAAGAAAAGTCTAAGACCAGGTGCGGGGGCTCATGCCTGTAATCCCAATGCTTTAGGAGGCTTGTTTGGGCCCAGGAGTTCAAGACCAGCCTGGGCAAAACAGGGAGACCCTGTCTCTAATTAAAAAAAAAAAAAGACTGGGCATGGTGGCTCACGCTTGTAATCCCAGCACTTTGGGAGGCCAAGGCAGGCAGATTACGAGGTCAGGAGTTTGAGACCAGCCTGGCCAGTGTGGTGAAACTCCATCTCTACCAAAAATACAAAAATTAGCTGGGCATGGTGGCACACGCCTGTAATCCCAGCTACTCGGAAGGCTGAGGCAGGAGAATCACTTGAACCTGGGACGCAGAGGTTGCAGTGAGCCGAGATTGTGCCACTGCACTCCAGCCTGGGTGACAGAGCGAGACTCCATCTCAAAACAAAAACAAAAACAAAAGTCCAAGTGGGGTCTTCCAACCAGACAAAAGTAACACCGGCCAGATATACCTACCTATCTTAAACAAGTAAAAACCCACCCAAAATCTTAGCCTTTCAGACACTGCACACCAGCAGCACAGGGCAGTGAGCACTGAGAAATGAGAAACCATGGAGATGAATCCTAGGACTGCCCGGTTTCCTGTCTGGAGAGAATTTCCAGGCAGTATCACAGGAAAGGGACTCACAGGGTCCAGCAGTCTCCCCAAGTGGAAGAGATAGAGTCCGGATTTCAGAGAGGCCAAGGCAGGTGGGGTTCACAAGGCAGAGTACTAAGGAATGCATGGAGAGCTCCAGCCATCTGCAGAGGGGCCACAGTCCAGCTAAGCACTGAGCGGCCCGTGTGGGAGTCCGCAGAATGACCACCGGAAAAGAGCAGGCAGGACAATCCCAGGGATCAGACTGGGCAAGGCTAGCATGGGGTTCACCAACCAGAGTGGAAAGACCACCACGTGCTCCAGTGGCTCAGTCGGTTAGCGCTTGGTACTTACACAGCAGTATATGTCCGGGTGATGCCAAGGTTGTGAGTTCGACCCTCACCTGGAGCATGTTTTCTTCCCATTGCGATTTCAGACATTTCATGGTAATGCATTTTTCCCTTCTCTTGGCCGGGCATGGTGGCTCACACCTGTAATCCCAACACTTTGGGAGGCCAAGGCAGGTGATCACAAGGTCAGGAGTTCGAGACCAGCCTGTCCAATGTGGCAAAACCCTGTCTCTACTAAAAATACAAAAAAAAAAAAAAAAAAAACTAGCCAGGTGTGGTGGTACACACCTGTAGTCCCAGCTACTCGAGAGACTGAGGCAGGAGAATCGCTTGAACACAGGAGGCAGAGGTTGCAGTGAGCTGAGATCATGCCACTGCACTCCAGCCTGGGCAACAGAGTGAGACTCTGTCTCAAAAAAAAAAAAAAAAAAAAAAAAAGACCACCAAGCATAGAGGCATCCTGTAGAGGACTCGGAAGCAGGCTGCTCAGTTTTTGGGGCCAAATTAACCAGACTAGGGGCAATTCTGGTCATGACTAACAAAGGTGAAAAGAAAGCCTTTAGGCCAGGCGTGGGGTGCACGCCTGTAATCCCAGCAGTTTGGGAGGCCAAGGCAGGAGGATCGCTTGAGGCCAGGAGTTTGAGACCAGCCTGGGCAACATAGTGAGACCCTGTCTCCACACACACACACACACACACACAAAAGTAATTACGTTTTAGAAAAACAAAGAAAGACCTATAGCAATCTGAGAGGCATATATATATGCTTGAAAACTGCTCACCTCTGAGTGAGAACAGTGGGGGTCTGTGGTATTCTTGCCAGGACGGCTCCCCCTCTCCCCATTCCCAGCTGGGTAGCTGCAGAGGTTCTGCCACGGTGGGCACACCTTAAGGTCTGGCAGTTTTACTGCCGAAGGGAGCTCATTTGATTGGGAGAAGCGGACGATACCCATGCCCAGCAATGTCAGTGCAAGTGAAAATCTTAGTGGCAAGTGAGTAGGAACCTGATGTATTTGCAATTGGGGCACACATATTAGTTCCATTTGCAGCAGAAAGCAGAGAGCCCAAGCTACCCATACGCTCTAGGCTGATCCTAAGGCTGCAAGCACAGAAAAGATCCCAAAGGGCCAGGCCTGGCAGACTGAAAAACAGCCTGAACTTTGTGTTCTCCCACCCACACCCAGATCCACAGGCAGAGGACAAAACTCTCCTTGGCTCAAAGTGACTGAGCCCAGCCTCTATCTGGCTGACCTAAGGCTACACAGACACAGGGGTATTCCTAGGAATTCAAACTTGAAAACAAAAACAAGAATTTTTTAAAATAAGGCAGAGACACCAGTGGCCACACACCATGGCAAATTATAAAACAAACACAAAGCAATGACAACAACCGCCTTTGGGGGGCATTAGAATCCAGTTCAAACGCAAGGGGGAAAAAGTAAGCAGTGGAAAGTCTTTGACCATCCCCAGATGTTGCATATAGCAAGACAAAGACTGAGCAGCTGTTAACACATTCATGGCCAGATGCGGTGACTCACACCTGTAATCCCAGCACTTTGGGAGGCTGAGGTGGGCAGATCACTAGGTCATGAGATCAAGACCACCCTGGCTAACGTGGTGAAACCCTGTCTCTACTAAAAATACAAAAAATTAGCCGGGTGTGGTGGCGGGCGCCTGTAGTCCCAGCTACTCAGGAGGCTGAAGCAGGAGAATGGCATGAACCCAGGAGGCGGAGCTTGCAGTGAGCCGAGATCATGCCACTGCACTCCAGCCTGGGCGACAGAGCAAGACTCCGTCTCAAAAAAAAAAAAAAAATTAGCTGGGCGTGGTGGCACATGCCTGTAATTCCAGCTACTCGGGAGGCTAAGGCAGGAGAACTGCTTGAACTGAGAGGCAGAGGCTGCAGTGAACTGAGATAGTGCCACTTCACACCAGCCTGGGTAACAGAGTGTGACTCCGTCTCAAAAATAAAAATAAAAATAGCCAGGCGCGGTGGCTCACACCTGTAATCCCAGCACTTTGGGAGGCTGAGGTAGGCGGATCATGAGGTCAGGAGTTCAAGACCATCCTGACCAACATGGTGAAAACCCATCTCTACTAAAAATACAAAAATTAGCCAGGCATGGTGGCACGCGCTTGTAATCCCAGCTACTAAGGAGGCTAAGGCAGGAGAGAATCTCTTGAACCCGGGAGGCGGAGGTTGCAGTGAGCTGAGATCGCGCCATTGCACTCCAGTCTGGGGGACAAGAGTGAGACTTCGTCTCAAAAATAAAATAAAATAAGCCAGGCACGGTGGCTCACGCCTGTAATACCAACACTTTTGGAGATGGAGGCAGGCAGATCATGAGGTCAGGAAATCGAGACCATCCTGGGTAACATAGTGAAAACCCGTCTCTAGTAAAAATACAAAAAAAATTAACTGGGTGTGGTGGCGGGCGCCTGTAATCCCAGCTCTCAGGGAGGCAGAGACAGGAGGATAGCTTGAGCCCAGGAGTTTGAGACCTGTCTGGGCAATATAGCAAGACCCCGTTCTCCACAGAAAAGAAGAAAAAAAAGAGACAAAAAATAAAAATAAAAAATAAGGAGTTCCAGGAGAAAAGGAAAGAGAGAGGGGCAGAAAAAAATATTTGATGAAATGATGGCAAAAAAAACTTTCCAAATTTGATTTTTTTTAAAAAAATACAGTAATCTACACATCCAAGAAGCTCAGTGAATGCCACAAAGGATAAATACGTAAAGATCCATAGCCAGGTACATCGTAAACTGTTCAAAGACAAAGAGAAAATTATAAAAGCAGCAATTGAGAAAACTTATCATGTGTAGGGAAGCATCAATATTGACAAGGAGCTGGCTTTTTTAACTTTTATTTTGCAGAGATGGGGGTCTCACTATGTTGCCCAGGCTGGTCTCAAACTTCTGGCCTCAAACAATCCTCCTGCCTCAGCCTCCCAAAATGCTGAGATTACAGGCATGAGCCACCGCACCTGACCAGCAGTGGCTTGTGACTTCTTATCTGAAACAATAGAAGCCAGAAGGCAGTCCAATGACACGTTCAAAGTACAACGAACCCATCAACAGTAAAATATTTCATGGAAATTTCATGGACAACTTTATGCCAGTAAATTCAACAACACAGACAAAATGGACAAATTCCTTAAAAATAAGAAACCACCAAAGCTCACTCAAGAAGAAACAGAAGGCCGGGTGCGGTGGCTCATGTCTGTAATCCCAGCACTTTGGGAGACGAGGTGAGCAGATCACGAGGTCAGAAGATCGAGACCATCCTGGCTAACACAGTGAAACCCCGTCTCTACTAAAAATACGAAAAATTAGCAGGGCATGGTGGTGAGCGCCTGTAGTCCCAGCTACTCGAGGCTGAGGCACCTGCATGCACACAGGTGCACCTAGCAAAGAAAAAACCCTTCCCGCGGGGCTCGCCTTGCAGTGGGTGGGAGGAAGAGACAAGCTCATTGAAATGTGAATACTTGGTGAGTCAGAAGAGGAACTCAGAAGGCAGTGGTGGCTGCAACGCCCACGCTGGCCTTGATCATCTAGGCAGAGGCCTGCAAGGAAGTTGGGTCCACAGCAGAGCAGGGGCATCGGGAGCCTGGAAATGAGACCACTGCAGACTTGAGCAGGTGGTGACCTGGCCGACATTTTATTTTATTTATTTATATTTTATTATTTTATTTTATTTTTATTTTATATTGTTATGTTATGTTATTTTATTGAGACAGAGTCTTGCTCTGTCATTCAGGATGGAGTGCCGTGGTGTGATCTCAGCTCACTGCAACCTCTGTCTCCTGGTTCAAGTGATTCTCCTGCCTCAGCACAAGTAGCTGGGATTACAGGTGTCTGCCACCACGCCTGGCTAATTTTTGTATTTTTAGCAGAAATGGGATTTCGCCATGTTGGCCAGGCTGCCCTCGAACTCCTGGCCTCAGGTGATCTGCCCACCTTGGCCTCCCAAAGTGCTGGGATTACAGGCGTGAGCCACCGCATCCAACCCTGGCTGACCTTTTAAATGGACCCCCCAGCTGCTGTGAGGACAGACTGAGCAGGTGCCTGGAGGGGAGCAGGGGTTAAATAGGAGGCAGTCCAGGGAGATGCAGGTGGGAGATGGTGGTGGAGGGATGGGGTGGGCTGGGAGGTGACTTGAGAGGTCCTGAAAGCCACCAAGCCCTTACTGGGTTCCAGCGCTTGGCCAAGGGCTTCTGCGGATCATCTTATCAAACCTTCACCATGATTCTCGGAAGTTCCAGGCAGATGCTCTGAGGTTTGGGAAGGTTCTCCCTATGCCTATTATGTTTGCATTTTTATCAGGACTGGCTGCCAGGTCCTACCTGGTGTTTTCCCAGCACCAGCTGGTGTCACTGTAAGCCGCCTTCATGCGGAATGCCTGCTCTCCCTCCTGCTGTGAGTCTGGAATTGGGCCACGTGCTGGGTATCAGGTGCCTATGTGAACAGCTCCCAATAAACCCCTGGGCACTGAGTTGCTAGTGAGCTGCTCTGGTACAGAACACGTCACACTGGTTTAGTGTCACAGCTGGTTTAGGGGAGAATTAAGTCTGTCCTGTCCATCTCCCCTGGTGAGGACTCCAGAAGCTCCTGCCTGGGGCCCTCCAGACAGCCCAGGCACCTCTTTGCGTGGCTGATCTCGCTCTGCGTCCTTTTGCTGAATGTAGCTTAGCTCTGAGGGTGGCTCTGTGCGGGATCCAGTGACTCTTCCTGGGGAATCATCAAACCTGGGGGCCCCGAAGCAGCCGCAGCCCCACGTCCTCTCCGGCAGGCATCCCATCTGCCTCCTCCCGGGTGCGTCCCACGGGCCTGGGGATCTTGCTCACTCACTGTTGCTCTCATGAGGATGTAATTCTGCTGGGGCAGGTCTTTGTCTTATTTGATGTTTTATGCGCCAGGCATCCTAGGCACTCAGCAAATAGATGGATGAACGAGTCAAAGGCATAAATGAGCCTCCCTTTCTTCCTCTGTGATTGGGGAGAGAAGGGATGGCCACTGCAAAGGCTGCGGGGAGAGAATTGAGACCACCCCAGGCCAGCACTCAGCACCACATCTGCACAGAAACTCCCACATGGCTGCCGGCATGCCCAGACCTGCTTCCATGCGTTATCCAAGCAGGAACAACAAGAGGAATGGTGCCCCCATGCTCACCTTCATGCCCTCTCACTGTGCTTGTGGAGGCAGCATTCACCTTCCTTACATGAAACACACTCACCGGGGCTTCCCCAGCTCCTGCTCTCACAGGGAGGTCTGCCCAACTGCGTCCCAGCTTCGTCATGACATGGTACTTGCATTTCAGCCACTTAAGTCTGCATATGCCTAGAAATTCTCAACACAGGGGCACAGTGCCCACAGATGAGTGCGCTGAGCCGTGTGTGCAGGCCTTCCTGGAGCCCGGGGAGAGGCGCCCCACAGAGAGTAGAGGCCCAGCCTGAGCCTGCTCCTGCCTCTAATGCACCTGCTGTCAGGGGCAGGGTGTGAGAGCTTCTTCTCTGTGCCAGGCCCTACACAGTGCATCGCAAACACCACGGCTTGGTCCTTCCAGTGTCTCTCTCTCCTCTCAAAGGTGAGAAGGAGCCACGCTGCCTATACGCTCAGTGCCATTCACAGTTGCTTCATCAGGCTCCACTGCAACCCCCAGGGATGCTTCCCGTGTGGGGCTTGCTGAGTGCCAGCAGCAGTAACCCCAACTCCAGCCAACATAAGCAAAGTGCAACTTCGTGGAAGGACAAGACCAGCTCGGAGAAGAAGAGGGAAAGTTGGACAACCAGATCTTGGGAGGCACAAAACAGGCCAGCTTCAGGGACCAGGGAGCAGGGATTATCCGCATTCATTTATTTAGTTGCCAGTGGTTTTTCTTCCCTTGTTGGTCTGTTCCAAGTTCAAATGCCCAAGAAGCAACTCACATTGGCTTTTCAGTTTTAATGTGGTTATATTATTTAAAAATTCTTCATGCAGCCACTTGAAAATATTGAACAACCAATAATAGTTCCTGAACTTTTAATTGTTTGGGTTAATAGTTGTGTGAATGTATTAGTAATTTTGAGAACAATAGTTGTCATGGATACAGATGAGTTGCTATGGGATTCACATTCCTCCTGTATAATTTTTAGATGTGGCCGTGGGTCTCACTGATATTTTAATAACTGATTTGTTTTCCTCTAAGTCGTAAAGTATAAACTTTGAAGGTTATTTTGGACTTTTGTTTGTTATTTTACAAAATAAATTCCCAAGGCAAAGGGTCTGGTGGCTGACCCTAAGCTGACACCCAGCCCTCAGCTGGTAGAGCATCGGGCACCCGGCTAATGTCCTCACCAAGACCTCATGCAGTGGGGAACAGGGCGCCCCAGGGGAATCCTGATACTACTCCTAGAAGGAGGAAGGTATGTGGACAGACCCCCTTTAAAAGCACTGCCAGGCTGGGCGAGCTGGCTCATGCTTATAATCCCAGCACTTTGGGAAGCCAAGGTGGGTGGATCACCTGAGGTCAGAAGTTCAAGACCAGCCTGGCCAACATGGTGAAACCCCTGTCTCTACTAAAAATACAAAAATTAGCCGGGTTGGTGGCGCACACCTGTGGTTCCAGTTCCTCAGGGGACTGAGGCAGGAGAATCGCTTGAACTTGGGAGGTGGAGTTTGCAGTGAGGAGAGATTGAGCCACTGCACTCCAGCTTGGGTGACAGAGCGAGACTCCATCATGGAAAACAAACAAACAAACAAAAAAGCACTGCCATCTATGAATAGCAGCATGGCACAAAACAGAAGCCACTAGAGAGAGTATTGCAGGACGCTCATTTTATGTAAGAAGAAATGGAGGCTCAGAGAAGGGGTGACTGCCAAGGGTGAGTGACCCAGTGCAAGGAGCCAGCTTCCGTTCCAACTGCAGATTCTAGCCCTTCACCAACTCACTTCTCCTCACCAAGGGCTTCACTTGCACCACTGCAGTCTTCCTTTCAACAGTCGTGGGAGACACAGACCAGTCCCCATTTTACAGATGCGAAAAAGGAGGCTTGGGGAACTCCTTGGCCAGAGGCCACAGAGGCCTCCCAGTGGGACTCTGTGCTCTGCAAAGAAGGGAATCTCAGGAGCGGGCACCCTTTAGAGAAAGAATCTGCATCCAACATCCACAAAATCCAGCAGGAGGCCACCAGGAGCTGATCCCCATGCAGAGAGGAAGCACCAGCACCCTGGGTGAGTGAGGCCAAGGTCACAGTCGGTCTCCAGGAGAGCCGGCAGCCGGCCCAGGGCCCAGACGGGCCTCTGGCTCAAGCCCAGCAGAGGCTGTGTACAGTGGGCCTTGAGGTCTGCACGGGAGGCCCGTCCCTCACCCCCCAGGGCAAGAACAAGCCCACGCCTCAGCCCTGTTGGCGGTGGAGCAGGGACATCCCTGCAGTGCTTTAAGGGCACACTTGTTATTTTTTGTTCAGCTCGTGGCAGCATGCGTGCCTTGGAATCTAGATGTTTTTGTATCCCCAAGGGAACCCAGGCTCAGGTTTTAGGCTAGAAAACAAGACAACTGCAGATGGTAATTATCCCTCAGGATCACAAGTCAAAGCCTGCTTTTGGTCAAGAATCTCAACCTGTGTGCCTGTCTCTGTGGCACACCCTCCTCAGGAACAGCCTCGCAACTTTCCCTGGAACCGCCCCTTCCCCACCACACCTGGTCCTGGCGAGGATATTATTCACATCAGTGAATAAAATGCTAATTTTAGTGGGGGGCTGACAAACAGTTCTCACACCAACATCCCCTGGAGAGTGTGTTAGAGCACAGACTCCTGTCGGCCCAGCGGCTCACACCTGTAACCCCAGCACTGTGATAGGCCAAGGTGGGAGGGTAACGAGAATGCATCTCTACAAAAATAAAAATAAAAAAGTTAGCTGGACGTGGTGGTGCATGCCTGTGGTCCCAGCTACTCGGGAGGCTGAGGCAGGAGGCTTGCTTAAGCCCAAGAGATTGAGGCTGCAGTAACCTGGGATTGTGCCACTTAACTCCAGCCTGGGCAACACAGTGAGATCCTGTCTCTCAAAAAAAAATAATAATAACAATAACATACACACAAAAGAACACAACCTGTGCTCCCTCTAGACATTCTGAGTTGGCAGGTGCAAGGCAGATCCAAGAATCTCATGCCAGCAGGCTCCCAGGTGCCGCTGATCCCGCCAGTCCGTGGCTTTGTAAGGGCATCTGCTGTGTTGCTGGCTCGGCTTCCATCCTCCTGCGTCCTGGGTCCAACATTCCTGTTTTCCTTGGGAGCCCATCCCCGACTCCCATTCACGGGGTCCAGAGACAGGAGTGGGTGGGGACCTGGGCATGGCCACTCAGAACAGCTCTGTCACTGGCTGCAGCAATTGGTACAGGCATGGGCACGTGACTCAAGACCAGCCAATGAGAGCCAAGAAGTTTTTTTCTGGGACGTATTTAAAGAGATTATTTCCATGGCTGTGCAAAGGCCAGCTGTGCCCCGCAGCAGGTGAGGGCCCTCCTGAGAAAATGTCCACATGGGAGGGCAAAGCCAAGGGGGTGGATATCAAGGCCCAAGCCAATTTCGGGGCCTCTGAATATAGCTGTACCTGAAGCCAAGTCAACCCCTGTACTAATAAGCCTCTTTTTAAAATCAGTTTGATTTAAGTTCCTATCACTTGCTTCCAAGAGTCCTGATACAAGCAAATAAAAGTGGCCAGGTACGGTGGCTCATGCCTGTAATCCCAACACTTTGGGAGGCTGAGGCAGGTGGATTGCTTGAGGTCAGGAGTTCGAGACCAGACTGGCCAATATGGTGAAAGCCCATCTCTACTAAAAAATACAAAAATTGGCCAGGTACAGTGGCTCACACCTGTAGTCCCAGCACTTTGGGAGGCCGAGATGGGCGGATCACCTGAGGTCAGGATTTCGAGACCAGCTGACCAACATGGAGAAACCCCATCTCTACAAAAAATACAAAAGTAGCCAGGCGTGGTGGTGCATGCCTGTAATCCTAACTACTTGGAAGGCTGAGGCAGGAAAATCGCTTGAACCTGGTAGGTGGAGGTTGTGGTGAGCCGAGATTGTGCCATTACACTCCAGCCTGGGTGACAAGAGTGAAACCTGGTCTCAAAAAAAAAAGTAAAAATACAAAAATTAGCTGGGCGTGGTGGCAAGCACCTGTAATCCCAGCTACTGGGGAGTCTGAGGCAGAAGAATTGCTTGAACCTGGGAGGCGGAAGTTGTAAGTGAGTTGAGATCACGCCACTGCACTCCAGCCTGGGCAACAAAGTAAGACTTAGTTTCAAAAAATAAAATAAAATAAAATAAAATAAAATAAAATAAAATAAAATAAGTGACTAAATTGGCCAGGCGCAGTAGCTCATGCCTGTAATCCCAGTGCTTTGGGAGGCAGAGGCAGGTGTATCACCTGAGGTCAGGAGTTCCAGACCAGCCTGGCCAACATGGTGAAACCCCGTCTCTACTAAAAATAGAAAAATTAGCCGAGTGTGGTGGTGCATGCCTGTAGTCCCAGCTACTCAGGAGGCTGAGGCAGGAGAATTGCTTGAACCCAGGAGGCGGAGGTTGCAGTGAGCTGAGATTGCACCACTGCCCTCCAGCCTGGGCAACAGAGCAAGACATTGTCTCAAAAACAAACAATCAAACAAACAAATAAAAAACAGTGACTAAACTGAGAGCAAAGAAATGGAAGGGAGGGAGCAGGAGGATCATCAGTTTCCGTCCTTTTACTGTGTGCTCAAATGTAATTTGGCTGCAGGTGAGGTCTGTGCAGACCCCGGGTGAGGGGCGAGTTGGCTATGGCCTGTTTAACTCCACCTGTGCAGACTGCAGCTCAGCCTTGTCCATGCTTTGTGACTCAGCCTTGTCCTCAGGGAAGCTGGAGCTGGTGCAGCTTTCAGAAGTGGTCCCAGGTAAGCCTGGCCCTCCTGAGTCCATGGGTGGGGAATGCTGGTACAGGCCTAGCAGCTGGCTTTCCGGGGCTGGGTGGAGGGACAAGAGCGGTGATGTGTGGTGTTCGCCACTTTCCATGGTGCAAATACCCCTGCATGGCTGAGTTCAAGTTTTGAAGGTGCAGTCACCGATAGTGGAGTTGGGAAGAGATTTGCAGTCAGCTCCAGAGCCAGCATGAGCCATCTCCCACCCGCCACTGCCCCCTGCCTTCTTCCCTCTTGTCCCTGCAGCCTGGGATCTCACTGCTGCTCTCCAAGTGAGGAATTCCAGTAAGCCTTCTTAAGACTTCTTTTTGGTTTGCCTGGCAGAACCCCACCTCAAACTGGCTTAAGCAAAGAAGAGGGAGATTTGCCAGCTCCGATCCTAAAGAGTCAGGGCTGCAACCGGGTGCAGGGGTCGTCGACTGCCAGGGCTCTGAGTGCTCCCCCAGGCTCTGCTTTCCCCAGGGGACACTCATGGGGGTTCCCTGATGGGGCGAAGGTGGCCGCCCGAGGCTGTGGCTTGGCCTCCAGTGGAGCGACGTCGCCTCTTTCCCGGCAGTTCCAGCCACCATCCCAGGGCTGATTCTCAGGGGCCCGGCTTTGGCTGCTCGTCTGGCCAGCCCGAGGGTGACCCCGCCTGGAGCAAGGTGTGCTTGGAGAGTGGGAGGCAGCACTCCCGCAGGACAGCTGAGGACGCTGTTCCCAGAGTGAGGATGGGGCGCCCTCCTCACTGGACGTGTGCCCTGGCCATGGACCCCGAGCTGACCTCGGCTCCTCCCTGACTCGGTTGCTCTCAGGTCCAAGGCCACTGCTGCTGTCTCTGTCTCCCAGCGTCAGCCTCTGACCTTGTCCCAACCCCACTTTTGGCTTCCCCACCGGCTTCACATCTGCTCAAAGGATCTAGGCCCTCCCTGCCACAGACCGAAAGAAGGATCCGGTGTCTCTCCCGGGCCATGGAAATGAGCTGGGTCATCCCTCCCTTGGCTCCCATCCATGTGGGCCAATCTGGTTTCACTTTATTTGTCATTTTCTCCAAAACCCAGTTTCCTTTTTATTTCTCTCCTACTCAGCTTCACCTGCTCCCGGTCCCCTCCCCGTCTCTGCAGCCGATTTTTCCAGGTTCTCGGTCCTCTCCTTCACAGATTTTCTGTCCTCTTTGTTCACCCAGATTGGGAATCTGGAGCCGCTGGGGATGGAGGGAATGAGAACCTCAGATGAAGGACAGATAGGGCTAGAGAAAGGTTTTCGGAGAGAAACAGAGAAGAATGAGATGAAAACACAGCAAACCCTGGATGGAAGGAGGGGCAGTGCCCATAAGACAAAGGGAAGGGAGCGGACAAGGTGCAGAGAACTGCACACAGACAGGCTCCCGAGGCCTGGGCCACACCGTGGCAGGGCCAGAAACAAAGCGAAACAAATAGAGAGGCCAAGGAAATTTCCGTCGGCGCGGACACTGCCAGCAGTTTTCCTAGGAGCTGGGGGTGCCAGCATTTGGAGCAAGCACGGGCCAAGGACGATAAGTAACAGAGGTGGCGGCAAGGGCTCTTTGCAGGGAGTGTGTATGGCCTTGAAGGCCAAGGAAGAAAGGCTGGGGGAGCAAAGCGGGGGGAGGAGGGAAGGGGGAGAGGAGAGGTGCCAGTCACAAAGGAAAACAGCGGCCAGATCCACGCGCTGCCACACTGTGCCTGTCCCACCTCGAGTGCCCCCGCAGATAGCTCAGCTCATTCCCTAAAGGTGCGGGAGGGCCCAGCTCATTGGGCAGGGCTGTATGAAGCGCTTGGCACCATTCTGGGAGAATTAAGCATTTAGTAGACAATAGCTTCCTTCAAAATAAATCCAAACGAGGCCTGAGAGCCCGGAGTTGGGGGGTGCCTGCCAGGCTGTCCGCATGAGAGAAGGAGGCTCTAGGGACCTCTTGGCTCCTCTAGTGGGGCACAAATCGGCAGCTCCAAGATGAGAGACAGGGGAAGAGTGAATTCCTTGGAGGGGAATCCTGGCACTGTTGGGACTGGCACTGTGCAGTTCAAGGACGACCCCTGGACTGAGAGGAAAGAATGTGACCATCACGCTTATATCCTGGGAAAGTGATTTATCATTGCAAATTCATAAACTGGCAGTCTAGTTCCTAAAACGACTACATGTGTGTGCACGTGTGTGTGCATGTGTTTGTGTGTTCATGTGCATGTGTGCACATGTGCACGGTGTATACATGTGTTCATGTGTGTGTGCATGTGTTCGTGTATGTGTTTGTGTGCGGGTGTGCATGTGTGCACTGTGTGAGCGTATGTGTATACATATGTGCACGTGTGTTCATGTATGTGTGCCTGTGTCTGTGTGTTCATGTGCATGTGTGCACATGTGCACTGTGTATACATGTGTGCATGTGTGTTCATGTGTGTGCACCTGTGTGCATGTGTTCGTGTATGTGTTTGTGTGCGGGTGTGCATGTGTGCACTGTGAGTGTGTATACGTATGTGCACGTGTGTTCATGTGCGTGTGTGTGCATGTGTGTGCACGTGTGTTGTCTGTGCATGTGTGCATACATGTGTGTTTCTATCTCCATTCTGTATGTAGCTCCTGTTTCTTCCCTCAGGCCTGGGTGTGAATATTTTTGGGGAAGTTAGGTAGAAGTCAGTGTCCCCTCTCTCTCTACAGATGTTTTCTCTGCTTTCTGGTCCTCAAGACTGAAAAATGAAAATGTACCAAACAGCTTCCAAAGTTTACCTGTTAGAGATTCAGCCACTGGGGAGCCACTGTTCCTGTTCTTGCTCACTTCCGATTCTAAATTCCCAGAGCAGTGACTCTGATTGGCCCAGCCCTGCACTAATTAGGAGCGGGACTGAGGAAGGGGCTCTGATTGGTCCAGCATGGTTTGAGTGCCCATCCCTGTCCAATCAACTGTGACCAGGGGTGGGATCATGTTGGACAAAATGTCAGGCGGTGGAGTCACTGTTGTTATCATTTGGATCCACAAGCCCATTTCTTTTTTCTTTTCTTTCTTTCTTTCTTTTTTTTTTTTTGAGACACAGTCTTGCTCTGTCGCCCAGGCTGGAGTGCAGTGGCGCGATCTTGGCTCACTGCAAGCTCCGCCTTCCCGGTTCACACCATTCTCCTGCCTCAGCCTCCCGAGTAGCTGGGACTACAGGCGCCTGCCACCATGCATGGCTAATTTTTTTTTTGTATTTTTAGTAAAGACGGGGTTTCGCCATGTTAGCCAGGATGGTCTTGATCTCCTGACCTCGTGATCCTCCCGCCTTGGCCTCCCAAAGTGCTGGGATTATAGGTGTGAGCCACCGTGCCCATCCCAAAAGCCGATTTCTAATCGTCCAGCTTCCCAGATGCTTCCCAGGTGCACCGCGACCCCTGTGTGCTGTGTGGTCTTTTGTAGGGAGAAAGGATCAATCAAGAATGGGAAACCCCTGCTCCCATGGAGCTTGCCTTCTGGTGGGATAAGAAAATTAGTAAACATTAATTAATAAATAGGTACTTCTCTATGCAAGTTTACAGAAAAATAAACAAATATGTACGTAAGAAAGAAGATGGTTTTGGATAGCAATAAGTGCTGTGATGAAAATGAAACCAGGTGATAGGCCAGCGATGACTCCACTGAGGGAGGGTGTGAGCGTTACACAACATGGTCAGAAAAGACCCCGCTGGACCCAAGTCCCAGCTGGTAAGAAAGTGCCAGCTTCATGACGGTGGCGAGAAACATTCCAGCATCACCGTTTTAAAATATGAGCATCCTAAATATTACACAAACCATACTTATGCTAAATATTTGGGATCTACACTAAAAATGTAGTGTAGTGTAAAAATGGGGTTTCACCATGTGGGCCGGGCTGGTCTCGAACTCCCAACCTCAAGCTATCCACCCACCTCAGCCTCCCAAAGTGCTGGGATTATAGGCGTGAGCCACTGCACCCAGCCAATCTGATGGGTTTTTTTTTTTTTGAGACGGAGTCTCGCTCTGTCACCCAGGCTGGAGTGCAGTGGCACGATCTCTGCTGACTGCAAGCTCCACCTCCCGGGTTCACGCCATTCTCGGGCCGCAGGCTCCTGAGTAACCCCTTTTGCTTTGTTCTCATTCTCTCTCTTGGCTGCCACCATGCAAGACCTGCCTTTCGCCTTCTGCCATGATTGTGAGGCCTCCCTAGCCACGTGGAACTGTGAGTCCATTCAACCTCTTTTTCTTTGTAAATTACCCAGTCTCGGGTATGGCTTTATCAGCAGCATGAAAACAGACAAATACACTGTTGTTTCTTATTAAATGTTATTGGCTTATTTTGAAAACAAAAGCTTACCAACTACATGTGGTTATGGGAAGGGGCCAGAAAGTTACACTGCAAGTAAAAATATCAGTAACTATGTTTACTGGGTGGTGATGGCATAAACAATAGTTTTTCCTTTTTTTTTTTTGAGACAGGATCTTGCTCTGTCGCCCAGGCTGCAGTGCAGTGGTGCAATCACAGCCCACTGCAGCCTCGACCTCCCGAGCTCAATTGATCCTCCCACCTCAGCCTCCTGAGTAGCTGCATCTACAGATGTGAGCCACCAAAAAAAATATATATATTTTTGACACAGGATCTGGCACTGTTGCCCAAGCTGAAGTGCATCTGGGCTCACTGCAAGCTTCTGAGCTCAAACCACCCTCTCACCTTAGCCTCCCAAGTAGCTGGGACTAGAGGCTCACTCCACCACTCCCGGCCTTGTTTTTCCTTTGTGAACATCATTCTACAATGCTGTGGGTACATTGCT
This sequence comes from Pan paniscus, assembly GCF_029289425.2. Lineage (NCBI taxonomy): Eukaryota > Metazoa > Chordata > Mammalia > Primates > Hominidae > Pan > Pan paniscus. Next base: position 30,370,866 of record NC_073267.2, on the reverse strand, counting down.
TTTTCAATATGAAGTTTTCTTTGGAAGTTTATAAATCCAGTTTGGGCCTTGGAGGAAAGCAGTCAGTGATAGAAATGTTGTGACTCTGAGTGAGTTTGGTGGAGCTTCAAATTGTAGATTGTTTCCCAGGGACCGCTGCAGACACAAAGCCCTGACTGCAGGATCCCCAGTGATAAAAGTGATCAAAGGCGAGTGTGATCGGATGTGCGCTGCAACGCGAGTTGAGGTTTCATCGAGCCTCATTCAGTGGCTCCTGGAGCAGTTGTGTGGATGAAGAGGGCCATGTCTGTGAAGCGCTCAGGATGGAGCTGGTGGTGGGGCAGCCATGCTGGCCACATGGCTCACACCCCTCACCCGTCAACTCGGTGCCCGGCGTTTTCCTTAGCTCCTCTGTGGATTAATTCTCATTCTGAAGACGGGAGGCCGAGGTTTCATCTCAGCTCTGTTCCAGGCTCATTGCTGTGCTTCTCTATACCCGTCCCCTCCCCTGACGAGGGGAATGAGAACCTTGCCTAGGGAAACACTTAGGGGATGGTGGCCCGTGACTCCATGCCAGCCCCTCCCAAGCCCAGCCGCCAGCTGAGGTCCTGACCACCTTGTGGTCCACCCGGTCCTCCAGCCCTGCGCCCACCCCCGCGTCCTCCCTCCTGCTCTTCCGTGGTTCCCTCGTGTTGCTCTGTGCCAGTAGCTGAGCCCCCGTGCCCACCCACTGCAACTGCACCTTCCCTCCCTCCAGGCTTCCCCACTGCATTGCTCCCCTGCAGGGGCCAGTGAGTGGCTCTAGCTGTGTTCAGACGGCTCTGTGCCTCCTCCTCCCACCCCAGTTCCTCAGCCTTGGAGACAGACGGGGGTGCAACGGGGCTGAATGGCACTCCAAGCTCGTGGGGCTGGGGAGTCCGCATCTGCACCCGCCGCGTGGCTAGCACCCCCTGAGCGTTTTGGTCAATTTGCCATCATCCCACCCCTCAGTGCCGTTGGTGGTTGCCTGACGAAAATCTGCACTTAATAGAAATCACTGTGGATGCAGGAGATGGACGGTGATGAGCTCAGGACCAGCCAGCAACCCCATCAGGCGGTAATGCCTACCATGGTCACCCATGACTTCCTCTCGCCACTGCTCGGAGCTCCTGCAAAGCCACAGGCAACAACACATTTCTGCTCCGTATGAGAAGCTCCTATTGTAAATTGGTAACGTGGCTGCGGTTTTCTCTCAGCAAATACTGAGCAAACACTGACTGTGCCAGGTGATGTGCTGGGTCCCAAACCCTTCCCAGACCCAGCCCTGGCACTCACGGAGATCCAGCTAGGAAGTCCGGGAAAAGGCCATCGGGGAAATAAACAAAGTCAAGCACAGTGGATGAATGCGCTGCTGCCGCTCCCCACGCCTCTTGCGGTGGACATCACTTACGCTTCCTCATGGTGCATGTCACTTATGCTTCCTGGTGCCCTCCCAGATGACCCCCTTTGGGCCACTACACACAGCTGCACCCGGCAAGAGCAGACAAGGATGGTCTACCCACCGAGCCTGCAAGGCTGGTGTGCAGGACGGGCCAGCTACGCTCCCCAGGTGTGTGCAAGACCGGGGACGAGTCAGTCATTGGGAGGTGAGGTGCTCGGGCAGTGTGGGGTGGAGGAGGAGGGAGGGAAACTGAGTGTGGGCTCTTCATATTGGAGAGGAGGGGACGGCCATGGTACAGAGACTCAGATGGGAAAGTGCGAGAAAGAGCAGAGATTTCAAAGGAGCTACGGTGGAGACCCACGGAAGAGGAATGCTGAGGCTTTTCTGTCTGAAATGCTGAATAGACTCTAGCACAGGCAAAACAGCCCACCACAGCGAGCTGCAGGATTCTTCCGGGCTTTTAACAGTGGTCTTGTAAAAAAAATTAGCCGGGCATGGTTGTCCCAGCTACTCAGGAGGCAGAGAGGGGAGGATGGCTTGTGCCCAGGAGGTTGAGGCTGCAGTGAGCCATGATCGCACCACTGCACTCCAGCCTGGGTGACAGAATGAGACCCCTGACTCAAAAAAAAAAAAAAAAAAAAAAAAAGACTGGAACATTCAAAACCTGTTGATGGGCCAGGTGTGGTGGCTCACGCCTATAATTCCAGCACTTTGGGAGGCCGAGGCAGGTGGATCACCTGAGGTCAGGAGTTTGAGACCAGCCTGGCCAACATGGCGAAACCCTGTCTCTACTAAATATAAAAAAATTAGCCAGTTGTGGTGGTGCGTGCCTGTAATCCCAGCTACAGGAGGCTGAGGCAGGAGAATTGCTTGAACCTAGGAGGCAGAGGCTGCAGTGAGCCAAGATTGTACCACTGCATCCAGCCTGGGTGACAGAGCGAGACTCTGTCTCAAAAAAAAAAAAAAACCCTGTTGGGGTTTGTTGGCGAAGGCCCCCCTTCCTTTTGCCGCCACCAGCGCCGACCCTGTTGCCCCTCCAATCCCATCTCCCGCTGCCCCTGACAGTGCCTTTGCCGGCTGGTGCTTCTGCCTGTTCTGTCGTGGTGGCTGCTCTCACCAGGGTCCTTTCCGCTGGTCGTCCCTTTCTGCCTGGAGCCGCCATTATCTTCACCTGACAAATAGAAACCCATCTTCAGGGCTCCATTGAAACGCCGCTTCCACGGGGGCCCTCCTGGGCGTCCCAAGCAAGTTTAGGGCCCCAAAGCCCACGCCCTCACCTCTCAGACAAACAGCTTTTTATCTCTACCACCGTCTGACACTCCTGGATCCCAAGCTCTGCGAGGGCAAGTCAGAGCCCAGAGCCTCCTCCCTCTGTCCCCCGTACTGAACCTGGTGCCCGGCACGCGGGAGAAACTCAGTGGGTGTTTTTGGATGAATGAGGGACTTCTTTTATGCTTGCATGGCTGGCAAAGCCCCTTCTCATGGACATGTTCTTAAGACATATTTATCTTTCGACGTCTTTACGTGTAGGTCTTACCTTGAGACTCGTGGTTTCTGTTTCGGGGAACTGCGGATCTCTGCTGTAGTGAGATGATGGCGATGGCAGTGATGATAGCAATTTTATTTTATTTTATTTTATTGTTTATTTATTTATTGAGATGGAGTCTCCCTCTGTCGCCCAGGCTGGAGTGCAGTGACGCAACCTCCACCTCCCGGGTTCAAGCGATTCTCTCACCTCCGCCTCCCAAGTAGCTGGGACTACAGTCACATGCCACCACGCCTGGCTAATTTTTGTATTTTTAGTAGAGACGGGGTTTCACCATGTTGCCCAGGCTGGTCTCAAACATCTGACCTCAAGTGATCTGCCCGCCTCAGCCTCCCAAAGTGCTGGGATTACAGGTGTGAGCCACCGTGCCTGGGTGATGACAGTAATTTTAATAATAACAATAACTCCAGTCATAATAATAGTAAGTGGCTACCATTATTTGAGCTCTCACTGCATGCCAGGGACTGTTAGGGAGGTACTTTGTAAGTATCACAGTACTCAATCCTTGCCATGGGCCCCTGAAGTAGATCATTATCCTTTTACAGATGTCTAGTCTGGGCCACAGACCTATAAAACAACTTGCAAAGCCCCACCGTGTGAAGCCAGGATTGGAGCCCACATTTGCCTTGCTTTCAAACCAGTGCCAATATGTGATGGTCTCAGAGGCTAACTTCCAGGGAGCAGTCTAGGTTCCGTCGTCGCGGAGTTCTGTGGGCAGGGGCTTATAGTGGCTGCGGCCCCTGCCTGCCTGGGGAGGTGGCACACAGAAGCCCTCAGCCGTCCCCCTTTACAGCTTGGGAACGTGCATTACCCCCCCAGAGTGGCACCGGAAGCAGGCTGGTCCCTTGCGGCATCGTGTTATTTGAAATTTCCAGTAATTAGAACATCTCAAACTTCTCTTGTACTAATTTTAAGCCTTCAAACAACCCGTGCCTGCCAAAAGCCTGCTCATCTTGGTAAAAGCCCCGAACTACAAATAGATGGCTATTAACAGCATCTGTTGTAATAGCAGAGACAATATTCTCTGGGGCCAGCACGTCACAGCCTGGAGCCGGCCCCAAACGTCATCTGTTATTATGTTTGGAGAGTCTGGCACGCGCTGAGGCAATCGTTCAATTATATCTCCATGAGCCGGTTCTGACGCACCTGCTTGCACAGAACGCTGAGGCAACAGTGGCCAGTGCTGCCCGGTGGACCAGCCCTGCCGATAGTAGAGTCTGGGGGACGGGGGCTGGCAGCTTAAAGACCCCTTTTCATGAATTGGGCTTGCCTTTTTTTTTTTTTTTATTAAGGAGAATACCCTGACATTGTATTGTCATTATGAAAAGTCACTTTAGGCTGGGCACAGTGGCTCATGCTTGTAATCCCAGCACTTTGGGAGGCTGAGGCGGCAGATCCCTTGAGGTCAAAGTTCAAGGCCAGCCTGGCCAACATGGTGGCTCTACTAAAAATACAAAAATTAGCTGGGCATGCTGGTGGGTGCCTACAATCCCAGCTACTCGGGAAGCAGAGGTGAGAGAATCGCTTGAGCTCAGGAGGTGGAGGTTGCAGTCAGCCAAGATCTGGCCATTGCACTCCAGCCTAGGTGACAGAGCAAGGCTCCATCTCAAAGAAACAGAAACAAAAACAAAATTTAGTGGGGTGTGGTAACATTTATCTGTAGTCCCAGCAACTCAGGAGGCTGAGGCAGGAGAATCACTGGAACCTGGGAGGCAGAGGTTGCAGTGAGCCGAGAGCACCCCACCGCACTCCAGCCTGGGTGACAGAGTGAGACTCCACCTAAAAAAAAAGAAGTCACTTTGAGATTATTTTATCCAGGTCTGCAGCCTTAAATTGGGTCCCTAACTTTACTGGCAAGGCAAGTAGCAGAGTTTGGCCTGAACCCTACTACAAAAGCTGAGGGTCTGGACCGTCAGACCTGGGTGAGGTTGCCGGCTAAACTGGGGCAGGTGACCGAACCTCTCTGCGTCTCAATTTCCTCATCTCAAAGTTGGACTCACAGGACCTGCTCTGTAGGGCCATTGTGAGGAGTTCATCCTGGGAGGAACATAAAGTTACCTCGCAATGCCCAGCAGGTAGCAGGTGCCCAGTGAACGCCAGCTCCTCCGCCGCACTCTGGTACGCACCAAGCCTTCTCCATCACGACAACGACGTGAGCTCATGGACAGGATACGTGGTGCCCGGGACACGCCAGAACCTGGCCAGCGAGAGCCTTTGCCCCTTAATCAGCTGTTTCACCCCATGAAGGCTTCAGTGGCTTCCAGTTCATTGTTTTTTGTTTGTTTGTTTGTTTTAGAGTGCTTCCTTTACGTCAAGCGTTGTGCTAAGGACTTTGTATTTCCCATGTGACTTAATCGTAACAGCAGTCCTATGGTGGGGGTTCAAGGATCATCCCCACTTTACAGATGGGGAAACTGAGGCTAGGAGGGGTGCAAAAGCTGGACCTAGAGCACACAGTTTGGGAGTGGTGGCCCCAGCTTCTGAACGTGCGTCCGACTGCACACGGTTTGGGAGAAGTGATCCCAGCCTCTGAACGTGCGTCCGACTCCAGACCCCACTCCTGACCCCATGCTGTGTTGTCTACAGGAAGAGCAACGAAACACAGCTTTCCAGTTTTTAAAGAAATATACGCTTGGCATTTTGCTGGTGGGCGGTCTTCGCGGCGCAGGTCTAATTTTGGAATTTACATTGGGATTTAAAATTTTCAGTGAGATTCTCTGTTTCACCTTGAAAGAGGCTCAAGGTGTATGAATCCCATACTAGACTGATGCTGAAGAGGAGCCTGTGGAATCCACACCCGCTGTGAGATGCAGTGGAATGGCTAAGAAATCTCATAGTGGAAAGAGCCCCGCCGAGGCGCTGTGATTCCAGTTCTGGAAACAGGATTCCGCAGGGTTGATGCTCGTGTGTCCACAGCTAGCTCTCTCTGACTTCGAATGCGTCACCACTGCTCTGGGACCCTGTTTCCTCCTCCATAAAATAAGGGTGCTGGGCTCAATGGAAGTTCCCAAAATTCAGTCATGCAGGCAAGATCCTGAAGACTTTGACATATCTGCCTGCCAATGGGACAACTTTCTACTGAATATTTTTCTTTTCTTTTTTATTTTTTCGAGGAGTCTCCCTCTGTCACTCAGGCTGGAATGCAGTGGCGCGATCTCAGCTCACTGCAACCTCCACCTCCCGGGTTCAAGCAATTCTCTTGCCTCAGCCTCCATGCAGTTGGGACAATAGGTGTGCGCCATCACACCCAGCTAATTTTTGTATTTTTAGTAGAGACGGGGTTTCACCATGTTGGCCAGGCTGGTCTCAAACTGCGGACTTCAGGTGATCCGCCCGCCTTGGCCTCCCAAGGTGCTGGGATTACAGGCGTGAATCACCGCGCCCAGCCTACTTAATATTTTTCTTTAAATTGATTAGCTCGAAAAATTTTTAGCCTTGTCCTGGGTGATGATATTCACTAATGATAAAGTTTGTTTTAAAACAGATTGAAACAAAAACCTCAAATCCCTAACTAATAACATTTAAGAATGTTGACTCATGTACCACCCAGCATCTCCTTGAACAGTCCCTGTCCGACCCCAAGCCCAAGGGCAGAGAGAAACCTGCCCAAACCGCGGCTCTGCGGCCCAGCTCTCCACACGCTTCCCTGCATCCAGCGCCCAGCTCTCCACACGCTTCCCTGCATCCAGCGCCCAGCTCTCCATACGCTTCCCTGCATCCAGCACAGCTCGAAAAGATGGCAGGGACAAGAGTGTCGCCTTTCTCCAAGATCAGCTGAGAAAAGGCTTTGAGGGAGAAGGAGAAATTCCAAAGAAATGTAGTTTATTTATTCAGCAGCAAGCAAAAGAATTCCAGGGCAGAAGGAGTCAACGCAAGCCTCAGATGTGCGGACGGATGAGGCTTCAACCTGTGTTAACAATGGTGCGGGCTGGTCCAGATGGAGCTGGGGCGAGCCCTTCCTCGCGGTTCAAGGAGCCGTTTGATCTGTACGTGGCCTTCGCCTTGATGCTGGCTTTGGGGCGGCCTCCTGGGACTGGGACCAGATCACCCCCCGCCGCCCCATCTGCCTGCTCAGAAACTTCACAAGGCCACGGTTCTGAGAGCTCTGACGCCCCATCCTCTTCCTCCGCGCGGCTCCACAGCCAGAGGAAACCTGGGGAGGGGTTGTTTTCCCAGCCAGCCTCCACCTCCCACACCAGGTGGTCCCACCTCTTGGTGGGAAAGAAAACAGCTGGCTGTGAAGGACCCTTTACCCAAGGGCTGTTTTCCTCCTGGGGAAGGTTCTGGAGCATTTCTTCCCCATGGGGTAAGTCAGAATTTTCTAGGCAAACCACAGGGGAGGAATGATGCCCGGGACAGGGGAGGAAGTGCCACCGCGGACTGAGCTCTGGTCCTGATGCTGATCTCTGGGCTCATCCCCTCAGCTGAAAATAAAGAGTTAGACTCTTTTTTTTTTTTTTGAGATAGAATCTCGCTCTGTTGCCCAGGCTGGAGTGCAATGGCGCGACCTCGGCTCACTGCAACCTCCGCCTTCCAGGTTCAATTGATTCTCCTGCCTCAACCTCCTGAGTAGCTGGAAGTACCGGCGCCCACCACCATGCCTGGCTAATTTTTGTATTTTTAGTAGAGACGGGGTTTCACCATGTTGGCCAGGCTGATCTCAAACTCCTGACCTCAAGTGATCCGCCCACCTTGGCCTCCCAAATTGCTGGGATTACAGGCGTGAACCACCGCACCTGGCCGAGTTAGACCTTTGAGAAATTAAAAGACCTTAAGAGGCTGAGTGCGGTGGCTCAAGCCTGTAATCCTAACACTTTGGGAGGCCAAAGCAGGCAGACCACCTTAGGTCAGGAGTTCAAGACCAGCCTGGCCAACATGGTGAAAGCCTATCTCTACTAAAACTACAAAAATTAGCCAGGCATGGTGGCGGGTGCCTGTAATCCCAGCTACTCGGGAGGCTGAGGCAGGAGAATTGCTTGAATCTGGGAGATGGAGGTTGCAGTGAGCTGAGATTGTGCCACTGCACTCCAGGCTGAGTGACACAGCGAGACTCATCTCAAAAAAAAAAAAAAAAAAAAAAAAAAAAGACCTTAGGAGGTAAAAGACCCAGCCTTGGGGGCAAGAGTCTATGCTTCATGGGTCAGGGAATGGGAAGAGACTTGAACAACCCTCTCGCCTAGAGGCTCCTAGCCTAGGACTTCTGGGAGCTTCTCCCATAGCACAGTGTATCAGAGAGCCCCACAGTTGGACTCCTGGGTCCAGAGCCCTGATCCACCACTCCTGAGCTGCGTACCTCTGAGCCTCAGCTTCCTCGCCTGTGAAATGGAGATGTTAAACATCCCCAGTAGCCCGGGCGCGGTGGCTCACACCTGTAATCCCAGCACTTAGGGAGGCCGAGGTGGGTAGATCACCTGAGGTCAGGAGTTCAAGACCAGCCTGGCCAACATGGCAAAACCCCATCTCTACTAAAAATACAAAAATTAGCTGGGTGTGGTGGCACACTCCTGTAATCCCAGCTACTCAGGAGGCTGAGGCAGGAGAATCGCTTGAACCCAGGAGATGGAGGTTGCAGTGAGCCAAGATCATGCCACTGCACTCCAGTCTGGGTGACAGCTCGAGAATCCGTCTCCAAAAAAAAAAAAAAAATCCACACTAGAGCAGCATTCTCACCATGTAATGGAATAAGGAGCATGTCTGGTTCTTGGTGAAATGTGCAGTTGAGTTTAAGGCCCAGCTGTGGCCAACACTCACACACACACGTCTGCTGTGGAATGCACAGGCTGCTCCTGCCTGTCACGAAACGAAAATCCACCAGCCCAATCACTAAGGTTAAAGTCGCTTTTTGTTGCTGCGGGTGCTTTCAGTCAGCTGATTCCCAGAGAGAGCTATTACCTTTTGGGAGTCCATGAAACTTTAGAATGATGGCCTTCTGATGGAAAATGCTAGAAGTGTGGTTGAATCTAACTCCTGATTGGTGGGCAGTGCAGGGCAGGACGGGGCCGTGGTGGCCTCAGGCTCAAGGGCAGATGGCCTTGGCTTCAAATCCCAGCTCTGCCTCTCACCCCCGCGGACTCAGCAGTCCTCACCCAGGGATGGGCTCACCTGCAGCTTCTGGGCTGCTTTCCTGGTTTCCTCCAGTTAAGGAACAAGCTGTCCTGAACTAGGGCAGGAAAGACCAGAGTCACGTAGTCCCCATCATCTCTCCTAGTTCCAGGCTGGTCCGGGCCCTGATGTGGGACTGACTCGGCAGAGACCCTCCAGGAATGCCTGCCACGGTCATTCCCTGGGGACCCAGCTGGCTTCTATGCAGTGCTCAGGGCTCCAAGGGTGCATTTCCAGAAAGAGCCAGATGGACACGATGTCTTTTCTGCCCTGGCTTCCAGAGTCACAAGGCACTGCTCCTGCGGCATCCTGTTCACCACTCCCGCCAGGAGCACCTGCCCAGGCTCAGGGCAAGGCGACATCACCCCACACCTCAGTGGGAAGGGTTCAAAGAAGCGACAGCCCTCCATATAAATTATCACACTGAATCTTCCAATCACTCCACGGGGCAGGGCCTGTGATTCATCTGTCTTGCACACACAGGGAAACCAAAGCTCAGAGAGGCAGAGAAGGCCTTGCCCGGGCACACAGGTGGCAGGTGAAGAGCCCGTTTTTAAACCCAGGAAGTGGGTCCACGCAGCCTGAACTCCCAGTCGTCCCAGCGCCCACCTCCCACATGCAGTCAGAACCCAGGCTGAGCTCCAGGCCCTGCTGCACATTTCTGAGCTTTTCAGCAGCTTAGAGGGAAACACAGGCAGTGTCTATAACCAAAACCACATTAGGCGCTGCCTGGAAGCCCGGACCCCCACCCCCACCTCCAGCGCCGTCCCATCTGCACAGGCCCCTACCAGTGCTGACCTGTCACTATGCACTCAGCTCCCAGCACGCAGGCACAGCCCCAGTGTGGCCCCGGTGACCCTGGGCAGACAATCCCAAAATGGAGACCTCAAGGCTTTGCCTTTGACCCTCTCACCATAGCCAGAAGTTTTGGCAAAAACTGCCCACAGAGGGTCCCCACCCTCCATGTCTGGACAAGCTGCAAGCTCCTCAGGCTGCTGGGGCCCCCCCTCCTCCCTGCCTTCGCAAGAGTCAGGGCTACAGGGGAATTGGCTGCCTTGTGGAGTTGGAAACAGCCCACCAGGTCCAGGGGATCCAGGGAATGGCTCTATGCCCTGTGGGGGCTCTTCTAGCTTTGGCAGCAGCAGTGGCAGCACCTACTGAGCCCCACGCCCATGTGGCAGGCACTGATGGAAGCCCATTACAGCCACCACACTGCCTGTCGTACACCTGGGGAAACTGAGACTCTAAGAGGACAAACCAAGGGTGGAGTTAGGCTGGGTGGGGCTTGACGCTCATAAAATGTGGGGTCCTGTTTAAGAGAAAGAAGACAAAACCAGGAATAGAGCGGTGGCTCACGCCTATAATCCCAGCACTTTGGGAGGCTGAGGCGGGTGGATTACCTGAGGTCAGGAGTTTGAGACGAGCCTGACCAACATAGAGAAACCCCATCTCTATTAAAAATACAAAATTAGCCAGGCGTGATGGTGCATGCGTGTAATCCCAGCTGCTAGGGAGGCTAAGGCAGGAGAATCGCTTGAACCCGGGAGGTGGAGGTTGTGGTGAGCCGAGATTGTGCCATTGCACTAAAGCCTGGGCAACAAGAGCGAAACTCCGTCTCAAAATAAATAAATAAATAAGAGAAAAGTGGAACAAGTCACCAACCCACTTCCGCCAGGAAAGGCTTGTGGTGCTTTCCACAGGTAGCTGGGCCATCCGTGCTCAGATAATGGATGTGATGGTCTTCAGCCTCATTGGTGTGCTCACCGGTGTCCCATTCTAGCTGCCTGGGGCTCACCACACGCATAAAGGAAGGGCCCTGACTTCCTTTGGGGGCCCTGAGGGGGAGCAGCTTTCTGTAACCACATGGCTGCTCCAGCCCTCATGCATCTTAGAGACAGGACAGGAACTCCTGGGGATGATGAGGCAACACACAGGCATCCTCTTCTCAGCCCAAGGCTGGAAAGCTTAATTGGCAGGAAACCTGCACGCAGTGGAATGGCTGGGGCCTGCCGCTCCCCCGACTGATTCCTGCAGTCCTGGGGAGGGAGAGAAGAGCCCGCACCTTGGAACGGGCCAGGCCTCAGTGGCCCTGACTGGCAACGTGGCTTTGGGCAAGTTGTTTATATCTGTCTGTCTGTCTTCATCAGTAAACTAGAAATACTTCTTGAAGGGTTGTTCTGAAGATTTGAAGTAGTTGCTCAGAAAGTGACTGGCACATCTGTGCCCTGGGAGCGGGGACGTGTGGCCGGCAGGAGGAGAGGACATCTCACTGCACACCTGCCTGTTACCCATGTGCACAGACCAACGTCTCACCGCACACCGACCTGTTACCCACGTGCACAGACCGACATCTCACTGCACACCCGCCTGTTACCCACGTGCACCAGACTGACGCCTCACTGCACACCCACCTGTTACCCACGTGTACAGACTGACGCCTCACTGCACACCCACTTATTACCCACGTGCACCAGACTGACGCCTCACTGCACACCTGCCTGTTACCCACGTGCACCAGACTGACATCTCACTGCACACCCGCCTGTTACCCATGTGCATAGACTAACACCTCACTGTGCACCCACCTGTTACCCATGTGCACAGACTGACATCTCACTGCACACCCGCCTGTTACCCATGTGCATAGACCAACACCTCACGGTGCACCCACCTGTTACCCATGTGCACAGACTGACGTCTCACTGTACATCCATCTGTTACCCATGTGCACAAGCAGCCTGCTCCTTCACAGCCCAGCTAGAGTGTGCAATGGGATGTCAACCCAGCTAGACCATGCAATGAGATATTACTTGGCAATCAGAAAGGACACAGCTCTAACTCACGCTGCGGTGTGGGTGAGCCTCAAAAGCACCGTACTAAGTGACAGACGCAAGACACAAATGTTCCACATGTTACATGACTCAGTTCCTATGAAACCCACAGAGACAGAAGCAGCACGGCGGGGGTGGGGGCAAGAGCTAAAAAGTACCAAGCTTCCTCCTTGAGGTGCTGAAAATGTTCTAAAATTGAATTGGGATGGCTGCACAATTGTGAATATACCCAAAACCATAGAATTGTACACTTCAATTTTTATTTACTTTTTCTGGTTTTTTTTTTTTTTTTTTTTGAGATGGAGTTTCACTCTTGTTGCCCAGGCTGGAGTGCAATGGCATGATCTCAGCTCACTGCAACCTCTGCCTCCCAGGTTCAAGCGATTCTCCTGCCTCAGCCTCCTGAGTAGCTGGGATTACAGGCATGCACCACCACGCCTGGCTAATTTTGTATTTTTAGTAGAGACGCGGTTTTGCCATGTTGGTCAGGCTGGTCTCGAAATCCCGACCTCAGGTGATCCACCCGCCTTGGCCTCCCAAAGTGCTGGGATTACAGGCATGAGCCACCGTGCCCGGCCTATTTACTTATTTTAAGAAAGGATCTCACTCTGTCACCCAGGCTAGAGTGCAGTGGTATGATCACAGCTCGCTGCAGCCTCAACCTCCGGGGCTCAAGCCATCCTCCCACCTCAACCTCCCAACTACCTGGGACCACAGGCATGTTTTTGTATTTTTTGTAGAGTCAGATTCTTGTTATGTTGCTTAGGCTGGTCTCAAACTCCTGGCCTCAAGCAGTCCTCCCACATCGGCCTCCCAAAGTGCTGGGATTGCAGGCATGATCCATCGCGCCCAACCAGGTTGTACACTTTAGATGGGAGAGTTGCATGGTATGTGAATTCTATCACAATAATGCTGTGGGTTTTGTTGCTGTTGTTGTTGTTTGAGACCGAGTCTCTCTCTGTTGCCCAGACTGGAGTGCAATGGTGCAGTCTTGGCTCACTGCAACCTCTGCCTCCTGTGCTAAAGCAATTCTTGTGTCTCAGTCTCCCGAGTAGCTGGGATGACAGGCACCTGCCACCATGCCTGGCTAATTTTTGTATTTTTAGTAGAGACGGGGTTTCGCCATGTTGGTCAGGCTGGTCTTGAACTCCTGACTTCAGGTGATCTGCCTGCCTTGGCCTCCCAGAGTGCTGCGATTACAGGCATGAGCCACTGCGCCCAGCCTATAATGCTGTTTTTTTTTTAATTAACTGGATAATTATAAACGTGAACATGTGTGCACAGAACTGATGCATGTGTCTGCCGGCGTGGACACTCCTGGGCTTCCTTCTGGTAGCTCAGCCGCCTCTCTTGACCCTGACCCTCACTGCTTGATGTTAGGAGACAAGCCCAAGGCATCTAGGTTGCCAGCTTCCACCTTGGAAGGCCAGGGCCCAGCAAAGTCAAGGTGATGTGATGTGGCTGAGCAGGGAGGCCATCTTCCTTGCAGACAGGGACTCTGTCACTTTGGACTGGACTCTTGTCCCACAGTGCTGGCCAGGGACAGGTGCAGAGTTATGCTTGGTTGGCATGGGACGCTGATGAGGGCTGTGTTGCGGCCAGGCCCAACCACCATGAGCCGAGATCATGCCACGGCACTCCAGCCTGGAAGACAGAGTGAGACTCTGCCTCAAAAAAATAAAAAAAATAAAAAGTTATAAATAGAACTACTCTATGATTCAGCAATCACACACTTCTGGGTATATATCCAAAAGAGCTGGCTGGGCACAGTGGCTTATGCCTGTAATCCCAATATTTTGAGAGGCCAAGGCAGGAGGATCACTGGAGCCCAGGAGTTGGAGAACAGCTTGGGCAAGATGGCAAGACCCCCTGGCTACAAACAATTAATTTTAAACCCTGGTATGGTGTCCTAGCTACTTGGGAGACTGACGCGGGGGATCGCTTGAGCCCAGGAATTAGAGACTGCAGTGAGCTATGATGGCATCATTGCACTCCTGCCTAGTTGACAAAGTAAGACCCTGACTCTTTTTTTTTGTTTTTTGGCTGTGAGTATATTCAATGCAAAATAATCCTCTCTAATTTTACTGAGGTGGCTGGCCATGTCCACGACCAAATCTGCCTCTAAACTGGAATTCGGTTGCTGACCCAGCCCGAGCCTTGGCTTTCTTGTCGGCACCAGGGGCACAGCACTCCGTCTGTAGGTATGTCTGTTGGCTTCCCCTCTTGTGAGTCTTGCAGGTCGCCCACCCTCCAGACCTTTAAGCCGAGGCCTGCCAGTCCCTGGACGGCTGCAGCGTAGGGTGGCAGGCACAGTTTCCAGGGACAGATGAAGGTAATCACGGAGATACTGGATACCCTGATCGGTAAGGTAGCAGTAGAAATGTCTCCAGGCAAGCCAGGCACGGTGGCTCATGCCTGTAATCCCAACATTTTGGGAGGCTGAGGTGGGCGGATCACGAGGTCAGGAGATCGAGACCATCCTGTCTAACATGGTGAAACCCCGTCTCTACTAAAAATACAAAAAATTTGCCGAGCGTGGTGGCGGGTGCCTATAGTCCCAGCTACTGGGGAGGCTGAGGCAGGAGAATGGCATGAACCCAGGAGTTCAAGCTGGTCTTGAACTCCAGGAGGCGGAGCTTGCAGTGAGCCGAGATCACACCACTGCACTCCAGCCTGGGTGACACAGCCAGACTCCGTCTCAGAAAAAAAAAAAAAAAAAAACCAACAATGCAGGGACTCCTGACACATGCTCCAATGTGGATAAACCTGAAGGACATTATGCCCAGTGAAATAAGCCAGATACAAAAGACAAAAACCACAGGATCCCACCCACATCAGGTCCCCAGAGTCCTCAGATTCAGAGAGATGGAAGCAGAATGGTGGGTGCCAGGCCTGGGGGAGGAAGCTGGACATAGTGTTTAGTGGGGTCAGGACAGAATTTGAGTTTGGGATGATGGAAAAGTTCTGGAGACGGATGGTGGAGATGGTTGCACCACAATGTGACTGCATTTAACACCATGAAACTTTACACTTAAAAATTGTTAAGATGGGCCGGGCATGGTGGCTCATGCCTCTCATCCCAGCGCTGTGGGAGGCTGAGGCAGGTGAATCACCTGAGATTGGGAGTTCAAAACCAGCCTGACCAACATGAAGAAACCCCGTCTCTACTAAAAATACAAAATTAGCAGGTGTGGTGGCGGGTGCCTGTAATCCCAGCTACTCAGGAGGTTGAGGCAGGAGAATCACTTGAGCCTGGGAGGCGAAGGGTTGCAGTGAGCCAAGATCGCACCATTGCACCCCAGCCTGGGCAACAAGAGCAAAACTGCATCTCAAAAAAAAAAAAAAAGGTTAAGATGGTAAATTTTATGTTATGTATATTTTATCACAATAAAAAGTAATATTTTTTGCAGCCAAGGTATGCTAAAAGAAATGGCTTTTTTATTTTTTATTATTTATTAATTTATTATTATTATTATTATTATTATTATTATTATTTGAGACAGAGTCTCACTCTGTTGCCCAGACTGGAGTGCAGTGGCGTGATCTCAGCTCACTGCAACCTCTGCCTCCTGGGCTCAAGCAATTCTCTTGCCTCAGCCTCCTGAGTAGCTGGGACTACAGGCGCCCACCACCACATCTGGATAATTTTTGTATTTTTAGTAGAGACAGGGTTTCATCATGTTGACCAGGCTGGTCTTGAACTCCTGACCTCAAGTGATCCACCCACCTCGGCCTCCCAAAGTGCTGAGATTACAGGGGTGAGCTACTGCGCCCCAAGAAATGACTTCAAAAGGAAAAATGTAAGCACCAACATAAGCTGGTGTAATGTAATGTAATTCCCACCAATGTAAGTTGGCAGGAATCCTTGCTCTGTATAGAAGGGTCACATTTTCTTATCACTGCTTCCAAGTGTGACAGCAGTGGCCTCATGGCCTTATCTCGGGGAAAGCACTTCCTTCCAAGCACCATGAAGGCCTCCCGTGCTGAGACAAGATGGAAGCTCCTAGTCCCGCCTGAGGACTGACACGGCCTGTGCTTCTCGGTCTCTCAGGACGCGCGGGCGGCCATGCGCCCCTTTGACCCCTCCACTCTGCTGCCCACCTGCTGGGATTACTGGACCTATGTGGGCTCGCTCACCACTCCGCCGCTGACCGAGTCGGTCACCTGGATCATCCAGAAGGAGCCCGTTGAAGTGGCCCCAAGCCAGGTGAGCCATGCCCGTAACTGGCATGATGGCGCTTCATGGAAGGCGTCTCTCTTGCTTGGCAGCGTCACTAAGATGCTGCATAAGAGCCTTGAGGAGTTATATATATTCTTTCATGCATTTGGGGTGTTCTTACACAAGAAGAAAGTTCCAATTGAAGTAGGAGCTTGTTGAGATTGGACAGCGGTTCCAGTGATCACAGCGAGCATGTTCTGAGCAACGCCCTAATCTATCACACACAGACACACAAGGCATCCATGGGAGTTGTCCCAGGGTCATGGGTCTGCATGGTTTTTGTTTTCTTCCTTTTTCTTTTCTTTCCTTTTTTTTTTTTTGAGACAGAGTCTCGCTCTGTTGCCCAGGCTGCAGTGCAGTGGCTCGATCTCAGCTCACTACTACCTCCACCTCCTGGGTTCAAGCAATTCTCCTGCCTCAGCCTCTCGAGTAGCTGGGATTACAGGCACCCATCACCACGCCTGGCTAATTTTTGTATTTTTAGTAGAGACGGGGTTTCACCATGTTGGCCAAGCTGGTCTTGAACTCAGGTGATCTGCCCACCTTGGCCTCCCAAAGTGCTGGGATTCCAGGCATGAGCCACCGAGCCCGGCCTCCTTTTTCTTATCTAAATAGTTTCATTGCTTTTTTTTTTTTTTTGAAAATTAGTTAATAATCCTTGTTTACATTTTTAAAAGTTATACTATTGGGCTGGGCGTCATGGCTCATGCCTATAATTTTAGCACTTTAGAAGGCTGAGACAGGCAGATCACTTGAGGCCAGGAGTTCGAGACCAGCCTGACCAACATGGTGAAACCCCGTCTCTACTAAATTTACAAAATTAGCCAGGCGTGGTGGTGCACGCCTGTAATATCAGCTACTTGGGAAGCTGGGGCAAGAGAATAACTTGAAGCCAGGAGGTGGAGGCTGCAGTGAGCCGAGATCGCACCACTGCACTCCAGCCTGGACAACAAGAGCAAAACTCCATCTCAAATAAATAAATAAATAAATAAAAATACAAAAATTAGCCGGGCATGGTGGCGTGTGCCTGTAGTGCCAGCTACTTGGGAGGCTGAGGTAGGAGAATCACTTGAACCTGGAAGGCGGAGGTTGCAGTGAGCTGAGATGGCACCACTGCACTCCAACCTGGGCGACAGAGTGAGACTGTCTCAAAAAAATAAAATAAAAAATAAATAAAAGTTATACTATCATTTTTTTCTGGAAATCGTAAGAATCTATAGCAATTCTGTCTGTCCAAGGCAGTTCAGAGCCACAGGCATGCTGCCTATGCCCCGCCCCCACCCGGCAGATGTTTCTCAGCAGTCGCAGCAGGACTTAGCATCTCTGGCTCATCTCTTTCCGAGGGCTCCAGGTGAGCTCTTAGAGGGTCTTTCAGTCTCCTGGGCCTGTGAAAATATTCCCTTATATACAAATCATGGCATGATGTCATTTGCACGTGGAGATGTGGGATGCAGAATATCTGCCTACCTCCAAACCAGAGCTGTTGGACATGGGGAAGGCTTTTGTTGAAGGTGGCCCCTTGTCAGCAAGGCCCTTATGCCACTCAACAAGCATATATGTGACAAGTGCCCATTCTGGGTCTGTGCCACCAAGAGAGGGTGGGGGGGGCAGGTGTGGAGGGGCGGCACAGGAAAAGGGCATTCGTCTCAGAATACTGCTGTCTGGCAGGAAAGTAGAAACGAAGCCAATAGTATTAAGCCAGGGTGGCTGGTGTCATATAAAAATGCAGGGCAGGAGCCCCTTATCCTGAGCAGGGGAGCCAGGGAGGCACATGTCCTGGAAGGCGGGGAGTTTTCCAGGGGAGGAGAAAGGCTGCCTTTCTGAGACAGTCAACAAATGTGCAGACCACAAATGTGGATGAGCACACTGTGGTCATGGCCCAGGAGGCCACGTGCACCATGCGCGCGCAATTCTAGGGGGCGCTGGATCATCACGCAGGGCTAACTGGCCCAGTATGCTGTCAGCATGTAGACATAATCTCACTTCTGAATTTAATTAAATGCATGAGTTGCCTCACAGAGTTCATAAGTATATTCTGTGAACAAGTGAGATAATACATAAAAAGTCTTTTTTTATTTTTTATTTATTTATTTTTTGAGACAGAGTTTCCCTCTTGTTGCCCAGGCTGGAGTGCAATGGCGTGATCTCGCTCACCACAAGCTCCACCTCCCAGGTTAAAGCGCTTCTCCTGCCTCACCCTCCCGAGGAGCTGGATTACAAGCATGAGCCACCACATCTGGCTAATTTTGTATTTTTAGTAGGGATGGGGTTTCTCCATGTTGGCCAGGCTGGTCTCAAACTCCTGACTTCAGGTGATTCACCCACCTCGGCCTCCCAAAGTGCTGGGATTACAGGCGTGAGCCACCACACCTGGCCTCCCAAAGTGCTGGGATTACAGGCATGCGCCACCACACCTGGCTAATTTTGTATTTTTAGTAGAGACAGGGTTTCTCCATGTTGGCCAGGCTGGTCTCAAACTCCTGACCTCAGGTGATTCACCCACCTTGGCCTCCCAAAGTGCTGGGATTACAGGCATGAGGCACCACATCCAGCCATAAAAAGTAGTCTTTTAGTTCCTTGAGTGAAAAGTAAATTCAAATGTTACTTTAGCATTTACATTATAGGTGTTAGTTATCTATTGCTGTGTAACAAATAGCTCCAAAACATAGTGGCTTTAGAAAACAATCATTTGGGCCGGGTGCAGTAGCTCATGCCTGTAATCCCAGCACTTTGGGGGCCGAGGCGAGTGGATCGCCTGAGGTCAGGAGTTCAAGACCAGCCTGACCAACATGGTGAAACCCTGTCTCTACTAAAAATACAAAATTAGGCTGAGCACAGTGGCTAACGCCTATAATCCCAGTACTTTGGGAGGCTGAGGCAGGTGGATAACCTGAGGTCAGGAGTTTGAGAGCAGCCTGACCAACATGGAGAAACCCCATCTCTACTAAAAATACAAAATTAGCCGGGCGTGGTGGCGCATGCCTGTAAGCCCAGCTACTCAGGAGGCTGAGGCAGGAGAATCCCTTGAACCCAGGAGGCGGAGGTTGCAGTGAGCAAAGATCACACCATTGCACTCCAGTCTGGGCAACAGGAGCAAAATTCCATCTCAAAAAAAAAAAAAAAAAATTAGCCGGGCATGGTGGCTCATGCCTGTGATCCCAACTACTCGGGAGGCCGAGGCAGGAGAATCGCTTGAACCTGGGAGGTGGAGGTTGCAGCGAGCTGAGATCTTGCCAATGACACTCCAGCCTGGGAAACAAGAGCGAAACACTGTCTCAAACAACAACAACAATGACAACAAAAACCAATCATTTATTATCTCCCATAGTTTCCTTGGGTTGTGAATTTGGGTGGCTCTGGCTTACCATCTTTCATGAATTGTAGCCCAGTGTCAGCTGGGACTCTAGCGATCTGAAAGCTCAACTAGGGCTAGAGGATTCATTCCAAGATTGGCCCTCTCAAGTGGATGGCAAGTTGGCGCTGGCAGTTGGCTGGGAGCCTCAGCTCCTCTCCCTGTGGGCCTCTCCTCGGGGCTGCTTGAGTACCCTCCCAATATGGTGACCAGCTTCCCCCCAGAGCAAGCGATCCTAAAGACCAAGGCGGAAGCGGAAATGCCTTTTATAACCTGGCCCTGCACACACCATCACTTCTACCATCTTTACTGGTCATTTCGGGCCCTCCTGATTCAGCATGGGAGGAGACCACACAAGGCCTGAGGGACACCCGGGGGCTGGCTCACCCTGCACTCATACCAAGCTCACCCTGGCTGCCCTTTATTCCAGCTCTCTGCATTTCGTACTCTCCTGTTTTCTGCACTTGGTGAAGAGAAGAAGATGATGGTGAACAACTATCGCCCACTTCAACCCCTGATGAACTGGAAGGTCTGGGCGTCCTTCCAGGCCACTAATGAGGGCACAAGATCCTAGAGACATTAGGTCCACATGAATAGCAGAACTGACTTTGAAGGAAGGAAGCGTTGTTTCCCAAGTTTCACAATGTGATTGTACGTGACTTCTGAAATTAAAAAGAGAGAATGAGGTTATTGTTTTAGTCAAAGTACTTTTCAGCTGCAAGTGAAAGAAAGATGTGTAAGTACCGTGGGGAACATAACGCTGGGATGGAGGGGTGTGCCATGGCACCCAACGCAAGTGCAGGGTGCTTAGTTTCACTGTAACAAAGTACCACAAACTTGGTGGCTTAAAACAATGGAGACTGATTCTCTTACGGTTCAGTGAGCCAGAAGCCTGACACCAAGGTGTCCGCACGGCTGCTTCCTTCTGAGGCTCTAGGGGAGGATCCTTTTCCGTGCCTTTCCAGCTTCAGCTTCCTCCTTGTAAAAACTCCTGGCCGGGTGCATTGCCTCACGCCTTTAATCCCAGCACTTTGGGAGGCCGAGGTGGGTGGATCACGAGGTCAGGAGATCGAGACCATCCTGGCCAACACGGTGAAACCCTGTCTCTATAAAAAACACAAACATTAGCTGGGTGCGTGTCTGTAATCCCAGCTACTTGGGAGGCTGAGGCAGGAGAATTGCTTGAACCCGGGAGGCAGAGGTTGCAGTGAGGCAAGATTGCACTATTGCACTCCAGCCTGGGCAACAAGAGCAAAACTCTGTCTCAAAATAAAAAGGAATTCTTGTGAGGCCAGGCACAGTGGTTCACGCCTGTAATCCCAGCACTTTGGGAGGCCGAGGCAGGTGGATCACTTGAGGTCAGAAGTTTGAGACCAGCCTGGCCAACATGGTGAAACCCCGTCTCTACCAAAAATACAACCAAAAGTAATCTGGCAGGATAAAACCAGAAAACATACACAATTTGATGTCAAGACCTATTTCAAAAGCTATAGTAGGCCAGGCACAGTGGCTCATGCCTGTAATCCCAGCACTTTGGGAGGCCGAGGTGGGAAGATCACCTGAGGTCAGGAGTTCGACACCAGCCTGGCCAACATGGCGAAACCCTGTCTCTGCTAAAAATACAAAAATTAGCTAGGTGCGGTGGCTCATGCCTGTAATCCCAGCTACTCAGGAGACTGAGGCAGGAGAATCGCTTGAATCCGGGAGGCAGAACTTGCAGTGAGCTGAGATCACGCCACTGCACTCCAGCCTGGGCGACAGAGCGAGACTCCATCTAAAATAAATAAATAAATAAAAATAAAAAGCTATATTAATTAAGATAATGTGGTACCTGTCAGAGAAGGACAAATCAACCAATGAAAAAGAATAGCATGTCTAGAAGGTTCCACACATTTGTGATCCCTGAGTCATGCTGTAGGGAATGGATGGGCTTTTCTGTGAATAGTTTTGGATCATTTGGATACTTATCTATCTACGTATTGATTGATCGATCAATTCATCTGTCGATCCACAGGGTCTCACTATGTTGCCCAGGTTGGTCCTGAACCCCTGAGCTCCAATAGTTCTCCTGCTTTGACCTCCCAAAGTGCTGGGATTACAGGCATGAGCCACCCCACCGAGCCAACGGGATATCCAAATGGGGAACCATGAATCTTTTTTCTCACCATACCTCACACCCCTACCTCACAGCACACACAAAAATTAATTCCTGACAGACTATAGATCTAAATAGGAAAGGTAAAACAATAAAGCTCCTAAAAAATAACATAGGAGCCAGGCGCTGTGGCTCACACCTGTAAATCCAGCACTTTGGGAGGCCAAGTTCCAGACTAGCCTGACCAACATGGAGAAACCCCATCTCTACTAAAAATACAAAATTAGCCGAGCTTGGTGGTGCATGCCTGTAATCCCAGCTACTCGGGAGGCTGAGGCAGGAGAATTGCTTGAACCCGCGAGGCAGAGGTTGTAGTGAGCCGAGATCGTGCCATTGCATTCCAGCCTGGGAAACAAGAGCGAAACTTTGTCTCAAAAAAAAAAAAAAAAAGACTTGATCCAGAACTCAATGTTGGGTCTGAGTGTGGCTTTTCTGTCTCTCTTTTGTGATGTTGTGTCTCTCTTGGCAAGCTCATTCTTTTGGGGGAAAGAGAGCTACCACTCGTGCCAGGATGGTTTCCATTAATTCATGTAACATTTATTGAGTGCCAATTACGTGGCAGGCTCTATTCTAGACTCTGGGGACAGAGCCTAGACTGTTTCAGGTCTGAAGAGCCTTTGCTTCGGAGCTCACGTTCTGACGGAAGGAGGTAGACCACGATGCATCAACACAGAAAGTCTGGGGTGGTAAGTCACAGGGAGAGGACATGGCTGGGTGGGGAGGTCTCTTGTACAGGGGCCATTTGGGCAGAGACCAAAGGAGGAGTGAACCACATGGCTACCCGAGGGCAGAGAATTCCAGGCAGAGGCTGGAGGCAGGAGCGCCCTTCTGGTGTTCAAGGTGCAGCCCGAGGGTGAGGGCAGCCAAGTGCAGGGGTGAGGAGAGAGGCATGGGAGGCAAGGGTGGGTACTGGGGCCCCATAGGCTGGGTGGAGACTTTGGAGCTGCTGCTGGGTTCTGAGCAAAGGGCATTTTCGAGTGGAAAGGCTCAGTTTGGCTGTGCTGCCAAAGAGTTTTCCAAAGTGGTCGTTCCTGTCCTTGCCAGCAGGTCATTGTGTGCTTTCTGGAGGGTGTGCCCAGGTGTCTCCTGTGGATTTAATTTGCACTTCCCTAATGATTCATGATGTGGAGCACTTTGTGCAGATTCATTGGCCATCTGCATATCCTCTTTCACCAGATACCTACTTGAGCCATTTGCCCATTTTTCTCTTGGGCTGTCTGTGGTTTTCTTAGTGATTTTTAGGAGTTCTTTATATATTCCAATTATAAGGCCTTTGTCCATTTTACAAATCTCTTCTCCCACTCTGCGGCTGCCTTTCACCCTCTTTTTTTTTTGTTGTTTTTTGTTTTGTTTTGTTTTTGAGATGGAGTCTTGCTTTGTCACCCAGGCTGGAGTGCAGTGGCGTGATCTCAGCTCACTGCAGTCTCAACCTTCCCCAGCTCAGGTGATCCTTCTACCTCAGCCTCCCCAGCAGCTGGGACTACAGGTGCACCACCACCACGCTGGGCTAGTTTTTGTATTTTTTGTAGAGACGGGGTCTCCCTATGTTGCCCAGGCTGGTCTTGAACTCCTGGGCTCAAGAGATTTTCCCACCTTGGTCTCCCAAAGGGCTGGCATTACAGGCGTGAGCCACCGCGCCCAGCCTCCAAGTCATCTTTGACACGCAGAGCACGCCTGAGAGCAGCAACAAGACTAACGTTGGGGCCAAAGCTAAGAAGTGGGGCGGAGCCTCCCTGGTGGCCAGTCGTCAGCCCAGTGCCTGAAATGCATGCAAAGTCTATTTTTATTTTGCGTAGTTGAACCTAAGCAAAAAATCTGGCCCTACAATCTCTAACCTTGCTCCTAACTGGCACCTACCCTATTGCACAAGAAGCTATCTAGGGGAGGACTCAGTGAGCACTCGGTGAGTTTGTCCAGCCGTGGTGGTACTGTCTCCTTCCCTCTGCAGGCACAGCGGGAAGAATAGGGCGGATGGAGGGCTCTCTGCACCTTCCACAGCCAGCAGCGTGGACGGCAGATTACAAGTTAGTATCTGTGCGACCTCCGCACTCCCCTGCCGGTGGCTGCCTGGGCTGCTGAGATTTCGCTTGGTTTTATCACTGCAGAGGAATGCCCGCCATACCGGGGGGCGAGCAAGGTCCAGAATGACAAGCCGTGGCATTCCTCAGCCGCCCCCTCCCCGGGGTGGGGCCTGGACATTCCTGGCTGCAGCTAGAGGTCCCAGCACGACAGGGATTCTGACCCCCCCTCCACCACGGCTATTGTTCAGAATTCTGTGGATTCCAGAGGCATCTTACCAGCAGACTGTCTTGCTGTGAACACCCAGCTCTGCAACCGGTGTTTGCGTGTTTGCCCTGGGAGGCTGAACGCTCACCCAGAACAAAGGCCTCCCCACATGCCTGCTGTGAGCTTCCAAGGACTCGTTAGGACACACGCCAAGGAACCCCGGGTGGGGGTGATACCGAGGAGCTTCCTCCCTGACCCACACACACCCTTTGAACAGGTCTTTGGCTGCTCACCAGTCTGGTCAATCTCGGGGCAGTATTTATATTCCTTCCCGTTTCCAGGCCTAGGAGCCTTGGCATCCTGCTCTCGCCTCTAACTGAAATTACCTCTCAACCCTTTTTAGCTAAGATGCCTCTCGCATTCCCCAGGAATAACAAGCTTTAAAGCCCCTTCACACTGAAGCCTGCCTTTGAATTCCCCAGCTAGATTTGGGGGTGGGGGTCTTATGGCTCCCGGTGAACCCCCGGTTCTGTTGATTAAATTGAGCTCAGGCAGATTGCTGGCTTCCCAAAGCCAGTGTTATTACTGCTTCTCAAAGCTACGGGCACCGGATCGCCATCTTTGGCAAGATTCTTTTGGGATACAATGGGAATTACTGGGTGGCCTCGGTTCGGTTCTTCCCTCGTCTCAGTTCGCGGCTCACCAGCCACATTGATGCAGCCCCCAGGCTGGAAGGAGGCTGCAGGAGCTTCCCCTCAGGTCATCCTCTCATCCCTCCCCCGTGCCCCAGGAGCTGGTTGTGGGGGCGGTTCCATCCCCTCGGCCCATCCGGGAAAGGAGCCTAGGTTCCCTTCGGGGGGTACCCCAAACCCCATCCTTGGCCTCAGGCCAGCCCTGGTACACTGCCCGCTCCCAGGCTTGACGAGAGGCTGCGGGCCAGTGGGTGAAGAGGCTCGCCCTGACTGCCAGGCCCCGCCCAGGCGCACCCGGGAGGACGGGCTGGGATGACGCGGGCGCCGGGGGGGTAGGTCGCGAGGCCGGGGTCTCCATGGCGCAGGAGGACGGGGGCCTTCGAGGACCACGCGGGCCTGGGAATCGCCTGCCAGGCTAGGCTGGAGGACGCACGTGCTCTGAGCTGTGTCGAGGGGGCGGGGCTGAGAGCCGCGGCCGGGCCACGGGGCGGGGAGGAGCCGCGGACGGTGGGCGGGGCCAGCGGGCCGGGGCCTAAAAGGCGGCGCGGGTGGGGTTCCTGACGCAGCTGCGGGCGGCTAGCGGCGCGCACAATCCTCGCTCGGCTGCGGCTCCCGGGTATCCCAGGCCCGGCCGGTAAGCAGAGCATGGCGGGTGCGGGCCCGAAGCGGCGCGCGCTAGCGGCCCCGGTGGCCGAGGAGAAGGAAGAGGCGCGGGAGAAGATAATGGCCGCCAAGCGCGCGGACGGCGCGGCGCCGGCAGGCGAGGGCGAGGGCGTGACCCTGCAGCGGAACATCACGCTACTCAACGGCGTGGCCATCATCGTGGGCGCCATCATGGGCTCGGGCATCTTCGTGACGCCCACGGGCGTGCTCAAGGAGGCAGACTCGCCGGGGCTGGCGCTGGTGATGTGGGCCGCGTCCGGCGTCTTCTCCATCGTGGGCGCGCTCTGCTACGCGGAGCTGGGCACCACCATCTCCAAATCGGGCGGCGACTACGCCTACATGCTGGACGTCTACGGCTCGCTGCCCGCCTTCCTCAAGCTCTGGATCGAGCTGCTCGTCATCCGGCCTTCATCGCAGTACATCGTGGCCCTGGTCTTCGCCACCTACCTGCTCAAGCCGCTCTTCCCCACCTGCCCGGTGCCCGAGGAGGCAGCCAAGCTCGTGGCCTGCCACTGCGTGCGTGAGTACGGGGCGCGGGCCGGGGGTTGGGAGGTCGTAGTCCCTGGGTCCCTGCATCCTTGCGTCACTACGCCCCTGGCTCCCACATCTCTACATTTTTGCGTTCCTGGACCGTCCCGGCAGTTCTAGGCTAAGGTCATTGGTCCCAGAAACCACGTGCGTTTCTTTCATTCATTCTTTTACACTTCTCCCCACGGGCTGGGAATATCTTCAGTGACGGGACAGCAGGGTCCCTGCCCTGCCCTTCGGTGGGCATTTCATTCCCCCACTTAAGCGGTTCAGGCAAGTGCCAGCCTCCCGTTGGCCCCGCTGAGCAATACTCCCAGCCTCTTGCGTGGCACCCACGTGGAGTAACTGAGCAACCGGTTTATTGTTAAAGCTCCGATTGCTGACTGGTTGGTGAAAAGGAAATTGCAGTTAAAAAGAAAATTATTCATTTCTGCTCTCCACACCAGCTCGTCAGGAATCAGTGACACGGGCTGACTCATAAGAAAACAGTAGTATTAAAATCGTGTGCGGGTAGTGACTGGTGCTGGTTTAGGCTAAGGGATCCCCCCCTGAGGGTTGCCCAGTAGTGAGAGAGCGGAGCTTGGCTGCAGATTCAGTCTGTGTTGCAGTGAATGGACGTGCGGGTCCCAGGTTACTCTGGGAAACAGCCATGGGGCTCCTGTTTTGGTGGGCATGGTGCTGGTGTGTTCTTCACCAGGCCAGAGAGAACTGCTTTTCAAAATAGTTTTCTTTTCTTTCTTTTTTTTTTTTTGAGATGGAGTCTTGCTCTGTCGCCCTGGCTGGAGTGCAGTGGCGCGATCTCGGCTCACTGCAAGCCCCGCCTCCCGGGTTCACGCCATTCTCCTGCCTCAGCCTTCCGAGTAGCTGGGACTACAGGCGCCCGCCACTACGCCCGGCTAATTTTTTTTGTATTTTTAGTAGAGACGGGGTTTTACCGTGTTAGCCAGGATGGTCTCGATCTCCTGACCTTGTGATCCGCCCGCCTCGGCCTCCCAAAGTGCTGGGATTACGGCGTGAGCCGCCGTACCCGGCCTCAAAATAGTTTTCTTGTGGGATTTCAGGGGGAAAATCACTTGTACCAGATACCACATGATTTGGTTGGGTGGCGTGGGAAGGCGGGTCTTGGCAATTCTCAGGTTCATCCCATGGCAAGGATCGGCCTGGATCTCTGTAGTGTGTGTACATATTCAAGGTGGGAAGGGTTAATTTATAGTTGGGGGTCTTGAGCCATGAAATCAGGGGAGTGGCTTCTGACTGGAAGGACCTGTTGGCGCTGTTTTCTGCCACACCGTACTTTGGGGAGAAGGGGGAGGGGGAGGCATTTCTTCATAAATGTGAGAATGCCCCGAGGGCAAGACTCAGCAGGGCTCTGCGTCGTTTCTCTGAGGCTCTGAGCAGAGCAGCCGCACCACCATGCAGGTCAAAGCCGGGAAAAATCGTAGTAGGACAGGAGTGGGGAGAGCCTGTGGCTTCCAGCTGGGCGTTGGACATGTGAATGTAAGGGATGACTCTGATTTCTTTTTTTTGTCATTAGAATTTCACTAGTTCAGTCTCCCTCCCGCCTAGGTACATGTCCGCCTGGTATGTAACGACATGGATAATAGCTTATGCAGCCTGCACTCTTACCTTTAAAAAATGAATCCCTGTTGGCTGGGTGTGATGGCCCACGCCTATAATCCCAGCACTATGGGAGGCCAAGACGGGCAGATCTACCGAGGTCAGGAGTCCGAGACCAGCCTGACCAACATGGTGAAACCCCATCTCTACTAAAAATACAAAAATTAGCTGAGCATAGTGGCTCACGCCTGTAATCCCAGCTACTTATGAGTCTGAGGCATGCTCCGGGACGTGGAGGTTGCAGTGAGTTGAGATCCTGCCACTGCACTCCAGCCTGGGTGACAGAGCAAGCCTGTCTCAAAAAAAAAAAAAAAAAAAAAAAGCAGCCCCTGGGTGCTGAGTGTCTGACTTCCTGTTGGTGCCAGGAGTGAGTTGTGGGAAATGCTTCATTGGCCACCAGGAAGGAGACATAGGATGGGGCGCTGCCTAGTTTTCTCTTTCTAATAAAAATCACATCAGTCATACACGAATTCATCATCATTTAAAAATTCAAACCAGCCAGGCACTGTGGCTCATGCCTGTAATCCCAGCACTTTGGGAGGCCGAGGCAGGCGGATCACCTGAAGTCAGGAGTTCGAGACCAGCCTGGACAACATGGTGAAACCCCATCTCTACTAAAAATACAAAAAATTAGCCAGGTGTGGTGGCAGATGCCTGTAATCCCAGCTACTCGGGAGGCTGAGGCAGGAGAATCACTAGAACCCAGGAGGTGGAGGTTGCAGTGAGCTGAGATCGCACCACTGCACTCCAGCTTGGGCAACAAGGCGAAACTCTGTCTCAAAAAAAAAAAGCAAAAATCAGCTGGGCGTGACGGCGCACACCTGTAGTCCCAGCTACTCAGAGGCTGAGGCAGGAGAACTGCTTGAACTCGGGAGCCAAGATGGTGCCATTAAGCTCCTGCCTGGGTGACACATTTCTCCTCCTTTACCACCCCCCAGCCCCAGAGTTTCTGTGGCTGACAGTGTACGCTTCCAGAGCTGCTTCTGTTACAAATATATCGCTGGCCTATTTATTTAAAAGATCATAATGTACAACTTGTTCTCCACCTTTTTTTTAAGCCTAAAATGGTTTTGCCATGTTCCCAGGCAGTACGCAGAGGCTACCCTCTTTAGCTGCTAGGAAGACTTCCCTGTGTCGGCAGGAACAAGTGTGCTCACCGCCCCCACCCCCCAACCCCCCGTAGACCCCTGTGGAGGGCATTTGGGGTTTCCCAGCTTTGTGCAAATGGGAAAAGGTTATGTGGTTTTTTGTTTTTTGTTTTTGTTTTTGTTTTGAGACAGAGTCTGTCTCTGTCGCCCAGGCTCGTTGCTCACTGCAACCTCTGCTTCCTGGTTTTAAGCAATTCTCCTGCCTCAACCTCCGGAGCTTAGATTACAGGCATGTGCCTCAGCCTCCCAATTTGCTAGGATTACAGGCATGAGCCATCGCACCCGGCGGGGTGTGGATTTTAATGTAATAGCTAATGTGCCTTCCAAAGAGGCTGTACCAAGTCACACGTTCCTGGATTTATTTTGTGGTAATAGGGCTTTAAAAAGTATTTTTATTTATTTATTTTTATTTTATTTTATGTTTGAGATGGAGTTTTGCTCTTACCCAGGCTGGAGTACAATGGCGCGATCTCGGCTCACTACAACCTCCACCTCCCGGGTTCAAGCAACTCTCCTGCCTCAGCCTCCCGAGTAGCTGGGACTACAGGTGCCCACCATGCCCAGCTAATTTTTTGTATTTTTAGCAGAGACAGGGCTTCACCATGTTGGCCAGGCTTGTCTTGAACTCCTGACCTCAGGTGATCCACCCGCCTCTGCCTCCCAAAGTGCTGGGATTACAGGCTTGAGCCACCGCACCCGGCCTAAAATAGCTTTCCAGCAGTCCTTTTGGTCCCAGTAGGTAAAGCCTCAAGGCAGGCTCTAGAGTGCCAGCCCTCTCTGACCCAGAGGTGAGGGTTAATGTTAATAGGATCCCTTTCAGCGAAAGTTAGGGCCACACTTCTCATGTCCCTAAGCCATTTGTACTTGTTTTTTTTCTCTGACCCACCTGTGTATGTGGTGAGTATGTGTGTATGTGTTGCTTTTTTTTTTGGAAAGTGATTTTCAGTAACAGAAAGGGATGTGCTCTCTGCAAGAGTGAATCTATTCTTGCCCCTGTGTGTAAGGCAAGAAAGAGAAGTTGTGTTCTCTGAACAGGCAGACCCTGCTGAGAGAGGGAGGTGTGTTGGGGTTCAATCATTCTGGTGGGAAAGATATTAGAGATAGTTATAGAAATAGACACAAATCTTGGAAGGCCGAGAAGTTGGCATAACTTTGGTAAGTACCTCTGGCTGAAGGTGGCCTGATCCCTTTACCTTTAGTTAAACAAATAAACATAGAAATAAAAGAAAGTCAGAGTAGTTTACCTAGCTAGCTTGTTTACTCATATAATCTTAAGACCCTGGGTGCTTAAATGCTTTTTACTCGGGAAGTCCACAATGTCTGTTACACTCTAATGGTGTTGACTCAGGCTTTTGTTAATTAATCATACTGAATAAATGCGCGTCTGACTAGCTGATCAGGGCCAAGTAGCAACTGTTTACAGGACTCAGCCGGGAGCCTATAAACGGCTGGGACCCTCAGCTGGACTGGCAGAGCAGAATATCTGTGTGTCTGTACTTTATTCATCTGTCACGGGGTCACGGGTCTGTAAGGGACAGACTCCCTGCAGCTGGTGCCCCCTCGAAAGGAGTGCTGTCGCAGAGGTGGGCTTGGCTGAGGCTGGTAGAACTCCAAGCTGATTCTCAGGTCATTCTGACTTCAGTTCGGAAAGGGCAGTGGATGTCCCAGGAAGGGAGACCCTGCCCTTGTAGGGGGACTTCTGACAGGTGCAGGGGGCAGCCTGGAGCCCGGACCAGTGGGCAGGATGGGCGCTCCAGGGTGTGAAGGAGAGGCTGGGCGTTTGATCTGTGGACATTGTTCCTGGAGCAGTGAAAAGCCATAGAAAGTGATTTTATTTATTTATTTATTTATTTATTTATTTTGAGACGGAATTTCGCTCTTTTTGCCCAGGCTGGAATGCAATGGCACGATCTCGGCTCACTGCAACCTCTGCCTCCCGGGTTCAAGCGACTCTCCTGCCTCAGCCTCCCGAGTAGCTGGGATTACAGGCATGCACCACCATGCCTGGTTAATTTTGCATTTTTTAGTAGAGACAGGGTTTCTCCATGTTGGCCAGACTGGTCTCGAACTCCTGACCTCAGGTGATCCGCCCACCTTGGCCTCCCAAAGTGCTGGGATTACAGGCGTGAGCCAGTGTACCCAGCTGATTTTTTTTTTTTTTTAAATGATCACACATAAGGTTGGGTTCCAGAATTTTCTGCTTAGGAAGGGAAAGGGCACCTTTTACCCCCTTAGTCCTTGAGCCTGATCCTACAGAAGGTACAGTGGCTTTCGGGTCTGGATCCTCAGCCCTTGGGCCTCTGAGGCTGCCTTGGGAGAGGGTACGGATTTGAGAACAAGGTTCTCAGTTTTGCTGGCTGTCTTTTCAGTCGCCCAGGCACGTCCCACAGAAAGTTTCTTTTTGTGAAATAATCGTGTGAAATGGGTTGGCCTCGGTGCTTAGAACCATCCCACTGACGGTGAGTGGAAAAAATCCCTTGCTTGTCAGTCTGGTTAGGAGATGAGGTCCTTTCACACGTGTCTTCGTGTTGGTGCGCTTTTCACTGGTCATAAAGATGAGAGGAACCAGCTCCATGTGTCTCTTTCTGGATGGCCATATGGAACTTGGCATGACAGTAGGGTTGTGTGGGTTATTTATTGCTTGATGAAGACTTGGCAGCGTGTACTGGAAATTCAAGCAATGCTGGGTTTTATCAGAAGGCGCAAAGGCTGGAGTTGAGATTCTGGCTGGGCCTGGATTTGGTTTGGGCAGTTTATCTGACCTCCCTGGGCCCCAGCTGGCTCTGCATAGTGAGTAGGGTAGCATCTACTCAAAGTCCCGGCCACAGCCGTGGACCGGCACTGGCCCAGGTGAGCTCTCAGTAAGTGGGAACTCACAGGTTCAGAAGATGCTGTGGGCCTCAGGGGCTTCCACCTCCAGGGAGGTGCTCTCAGAAGAAGGGCCTGATGGGCTCACCGCATCGTGGAGAAGATACCCCGGCTCAGTCTCAGTCAGTTCCCCAAGCGCATAGGTGTTCGGGAAGTGGCCTGCACACAGCTCCTCCATGCCTCCTGTTTCCCTGTCCCAGTTGGGTGAAGCATGGGAGCCTGCTGGGACAGTCCCAGGCGTGCCGTCACGCAGGGGCAGGCCGTCCATCGGTCTCGCGGGACTCTGGCTGCGGGTGGCTGAGGACACCTGGCCTCATGGGAGATGGTGCCAGGGTCCCTGGAGTGAGGTGGGTCTCCTCCCCATGGCTGTCACTCCTCAGCAGATTGGTGTGGGCGGGTGTGCGTTTAGGAACCTGTGAGCTGAGACATTGTCCAGCTAGCATCAGGCCAAAAGCAACCAAGGCTTTGAGAAATCCACCTGGCCCTGCCGAGCCTGTTTCTGGCTGTGGAATGGGATTTGCCCCAGCGCCAGGTGTCTGGGAATCACAGGCCTCCGTGTGTGAAGGTGCCAGTTGCACGGGCTGTGACCGTCCCTCCACGTGCTTGTATCTCCTGCTCACTGTGCATGTTGAGCAGCCCTCAGCCTCACTGTCTTCTCCTTTGGCAAAAAGAAAGGAGCAAGGGAACAAAGAGAGGGAGGGAAGAGCCAGAGACAGGAGCCAGGGTTTCCTTTAGTCTGGAGCTCTGGGTGCAAGATGATGTCACCCACCCACACTCGCCACAGGCCCAGGGTCAGGGGGCTGTGGGTGGAAGTAGGAATCGCCACAACTGTCTCTGAGCCCCTCCCTAAAGGGTGAAGGGTGTAAGGGGTGGGTTTTGATGGCTGTGGGCTTAGCTGTGGTCAGTGGACTCAAAGCTGTGGACTCAAAGGCCAGTTGGCCAGTTAGCAGTGACCAGAGAGCAGAGGGGGCCTGTGTGTGTTTTGCCCCAGGGTCTTCAGGCTGCCTGGCTGCCTCTATCCGCCCCGCTGGTGTGTCCAGCACCCCCCTGGGGTATCCAGCACCTGTAACCTGTAGCCCCGCTTCTCAGTCCAGGCCTGTTCCAGGGCCCCCCCGGGGTATCAAGCACCTGTAGCCTGTAGCCCCACTTCTCAGTCCAGGCCTGTGTAAAACCTGGCCCCGGGTTGGGTTTTGGGATCCCTGCACCCCTCCATCCCCAACCCCCCACAGCTGGGACCCTGGCTCAGCTAGCAAAGGTTCTGCGTGTTTAAGGAGCTGGGTGGGCCCCAGAGCTCAAGCCGTGGGCTCATTGCAGGCGGCAGCCAGTGATTAGTGCTGAAATCCGACTTTCCCAGCCAGACATGAAAGTGCCGCCGGCGCCTGGGCAGGTCACGCTGCATCTCAGGATTCGGGGCAAGGCCATAGGGCGAGTTCACAGAAGCACATGACCTGAGCCACACAGGAGAGCCTAACGGGCACTTCTGACCCTTTTTTCTTGGGTCACAGACCTCTTTCATAATCCAGCAGAATGTGCAGAATCTTGCC
Source organism: Pan paniscus (assembly GCF_029289425.2). Taxonomy (NCBI): domain Eukaryota; kingdom Metazoa; phylum Chordata; class Mammalia; order Primates; family Hominidae; genus Pan; species Pan paniscus. Next base: position 30,337,976 of record NC_073267.2, on the reverse strand, counting down.
CAGGAATGTGTACCAGCCGCCTTCACACAGAAGGGTGGGCTGCGCAGACCCCCGAGGGCCCAGGCCAGGGTGAGAGCCACCCCCTGGAGAGGGGTGTCCAAGGTAGGGCACACGCTTGCACCACCTCTTGGCACCTCTTGGCCATCACTTTCCACTCCAGCCTTTGAAGCCAGTGATAATCCCCAATTTACAGCTGGGGAAACTGAGGCAGGAGCGAGCCAGGAGCCAGGGGCCACAGTGCCCACCTCTACACTGAGGCCACCATTTGTCATCAGGCATAGGGGAGCACACAGCCACGCCTGGGGAGTCTGGTGGGTGCCAGGGGTCTGGGGAGGTGTCAGCAAGACTGGGTGGCCCAGTCGGCCCAGGTAAGGACACAGGTGGGTCAGAGGCTCATCTGTGTTCCCCAGCAACCCCTAGGGGCTCTTCGCGCTCCTCCACCCTTCTCCATCCTTCCCAGACTCACATCCAGGTATCCTGGACAGCCACAGGGTTCTGCCCCCCAGTAGGCCTGGCCCTCCCTGGAGCATCACCTGGATGGCTGGCCATGGGCAGGCCTTGCCTGGCCCGTCTGCAGGGACAGGGCATGTGTATGCACGCAGATTGGCACTGTGTGCCCGCGTGCTCCCCAGAGGCCCTGTGGCAGCACCCCCTTCCCGCCGCTGCGCTTTTCCAACAGGAGGCCCCCCCCGCAGCGTCTCCTTCCCTGATTGTGGCCAAATCCTGAACTCTCCCTCTGGAAGGCGGACCCTCCGGGGTGGCCACAGCACCTGCCCTCCAGGAGCGTGGGAGGCGTCTCTTTCTCTGCATCCCTGGCCGTCAGACCGCCCCAGGTGGGGACCATTCTCTGGCATTGCCCGCCCCTCCCCTGCCCTAGGATTTGCCCACTATGTGAGGAATGAGCACCAACCTCCTATTCCGGGCCTTGGAGCGTGACGCCCGCAAACTCGATCCCTGCTGAGTCATCCTGACCTCGGGGTGGGCCAGCATCTGTCACTGCTGAGACACTATATGTGTGAGCTGCTTGTTAACAAGAAAGCCAGAGTCTGTAAAATATTTGAAGAGATTTATCCGGAGTTAAATGTGAGGACCAAGGCCTGGAGGCCCTGAGGACATGTGCCCCAGGGGGTGGGCCACAGCTGGAGTTCATACCTTGTACAAGGACAGAAGTTACAGGCAGACATCAGTCAGTACGTGAAAGGTATTTGTTGGTTCTGCCAAGAAAGGCGGGACAACTCCAAGGTGGGGATGGGCTTCCTGGTCACAAGTGGGTTCAAAGATTTCTTTATTCTTTATATATATATATATATGTATTTTTTTTTTTGAGATGCTTTTGTTACTCAGGCTGGAGTGCAGTGGCGTGATCTCAGTTCACTGCAACCTCCGCCTCCTGGGTTCAAGTGATTCTCCTGCCTTAGCTTCCTGAGTAGCTGGGACTACAGGCATGCACCACCATGCCCAGCTAATTTTGTGTTTTTAGTAGAGACAGGGGTTTCACCATGTTGGTCAGGCTGGTTTTGAACTCCTGATCTCAGGTGATCCGCCCACCTTGGCTTCCCAAAGTGCTGGGATTACAGGCATGGGCCACCGTGCCTGGCAAAAGATTTTCTGATTCACAATTGGTTGAAAGAATTATTAGCTAAAGACCTGGAATCAATAGAAAGGAGTATCTGGGTAAGACAGGAGGTTGTGGAGACCAATATTGTGTTTTGTTTTGTTTTGTTTTTGTCACCCAGGCTGGAGTGCAGTGGCATGATCTCGGCTCACTGCAACCTGGTTCAAGCGATTCTCCTGCCTCAGCCTCCCAAGTAGCTGGGATTGCAGGTGCCTGCCACCACCATGCCTGGCTAATTTTGTATTTTTAGTAGAGATGGGGTTTCTCCATGTCCGTCGGCCTGGTCTCGAACTCCTGACCTCGTGATCTGCCCACCTCAGCCTCCCAAAGTGCTGGGATTACAGGCATGAGCCACTGAGCCGGGCCAAGATCTGTGTTTGAATGTTAGTGCTGGTCAGCTGTACCTGAATTCCAGAGGGAGGGGGTATAACAAGGCCTGTGTGACCTTCTTCCCATCATGACCTGAGCTCGTTTTTCAGGTTAACTTTGGAATATCCCTTTGGCCAATAGGAGGGGTCCCTTCAGTCACTTAGGGGGCTTAGAATTTTATTTTTGGTGTACGTGCTCAAACTGCAGCTGCTACAAAACCAAGGCCACGGTGACCCCGGGGCCAGTCCAGCTTTGTCCCTGTGCTCTCGAGCTGCTGGAGGCCAATGCAGGATTCTGCCCACAGCTCACATGTGTGGCTTCAGAGCCTGAGGGTTCTTGGGGCTGTGTCTTCACCTGGTACCGTGTAGGGGCCCTGTGAGCTGAGTCAACTGGAAGAGCCCAGAGCCTCTGCAGAAGGCCAGAGCAGGGCCCGGGCACTGTCCCTGGAGCTCTGAGTCCCTCAAGCTGTGTGGCCCGCAGCCAGGCGCTTGACTTCTCTGGCGTTTGCTTCAGAGCTGGGAGCCTGGGGTGGCGTAGGTCTTTGGCAGGGGTCAGGTAGGGGAGGGGCCAGCCAGGAATCAAACATCCCTGACAGGTGAGGGGGCAGGTGAGGAGGGCAGGGCAGGAGCCCCTGGAGCACTTGTGCAGCAGCATCTGGACCGGTGCAAGCCCTGAGATGGCTTCAGGTCCTGCTTAGAGCTAAGGGCTCCCTGTCACCAGGGATTCTTCCATCACTGCACCTGCAGAGCCCATTGGGATTGGGGAGAGGCCCTGGCCTTAGTTTGGAACAGCTGCATCCGCCTGTCGGGTGTACAGGCTGTGCACTGGTTAAGCCTGAGCGCAGAGTCTGTTCAACGAGTTCATTGTGTGGTATTTGCTTCCGCTTGCTGTTGAGTTGGACTGGCCTGGACGCTGGCCAGGAGCCCAAGTGGACTTGATGCTTCTCTTTGACAGCCAGGATTGAAAAGCCCAGTCAAGTGGGCAGAGCACGAGGGTGAGATTTAGGAGACCTGGATGTCCTCACTTTGCCGCCCAGGAACTGCTGTGTGACTTTCAGCAAATGGGACAACTTTTCTGAACTATGTTTACACCAGCTATAAAATGGAGGTGTTGGATTGGCTGCCACAAGTGTCCTCCACCTCCACAATACTGTAACTGGAGCGGGTTTTCACTTTTTCTTGTTAGCATAACTGTTGGGAGCTATGGAGGGTTTGGAGTGGGGTGTGGGTTTCCGGGCCACAGATGTGTGAGGCTCCGCACTTAGCCAGCAGTGGCAACTCCTTATCACTGGTGCCCACGGCTTCATCTGTGCCCTGAAGATACTAATGCTGCGGTGACTGGTCAGATTAATGGTGATGCTTTCATGGGGCGCCGTAAGACATGTCCGCGAGGTATTTCACCCATACAATGGGAGGCAGTGTTCCAGTCTGTTGGAGACAGGAAAGGGAGGCTCAGTCCCTGCGAAGGAACTTGCCCGAGTTCACACAGCATTTCAGCACCGGGTGGCCTGGCTTCAGAGTTTCAGAGGGAGGGGTGGCCCTTCCTGTCGGTCCTGGGGGTCTCCTGGAGTCAGGACCCTTGGGAAACCCAAATCCACCAGGACGCTTGCATCAGGAGAACCTGACCACATGAGAAGCTGCCCTTTTCCGGTTCTACTGCTTACCCTCGACTTGGGGTGTCGGCAAATTTCAGAGCTTGCCAAATCTGCATCTTCCTGGCCTGTTTAAAATGAATGTGTCAGCCCCATTCTGGACAGCAGCTGACACCTCCTCTCCGTGCCAGCCAGGACAGTGTGGTTGGGCGTAACTCAGCCCCGGTTAAAAATGGAAAAAAGTACAAAGTACAAAGTTCAAGGCCTGTTGACAGAATTTGAAAATGTGACACCAGCCTGTTAGTAATTTGTTTTCACAGAAACCTGATTCAACACTGAGCAGACAGGTGGGGCCAGGGCCTTGGGATCATCTCTGTGCTTGCCCAGGGACATCTGTATGTCTGGCCCAAAGGGGGGGCCTTGTGCTCTGTAGAGACTGGACATCAAAATTGAGCCATTATAAGCAGACCATCCTGGCCAGGCACGGTGGCTCACTCCTGTAATTCCAACACTTTGGGAGGCCAAGGTTGGTGGATCACCTGAGGTCAGGAGTTCGAGACCAGCCTGGCCAACATGGTGAAACCCCGTCTCTACTAAAAATACAAAAATTAGCCGGGTGTGGTAGCAGGGGCCTGTAATCTCAGCTACTTGGGAGGCTGAGGCAGGAGAATCGCTTGCACCTGGAGGTGGAGGTTGCAGTGAGCCAGTATTGCACCACTATACTCTAGCCTGGGCAACAAAGTCAGAGTCTGTCTCAAAAAAAAAAAAAAAAAAAAAAAAAAAAATGAAGTGAAGAAGGAGGAGAATACTTGGATTGGGATAAAGTAGAAAGAGTCACTGGATTAAAGTTAACTAAAAAACTCATAAACTTTAGAGTGGTATTGAGAAATTGTAAGGTGAACTGAAAAAGGCTCATGGGATTTTAGAGCCAAGAAGGCCTTGAGTGGCAGTTCCTACCTTAGTAGGAATAGCTTCAGTGGTGTGTTGCAGGTGGAACCCAGATTAAAGTGGGTTAAAAAGTAAATGAAGGCAAGGAAGATAAATTTTTCAACAGGTTTGTCTGTGAAGAGTCCAGGCTATTAGATTGATAGAGGGAGAAAGGCAGTTAAAGGGTTTTTTTGTTTTTTGTTTTTTTTGAGTCAGAGTCTCACACTGTTGCCCAGTCTGGAGTGCAATGGCGCGACCTCGGCTCACTGCAACCTCCACCTCCGGGGTTCAAGTAGTTCTCCTGCCTCAGCCTCCCAACTAGCTGGGATTACAGGCGCCCACCACCACACCCGGTTAATTTTTTGTATTTTTAGTAGAGACGGGATTTCACTATGTTGCCCAGGCTGGTCTCAAACTCCTGACCTCATGATCTGCCTGCCTCGCCCTCCCAAAGTGCTGGGATTACAGGCGTGAGCCACCGTGCCCGGCCTTATTTTCTTAATTTTTAAATTTATTTTATTATTATTATTATGATGATTATGTTTGAGATGGAGTCTCTCTGCCGCCCAGGCTGGAGCGCAATGGTGCAATCTCGGCTCACTGCAACCTCTGCCTCCCGGATTTGAGCGATTCTCCTGCCTCAGCCTCCTGAGTAGCTGGGATTGCAGGCGCCCACCACCACGCCTGGCTGATATTTGTATTTTTAGTAGAGACGGGGTTTCACTACATTGGCCAGGCTGGTCTTGAACTCCTGACCTCATGATCCACCCACCTTGGCCTCCCAAAGTGCTGGGATTACCAGCGTGAGCCACCGCACCCGGCCTTTAGTTTTTTTTTGAGACAGAGTCTCGCTCTGTCACCAGGCTGGAGTGTAGTGGCACGATCTCGGCTCACTGCAAGCTCTGCCTCCCGGGTTCAAACGATTCCCCTGCCTCAGCCTCCCAAGTAGCTGGGACTACAGGTGCGTGCCACCACGCGCAGGTAATTTTATTTTTTCTATTTTAGTAGAGATGGGGTTTCACCATGTTGGCCAGGGTGGTCTTAATCTCCTGACCTTATGATCTGCCTGCCTTCGCCTCCCAAAGTGCTGGGATTACAGGTGTGAGCCACCGTGCCCGGCCATTTTTTGTTTTTGTTTTTGTTTTTTTTAAAGTAAGACTTTTGAGAGTGCTCGTATGTTGATGATGTGATAAGCAGTAGTAAAATGGGAGATTTTGCAACGTACAAAAGAAACAGGCTGGGTGCAGTGGCTCAAGCCTGTAATCCCAGCACTTTGGGGAGGCCAAGGTGGGCGGATCACGAGGTCAGGAGATCGAGACCATCCTGGCTAACATGGTGAAACCCCGTCTCTACTAAAAATACAAAAAATTAGCCGGGCATGGTGGTGGGCGCCCGTAGTCCCAGCTACTTGGGAGGCTGAGGCAGGAGAATGGCGTGAATCCGGGAGGCAGTGAGTCGAGATCACGCCACTGCACTTCAGCCTGGGCAACAGAGCGAGACTACATCTCAAAAAAAAAAAGACAAGACATACCTTGGAAAATGGGGGGAATAGACAGATCCAGATGATTTCTATGGATAGGAGGTTTATTTGTTCCATTATGCGAAGATGATGGGAAGAAAAGCTGTATGTGCAGATGCAGGTGAACTTGTGGATATATTAGAAGGAAGATGACAGGCAGTGATGGAGTGTTGAAGAGCTCAAACATTAGACAGTACTGGGTCTGAGTTCTGACTCTGCCTTTTACAAGCTGTGCAACCTTAGGCCAGTTATGAAACGTTAGTTATCAAGTTATAACTAATAGGATTGTGTTGAACACGAAATGACATGATAAACATATGTAAACTGCTTGGATCAGTTGCCCACTAGCTCTTGTTAGGAGCTAAAGTGTTAGCTCTTGCTGAGGGTGCTGTCAAATGGCTTTTATTTCTCATGGAGCAGAAATCTATAAGGTCATCCACTGGTAGTGGTGGGAGAAGGAAGAAGGTGCAGAAAGTTTTACAGATGTTTTGGAAAGGAAAGAAACCTGGTGAGGGAAATGTGGGCAGCATCAGAGGCCCACTTGAAGTCAGAGAAAACGAGCATTGGGGCATGGAGGTGAGGGGGTACTTTCTTCAGCTTTTTTCTGAAGACAATTGTGCATGTGAAACAAGGGTTAAAATCAGATCTATTGCCCTCCTGGATTTATTGGCTTCGTTTGCTCTTTCTGGCTAATTTGATTGGAGTTCTGAAAATAGAGAATATTAGAGGTTCCTTGGAAGGAAAATAAGCAACACTGAAGTCAAATCTTTATCATGTTTGCTAGAAATGTTATTAAAAAACAAAATTTATGGCCGGGTGCAGTGGCTTATGCCTGTAATCCCAACCTTTTGGGAGGCTGAGGTGAGTGGATCACTTGAGCTCAGGAGTGCGAGACCAGCTTGGGCAACATTTTGGGAATGTTGTAGAGAATGGGACAAAAAAATACAAACGTTGCTGGGCGTGGTGGAGTAAGCCTGTGGTCTCAGCTACTTGGGAGGCTGATGTGGGAGGTTTGCTTGAGCTCGGATTGCGCCACTGCACTCTAGCCTGGGCGACAGTGTGAGACCCTTTTTCAAAACAAACAAGCAACTTCTTTTGAGCTACAGTATATTTAATGGTTTTAAATATGAATGCAGAGTAAGAGGGAGTCCAGTCCATAAGATGACCCTTGCTTCTAATACTAGTTGCAAGTTTGGGGGTTCCCAAGACCACTCTTTTTTTTTTTTTTTGAGACAGGGCCTCTCTCTGTCACCCAGGCGAGAGTGCAGTGGCATGATCACGGCTCACTGCGCCCTGAACTCCTCCCTCCCAGGTTCAGGCAGTCCTCCTACCTCAGCCACCTGAGTTGCTGGATCTATGGGCACACACCACCGCGCCTGGCTAGTTTTTCTATATTTTTTAGAAACAGTTTCACCATATTGCCAGGCTGGTCTCAAACTCCTGAGCTCAAGTGATCCACCTGCCTGGGCCTCCCGAAGTGCTGGGATTACAGGCTTGAGTCACTGTGCCTGGCCAAGACCACTCTTAGGTTGGATGATTTGCCAGGAGGACTCACTAGAACTCATTGAAAGCTCTCATACCCATGGTTAGAGTTTATTGCAGTTTAGGGATTCAGATTAGAACGAGCCAAGGGTAGAGGTGCATAGGGCAGAGTTCGGGGAAGTTCCAAATGTTGGAGTTTCGAATTGTCCTGTCCCTGTAGAGTTGTGAAAAATGACACCTTCCTGGTGGCACTGGTGTGTGACCATACTCATGGATTATTGCCAACCAGGGAAGCTCACTCTATTTTTTATGTCCAGCGTTTTTACTGGGGTTCCATGGTTGCATGCCCATGTGGCTAACCTTAGTCTCCAGCCCCACTGGAGGCCAAGCTGATCCATGTGACTCAAAGCCCCCACCATAAGCCACATTATTAGACTCTGCTGTGGCCTAAAGCCCCCAGATGAACAAAGACACTTTCCCCCACCGCTGCCCCCCCTTTTTTTGGAGATAGTCTTGCTCTGTTGCCCAGGCTGGAGTGCAGTGGCATGATCTCAGCTCACTGAAACCTCAGCCTCCTGAGTAGCTGGGATTATTACAGGTGCCCGTCACCATGCCTGGCTAATTTTTGTATTTTTAGTAGAGACAGGTTTCACCATGCTGGCCAGGCTGGTCTCAAAATGCTGACCTCAAGCGATCTGCCCGCCTTGGCCTCCCAAAGTGCTGGGATTACAGGTGTGAGCCACTGCTCCTGGCCAGGACCCTCTTATTAGGTATGACATTTCAAGAGTTTAGAGATTACCTTCCAGAATTCACAGGTAAAAGCCAGACCTCTCCTTGGTGAAGATACAATTCTTTACAATTTTACAATAGTTAAGTATATTTTATCAGTCTATATTGGCTGTTTAGTTGACAGACAGTTAAAAATTGGTGACAGTCCAGATGTGGTCACTCATGCTTCTAATCCTAGCATTTTGGGAGGCTGAGGTGGGAGGATTGCTTGAGTCCAGGAATTTGAGAGCAGCCTGAGCAACATAATCAGACACCTGTCTCCAAAAAACATAAAAATAAAAAATTAGCTAAATGGAGTGGCATGCACCTGTGGTCCCAGCTGTTTGAGAGGCTGAACCCATGAGGTCGAGGCTGCACCCATGAGGTCAAGGCTGCAGTGAGCTATGGTCATACCAGTGCACTCCAGCCTGGGTGACAGAGTGAGACCCTGTCTCAAAAAAGGAAACAAATCACCCATGAATGGATAATTAAGATTTGGTTATTATAGACACTTAATACTTAGGTAGCTAAGCTAGTTTTACCAATAAATTATATTAATTTAATATTTCAGTATTGCAAAACTGATGCATACTCATTTACAATTTTGACGTGGAATGGTTCTGTTTTGTTTTATTAAATTTGAACTTAAAAGTTCTCTGCAAGAAGAGATTTGTATAATAAATTCCCTGAGCCTCTCAAATTAATATTTTAGCCATAGACTCATATTTAGAGCAGTGTTTCTAATGTAATGATACAAGGCCCAGGGTTATTCATAGTTTCACCCTTTCTGTTATTCCTCATTAAAGCATGTTTGAATCCAGGTAAGAGGCATTACAGGGGAAAACCTTGAATTTATTTTTGAAGGGTAAATCATTTCCAAGTGGTATTAACCATTAGTATGGAAAGCAACATATCCTATAACTGCTCTGTGACAGTGAGACTATCTTTGCTACTTTAGAGAATAAGTACATTCCTACTTCATTGGCTTTAGTGCAAATCTCATTTCCTGGTTTATATCCATTACAAATTAGATCTCACCATGAGAGCAAAATCCCTTAATAAACCTAGGTAAAAGCAATTTGAAGTAATATGATGCTTACTCCAGTGACACCACTAGGTGTGGTGTTTGCATCAAGTCATTTTGGGGTGCTTTATGGAAATGCTTCCTAGTAGGGAATTCCCTGACTTCACACTTTCCAGAGATGACGCTGTCTCTCTTTTTCTCTCTAATACTTACAAGAATGGACTGCAAGGCTACATTTAGTCAGGCGATACCATCCCCAGCACATGGTGGCTTGTTGGTGTGAGGTCTGAGGATTCCGGTCATTTGAAACAAATGGCCTCCTAGATTTCTGGCATTTTTCTGTATATTGAGAATAGGTAACTAAAATAAGTGGTAACTATATTTGCATGTGATTTGTATGTTATAGTTAACATTTAAATTCTCTTATGTACTAAATTTTTTTTGGTTGCCACATTAAGCCTCTTTATCCTGTAAGGCACGGAGTGTCTTTCTACCTCAATTTTTGCTTTAATGTATGAACCCTAATGGGACCATAGTTCAACTAAAGGCACCTAACTCATGAATGATATTTGCTCCATGTTTGAACAACAAATGTTTTAACCCACTGTCTTCACTAATATTGTAACTACTGTCTTACCAGATTGACTTGATGCAAAACATCACAAAGGCGATTTTTGAGGTATGAGCTTTAGAAACTTACCTCTCATGTGGCATGTACATCAGGCTTTAACTTCAGTTTGATCGTTTTGGGGAAATTTATGCATTTCTTTTTTTTTCTCTCCATGATATTTTTAGAATATTAAAGGGGCTGTAGAGGTATTTTTGGATCCTTGCTAGGATTCTTAAGATAGATTTTCTTTTTTCACTAAATTGAGACACTAATTCTGGCAGATGATATCCCTTTCAGCTCTTCTGACTAACTAGCCTAACATTCATGCCTGCTTCTTGGAGTTCAAATCTGCAGTTTCTATTTTGTGGCTTTGATTGCCTCATTTTAAGTGCTCATTCCCGTTCTTTAACAGTTTTCTATTTATTGGACTGGGATGATCTTGTTGGTGCTAACAGCCTGACATTGACATTTTTTGAAACCTAAGCAGTCAAGATTGTATAAAAATAGAAATTTCGTATAAATGGTAAACCATTTTGTGCTTTTAGGTTCAGAATGCTTACAACCTGAGTTCTGGTTGGGGATGCTTTGATCAATTTGTATTAAAATAATTTGGCAACTAGGAAGTTTTCAGGTATTTCTGAGACAGTGGCTCTATTCCAGTTTTTTTGTTATATTTCTGAAAACACAAATTTTTTTGGGAAAAAAAATCTCAGTGTTCATAACTGAGGGGATTTAGAAACCTTATTTCTAACCAACGGGGAAGCTGCTCCTGGTTTTACAGTTTAGTTGGAAATCAGATGCTTCCTAGTTGGAAACACATTGTTGGTAGCAACAGATGACCTGCTTTCTTCAGTGAAGTATTTAAGTTGCTCTATATTGACTGTAAAAACTTGTTTTGATTATATTCATATACTCATGAACTGTTTGTACATTGTCTTTTAGACTGGAAACTGAGTTTATTTTGTATTATGGTCATAATAACTTTTAACATACCCTGCAAACTGTTTCTTTATAATTCATTATCTTATTTAAGCCTCACAACAACCTTACATGTTAGGTAGGTATCATCCTCATTTTATGCAAGAGACAACCAAGGCTTGGAGATCAAGTAATTTGTGCAAAGGCACACATACTTTTCATTTGAGCCCAGATCTTTTTTTAACTTGTATTCTCTGCTGCCTTATGGTACTACTGTGTCACCAGAAAATGATACAAGCATTTAACTCTTAATAGTAAAGGTAGTATAGGAGATAAGTAAACATGATGAAAACAGGAAGTGAAGATATGTTTAAATATTGGCAGACTTCAGTTATCTTTGTGTTTCTGAATTAGTCAAGTGCTTATTTTATTCGCTCATCTAATAAGAGCTTACCGTGGCATACATATAAAGTTCAAACCCTGTCAGAAAAGATTATAAGCTCTCTTACGTTTCAGTCTCCTTTCAGAAAGTAATGGTATGCTATGATTTATATAGACGCATGTTAAATGTGCTATTTGTAGGTACATAAGGAATGTCTTTTCATTAGTTTAAAAAAGTTATGGTCCATTGAGTTAATATTTTAATGCTTATAGACTTAGTATACTCAGAAAATATTCTCATACATTTTTCTTGAAATTCCATAGATTTTATTTTCCCTTATGTTCGAAGTACTTAGCTTTATGAATAAGTGAACTCTGAATATTAGAAGATACTCCTTATGGAGCCTTAGTCATTTTAGTATGCTAGGTTTTGAATTTCATGAAGTTTCAGATTGAGATCCTTTATAAGTAATGACTTGTACCAGTTAGATATCCAAGTTTAATTGGACCTATTGTCTGCATTCTGTATTAACAGTGATTGCAGTAAGTGCAGATCAAGGTGTCCAACTGATTGAGCTCATGCAAAGTTTTATGTTTAGTATTTTTGGGAGCAAGGAAAGACTAATAAACTCTAAACGAAATATATACAGTATACAAACACTGCTGTCACTTTTACACCATAGAGGGAGGGGCAAAGCATAGAAGAATAGGTTAGTTTCTGGCCTTGCCAGTGTCCTAAACTTTTCTAAAAGATTCAGGTTCTAAAAGGTTGAGAAAGCATTTTTAGTAAATATCATAGAAGTGATTTTCTTTTTCTTTTTTTTTTTTTTTTCCTCAAAGTTGTTCCTCTCAGGAGAAAATCAGTAGGGGAAGAACTTACTTGGATTTTTCATATGCTATAACAGATTATTTTGTTGTCTTCTTTCTTGATAGTTTATGATTGATGGCTGAAAGAGTAACACTCATGAGAAGTCTTGTAACTCAGCTCTGTTTTACTTATGAGGCAGTTGAAGCGTAGAGCAGATACTTAGATGAGGACACACTTTTACCCTTGGCTGTACCCTACTTGTTTAACTAATAAGCATCAGGTATTCTAAACAGAACCTGAATTTTAAATAGATTATGAACTACAACTTTCCGATATAACTTTATTGCATTTCTGATACCTTTTATTTTCTTAAAATGTCTTCTTTTTTACTTTTTAAAATTTTGATTGCTACTCTTTACAATTAAGGCATCTTCAATGGGGTCTTCATTACTACAGTACCTAATCAGTACTTAGAAAATAACTTGGTAAGACATTGCCCGTCCCTGACATGCTGCCAGTGTTTTTTATTTTTATGACAGGAAAGGCTGAAATGTTTTGACTGATTAACCCTCTCCATGGGGGGAGAATTTAGAAAGAATTATTCTTATTATCAAGTCATGTGAGGAGAACACTGGACCAGAGTAACCAATTGTCCTGTTTTGCCTGGGACAGGAGACTTTCAATGCTAAAACCAGCAAAGTCACCCTAATCCCAGTAGTTATTCATATTTCTGAATGGGTCTTTAGAACAGTAGAAGAGACTGAAAAGTTGGCATTTCATCCATTGAGAATCTCTTCCCAGTGAAAGACTTCTTATTAGACGGCTGAGTGCTTACATATAATATATAGTACATATTACACTAAATACAATAGTAATGGTTAAATGTAAAATTTGGGAGAAGAGAGGCTTGTTTAAAGAAAGATTTATTTATGTTATTTAAAGTTCTAATAAACTTTTCTCTTTTTATAGAACTGATAGTGCATCAGCCGACCCAGGTAATTTAAAATATTCTTCATCCAGAGATAGAGGTGGTTCTTCCTCTTATGGACTGCAACCTTCAAATTCAGCTGTGGTGTCTCGGCAAAGGCACGATGATACCAGAGTCCACGCTGACATACAGAATGACGAAAAGGGTATATATATTTTCTTATTGCTACAAGCATGTTTTTTGAACCTACCTACCCCACCTTCCTGCCTTCTTACACCCCCAACTTTCTCGCTTTCTTCTAATATGTTTAAAATACGAATAACAAATGCAGTGTTATTTCTGAAAACTTTATAGGACGTTTATCCACTTTATTATTTTTAAAATTTAAAAATTTTCCATACATAATTCATCAATGCAGTTTTCTTACAAAAAAGATACAATACTATTTTTGTTTTTATTTTCAAAAATATTTAGCTAAGGTTGAAGTTCCTCTTGGCTACTGTCTCTAAACTTCAAGAAAGTTTTAAAACAAGGTGCAAAATTTGATTTAATTTAGTTTTCATTTCTTTGCTTATTTTCCAATGAAGGGATCAAAATAAAATTAATTTAACTTCAAAGGTGTATTAAAAGAAATGAAAATGATTTTCAAGGCAGACAGTACAGGAAAAAGGTAGGAGAAGCAAAGGCTGGTTGAGCTGCAGATTGAGTAATAAGATCCTGAGCTATCAGGAAATTGACTGAATGAAACGAACAATCATATTTAAATGACATACACATGGCTGTTTGTAGGTGGCTACAGTGTCAGTGGGGGATCTGGGGAAAATACTTATGGTCGGAAGTCGTTGGGGCAAGAGCTGAGGGTTAACAATGTGACCAGCCCTGAGTTCACCAGTGTTCAGCATGGCAGTCATGCTTTAGCCACCAAAGACATGAGGAAATCACAGGGTAAGGCTGGGAAAACGGGGACCAATCACATACACCTTCCAAAGACTTGTATCTCCTCTTATTCTGGATGCCTCTTACTAATGCCTTGCAAAGGCATAAGTTGATTAGCCTACTGTGCAGGTAAAAATTGTTTACATTCTTTTCCTGTGAATTGTTAATTTCCCACTAGAAAGGCTATAGTACATTTTAAAAGAGAATTCTCTTAAAACAAGATTAGAAGACTGGATAAGATCTTACAGAAAAGGTTTACCCAATTATCGTGGATATTGAATGTATAGTGCATAGTAGGCTCCTACTACAGCAAGTCCTTGAACTCTTGGGCCTGTGGAGGATATAGATATATATCGAGAGGGGGTACTTTTCTGTCTTTTTTTTTTTTCTCTCTCTTTTAAGTTCAGGGTACATGTGCAGGATGTACAGGTTTGTTATGTAGGTAAACGTGTGCCATGGTAGTTTGCTGCACAGATCATCCCATCATCTAGGTATTAAACCCAGCATCCATTAAGCTATTCTTGCTGATGCTCTCCTTCCCCCCGCCCCCTAGAGTGGGTACTTTTCTGGTTTTTTTGTTGTTGTTGTTTTCAATATATTTTTTTGAGACAGAGTCTTGCTGTGTCACCCAGGCTGGAGCGCAGTGCTGCAATCTCTGCTCACTGCAACCTCCGCCTCCCAGGTTCAAGTGATTCTCGTGCCTCAGCCTCCCAAGTAGCTGGGATTACAGGTGCATGCCACCACACCCAGCTGATTTTTGCATTTTTAGTGGAGACAGGGTTTCACCATGTTGGCCAGGCTGGTCTCGAACTCCTGACCTCAAGTGATCACACGTGCTCATTACAGGCGTGAGCCACCAGGCCCTGCCTTGAGTGGGCACTTTTCTAAAGTTAAATACACTGATAGCATTTCTGCCTTATGACGTAGCCTCACTGTATAGGTGAGTGCCTTGGAAGTTCAGAGGATTGGCCGGGTGCAGCGGCTCACGCCTGTAATCCCAGCACTTTGGGAGGCCGAGACGGGCAGATCACGAGGTCAGGAGATCGAGACCATCCTGGCTAACACGGTGAAACCCTGTCTCTACTGAAAATACAAAAAATTAGCTGGGCGCGGTGGCGGGCGCCTGTAGTCCCAGCTACTCGGGAGGCTGAGGCAGGAGAATGGCGTGAACCCGGGAGGCAGAGCTTGCAGTGAGCTGAGTGCGCCACTGCACTCCAGCCTGGGTGACAGAGCGAGACTCCGTCTCAAAAAAACAACAACAAAAAAGAAAGTTCAGAGGATTAGAGGTAATGATAATTTTTTTCCTTAAAGAGAAATTTATCGGTAAAGCTGAGTTATGGGCTTTGTCAGATGTAATTACTTTTTGGACATTTAGTTTTTGAGTTTTTTTTTTTTTTTATACTGTGTGTGTGCTTCGTGTATCTTGGTGAAAATCTTTGTGCCTGTAGCTTTTATTGTTGGTATATAACTTTTAAAAAACGGATTTCTTTTTATGTTTTCACAAGTGGAATGAATTCAAAGGCTATGTATGCTGTTTGTTAAAATAGAGTGTTTGAAGCCTTAGACTTATGATATTATAGAAGCTAAACAGCGACTCTAAAGTTGTTCAGTAAAGAATTCCTCTTCTTCAAAGGCTCAGGGTCATGTAGTTTGCTAGTGACAGAATTGTAAGTAGAGCCTAATTTCCCAGCTGGTAACTTGATGACATTTTTGGTATCTGTCCTTATTGAAATACTCTATGGGCTAGGGATTTGTAAAAATCCTATTCTTCTCTCAGACATTGTAGTTTCTTTTTTTTTTTTTTAACTTAAATTCAGGATACAAGTGCAGATTTGTTACACTGGTAAACTTGTGTCATGAGGGTTTGTAGTATAGATTATTTTATCACCCAGGTATTAAGCCTGGTACCCATTGGTTGTTTCTCTTGATCCTCTCCTTCCTCCCACCCCCCACCCTCCAAAAGGATCCAGTGTGTGTTGTTCCCCTTGTAGTTATTTATTTATTTATTTATGAGATGGAGTATCTCCCTGTCACCCAGGCTGGAGTGCAATGGCGCGATCTCAGGTCACTGCAGCCTCCACCTCCCAGATTAAAGTGATTCTCCTGCCTCAGCCTCCCGAGTAGCTGGGATTACAGGAGTGTGCCACCACGCCCGGCTAATTTTTTGTATCTTTAGTAGAGATGAGGTTCCACCATGTTGGCCAGGCAGGTCTCAAACTCCTGACCCCGTGATCTGCCCTCCTCGGCCTCCCAAAATGCTGGGATTACAGGTGTGAGCCACCATGCCCAGCCTTCTGGTTTCTTTTATTATCAATTTTTTCTCATACCTTAGAAATGAAACTGTCAGAACCTTTGTGATTTGTTGTTTACGTATGTATTGGCTAATTATGGTAAATAGCACAGTTGAAAATGTTTTGCAAAAATTGAGTTTTTTGTTTTGTTTTGTTTTCTGAGACAGTCTCGCTCTGTCACCCAGGCTGGAATGCGCTAGTGTGATTTCACTGCAACCTTTGCTTCCCAGGCTAAAGCGATCCTCCCACCTCAGCCTCCTGAGTAGCTGGGCCACTGTGCCCAGCTAATTTTTGTATTTTTCGTAGAGATGGGGTTGTACCATGTTGCCAAGGCTGGTCTCGAACTCCTGGGCTCAAGTGATCTGCCTGCCTTGGCCTTCCAAAGTGCTGGGTAATTACAGGCAAGAGCCACCTCGCCCAGCAAAAATCTAGTTGTTAAAGGCATCGTTAATATACTGATAGTATTCACTATTGTTTGCTTGTTCTTGTGATTAAAAAATAAGGGGAGAAAAGTTGTGGTTTGCTACCTTTCTAGTGGAGGCATGCCTTGCATGTGGTAGATGATAATTAGACATTTGTTGAACTAAATGTGTGATTATGGCTCCCCAAAACTTCATCCCAGGGAAATGATGATAATGTGAATAAGAGGCTTTCCTCCAGTGGGATACCTAGATGATAAGTAGAAGCCTATATCCTGTTTTTACTCGATTGAGACTTTATCCATACCCCTTGGAAGTTGTTTAATTTACCTACACCCAGGCTCTTTACCTGCATGTTGAAAACAGTTTGGAATGGACCCAAAGAAAGTTGTTACTAAGGCCTTTCTTTTTTCTCTCCCAGCCAGTCCTCTGGAATGAGGTGTTCAGTTGGCCTAGGGTTATTTATTTCTCGTTTCCTTCAGCAAATATTTTTTTGAGGGTCTGTTTTGTGCCAGGCACTCTGCTGGGATTTGGAATACAGAGTTGAACAAAAGAGCGATAGGACCTATATTCCCTGAGCTTTTATTGACCAGTGGACTGTGACTTTTGATGTAATTTTATTTTTGAGAGAGGGTCTTGCTCTGTCACCCAGGCTGGAGTGCAATGGGGTGATCTCAGCTCACTGCAACCTCCGCCTCACAGGCTCCAGTGATTCTCCTGCCTCAGCCTCCCGAGTAGCTGGGACTACAGGTGCACACCACCTTGGCTGGCTAGTTTATGTAATTTTTTGTGTGTCTGTGGAGACAGGGTTTCACCATGTTGCCCAGGCTGGTCTCAAACTCCTGAACTCATGTGATCTACCCGCCTTCCAAAGTACTGGGATTACAGGCATGAGCCACCATAATAATTTAATTATTATTTAAATAATTTTTAATTTTAAAAATTTAAAAATTATTTTAAAATTTAAAAATTCCTTTGCTTATGTATACTCAGTGGACACCAAAATGTTTATATATTCACAGAGAGATCGATGTCTTATTGTGATGAGTCTCGACTGTCAAATCTTCTTCGGAGGATCACCCGGGAAAACGACCGAGACCAAAGATTGGCTACTGTAAAGCAGTTGAAAGAATTTATTCAGCAACCAGAAAATAAGCTGGTAAGTATAGTATGTTTGGAAATAGGAGGATTTTTGTGTTTCCATAATAAACTAGGTAATGCTACCTTGAGTAGTTTAAGAATGGGGAAAGTCTGTATTATGATGATCAAGAACTTAATGCTCTCTAATATGTAATTTCTTTTTCTTCTTAAAGACAAGATCTTGCTCTGTCGCCCAGGCTGGAGTGCAGTGGCACAATCATAGCTCACTGCAGTCTCAAACTCCTGGATTCAAGCTATCCTCCCGCTGTGGCCTCCTGAGTAGCTGGGACTTCAGGCATGTGCCACTACACCTGGCTGAGGTGGAAGAATCACTTGAGCCCAGGAATTCAGGGTTGCAGTGAGATATGATCACACCTCTGCATGTCAGCCTGGGCGACAGAGGTAGTCCTTGTCTCTTAAAACAACAACAGAAATGTAACAAAGTATAGGAAGGGTTAAATTTTTTTCTTCACTTTCTTTACACCAATTCAGAACTTGATATGGGCCAGGTGTGGTGGCTCATGCATGTAATCCCAGCATTTTGGGAGGCCAAGGTGGGCGGATCACCTGAGTTCAGGAGTTCGATACCAGCCTGCCCAACATAGTGAAGCCCCATCTCTACTAAAAATACAAAATTAGCTGGGCGTGGTGGCACATGACTGTAATTCCAGCTACATGGGAGGCTGTGGCAGGAGAATCGCTTGAACCCAGGAGACGGAGGTTGCAGTGAGCTGAGATCACGCCATTGCACTCCAGCCTGGGCGAAAAGAGTGAAACTCCATCTTAAAAAAAAAAAAGAACTTGACAATGAGCAGGAGAAAATTAATGAAAATGGTCTAGTGAGACAGATGACACTTGGATCAAAGCAAGTTTCTCCTCCTTCCAAATTTTATTATGAGTAGTTTCAAATATATAGCAAGTTGAAAGAATTTGACATTGAATCTGTTAAACCCGTCATCTAATTTTTGTCGTTAACATTTTACCCTAAATACTGCCTTGTCACATATCTCTCCATCTATCCCTCCATCCGTCAGTCAATTTTTCAAATGGATTTCAAAGTAAATGAAACAAGCTTTTTGAGTTTATTTTTTTGTTGATGATCACAGCTCTATGTTTCCAGTGGGTGAATTTCTTTCATAGGCTGAAAGGAAACATGACATTCCTGATACATGCTCATTGGTGAGTGGGAATAATAAAGAAAGTAAAGTACTGTTGAATTATAATTTGGAGGGGAAGACAAGTAAAAAAGGACACAATGCTATTCTTAAAAGTATAGGAATTTGAAGTTTTTCTAAATGTGTTTTCTTTTAAAGGTACTAGTTAAACAATTGGATAATATCTTGGCTGCTGTACATGACGTGCTTAATGAAAGGTAAGTAACTAATAATGGTTCGGTTTAAATGACTTTAGAATATATTTTTAGAAATTACTTAACAATACACAAGAAGACAAACCCACTGGCTTTGTTTATGAACATCTATTGACATTTCAGTGGGTCTTGTCATTTTTATCTGCATTAATTATGTGTTAATTACGGTTGAATACAAATGGAATCCACTTGAAAAGAATCTTTATTTTTTGAGCCAGAGTCTCACCGTGTCGCCCAGGCTGGAGTGCAGTGGTGCGATCTCAGCTCACTGCAACCTCCACCTCCCGGGTTCAAGTGATTCTCCTGCCTCAGCCTCCCGAGTAGCTGGGACTACAGGCGTGCACCACAACTGCCAGCTAATTTTTGTATTTTTGGTAGAGACAGGGTTTCACCATGTTGGCCAGGCTGGTCTGAAACTCCTGACCTCAGGTGATCCACCCACCTTAGCCTTCCAAAGTGTTGGGATTACAGGCATGAGCCACCGTGCCTGGCTGGAATATTTTATTTTTTTAATTTGCTAGTCTCACTGGATAACTGAGTCTTGACTTATGGAATGGCATAAACTCTTGATGCAGGCATGAAGAATAAAATTAGTTTTTGTAAACTAGAGAATTTGAAACTGCTTAGAGAATAGAGGTAAAAAGGAATTTCCTTCTTTGGGTAAGAGTGGATCCAAACCATATATTCTCTGGCTATTAGAGTCTCCAGAGGTGTGTGGTCATTTTTTGTTATGGTGATTCCCAAAGATTTGCAGTGTTGGCAAGTACCCAAAATTTATCTCAGCTGGTCATAAACCTTAGTGCCTTTTGATGGTTTTGTTTTATAGAGTTACTTATTAAAGTTCTATGTAAATCATTACTGTTATCCTTTTAAGTTTCTGTATTTAACTATTACCATTTTTTATTTTATAGTCATTACATATTGGATGTTATGTAGAATGTAGTTATGTATAGAGTGTTTTATCTAATTATTTGTTGCTGCCCTTTTCTGAGAGTTATTTAATACAGTTTGAGATGGAATTTAGCATTTTTGGGCCTTCCCTCACTGTTTGTAAATAATTGATTTTGTAAAAAGAAAGTAATGTCAGACAGATACTTGAGGGCAATGCAGGCTAGACAGAATATAGTATTTAGAGTGGAGAAAATTTCAACCTTTTATGTAGTTTGAATAGAAATTTAAAAAACCACTTAAGACATTTCTATGATGACTCGTGTCATCATAGAAAACTTAAGCCTTTTGTGTGTGTTTTTTGTTTGCATTAAAATAAACACAGTAGCAAATTGCTTCAGGAGTTGAGACAGGAGGGAGCTTGCTGTCTCGGCCTTCTTTGTGCTTCTCTGAGCTATGAGGCTGAGAAGATCTTCAAGTGGATTTTTAGCAAATTTAGCTCATCTGCAAAAGATGAAGTTAAACTCCTCTACTTATGTGCCACCTACAAAGCACTAGAGACTGTAGGAGAAAAGAAAGCCTTTTCATCTGTAATGCAGGTAAGAATGAAGGGGGAAAAAATGCATGATGTACTTGGGAAGAAAATTGTCCCTTTAACACATGTCCTTGGAGGGGAGCTTGAAGAAGGGAAACATAGAATAGGGGTTATCTACTGATAGGAAATATGTTTTAAAAATTCCTCTTTCTCAGTTTGAGTAAAGGATACACTGTTCAAGGATCAGTGCTACGTACATATATGCATATATGTGGAGAGAGAGGGAGAGATTTCTTCTAAAAAATTGGCTTACACGCCGGGCGTGGTGGCTCACGCCTGTAATCCCAGCACTTTGGGAGGCTGAGGCAGGCGGATCATGAGGTCAGGAGATCGAGACCATCCTGGTTAACATAGTGAAACCCCATATCTACTAAAAATACAAAAAAAATTAGCCGGGCGTGGTGGCGGGCACCTGTAATCGCAGCTATTTGGGAGACTGAGGCAGGAGAATGCCGTGAACCTGTGAGGTGGAGCTTGCAGTGAGTCGAGATCGCACCACTGCACTCCAGCCTGGGGGACAGAGCGAGACTCTGTCTCAAAAAAAAAAAAAAAAAAAGATACACGTTGAAGTTAGATTTGAAATAAGTTAGTTTTAAGATTTTTTTTCCTCAGCCAAGTGTGGTGGCTCATGCCTGTAATCCCAGTACTTTGGGAGGCCGAGGCGGGCACAACATGAGGTCAAGAGATCGAAACCATCCTGGCCAACGTGGTGAAACCCCGTCTCTACTAACAATACAAAAATTAGCCAGGCGTGGTGGCACGTGCCTGTAGTCCCAGCTACTCAGGAGGCTGAGGCAGGAGAATCGCTTGAACCCGGGAGGCCGAGGTTGCAGTGAGCCGAGATCGCACCATTGCCTGGGAGACAGAGCCAGACTCTGTCTCAAAAAAAAAAAAAAAAAAGATTTTTTTCCTCTTTGGTTTTTAGAAATGTTGTTTTTGAGATTGCTTAGGACCAGAATGATTTGCAAAGTTGAAAATAGGAACTCCACTAGTAATGCCGGATAGAAGAGTGCTTCACATTTGTAGAGGGAGACAAGAACTAACTATCACAACTTCTTTCTGAGCCTTTTGGTTTGCTAACGTGCCCCAAATTCTTATTCCAAATGGTATAAGATAATTATGTGTAAATGAATAGCAGCTCTACTTAGTTTTATTTCATATTTGTGTATCTGAATATATTAAAATATCATTCTTTTTTTTTTTTTTTTTGATGCAGAGTCTTGCTCTGTTGTCCAGCCTGGAGTGCGGTGGCATAATCTCGGCTCACTGCAACCTCTGCCTCCCAGGTTCAAGTGATTCTCCTGCCTCAGCCTCCCGAGTAGCTGGTATTGCAGGAGTGTGCCATTAGCCTGGCTAATTTTTGTATTTTTAGTAGAGATGGGGTTTCATTGTGTTGGCCATGCTGGTCTTGAACTCCTGACCTCAAGTGATCCTCCTGCCTCGGCCTCCCAAAGTACTGTGATTAGTGTCATGAGCCACCACACCTGGCCTAAAAGATCATTGATTTAGTTTTGAGTAAGATTTTAAGTGATTAAATTATGGTATTGTTGTGTTTGGAATATCTGATATTAGGGTTTTTTTTTTTTTTTTTTACAGTTTTTGATATGCTTTATTTTGGGTATGTAGTTTAAAAAATATAAAGGAAATATAAGGAATGTTCTTTTTTTTTTTTAAATAAAAAATGTATTTTTAACTGGGCATGGTGGCTCACTCCTGTAACCCCAGCACTGTGGGAGGCTGAGGCTGGTGAATTGCCTGAGTCCAGGAGTTTGAGACCAGCCTGGGCAACATGGTGAAACCCTGTTTCTATCAAACAAAAAAAAAAAAAAAAAAAAAGGAAAAAAATAAGTCGGGCATGGTGGCATGCACCTGTAATCCCAGCTACTTGGAGGCTGAGGCAGGAGGATCGCTTGTGCCTGGGAGGTTGAAGCTACAGTGAGCTATGGTCAAGCTACTGCACTCCATTATAGGCAACCCTGTCTCAAAAAAGCAAAACAAAATGAAACATTTTCCCCCTTGATTATAGAGGTTTGAGAAAAATTTGAGGGAAGATTCATTAAATTACCTGTAACTGAACAGAATGCCACCAGCTTGGGCTTATTCTGCATGCATAATTATGAATATTTTCCCAGCTCTTGTGAAAATTCTCACACATTCATAGAAAGATAGATGCACCAGTAAAATAAATACCTGTAAATACGATAATAATTTCATAATATATGCTTCACCTAGATTTACCAGTTACTAATATTTTGCCACAGTTTTATTTTCTCACAGACTTTTGTTGAGCATCTGAAAACCATACACATGATGACAGTTCACCCCATAATGTTTTAGTATGCATCTCCCAAGAATAAGGTTTTTCTTCTGTATAACAAGAATATTGTAATCATACCTAAGAAAATGAATTTTATTACATATGTGTTCTATATTCAAATTTCTGTAATTACCCCAAGATGTCTTTTAAATGATTTTTAGCATTGATAGTCTGTGCCTGTGTAGATTATAACATTGGCTATTGCAAAATAATGGTTTTCTTTTTTTCTTTTCTTTTTTTTGAGACGTAATCTTGCTCTATTGTCCAAGCTGGAGGGCAGTGGCACGATCTCGGCTCACTGCAACCTCCGCCTCCCAGGTTCAAGCAGTTCTCTTGCTTCAGCCTCCTGAGTAGCTGGGATTACAGGCATGTGCCACTGTGCTCTGCTAATTTTAATATTTTTAGTAGAGACGGAGTTTCATCATGCTGGCCAGGCTGGTCTTGAACTCCTGACCTCAGGTGATCCACCTGCCTCGTCCTCCCAAAGTGCTGGGGTTACAGGTGTGAGCCACTGCACCCAGCCTAAAATGATGGTTTTCTGATTCTAGCATTTCTTTTATAAGATTGCTATGTAAAGCACAGCTTTTCCTTTTTTAGGGAAAAATGTTTTTTAACAGCTGCAAAATAAATATTCTTTCAATGGAATGACAAATAGTTATTTATTATTTTATTTTTACCATATATTTATTTTAAAAATTTATGTATAATGGTAACCTGAGCCTGCATGTTATTCATGTGTGGTGCCATACTGATCTTCCTTAATTTTCATATGAAGCAAGTACTAATATACTAAAGCATAAATTATATAAAATTTGCTTTATATTTTGGATTGCAAAGTAATTGTTGTACTTTATAGAAAAGTTTCCCAAATCCATTTTACTTTTTTGTATTTGAAATTTAATCACAGGTAGAATCTTAAAGAGAGCATTTAGGGATATTGTAAACAGATGTTATTAAGGACTAATGTTAACTGATGTCAAAGGACTAATATTAACAAACATTGAAGAAGAGAAAACAGTATTTGTTTTTAGCTTAACAGCTTAGTGGAGCAAAATATTTTCAATTTATTTATTTTATTTATTTATTAATTGTTTTTTTTTTTGAGATTAAGTCTGGCTGTATTTCCCAGGCTGGAGTGCAGCGGTGCAATCTCAGCTCACTGCAACCTCTGCCTCCTGGGTTCAAGTGATTCTTGTGTCTCAGCCTCCCAAGCAGTTGGGATTTACAAGTCAATTCTTTTTTTTTTAACTAAAACTACAGAATCGATGTTACACTCATATTTTCAGCACTAATTTTAGGGTGAGTTCCTCATTCCGCTGTTCAGATCACGGGGTGAGGGGGATGGTTGTGTGTGTGAGGAACTGAGGAATCAGATGGAAAACAATGCCTCTGCTCCTTTGAATATAATCAGTGATATTTGAGGTTCCAGGGTTAAATGCCGCATTTTTCTTTCTGACGTTCGTACCTTAAAATATTTGAAGAAAATAAACTATTTCATTGTTGTGAGAAATGTAGTTCTTTTATTTTCCTGCCCCTCTCCCCTTTCTAAGTTTCTAGAATGTCAAGTAGGTGAACATAGATGCTCCTTTTAGGATCTTTTGCTGTGAAATGGTCCACAGGTGAATGGCAGTAATATCTTAAAATGATTGGCCCCCTCTCTCTTTGTTTCCATCAAGGATACAGTTGATATATTAGTTGGATGGCATAGAGATCATACTCAGAAACCTTCGCTCATGCAGCAGGTATCTGGTAAGTCTTGCAGCCTATACCAGTTATTTAAATACTGTCGGGGAGGAGCAGTGGTCCCCCAATGACCATCTATCAATACCATTTCTTTAATAATGCAAGAAAACTAATTCAGAGAAATGTTTTATTGTAAATGAACATGACTTGTTAGCTAAATATATATTTTCAGAGGAAATTACTAGTAGGTGGGTAGAGTAAGTACAGACAGGACTTCCCCAAGTTATTTGTAGTTTGTACTGGTAGGAAAGTATATGGTAAGAATATATTGCAGTGGCAATACCCTGAAGTGGACAATGGAAGATCCAAGTTATTTGTCACATTTTATTGTTTTTCTGGTTATTTTTTTAAAAAAGGAAATATAGGGTTAATTTGGAGAATTGTCATAAATGAGAAATGGTTTTGTTTCCCATTTTTTTGGAGTTAAGTGAATGACTAGCGTGGCTCATTTGCACATTTCAGCTTGTTTCAAGTGTCATAGTTTCTCGTAACTTACTTGGTGTAATAAACTTTTGAAAATAGGATATTCAGGTGATAGTGGTCTGTTTCATTTTCACTGAGGAGATGAGTATACACCTTTAATGGTTAGATGTGGCCCTGGGATTAGCCAGGCCAATGGTAGATTGTGGCATTTTAGTCTTAAGTCATGTGTAGTGACAATATAGATATGAAATTTACTGAAAAAGTAAGGAAATAACATTTACATGTTAATTTCTGCAGAAATTAAAGAGGTATTAATTAAAGAGGTATTGGTTAATCGTGATCAGCATGTTTTGCAGTCTTCATTTTATGATATAGGACATGTTTTAGGGTATGCTGCTTGAAAACCAGATACTTTTTAAAACGAGCCTCTTATATTTTTTTAATTTGGATTTTTTGGTGTTTTTTCTCTCCCCTACCCTTTCACAATTTCTTATACGATTCCAAGGGTGGTTGCAGAGTTTGGAGCCATTTTGGGTAGCTGATCTTGCATTTTCTACGACTCTTCTTGGTCAGTTTCTAGAAGACATGGAAGCATATGCTGAGGTGAGTATATAGAAAGCTGTTTCTTAAAATTTTGATTAAGAAAAAATCTTAAATTGTGCTAGATTTATTTTAAAATGGCTCAGACTTCCTGACATTTAAGCAGAAATTACAAGCCCATTGCAATATTTTGAAAAAAAATTTTTTTTTGAGACGGAGTCTCGCTCTGTCACTCAGGCTGGAGTGCAATGGCACGATCTCAGCTCACTGCAACCTCCACCTCCTGGGTTCAAATGATTCTCCTGCCTCAGCCTCCTGAGTAGCTGGAATTACAGGTGCCCACCACTACGCCCAGCTAATTTTTGTATTTTTAGTAGAGACGGGGTTTCACCATGTTGGCCAGGCTGGTCTCAAACTCCTGACCACTGGTGATCCACCCGCGTCGGCCTCCCAAAGTGCTGGGATTATAGGCATGAGCCCCCGTGCCCAGTCAGTATTTTAAACATTTATTTCAGATGTGTTTAAGTTACCAGGAGAATTATTGGAGAGACTAAAAGAAACGTTGCAAGCTTCGTATTTCGCAAAGCTTTACATACTCTCGGTAGCTGGTATTTTTCTAAAGACATTTTTTGTTATTTATTTTTATTTTTTGTCCCCAGTCTTCAGAGTCTTAAAGCAAATTGATGTTGTGTTATAAAAAAACACAAAACACCAAAAGCTCCTAAAGATTTTCCTCTTACATATGTACAGGAGATCTTGAATCGTACTTTGGAGGACAAGCCTTGGCTTCAGCCAGCTTTTGTGGCTGTACGAATATAGCATAGGAGCTTTAAGAGTGCTGCTGAAGCCTCTGTTACTGGTACTTGGCTTTTCTGGCCCCACTGTCATGGCTTAACTCAGTGCCATCTCTTATCTGAATCTCTTTGTGTTTCTCCCCTATTCAGATCAACCAATCAAGGCTCCCATAAAGATTTTGGCCTCATCTTGTTTTTTTCATCTTTGCTGCTTGTAGTCAACAGGAATTCAGTACCTTTAGCTGTACTGATGTGTTTACTCTTTCCTAGAAAAGCAAGGAAATGTTTTGCTTCTGCGTTGTTTTTTCTTTGCCCCCACACCTAGAATGTCTTTTTTCACAGCCCACGTTTAAAGCTGATCTACCTCTCATGAGCCACACATTCTAGTTTGTAGAGATGCTTCCCCTTGTTATCCTTAAGATCTCATTCTCTTCTGTTATTTTGGTGCTTAATTTTAGGTAGATGTATACATTGGTTCTAGTATCCTAGTTTTTGCGAATCTTGTCCTTTTCATATATCGTACTTCTTCAGTTACACATCTGTAGACCAGGTCTTGTAATCTCCCTTTGCTCTTCATGTGCATGCTCTTGGTTTGGAGGACTTACTGTTGAGCTGAGTGGCTCAAAGAATAGCTAGAATGAGATTTTTAGCCAAAAACTAATTCAGGAGTGGCAAAAGCTTCCGTCTTCATTTATACCTACATATAACTAGAGCATATGTGCTAGAATTTATTTTTTCCCAACAGCTTTCTGAGTTGATTTAAGAGATTATTTCCTTAATTTGTTGTCTATTGGGTTTAATGTTGGCTTTTTGAAATAATTAGGTAAAACCCATTTTTATATTCAGAGTCATGAATATTCTCATGGGCCACAGTTCTCTTTCTAAAAGCCTAAAAATCTATTCTAAAATGAATTGATTGAAATATTTTAGAGTTTTTTGGTTTTTTTTAAACAATGTACTACTTATTAAGAATGCTGTGAATTCACATCTAGGACCTCAGCCATGTGGCCTCTGGGGAATCAGTGGATGAAGACGTCCCTCCTCCATCAGTGTCATTACCAAAGCTGGCTGCGCTTCTCCGGGTATTTAGTACTGTGCTGAGGAGCACTGGGGAACGCTTCAGCCCAATTCGGGTCCTCCAATTACTGAGGCATACGTAACAGTTGTAAGTGCTTTTGGGCATTTGAAGTGTCATTCAAAAATAAAATTGTTTTATATTGTAAATGATTCTCTTTACCAGGTGAACTGTTATTAATCCTTCATTTGTTTAGCATGTATGTATGTATGTATATATGTATATATTGTCTGACTGCTTTCTTAAATAACCAGAAAAGCAGGGAATCCTGTTATATCTCATCCTCCTTTCATCCAACTCCCCTACCCTCCCATGACAAAAGGCCACTCTGAATTTTTAAATCTTATCCTTTCATTTTTAAATAATATTTCTTATAATTTTACTTTTAAATTATTGGGTTTCCTTTTAGTTTTTCAACATATTACGAATAGCACACTATAGGAGAAGCCTCAGAAAGTAATCTTCTCTGAGCATAAGATGGAACTCATATGAAAACTTGTATATCTTTATATTCTTTGATAGCCTGACATCAAAGAACATAAACAAATTAAAAATGAGGTAGCTAGATTGCCACACTTCAGCAGCCTCAAACATTAGCTGCACTGTATATAGCACATCCAATGAGGGTTCAGTGGAAAAGACACAAGAAATGAACCCCAGGCATTGTACTCTGCTTTGAATAAGGAGAAAGAAGCATGTGTGATACAGTCATAAAAAATTTAATCTAACTGATGAAAATTTTACCGTTAGGATAAAATTTGCTTTTAGGAGCATATACTTTTGCTGAACATGTTGCTAAATAAAATAGGATATTGATTATATAGTAAGTTGTGTACTTGAGCAGAAATGTCAGAACTTAAAGATAAATGAAACCAGCATATTGGTATTTTAAACCAATATGGTTTCAAAATGGTTTAATATCTTTGCTTCATTTTTAGTGTCTAAAAGGTGGTTGTTTGAAGACTGTACAGAGTTGAAATAAAAAGCCGTTAATTCAGACATAAAAGGGACATAATTTATAGGATAGGTGTATATTGATTTATGAGGATCTTTTAGGCCTTTGAGAATGGTAGAATGGTGGGGTTTTTATTTTTTTTATTTATTTTTGGAGCTGGAGCCTCACTCTGTCACCCAGGCTGGAGTGTAGTAGTGCAATCATAGCTCACTGTAGTCTTGAACTCTTGGGCCCAGGTGAACTTCCCATCTCACTCAGCCCTACAAGCGGGTGTCATGACCCATACCCAGCTTTTTTTTTCTTTTCTTTTGAAAGTGGGGTGGTGCCATCACGACTCAGTGCAGCCTCTATATCTTGAGCTCAAGTGATCCTCCCACCATAGCTCCTGCTAATTTTTTATTTTTGTAGAGATGGGGTCTCAGTGTTTCCCAGGCTGGTCTTGAACTTTTGGCCTCAAGCAGTCTTCCCACCTCAGCCTCCCAAAGTGTTGGGATTGTAGACATGAGCCACTGTGCATGCATGGCCAAGAATGCTTCCCCCTCCGCCCTCTCCCCCCTACTCCTTTTTTTTTTTTTTTTTTTTTTGAGACATGGTTTCTGTTGCCCAGGCTGGAGTGCAGTGGCATGATCTTCGCTCACTGCAGCCTTGACCTCCCAGGCTTAAGTGATCCTCCCACCTCAGCCTCAAGTAGTTGGTGGGACTACTGGTGTGAGCCACCATGCCCAACTAATTTAAAAACAAATTTGGTAGAGATGAGGTGTTGTTATGTTGACATGGCTGGTCTCAAACTCCTGGACTCAAGAGAACCTTCCAGCTAATCCTCTCAAAGTGCTAGGATGATAGATGTGAGTCACTATGCCCAACCTCCAAGGATACTTTTAATGAAAACTATGGGTAGACTAAATAAAATCCTGTATGTATTGGTTGTTAAATATTATAGAAGTATTTTTTAACATTTGCTCTGTTTTCTCCCCTATTTTATTAGAAATTTGGTACACAATTATTGGCCATTATAGTTAAGTGGGGGATTTTGTTTGTGTGTGTATTGGAAATAATATGATTTTTGAAGATATTATGTGGTAAGCATGAGAGTGCTTATCTTTCAAAAGAGACCATCAGTAGATAGAAACTTTAATAAGCTTAAAGTGACTTGTATGTTCAGTTTTGAAAGATTGACTCCCAAAAGCCCAAGAGCTAGCTTGTAGTATGTGTGGGCAGGCTATTCCCATGCTGTCAATACCATTACTGTCGTGGTGTATTTCATGATAAAGATTCTGAGCTTCAGCCATTTAGTGACATTGGGAGAAACGAAGTTGGGTATATGGGAAATAGAGGATGGCAGATTCCATTTCCTGTCATAGTAGCACTTTAGGATTTTTTAGCCAAGATCATGTTTACATATTGTAGTAAAGGCATCATTATTATTCAGCTACTGAGAACTAGAATATTAAGAGACTGCTGGCAAGGCAAGCAGTTAATTTTCAGTTGAAATTGCATTAAATAAAAAGTATTTTCTTGCTTTGTGGAAGCATGTGAATTTTTTTAAAAAGCTGCTTATTTTCCCCATTTACAGGTTCTGTACAGAGTAATGAGATGTGTGACGGCTGCAAACCAGGTGTTTTTTTCTGAGGCTGTGTTGACAGCTGCTAATGAGTGTGTTGGTGTTTTGCTCGGCAGCTTGGATCCTAGCATGACTATACATTGTGACATGGTCATTACATATGGATTAGACCAACTGGAGAATTGCCAGACTTGTGGTACCGATTATATCATCTCAGTCTTGAATTTACTCACGCTGGTATGTGAATTATTCTTTTCCTTTTTAATGTGTTGGTTTATTCAGGCCCTTAAATCGATATGTAAGAAATGAAGGACTTTGTCTGGGTATGGTGGCTCATGCTTGTAATCCCAGCGCTTTGGGAGGCCAAAGCAGAAGGATTGCTTGCATCCAGGAATTCTGGCACAGCTTGGGCAATGTAGGGAGACCCCATCTGTACAAAAAGTCAAAAATTAGCTTGGTGTAGTGGTGTGCACCTGCAGTCCTAGCTACTCGGGAGGCTGAGGGAGGAGGATTGATTAAGCCCAGGAACTTGAGGTTGAAGTGAGCTCTGATTGTGCCACTGCACTCAGCCAAGGTGACAAAAAAGGCCCTGTCTCCAAAAAAGAAAAAAAATAAGGGCTTTGCTTTATTATATTATTTTTTAGAGTACATTCATCAGTCTTATAATCTATCCTTTCATTTTAGTGTCTATTTACTTTTATTTTTAATGCAATTTTTTTTTGAGACAGGGTCTCACTCTGTTGCACAGGATGAAGTGCAGTGGCATGATTTTGGCTCACTGTAGCCTTGACCTCTTGGGTTCAGGTGATCCTCCCACCTCAGCCCCCCAGGTAGCTAGGACTACAGGCGTGCACCACCACACCTGGCTAATTTTTTATATTATTTTGTAGAGATGGAGTTTTGCCATGTTGCCCAGGCTGGTCTTGAATTCTTGGGCTCAAGCAATCCACCTGCCTTGGCTTCCCAAAGTACTGGGATTATAGGCATGAGCCACTCTGCCAGGCCTCTATTTTTAGTGGTTGATAGCTAGTCTCAGTGTAGCTTTACTCGTTTTTTCTGAGGAAACATTGCTCTACACACCAGATTCTTTCTTTTTTTCTTTTCTTTTCTTTTCTTTTCTTTTTTTTTTTTTTTTTGTCACAGGATCTTGCTGTATTCCCCTGGCTGGAGTGCAGCGGTACAATCAGAGCTCACTGCAGCCTCAAACTCCTGGGCTCAAGTGATTCTCCCACTCAGCCTCCCGACTATCTGGGACTACAGATGCATGCCACCATGCCTGGCTAACCTTTGTATTTTTTGGAGAGAAGGGGTCTCACTACATTGTCTAGGCTGGCCTTAAATTCTTGGTCTCAAGTAATCCTCCTGCCTTGCCCTCCCAAAGTGCTGGGATTACAGGTGTGAGCAATCATGCCTGGCCTCCTTTAATTTCTTCTTTTTTTTTTTTTTTTTTGAGACGGAGTCTCGCTCTTTTGCCCAGGCTGGAGTGCAGTGGCACAATTGTATTTTTAGTAGAGAAGGGGTTTCACCATGTTAGCCAGGATGGTCTCGATCTCCTGACCTCGTGATCTGCCTGCCTTGGCCTCCCAAAGTGCTGGGATTACAGGCGTGAGCCACCGCACCCGGCCGGCCTCCTTTAATTTCTTAACCACAAATATCCTCCCCCCACTTTTATTATGGACATTCTGAAGCACATAAAAATAGGGAGCATAGTATAATAAATTTGTACATATTTAACACGCAGCTTCTATAATTAGAAACAAATGGCCCATCTGGTTTCATCTAGGCCTCTTTGCTATCCTTTCATCTCCAACTGGATTATTTTAAAGCAAATTCTAGATGACATTCTGCTGAGCATTTCTGCCGGAATTACACCTCTCTTTGCTAATGTGAAAAAATGCCCATGATAACTGTAAAATACGTGTGTCCTATTTAGGTGTCTAAACACTTTAATGTCACAGTATTAAGGCCTTAAAATATAGCTTAGATATATTTTTCTAAATTAAAAGACTTTATTTTTTAGATATACAGAAAATTGAGCAGAAAACAATGAGTTCCCATATACCTTCTTCATCCCAACAGTTTCCCCCTCATTAACATATTGTGTTAGTGTGGTACATTTATTACAAAGGAGTGAATATTGATATATTATTATTAACTAATTTTATAGTTTAGTTTGTGTTATGTATTCTATGGACTTTAACATGTGTAATGACATGTTTCCCCTATTACCAGTATCATACAGGATAGTTTCACTTCCCTAAAAATCTTTTATGTTCTACCCACTCCTTCCTCGTTCCCTCTCCCCACTCCTCCCTCCCTCCATCTTAAGCCCATGGCAACCCCTGATCTTTTTACTGTCTCCATCGTTTTGCCTTTTCCAGAATGCCATGTAGTTGGAGTCATATAGTATGTAGCCTTTTCAATTGGCTTCTTTCACTTACCAGTGTGCATTTAAGGTTTCTCCATGTCTTTTTGTAATTTGAGAAGCTCATTTTTAAAAAATTTTATTCTTTTAGATTGTTGAACAGATAAATACGAAACTGCCATCATCATTTGTAGAAAAACTGTTTATACCATCATCTAAACTACTATTCTTGCGTTATCATAAAGAAAAAGGGGTAAGTAATACACTGATAATGAATTTTGACAACTTGAGTCACTGAAGAGTTGGACCTAATGTTGCTTACCAGGCTATATAAGTGAAATTGAGTGAAATGTGAAATGTTTGATTTAGAATATAGTGATTGTATTTGTTCTTTTAAATTTATATTTCTTGATAATCATACTGAATACTTTCATGAATGATGTGCCAGATACTCTTTTCAGACTATGCATCTCTTGCTGTTATTAAATTTATTAAATTTTCATAAGGGTAAAACAAGTTGACACATTTATAAAGTTATAAATTAAGAAGTACTGTATATTTTGTAAACAAAAATGACTGGCTTTTCAACCACCCCCTAGTCAAATCCACCACAGACTTTCCTGGTAGATTTAAGAAACCCAGTCTTAAACTGCTGTTTGCATATGTCTTTTGATGTTGATTATTTAAAAAAAAAAAAAAACGGCCATTCTGGAAATTTCATATTGACAGTTTTCATTTATAGTACTCTTTATTTGTGATAAAACTTAATAGATTTGAAATAGCATACTGATCTGTGTCAGTTTTCTGATTGGTTTTTAAAAAATTAAAATATTAAGTGCTACGGACAGTGAATTGATCAATCTTAAATTTATTTGTATCATCAGCACTAATACAGATAGTGATTTATTTTCCATATAATTTTAGAAGATTTATTTTCCATTTATCACTTCCTTGAATTTTTTGTTTTTCAGGTTGTTGCTGTAGCCCATGCTGTTTATCAAGCGATGCTCAGCTTGAAGAATATTCCTGTTTTGGAGACTGCCTATAAGTTAATATTGGGAGAAATGACTTGTGCCCTAAACAACCTCCTGCACAGTCTGCAACTTCCTGAGGCCTGTTCTGAAATAAAACATGAGGCTTTTAAGAATCATGTGTTCAATGTAGACAATGCAAAATTTGTAGTTAAATTTGACCTCAGTGCCCTGACTACAATTGGAAATGCCAAAAACTCGAGTCTTTAATTGTAATGACTTTGTTTTATCCACAGTTAAGCCTTTTCTCATTACATATTTATGTATTTCACTGTCATGTCAACATGTCTGCAGAATCACTGTATGTAACAAACAGCCATATTTAAGACATGCCTGGATAAATAAAATTGGTAGGAATGTTTTCTTGCCATTATATTTAACTTTTCTTCTTTTTCCTTGACAAATCTTGATAAGTTTTTTTATGTTAGTTTTATTTTCTAGAAAACGTCTTATGAATTTCTCCTATTTGCTCTAGCATGCTTACAGAAAATGTCAGTGTTTCTTACAGCTCAAATTTGTATAGTTGTTTTAAAATGCGGTCTCTTTCTTCTTCCCCTGGTACTTTTTTCTTTCTGTCTACTGAAGTTAGTTCTTATACATGGTCTTATATTTTGGCTGTCTCTTTTTCCCTAGGAACATTCATACAGGTTGAATATTCCTTATCTGAAATACTTGGGACTGGAAGTGTTTTGGATTTTGGATTTTGGAATACTTTTTTTTTTTGGAGATAGTGTTTTACTCTTGTTGCCCAGGCTGGAGTGCAATGGCGCAATCTTGGCTCGCTGCAACCTCCGCCTCCCGGGTACAAGCGATTCTCCTGTTTCAGCCTCCCAAGTAGCTCGGATTACAGGCATGCACCACCACGCCTGGCTAATTTTTTTGTATTTAGTAGAGATGGGTTTTCACCATGTTAGCCAGGCTGGTTGTGAACTCCTGACCTCAGGTGATCCACCTGCCTTGGCCTCCCAAAATGCCGGGATTACAGGTGGGCACCACCATGCCCAGCCGGATTTTGGAATATTTTCATAACACTTACTGGTGAGCATCCCTAATCTGAAAATCCTAAATCTAAAATGCTCCAAAATTTGAAACTTTTTGAGCACCAGTATGATCCCCCAAGTGGAAAATCCCACACCCGACCTCATGCAATGAGTCCAAACTGTTGTATGCACAAAATTATTTAAAATATTGCATAAAATGACCTTCAGGCTATGAATAGAAGGTGTCTATGAAACATAAGTGAATTTCGTGTTTAGACTTGGGTCGCATCCCCCACATATCTCATTTTATATATGTGCAAGTATTCTCAAATCCAAACATATACAGAGTCTGAAACACTTCTGGTCCCAAGCATTTTGAATAAGGGATGCTCAACCTGTAGTCTTTCTTTTAGGAGGGGGGGGAAAAAAGC
This sequence comes from Pan paniscus, assembly GCF_029289425.2. Taxonomy (NCBI): domain Eukaryota; kingdom Metazoa; phylum Chordata; class Mammalia; order Primates; family Hominidae; genus Pan; species Pan paniscus. Next base: position 30,303,183 of record NC_073267.2, on the reverse strand, counting down.
TTTTTTTTTTTTTTGGAGACAGAGTCATGCTGTTGTCACCTGGGCTGGAGTGCGGTGGTGCAATCTCGGCTCACTGCCACCTCTGCCTCCCGGGTTCCAGCAATTCTCCTGCCTCAGCCTCCCGAGTAGCTGAGATTACAGACACCTGCCACTACGACGGGCTAATTTTTGTATTTTTAGTAGAGACTTGGTTTCACCATGTTGGCCAGGCTGGTCTCAAACTCCTGACCTCAGGTGATCCACCCGCCTCAGCCTCCCAAAGTGCTGGAATTACAGGCACGAGCCACCGCGCCCAGCCCGTGTGTTTTTTTTTTTAAGTAATTTGACGTGGCCCTGCTCTTGATTTGTATTTATTGTTTATGGTTTGTGTATTTCTTCTTCCTATTGGACCACACAGAGTTGAAAAACATTATTTTTAATAGAAAATAATAGGTGTAGGCTGGGCACGGTTGCTGACACCTGTAAACCCAGCACTCTGGGAGGCCAAGTCGGGCTGATCACTTGTGGTCAGGAGTTTGAGACCAGCCTGGCCAACATGGTGAAAGCTCGCCTCTACTAAAAATAGAAAAATTAGCCAGGGGTGGTGGTACACACCTGTAATCCTAGCTACTTTGGAGGCTGAGGTAGGAGAATTGCTTGAACCCAGGAAGTGGAGGTTGCAGTGAGCTGAGATCACACCACTGCACTCCAGCCTGGGCTACAGAACCAGACTCTGTCTCAAAAGAAAAAAAAAGAAAGAAACAAAGAAAGAAAGTAATGGATGTAATTAGGGAATAAAGTTTTTAGGAAGAAAAAGGTAAAATTTGATGTTTGCGCTTCAATGTGCTCCGTGTTGTTTGATTGGATTGCCTTGTATAATTCCATAGCTGCTTCGCTTATTACCAGTTACAGCTTATGTTTGAAGTCACAATAAACTCTTCTTCAAACATGAAAGCTTGATTTTTGAGGAAAATTATTCACATTATTTGCAGATTCAAAGATGTTTATGTCCTGTACTCTAGAAATAAGGAGAAAGTGGGTGGGGATGGGGCAGTCAGGTGGAATGGAGTGTCTTCGCAGTGTAAAGGAAAAAGATGGATGGAAAAGGTGTATAGTGGCAGGGTGTGCCTTTGTTTCCTTATTGAACAGGGCACCTTGCCATTTGCAGTATATGGAAAATTGAAGAAATACAGTCTACTTCCGCAAAAGGCACATACAAAGGGCTCTGTTTAGACCAGAGATCAGCAAACTATGGTCCGTGGGACAAATACAGCCCAGCACCTGTTTTTTGTTTGTTATTTTAAGTGTATAATTCACTGATTTTTAGTATATTCACAGAAGTGTACAACCATCGCAACACTAGTGCCTGTTTTTGTAAAGAAAGTTCTCGTTGGGCTGGGCGCAGTGGTTCACGCCTGTAATCCCTCGGGAGACCGAGACGGGCAGATCACCCGAGCTCAGGAGTTCAAGACCAGCCTGGCCAACATGTTGAAACCCTATCTCTACTAAAAAAATACAAAAGTTAGCAGGGCGTGGTGCTGGGCACCTGTAGTCCCCGCTACTTGGGAGACTGAGGCAGGGAGAATTGCTTGAACCCCGGAGGTAGAGGTTGCAGTGAGCTGAGATCGCCCCATTGCACTCCAGCCTGGGCAACAGAGCGAGAGACTCCGACTGAAGAAAGTTTTCTTGGAACACAGGTACTGTCATTCCTGTGTTTTGTATGTGGCTGGTGTTTTGTTTTGAGAGAGAGAGTCTTAACTTTGTCATCTAGGCTGGAGTGCATTGGTATGATCTCGGGTCACTGCAACCTCTGCCTCCCAGGTTCAAGCGATTCTCCTGCCTCAGCCTCCCGAGTAGCTGGGATTACAAGTGTGCGCCACCATGCCCAGCTAATTTTTGTAATTTTAGTAGAGATGGGGTCCCGCTGTGTTGCCCAGGCTGGTTTCAAACTCCTGGGCTCAAGTGATCTGCCCACCTTAGCCTCCCAAAGTGCTAGGATTACAGGTGTGAGCCACAACACCTGACCTGTGGCTGTTTTCTTACTGTAGCGATAGACGAGGAGTTGCTGCATTGCATAGAGATGCTATATTGCACACAAAGGCTTTACTGACTTCACAAAAAAGTATTTGTCCAAGGTGTAGTGTACTAGATCCCTTCCAATCTGTAATTTTAATTTAAAAATGTCCAAATAAAAAAAAATGTCCAAATACCCCTGTTTTGAAGGATAAACTCTGTATGCTTGTGCTTATTTTGGAGAAGCCATAAACTTACTTTGTTTTGTACATGATCAGATGTGGGCGCTATCTCCAACTGTCTTTGCACTTCTGAGTAAGAATCTGATGATTGTGCACAGTGACCTGGCTGTTCACTTCCCTGCCATTCAGTATGCTGTGCTCTACACATTGTATTCTCATTGTACCAGGTACTGTATTCACAAATTTTTCTTAAGAAAAGAACCCCACAAAACATTTTATTTTTTTAATGGATAGATTTTAAAGATGTATGTTGATTTAACTTTGGACTTGCTTGCTTTCTTTGATTAAAGATGAAAAGATAATCTATGCTTTGTCTTTCAGGCATGATCACTTTATCTCTAGTAGCCTCAGTTCTTCCTCTCCTTCTTTGTTTGATGGAGCTGTGATTAGCACTGTAACTACGGCCACAAAGAAACATTTCTCAATTATATTAAATCTTCTGCGAATATTACTTAAGAAAGATAACCTTAACCAGGACACGAGGTAACAGATTTTATATAGTATTAACTATTCCTAACTTTGTTAATTTGCCTTTATAATTTGAGAATAAGAAATGTGAATTACAAAAATTTTTTTAAAATGTGGATTATAGAGGTGAGGTAGAGCAACTTCTTTACTGTCAAACACCTTATAATTTGGTTTTATTATTTAATCTAGGCTTTCTTATTCTTTCTGAAAAGAAATACATGAAAAACCTCAATCCCCCACCCCCAGTGTTTCATAGAAGAATATATATAGATTTTTAATATTCTATGCTTTTTTTGTTTTTGAGACAGAGTTTTGCTCACCGCAACCTCTGCCTCCCAGGTTCAAGCAATTCTCCTGCCTCAGCCTCCCAAGTAGCCGTGATTACAGGTGCCCGCCACCATACCCAGCTAATTTTTGTATTTTTAGTAGAGATGGTGTTTCACCATGTTGTTGGCCAGGCTGGTCTTGAACTCCTGACCTCAGGTAAGCCACCACGCCCGGCCTCTTTGCTATTATCATGCTGCATTGGGAGGTTTTCTTAAAAGGCACACAACAATTTTGACAGTAATTTCTATAGTTTCATTTTTTATTTTTATTTTTTATTGTTTGAGATGTTTGAAAAACCAAGAGAAAACCAATGTAAGAAGACTAGGCTTTTAACGTTTTTTTGTTTTTGTTGTTGTTTTTTTTAAAGTACAGTCAACTGTATATTTTGTGTTTCAGGAAACTGTTAATGACTTGGGCTTTGGAAGTAGCTGTTTCAATGAAGAAGTCCGAAACATATGCAACTTTATTCTGTCTTCCGTCTTTCCATAAATTTTGCAAAGGCCTTTTAGCCAACAGTAAGACTCTGTTTTTTTTTTCTATTTTGTTTATCAATCCTTAAAAGGGTCTTTGGTAATGGGAGATGGTCATCAATTGAGCTCTTTTCCTGACCTGAAGTTGTGTAATCCTCATTTTAATGACAGATACACATTCTTAGTATTAGAAAAATGTTTTGAAGTGATTGTCACATTTTTAAGCTTACGTGAATGTTTATAGTTTGCATATACTTTTACATTTTCTCTCAGAAAAAGTTTTGTGTGATGACCCATCAGTTACATTACATGGGTTTTGTTGAATGTGTCATTTTTCCAAACGTGACAGTCAGGATTCTGGACAAGAACAGTGCCTAGTCTAGAGTAGGCACTCACTCTTTGTTGAATGAATGAATGGATTCAGATAATTATGACAAACTGGGATATAATTTCTTTTGGCCAGCTGAAAGTAACTGTCTTTTAATGTTTAATAGCTCTCGTTGAAGATGTGAATATCTGTCTGCAGGCATGCAGCAGTCTACATGCTCTGTCCTCTTCCTTGCCAGATGATCTTTTACAGAGGTATGAAATTAAGATCATGTCTTTTGACATTAACCCTAATAACCTTGAAATGTTAACACACCTGCTTTGTCTATTTCGTTCTTTCATAGATGTGTTGATGTTTGCCGTGTTCAACTAGTGCACTGTGGAACTCATATTCGACAAGCATTTGGAAAACTGTTGAAATCAATTCCTTTAGATGTTGTCCTAAGGTATAACAGTTGTTTTGGAGCAAAGACATTCTGTGATATTTACAGCCTCTACTGGTTGTCTACTTTAGGAGAAGACAGATCACCTATTAGAGCATTAATGACACATCTTTTATGGCCCTGCTTGTCAGTGATTGAAGTGATGTCAAATAATCAAATTTTGCAGGTCTGCAAGAAAATTAAAAAATTTTAATGAGCTTTATAGGCTCACAATAATTAGTATAGAATAACTCATGTAGTGCCAAAATATGTTTCTTAGTAGCTCAGATATTTGAAAAACTAAACAGTAATCTTTTATTGTTTTTGATCAAGTTGCTTTGGGAGCTTTTAAGAGCCTAAACTTGATCCTTTTGTAATACATAAGCATAATGATTGGGTCTTTATGTTCACATGTTTGATATGCCTCCCTCAAATCCTCTTATGATGTCGGCACATGACCCATCTGAAGTGAATAAAAAAAGGATCTAAAGTTGTAATCACATCTCCGTATCCATTTGAAAGTCTCAATTTTACTATATTTTTACCTCCAGTGAGTTAATAAGTAAATAATCCACTTACAGTATGTGCTAACCTTTTAAGCTAAAATATTTTGCGTAACATCAACTTTATTTTCTGTCTACAGCAATAACAATCACACAGAAATTCAAGAAATTTCTTTAGCATTAAGAAGTCACATGAGTAAAGCACCAAGTAATACATTCCACCCCCAAGATTTCTCTGATGTTATTAGTTTTATTTTGTATGGGAACTCTCATAGAACAGGGTAAGGCATTTCTTTGACTATTCTATCTGGGAAAGATAATTTTAAGATTCCCTTGACTTTACATGCAGTTTTGAAGAGAAAATATGTTTGGGGGTGGCAGAGTATCAAGTAACATTCTTCTCATATGGGTTATTTCAGTTTTCATCAATAGGAAAATTGCTTTGAAGATAGCATCTGTAGAAACAAAAATGGGCTTTGAAATTGAGTAATGAAATGTGGTTAACAGTTAACTGATGTGATGTCATTAACACTTTGGGGAGTGGGGTGGGGGTGGAGATATTCTAGAGATGCTTAGTTGCATTGAATGAGTTTCATTCCTGACTGGCATGAGCCGTTTACCCTAATCATCCTTCCACACTGTACCTCATCCTGTTAACTATAAAAGACCTCAAAATGAGAGGGGGGGACATAATGCTTCTCAATTTCATAGGTTTTGCCTTTTTTTTGGAGTAGGGAAAATTACAGTTCCTTATTCCCATTCCCCTTGCATTTTTTTTTTCATTATTAAAATGAAGTTGTCATTGTCTTTTAAATATGAAACTACTTTTCCCAGGAAGGACAATTGGTTGGAAAGACTGTTCTATAGCTGCCAGAGACTGGATAAGCATGACCAGTCAACAATTCCACGCAATCTCCTGAAGACAGATGCTATCCTTTGGCAGTGGGCCATATGGGAAGCTGCACAATTCACTGTTCTTTCTAAGCTGAGAACCCCACTGGGCAGAGCTCAAGACACCTTCCAGACAATTGAAGGTAACTCGCTCAAGCTTTGTGATGTGAATACTTTCAAAGCCTTATTAAGAAATAATGGATTTTAAAATCTTTGTTAAAGATTTGAGAGTATATGATTTTTTTGAAAAGAAGTCAATAATTTTCAGGTATGTTTGTTAGAATAAGCTTTCATTGAATAATTGCATTGGAAATATGTTTGTTTTTTCCCCAAAACTTATGGGAGTTGTGTGGAAAAAATATATATTTTTTTCCCCTAAAATGAAAGATCTTTCATGTTGGGATTTTTTATTTTTAAATGATGGGTAGACAGAGGATACTTGATAAATGTGAATTTGTCATAAAAAACTCACACTTATTCTAGGAACTTTAAGATTTTTAAAAATTCAGAATGTTGTCTTTGCTTTCAGGTATCATTCGAAGTCTCGCAGCTCACACATTAAACCCTGATCAGGATGTTAGTCAGTGGACAACTGCAGACAATGATGAAGGCCATGGTAACAACCAACTTAGACTTGTTCTTCTTCTGCAGTATCTGGAATATCTGGAGAAATTAATGTATAATGCATACGAGGGATGTGCTAATGCATTAACTTCACCTCCCAAGGTTGGTTTCCATGAGATTGTGTTATTTTATAGCAGTTTAATGGTCACAGCTGGCAGTATGTGCAGAGCTGAAATCACAATAGACTTGTGTATTTGGTTTATATATAGGTGAGACATCCTTACCTACAAATTGAACCCGTCCTGAGCTTTTCTTTCTCTTCTCGTAAAGGTCATTAGAACTTTTTTCTATACCAATCGCCAAACTTGTCAGGACTGGCTAATGCGGATTCGACTCTCCATCATGAGGGTAGGATTGTTGGCAGGCCAGCCTGCAGTGACAGTGAGACATGGCTTTGACTTGCTTAGAGAGATGAAAACAACCAGCCTATCTCAGGTAAAGTGGTGTGTTTGAAATTCATTTTAAGTCTGTTAATAAGAAAAACATGGTTTAATTCCTTTGGTATGATTTAATCTATGGATAAAATAAGTTAAAGCTTGGATTCATTTTCAAAGGTTTTGATCCTGTATTTTGTAAAAGCAACAACTGCCAGAGTTACCTATTTTATTCGTGTTAAAACAGTGTTAGAAGTTAAAATAATGTTCATGTTTTTGTTCATGTTAAAACAATATTCATCTTAGAACACATGAAAACTATATTTCTTATGTGCAAAGTTTAGAACTTTAAAGGTAATTCTGAAAATTTGTTTATGGGGGAAATTTTTTATTTATTTATTTTTTTGAGACACAGTTTCACTCTGTAGCCCAGGCTGGAGTGCAGTTGTGTGATCTCGGCTCACTGTAAGCTCCGCCTCTTGGGTTCAAGCCTCTTCTTGCCTCAGTTCCTGGGATTACAGGCACCCACCACCATACCCGGCTAAGTTTTGTATTTTTAGTAGAGACAGGGTTTCACCATGTTGGCCAGGCTGGTCTCGAACTCCTGACCACAAGTGATCCGCCCACCTCGGCCTTCCAAAGTGCTGGGATTACAGGCATGAGCCACTGCACCTGGCCAGGAGAAATTGTTTTTATAACATATGACAAATGCTTGAGTAATTCCTGGCTTGAAAGTGGGCTCACAATAAATAACTGGAATCCAAAAATAACAAAATGTTTAGCAATTCAGGTAATGTCAAGCAGTATTCAAACACATGAAGTTAATCATTCTTTAATTCCTGTTTATTTATATTTAATTTTTGCTTTCTTTTTACTCCATGTGTTATTCCTACAGAGGTCACAGGTTAAATGTTTGGGTAACTTTGGGGTGGGGGTACAAACATCCATGTGCTGCTAAGGTTCTGTTAGTCACCCTTTGTGGCTGTTTTATATGTAACATTTTAAAGAATTCTGAGCTAAATAATGTGAAAATTGTGACAATAATTGTTAAATACATTTGGCTTTAAGCAGGCACAGACTGTGATCAGTTGTAAATTTTATAGGGATTTATGTTTCAATGGTATTGGGTGACTAACTTTTCTGAATGCATTTTCAGGGGAATGAATTGGAAGTAACCATTATGATGGTGGTAGAAGCACTATGTGAACTTCATTGTCCTGAAGCTATACAGGGAATTGCTGTCTGGTCATCATCTATTGTTGGAAAAAATCTTCTGTGGATTAACTCAGTGGCTCAACAGGCTGAAGGGAGGTAGGTTGGAGGGAAGGAATGGGTGATAGAATTACTTTATGTTTAAATTCTTTGTATTACTCACTGACATTGTAGCCAAATCTTAAAACAGCTTTGTTTGCTTTCAGCATTGAAGCTTGCTATAAATCACTTCACCAGGAGGCATCTTCAGTTTGTTCTTTAGTTAGCAGCAATACTTGAGTGCCCTTCTTATTTAAGAATTAGTGGCAAATCACACTGTAAAACAAGACCTGTCAGTTGTTTTATAAATGCTTTTGAACTTGATCCCTAGTTGAGCTCCTTCCCCCTCAGAGTCTGATACAAATTACCCTTTATTGTCAGAGTATTTGCTCATTAGTCCTGTGAACTCTACATTCAGACTCATTGCTTCCTCCAGATAGAGGAGCTTGTACCATAATATTCTGTGTCCATTTATGTTAGTTTAATGAAATCTTGCGAATTTAGGAAAATAAAAGAACTGCTCATTCTTCCATATCTTTGTAGTAACTTCTGTTGTGTGTCCTTTTGTAGTCCCATATTTCCATATCCATATGCTTTGTAATTCTTTTTTCTTTCATGTCGTTTTCTCCATTCTTCACCAAAACAGCAGCATACATAGGCACATGGTTTTATGATCTGTTTTTCCCACTCAATATTAAAAAAAAAAATTTGCCATGTTAGGTAGGCTGGGTTCGGTGGCTTACATCTGTATTCCCAGCACTTTGGGAGGCCGAGGCAGGTGGATCACCTGAGGTCAGGAGTTTGAGACTAGCCTAACATGGTGAAACCCCGTCTCTACTAAAAATACAAAAAATATTAGTGGGGTGTGGTGGCACATGCCTGTAATCCCAGCTACTTGGGAGGCTGAGGCAGGAGAATCGGTTGAACCCGGGAGGCGGAGGTTGCTGTGAGCCCAGGTTGTGCCACTGCCCTCCAGCCTGGGCAACAAAAGCAAAACTCTGTCTCAAAAAAAAAAAAAAATTGCCATGTTAAATATTCTACAGTGTTATTTTTAATAAAGATTTGTATTTATGAGTGTACCATAATTTAATATTTCTTACTGTTGGGCATTAAGGTTGTTTCTGATTTTTTTTTTTACTAAATGTACCATAGCACTTAATATCTTTGCTTATATTTTTGATTACTTTCTTGGAATCCATTCTCATAAACTGATTTACTAGAAGAAAGGCTGCCAAACCATAAGTCTTATGATATATTCTATTGCTAAGTTACTCTACAGAAAAGATGGCTGCAATGTATACCCTTAATAATAGAGTACCCCCTTCCCTTCACCTTTGTGGATACTGAGAGTCACTGAGAAACAAGAATGCTGCCACCACCATCAGCGAAAATAGTTATTGTACTTTACATTTCTATATGTATTAATGACTAATAGTAGAAGTTGCCCCATATAGTAACCATTTGTGATTTTTTAAAACATGGATCATGTCTTCATGGCCTCTCAATTTTTCCTGTGTTAATCTGTGAAATTTTATTAAATACTAAGATTGTTGATGCTATCCAATTTCTTGATTTATAATTTGTTTTTAATGTTTAGTGTTGTATTTCAGCATTATGCATCTAGATCTGTTACTTGTGCATCTTTTCTTGCATTTTATCCTTCTACAAAGCCTTTCCACACACTGACATAAGTTACTTATCAATATTTTCCACTAGTTCTTTTATACTTTTACATTTTTTAAAAAACATTTAACCACTTTTAAATTTAGTTTCATAGTTGTGAGGAAGACATCAAACCTTCCCCCACCATAGTCAACTCACTGTTTTAGCTCAGTTTATTCTTGCACCATTTTTTGTGGGAGGGGGGAAATGAGATATGTGTGTTTAAAATAACAGCCTCCTTTGGGGCTGGGTGCGGTGGCTCACACCTGAAATCCCAGTACTTGGGGAGACTGAGGTGAGCGGATCGCTTGAGTCCAGGAGTTTGAGACCACCCTGGCCAACAGAGCAAAACCTTGTTTTAGCCAGGTGTGGTGGTGGGCGCCTGTAGTCCCAGCTACTTGGGAGGCTGAGGTTGGAGGATTGCATGAGCCTGGGAGGGCAAGGCTGCAGCGAGCCATGATCATGCCACTGCCCTCCAGCCTGGGTGACAGTAAGACTGTCTCAAAAAATAAGTAAGTAAGTAAAGGCCAGGCGCGGTGGCTCATGCCTGTAATCTCAGCACTTCAGGAGGCCGAGGCAGGCGGATCACCTGAGGTCAGGAGTTCAAGACCAGCCTGGCCAACATGGTGAAACTCCGTCTCTACTAAAAATACAAGAAAATTAGCCGGGCGTGGTGGCGAGCGCCTGTAATCCCAGCTACTCAGGAGGCTGAGGCAGGAGAATCGCTTGTACCCAGGAGGCAGAGGTTGCATTGAGCTGAGACCGTGCCATTGCACTCCAGCCTGGGCAAGAAGAGCAAAACTTCATCTCAAAAAAAAAAAAAAAAGTAAGTAAGTAGATAAATAAAGAAATAAGACTGCTTCAATTTGCTTTTCAGGTTTGAAAAGGCCTCTGTGGAGTACCAGGAACACCTGTGTGCCATGACAGGTGTTGATTGCTGCATCTCCAGCTTTGACAAATCGGTGCTCACCTTAGCCAATGCTGGGTGTAACAGTGCCAGCCTGAAACACTGTCTGAATGGTGAGCGTTCAGTATTTTTAAATAAAGCAAAAGTTATAGTAATATATTTCGTACTGATGATCTTATCATGTTTTTAGGTTTCTGTGTTCTTTGAAATATTTCTAATTGATCTGAATCTCTCTCTTCTTATTTTATAAAATACTTTCAGGTGAATCCAGAAAAACTGTGCTGTCCAAACCGACTGACTCTTCCCCTGAGGTTATAAATTATTTAGGAAATAAAGCATGTGAGCGCTACATCTCAATTGCCGATTGGGCTGCTGTGCAGGAATGGCAGAACGCTATCCATGACTTGAAAAAGAGTACCAGTAGCACTTCCCTCAACCTGAAAGCTGACTTCAACTATATAAAGTAAGGCTTTCTGTTTCCAGATATAAAACAAATTTCCAATAACTACGATGTTTTTCCTATGGCAAAAAAATATTAAAATTGGTCATATGTAGTAATACAAAATGGTTATATTTCTATGAAATATATGAAAATGACAACAGGAAACTGACATCAGAGATGAGGGAAGGTATTTGTATAATGGGAAAACTGCTGAGATAGTCATTTGGTATTAATTTTCAGAACCTGTTGTTCTAAAACCTTAATACAGTTTGAAGATTATGCCAGAGTGAATATAAAGAAAAATTTGTACTGCTTTAGAAAGAATCACATTTGATGGCTTTGTTTCTAAATGAGGTCTGAATATATCAAAAACATTTATTCTAATGAGGACAGAGTTTGTGAACATCTGTAAATTAAACTTTCTTCTCATTCCTCTGTGCTTTTATTAATTCTGTAATTCAAAACTGAGCACTCACTCTGTTGCAGACACTTGGCTGGGAAGATAAAGGTCATTAGACTTTGTCTGATACCCTTGCCCTCTACTGCTAAATGGGTTAATGTGTAATTGCTTCACTGAGCATGTGCTATGACCCAGGCAGCACATAAAACAGACATAAATTCCAACCTTTTAAAGCAAAGATTAGATAAAGATTATTGATAGAAGGATTAATTGGACCTCACTCACCTTTTCTGTGCCATAAGGAAAGCAGTTAGGTAAAGCTGACCTTCTTTGGAGGGAAGACACAAGGTGAAGGCATGCCCATCGGGATGCCCTTTGGGCCTAGACCTGATGTGAGAATGATGGGCTTGGAGTGTTCTGGAAATAGCTGGGAGGCCTGTGTGTTTAGGAGCGCCTTAAACAGTAGGATATAAGGGCAGAGAAGTAGCTGGGAACTGAGAAAAGAACTTTGGCTGTTATTCTAGTAAGACTGAAAATTTCAGGTGGGATTTGAACAGAGATGTGTTGTGATCTGACTTGGTGGTTCATTCTGCTATGGTGAAGAGACTGGAGGTGGGGGGCAAGTATGGAAGCATGGAGACCATTAATTTATGGGGACAATGGTAGAGGGAAGAGAAACAATGCTATTAACTGGAGTAGGAGCACACAGAGAACAAGCCATGTTTTAAGATTTCTAATGAAATGTGCAGACGAGATTGTTGGGTAAGCTGTTAAGAATTGGATTTTGAACTAAGGAGAAAGTCTAAGCTTGAGAGATTTGCAGATGATTAGTACACAGAAAAGGCCCTCTTTCCTTTTCAGTCTCTATACTCTAGAGCCTTTGTAAGCAACCAAACCAGAGAGAAGCCTCTGGAGAATAGTGAGTGAAGAGGTAGGGAGGCCTGGGTCAGAATCCTAGTTTAGCAATTTTGTGAAAGGATAGAAGAGGAAGCCATTCAAAAAAATACAGGGACATTGAGAAGGGAAGTGTCCTAGATATAGGACATCCAGATGGGAGTAGTCAGCCTTGTCAGATGCTCTAGGGATTATAAGGAAAAAGAGTTTTGTAGAGAGACAGAAGAAGCTAGATTGAATACTATTGAGTGGTAGAGACATTTGAAAATGAAAAGCTTGAGGTGAGTTATTTGGTCAGTGAGTTTTTCTTGAAGTTGAGGATAGGAAGCTGTTGCTGGAGGGAAATATGAGATGTTTATTTTAAATGTTGGAGAGATTATGTTCTTTTGGCCAAGGGGAAGGAGCCACTAGGAAGCAGAGGTTGAAGAAACAGGAGAAAGAACATTGATAGATTAACTGGCCCTCACCTTTTCTCTGCCTCAAGGAAAGCAGTCAAAGTTGGTATAGACAGAATTTTGGCAGTGTATGGTGGATTGGGGGTAGGGGTAGAGGAAATTAAAGCCTGTGTTTTTTTGTTTATTTGTTTGTTTTTTTCTGAGGACTGAGTCATTAGCTGAAAGCATAGGGCATTATAGAGCATAGTGGGGACTTGGGGAACCTGCCACTGGAGAGAGCTTAGGACCTTTTAATGGCAGAAATGATGACTGTGTTGGCAGCAGTTCATCAGTGCCCAGTACTCAAGGGTCCCCCTGAGAAGCCAGTGGTTGCACTGATCTAGGTAGAATCAGGCACAGAATAAGTCAGGTGATGTGCCTTTCTAGCACTGGCCTCAGGCTGAGTTATAAGGGAAGTTACACAGCGAGAGGGACAGGCAAAGATGGAAAAGAGAGAGAGTGAGAAACAGTGTCTTCTTCCTGGCTGGAGAGCCCGTGTCATGAAAATGGGGACAGGGTAAGGGATCTGAAAGGAGCAGCATAGAAGCTGGAAGGATGAGGCCTGTCTTCCTGGCATTGATGCTGCAGGACTACAGGAAAGAATTTCAGAGGTGTCATTATTTTTCATATAAGCAGATGAAAGAGAAGAATTCTTTGAAAAAAGAAAAGTAGGTGAAAAAGGGAGAGACGGACGGATGCCAGCAGTGAAAGAAGCCAGGACTGAGATACAAGATTGTGATGCTGGGAGAGCTGCAAGGGCTCATGCTGTAGGTGAGGAGTGAGGCTGCACAGGGAGCTCACTGGCAGCTTGGAGAGAACTGGATGTCAAAGTTGTCCTGCAGAGGTCTACTGTCAGTGTGTTAGGCTCTGAAGAGAACAGGCTGCAACACATGAAAACAGGAAGGAGACACAGGGGCGAGTCAGCTCCACCGAAAGTCTGTAGCTGTGACTTTCTGGTTTGCCACTCCAATTTGAGTACTAATTAAGTGGTAGTCACATCTTCAACATAAAAACCAAAATAATGGCATCCTCGTGGAAGGAATTTTGTCAGAAAAATGCTGTGTACTTTGCTGTCTTCCTAGGATTTGTTCTGTTTTTGTTTGTTTTTTTTTAATGGTTCCACAGGCTGCATAGGAATACAAACTAACCAATATTTTAATTACAGATCATTAAGCAGCTTTGAGTCTGGAAAATTTGTTGAATGTACCGAGCAATTAGAATTACTCGGAGAAATTATCAGTCCTGGAAATTATCAGTTACCAGGAGAAAATATCAGTCTACTTGCTGGAGGATCAAAAGAGAAAATAGGTAGGTATTTGAGAAAATAGTTTTAAAGTTATTTTAGTGGACAAGTTGCTCAAAATGTTTGGCTTAGTATATTTTACTGGAAAATCTGGAGGTTATTTTACATTTTTTGGGGGGGCAGAATCCCATGTGAAGCAACAAATTTAGGGCTGCCCTATTTATGTTTGATTTGGGAAATGAAAAGCACTTAAAATTAAGTCAAATAAAAAAAATGACCACCTTAATACTTTGAGATTTATCTAGCCATTTTGTTTGATAAAGGACAAAGTAGTGTTTCAGCTAAATATTTTTCTTGATTTTCATCTTGATGTGGCTCATTAATTAAGTTCTTTATCACAAATGGAACACTTTATAAAATGTTATTAATAAGTTTAATGAGTATTCTGGATTGAGCAAGATTTGCTAATGCAGGTCTAGATTTGTCCCCTTAAATAGTAGATTGACTTACTGACTTTCTTTTTTGTTGAGACAGAGTCTCACTCTGTTGCCCAGGCTGGAGTGCAGTGGCGCGATTTCGGCTCACTGCAACCTCCGCCCTCTGAGTTCAAGCGATTCTCCTGCCTCAGCCTCCTGAGTAGCTGGGATTACAGGTGTCTGCCACCGTGCCCAGCTAATTTTTTGTATTTTTAGTAGAGACGGGGTTTCATCATCGTGGCCAGGCTGGTCTTGAACTCCTGACTTCGTGATCCACCCACCTTGGCCTCCCAAAGTGCTGGGATTACAGGCGTGAGCCACCACGCCTGACCTCGACTTACTGATTTTTGAGCCTTTGAAGGCAACTGCTTTTTAGGGGTCTGAGGTACAGTAATTTTGTATAAAGTATGATTTTTATATAGCTCTCAGTAATGCTTATAGTGTTTAACTGCCTGAAATATTAAAGGAGCTGTTCATTGGTGATTAGTTTTTAATAATGCCAAACATAAATCAAAATTTATAATAAAAGCACATTAACTTAATGACATTTCATTTAACTTCTGTAGACATGAAAAAACTGCTTCATAACATGTTAAGTCCAGATCCAAGGGAACCTCAGAAATCCATTGAAGTTCCATTGTTAAGAAGTTCTGTTTGTTTGGCAACTGCTTTAAACCCGATAGAACAAGATCAGAAGTGGCAGTCTATAACTGAGTAAGTTTACTCTTACGGAGGTAAATGTACATTGTGTATATCATGTGATAAACATACATGGGGTGAAGAGGGCTGGAAGGAGAGTTACTAGATTACTAAATACTAGTGCTAATAGCTTCATTTTAGTTGTAGAAGTCATATGATATATGAATGCTGCTTGCCAACAAAAACTGAGGTTGAAATGAAATAAAATGTAAAAATCCCCAAAAGCAAATGTCTTGACTTGCTAATATCATTTTATTATAGAGCAGGCTGCTCCTCTTACTGCCCCCTAACTTTGGATGTCAGTTTGATAGCATCTTACCAATTGCTTTATTCTTTGAGTGGTTATGAATTGTAATTTTTATTAATTGACAGTAAATATTTTGTTTCAGAAATGTGGTAAAGTACTTGAAGCAAACATCCCGCATCGCTATTGGACCTCTGAGACTTTCTACTTTAACAGTTTCACAGTCTTTGCCAGTTCTAAGTACCTTGTAGCTGTATTGCTCATCTGCTTTGGAGAACACAGTTTCTAACAGACTTTCAACAGAGGTCTGTATAGTTTTACAAGCACACTCTTATGACTATTAATGGTCATTACTGTAGAACAAAGACCTTATTTTTTGAGTTTTTTGGAATAGGATTTGTAGTTGGGCAAGCTGGTAAATCCAGAAATCTAACATGCTGTTTTCAGGCAGTCTTTCATTTGGGAAGTACATGGGGCAGATGGAAGAACCTGAGATAATCGCAAGGATGGCAAATTGCTCAGTTTTTTCTTCTATTTTTGGGGTGGGAGGTGGTGTATGTAAAGACAGTTCCTTTAGGCGGATTACATAAATTTTAGATTTGCTGCAAACAAACATCTCTCCTCTTCATCCTAAATGGGGTAAAGTTCGACCAGAGATGGGGGCTTCTGAATGAATGGTGATCTTTGAGAACTTCATAATAAAGCATTAGTTGTAATGTTTTTCTGCAGTCTGCTTTATAGTAAATGTGCTGTGACTTTTTTTTTGTAATGTGCTTTATTAAGTATATTGATAAATGAGACTTAATATTCTGAAGAAGATTTCCCTTCAAAACAAAAGGCTTTCTCTTACTGTGTGCTTGCCTCTTGTGAGTAGAAGATAAATGATGTAAGGGTATAGTGTAATAGATAAAACTACTGCAATCAATCTGAAGTAGCCAAACTATATTGCAGTCTTGGACTTAAGACTTGCTATATATCTGCAAACATATCAACAGCCTGTTTTACGTTGACTAATTTTGGTTTTTCTCTGGCAGGACTGTCTTATTCCACTCTTCGGCGAAGCTTTACGTTCATGTAAACAGCATGACGTGAGGCCATGGATGCAGGCATTAAGGTATACTGTGTACCAGAATCAGTTGTTGGAGAAAATTAAAGTTAAGTGGTTTTCCTTTTTTTTTTGTAAGAGAAAATTAAAGGTGGTTTTTTTTAAAATTTTGCTTTATTGAGGTTTATATTACACATTCTAAGTGTATGGTTTGATGAGTTCTAACATGTCTTCGCTTGTGTGACCACCAATACGATCGAGATACAGAACAGCGTCTTACCCCAGAAGGTTCCCTTGGGATCATCTCCTCATTTGCCCCTGTCAGCAGTTACTGATTTGCTTTCTGTCACGATGGATTAGGCTTGTCTTTACTAAAGTTTCATGTACGTGAAATCATAACAACATGTTCTCTTGTGTTTGGCTTCTCTTGCTCAGCATGATATTTTTAAGGTTCACCCATATTGCATGTATCAGGAATATAATCCTTTTTATTATTGAGTAGTGTTCTATTGTATGTATATACCACAGTTTATTTCTCCCTTCATCCTTTGCTAGATTTTGGGGTTTTTTCACATTGCGCTATTCAGTATAAACCTGCTCTAAACATTCATGTGCAAGTCTTTGAGTGGACATATATTTGCGTTTCTCTTGAGTGAATGCACCTTGTTGGGTCACGTGGCTTAACTTAAAAAAATTTTAATCACTGTGGTGCATATGTAGTGATTATTAGTGATTATCTCATAATTTTATTTTCTTGATGATTAATGATGTTGAGTGTATTTCATTTGTATTTTAGTTTGCAAATGTTTGTTCAAATTCTTCACCCGTTTTTAATGAAGACGTAAGACTTATTTTTGTGTTCTGAACATAAGTTCTTTGTCACATAAAATGTGCTATGAATGTTGAGTTTTAAATACTCCAAATGAATGGCTAGAGAATTACTATTTGTAGAAATATTTATATGTCAAAGGGATGCTAAGAATTTACTTTATTGCACTAAAATAGAAAAGTTGCCAGAATGCTGTGGAGTTTTAGTGGAAAACATGATACCTGGTGTTACTGAGTAAATTTGAGTGTTAAATGTCAATGTAAGCTAACGGCCAAGATAGGGACCACTGCAGGGTGGTTACTTGCAGCTATGACTCAACTGGTCCTTCACTGCCAAACATACCTGGGGTTGGATCATTGGCCTGACGTTTGCAAATCGAGGAACCTTAGGGCAAATCAGTGAACTTCTGAACTGCCTTCGTCTTCAGTTATATGGGGATTTCCCCACTTTTGAGATACTTGTAAGGATTGTATGAGATGAAGAGATGAGACAAGGTATATAAAAGTCCTAGCACGGAGCATGTCATATAATATGGCTTCACAAGTACCCTCATCTCCTTTCCAGTCGTTTTTTGTTTTTGTTTTTGTTTTTTTGAGACCATCTCACTGTGTTGCCCAGGCTGGAGTGCCTCTTCATTTTTATTTCTTCATTCAGCAAATATTGATCAAATGTGCTTTGTACCAGGTACTGAGCTCTACGTTGGGATATAATGGTGATCAAGGAGATTGTAGATTCTGGCAGGGAAAACTGACATCAAACACGGTGACCCGACATAGTGAGACCCTTTCTCTACTAGAAGAACTTTAAAAATCACCTAGGTGTGGGCCGGGCACGGTGGCTAATGCCTGTAATCCCAGCACTTTGAGATGCTGAGGCAGGTGGATCACGAGGTCAGGAGATCGAGACCATCCTGGATAACACGGAGAAACCCCGTCTCTACTAAAAATACAAAAAAATTAGCCGGGCGTGGGGGCGGGCATCTGTAGTCCCAATTACTCGGGAGGCTGTAGCAGGAGAATGGCATGAACCCGGGAGGCGGATCTTGCATCGAGTCAAGATCACGCCACTGCACTCCAGCCTGGGCGACAGAATGAGACTCCATCTCAAAAAAAAAAAAAAAAGAAACCAAGGACATAGAATAAAACAAGAGTGTAGATTTGGGCATTGAGGCCTTCAAATTGGATTGTTCCCAATGTCCAGAAGAAAAAAAAAATTTAGAAGAGACCCAAATCAGAAAACAAAAGTTGGGCTGAATTCAATGCAAATTATTTTCTAGCTCAATATTAATACTGCCTATGTCAGCTGAATTTCAGCCTTTCAATAACAGCTAGTCAAGTATTTTTTTAGTTGGTTCCTATTGATCATCATCTTATTTTAGTGGAATCCATTATATTGAAGATGTCAAGTTCCTCATTTCCCATACAAAGAATGTGAGATTCATCTTTCTTGAATCTTTGCTAAGTGTTTAAGGGGACTTTTGGCATCTTTTCAGGAGGACTATAATTGGGCCCTCTAACTAAAAAGTCTCCTATGCCCCTTAGATAGATGAGATTTTTTTTTTTGACCTTGTACCCACCAACATTGGTGGGAGGCTCAGAAGGGACTGTGTAACTTTGTAGCACTTTCTAAACAGTGACCTGTTGTATGGGCATTATAGGACAGTCCGTGGGGTGGGGCGGGGGATGGGGGAGGTGGACAAATGAGGTCTGGTTTAAAGAATGAGAAGTGTGACCAGGCATGGTGACTCATGCCTGTAATCCAGCACTTTGGGATGCTGAGGCAGGAGGATCACTTGAGCCCAGGAGTTTGAGGTTACAGTAAGCTATGATTGTGCCACTGGGCTCCAGCCTGGGTGACAGAACTAGACCCTGTCTCTCAAAAAAGAAGAAGAGGTGTGTATCCTTCTAAATGATAAAACAGATCACTCCCCTGCTTACATAAAACTTCCCGGTGGCTGGCAGGCACGGTGGCTCGTGCCTGTAATCCCAGCACTTTGGGAGGCCATGGTGGGCAGATCACGAGGTCAGGAAATCGAGACCATCCTGGCTAACATGGTGAAATCCTGTCTCTACTAAAAACACAAAAAATTAACCAGGTATGGTGGCATGCACCTGTAGTCCCAGCTACTCGGGAGGCTGAGGCAGGAGAATCGCTTGAACCAGGGAGGTGGAGGTTGCAGTGAGCTGAGATTGCGCCACTGCACTCCAGCCTGGGTGACAGAGACTCTGTCTCAAAAAAAAAAAAAAGAAAAAAAAAATTAGATGGGTGTGGTGGCATGTGCCTGTAATCCCAGCTACTGGGGAGCCTGAGGCAGGAGAATCGCTTGAACCTGGGAGGCAGAGGTTACAGTGAGCCGAGATTGCACAACTGCAGTCTGCCTGGGTGACAGAGCTAGACTCTGTCTCAAAAACAGAAAAACAAAAAAAAAACAACTTTCCAGTGGCTTCTCACTGCTCTGAGTATAAACTCCAGGCTCTTCCATTGCAACCAACAGGATCTGGTGATTCGACCCCAGCCCCCCTTTCCAGGCCCTCATCACCTTGATCCTCTCTTAACCTATCCTGCTCCAGCTGCACTGGCTTCCTTCCCATTCTTCCAGTATACCAAGATTGTTTCTGCCACAGGGCCTTTGCATCTGCTGTTCTCTTCGCCTGGACTCCTCTTGGTTCTTTTTTTTTTTTTCTTTGAGATGGAGTCTCACTCTGTCGCCCAGGCTGAAGTGCAGTGGCGCGATCTCGGCTCACTGCAAGCTCCGTCTCCCAGGTTCATGCCATTCTCCTGCCTCAGCCTCCCGAGTAGCTGGGGCTACAGGCATCCGCCACCACGCCCGGCTAATTTTTTTGTATTTTTAGTAGAGACAGGGTTTCACCGTCTTAGCCAGGATGGTCTCGATCTCCTGACCTCGTGATCCGCCCACCTGGGCCTCCCAAAGTGCTGGGATTACAGGTGTGAGCCACCGTGCCTGGCCATAGAGCAGTCTCTTCCTTTTCCTGTTGGGTCTCTGCTCAAATGTCATGTCAGAGAGGCAGACCTCTGGGGCGGTCTATCTGAGGGAATGCACCCATCTCCCTTCCTCTGACCAGTTAGTTACCTTGCTTATTGTTTCAAAGCTCTTACCACCACCTGAAGTCATCTATCTGGTTTGGTTATTTTATTGTTTAGTAGCAGTCTTTATTTTATTATTATTATTATTTTTTGATGGAGTCTCACTCTGTTGCCCAGGCTGGAGTGCAGTAGCATGATCTCGGCTCACCACAACCTCTGCCTCCCAGGTTCAAGCGATTCTCCTGCCTTAGCTTCCTGAGTAGCTGGGACTACAGGCACGTGCCACCATGCCCAGCTGATTTTTGTACTTTTAGTAGAAACGGGGTTTCACTATGTTGGCTGGTCTTGAACTCCTGACATCAAGTGATCCGCCCACCTCGGCCTCCCAAAGTACTGGGGTTACAGGCATGAGCCACCACGCCAGGCTGGTAGCAGTCTTTCCTAGAATGTGGATGCCTTGGAAAACAGGGGCTTTGCCTTGTTTCCCTAGAACCTAGAATGGCATCTGGCACACAGCAGTTGCTACATCTATTGTAAATGAATGAATGAAAGAAGTGTCCTTGCAGCCACACTGGCAGCCGTAACATAGTGGTTATAAATCTAGACTCTGGAGTCTCAAGTGCAAATGTCATTGGCCTCTCCTCCAGCCTCCTCAAGGGGCACTCAATGAAAGAACCTGGAAGCGCCCTGATATGACTGTGGTTGGACTGACATGACTGCCAGATGGTGGGACTTGGTCTGGAGCAGAGACTACTTGGAATGGTAGAGGCAAAACTCAACAGCCCCTGGAGCTGCGCTTGTGGTGGAGCTGGACCCTGATTTTAGCTGGACCTTGTTTTTAGAGACAGGGTTTCCTTCTGCAGTCTCAAACTCCTAGCCTTGATTGATCCTCCTGCCTTGGCCTCCCAAAGTGCTGGGACTACAGGTGCATGCAACCACACCTGGCTAATTTTCTTTTCTTCTTTCTTTTCTTTTCTTTTTTCTTTTTTTTGATGGAGTCTTGTTCTGTTGCCCAGGCTGGAGTGCAATGGTGCGATCTCGGCTCACTGCAACCTCTGCCTCCTGGGTTCAATCCATTCTCCTGCCTCAGCCTCCCAAGTAGCTGGGACTACAGGTGTGTGCCACCGTGCCTGGCTAATTTTTGTATTTTTAGTAGGGACGAGACTTCACCATGTTGGCCAGACTGGTCTCGACCTCCTGACCTCAGGTGATCCACCCACCTTGGCCTCCCAAAGTGCTGGGACTACAGGCACATGCAACCACGTCTGGCTAATTTTCTTGAGTTTTAGTATAGACTGGGTCTCGTTATGTTGTCCAGGCTGGTCCCGAGCCCTAAGTACTGGGACAGAAACAAGATGGTAAGATAGAGAAGGAAGAGTGGCCTGCTCAGATGGGGTGGTCCAGAGGCCTCTCGGGGGAGGTGACTCCTTTTTATTTTTTTTGAGATGGAATCTAGCTCTGTCACCCAGCCTGAAGTGCAGTCGTGTGTTTCATGTGCGTCCGTGTGAAGAGACCACCAAACAGGCTTTGTGTGAGCAACATGGCAGTTTATTTCACCTGGGTGCAGGCGGGCTGAGTCCGAAAAGAGAGTCAGCAAAGGGTGGTAGATTATCATTTGTTCTTACAGGTTTTGGGATAAGGGGTGAAGAACCATGTTTTGCGGGCAGGGGTGGATTTCACAAAGTACATTCTCAAGGGTGGGGAGAATTACAAAGAACCTTCTTAAGTGTTGGGGAGATTACAAAGTACCTTTTTAAGGGTGGGGGAGATTACAAAGTACATTGAACAGTTAGGGTGGGGCAGAAACAAATCACAATGGTGGAATGTCATCAGTTAAGGCTATTTTTACTTCTTGTGTGGATCTTCAGTTACTTCAGGCCATCTGGATGTATACGTGCAAGTCACAGGGGATGCAATGGCTTGGCTTGGGCTCAGAGGCCTGACAGTGTGATCTTGGCTCACTGCAAACTCTGCCTCCTGGGTTCAAGCAATTTTTGTGCCTCAGCTTCCCGAGTAGCTGGGATTACAGGTGCCCGCCACCATGCCCAGCTAATTTTTGTATTTTTAGTAGAGACAGAGTTTCACCAGATTGGCCAGGCTGGTCTCGAACTCCTGTCTCACGTGTCTGTGTGAAGAGACCACCAAACATGCTTTGTGTGAGCAACATGGCTGTTTATTTCACCTGGGTGCAGGCGGGCTGAGTCCGAAAAAGGAGTCAGCAAAGGGTGGTGTGATTATCACTGGTTCTTATAGATTTGGGGATAGGCGGTGGAGTTAAGAGCAGTGTTTTGGGGGCAGGAGGTGGCTCTCATAAAGTACATTCTCAAGGGTGAGGAGAATTACAAAGAAACTTCTTAAGGGTGGGGGAGGTTATAAAGAACCTTCTTAAGAGTGGGGCAGATTACAAAATACATTGATCAGTTAGGATGGGGCAGAAACAAATGACAATGGTGGAATGTCTTCAGTTAAGGCTGTTTTCACTTCTGTGGATCTTCAGTTGCTTCAGGCCATCTGGATGTATACGTGCAGGTCACTGGGATATGATGGCTTAGCTTGGACTCAGAGGCCTGACATTCCTGTCTTCTTATGTTAATAAGAAAAACAAAACAAAATAGTGGTAAAGTGTTGGGGTGGCGAAAATTTTTGGGGGTGATATGGAGAGATAATGGGCGATGTTTCTCAGGGCTGCTTCGAGCGGGATTAGGGGCGGCATGGGAACCTACAGTGGGAGAGATTCAACTGAAGAAAGATTTTGGGGTAAGGGCTGATACTGTGGGGTTGTTAGAAGGAGCATTTGTCATATAGAATTATTGGTGATATAGAATTATTGAATTATTGGTCATATAGAATTATTGTCATATAGAATCATATGGTTTTGTATGAATTGAGAAACTAAACAGAAGACACATGGTCCGAATAAGAGAAGGAGAAAAACAGGTGTTAAAGGACTAAGAATTGGGAGGACCCAGGACATCCAATTAAGAGAGTGCCCAAGGGGGTTCAGCATAATTATTTGCTTGGTTGGCAAGTTTTTGGACTCTATCCTTGAGTTTTTTTATGTTGTCATATACCAGGCCAGATTGATTTAGGTAAAAACAACACTCTTCATTTAAAAATATACAGAGTCGTCCTTTTTCAGCAATGAGTAAATTGAGGCCTTGGCGATTTTGGAGGAAAGAGAATTGCAAAGCCAGCAATTGTTTCTTTTTTAATTTATTTATTTACTTATTTTTTTAAATTATACTTTAAGTTATAGGGTACATGTGCACAATGTGCAGGTTTGTTACATATGTAAACATGTGCCATGTTGATGTACTGCACCCATTAACTGGTCATTTACATTAGGTGTATCTCCTACTGCTATCCCTTCCCCCTCCCCCACCACACAAGAGGCCCCAGTGTGTGATGTTCCCCTTCCTGTGTCCAAGTGTTCTCATTGTTCAATTGCCATCTGTGAGTGAGAACATGCAGTGTTTGGTTTTTTGTCCTTGTGATAGTTTGCTGAGAGTGATCGTTTCCAGCTTCATCCATGTCTCTACAAAGGACATGAACTCATCCTTTTTTATGGCTGCATAGTACTCCATGGTGTATCTGTGCCACATTTTCTTAATCCAGTCTATCATTGATGGACATTTGTGTTGGTTCCAAGTCTTCGCTATCGTGAATAGTGCCGCGATAAACATATGTGTGCATGTGTCTTTATAGCAGCATGATTTATAATCCTTTGGGTATGTATCCAGTAATGGGATGGCTGGGTCAAATCATATTCTAGTTCTAGATCCCTGAGGAATCGCCACACTGTCTTCCACAATGGTTGAACCAGTTTACAGTCCCACCAACAGTGTAAAAGTGTTCCTATTTCTCCACATCCTCTCCAGCACCTGTTGTTTCCTGACTTTTTAATGATCGCCATTCTAACTGGTGTGAGATGATATCTCATTGCGGTTTTGATTTGCATTTCTCTGATGGCCAGTGATGATGAGCATTTTTTCATGTGTCTGTTGGCTGCATAAATGTCTTCTTTTGAGAAGTGTCTGTTCATATCCTTTGCCCACTTTTTGATGGGGTTTTTTTTTTTTTCTTGTAAATTTGTTGGTGTTCTTTGTAGATTCTGGATATTAGCCTTTTGTCAGATAAGTAGATGGCAAAAATTTTCTCCCATTCTCTAGGTTGCCTGTTCACACTGATCCTAGTTTCTTTTGCTGTGCAGAAGCTCTTTAGTTTAATTAGATCCCATTTGTCAGTTTTGGCTTCTGTTGCCATTGCTTTTGGTGTTTTAGACATGAAGTCCTTGCCCATCCCTATGTCCTGAATGGTATTGCCTAGGTTTTCTTCTAGGGTTTTTACGGCTTTAGGTCTAACATTTAAGTCTTTAATCCATCTTGAATTAATTTTTCTATAAGGTGTAAAGAGGGGATCCAGTTTCAGCTTTCTACATAGGGCTAGCCAGTTTTCCCAGCACTATTTATTAAATAGGGAATCCTTTCCGCATTTCTTGTTTTTGTCAGGTTTGTCAAAGATCAGATGGTTGTAGATGTGTGGTATTATTTCTGAAGGCTCTGTTCTGTTCCATTGGTCTATATGTCTGTTTTGGTACCCGTACCATGCTGTTTTGGTTACTGTAGCCTTGTAGTATAGTTTGAAGTCAGGTAGCATGATGGCTCCAGCTTTGTTCATTGGGCTTAGGATTGTCTTGGCAATGCGGGCTCTTTTTTGGTTCCATATGAACATTAAAGTAGTCTTTTGCAACTCTCATCAGCCCAGTTTAATATTACCTATTTATTATAATGTAATGCTGCTCGCACAACTGAGAAAACACTGTTGCTTTACCCCCTCCAGCTCTGTAGCAGCCACACAGAAATCATAGAACTGTAAACATATGCTAATTACACAACCTATGTAGGCAATCAATATTAAGAAAAATTTTTACTGCCCAGTAATTCTGTGGTTGAAAATGTAGAGTCTAATTTTGATCCGCAGTAACATCTAGGTTAATGTTGATTCAGAAGGAAAACGTTTGTTGTTGCCATGAGAAGAGGCATTGAAATGCTGAATCACCACCACAAATGTTACCACTATTAATATAAGGAGATACATAGGAAGATCGAATTAGACCATCTCGGACCACCAGGTTTACAATTCCACCTGCAGATACATGCAAGAAGTATTGTCACAATACTTATGTCACGTTATTCCGTTGAGGTCATCACCAACTAAGCTTATAATTAATGCGTGGTCAATTTGGTCAATGTCACCAGTGTAGCATACTAACAAAAACAAGGGTTGCAAACTCAAATGCCTATAAGGCAGAACGTAAGACGGTAGGAAGCAAAGTCTATAGGGAGCTATATAATAGAGGCTGCAGATTCATGGCAGATTCTAAAGCACAGCAGTCCCCAACATTTTTGGCACCAGGGACCGGCTTTGTGGAAGACAATTTTTCCACAGGCAGCAAGGGATGGGGCGCAGGATGGTAATGGTCTTGGGATGAAACTGTTCCACCACAAATCATCAGGAATTAGATTCTCATAAGGAATATGCAACCTGGATCCCTCGTGTGTGTAATTCACAACAGGGTTCATGCTCCTGTAAGAATCTAATGATGCTGCTGATCTGACAGGAGGCAGAGCTCAGGCAGCAATGCAAGCAATGGGGAGCAGCCAGAAATACAGACGAAGCTTCAATTGTTACCCACCATTCACCTTCTGCTCTGTGGCCCAGTTCCTAACAGGCCACAGACCAGTACATGTCCATGGCCCAGGGGTCAGGGACCCCTGCTGTGGCACATTGCTTAATAGAGGACTGTAGCAGCCATGTGCCCTGACCTTTCCTTTTTTTTTTTTTTTGAAATGCCAGAAACCCAGAATTTTATTTATTTATTTATTTATTTATTTTTTTAATTTTTTTAAGACAAGGTCTGGCTCTGTTGCCCAGGTTGGAGTGTAGGAGGGCGATCTCAGCTCACTGTAACATCAACCTCCCAGGCTCAAGCAATCCTATCACTTCAGCCTCCCACGTTGCTGGGATTACAGGCACACTCCACTACACCCAGCTAATTTTTTTGTATTATTTGTAGACATGGGGTTTCGCCACGTTGCCCAGGCTAGTCTGGAATTCCTGAGGTCAAGCTGTCTGCCCATCTCAGCCTCCCAATGTGCTGAGTGCACCACCACACCTGGCCTGAAACCCAGATTTTATTTATTTATTTATTCATTTTTTGAGATGGAGTCTTGCTCTATTGCCTAAGCTTGAGTGCAGTGGCGCGATCTTGGCTCACTGCAACCTCCACCTCCCTGGTTCAAGCGATTCTCCTGCCTCAGCCTCCCAAAGTGCCGGGATTACAGGCATGCAACACCACACCCAGCCTGAAACCCAAATTTTTAATATGAAATCAAAGTCTTCAAACCTCGTAGGTGTCATAAAAAGCACACTGAGGACCACTAGTTTGCAACTGCCAATCTAAAATATCATAGACATTATATCACTTTAACCATGAAAAAAAAAAGTATGTGAGGCAGAAAATGGAAGCAACCATGCCTAATTTATTGTTGAATACTTTTTCCGTATACCAAGAGCTTCCTTTGCACTAGCATCTGAAACTATATCCAGAATAACACTGGTTTCATAAAAGTGTTGATCCTCACACCTCTTTATAGTCTTGCACCTAGCACAGTGGAGTGAAACACTTTAAATAGCACTTGTTCCTTGAGTATATATGGAAAAAAGTGAAGTATTGATAAGTGTTCAGCTAATATGAGCAGCATCTCAGGAGTTTCCAATTCTTGAATTACCAGGGAGTATTTTTACCATTTTCCTCCAGTGAAAGGCCTATTTTGAGAGACTTACCCTCCAAAATGAATATATTAAGTCATGTTCCTTTTTTTTTTTTTTTTTTTTTTTTTGAGACAGGGCCTTGCTCTGTTGCCCAGGCTGGAGTGCAGTAGCATGATAGTTACAGGAAAGGGGTCCCAATCTAGACCCCAAGAGAGGGTTCTTGGATCTTGTGCAAGAAAGAATTCAGGGTGATGCCACAGTGTGAAGTGAAAGCAAGTTTATTAAGAAAGTAAAGGAGGAGGGGCACGGTGGCTCACTCCTGTAATCCCAGCACTTTGGGAGGCCGAGACAGGTGGATCACGAGGTCAGGAGATCAAGACCATCCTGGTTAACACGGTGAAACCTCATCTCTACTAAAAATACAAAAAAATTAGCCAAGTGTGGTGGCGGGCACCTGTAGTCCCACCTACTCTGGAGGCTGAGGCAGGAGAATGGGATGAACCCGGGAGGCAAAGCTTGCAGTAAGCCGAGATCGTGCCACTGCACTCCAGCCTGGGTGACAGAGGGAGACTCCATCTCAAAAAAAAAGAGAGAAAGTAAAGGAATAAAAGAATGGCTACCCCATAGACGGAGCAGCCGTGAGGGCTGCTGGTTGCCCATTTTTATGGTTATTTCTTGATGATATGCTAAACAAGGAGTGGATTTTTCATGCCTCCTCTTTTTAGACCATATAGGGTAACTTCTTGATGTTGCCGTGGCATTTGTAAACTGTCATGGTGCTGGTAGGAGTGTAGCAGGGAGGATGATGGGAGGTCAGTCTTGTCTCTATTTTGGTTTTGGTGGGTTTTGGCCAGCTCCTTCACTGCAACCTGTTTTATCAGCAAGGTCTTTATGACTGGTATTTTGTGCTGACCTTCTGTGTCATCCTGTGACTTAGAATGCCTTAACCATCAGGGAATGCAGCCCAGTAGTTTCAGCCTCATTTTTCCCGGCTCCTATTTAAGATGGAGTTGCTCTGGTTCACACACCTCTGACATGATCTCTGCCCACTGCGGCTTCCACCTCCTGGGTTCAAGAGATCCTCCTGCCTCACCCTCCCAAGGTGCTGGGACTACAGGTGTGTGCCACGACGCTCAGCTAATTTTTGTATTTGTTGTAGAGACGGTGTTTTTCCATGTTGCCCAGGCTGGTCTCAAACTCCTGGGCTCAAGCAATCCTTCTGTCTCAGCCTCCCAAAGTACTGGGATTACAGGCATGTCCCACCATGCCCAGACTAATATTTACTTTTAATCAGACTAAGATAGGGTTACTACTTGAGTTGCTATGGCTCCAGCTGAAAGAAAGCCTGTGCAGTCATATCACGCATAAACATTTGCTTTATGCTAAAAATATGGTGGACCTGGCATTACAGCTATTACAAATCTCCTAAGGTGTCTCGGGTAGTGTATTAGTTACTTTTCATACTGCTATGAAGAAATACTCGAAACTGGGTAATTTATAAAGAAAAAGAGGTTTAATGTACTCACAGTTCCACAAGGCTGGAGAGGCCGCAGAATCATGGTGGAAGGCAAAGAAGGAGCAAAAAGGTATGTCTTACATGGCAGTAGGCAAGAGAGCACGTGCAGGGAAACTGCCCTTTATAAAACCATCAGATTTAGTGAGATGTATTCACTATCACGAGAACAGTATGGGAAAAACCTGCCCCCATGATTCGATTACCTCCTACCGGGTCCCTCCCACGACACATGGGGATTATGGGAACTACAATTCAAGATGAAATTTGGGTGGGGACGCAGCCAAACCATATCGGGTAGCAACAACCTGGGGTCAGTTTTGCAGGTGGTAAAGCCATTTACCAAGATAGTTGTAGGTAAAGAAGGGCAGATTTATTAGAGAAATTATGAAAATATGTTGCAATGGGCAGCTCAGCAGAGAAGGGGCTACCTGCAAAGAGGCAAGGGCTGGAGGAAAGTTTTATAGGGTCCTGCTGAAGGGTGCTATGTGTGGAATGAGGTCATTGTGCCCGCAGGTTGTTTGTGATTAGCTGTCTCTAACAAATTGTTCATACAATAATTGTTCATTATTGTTCTCTACTTGGGGCTCTCCCCAACCTGGGGACCCTTCCTTATTGTTGCTTACTTATCAGGACTCCACATAAGGGTGTGGAAACTTCATTCATTCATATCTTCAACACAAATTGTAGGTAGCCTGTTTCTTAAAACATTTATTCAACAAATATTTAGTCCAAGCCAGTATTACTTATTACCTTCTCTACTACTTTATGGACTTTTAACTATCTCTGACACTATTCACTATTCTTCCACATTCTCTATTATTTATACCTATGGTAAAATTTGCCAGTTTGACCATACAACTAATACTCACAGGGAATATATAGAGTCTAGAAGAAAATATACAGGTCCTTAAAGGCTGCCCTGCCAACAAAACCATAATGCGGGAACAAACATCACAACTATGCCAAATAATCAATCCTACAATGTCCAAAATTTTACTTTAAAACTGGAATTTCCAGACTTCCTTTCTGCATTAACCAGTTTAACTAGACAGTAACGAAATATTCCTCCTACTTTATGCTGTGATAGTTTATTTATTTATTTATTTATTTGAGACAGAGTTTCGCTCTTGTTGCCCAGGCTGGAGTGCAGTGGCACGATCTCAGCTCACCACAACCTCCGCCTCCCAGGTACAAGCGATCCTCCTGCCTCAGCCTCCTGAGTAGCTGGGATTACAGGCATGTGCCACCACGCCCGGGTAATTTTGTATTTTTAGTAGAGACGGGGGGTTTCTCCATGTTGGTGAGGCTGGTCTAGAACTCCTGACCTCAGGTGATACCCCTGCCTCAGCCTCCCAATGTGCTGGGATTACAGCTGTGAAGCCACCACGCCCGGCTGCTGTGATAGTTGAGATGTAAACCAAAAATAAAATTCTAAGCCACCCAATCCGACTGAATGGACCCTTCCTGTTGACCAAGGACATTCCAAAGTAAACTGAAAAGACCAGCTTAGGCCATGATGGGAAGGGGAGGTGTCAACATGCCTCATTCTACCTTCCTCCCTCTGGAATCCAGACACAACTGACCAGCATTAACATTAAAACAGAGATCTTAAGCTGGGCACAGTGGCTCATGCCTGTAATCCCAGCACTTTGGGAGGCCAAGGTGGGATCACCTGAGGTCAGAAGTTCAAGACCAGCCTGGCCAGTATGGTGAAGCCATGTCTCTACTAAAAATACAAAATTAACCGGACATTGTGGTGCACGTCTGTCATCCCAGCAAGGCAGGAGAATCACTTGAACCCAGGAAGCAGAGGTTGCAGTGATCCAGGATCATGCCATTGCACTCCAGCCTGGTTAACGGAGCGAGACTCCGCCTCATTAAAAAAAAAAAAAAAAAAAAAGCCGGGCGTGGTGGCGGGCACATGTAATCCCAGCTACTAGGGAGGCTGAGGCAGGAGAATGGTGTGAACCAGGGAGGCGGAGCTTGCAGTGAGCCTAGATTGTGCCACTGCACTCCAGCCTGGAGAGAAATGCATTTCATAATGCATTTTAATTGCATTAGCAGTGATTTAATTTTTTTAGATGCTAAAACTTATGGGTGAAAGTGGATTAAATGTAGCCAAATGCAACATCAAAATCTTCAGGCACAAAAACCCATTAACTTTTTCATACTCTCAGAAGATGAACCTAATTTCAAATGAAAGCTGCCTCCAGAATATATTGTTAAGCGTATTCTAGATATAATTCATTTTGGCAAACATACTGTAGAAATTCACATAACATTTTACTGTACTAAAAGTAAATTGCCCATGTAACAAAAAATATCTTTTCAGAGCTTCAAATGAATTTTAAAGGATGACTGATGCTCCTTGGAAGAGAAACAGTAAACGAATAAGGTTTGTAGCAATGATGTATGAGTTAGAAATTGCAGTTCCAGATGATCTCTTTATTAAAGAGACGATCTACACTTAATTTGGTCAACTGTTATGAACATAGTTCATGTTAAGTCTCCATTTAAATACAACCTGAAATACCAAAGTTAATTTTCTTTTCTTTCTTTCTTTTTTTTTTTTAAGACAGAGTCTTGCTCTGTTGCCCTTCCTGGTGTGCAGTGGCGTGATCTCGGCTCACTGCAACCTCCACCTCCTGGGCTTGAGCGATCCTACTGCCTCAGCCCCCCAAGTAGCTGGGAGGACAGGTGCAAGCCACGGCACTCAGCTAATTTTTGCATTTTTCGTAGAGATAGGGTTTCACCATGTTGCCCAATTTGGTCTCGAACTCCTGAGCTCAAGTGATCCGCCCGCCTTGGCCTCCCAAAGTGCTGGGATTACAGGCATGAGCCACCGTGCCTGGCCAGAAAATTGTAAACACACACAAACTCTCAAGTGGCCTAATTCCCTCTCACCAAACCAATGACAATACAGATAAAAGAGAATAACTTGTGTTCATTTTTGTACAAACAAAAAAGATATAAATTGTGAATGATGCATGATTTTTAATTACAAGTAAACTGGGCAAATGCTTCTGCATTATTTAAAGCTAAAAGGTGATCAGTGGAAACTTTCCTCTGTTAGTACTCTAATACTTTTTATATTTATCGGCTCACTACAACCTGTGCCTACCAGGTTCAAGCGATTCTCCTGTCTCAGCCACCTGAGTAGCCGAGACCACAGGCACGCACTACCATGTCCGGCTAATTTTGTATTTTTAATAGAGACAGGGTTTCACCGTGTTGGCCATGCTGGTCTTGAACTCCTGACCTCAACCGATCCGCCTGCCTTGGCCTCCCAAAGTTCTGGGATTACAAGCGTGAGCCACTGCGCCCAGTCTTATTATAATTGTTACTATTTAAATCTCTTTTGCTCTCTCCTTCAAGAGAGACCTCATCCCATTCAGTTGCATCCATTTATTTATTCATCTTCTGCCTCCTGGGCTCGAGAGATCCTCCAGCGTGAGTCTCCCAAGTAGCTGGGACTACAGGCTCACACCACCATGCTTGGCTAAATTTTGTAGGTTTTGGAGAGACAGGCTCTTGCCACATTGCCTAGGCTGGTCTCAAACTCCTGGGCTCAGATGATCCACCTGCCTTCGCCTCCCAAAGCACTGGGACGTGAGCCACCACGCCCAGCCGCAAGTACTTTTACACAAAATGCAAACACTATTCTTCCATCATAAAAGTGATACCACAGCTTCTGTGAAGTTTTGCCAGGTAGTACTCATAATTACCTTGGGTGAACTTTTTGATGTTAAACTGTATCTTCTTCTTACGAGTTTTTCCATTGTATTAACTGCTTTTACAACAGCACAAATAACAAGTTATTTTACAAACCATTTAGAAATTTCTGTACTATGGTCCCAGTAATGTAAAATATATTAATGCCTATTACATTCAGATAAATTATACACTTGGAAACCACATACTTATGACTTACAGAAACTTACAGAAACAAATTATAGAAATTATATGCTCAATTTTTAGGTATATAGTCTTAAATTAAGCTTAAATATACATTCTCAAGATAAATTAACAGTTCAGGGCTTCACAACTTGAAATCTGTGGAAGATGACATTGGAGACAACAGAACTCTGGTGGAATTCTTAGATGGAATTTGCCGAAACTTTTTTTTTTTTTTTTTCTGAGATGGAGTGTCACTCTGTCGCCCAGGCTGGAGTGCAGTGGCGCAATCTCAGCTCACTGCAAGCTCTGCCTCCCGGGTTCACGCCATTCTTCTGCCTCAGCCTCCTGAGTAGCTGGGACTACAGGCGCCCACCGCCACGCCCGGCTAATTTTTTATATTTTTAGTAGAGATGGGGTTTTACTATGTTAGCCAGGATGGTCTCGATCTCCTGACCTTGTGATCCACCCGCCTTGGCCTCCCAAAGTGAAACTTTTCTTTAAAATAGAGATGGGATCTTGCTGTATTGCCCAGGCTGGTCTCAGACTCCTTGCCTTAAGCAGTCCTCCCACCTCAGCCTCCTAAAGTGCTGGGATTACAAGCGTGAAGCATTACATCCAAGTGAAACTTCTTGAGATGGTTACGTAATGTCTAAATCTGCTGGTGTAGAAGTTAGTAAAGTGTAGAACTGAATAAATATTAAATATTAGATCAAGTTTCTCATGTTTACCTTAACGTATAAAGATTTATCTTAAAGCACTGATTTTCACAAAATAACATCAGTGTGAAATTGGAAAAGAAGCCAAATATTTTATTTCATGTATCTGAGAAATGAGGTGCTTTAGTCAACTGAATCTGCCCAAAACTAAAAAGCATTAATTAAAAAGTACTTAACTCAGAAATTATAAAAATAGGAGACATCAATAAAATACATTCTACACAGAATACGCCAACCATACACTACTCTTTTTTGATAATAAAAAATGTATTTACTGAGCCAGTTGTGGTGGCTCACGCCTATAATCCCAGCACCTTGGAAGGCCAATGAGAGTGGATCAGTTGAGGCCAGGAGTTTGAGACCAGCCTGGCCAACATGGCGAAATGCCGTCTCTACTAAGAATACAAAAATGAGCCGGGCACGGTGGCACGCACCTGTAATCCCAGGTACTCCGAAGGATGAGGCAGGATAATTGTTTGAACTCAGGAGGTGGAGGTTGCAGCGAGCCAAAATCATGCCACTGCACTCCAGCCTGGGTGACAGAGTGAGTCTCTGTCTCAAAAAAAAAAAAAAAGGAAAAGAAAAAAAGTCAGTTGCAGTGGCTCACGCCTGTAATCCCAGCACTTTGGGAGGCCAAGGCAGGCGGATTACAAGGTCAGGAGATCGAGACCACCCTGGCCAACATGGTGAAACCTCCTCTCTACTAAAAATGCAAAAATTAGGCTGAGCACGGTGGCTCACACCTGTAATCCCAGCACTTTGGGAGGCCGAGGCATGGAGATCACGAGATCAGGAGATTGAGACCATCCTGGCTAACACAGTGAAACCCTGTCTCTACTAAAAATACAAAAAATTAGCTGGACGTGGTGGCAGGCACCTGTAGTCCCAGCTACTTGGGAGGCTGAGGCAGGAGAATGGCGTGAACCCGGGAGGCGGAGTTTGCAGTGAGCCGAGATCCCACCACTGCACTCCAGCTTAGGCGACAGAGCCAGACTGTGTCTCAAAAACAGGAAAGAAAACAAAAGAAAATTTGGACTATTGCCAATTACAAATATTTTTAGAGAAGAATTCAAAACAGTAACTGTGGATGATGGAAACAATAGTTATGATAAAAGTCTGATGAAACTTCCCAGTTCACAAGGAAATTTAATTACTTATGTGCAGCATTTTAAGACAGTAATCAGAATCATGACTGACAGCATCATATCAGGGCCACCAGACTTTTATAAATTTCATACAATCTTCAGAAATAATTAATAACTTTTTTTTTTTTTTAAGATAGATTCTACCTCTGTCACCCAGGCGGGAGTGCAGTGGCATGATCTTGGCTCACTGCAACCTCCGCCTCCTGAGTTCAAGCAATTCTCCTGTCTCAGCCTCCCGAGTAGCTGAGACTACAGGCATGTGCCACCAGGCATGGCTAATTTTTGTATTTTTAGTGGAGACAGGGTTTCACTCTATTAGGCTGGTCTGGAACTCCCGACCTCAGGTGATCCACATGCCTTTGTCTCCCAAAGTGCTGGGATTACAGGCATGAGTGACGGTGCCCAGCCATTCATGACATGTTTGTACAAATATAACTTTAGCAAATATTTAGCATAACTATCAAAATTACAAATCATATTAAATTTGTATAAATGTATGCAATTTTTGGAACACGTATATCAACAACATACCCATAAATATAACTGAGATGAGATCTAATGTCATCTCACTTGACAGTGCCCTCCCATGCAGTATCGCCACATTTGACAATGCCTGCCCATTTAATCTACCAAATAAATCGAATCACTTAATACCTCTACAAGATGAGAGATACATTCTTTGGACTCCCCAAGGGATGCACCTGAAAAAATCCCAAAGTTAGTTTTAAGCCAAAAAGACTTGATTTAGGATTTTGACACTGGAGAAACCCATTAAAGACGTCAAGTTTGAAAACACTTGATCAAAACAGAATCACAGGTCACTATTAAAAGAGTATTAATTTAACCAGAGACTTCCAAAGCAATACAGAAACTTACATGGATATAAAAACCTTAACCCTTTTAAAGGTCAGATTTGCTAAGTGATCAAAAGGGGTACTTGAATTGAATCAACACAGGAAGAGTGTGTACAGGGTTATGAGTGTAGGCAGATGGTTACTTTGGTCATATCTCCATTTGCCACCTGATTACACATGAGAATGGCATCTTTACTCACCAGAAAGCCAGTATTATAGGAGGTGTAGGAGGCATTCTTGGACTTGAGACAAGAACATTGTTGTGTAGAAATTTCATTGACTGTGTTAAAATTATTCTCCATGGGCTGGAGAACACATAACATGGCCTTTAGAATGAGACGGGCATTGATTGGATGCAAAGTCTCCACACTTACTAGCTGTGTGACATTGGACAGAGTGCTTCATCATTCCGAGACTCAGTTTTTAAAGGAAAAACAACTAACTACCTTGCAAGCTTGCTAGCAGGTTTAAGTGTAATAATGTGTGGGAATGACTGCACCGTGACTAACACGTAGTGACAGCTTAATTAATGTTAACCCTTATCATTATCATATAAGAATGGGAGTTACATAAGAGAGGAATCCTGTCAGTTCGTTCTCTGCTGTGTCCCCAAGACCATGAATCATGGCTGGCATGTAGTAGGCATTTAATAATATATGTTCAACAAGTATTTGGCAGTCTCGGAGGGCAGAAAAGGAGGTGGGGAAGATTTTTAAATAACGTTTTTTAAAAAGTCACATTGTCGTACAATACCGATTTTTCTTGCATATTTAGGAAATTGAGGGTTTTTTCCTAAAACATGCGGACATATGGGAAATAGGATGCAACATTTGCACTAATGTTTCAGACACAGTTAGAGGTTTCCAAGAGATTTTGCGCTGGGGAGGCTGCTTGCTACAAGCTCCCAAAGCTCTGGGAGAACATAGTATTCATTCCTCCCTCAGCAGAAGCGGTGAGGCAAGAAGCTCTGGGGAGCACCCAGCCTTGGACTTTTAGCATAGTGTGTCAGGTCTTCATAGTTTGGGCCCAGGGCACAGAGAAGTCACAGCTCTCCGGCATCCTGTGACCTTTACCCTCTTTGCCAAGGGAAAATGTGGCCCACCAAAGCAAGAAACTTGAGGGCATGGGTCACTCCAGCCCTGGCATCTGCCCAGAGCCCGAGAAGGAAGGAACAATGATCCTCCAGCTACCTCACGGGGCTGGCACAGGTGACCACTGCCCTGGCATCACCCAGCTGTGTCCGGCAGCCTGAACCCCATCTGTGGGGATGTGAGGAGGAAAATAC